>NC_080170.1:74356078-75643437 GCF_950295315.1 Erinaceus europaeus
AAAAAACCCTAACAGTCAGTCTGCAGCTTGGCGGGCTCAGAATTAACTCAGGCAGCCTGAGCAAATACCGCCAATTGTAAAAAAAAAAAAAAAAAAAAAAAAAACCTCTAGGTAGTCTTTCCCAGGCAGGGGTGAGACTCTGATTGGTCAGATATTTTGTTACTCAACTAGAGCTCCTTCCACTTAGAAAAAAAAGAGAAGGAAATCAAATAGGAAAAGAATTTGAATGACACTCCTATAGAGCCAAGGATCTTGGTAAAAAAAAAAAAAAATTTTTTAAAAAGGCTCAGCGGGGAGTCTGCTAGTAGCAGCTCTCCAGTCTCTGGGGTCTGGTTCTGGGGTGGGGGGAGGGGTGAGCTTCAGGAAAAATCAGAATATTTCCTTTCTTTTTCCTCCATTTTCTAACCCAAGATTGAGGTATAGTCACCTCCTTGGTGTCACACTTAGGACCCTTTTTTCACCATCCTGCTGAGAGTGTAATATCCTACCTATCCAGCTAGGAGCTCACGCCAGCAGCTGCCTCCAAGTAGTCATCTTGGCTCCATCTTCAAGTATTTGTTCTTTGAAAAAAATAAACAAAATTGCTAAATCCTTAGCCAGACTCACTAAAAGAAAAAGAAAGAAAGAAACAAACAAAGAAAACTCAAATGAACTTAATTGTAAATAGAATTGTAAATGATAGGGGAGATATCACAAAAAACATATGAATCTTCTATGAACACCAAGCTAGTGAACCCGGAAGAAGTGGAAGAAATCCTAGAAATATATACCCCTATAAAATTGAACCAGAAATAATTACAAAACCAACATGGTCCAGTCACAAACAAAGAAACTGAAACAATTATTAAGAAATATCCCAACAATAAAAGTCCAAGACCAGATAGCTTTACAAATAAATTCTACAAAATCTTTGGCAAGGGAATGTTATGCATGTACAAACTATTGTATTTACTGTTGAATGTAAAACATTAATTCCCCAATAAAGAAATAAATTATTTAAAAAAAATCTTTGGCAAACAGTTAATACCTATACTTCTAAAGCTCTTACAAAATATTGCAGACACAAGAATACTACATTCCACCTGCTATGAAGCCAACATCATCTTGATGCCAAAAGCAGATAGTGACACAATAAAAAAGGAAAACTACAGACCAATATCTCTGATAAATGTATATGCTAAATTACTGAACAAAATCCTAGCCAACCTGATACAGCAGTATATTTAAAAAGATTGTTCATTATGGCCAAGTGGAATTTATCCCAATAATGCAAGACTGGTTCAATATACATAAGTCAATCACCAGTTCAATAAAAGCAAAAACTAAAAAAACATGTGATTCTCTCAATAGATGCAAAGAAAGCCTTTAACAAAATCCAATACCTGTTCATGAACAAAATACTACAAAAAATAGGAATTGAGGGAAAATTCCTTAAGACAGTTGAGTCCATATATAGCAAACCTACAGCCAACATCATAGCCAATGGGCAGAATCTGAAAGCATTCCCACTCAGATCAGTGTCCTGGAACAAACATCTGGGGCATGGATCAATTTCCTGCACACTTCAATCAATCTGAGCCATTTGATATGGCATCTGATGAGCTCTAACACATCAATGCAACCAATACCACCTCGAGACCTTTCACTTCAAATGTGTCTAGATACACCAGGCATGGAATGTAACCCTTCAGCTCCAGTACTCTGGTAAGACTGTTCCTAACACATATGACTCCTTAATTCCATATCTATCAGGTGGTGCACTTCCCAACAGCCACAGAGCCTAAATATAGACCAGGGCCCATTAGACAGAACACATGTGCATATGTATCCATAAGTTAAGGGAAAATATATACTTAATGTAGAAGTGCACAATAGTTTGCAATGACCCAATAAGTGCAGCAGCTAGTGGAAAGACCTAAAAAAAAAAAAGAGCCACTTTTTAAATTAGGTACCATAAAGTACTCAATCAAATAGTTTTTGCTTAGACCTAGATACCCTCCTCACCTACTCCTATTCCACTTCCCACAGTCATTCCAAGGCCAACCTTGTCAGACAAGGTAAGGACTACAAAAGTTGGCTAAGAGCAAGAGACCAACATACTTTAATGATGGCTCTTTTGGCCACCCCAACGTCCAGGGCTCTACTCAGGGGATCCTGGGATTCCCACAGAGACATGATGGGCCTAGACCTCTAATAGATTCCTCTCTCCAATGGGCATCTCCATCAGGAAAAATATAGTGGACCCTCTTGTGGGCCTCTACAGGACCTTGCCCTCAATGTGGATCAACAATGGTAGGGAATGTTCCATTCTCCAAAGGGAGGTTGGGTCAAATACTCTGCCACCCAAGTAAGATGGGTCCTGAAATTAGTGCAGCCTACAATGTTCCTAGCTATGACTACAGAATGAAAGCTCAGACCTATAGGGAGGCAGAGGTTACACAGGCTCCTGTGCTGAATATGGGCCCCAGATTAAATCAATGGGGTTTTAAAGTTAACAACATTTATATACTTTCCCTATATTTGGGAGCTACTCTTTTCCCTGATCCAGCTTTCTAGTCTTATCTCCTACTCTGACACCATCTCCCCAGACAATACCTTTAGCTCACCTGCATGTTAGCTGTCAGGCTCAGGTAAAAACTAGTAAAGTCATGGGCCCCTTGGAATGTACCTAAAATAGACCTACTAGCCTTTTCCACAATGGAGACCCCAATCTCATCTGCTAGTGTCTTACTTTTAGGTTCCTGATTATTAAATAATTTGCTTTTCTTTATATCTTAATTCTTTTCAGCCACCAAGTTGCAGAGGCTACCATGATACCACCTGACTCTACTGAACAGATGACCTCACCAATATACCCTGGAACCTCACCTCCCCAGAGTCCTGCCTCACTAGGGAAAGATAGAAATAGGCTAGGAGTATGGATTAACATGCCAATGTCCATGTCCACTGGAGAAACAATTACAGAAACCAGACCTTCTACCTTCTGCACCTCTGAATGATCCTAAATCCATGCTCCCAGAAGGATATAGAACAGGGAAGCTCCCAGTGGAGGGAGTGGGATACAGGATACTGGTGGTGGAAATTGTGTGGAATTATACCCTTCTTATCCTATGGTCCTATTATCACTATTAAATCAATAAAAATATAAATAAATAAATAAATAAATATGGCTAGAGTCCAGTCAGTTCTCGGAAAGTGTGGGTGGATTGACCAGGAAAGCTTGTGAACATTCAAGTAAAACCTGGGGAGAGAATCTGAGCAGATTAACACCCCTCACCACCAGAACTCGTTAAGCAACCTGGCTCTGCCACAGCCTAGAAGTTTGATTGTATTATTTAATCAATACAGTGAGGCAGAGAGAAAGCAAGAGAGAGACACCACAGCACCAAGATTTCCTCCAATGAGGTGGGGGGTAGGCTCAAACATGGTAATACACATGGCAAACCAGCCCACTGTCCAGGTAAACTATTTTGCCAGTCTAAGGAGTATGCTCATACAGTTTTTGAGAAAGGGTAGTATTTTTTAAAGATGATATATAGTCTCTGTTAGTAAGGGGAGAATCTAGAGTATATAGCTGTTGTATGTTTCTAAAAATCAAAACATATAGATTTAAAGCATGTGTTTTTAAAAGCATGTGTTTCTATAGTGGCAGTGGAGACATGTTTCCTCTCATACTTAGAAAAAGGATGCAGAGAGCAGGGGTGGGGGCAGTAGAAGGCTCTCATCTTCTCATAGCTCTTCTTCATGCTGTCATGAAGTTAAAGATAAAAATCTCTCCTTTCATTCCCTAGCCTCCACCCATGCAAGAAGAAAGAAATGGGTCAATATATTACTTAAACAACCCTGCTGTAATTATATATGGTCTGGGGATGTGAATTATTTGAGGCACTGGGAAGTGGGGAGGCAGCTAGAGGTTTCTCACTGACTAGATTGCCATTTTGTTTGTGTGGTTTTTAAAATGTTGATCCCCAAACACTAACCAACTTAATAACTCTCGACAATCCATCACTAATAAACTCAGTAATGGATTTCTCTTCTCTCTCAGCATTTCATAGGTTTTGCCCAGACTGCCAATGAAAGTGAAATGTTCTCTCTCTCTCTCTCTTTCTCTCTCTCCCTCTGTTTCTTACCTTGTTCCTTTTTAAGTTATAGTCACTGGAGAGCCTTGATAAGTTCCTCTCTTATCTCACTCAGACATCTGAGACTGATCCAGAGTAACTGAATAATCAATTAATTCTCCTGCAGAGTTCCATTTACATAATGAAAATGCAAGGCACTGATATTTTATACAAGTCATCTTGGGTCGTCTAGACTGATAATATATTGTGTATTGATTGAGGGGGAAAGCCTAATGGATCTTCTGTTGTTGAAGTCACAAAATTACAATTAGAAGAAAATGACAGAAGCAGGCATCTATTGGGTTCATATCTATATATCTCTCTTTAGTGCAGGATTCTAAGTGCCGGTGTCTGATTAAGACTCTGCTCTCATTTGAGCAAAAAGGATATGTAGTGTGTGACTGGTTGTATTCTCTGAGCTGGGGACAGGGAGGTGCCAGAGCCAGAGCCAGAGCCAGAGCCAGGGCCAGAGCCAGGGCCAGGACCAGGGCCAGGGCCAGAACTAGAGCCAGGGCCAGGGCCAGCGCCAGAGCCAGAGGCAGAGGCAGAGCCAGAGTCAGAGCTAGAGCAGGAGCCAGAGTCAGAGCCAGGAGGCAGGAGATGCAATGCTGGAATTCTAGGTCCTCAGCACAGAAGAGTCACCACCAATGAGCTCAGCAGATGAGGCTCAGATTTCTTAGCCCAGCCTGAAGGAAGGAATCTGAGTAGAGCTTGGGCCTCAGAAATGGAAATGAAGGCTTGGGTTTTTTGCATCCTCCTATGGGGGAAAAAAAAACAGGTCTTACTTTTTGTCCTAGTTCTTCAGCTTTGCGATGTCTTTAGAATCAGGTCATTGATTTAAATTACATCACAAATGTGCAAGGTAGTGAAGGTAGTGGTTAGAGGTGCAGGCTCTGAAGCAGGCTTCTTGACTCAATATTGGGCACAAATCTAAGGCTTGATTTTGTACGAAGAAAAATGGTTCATTTCCAAGTACGTTACTATAGTATCACATCTTCCCCTACCTGTATGTCTAAACCAAAATTTGATGTTTATCCAGCTTACACAAAGAGCCTATTGAGAGGGGATTGCCAATAATTCAGTTTTTTGTGAGAGTTTTAGTAGGCTATAGTTCAAAGTCTGAAAAAATCAGTGTGTTTACAAGTGTGTTACAGAGTATGATTACGTAGCATAAGCTGACTTAGAGTGTGTTTAAGATAAACAATACTTAGAAGATTATTAAGTTTAAGGTATTTCCTAAAATTATATAAAATATAATTACTAGAAGTGTGCTTTTTTCCTATTTATTTATTTATAAAATGGAAACACTGACAAGACCATAGGACAAGAGCTTCATATCCCATCCTTTCCCCTGATAGCTTTCCTATTCCTTAAGTTTATTAAAGTGTGTTTATAAAATGTTTGTTAAGAATATAGTCTTAAGATGAGATATGCTATGAAATATGAACTTCACAGATAAGAAGTTGGCCCTGTTATCCAGGTTACTGAGAAAGTACCCAAATCTATACCTCTAATTACACATGCACATCTGCTTCTGTACCCTCATTTGACTCCAGCCCCCACCCTGCCTAAAGGTATTAAGATCTGAGCCCCTAGCCTTGCTAGGTGCTGAGCATTCCCAGGGTGACCTGGATTCTTGGCCTGTGTTTGGCCCACGCTTAATAAAGGCTCCTTTTAAACCTTCACCCACCTATGGCTCCAATCTCTTCCATATTTTACAGAGTACTACCAGATCAGGGAAGATACCTTATCACTATATTACAGAAAAAAAGAAAATATAGCCAAACTACCCCTCTTCCACCATCCCCTGAAACTAATTGCAGCAAAGCACGTAGAGCATGTCAACAAGAATAAGGAATCATGTGTGAAAGCTTCTCAGATCTGGGCCCTTAACCCTAAAGGAGAGAGTTCTCCCCTGTTGCTAAGCATCACTGAGATAAGATTGTTCACTCCATAGCACTCAGGAAATGGAAGAGGAGGAAGTAGAGGAGGGACTTTGCATTAGGGCATGGATTCTTGTTGAGATCTCAAGTCCAAGGACTCTTTTCTGACTGAGTCAGGATTGGTGTGCACCCAACTCTGCAGAATTAAATAAAGTCTCACTTGTTGCTATGCTCTACATCTTCTTGTCCACTCTTGGTTTTATTAAGTAAGTTTATTTCTTACAGCTATAAAAGTATTGTTGGGTACACAGAATGATACCTGTCAGATAAGCAATGCTTGATAAAGATAGCTATTAATAGTAACAGTTCTACAGAGGAGACCAACATGATCCTGGCCCATGTCAGGGGCTTTTTCTTCTGTCAGTGGGAAGAGCAAATACATTCCTGAAAAGGCAATTCTAAGAGGTGATGTTGGAATACAAGGAAATGCCATTCTTTTTTTATAGAGATAGAGAGAAATCAAGATCGAAGTGGGAAATAGAGGAGGAGAAAGGCCAGGTAGTGGTGCACTGGTTGAGCACATGTTACAATGTGCAAGGACCTGGGTTCAAGCCCCCATTCCCACCTGCTGGGGGAAAGCTTCACAAGTGATGAAACAGTGTTGCAGGTGTCTCTCACCTTCTTTGTTCCCCCCTTCTCAATTTCTGGCTGTCTCTGTCAAATAAATAAAAGATAATAATAGAAATTTTTAAAGAGAGGAGAGAGAGAGAGATACTTGCAGCAGATGGAGACCAGAGGTTTGAATCCAAGTCCTTGACCACTGTAACATGGGCATGCTACTGGGTACACCACCATCAGGCCCCAGAATTGTAGTTCTTCATTCAAGAATGGCTGGTAGGATTGCATTTCCATGTTTTCATTTCCTCTGTATTCTCTCATACTTCATGAATTATTTTCATATTTTATCTCCAGAGTACTATTTAGCTATGGATTATGGTAGTGAAAAGGATTGAACCTGTGACCTCAGAGTCTCAGGCATGAGAGTCTTTTTGCATTATAGTTATGCTATCACCCCAACCCTATTTTTATAATCTTTCCAAAATAAAATTACTGCTACATGGAAAAGGAAACTAGGATCCCCAGGAAAGGCAGTAGTATCTCAAGTTTAGAATTAGTTGTTCTATGTTTTGTTCCCACAGCATCATTTTTTTGGGGGGGTGATTGGGGAAGCAGCATAACAATTCTGCAAAAGACTTGCCTGCCTGAGGATCTGGGAGTCCCAAGTTTAATCCCTAGCACCACCATAAGCCAAAGCTGAGCAGTTCTCTGATCTCTCTAGCTCTACATTTCTTTACTTATTTCTTCTCCATATTTCCTTACTTAAATAAAATATTTTTAAAAGAATATATGAGTAGCTTTTTCTGAAATTCATTATCCTCATTAACTTTAAGTCCTCTAAGATAATCACTTTCACCAAACCTGGGTGTGCCTTCAGAATCAACCTTCTGACAAATTGGGCTTCAGCCTAGTTCTTATACCTTTACTTACAATCAAAGTCTCTTTGTGCCCACACACCCTGGGAGCCTTCAACACAAAATAACGGAAAATAAGTGATTCTAGTTTGAATCCCCTGGTGTCACTAGATAGCAAAAGATTCTCAAGGAGAAATCAGTCCTTTGGTACTGGGACAAGGTGCATCCCGTGAGTACTCATTCATTGGGGAAACTGACAATCCTTTCTAGCTGACTGAATCCACATTGATCCCAGTCACTTTCAAAGCCAGCAACAAGCAGCTCCTGACAGCTTTCAACCTGACGCTGTTGACTGGCTACGGAAGAAGGGCAAATGCTAGAAGAAGAAGAAGAATTGGAACTTAGCCTTGTAAACAGGATAGAACCAAAGAGAAGATGAGGAGTAGTTCTGACATGGGTATGGAAATTGAGTAACTGCACTGAAGTTACTCAACACAGTGCCAACAGTGAAGATACAACGCTCTTCTCCAGTATGATTAAACTTGTCTGATTGAACATGTCCTGCACTCTGCCTTCAACACAGCATGCTTGACATGTAGAAAAGAAAGAGGAAGCACTACAAACTTTGTCTCTTGGTGATTCGTTAGTTTTCCCTTTGGACAATGGAATCTGAATTCAAGTTACTCTGGAGTTAGGTTAAGATTAGCTCTGGCACAATTACATTCTCATCCCAAGGAAAGAGTGTGCCTATGAAGATAAGAGCAGAGCCTGTAGTAGACGGTACACTTATACATCTCAGTAAAAGTGGATGTATTATGCCAGAGGTAACCCTGCCCCACTAGGGAAAGACAGAAACAGGCTGGGAGTATGGATTGACCTGCCAACACCCATGTTCAGCATGGAAGCAATCAATTATAGAAGCCAGGCCTTCCACCTTCTGTACCCCATAATGATCCTTGATTCATGCTCCCAGAAGGATAAAGAATAGGAAAGGTTTCAAGGGAGGAGATGGTGGCAGGAATTGTGTGGAATTGGATCCTTCTTATCCTATGGTTTTGTTGATATTTTCTATTTTTTCTTTTATAAATAAATCTAATTTAATTTAAAAAAATAAATCTGGGGGAGCTGGGCAGTGGTGCAGCGGATTAAGTGTGCATGGCACGAAGGATCCCAGTTAGAGCCCCAGGCTCCCCATCTGCAGGAGCTTTACTTCACAGGCAGTGAAGCAGGTCTGCAGGTGTCTATCTTTCTCTCCCCCTCTCTGTCTTCCCCTCCTTTCTTGATTTCTCTCTGTCCTTTTCAGGAACAACGACAGCAATAACAACAATAATAGCAACAACAACGATAAACAATAAGGGAAACAAAAGGGAAAAAAATTTAAAAAATAAAGCTGGATCTGTTATTGGACATTAAGTCTTTATTAATTGTCTCCATGCTGATTGTCCAATAATAACACTTAGTCTCTCCTCTACACATGGTGCTAATTCTTTAATGTTACAAGGCATCTAGCCTTAGCATTTAGCTTATGGGGGGAGAGGCAAACAAGTAGACTGCTCCTCTTCCTTGAATTGGCATCTCATAATGAGTGCCATGACTTTCTGACTATGGAGTCCCTTTTAAATGAAGAGTGTGATAGTACACAGTGGAGAAAACAGTATTTAATAAATGAGATATTACAAAAACAAATGGAGTATTCCAGAGATAACAATGACTTGATACCTAGGTGTCCAATAAAATATGAGTGGGTGAGAAAGTTGTGGTGTATACACACAATGGAACATTATTCAGCTAGTAAGAATTATGAACTCACCTTCTTCGCCTCATCTTGGATGGAGCTTGAAAGAATCTAAGTGAAATAAATCAAAAAGAGAAGAGTGAATATGAGATGATCTCACTCAGAAGTGGAACTTAAGAAACCAGAACAGAAATCTAGAAACACAAAATAAAACTTGTGCAGGGTGGGGTGTATTGCATAAAAGCAAAGGCCTCTATGGGAGGAAGTAGGGCAGGGAGGGGGCTGGTACTGGGGGGCTTCCTGGTACATGATGATGAAAAAAGACTAGGTTGGTGTTTCACAGGCATCTATCATGGGGGAGATAAGAAATTGTACCCATATGTGATGATAACAATAACTATCCATTGTCTTCTTGAACCCTAAGACAGCAGGAACCTCACATTTCTACTATAGAGCCTATATTTCCCCCAGTCCTGGAATTTTAGGGTGGGGCCCACTTTCCTGCATACTTCTCTCAATTCATATCAAATAATATTGCATCTGCCGATTGCAACCTAATCAGTGCAATAAGTGCCACTCCAGCACTCTTCCCTTCAGACTGTGTCCAGAGACTTCAGGTGTGGAATGACAACCCTTCAGCTTCACCACTTGGCCACCAGGTTCCAGATGCCAGCATGATGCCAACCAGACTTCCCTGGACTGAGGACCTCACCAGTGTGCCCTGGAGCTCCGTTTCCCCAAAGACCCACCCTACTAGGGAAAGAGAGAGGCAGACTGAGAGTATGGATCAAACAGTCAACACCCATGTTCAGCGGGGAAACAATTACAGAAGCCAGACCTTGCACCTTCTGCAACCTACAATGACCCTGGGTCCATACTCCCAAAGGGATAGAGAATGGGAAGGCTATCAGGGGAGGGGATGGGATATGGAGATCGGGTGGTGGGAACTATGTGGAGTTGTACCCCTCCTATCCTACAGTTTTGTTAATGTCTCCTTTCTTAAATAAATTAAAAAATAAAAATAAAGAAATTGTATCCATATGACAACAACTGTACCATAAACCATTAAACCCTCCCAATAAAGTGATAAAATATATTAATTAATTTAAAAAAGAAAAGAGAATGCTGGTTGTACCAGAAAATGGGCTAAAGATAGCTCAAGCAGATTATGTAAATGATATGTACAATAATGCCTTATTTAGAACTTGGAGGAACAAGTAACTTCTCTGCTCTGTGGCACTTCTTCCGCTTCCCATATACTTCTTCCTACAATACCTTTTCCCACATCACAAATATTTTCATTTGAGGGGCAAAAATCTCAGTGTTTTTCAATGCTTTTCTTTTTGGCACATCTTTCCAACCACCACCTCAGCTGACATGTGTCTTAAGTAATCAGATTTGGACCCATGTGTCCCTGGACTGACTGGTTGAGATTAAGCACTTGCATAGTTTGGGGTTGAGGGGCTGCTTCTTTATCAAGTGACTCAATCAATGCAGCAAGCCCAGTGTTTGGCCCAGAGGCCAGCAAGCCCTGGGTATGCTGAGTCAGGGCAGGCACATTTAATGGAGGCAATGGAAAAACAGTGCCTGATGTTTCCCTTGTCCACAGGTGCAAACTGGGAGGTCATTGCATAAAGTAAATTAAATCCTTCATTTTCTTGGTATAGTGGGGTACTTCCACTGCTCCTCACCCTTGATCATAATGCAGACACCTGCCTGAGGTCCTCAGAAGGGGCTTATGGGCATCAATTTTTAGTGGGTACTAACTTCAGTGCTGTGCCCAAATCCTATTTTCCACTGACTTTTCATTGGATTTTATAGCTTCTTGGTTTGCATTCATCAGATCAGTAGAGAATGCCAAACTCCCACTAGCTTTTGTGTTGTGTCTAATTGAATCATGTGGCTTCCATGCTAACAGTCCTCACGCCTTTTCAGAGGGGCATTAATGTCTATTCATCCCAGCTGAGCTGTCACCAGTGTCATCTTTCTCAATATTCCACTCTCCCAGGCATACTCTTCATTGCTCTAATAGGAAGCTCTATACTGCCATCCAACCCTGATTGTATTCCCAGACTCCAAGCTCTTTTGTATTTTATAGTTTTGAAGCTCTGACATATACTGGAGGCTTCTAAGTCTTTCTACCTTTAGGCAATGACACTCAAGAAATAGGTTTGTTGAGCACAATAGGATCTGAAATGTGACCTATCCCCTATCCTCAGGTAACTTGCAATCTAACAGCTAAAGTGGGAAGATCCTGAGAGGATGGACTCAGGTGAGATTATAACTTTCATCACTTAAGAAACTCCCACGGTGACTGTGGAAAGAGAAACCAGGTTTCTGGGTTGATGAACCACGTTGTTCATCAAAAACTGCTAAGACCCATGTCATATAAGAGAAGGAGGCAGGAACAGAGCTGAAATAAAGAGCAGTCAATAAGGTAGGTGGTTTCAAGTGTGAGAACATAACTAGTGAATGTTTGCATTACATGGAAGAGGACACACAGGACTGGACTGGTAGAAGACAAGAATCTACCATCAGATCATGGAATATGGGTAAAAATTTCTGAGAGGAGGTTCGGGCTGTAGCTCAGTGAGTTAAGCGCACATGGTTTGAAACTCAACAACCAGAGTAAGGATCCCGGTTCAAGCCCCCACTTCCCCACCTGCAGGGGGGTCACTTCAAAAGCAGATGTCTTTCTCTTCCCTGTCTTCCCTTCCTTTCTCCATTTCTCTGTCCTATCCAGCAACAATGCCATCAATAACAATAACAACAATAATAAACACAACAGTAAAGAAAAGAAAAGAAAAGAAAAGAAAAGAAAAGAAAAGAAAAGAAAAGAAAAGAAAAGAAAAAAAAAAGAAAAGAAAAGAAAAGAAAAATTTCTGAAAGGAGCTGGTGAAATAGTTCACTTGTATAATGTGCTGCTTTGCCCACAGTCCAAGTTTGAGTTCAACTCCCACTGCATTGAAGGAAGCTTTGGTACTGAATATCTCTCTCTCTCTCTCCCTCCACCCTCCCTCTCTGCCTCTTTTCCTCTAAAAAAAAAAAAAAAGACAAATTCATTGTGTATCACAGCATCCAAAAGACTGTATTCTTCACATTTTGTTATGAATGATGTAAATACTAACAATTTGTTTATAACATAGATTCTCCAATGCTAGTGGCTGAGATGATGTAGAAGGAGCTGGGTAGAGTTGAAAAATCTATCTTTTGACAATATTTTAGGATGCAGAAGAGTCAAGATTCACACCAAGTCACTGTTCTTAGTCCTCTTAGTGAGAATTTCACCCATTTGGTGGCAAGTGTTTTCTCTATCATTATATTGGGGGGTTACATTACAGTTATTGACACATAGGTATAATTTCTCATCTTTCTGTGATAAAAACACTGTCATACTCAACCTAGATCCCTCTCTGCCATCATGCACCAGGATCCAAAACTTTCCCTGAAGATCTTTCCCCTCATTCCAGAGTCCTTTGCTTTGGTGCTCATAATTTTTAAAAATATGTATTTATCTCATGAGAGAAGGGCCCGTGCACTGTTCAGTTTCAAACTATGTGGTACCAGAGACCAAACCTGGGACCTTGTTCCTGAAAGTCCTGTGCTCTGACCACTGAGCTACCTCCCCAACTGCTGGAGTGTGCAACGTTTAGATAAACTATCTATTGCTGCCACTTCTGTATCTTTACCAAAGCTCACAAATGGAGGCATAAATAGAAAGAGTGAAAGAGACCACAGCAATAAAACTTCATTCAATATGATGGGGATTAGACTCAAACCTGGGTTGTACACATGACAGAGCAGGTGAGATATTTTGGTGGTGCAAAGTCCTAGCTTTTTGTCAAAAAATCTCTGCATATTTCATCCAACATCCTTAGTCAGAACCTGTGCTTCCTTGTGCAATAATAATTCAAGTTTGCAAAGCACAAAGACAAGCATAAAGATCCCAGTTTGAGCCCCCAGTTCCCTCCTTCAGGGGGGTCATTTCACAAATGGTGAAGCGGGTCTGCAGGTCTTTCTCTTCCCCTCTGTATCCCCTCCTCTCTCCATTTCTCTCTGTCCTATCCAACAACAATGACATCAACAACAATAATAATAACCACAACAATGATAAAACAACAAAAGGGGAAAAAATAACCTCCAGGAGCAGTGGATTCATGGTGCAGGCACCAAGCTCCAGCAAAAACCCTGAAGGAAAAAAAATTAAAGTTCTATGGAGTCAATAGATAGCCTGCCTAGTAGAGTACACACTTTGCCATATGTAAGGACCTGTGTTAAAACTTCAAGCCAATATAGGAGAGCAGCTACAGAAGGGAAGTTTTATAAGCAGTGAAGTCCTTCAGTATCTCTCCTTCTCTGTATGTCTGTCTCTCCCTATCTCTCTCTATATCTCACCATCTATATAGAGAAAAGAAAAATGGCTGCCAGGAATTATAGAGTCATATACTTGCTAAAGCACAGAGATAACCCTAGTGGCAAGAAAGAAAGAAAGAAAGAAAGAAAGAAAGAAAGAAAGAAAGAAAGAAAGAGAGAGAGAAAGGAAGAAAGAGAAAATGGTGGGAGAATAAATCCTATTATTAGGTAGCATAATGCCTCTGCAAAACACTATCATGCTTAAGGCTCTTAGGCCCCAAGCTCAATACCCAGTACCACCATAAGCCAGAGCTAAGCAGTAAGCTTTGGTGGGGAAAAAAAGAGAAGAAAGAAAGAAAGAAAGAAAGAAAGAAAGAAAGAAAGAAAGAAGGAAGGAAGGAAGGAAGGAAGGAAGGAAGGAAGGAAGGAAGGAAAGAAGGAAGGAAGGAAATTCAAGTTCTGGGTTCAGAAAGTTAAACTTCACTGCAGCAGAACCATCTCAGAGAGCTCATGAAGCAAGGGCACAAGGCTTTCTTTCTCAAAGCATGGGTAGGCCACAGAAGCCAGGCTTTCCTCAGTTGTTTCTCAGCCTATGTGGTGGCGCCTCCTTGCCTCTGATCCTGCCTGCCTCCCAATCACACTGATTTCTTCTGTCACTGGGTGACAGTACACAGGGAAAGATTGCAGATCTAATTAGCATAATATGGATAAGCAAATGAGGCCTAATCAATTATGCTTCACACTTGCTTTCATCCCCAGTGCCAACAGTCGGTAAATTCACTGACAGTTCAAATGCGACATTTTTAGAAGCCATCAGTGAATCAATAACAAGTGACAGTCATTGAGATGCACACTTTGTGCAGGGGAGCAGCCCAGCAGCCACAGGCACCTGAGCTCAGCAGCCCAACAGCCACATCCGGGACTGGCCTGAACATCTACACTCTTAGCACTGTGCTTCTCTGTGACACTTGCACAAAGGTACCAGGACATGGGCTAGCAGTGTAGCTCAGAGTTGCAGCCAAGTAGCTGATGTGAATTCTCTCTCTCTCTCTCCCTCTCTCTCTCTCATTTAATAACGATCTGCAAGACCATAGGATAAAAGGGTACAATTTCACACAATTCTCACTACCACAGTTCTTTATCCCATCCCCTCCATTGGAAGCTTTCCTATTTTTTATCCCTCTGGGAACATGGACCCAGGATCATTATGGGGTGCAGAAGGTGGAAGGTCTGCTTTCTATAATTGCTTCTCCACTGGACATGGAGTTGGCAGGTCAATCCATACTCCAAGCTGATTTCAATCTTTCCCTAGTGGGGCAGGGCTCTGAGGAGATGAGGTTCCAGGGCACGTTGGTGAGGCTGTCTGCCCAAGGAAGTCAGATTGGCATCATTGTAGTATCTGCAATGTGGTGACTGAAAAGCACTAATATATAAAGCATAACAAATTGTTTAATAATCAGGAACCTAAAGGTAAGACGCTAGCAGATGATATTTGGTGTCTCCAATTTGCAAAATACTAGTAGGTCTATTTTAGACATATCCCAAGAGGCCCGTGACTTAACTAATTTTTGCCTGAGCCCAACAGCCAAAATGCAACTAGACTAAAGATATTGTCTGGGGAGATGGTGTCAGAGTTGGGAATAAGACCAGTAAGTTGGATCAGGGGACGAAGTAGCTCCCAAAGATGGGAAAATTACATACATACCATTAACTGTAAGCCCCATCTATCTGATCTGGGGCCCACATTTAGCACAGAAGCCTGTGTAACCTCTGCATCCCTGTAGAACTGAATTCATATTTCATGGTCATAGCAAGGAACTTTCTAGGCTATCTAGGCTACACTCATTGCAGGACCTGTCCCCCTTGAATGACAGAGTATGTTGACCCCAGTCTCCCTTTGGAGAGTGGGGTATTTCCTACCATTGTTGTTCCACATTGAGAGCAATATCCTATAAAGACTCACAAAAGAGTTTATGATGATGTTCCTGAAGGGTTGACATCCCACACCTGGTATCTCTGGACACAGTCCAAAGTGAAACATGTTAAAGTGGTAACTGGGTGTATTGATTTGGTTGAGTTCAGCAGATGCAGTATCAAATTGTGAGGATCCAGAGAAATGTGCAGGAAAACAAACCATGCCTCAGAGGTTCCAGGACTGGGAGAAAAGTGGATTTTATAGTAAATGGGGAAGGCTCCTCCTGTCTTAGAGTTTAAGGAGGCAGTAGATAGTTATAGTTAGAACCAAATATTTGGAAATTTGCTTTAATTTTAAAATCCCATGATTATGATTTTCTGTATTATATAAGACTCCAACATGATTTATGTCACCTGATGCAGTTTAGAAATGGCTATATCTTGTATACTGACAAGACCAGTTGCTTCAAGTCTCTCTGGTCTAAGATTATAGGTTATTTAATATTTCAAAGCAAAAGCCATTATTAGAAATGTATTAGCAATTAGACACAAAAACTGAAAGAGACCATAGCCCACCAAACTTCTTTCATTGCAGGGGATGCCAGGGTTGAACCCAAGTCATGTACATGGCAAAACAGTGTGCAATACAGTTAAGCTGTTTCTCCATCTGTGGCATGCAGTCTCATCTATGCCACTTTCATTCTGGACAGACTAGAGGACATTTGATGTTTTCCTTGGATGGCGAATATAAAATGGAGGAAATGAAATGGATCCTTAGATGCCACCTCACAGGCTGAATTAGGGTGGAAAGAAATGGCTTCTCATAAACACAAGAACACTGTGAGGGCCTAAGAGAGCAGAGTCCTAGCCTGATGGATAACAAGAGTTGGTCTTCTCTCTGTCTTTCTCTATTTCTTATTTGTTTTTTGATATAGACAGAGAGGCAGTAAGAGCAAGAGTGAAAGAGACTACCTGCAGCACTGCTCCACTGTTTGTGAAGTTTCCCCCATGAAGAGGAGAGGACTGGGGACTTGAACCTGAGTTCTTCACATGATAACATATGCACTCTCCATCTTTATCTCTCCTTTTAGATAGTGAGAGAGAGAGAGAGAGAGAGAGAGAGAGAACAGCACTGAAATTTCCTCCAATGCAGTGGGGGATGGGCTCAAACCTGGGTCAAGTAACTAGGAATAGAATAGTGAATCACCTGAGAATGCAACATGATAAGACAAGGATCACTCCAGGAACCCACCAAGACGTGGGTGAATGCAAATCACTCAAATCACACGCAAATTATGTGGTTCGTAGACAGAGAGGGGCTTAAGGAGAGATTCTTGGGGCTAGAAGTCCATACCTATTCAGGAGCGACTAATACCAGTCCAGCAGTCTTCCAGTTGAAATGCCGACTCCAGTTTTAATTTTATCAACAAAAAAGACTGCTAAAGGGAGGAGAAAAATCACTCAATCCTCGCCAATTTATAACTGTGGGTCTCCATTGTTGTTGCCCCTCAGAGGCTAGAACAGCAGCAAGTAAGCCATATATTGACAGTAGGGGTGAGGGGGCAGAGATCTAGCCAGATGACTCAGGAGAATATATATACTCCTGGTGTTTTGGATAGGTGTGGCTATTTAGGAGCCTTTTCACATCATTCTCATGATAAATTAGGAATAAGGGTGAATCCCACCTAAGTGAACAAGACAAATACAGACTCAAAGTGAAAGGATGGAAAATCATCATACAAGCTAATGGACCACAAAAAAGGGCAGAAACAGTTATTTTCATATCTGACACAATAGACCTTAAAATATGTAAAATAAAAAATATATGGATAAACAGTACTTAATGATCAGAGGATCAGTCAGTCAAGAGGACTCAATAATTATTAGCATCTGTGCACCCAATGAGAGGCTATCTAAATACATTAAACATCTACTGAAAGTACTACAGCAATTTATTAAAAGCAACACAGTAATAGTAAGTGACTTCAACATCCTACTCTCTCAGCTTGTCAGATAATCTAGGCAGAAAATCAATAAAGAAACAAGGAAGCTAAATGTAGAGATAGATAAAGTAGGGTTATTGAACATTTTCAGAGTCTTTCACCCCAAGAAACTGGAATATACATTCTTTTTAAATTATCTTTATTTATTTATTGGGGAGAGATAGTGAGAAATTGAGAGGAAAGGGGAGACAGAGAGGGAGAGAGACAGAGAGACACCTGAAGCCCTGCTTTACTATTTGTGAAGTTTTCATCCTGCAGGTGGGGACCAGGGGCTTGAATCCAGGTCCTTGTGCACTGTAATGTATGCACTCAACCAGGTGTGCCACCACGTGGCCCAAACAAACAAAAACTTTAGCTTACTAAGAAACTAAACTTATAAGTGAATCACTATAAATTTTACTATTCTTAAAGAAAATGACTCCTTTTAAATAGCAGAATTTCCATGACAATTCTTGAAATAAACATATGTCAAAAGGAAAATGTACAAGACATTAAAAAAACTCAAGGTATAATTGATATATAAGATTACATTAGTTTTGGGAATATAGCATTATTTGATATTTGTAGATACTGTAAAATGATTACCATAAATCTACTTACCATAATCTGACTTAGCAAGATTCTTGCCCAAGCTAGGCAGGCCAAGGCTAAAGTGTAGTCAAGATAAGAGCTCAGCTAAGCCTGACTAAAGTTGATCAAGGAGGAGGTTTGTGTCAACTACTATAATTTTTATAATTATTATTTTTTAGCCAGACTACTGTTGTTCAACTTTGGCTTATGGTGGTGCTTTAAGCTTTGGGCATGAAAATCTTTTGCATAAACATTATATGATCTCTCTATTCCCTCAAATACTATAATTTAAACAGAGTTAATAGCTCTTAGATTATTTCAGCTTCATACTAATCATTTGGCAAAGCACAGAAAGACTTAAATTGGGATACACATTCTATTCAAGTCCACATGGGTCATTTTCAAGAATACATCATATGTTATGCCACAAACACAGTGTTAACAGATTCAAGCGCATTGAAATCATCCCAAGCATCTTCTCAAATCACAGTAGAATTAAATTAACACTTAACAACAAACAAAAAATTAGTAAAAGTCCCAAAATATGGAAACTCAACAGTACACTACTTAACAACTAGATGGACGGATCAAAACCTTCTTAGATAAACAGCAGTTAAAGGAGGCAACCATCACCAAGCCGGCCCTGAAAGAGGTTCTGAAAGACCTCTTATAAACAAGAACATCACTATAAAACTTGCAATATATCAGAGTAAACAAATTTTTTTAAAAACAATGGCACTACAATACATTAAATCCATAATATCAATAAATGTCAGTGGCTTAAACTCACCCATCAAAAGGCACAGGGTTGGGGGATGGATTGGAAAACATAACCCAACCATATGCTGCTTGCAAGAATCCCATCTGTCACAACAAGATAAACACAGACTTAAAGTGAAAGGGTGGAAAACTATCATACAGACTAACGGACCACAAAAAAGGGCAGGAACAGCCATTCTCATCTCAGACATGATAGATTTTAAATTAAATAAAGTAATAAAAAATAGGCAAGGACATTACATAATGATTAGAGGATCAATCAGCCAAGAAGACTTAGCAATTATTAACATCTATGCAACCAACGAGGGACTATCTAAAAACATTAAGCATCTACTGAAAGAATTTCAAAAATACATCAATAGTAATACAATAATAGTGGGAGACTTCATTACCCCATTCTCACACTTAGACAGATCAACAAAGCAGAGAACCAATAAAGATACAAGAGAATTGAATGAAGAGACCGACAGACTAGACCTCTTGGACATTTTCAGACTCCTCCACCCCATAAAACTGGAATACACCTTCTTTTCAAATCCACATAACACATACTCAAGGATAGACCACATGTTAGGCCACAAAGACAGCATCAATAAATTCAAGAGCATTGAAATCATCCCAGGAATCTTCTCAAACCATGGTGGAGTAAAACTAACATTTAACAACAAATGGAAAATTATTAAAAGACACAGAATTTGGAAACTAAACAACATGCTCCTTAAGAACCACTGGGTCAGAGACTCACTCAAACAGGAAATTCAAATGTTCCTGGAAACTAATGAAAATGAAGACACAACCTATCAAAATATTTGGGACACAGCTAAAGCAGTACTGAGAGGGAAACTTATAGCCATACAATCACATATTAAACACCAAGAAGAAGCCCAAATGAACGACCTTACTACACACCTCAAGGACTTAGAGGAAGAGGAACAAAGGAACCCTAAAGCAACCAGAAGGACAGAAATCACTAAAGTTAGAGCAGAAATAAACAACATCGAAAATAAAAGAACCATACAAAAGATCAATGAAGCCAAATGTTGGTTCTTTGAAAGATTAAACAAAATTGACAAACCCCTAGCCAGACTCAACAAACATAAAAAGAGAGAAGACTCAAATTAATAGAATTGTAAACGATTCAGGAGATATACAATTGACACCACAGAAATCCAGAGAATCCTGCGAAACTTCTATAAAGAACTATATGCCACCAAGCTAGAGAATCTGGAAGAAATGGAACAATTCCTAGAAACCTATGCACTTCCAAAACTGAACCAAGAAGAACTACAAAATCTAAATGCACCAATCACAGACAAAGAAATTGAAACCGTTATTAAGAATCTCCCCAACAACAAAAGTCCTGGACCAGATGGCTTCACAAACGAATTCTACAAAACTTTCAGGAAACAGTTAATATCCATACTTCTTAAGCTATTCCATAAGATTGAAGAAACAGAAATACTCCCTTCTACCTTTTATGAAGCCAACATCACTCTGATACCAAAAGCTGATAGGGACAGAACAAAAAAGGAAAACTACAGACCAATATCTCTGATGAACATAGATGCCAAAATATTACACAAGATCTTGGCCAACCGGATACAGAAACACATCAAAAAGATTGCTCATCATGACCAAGTGGGATTCATCCCAGGAATGCAAGGCTGGTTCAACAATCATAAGTCAATCAATGTCATTCACCACATCAATAAAAGCAAAGCCAAAAACCACATGATTATCTCAATAGATGCAGAGAAAGCCTTTGACAAAATCCAACACCCATTCATGCTCAAAACTCTACAAAAAATGGGAATAGATGGGAAATTCCTCAAGATAGTGGAGTCTATATATAGCAAACCTACAGCCAACATCATACTCAATGGACAGAAGCTGAAAGCATTCCCCCTCAGATCGGGGACTAGACAGGGCTGTCCACTGTCACCGTTACTCTTCAACATAGTATTGGAAGTTCTTGCCATAGCAATCAGGCAAGAGAAAGAAATCAAAGGAATACAGATTGGAAGGGAAGAAGTCAAGCTCTCACTGTTTGAAGATCATATGATAGTATACATAGAAAGACCTAAAGAATCCAGTAGAAAATTACTGGAAGTTGTTAGGCAATATAGCAAGGTATCAGGCTACAAATACAATGTACAAAAATCAGTGGCATTTCTTTATGCAAACACTAAATCTGAAGATGAAGACATCCAGAAATCACTCCCATTTACTGTTTCAGCAAAATCAATCAAATACCTAGGAATAAAGTTGACCAAAGAAGTGAAAGACTTGTATGCTGAAAACTATGAGTCGCTACTCAAGGAAATAGAAACTGATACCAAGAAATGGAAAGATATCCCATGCTCATGGATTGGAAGAATAAATATCATCAAAATGAATATTCTCCCCAGAGCCATATACAAATTTAATGCAATACCCATCAAAGTTACACCAAGCTTCTTTAAGAGAATAGAACAAACACTACAGTCATTTATCTGGAACCTGAAAACACCTAGAAATGCCAAAACCATCTTGAGGAAAAGAAACAGAAATGGAGGCATCACACTCCCAGACCTTAAACTATATTATAAAGCCATCATCATCAAAACAGCATGGTACTGGAACAAAAATAGGCACACAGACCAGTGGAACAGAATTGAAAGCCCAGAAGTAAATCCCCACACCTACGGACATCTAATCATTGATAAGGGGTCCCAAAGGATTAAATGGAAAAAGGAGGTTCTCTTCAATAAATGGTGCTGGGAAAACTGGGTTGAAACATGCAGAAGAATGAAATTGAAACACTTTATCTCACCAGAAACAAAAATCAACTCCAAATGCATCAAAGACCTAGATGTCAGACCAGAAACAATCAAATACTTAGAGGAAAACATTGGTAAAACACTTTCCCACCTACACCTCTTTGATGAATCAAACCCAATTGCAAGGAAGACTAAAGCAGAAACAAACCAATTGGACTACATCAAATTGAAAAGCTTCTGCATATCCAAAGAAACTATTAAA
This sequence comes from Erinaceus europaeus, assembly GCF_950295315.1. Lineage (NCBI taxonomy): Eukaryota > Metazoa > Chordata > Mammalia > Eulipotyphla > Erinaceidae > Erinaceus > Erinaceus europaeus. Next base: position 74,377,928 of record NC_080170.1, read on the forward strand.
CAAACAGAGAGACCCCTCACAGAAGGGGAGAAGATCTTCACATGCCAGACATCAGACAAGAAACTAATCACCAAAATATATAAAGAGCTCAGCAAACTTAGCACCAAAAAAGCAAATGACCCCATCCAAAAATGGGCAGAGGATATGAACAAAACATTGACCTCAGAGGAGATCCAAAAGGCTAACAAATATATACAAAAACTGCTCTAGGTCACTGATTGTCATAGAAATGCAAATTAAGACAACACTAAGATACCACCTCACACCTGCAAGAATGGCATACATCAAAAAGGACAGCAGGAACAAATGCTGGAGAGGATGTGGGGACAGAGGAACCCTTTTTCATTGCTGGTGGGAATGTAAATTGGTATAGCCTCTGTGGAGAACAGTCTGGAAAACTCTCAGAAGGCTAGACATGGACCTTCCATATGATCCAGTAATTCCTCTCCTGGGGTTATACCCCAAGGACTCCATAACACCCAACCAAAAAGAGGTGTGTACTCCTATGTTCATAGCAGCACAATTCATAATAGCTGAAACCTGGAAGCAACCCAGGTGCCCAACAACAGATGAGTGGCTGAGAAAGCTGTGGTATATATACACAATGGAATACTATGCAGCTATCAAAAACAATGAACCCACCTTCGCTGACCCATCTTGGACAGAGCTAGAAGGAATTATGTTAAGTGAGCTAAGTCAGAAAGATAAAGATGAGTATGGGACGATCCCACTCATCAGCAGAAGTTGATTAAGAAGATCTGAAAGAGAAACTAAAAGCAGGACCTGATCAAATTGTAAGTAGGGCACCAAAGTAAAAACCCAGTGGTGAGGGGTAGACATGCAGCTTCATGGGCCAATGGGGGGTGGGAGTGGGCGGGAGGGATGGGTCACAGTCCTTTGGCGGTGGGAATGGTGTTTATGTACACTCCTAGCAAAATGTAGACATATAAATCAGTAGTTAATTAATATGAGAGGGGGAAAATCAATTGTATGTCTCAAAGTTTCTCAAAACACAAACTGAATCTTTTTAATATATAGGCTGTGTATTTGATATGCGGACTCTCTCAAAAGCCTAGACCAAGTAGATTAGAAGCATCCAATAGCACAGCTATATACAAGATACTGGATACTGTACAGCAAACCCTAACAAAAGGACTTTTCAAAGTTAACCCAATTACCAAATAATGTGATGATAACATTAACTATCGATTGTCTTTTTGAACCCTAAGACAGCAGGAACCTCACATCTCCACTATAGAGCCCCTACTTCCCCCAGTCCTGGAACCCTTGGATAGGGCCCACTTTCCCAGATGTGTCTCCCAATCCAAACCAAATAATATTGCATCCGCCGATCACAACCTAACCAATGCAACAATTGCCACCTCAACATGCTCACCTCAGACTGTGTCCAGAGACTTCACGTGTGGAATGATAACCCTTCAGCTTCATCACTCAGGTGAGACCTTTCCTTTTATAGTACACTCTAATTTCATCTCAGGTAGTTCACTTTCTAACAAAGTCCCATAACCTAGATATACACCAGTTTCTGTGAGAGAGAGCTTATGTGCACACGTATCCATAAACTACTGCAAAATATATACCTGAAAGCAGTAGTACACTAGAGTTTGCAGTGAGTACCTCCCTAACACTTCCTCTCCACTATTCCAAGCTTGGTATCCATGATTGCTCAACAAATTGTTTGGCTTCGTATGTTAACTCTCTTTTCAATCACCAGGTTCCAGATGCCACCAGGATGCTGGCCAGGCTTCCCTGGATTGAAGACCCCACCAATGTGTCCTGGAGCTCAGCTTCCCCAGAGACACAACCTACTAGGGAAAGAGAGAGGCAGACTGGGAGTATGGACCGACCGGTCAACGCCCATGTCCAGCGGGGAAGCAATTACAGAAGCCAGACCTTCTACCTTCTGCAACCCTCAATGACCCTGGGTCCATGCTCCCAGAGGGCTAGAGAATGGGAAAGCTATCATGGGAGGGGGTGGGTTATGGAGATTGGGTGGTGGGAATTGTGTGGAGTTGTACCCCTCCTACCTTATGTTTTTGTTCATTAATCCTTTCTTAAATAAAAAATTTTTTAAAAAGGGAAAATAAATATAATTTAAATTTTTTAAATAAAAATAAATAGACTGTTCATCATGATCAAATGGGGATTATCCCAGGGATGTAAGGTTGGTTTCATAAATCAATCAATGTGATCCATCACATCAATAAAAGCAAGACCAAAAACCACATGGTCATATCAATAGATGCAGAGAAAGCCTTTGACAAAATCCTACATTCCTTTATGATCAAAACACTATTAAAAATGGTATAGATGGAAAATTCCTAAAGATAGTGGAGTCCAGATACAGCAAACCTGCAGCCAACATCATACTCAATGGTAAAAAATGGAAAGCATTACTCCTCAGAACAGTTACTAGACAGGACTGCCCATTATCACCATTACTACTCAACATAGTGTTGGAAGTTCTTGCCATAGCAATCAGGCAGGATCAAGGAATTAAAGAGATATAGATTAGAAGAGAAGATGACAAACTCTCACTTTTTAGATTCTATAATAGTATACATAGAAAAACCTAAAGAGTCCAGCAGGACTCTTTTGGAAATCATCAGGAAATATAGAAAGGTATCAGGCTACAAAATTAACATACAGAAGTCAGTGGCATTCCTCTATGTGAACACTAAATTAGCAGAATAAGAAATACAGAAATCAACTCCTTTTACTATAACAACAAAATGTCAAGGAATACACATAACAAAAGAAGTGAAAGGCATGTATACTGAAAATTACAAGTCACTATTCAAGGAAATGGAAAAAGATACAAAGAAGTGGAAAGGTATTCCATGTTCATTGTTGGAAGAATTAACATCATCAAAATGAATATACTACCCAGAGCCATAAAAAAACGTAATGCAATCACCATCAAGATCCTACCTAACTGTTTTAAGGAGAATAGAACAACAGCTACAGTTGTTTATATGGAAACAGAAAATACCTAGAATTGCCAAAATTATCTTGAGAAGAACAAACAGAACTGGAGGCATCACACTCCCAGATCTCAAATTGTATTATAGGGTCATTGTCATCAAAACCGTTTGGTACTGGAACATAAATAAACACACTGACCAGTGGAATAGAATTGAGAGCCAATACATAAGCCCCCACACCTATGGGAATCTAAGCTTTGACAAAGGTGCCCAGACTATTAAATGGGGAAAGAAGGGTCTCTTCAACAAATGGTGTTGGTAAAATTGGGTTGAAACATGCAGAAGAATGAAGCTGAACCACTATATTTCACCCGACACAAAAGTAAATTCCAATTGGATCAAGGATGTTAGACTAGAAATGATCAAATACTAGAGGAAATTACTGGCAGCACTTTTTTCCATATAAATCTTAAAGACATCTTCAATGAAAAAAATCCAATTACAAAGAAGACTAAATCAAAAATCAACCAATGAGTCTACATCAAATTAAAAAGCTTCTGCATAGCAAAATAAACCACCACTCAAACAAAGAGACCTCCCACAGACTAAGAGATCTTTATAAGCCATCTATCAGACAAGAGGGTAATAATCAAAATATAGAGAGCTCACCAAACTTAGCAACAAGAAGACAAATGATCCTATCCAAAAATGGAGAGAGGATATGAACAGAATATTCTCTATAGAAGATATTCAAAAGACCAATAAAAATATGAAAAAAATGCTCTAAGTGTTTGATTGTCAGAGAAATGCAAATAAAGACAATGAGATACCACTTTACTCCTGTGAGAATGTCATACATCAGAAAAGGTAGCAGCAACAAATGCTGGAGAGGTTGTGGGGTCCAAGGAATCCTCCTGCACTGCTGGTGGAAATGTGAATTGGTCTAGCCCCTGTAGAGAGCAGTCTAGAGAACTCTCAGAAGGCTAGAAATGGATCTACCTTATGACCCTGCAATTCCTCTCCTGGGGATATATCCCAAGGAACCCAACACACTCATCCAAAAATATTTGTGTATACCTCTGTTCACAGAAGCACAATTTGTGATAGCCAAAGCCTGGAAGCAATATAGATGTCCAATAACAGATGAGTGGTGTTGCCTGTTTCTCGCCGGTGGCCCGTGCTGGTCAAGAGGATGACACACTGCTGCAGGGAAACCGGTGGTGAGGGTGAACATTCAGAGAAAGACTCAAACCTTCAGGAGTGCTTCAAAGAGACAGCTGGTTTATTGTCCAGTGGGTGGGGTTAATATATTGTGGTTTAGGGAAGGGGAAGTAGGTGGTAGAAATCCAATCACACCACTCATACCACACCATACCACACCATACCCCTCATACCACACCATGTCATGCCTATAGCATACGAACATATACATTCCTTATAGGCTCTGGCTGTGCTCTTCATTATGAGTTAAGGAACTTGTGATGAGGGTGTCTCTGTTCCCAGTCTGGAGTCTAGGCACCATCTTGGGTCCACATGGTTGAGAAGGGACACATCTACCACCTCTCTTTGGGAGAGCTTGGCATTTACCCTCTCAAAAATTGATTTAGAGATGATAGGCCTTGACCCAGGCTGGAGGGTCGATCTCTCTCACAGAGTGGCTGAGTAAGTTGTGGTCTATATAAACAATAGAGTACTACTCATCTATTAAAAATGGTGAATCCACCTTCTTTACCCCATCTTGGATGTAACTTGAAGAAATCATGTTAAGTGAGGTAAGTCAGAAGTAAAAAGATGAGTGTGAGATGATCTCACTCATAGGCAGAAGTTGAAGAACAGGGTCAGAGAGGAAAACACTAAGTAGAACTTGGTCTGGAGTTGGTGTATTGCACCAGATTAGAGGACTCTGAGTGGTGGGGAGGGTTTGGGTCCTGGAACATGATGGTGGAGGACCTAGTGGAGGTTGTATTGTTATGTGGAAATGTTATGCATGTATAAACTATTGTATTTTCCTGTTGACTGTAGACCATTAATTCCCCAATAAAAAAAAAGAAAATTGTGGTATGTATACACAATAGAATACTATTCAGCTAGTAAGAATGGTGATTTCACTTTCTTCACCCCATCTTGGATAGAACTTGAAGGAATCATGCTGAGATAAGTCAGAAAGCGAAGTATGAATGTGGTATGATGTCACTTATAGACAAAAGTTGAAAAACATTACCATGATACTAGACTGCCTTTCCTGGGCAGATGATCTAACCAGTGTGACCTGGAACCCCACCTCTTCAGACCCCTAGGGAAAGGTAGAGGCAGGCTGGGGGTATGTATTAGCCTGTCAATGCCCATGTCCAACAGAGAAAAATTGCAGATGTCAGACCTCCAATCTTCTGCATCCCTTAGAGGTTTTTGGTCCATACTCCCAGAGGGGTAAAGAATTCAGAACCTTTCAATGGAGGGTATGGAATATGGCATGCTGGTGGTGGGAATTGCATGAATTGTATCCCTCTTATCCCACAATCTTGTCAATCATTATTAAATCACAAATAATAGAAAAAAGAAGTAGTTGAAAAGTAAGAAAACACAAAGCAGAAACTGGATTAGGTTTGGTGTATTGCACCAAAGTTAAGGACACTGGTGTCGGGGTGGGGGGAGGGTTCAGGTCCTAGAACATGATGTCAGAAGACCTAGAAGGGATTGAATTGTGTGGAAAACTGAGAAATGTTATATGTGTACAAACTACTATATTTTGGGGTTTTGTTATTGTATTGTTGACTGTAAACCATTAATATCGCCAATAAAAATAGATATTTAAAAAACTGAATCAAGAACATAGCGAAGCAGCATATGCTTCAATGACCTATTTCACCAGCCCAAGATGCTCTGTTCTTTCACTGGCAGTTACAGTCACTTTATTTTATTCCTCTGGTATTTGTGTTTCTCCATCTCGCAGCTGGAGAAATGGTACAAGTGGCAGAGCATCAGACTTTTATGCCTGGGGTTCCCAGTTTGATCCCTAGCATGACATGTATGGGAGTGATACTCTGGCTTCTCTATTTCTCCTTCCCTCTGAGTCATGTGACTATCTTTCTCTCATATGTAATAAGTAATTTCTTTTAAATCGTCACCTTAATGCAAAGGTGGCCCATGAATTTAAAAGTTTAATTACAGCTTAGTGGAATAAAATCCAAGAGAACCAGGCTTGGAAAAAACCAGAACAGGAGTCTGGCAGTAGCACAGCAGGTTAAGCACAGGTGGCGCAAAGAACAAGGACTGGCATAAGGATCCCGGTTCGAGCCCCCAGCTCCCCACCTGCAAAGGAGTCACTTCACAGGCAGTGAAGCAGGTCTGCAGGTGTCTATCTTTCTCTCCCATTCTCTGTCTTCCCCTCCTCTCTCCATTTCTCTCTGTCCTATCCAACAACAACATCAATAACAACAACAATAATAACTACAACAACAATAAAAAGGCAACAAAAAGAAAAAATAAATTTAAAAGTATATACAAGTTAAAACAGAAAGAAAGAAAGAAAGAAAGAAAGAAAGAAAGAAAGAAAGAAAGAAAGAAAGAAAGAAAGGAAAAAAGAAAGAAAGAAACAACCAGAACGTTTATCATTGTCCTGACTGCCGTTGTCCCCAGCTCCCCCTTCTCCTTCTTCAGGATGTGCAGCTCACTAAGGACCTCCACCATCTCTGAAACTCCTATTAATCCCAAACCCCAAGTACTTTTTGTTGATAATGTTCATTACAACACATACATAAATCCTGACTCTCCTGTCATATGTCACTCTACATCTTAAATTCTTATAAATTAAGCCTTACATATTCTAGCCTGGAATCAAAATAGTCAAATTTCAATTTGCTGGAAGACATTTCATACTCTATTCATTTGTTATGGCTAACAAGAAAATCATTGTGGAACAGAAAACAGCAAAAACCCAGTCACCCATTAGACTAAATGTTTATGTCTTACATATTTGCCTTGGCAGTTCAGATAATCTTGGCCAAGCTCTTGTGTATTCTGTTGATCCCAGAGGAACTCCAGTGGAACATACCACCTAGACCATCTCTTCTGTGTCTGCCTCTCATCCTCACCCTCACCCTCACCAAGAGAGGAGCTTTACTTAGTTGAGTCAAAAGAGAACATCACATATGCTAACACCAAAAGAGAACATCACATATGCTAACACCACACTGATCACTGCAGTTCAAAATAAGAGGACAAGGACAAGTGCAAAAGGGGGGGAGGGTGTATATTTCTTTCAAAGAAGAGTTGGCTTCCTGGGATCCTAGTAGAATGAACTAAATAAAGCATCATAAATTCTCTGTCTGGTTAGACTTAGACCTAATAAGCTTAGCAATCTAGTAGAAAGGCCCAAAAGACGTCAAACCACATAAACCTAGTACCAGTTTGGAGACAACAAGTGACACTCAACTGCTTTAACAACTGGGAGAAAAGTCAAAGCTCATCAGATAAAGAAATGACTACAAAACTTAGATAAGGGCAAGAGATAAGCCCACTTAATGATGACCTTTTTGGTCAATACCAAACCATCTAGGTACCTATTCAGGGAATCCTTGGATTTCCACACAGATAAGATGGGCCTCTAATAGATACCTCTAATAGACACCTCTCTTCCCCATCACTGGTCACTTCCATCAAGAATGTCAACATAAGCCCTCTTGTGAGCCTCTCCAAGAATTTGCCCTCATTATAAAGTAGCAATGGTAGGGGTTGCCCCCCTCTCTGAAGGGAGGCTGGATCATCTTACTCTGCCTCTTGAAGAAAATTAGTCCTGAAATGAATGCAGTCTAGGATGTTCCTAGCTGTGACCATGGACAGTAAGCTCAGACTGACAGGGGCTCAGAGGTTACACATGCTTCTTTGTTAAATATGAATATATACATGTATATGTATATATACATATACCTATACATATACATATACATATACATATACATATACATATACATATACATATACATATACATATACATATATATATATGCCTTGTGGGGTTGGTGTAAACAATTTTATCCATAGATTTCCATCAAGATTGGGAGCTACTCTCTGCCCTAATTCACCTTTTCAGTCCTATTCTCAACTCTGACACCATCTTCCCATACAATATTTTTTGTCCACCTCCATGTTAGCTATCAAAATCAAACAAAAATTATGAAAGTCATAGTCTCTTTGGAAAATACCTAAAATAGCTTTCTTAGCTTCTTTTCACCCTAAGATCTCTACTCTCATCTACTTTATTCCTACATTTTAGTTTCTATTTATTAATTATTTTGTCCTGTTTATATCTCACCACATTTCAGATACCAGATTGCAGATGCTATCATGAGTCCATCCTATCTTCCTTGGGCAAACAACCTCACCAGTGTTTCCTAGAACCTCACCTCCCCAGAACCCTACCTTACTAAGGAAAGATAGAAACAGGATGAGGGTATAGATCAATCGGCCAGCAACCATGTCCAGCAATTACATAAGCCAGAATTCTAACCTTCTGCACCCCATAAATAACTTTGGTCCATACTTCCAGAAAGAGAGAAACAATAGAAGAAGATGAACAGGGAACTCTGAACTCCAATTCCATCAAGAACAGAAGAAAAGAAGAGGAAAATAAGGAAGGACATTCAGTAATAGTAATAGCTGTGACTTAGAAAGGAGGAGAAGGCAGGATCATAGGGAAAAAAAAGAGCAAATGTATTTAAATATAAAAATAATAAGGGGTGGGGTGGTGGCACACCTGGTTGAGCACTTGTATTACAATGTGCAAGGACATTCGAGCCCTCGGTCCCCACCTGCAGGGGGAAAGTGGTGAAGCAGTGCTATAGGTGTCTCTCTATGCCTACACTGAACTTCTCTGTTCCAGTCTCTTGGAAACAGAGATGGCAGTCAGCTGAGGTAAAGAACAAACACCTCATCACAGACCCCTGCAAGCGTCAACCCGGCTTTGACCTAGCACGTTATGACTGGGCCCTCCTCAATCGCTATCGAACAGGCCATGGCCGGTGCGCCGCTATGTTCCATCGCTGGGGAGCCAGAGACAACCTGAACTGCCCCTGCGGCTACAGACAGACTATGACCCACATAGTCAATGACTGCCACCTCTCCAGATTCAAAGGAGGTCTCAAAACTTTACATCAGGCTCAACCTGATGCTGTTGACTGGCTACGGAAGAAGGGCAAACGCTAGAAGAAGGTGTCTCTCTGTTTCTCCCCCTCTCTATCACTCCCTTCCCTCTTGATTTCTGGCTGTCCTTATTCAATAAATAAAAATCTAAAAATAAATAAATAATTAAAAGAAATAATCAACCCCTATCTGTAGCCTTAAAAGAACTACCACAGTTCCTAACAGAGGGAGTAGAGGTACAGAACTCTTGCTGTTAGGAATGGTGCAAAATTATAGCCCTGTCATCTCATAATTATATGTATCAATATTAAGTCAGTAATAAAATTTAAAAAAAGACTTGGCTTCATCCACAAGAGCACCATAGATGAAGAGATCTGGAGTCAGTTTCTACAAACATAAATGGAGAAAAAGTTTTGCTAGGCAGGACACAACAAGACAGGAGGGACTATAAAGTACGTCACCTAAGGAGAATTGAGATTGGTTTGTAGAAAGAGGAAAAGCCACCAAAGTATCAATCAAGGGGATGTCAATGAACAAGTAGTATTTTAACAACAGATAAATGTTCTGTGGGGTCAGATAAATTTTAACAACAGGAGAATGTTCTATGGGATCAGAATCTCCAGAGAGGTGACTTAGAGGAGGAATATCATGGGAATGTCCAGGACACAATCAGACATTCTAAAAGATTGCAGATCAGATGCATGGATCATAGTTTATCAGTGGATATCTCATAGCTAGGGTATGAATTTCATTAGCAAACATGTACGCCATGTTGTATGTATGCCATAACATACACACATACATGGCATTATGTGTGATGGAATTCTACCCAAACATACATATATTCATGGTCAAAAACTAAGTTGGTGGATGGATGGATGGATGGATGGATGGATGGATAGATAGATGGATACATAATTAATTATCCAGAGACAATTCCAAGTGATTTTCTGAGTGTTCCATCAGTTGAACACTTTCATCAACTTTTCATTTATTTATTTTCTAAAATATTTATTTATATATTATTGACATATAGAGAGAGAACAAGATAATCACTCTGGCACATTTTGTGCTGGGGATCAAACTTGGTACCTCATGCTTGTGAATCCTGTCATTTTAGCCACTTATTTCCTCTGATAACCCCCAAACTTTTAAAGAAAACATTTCATCCAGGAACATTTATTTGTACCTAAAATATACTTTATCTGTGCAGTGCTTGATTTTGACCTGATGAGGGATATCAAACTCTCTTTCGCAGATTCATTGACATACTTGAACATTATTTCAGTTCTATCTGTTTCTTGAATCATGTCAATCTGAACTGAAAATGTGCTGACATTTTTTTTCTAAGCATCCACACACTCTGTATTTGTGCCATTTATTGGACATGACTGAGGAACTTGGTTATATTACCATATGTGAAATGTTTCAGCAAGTTCTTGGATCTGCATTTTCAGAACTTGACCTCTTATATTCAGGCAGAATCATATTGAATGTGGGGAGATGGTAGTTACAATCCCTTTGTGGCAATATAGGTATTGTCATTGATAAGACTGTAGCTAACTACCATATCAATATAGTAAAGGTTTGTAAGTGAAATGATAATTCTATAGGTTTACTGAAATCCATAAATCTTTTTTACTTTATTTTATTAACTTTATTTTATAGAGATAACCAGATATCAAGAGGGAAGGGGGAGACAGAAAGGGAGAGATACAGAGGGACACCTGCTTCATTACTCACAAAGCTTTCCCCCTACAGGTGGGGAAAGGGTACTTAAACCCGGGACTTTGTACCAGGTACACCACTATCGGGCTCCCATAAATATTTTTTTCTTTTTTCTTTCTTTTCTTTTTCTTTTCTTTTTTGCCTCCAGGGTTTTTTCTGGGGCTTAGTGCCTGCACTATGAATCCACTGCTCCTGGAGGCTATTTTTCCCTTTTGTTGCCCTTGTTATTTACAGTTGTTATTGCTGTCATTGTTTGTTGGATAGTACAAAGAGGAATCTAGAGAGGATGAGAAGAGAGAAGGAGAGATAGACACCTGCAGACCTGCTTCACCACTTGTGAAGCTACCCCCTGCAGGTGGGGAGCAGAGGGCTCCAACCTAGATCCTTAAGCTGGTCCTTGCGCTTTGTTTCATTTGCACTTAACCCACTGTGCTACCACTGACCCTGCCGCCCATAAATATTTTTTCTTACAGTGCTATTTAAATTTAGTGATTCAGGGAGCTGGGTGGTAGCGCAGCAGGTTAAGTGCAGGTGGCGCAAAGCTCAAGGACTGGTCTAAGGATCCCGGTTCACGCCCCCGGTTCACGCCCCCGGTTCCCCACCTGCAGGGGAGTCGCTTCACAAGTGGTGAAGCAGGTCTGCAGGTGTCTGTCTTTCTCTCCCCCTCTCTGTCTTCCCCTCCTCTCCATTTCTCTCTGTCCTATCCAACAACGATGACATCAATAACTACAACAACAAAAAACAACAAGGGCAACAAAAGGGAAAATAAATAAATAAATAAATATAAATTTTAAAAAATTTTAAAAAATTTAGTGATTCATTTTGAGGAATGGGGACCTCCTGATGAATAATTATTAGAATTATAGGTTATCCATGAAATACAAGATTTTAGTTTAGGAAGTACTATGGTGGTTTTTACCACTAGAGCAAAATGCTTGCTTATGTTTTTAATATTTTATTTTTTAATTAGAGGTATGAGGGAGAGAGAGTGAAGTAGAGAGAGAGACCAGAGCACTGCTCAATTCTGAGTTATTGTGGTGCTGGGAATTGAATCTGGAACCTAAGAATGTCAGGCATAACCTAACCTGTCTTTTTGCATAACCATTATGATATCTTTATACTTTTTATTTTAATGAGAGAAAAAGAGATATTGGGACTAGAACCCTGTTCATCTCTGACTTCTGGTGGTTCTAGGGACTGAACTTAGGATCTCAGAGCCTCAGGCATTAAAGTCTTTTGCAGAACCACTACATACCTACCTGGCCACTGAAAAATATTTGCAAATAGAAGATGTCAGCAATCAGACAGCAACAAATACTAATATATAATGATAATAGGTGTTATATATGAATAGCTGTCTACTGCCCATGTGCTGACTAAGCACTTGTATATGTGAGTCAATTCAGTCCTCATAATGACTCATAGCAGATATTATTGCCTTTCCCATTTTCCAGGTGCTAAGAATGAAACAAAATAATGAGCCTGCACAAGGTCAAATAATTGGCTAAGAAAAAAAAAAATGTTTAAAGGAGACCGTGTGGTAGAACACCTGGTTGAACACATGCTACACTGTGCAAAGACCTGTCAAGCCCCCAGTCCCAACTTATAGATGGAAAGCTTTATAAGTGGTGAAGAAGGTCTGCAAATGTCTCTCTGTCTCTCTTCCACTCTGTATCAGCCTTCCTTCTTTATATCTGACTGTCTCTATCAAACAAATAAATATAAAAAATTAAAGCAAAAATTTGTATTGGGGAATTAATAGTTTACAGTCAACAGAAAATACAGTAGTTTGTACATGTGTAACATTTCTCAGTTTTCCACATACCAGTCTAACACCCTCTAAGTCCTCCTCTGCCATCATTAAAACAAAATATTTAAAGTCTGAGATAACACTGTCAGGACCTAGAGCATATAAAAATCTACTCAGTAAAGAAGTATAACTGAAAAAAAAAAAACTCCTACAACTAAAGGCTTTGGGTCTTTGAAAATATAAGTAAGGCTAAACACTATTACAATTGATTTAAATATGACCAAACTGCTTTGTTACATAGTCGTTGTATTTATAAAACAGAATAAGTGGGTAAATGTATTGTTACTAGCATTAACATTGCATAAGAAGAAAAATGTAACACAAATGGAATTCTCAAATTCAGTGGTAAACACAGTGGATAAAAATTGATGTTTAAATAAAAAAAAAAATCAAGCACCTGTTAGGTGCATAACAGTTCTAAACTCTGAGGATCCAAGATGGAGTAATACAATAAAAACTCCCTATTACCAAAGTACTTATTTCCCAATAAATTATGTGTTTATATGACTAAAATAAGAATTCTGGGGATGGATTTTCTCCCACATCATAACCTCTTAGTCTAATCTTCACAATTTAATGTTTGTTTTCTTATAAGCTGGCAGTGAATTTTGTATCTTTTGTCCTATTCTAATCTCCTCTGGAACACAGTGATGATAAGTTGCAGAATCCAATATGTACTTACAGATGAATATATATAGAGATAGATAGATAGATAAATAGATAGATAGATAGATGGATGATAGACAGACAAATAGATGGTAGATAGATATACACACACGTGTATGTTTCTTAACTATATTGTTAATGAACCCTTGAGAAATCTCCCATTTAGGTGTTTGTTTTGTTTGAAATTCCTTTTGGTCCACTGTAACAGCAGCAGGGCAATAGTTAGCCCAGGTCCCCAGTATATCTCCCTAGTTTTCTTTCTAAATGTGTTGATTTGAGTCAACAGTGTCCAACTCCAATATCTAAGAGAGACATTCTCTGGATGCTTAGCACCATGTTGAGAAATGTCCTTGTGGAATGCCAATCAAATCCTCATGCTCCCTGCATTGTGCCTCAACAGAAGAAAGTGGCCAAGGAATGCAGGACCTCTTTAAGCAGTATTGCCCTGTTCGTTGATTCTTTTTATAGACTTCTTTCTTTAATTCTGGGGGATGCTGACTCCTGCCCTGCTTCAATACCCTGGTCCTCAGTTATCTCACAGTGGCTTTCCATATCACACTCTCCCTTTTTACTTTTCTTTTCCCAGTTTCCTCTTCCCTCTCCCACACCCCTCTACCTCTCTGTCTGTACTGATAATTTGTCCTTGTATATCTACATATGGCTGCCTCTATACATCTCAGCCTGGGTGTGCTCTCCAAATGTGTGTGTGTGTGTGTGTGTGTGTGTGTGTGTGTGTGTGTGTGTGTGTGTGTAACTGTGTCTCTGTACTTGTTATTTTATATCTTTCCTTCAGTTTCTGTATGTTTATCATTTCTCTCTGAGTACTTTTGGTTTTCTGTCCTTCTTCCCCTGTATGACACTGAATATTCTTATTTTCTTCTTCTATTTCTTCTACTTCCTCTCTCTTTTATGTATTTGCCTTGTTTTCTGTCTCTTATTTCACAAGTATCCTTCCCCTTTAATCTGTGTGTGTGTCCTGACTAATGTCTGAGTTCACATAAGATTAATGACTGAGCCTCTATTTCTTGATTAATCTATTTTCTTTCTTTTACTTCATATGCACACTGAAAGGAATATTATTTACCCAGAAAAAAAGAAAAAGAAACATGACCTGAGTGGTGGTACAGTAGGTAGCTAGCATAAGATCCTAATTTCAAGTCCCAGAATTTCATGTACCAGAATGAAATAGTGTGGGGCAGGGGCAGGTGGCAGGGGTGGAAGATGTTGATCAAAAGGCACAAACTCCCATCTCTGAATTCCAGGAATTCCAGGGTTGTACACTGTGGTGGCTCTAACTCTCAGGACTACAACATGTACTTAAGTTTTAAAAGAATAGTGTTATCACAAGATCATATATATATATATATATATATATATATATATATATATATAAACTGTGAAGGGGTGGAGGTGTTGAATCATTTTATTATGATCATCATCTGGCAGTAAGTACATGTATCAACTCATCACACTGCATCTCCAACTCACACATGCTAGCTGTCAATAACATTTCAATATAACTTAAAAATAATAATAAAATGAGGTAGAATCATGCAAGGAAGAGAGAGAATAATTTATTGTCCTGCTCAGTCTTAACAGATTTCCAAAAGGATCCATGCCTTTATTTAACTATTTCATTTTTGGCATCATAGCAAGGATAATGAGACAAAAGCACCTCTTTGATTTAAGAATTCAACAAAGATGATTTCTAATCAGGAAAAATGAGCATTTCTCCCCAGTCCTTCCAGAGATGCTACAAAGGATGAGTAATGAATTAAATTCCTACAACATGGTAACCTGAGCACTTGGAAACACTCTCTTTCCATGAGGACTGAATGCCAATGAAAACAGCACATGTCAAATTTGGAAGATGCTAAGGGAGAAAACAGCATTTGGAAGGAAATGTAAGTTAATTGCTTATAACAAAGAAAAAAGTAATGTGTCTAAATTAAATTAGAAAACAAAACACAAACACACAAAAGGGTAAAGTAGACAGAGCACACATTTTTCCATGAATCAAGACACAGTTTCAGGCATCCAGCACAAATAGGAGATAGGTGACCAAAGAATCCCACCATTGTGAGGGCCAAGTAGTGGCACACCTGGTTAAGTGCATGTATTGCTATGTACAAGGACCCAGGGTCAAGTCTATGGTCCCCACCTGCAGGGGGAAAGCTTCATGAGTGGTGAAGCAATTTTGCAGGTGTGTATCTCTCTCCTCCTCTTTCCCTCCCTCTCAACTTCTCTCTGTTCTATCAAATAAGATAAAGCAATAAAGTTTTTAAAAGATTTCTTTTAAAAAAAAGAATTCCATTATTGAAACGATAGTGCCACTAGAAGGTAAACTGCAGAATCTAAACTAAGTAAACAGAAACAGAGAAGCAGCAAGTAGACCTTGTAAAAGAAACATGGAATTCCCTAAAGAAAAAAGTACTTACTAGAAACCCACTAAGATGCAGAATTGGAAGGCTTGGCAAAGAATTAATTTAAAAGATTCATTATAAGAATATGTAAATTCATCTATGGCCATACCACCCTGAACACGCCAGATCTCAGAATAATATGTAAAATTAGAAAAACTTAACATAGATAAGCAGGATAAAGAGATACAGGAACAAATAAGAGCTCTTTGCCAAAGAATGAAACTTTGAAGGAAAATTTTGCATAGATCTAGGGAATGAAGGGCACACTGAGAGAAATTTATGCTAAATTGAAAAGATTATCAAGCATGTTTGTGGAAGGGAGCTAGCACAGTGATTGCACACTGAACATTCATACCTGAGGCCCCAGAGATCCCAGCAGTGCTCTGTAATCTCCTCCCTCTCTCTGTCTCTCTCCCTCTCCCTCTTCCTCTCCCTCTCTCTCAAAAAAGATGAAGGAGGAGGAGGAGAAGAAGAAGAAGTGGGAGGGGAAGAGGAAGAGGAAGAAGGAGAATGGAATGAAGAAAAGGAGAGAGAGAGAAAGAAAGACAACTTGATCATGCATAGTAGAGAATATCTGGACTGGAGAACAATCCTAATGACTACAGTTTCCCAAACTAAAGAGAGAGAAAGTAGATTTAGGAAAAATAAAGTAACTCTATGAGAAATGTCAGACTCCATTAGAAAAGTAGGTATAAAGATAATGGAAATATCAGAAAGAGAAAAGAGTTATGGAAAATATATCAGCGCAACAGCTCCAAGTGTTACAGCTCAAGAGCGTTACAACTCCAAGTGTTACTGCTCAAGGGTATGATAGCTCCAGATGCAGCAGATCCAAAGGACCAGTCTGAGGCCAAGGCTCAGACTGCATGGAGGAAAGGAAATAATTTATTATACCAGTGGAATCTAGTGGACTCCAGCCACGCCAGATTACTCGCCTAATTTGGAAAGCTGCTTATATACCCTTCAAGCCAGGCATGCATTGATTGGTTACAGGGTAGTTTTGGAAAAGACACATTCTGTTTGGTTACAAGGTGCACCAATTAGGTACAAGGGTAATATGCAAATGATTGGTCGCATGATAAGTTATCAAAGTACATGTAAGACAAAAGATCAGGTGGATTGGTCACATTCCACACCCAATCCTGATTGTCAAGATACAAGTGGGTACAATTTAGCTAGCGAAAAGATTCAACCCAATTGGTTTCATTTCTAGTCCCCTAGGTTTGATGAAATGCAGGAAAAGCAGACCAGCCTGCCTGTCCTCCATAGAACTGGGGAACATTTTATTTCAAAAGAGAAGGGAACAGAAACATATTCAGAAAATAATAAATGGAAAATTTCCCAACATAGGAACAAGTATTAACAAGGATGTGGAGAAAAAGGAATTGTGGTGCAATGCTAATGATAATGCAACCCCTATGGAAAACAATGTGGGAAGTCCTTAAATAAATAAAATGGGAACTGCCTTATGATTCAGCAATACTACTCCTAAGCATATATCCAAACAATATTAATTTGAAAGGTATGCAAATGTTCACAGCTGTCCTATTCATAATAGCCAAAATTTTAAGTCAATCCACATTCTTATCAATGGATGACTGGATAAAGAAGCTATGTGAGATATACTCAATGTAATTTCTCTTTCTTTTTAAATAATAATGTGTTAATGTGTAATCCAGGGCAAAATGGATAGAACTGAAAGTGATTAGGCTAAATGAAATAAGTAAATCTATGTATAGAATAGCTTCGTATATGTAAAGAATACAGATAACTAAAAAAAAATGAATTTGCAAATAAATAGTAATAACCAGACTTTTGGTTATCTACAAAGATAATGGGGATTATGAGAATATATATTTTTTAAGCCAGAAAACTGATCTTCTCTGGCTTCAAAAATATATGTATGTGTCAGGGATTGGACCTGGGAATTCATAGCATCCAATATGAAAAGTACTTATGCAGAAATATTATACTATCTTCTATCCCCATATGGAAATTATTGAAAGAAATGTAGAAGAGGTAATGAGGAGAGGACAGGTAGAGGGCTCGATTTGGTGCATTAGAATAGGAACTATAGTCATCGTGGTGGACATCGATACACACACACACACACACACACACACCTTTATCAATCCTTTACTATAAATAAATGTTATAAATAAAATTTAAAAGTTAATACCTAAAAACAAAGTCAGTATATAAAGAAGACTCTATTCAATAAGTAATGTGAGAGCAGTCTCCCATGAACAAAAATAAAATTAAATACCTATACCCTTCTACTTGCAAATATCAGTTGCAGCTATTTATGAGCCAACTGTAAAAGGAAAGACATAAGCTTTTAGAAGCAAACATAGAAAAAACTCTTTAAAATTTGGGGGTAAAAATTATCTCTACTGACATACTTTAATGATGGCCCTTTTGGTTACTACCAGGCCAGCCCATCATCCAAAGCCCTAGTTAGGGAATACTGGCATTCTCACATAGATATATGATGGTCCCAGACCTCTAGCAGTTAACTGTCTCCACCACCACTGGTCATCTCCATCAGGAATGACATCATAAGCCCTTTTGTGTACCTCTACATTACCCTGCATTCAATATGGAACAATAATGGAAGAAATTGACATGGCCCTGAGGTCATATTGAAGGGGTTTAATAATCAAGAACCTAATGGTAAGAATATAGCAGATGAGATTTGGGGTCTCCATTTTTGGATAAAGCTAGAACATCTATTTTAGGTATATCCCAAGGGATCCATAACTTTATTAAATTTTGCCTGCACCCAACAGATAACATGCAGGTGAGCTAAAGATATTGTCTGGTGAGATGGTGTCAGAATAGGAAACAGAACTAGAAAGCTGGATCAGGGAAGTGAGTAGCTCTCAAGTATGGGGAAAGTATATAAATATCATTAACTCTAAACCCCCTACATCTGACCTAGGGGCAATGTCTATTCACCACCGGAGCCTATGCAATCTCTGCATCCCTGTGGTCTGAACTCTCATTCCATGGTTATAGCTAGGAATATTCTAGGCTGCACTCATTTCAAGACCAATCTTCCTTGAGTGGCAGAGTATGCTATTCTACAGTGTATGTTGTTCTACAGTGAGGGCAATGTCCTGTAGAGGCCCATAGGAGGGCTTATGATGTTGTTCCTGAGGGAAATGACCAGTGATGGTGGAAAGAAGTACCTGTCAGAGGTCTAGGCCCATTATATCTATATGGGAATACAAGGCTTCCCTGACTAGGGGCCTTATGGGGTGGCCTGGTAGTGACCAAAAGGGCAATCATTAAAGTGTGCTGGTCTCTTGCCCCTATCTAATTTTCATAGTCTTTACTTTATCCAACATGGTTGGACTTTGAGTGAGGGAAGTGAAATAGAAAGTAATGAGGAGGGTATCTAGCTCTAAGTAGAAACTATTTGATTATGTCTTTTTAGGTCTTTCTACTTGCTTGCTGCACTTGAGTCACTACAAACTATTGTGCACTTTTACTTTGAGGTATATATTTTTCCTTAACTTATGTATACATGTACACATGTGCCCTATCTCTTGGGTCCTGGTCTATATCTAAGTTCTGTAACTTTGTTAGGAAATTTACCATCTTTATACCCTCACTAAGAGGGAAGAGAATCTGGAGAACACCTAAATAAGTTGGGTGCTGTTTCTCTTATCTGAGAAGAAGAAAAGAAAAGACAGACAAATGAAAGTTTTAATAGATGTGGATGTAGCTTAGAAAGGAAGTGAGCAGTAAAAAGTGAATAAAAATTATATATATATTCAACCCAGTATGTATGACCTTAGGAGAATTATGGCAGCTACTGATGGAGGGGGGTATGGGAACAGAACTTTGGTTGTGGAATGGCGTGGAATTATACCCCTATTTTCATATAATCTTGTAAATCATTGATTTTTTTTAAATCATTAGCTTTCAAGAAAAAATTTTAAAAGAGAAAGATAGGGGCTGGGTGTGACATCCCTGGTTGAGTGCATATTTTACAGTGCATAAGGACCCAGATTTAAGTCCCCTGTCCCCACCTGCAGGGGGGAAGCTTCACAAGTGGTGAAGCAGGGCTGGAGGTCTCTCTCTTTCTCCCTTTCTCTCCATCCCTCCCTATCTTCCCCTACCTTCTCAATTTCTGGCTGACTCTATCCAATAAATAAAAATAATTTTTAAAGTACCTGATGCTCCTTGAGGCCATTTAAAAAAAAGAGAAAAATTAAAAAAGGAGAGCAGTAAGCAGATTAAAAGATGCTAACCTTTCTAGTAATCTGAAATGTAAATGAAAATTTCAGTGTGGTACAACCATGAAAACCTACAGACTAACAAAAAATAAATAAAGCCTTAGATAATATGAAACATTAGCAATAATCTGCAATGAGAGTTTTCTACTCAACTAAATATATAGAAATAAATTGATCCACCAACCTTGGGAAATAATTCAATAATAAATATCTAAGAAAACCTAAAATGTGTAGACCCTTCTATTCAACAGTTCCACACTCAAAGCCACCTTGGAATATTCAAAGATGCAGTACTGGTGATATAAAAAGTAAAACAAATGCCCAACAGCAAAAATGATGAGTAAATTTATATGAAAGACAGAACAGAACAGTGTATAGTAAAAATGAGAGAATGATAGCAATATGAAAAGTTTAGATGAATCTTAAAAACATCTATCTGAACAAAGCACTCAAAATTGCAAAACATGCAGCATGATTTCATCTCAGTAAGGCTCCAAAACAGACAAAAGTGAAAATAAATTGCTTAGGGAGGCAGGCAAGGGCAAAAGCAATGCCAAGAAGAATGATGAACACTGAGTTCAGACATGGTTGACCCAAACAAGGAGAAGGAGGTCATGATGGGGGAAGGGCCCCAAAGTTAAGAGGGACTGGTACTTTCTGTTGAGTGTGCAGCCAGATAAGTTCATTTCAATATTTCCTTCTTAATTCTAAATAGAAGTTATGTAGATATACTCTCCTCAGTGGATGATGTATTCCATCATAAAAGCATTTTAATATCATGGAAATCCCATGTTGAAAATATTGTGATGATCTCTACAGAAAAGCCTGTAGATTGCAGATCCAGGAACAGTAATTCAGTGTGAGGAATAAGCTCAAAGCAGCAGGCTAAAAATACAACTCACACAAAAGAATCCTGCTCCACAGACGGGTGATCAGCCAGAGAAGATAAATGCAATTTCAAAGGAAGCTTGAACTTCATGTACATAAAAGAACCATTATTAAATCACTAATTAAAAAGGAAGAGAAGTAGTGTGTGTGTACTGTAGTTACCTAAATATAAGATAGATAATGATTTCTACATACATAGATACATAGATATACATAGATACATAGATATACATCATAGATATACATGTATACATATGTATACATATATATATACATAGATACATACACAGCTAGTGCATGGATGGATGGATGGATGGATGGATGGATGGATGGATGGATGGGAGGATGGATGAGTGGATACAGAGAGTAGATAGATGATAAATATAGATAGGTGATAGCTAATAGATAGATATGATGGATAAATAGATGAATTATATGTACATATATACAGAGAGAGAGGAAAGAGAGAGAGATGGTTGTGAGGTGGTTATATGATTAAATATAGGGATGGCTGCATAGGTAAATAGATTATGAAAATTATAGATGATAGATGATATATTAGATAGATAATGATATATGGATGATAGACAGATGATGATGATAGATAAAATAGATGAATCATATATATATCACATATATATATAGACAGAGAGGCAAAGAGAGGGAGAGAGATAGTAATGAGGTGGTTATATGGTTAAATGATAAGGATGGCTGGACAAAGGAATATATTATGAAGATTATAGATGATATATAGATAATAGATATAGAAATATTTATGATAGATATGATGGATAAATAGATTAATATACATATAAAGATAGACAGAGAGAGGGAGATAATAGTAGGTGGATATATGGTTAAACAATAGGGATGTCTGGATAGATGAATAGATTATGGAATATTACAGATGATAACAGATAGATGATAGATAACAGACATGGATGATAGATAGTAGATAATGATAGATGATATAGATAGATATATAACAGAAAGATATGTAAATATATGATTGATAGATGATAGATTAGATGATAGAGAGATAGATAACAGATAAATGACAGATGATGGATGGATGGATAGATGGATGGATGGATGGATGGATGGATGGATGGATGGATGGATAAACAGATGGATGATAGGTGGATGAATGGATATACAGACAGACAAACAGGATTTTAGAATGGAAATAGCAACCTATGGCTGTAAGAATCGTGTGCAATGAAGCAATGAGAGTGTCATCACAGATGTGAATGCACTGGGACTTCAATACAGACCTCTATAGGACCCAAGCAGAGCAACTGAAACCCTACGCCTTGGAAAAATAGGTATCTGATAATTAGAGACTCAGCTTAGAAACTAACCAAAGAGTATGAAGATAAAAGGAATGATGGAGAGACTCAGAGAGAGACAAAGAGAAGGGGCTGCCAAAATCAAAACAGGCCACCATAACAATGAGCTTTGTTAAAATGGCACCACACATACATCAAAAGATTGAAAATAAATATTGGCAATGATTTGGGGAATAAGAAACCCTAACACACTTTGTGGGTAGAAATGAAAGCTGATGCAGCCCCTATGGAGATTAGTATGGAAATTCTTTAGACAAGTAAAAATGAAACCACAGTATGACATGCCACACCACTCCTAGGCATATATCTAATGGAGATGAAAATACACATTCAAAACAAACATACATCCTTCTGTTCACAGTTGGCTGTTCACAATAGCCAACACAGGGAATCAACCTCAATGTTTATTAACAGATGTTAGATAAACAAGGTGAGTCTATATTCAGTAGTATATTACTTTGTCATTAGAAAGGTTGACATTGAGATAGCCCAGAAAGTGATGGAGTTGACAGAGCACTTAACTTGTATGCATGAGGTCCCAACTGCAATTCCAGGCACAACATTTGCTAGAGTGATGACCTTTTCCTCTTACTGAATAATAAATTTAAAAGATGACATTTTGTCTTGTGTCTTCCAAGATAAAATGGATGCTAAGTGAAATAAGAAGTGAAGAAGAAAAACAAAAAAAAACAGGATAGCTTCACTCATGTGATGCTAGTAACCAAACTCACTCAAGCTGGGTGAAAAACTATGATGAGTATCAGAGGGACCAGAAAGAAGTGGGGGTAACAGATCAAAGGGTGGCTTTGGTGTGGGGCTGGAATTTCATTGGTGGAATTAGTGAATCATATACACAGATATTAGAACTGAACTCCTACAATCTTATAATATTGTAAAAGTAGTGTCAAATAAAAAAATAATAGTGCCATAGTTGTAATTATTTTAATGCTTGCTTATTGGTTTTGCAGATCTTTAAACTGGAGGTTTATACAGAATGCTCCTTATACTTTAGAAAAAGTCCTGTCCCCCACCCCAATATCTTCTTCCTCCCCACTTCCAGCCTCTTTCCATCAAAGAGAAATTTACATGTTTCTCCACATGGTACTTATGACATTATAAAAACAAAAGTAGAATTAAATCAGTGCTTTTCAGGATGGAGTGACCTACATCCACCACTAAGGAAATGCTTCTTAGCATTCAATGAAGCATACTGAAATGCTTTTGCCTAAAGAGCATGGTTTGCTACTGAGGTACAGAGAGCTCAAGGGGTCACATTTCTGAAAGGCCTCTGTAGCTAGGGAGAATTAAAAAAGAAGTTCATCAACAGTTGTGGAAGATTAATGAAAGATGGCAAAGTGTGAAATGGAATGTCTTTCAATGAGTCTAGAAAAAGAGGAAAGGAAAACAATGTTTTAAGACTAAAGGTGTTCAGAAAGGACCATCTGGAGAAGCAAATAAGCAGGTGAGTGTCTGCAGGAACTGTGCCTAAAAAAAAGGGCCAGAAGGCAGGTCATTCTAGGGGCGAATCAGAACTGAGTTGATGAAGTAGTGCTTTGTGGCGTATCTCCATCTTTAATGTCTTTTTTAAAAATATTTTTATATTTATTTATTCCCTTTTGTTTCCCTTGTTGTTTTATTGTTGTAGTTATTATTGTTATTATTAATGTAATTGTTGTTGGATAGGACAGAGAGAAATGGAGAGAGGAGGGGAGGACAGAGGGGGGAGAGGAAGATAGACACCTGCGGACCTGCTACACTGCCTGTAAAGTGACTCCCCTGCAGGTGGAGAGCAAGGGGCTCAAACTGGGATCCTTATGCCTCCCTAATTGTTCCCATGATCTGTCTAAACCCATCTTAATTGTGTCAGTGTGGGCTGGTAAATTGGCCTTAGGAGGAAATGAACATTCTGATCTTCTCAAACCAACAAACATAGACAACTTTACCCTGAGTAAGTGGGAGACACTTCAAAATAAAGAAACTAATTCCAAAGCATTTTCTACAGAGGTTGGTGAGGGCTGGACAGCCACTCCTAGCAGGCTCACGCTGAGCTATTTTCTTTACCAAGATTCCTGGCTCACCAGGAGTATCATCCCAAGCCTCTTCCTTTAAAGTGGCTGGAACTCTATTTGAGTGGCAAAATACCTGGCCAATCTGAGCCTCATCTCAGCCTGGGAAAGACTACCTGGAGGGGTTTTTGTTTGTTTATTTGTTTGTTTTGGATATATCTTACAATTGGCTGTCTTTGCTCAGGCTGCCTGCAGCCAATCTAGAGCAGTCCAAGCTGCAGACTGACTTTCTACTCTATTTTATTTTATTACTACTGTTATTATATACACGTGTCCCTTTTCTGTCACCTTCTTCAGGTTGACCAAAATTAACAGTTGTTGTTTTTTTTTCATTGCTAGGTAACTGGATGTCCTATGTATTGTAAGAGGAACTTGTTTATCTCTTCCTCTTCTCTCCACTCTCATTTATCCCTCCTCCTAGCAAAATTTTTAAAGTATTTCCTTTCATTGTTCTTCCCTTCTTTCTTTCATTCTTTTTTTTCTTTATTCTTTTCTTCCTTACTCCTTCTTTTGTTTTCTGAATTCACTGATACTCACTTGTGAATTATTTTGGGGAAGAAATCTGACTCAGAGTGGACTCTGTATCTATAAGTCTTCTCTACTTCCCTTTCTCCCCTTTCTCTCCCTAGAATTTATAGTGGACAGTAGATGTGAAAAATTGATTATTCTTCCTTTCCTGTTTTTCCTGTCTCTTTTGCTTTTGTTTGGTTGCTATTTTTTTTCTTGGACTAGAGGTGTTGTTTGGCTTACTGGTGTTGGTTGAACTGTATCAATCCTTGCTTCAGTTACTATTGTTGTAATTCTGACATTGGATACTGCATTTGTCATAAAGGCCTTTAGTAAAGTGTGGCTTGTACTCAAAACACAACTGAAGAATGACAGAACAGAAAAATTAAAACCAAATAAAAAAATGATTAAATCAAGAGCAAATAAAACTACTACAAAATAAATCAGAACAGGCTCCCAGAAGAAACTTCCAATCAGTCAGAAGTAAGCATAGATAATGAAAGTATGCAAGCAATAATAAACCTAATAGTCACAGAAATAAAGACAACTATGCAGGAAAGGGATATCAGAATTAGGGAAAAAAACAGAGGAGACCCTCAAGAAAATACAAGCTACATTGAGGTAATTAGAGAAATGAAAGTTGAAAGAGCTGACCTAAAAGGCAAACTAGCAGAACAATTTAATACTACAACTGAACTGAAAAAAGAAGCTGAGGAAAGGGTAAGCAGATTAACAGAAGCAGAAAACAGAAATAACCAGACAGAGGATGAGCTGGAGAAAACTAATAAAGAGGTAAAAGAGTCCAAAAAGAGATTGAGAAACACTGAAAACAACAACAGAGACATTTGGGATGATCTCAGAAGAAGTAACATTCGTATAATTGGCCTCCCAGAGGAGGAAAGAGAGGAAGGGGAAGTAAACATTCTAGAGGAAATAATAAAATAAAACTTCCCAGACCTAAACAACAGAAAGGACATCAAGATTCAAGAGGCCAAGAGAGTCCCAAACAGAAGCAACCCAGACCTGAAGATACCAAGACACATCATAGTTACAATGAGAAGAAGTAAGGATAAAGAAAGGATCCTAAAGGCTGCAAGAGAAAAACAAAAAGTCACATACAGGGGAAAAACCAGAAAACTATCAGCAGACTTCTCCACTCAAACTCTAAAAGCCAGAAGAGACTGGCAAGATATCTATTGAGCCCTGAATGAAAAAGGGTAATGATAATATATCCTGCTAGACTTTCATTCAAACTAGATGGAGGGATCAAAACATTCTCATACAGACAACAGTTAAAGGAGGCAACCATCACAAAGCCTGCCCTGAAAGAAGTATAAAAAGACCTCTTATAAACAAGAACATCACTATACTACTTGCCATATATCAGAGCAAATAAAGAAGTGTTAAATAATGGCACTATAATACATTAAATCTATAATATCAATAAATGTCAATGGATTAAATTCACCCATTAAAAGACACAGAGTGTGAGGATGGATCAGAAAACAAAAGCCAACCATATGCTGCTTTCAAGAATCCCACCTGACCCAAGAAGAAAAACACAGTCTTAAAGTGAAAGGATGGAAAACTATCATACTGATTAATGGACCACAAAAAAGGGCAGGAACAGCCATTCTCACCTCTGACACCATAGATGTTGGTAATTGTTAAATCTTCTTGGTTGATTGATCCTCTAATCATTATGTAATTGCCTTGTCTATCTTTTATTACTTTATTTAATTGAAAGTCAGAGAGGCACTCAGGCAAGAAATTCAAATGTTCCTGGAAACAAATGACAATGAATACACAAGTTATCAAAATATTTGGGACACAGATAAAACAATATTTAGAGGTAAACTCATAGCCATACAATCATATATTAAACAACAAGAAAAAGCTCAAATAAACGACTTTACTACACACCTCAAGGACTTAGAAGAAGAGGAAAAATGAACCCTAAAGCAACCAGAAGGACAGAAATCACTAAAATTTGAGCAGAAATAAACAACATCTAAAATAAGAGAACCATACATAAGATCAATTAAGCCAAATGTTGGTTCTTTGAAAAATTAAACAAGATTGACAAAACCCTAGCCAGACTCATTAAAAAGAAGAAGAAGAAGAAGAAGAAGAAGAAGAAGAAGAAGAAGAAGAAGAAGAAGAAGAAGAAAACCCAAATAAATATAACTGTAAACTATAGAGGAGATATCACAACTGACACTACAGAAGTCCAGAACATAATGCAAGACTTCTATGAAGAACTATACACCACCAAGCTAGAGAATCAAGAAGAAATGGAAGAATTGCTGGAAACATATACCCTTCCAAAACTGAAACAAGAAGAACTACAAAAACCTAAATACATCAGTCACAAAGAAATCAAAACAGTTATGAAGACTATTACCAACAACAAATGTCTTGTACACACTAATGTTGATAATTCACAAATGAATTCTACAAAACCTTCAGAAAACAGCTAATACCTATACTTCTAAAGCTATTACACAAGATCAAAGAAACAGTAACACTCCCTTTCACCTTCTATGAAGCCAACATCACCCTGATTCCAAAAGAAGATAGAGACAGAACAAAAAAGGAAAAATACAGACCAATATCTCTGATGAACACACATGCCAAAATATTAAACAAGATCTTGGCCAACCAGTTACAGCAGTATATCAAAAAGATTGTTCATCACAACCAAGTGGGATTTAACCCAGGAATGCAAGGCTGGTTTAACATACATAAGTCAGTCAATGCCATCCACCACATCATTAAAAGCAAAACCAAACACATGATTATCTCAATAATGCAGAGAAAGCCTTTGACAAAATCCAACACCCATTCATGCTCAAAACACTACAAAAATGGGAATAGATGGGAAATTCCTCAAGATAGTGGAGTTCATATATAGCAAACCTACAGCCAAAATAATACTCAATGGACAAAAGCTGAAACCATTCCCCCTCAGATCAGGGACTAGACAGGGCTGTCCATTATCACAATTACTCTTCATCATAGTATTGGAACTTCTTGCCATAGCAATCAGGTAAGGGATAGAAATCAAGGGAATTCAGATTGGAAGAGAAGAAGTCAAGCTCTCATTATTTGCAGATGATATGATAGTATACCTAGAAAAACCTAAAGAATCCAGCAGAAAATTACTAGAAGTTATTAGGGAATATAGCAAGGTGTCAGGCTGGGGCTCACTTTCCTGAATGCTTTTCTCAATTCATAACAAATAATATTGCATCCATGGATCCCAACCTAATCAACGCAATGAGTACCACTTCAGCATGCTTCACTTCAGACTGTGACCAGAGACATCAGGCATGGAATGTCAACCCTTCAGCTTCATTACTCAGGTGAGACCTTTTCTTTCATGGTATTCTCTAATTCCATTTTAGGAGGTTCACTTCCTAACAAAGTCCCAAAACCTAGATATAGACCAGGTCCCCTGAGATAGAGCATATGTTCACACGTATCCTAGACTAAGGCAAAATATATACCTGAAAGCAAAAGTACACAATAATCTGCAGTGAGTCAGTATAAAATTCCTAATGAAACAGTATCTAATTAGACTTAGATACCCCCCTCACCTATTTACTATTACAGTTCTCTCACTCACTCCAAAGCTAACTTTATCAAAGCAAGGACTGCAAAAGTTGAATAAGGGCAAGAGACTGTCATACTTTAATGATGACTCTTTAGTCACTATAAGACCACCCCATTAGCTGGTGCCCTAGTCAGAGAGTCCTGAGATTCCCTAGCAAACATAATGGGCCTAGACCTCAAATAAATCCCTCTCTCCATCGTTACTGGTCATCTCTATCAGGAACAAAATAGACCTTTTTGTGGGCCCCCCATAAGACCTTGCCCTCAACTTGGATCAACAACAGTAGAGAATATTCCATGTTCTGAAGGGAGGATGAACAACATACTCTATGCTACACCTGAGGAAGATGGGTCTATATTGGGGCAGCTTGGAATGTTCCTACTCATGACCACAGAATGTGAGCTCAGATCTACAGGGATGCAGAGATCACATAGGCTCCTAAGCTGAATATGGGCCCCAGACCAAATCAAATAGATGGGGTTTACAGTCAATAATATTTATGCATTTTTCCCATATTAGGGAGCTATTCTCTTCCCTGGTCTGGCTTTCTGTCCCTTTTCTATCCATGACATCTTCTCCCCAGACAATAACTTGGATCCACCTGCATATCTGATTTCAGGCTCAGAGAAAATAAAAAAACAGTATATTCACAGGCCCTTTGGAATATAACTAAAATATGCCTACTACCTATCTACAAAATGAAGGATCCTCCAACTCTTCATCTGCACTATTCCAGCCTTTAAGTCCATGATTAGTCAACAATTTTTTTCTGCTTTGTATGTTAACTTCCTTGTCAACCACCAGGTTCCAGTTGCTAGCATGATACTGACCAGAAGACCCCACCAATTTGTCCTGGAGCTCTGCTTCCCCAGAGCCCCACCCTACTATGTAAAGAGAGAGGCAGGCTGGAAGTATGGATTGACCTGTCAATACCAATGTTCAGTGAGGAAGCAGGAAAGAGGTGAACTTTTAGCCAAAAGTGGAACATATATGGGAAATGATTACAGAAAATTAGGATTCTGTAGGAAAATAGGTCACACCTATATGCAGAATATCGAGAAAAAAGAAAAAGAAAAAGAAAAAGAAGAAAGGAAGGAAGGAAGGAAGGAAGGAAGGAAGGAAGGAAGGAAGGAAGGAAAAAGAAAGAAAGAAAGAAAGAAAGAAAGAAAGAAAGAAAGAAAGAAAGAAAGAAAGAAAAGAAAGAAAAGAAAGAGAAGAAAGAAAAATCTCCTGTCCTTATAGTCAGGGAGTTAAGGGGCCAGATGATGCAGGATACCAGGCTTTTTTTTAGACCATGTCTCCTCATTTCTAGGCTCGTGGTTTGTCAATCATGGGCTTCACTCCATACCTTCTCCCTTTAGTTGCCTTGATGTTATGGTCATGGAGCTTCTGAAGATACCAGCATAAGGTGGAAGATGTGTTGAAACACTGGTTTGTTACTTTTTACTAGGAACAAAATCAAGCACACCTGGGAGTTCACCCAGGCAGATCAACCCAGAGAACCAGAGCTTCTGAATGTTGGAGTGTCAATTCAGTGTTGAAACCCTACCTTTCTGGGTCTCATCCCCAACAAAGGACAACTTCCAGAAGTGTGCTCTGTGGAGTGAGGCCATGACATAAACAACCCCTTATCCTTAGCGGTCATCCTAAATGCTTATTCATCCTCCTTAGTCTGTGTTGCCCAACTTGGTGAGCATGGGCATTATATTGGAATGATATGGCTACTCCTTTCTAACCAACCTTACTCCTTTATCTCTTGCTGTCTCTGTTATAGATATTAACTAGGTCACAGATGTCCAACCTAGCTCTCCATTTACAGTGCAAAGGCACCTAAGCAACTGGACAATGTAAAAAAGAAAGCATGCACACACACACACACACACACACACACACGCACGCACACACACACAAACTCATACACACACACACCACCACCACCACCACCACCACCACCACCATGTGGTTTACTTTCTATTTAGGTCTTCATTTGAGGGGATACATAAGTGTCAGACAATCCTTCTACTGCCTGAGTCACACAAGCATTCCTCCCTACATCTTGGAGAGAAGATCTACATCTCACCCACTCTACTACTGTTCCCATCCAGCAAATAATCTCCCTTTCTTCTGCCATCAATTTCCTTCTCTTTATTGGATCATGATAAGTATGATCTAAACCTTAGCATCATGCTTTAATATCATCAGCCTGAGAGTAGAAAATAAAACTCTCTTGAGTCCCAATTTCCCCAGTGGTTTTCATTTATCACTAGACTTCAAGTTTTCTTCCTTCATTGTTTCTACATAATTACTTACACCCCATGCCCTCTTCAAATCAACCCCAGTGGGTTTGGGTCCCCACTTCTGATCTCCAATGGCTTCTATCTGCCTAGAACTGAATGGTTAACTGTCTGAGCAATTTATTTAAATGTTGCCCAGCACTTAGCCCTATGGATCACAATATCTTGTAATAGAAGTTCTTGTAGCACTTTCTTCTCTCTGGTTCCAAGATCTTGCTTTCATTCCCATTCCCTCTCACCCAGTTTCTTTCTTCTAAACCTCTTAACCAACATCTCTTTCTCTACTACATCCTTAAAATTTACAGAGTCACTATGTTCAAGAGTTCTATTCTTGATCATCTCCTACTGTCTCTCTTTGGATAATGTGAGAATTGTAGACACTGCATACTCCCACCCCCAGAGTTCTCAAAACTATCTGCTACCTAGAGCACTTTGTTGAATTTTCTAAATCCATATTCTTATTTGGCAACTACTGCTGAATAACTAAGAGGTATGTCAAGCATAACATAGCCTAAAGATAGCTCCTGAAGTGAAGACTGGAAAAAAAAAAAAAGATAGCTCCTATTGTCCTGTTACCTTCATCCTACCAAGCTTCCCCCTCATCTTCTTAATTTAGTAAGTGACAGAATCATCCAGTGAGGACCAAGACCCAATCACTATCCTTAGCTGATGCTCTTGTGTTCACTATTCTTGTCATTAATTAGCATGCCATCTCAAAAATACACATTTCCAAAATGTATCCAGGGTCCTGCCACATCTCACCCCTTTCCTCATGCCTTCATTCTAGAACAAATGACTGAATAAAGAAGTGGTAGTCCTAGAATAAAGAAGGTGTCTATGATAACAGCTTTCACTTTTCCTGAGGTATAGTGTCAGAGCAGCAGGAAGAATTTATAAGACATAAGCCCTGGTGTCTCTGTGATACGTCTTAAAACAAAGTCATGCTGCCCCCATAAGTGGGCATAAGTAAGGCTTTAGCTACCAGCTAATTAAAGATAGAATTCCAGGCAGGCTGACAAGGACATTTTTCAAAAGTTGAGAACCCTGTTCTGTCCAACCTTCTCTGTTTCTGCATTCTTCAGACACCTGACTTCTGGCAAAAATGAGTGTTCTTTCCTGGCACTTGGCTATGACAACAATAGAAGACAACTTGAGGTTACAGAATTTACTTTATCCCTTGAAATAAACAAACAAAAATACACAATGTATTAAGTAAGAATTTTTCAAGCTTTGGGAACTGAACAACAAAAGACAAGAGTCTTTTGGAGACAGGTATAAATCTGAATGAGCCCCTGTGATTACCCTTTCCTGTAGACAAATGTTCCTAGCGGCATATTCCTATGATAACAACTAACACTAACCTACTACTTGCCGGTAGCAGTGTTATTACTGTTATATCTATATATTGGCTCAGAGAACCTCATTAAATACAATTAAATACTTGCACTGTAATTTTCATTTTCCAGAAGAGAAAAAGAAGCCAAGAATATTTTACAACTCACTCAAGATTGTATAACTCTTATATAGTAGAGCTAGAGATGACTCTACAGAGTCTACATGAGAAATGCTAAAGAAGGAGTGGGAATAAACATACTAGTCTGTAATCATGGAAAAAAGTCCAGCTGGGGTTCCCAGAAGATGGCGGACTGAGAAGCTGCTAGTGGCTTGAGCTCTGACCACATGTTCTGGAAATGGTAGGATTTTCTGCCTTTAATAGGCCAGTCCATAAGGGGTCCTAGCGGTGACACCAAGGAGGTGACTATAACTTAATTTGGGTTAAAAAACAGAGTAGGAAAAAAGGGAAAAAAATTTTTCTTTTAAATTATTAAGCACACTACTCCCCCTTCCCCCCCACCATAACCAGTCCCTGGGGACCAGCTCATTAGAAGGCTCCCCTGCTGAGCCTCTTTCTTTCTTTACCAAGATTCCTGTCCCACCAGGGAGTATCATTCATTCTAAGTCTATACCCTTCTGAAACCTCTGGCCTTTTATCTTTCTAAGTAGCCAAACCCCCCCACCTCACCCCGCATAGCTAATTAAATAATTTAAAATAAATTTTAAAAACTCTTTCCTTGCACCGCTCTTTTATGACTGTTATTTTTCTTATCATTTTCTTTACTCTCTCTTTTTTCTTTTTCTCATTCTTGTCATCCTTTCTTCCTTAATCCTACAGCTTCCAAAGCCACAGGCCATATCCCCCACACCACCAAACAGTGTGCTTTTTTGAATTCACTGATACACTTTTGGGAATTATTTTGGGGAAGAATTCTGACTCAGAGTGGACTCTCACTGTGAGTATCTCTGCTCAACTTCCCTTCTTCCTTTAGCTACCCCTAGAATATACAGTGGATAGTAGATTTGCATAACTGTCTATTTCAGCTATCCTTGTCTAGTCCTGAGGTTTTTTGTTTTTCTCTTTCTTAACAATCAGCTGCCTCTGATCACGAGGTTTGAGGTAATCTGGAACAGGGTTTTTTTTTTTTACCCTGCTCTATTTTATTATTAATATTATATAAAGGCAAATATCTTCCCCCCCCCCTTTAGGTTGATCAGAATTAACTCTTAGGGTATTTTTCATTGTTAGGGTAGTGGGCATTTATCTATTGTGGGAGGAACTTGTCTCATTACTCCTACCTCCTCTAAAGACTCTCCCCTCCCTCCTCCTCCTAGCTAATTAAAAAAATTAAATTAAACTAAATTAAAAATAAAGTAATCAAAAAAACTTTCCTTTCACTGCACTTTAATTACAGCTCTTTTTCTTATCTTTTCTCTTTTCTCTCTCTTGTCTCTTCTTTTTTTTCTTTTTTTTTTTTATCTTGTCATACACTTCTTCCTTCCTTCTTCTTTGCCTTTCTGAATTTGTGAATTACTTTGGGGAAGAAATCTGACTCGGAGTGGACTCTCTATGTGTGTACCTCTGCTCTACTTCCCTTTCCCCTCTTGTTACCCCTAGAATATACAGTGGATAGTAGATTCGCATATTGTCTATTCTTCCTATCCCTTCTTTCTTTTCTCTTTCTTCTTCACTGGGATTTGGTTATTATTTTTTCAAAGACTGGAGAAATTGTTTGGCTAACTGGTAGTGATTAAACTGCTTCAATACTTGCTTCAGTTGCTACTGTAATTCCTGAGGTTGGTGAGTGCAATTGTCATAAAGGTATTTAGTACAGTGTTGCTTATACTCAAGACACAACAACTGAGGAACAACAGAGCATAAAAAAGAAACATATAAATCAAAAAATGGGTAGATCAAAAACAAATAAAACTGCTACTACAATGAATGAAGACGAGAGACCAGAAGAAACTACAAATCAGCCAGAAATAACCATAGATAAGAAAAGAATGCAAGCAATGATAAACTTATTAATCACAGAAATGAAAACAACATTGGAGGAAAGGAATGGCAGTATTAGGGAAACAACAGTTGAGACCCCCAAGGAAAATACTGATTATCTTGAGGCAATTAGAGAACTGAAAGCTGAAATAGCTGTAATGAATAAAGAAGCTGAGGCAAAGGAAAGCAGACTAACAGAAGCAGAAAAATGAATAAATGAATTAGTCAGACAGAGGATGAGTTAGAGATTACTAATAAAGAGGTGAAAGAACTCAAAAAGAGATTGAGAGACACTGACAACAACAACAGAGACATATGGGATGATCTCAAAAGAAGTAACATTCATATAACTGGCCTGCCTGAGGAAGAAAGAGAGGAAGGGGAAGCAAACATTCTAGAGGAAATAATAGAAGAAAATGTCCCAGACCTGAATAACAGAAAGGCCATCAAGATTTAAGAGGCCCAGAGAGTACCAAACAGAATCAACCCAGACCTGAAGACACCAAGACACATCACAGTCACAATGAGAAGGAGTAAGGATAAAGAAAGGATCCTAAAGGCTGCAAGAGAGAAACAAAAAGTCACATACAAGGGAAAACCCAGAAGACTATCAGTAGACTTCTCCACTCACACTCTAAAATCCAGAAGAGAATGGCAAGATATCTATCAAGACCTGAATGAAAAAGGGTTTCAACCAAGGATAATATATCCTGCTAGACTTTCATTCAAACTAGATGGAGGGATCAAAACTTTCTTAGACAAACAACAGTTAAAAGAGGCAACCATCACCAAATCGGCCCTGAAAGAGGTTCTAAAAGACCTCTTATAAACAAGAACATCACTATAATACTTGCAATATATCAGAGCAAACAAGAATTTATTTTGAACAATGGCACTACAATACATTAAATCCATAATATCAATAAATGTCAATGGCTTAAACTCACCCATCAAAAGGCACAGGGTTGGGGGATGGATTGGAAAACATAACCCAACCATATGCTGCTTGCAAGAATCCCATCTGTCACAACAAGATAAACACAGACTTAAAGTGAAAGGGTGGAAAACTGTCATTCAGGCTAACGGTCCACAAAAAAAGGCAGGAACAGCCATTCTCATCTCAGACATGATAGATTTTAAATTAAATAAAATAATAAAAAATAGGAAAGGACATTACATAATGATTAGAGGATCAATCAGCCAAGAAGACTTAACAATTATTAACATCTATGCACCCAATGAGGGACCATCTAAATACATCAAGCACCTACTGAAAGAATTTCAAAAATACATCAATAGTAATACAATACTAGTGGGAGATTTCAATAGCACACTCTCAAACTTCGGCAGATCAACAAAGAAGAGAATCAACAAAGATACAAGAGAATTGAATAAAGAGATTGACAGACTAGACCTCTTGGACATTTTCAGAGTCCTTCACCCCAAAAAACTGGAATACACCTTCTTTTCAAATCCACATAACACATACTCAAGGATATACCACATGTTAGGCCACAAAGACATCATCAATACATTCAAGAGCATCGAAATCATCCCGAATATCTTCTCAAACCACAGTGGAGTAAAACTAACATTTAACAACAGACAAAAATTATTAAACATCACAGAATTTGGAAACTAAACAACATACTACTTAAGAACCACTGGTTCAGAGATTCACTCAAGCAGGAAATTCAAATGTTCCTGGAAACAAATGAAAATGAAGACACAACCTATCAAAATATTTGGGACACAGTGAAAGCAGTACTGAGAGGGAAACTTATAGCCATACAATCACATATTAAACACCAAGAAGAAGCTCAAATGAATGACTTTAGTGCACACCTCAAGGACTTAGAGGAAGAGGAACAAAGGAACCCTAAAGCAACCAGAAGGACAAAAATAACTAAAGTTAGAGCAGAAATAAACAACATCGAAAATAAGAGAACCATACAAAAGATCAATGAAGCCAAATGTTGGTTCTTTGAAATATTAAACAAAATTGACAAACCCCTAGCCAGACTCACCAAATAAAAAAGAGAGAAGACTCAAATTAATAGAATTGTAAACAATGGAGGAGATATCACAACTGACATGACAAAAGTCCAGAGAATCCTGCGAAACTTCTATAAAGAACTATACACCACCAAACTAGAGAATCTGGAAGAAATGGAAAAATTCCTAGAAGCATATAACCTTCCAAAACTGAACCAAGAAGAACTACAAAATCTAAATGCACCAATCACAGACAAAGAAATTGAAACCGTTAATAAGAATCTCCCCAACAACAAAAGTCCTGGACCAGATGGCTTCATAAACAAATTCTACAAAAACTTTCAGGAAACAGTACCCATACTTCTTAAGCTTTTCCATAAGATTGAAGAAAGAGGAATACTCCCTTCCACCTTCTATGAAGCCAACATCACCCTGATACCAAAAGCTGATAGGGACAGAACAAAAAAGGAAAACTACAGACCAATATCTCTGATGAACATAGATGCCAAAATATTACACAAGATCTTGGCCAACCGGATACAACAACATATCAAAAAGATTGTTCATCAGTACCAAGTGGGATTCATCCCAGGAATGCAAGGGTGGTTCAACATCCGTAAGTCAATCAATGTCATTCACCACATCAATAAAAGCAAAGCCAAAAACCACATGATTATCTCAATAGATGCAGAGAAAGCCTTTGACAAAATCCAACACCCATTCATGCTCAAAACTCTACAAAAAATGGGAATAGATGGGTAATTCCTCAAGATCGTGGAATCCATATGTAGCAAGCCTACAGCCAACATCATACTCAAAGGACAGAAGGTGAAAGCATTCCCCCTCAGAGCGGGGACTAGACAGGGCTGTCCACTGTCACCGTTACTCTTCAACATAGTATTGGAAGTTCTTTCCATAGCAATCAGACAAGAGAAAGAAATCAACGGAATACAGATTGGTAGGGAAGATGTCAAGCTCTCACTATTTGCAGATGATAAAATAATATACATAGAAAAACCTAGCAAATCCAGCAGAAAACTACAGGAATTTATTAGGCAATATAGCAAGGTATCATACTACAGAATCAATGTACAAAAATAGTGGCATTTCTTTATGCAAACACTAAACATGAAGAAGAAGACATCCAGAAATTACTCCCATTTTTTACTGTTTCAGCAAAATCAATCAAATACCTAGTAATAAAGTTGACTGAAGAAGTGAAAGACTTGTATACTGAAAACTATGAGTTGTTACTCAAGGAAATAGAAACTGATACCAAGAAATGGAAAGATATCCCATGCTCATGGATTGGAAGAATAAATATCATCAAAATGAATATTCTCCCCAGAGCCATATACAAATTTAATGCAATACCCATCAAAGTTACACCAAGCTTCTTTAAGAGAATAGAACAAACACTACAGTCATTTATCTGGAACCTGAAAACACCTAGAATTGCCAAAACCATCTTGAGGAAAAGAAACAGAAATGGAGGCATCACACTCCCAGACCTTAAACTATATTATAAAGCCATCATCATCAAAACAGCATGGTACTGAAACAAAAATAGGCACACAGACCAGTGGAACAGAATTGAAAGCCCAGAAATAAATCCCCACACCTATGGGCATCTAATCATTGATAAGGGGTCCCAAAGGATTAAATGGAAAAAGGAGGCTCTCTTCAATAAATGGTGCTGGGAAAACTGGGTTGTAACATGCAGAAGAATGAAATTGAACCACTTTATCTCCCCAGAAACAAAAATTAACTCCAAGTGGATCAAAGACCTAGATCTCAGACCAGAAACAATCAAATACTTAGAGGAAAACATTGGTAAAACACGTTCCCAGCTACACCTCAAGGACATCTTTGGTGAATCAAACCCAATTGCAAGGAAGACTAAAGCAGAAACAAACCAATAGAAAAATACATCAAATTGAAAAGATTCTACACATCCAAAGAAACTATTAAACAAACAGAGAGACGCCTCACAGAATGGGAGAAGATCTTCACATGCCAGACATCAGACAAGAAACTAATCACCAAAATATATAAAGAGCTCAGCAAACTTAGCACCAAAAAAGCAAATGACCCCATCCAAAAATGGGCAGATGATATGAACAAAACATTCACCTCAGAGGAGATCCAAAAGGCTAACAAATATATGAAAAACTGCTCTAGGTCACTGATTGTCAGAGAAATGCAAATTAAGACAACACTAAGATACCACCTCACTCCTGTAAGAATGGCATACATCAAAAAGGACAGCAGCAACAAATGCTCGGGAGGTTGTGGGGACAGAGGAACCCTTTTACATTGCTGGTGGGAATGTAAATTGGTACAGCCTCTGTGGAGAGCAGTCTGGAAAACTCTCAGAAGGCTGGACATGGACCTTCCATATGATCCAGTAATTCCTCTCCTGGGATTATACCCCAAGGACTCCATAACAGCCAACCAAAAAGAGGTGTGTACGCCTATGTTCATAGCAACACAATTCATAATAGCTAAAACCTGGAAGCAACCCAGGTGCCCAACAACAGACGAGCAGTTGAGAAATCTGTGGTATATATACACAATGGAATACTATACAGCTATCAAGAATAATGAACCCACCTTCTCTGACCCATCTTGGACAGAGCTAGAAGGAATTATGTTAAGTGAGCTAAGTCAGAAAGATAAAGATGAGTATGGGATGATCCCACTCATCAACAGAAGTTGAGTAAGAAGACCTGAAAGGGAAACTAAAAGCAGGACCTGATCAAATTGTAAGTAGGGCACCAAAGTAAAAACCCTGTGGTGAGGGTTAGACATGCAGCTTCCTGGGCCAGTGGGGGGTGGGAATGGGTGAGAGGGATGGGTCACAGTCTTTTGGTGGTGGGAATGGTGTTTATGTACACTCCTAGTAAAATGTAGTCATATAAATCACTAGTTAATTAATATGAGAGGGGGAAAATTAATTGTATGTCTCGAAGTTTTGCAAAACACAAAGTGAATCTTTT
Organism: Erinaceus europaeus; assembly: GCF_950295315.1. Lineage (NCBI taxonomy): Eukaryota > Metazoa > Chordata > Mammalia > Eulipotyphla > Erinaceidae > Erinaceus > Erinaceus europaeus. The sequence goes on from NC_080170.1 coordinate 74,416,930, forward strand.
CAATATATAGGCTGTGTAATTGATATGCCTAGACCAAGTAGATCGGAAGCAACCAATAGCACAGCTATATACAAGATACTGGGTACTGTACAGCAAACCCTAACAAAAGGACTTTTCAAAGTTAACCCAATTACCAAATAATGTGATGATAACATTAACTATCGATTGTCTTTTTGAACCCTAAGACAGCAGGAACCTCACATCTCCACTATAAAGCCCCTACTTCCCCCAGTCCTGGAACCCTTGGATAGGGCCCACTTTCTCGTATGCCTCTCCCAATCCATATCAAATAATATTGCATCTGCCCATCACAACCTAACCAACACGATGGCCACCTCAACATGCTTCACTTCAGACTGTGTCCAGAGACTTCACGTGTGGAATGACAACCCTTCATTTTCATTACTCAGGTGAGACCTTTCCTTTCATAGTATACTCTAATTCCATCTCAGGTGGTTCACTTTTTAACAAAGACCCAAAACCTAGATATACACCAATTTCTGTGAGAGAGAGCATATGTTCACACGTATCCATAAACTACTGCAAAATATATAAAAGCAGAAGTACACTAGAGTTTGAAAGCAGAAGTACACTAGAGTTTGCAGTGAGTACCCCCCTAACACTTCCTCTCCACTATTCCAAGCTTTTGGTCCATGATTGCTCAACAATTTGTTTGGCTCCGTATATTAACTCTCTTTTCAGTCACCAGGTTCCAGATGCCATCAGGATGCCAGCCAGGCTTCCCTGGACTGAAGAACCCACCAATGTGTCCTGGAGCTCCGCTTCCCCAGAGACCCACTCTACTAGGGAAAGAGTGAGGCAGACTGGGAGTATGGACCGACCAGTCAACGCCCTTGTTCAGCGGGGAAGCAATTACAGAAGCCAGACCTTCTACCTTCTGCAACCCACAATGACCCTGGGTCTATGCTCCCAGAGGGATAGAGAATGGGTAAGCTATCAGGGGCGGGGGTGGGATATGGAGATTGGGTGGTGGGAATTGTGTGGAGTTTTACCCCTCCTACCCCATGGTTTTGTTAATTAATCCTTTCTTAAATAAAAAAGAAAAAAATCAAAAAGAAAAAGATTCCATGTGTAGTATGGTCGAAGAAGAAGAAGAAGAAGAAGAAGAAGAAGAAGAAGAAGAAGAAGAAGAAGAAGAAGAAGGAGAAGGAGAAGGAGAAGGAGAAGGAGAAGGAGAAGGAGAAGGAGAAGGAGAAGGAGAAGAAGGAGAAAGGAAGGAAAGAAGGAAGGAAGGAAGGAAGGAAGGAAGGAAGGAAGAAACAAAGAAAGAAAGAAAGAAAGAAAGAAAGAAAGAAAGAAAGAAAGAAAGATGGAAGTTGACCATCCAGGAACAAAGAAAAAAATGCAATGTCCAGTCCATAATTGAGATTAATTGAGTAAGATAGACCACAAATTCCATACTGCAGGAGAAAATACTAAAGAAGTTAGTAACATAGTAACCAAAATATAATCCCAAAATGAAATTTAGAGAGAAAAGTTTTAAAATATCAGAAAATTTCTGTTTCCAGACAAAGAAACATATCTGGAATAAAGGATTAAAGGAAATATACCTACATTACCACATTCCAATGCCAAAACTCAAATAAAATATGAGATATTTTTTAAAAGAACTGGACAGGGAATAACAAAGAACATGAATCCCTTACTAAGCAATGAAAATTAAATTCAGTAAGCCTCGGGATTTCCCAAAATGCAAACTTGAAAGTTCCTAGACTAGAGGCCAAAGAATTAATTTTCACTGCCCCATGTGACTGGACTAGTATGTCCAGATATTTGGTCAAATGTTATGTTGGCAATGTTCCCTGAAGGTGTAAAGTGATGAGAGTAGCATTTAAATTGTTACAATTTAAGTAAAGCAGACTGCCATCCATGGATGGGACAGAGCCAATCATTTGAAGATTTTAATGGAACAGAAACTATGTTCCCTCTGAATCTAAATAACTTTAGAATATTTGAACTGCAATATTGGCCCCTCCCTAGGAGTGATCAAAGAAGTTATGTATTTTGTATATTTATCAAGATCAATTTTAAAAAATCAGAACTCTTTCTAAATACTAGTAACATCAGCCAGGACTTGAAAATAAATTAATGTTTATAAATAAACCAGAAAATCAAGTCTGCCAGACAAATTAAGATATGCTCACTGGAATTTGTCAAGCTTTCCTTAAAGAAACTAAATAAGATCTAAGGAAGAGAAAGAGACAAATACACAATACTTTGTCCACTAGTTAGACAAACCAACATTGTTAAGAAGCCATTTCTCCCAACAGTGAAAGACTCAGTGAATCAATCAGTGAATGATTCCAACCAAAATCTCAAAAAGTTTCAGAAAAATAATGATTCTTTTCTTATATTTTTAAATAAATTTTATTTATAAAATGGAAAAACTGACAAGACCCTAGGATAAGAGGGGTACAATTCCACACAATTCCCACCACCAGAACTCCATATCTCATAGCTTTCCTATTCTATTTTTTTTAATTTTTATCTTTTTATTATTGCATAAGAGCAGAGAGAAATTGAGAAGGAAGAGGGAGATAGAAAATCAGAGAGACTTAGAGACACCTGCAGCCCTGGTTCGCCACTCACGAAACTTTCCTCCTGCAGGTGGGGACCAGAGGCTTAAACCTGGATACTTGTGCACTGTAATGTGAGCGTTAAACCAGGTGTGCCACCACCTGGCCCCTACTTTCCTATTCTTTATCCCTTTAGGAGTATGGACCCAGGATCCTTATGTGGTGCAAAAGGTGGAAGGTCTGGCTTCTGTAATTGCTTCCCCATTAAACATGGTCATTGGCAGGTCGATCCATACTCCTAGCCTATCTCTCTCTTTCCCTAGTGGGGCAGAGCTCTGGGGAAGTGGGGCTCCAGGACACATTGGTGGGGTTATGTGTTCAGGGAAGTCAGGTTGAAATCATGGTAGCATCTGGAACCTGGTGACTGGAAAAGAGTTAACATATAAAGCTAAATAAATTGTTGACTAATCATGAACCTAAAGGCTGGAATATTACAGATGAAGATTTGGGGTCTCCGTTTTGGAAAAAGCTAGTAAGTCTATTTTAGGTATATTCCAAGGGCAAAATAGGGCAAAATATATACCTTAAAGCAAAAGTGCACAATAGTCTTCAGTGAATCAATAAATGAAGCAATCAAGTAGAAAGACCTAAAAAGACACCATAAAGTAAGTAATGAAATAGTTTCTACTTAGACCTAGATACCTTTTTCACCTACTTCCTATTACATTTCCCTCAATCACTCCAAAGCTAACCTTGTCAAAGTAAGGACTACAAAAGCTGAATCAGGTCAAGAGACTGGCATACTTTAATGATGGCTCTTTAGTCACTACCAGGCCACCCCTAGTCGGGAAGTCTAGGGATTTCCACACAGATATGATGGGCCTAGACCTCAAATAGATCTCTCTCTCCACTGTCACTGGTCATCTTCATCAGGAACAACATAATGGGCCCCTTTGTGGGCTGCCATAGGACCTTGCCTTCAGTGTGGATCAAAAATAGTAGAGAATGTTCCATCCTCAGAAGGGAGGCTAGATAACATACTCTATCTACCACCTGAGAAAGATGGGTCCTGAAATTGGTGCAGCTTGGAACCTTCGTACTCATGACCACAGAATGTGAGCTCAGACCTACAGGGATGCAGAGGCTACATAGGCTCCTATGCTGAATATGGGCCCCAGATCAAATCAATGTGGTTAAAGTCAACAATATATATATACACTTTTCCCATATTTGGGAGCTACTCTCTTTCCTGATCCAGCTTTCTAGCCCTTTTTCTAGCCATGACATCATCTCCCCAGACAATAACTTGGGTCCACCTGCACATCAGATGTCAGGATCAGGCAAAAACTAGTAAAGTCATGGGATAATCTGTTTCTGAAATAAGTTTCAAAAAGCAACAGCCCTATACTATTTCAAGTAACTGTGAAAAAGAGGAATAGAATTGGAATACATACACACCTTAACATAGTATTGACAAATTGAATGTGACAATATATAGAGAATAAATCCACTATGGCAGGCTGGGATTCATCCCAGTGATACAAAATTGGTTCAACATATGCAAATTAATTAGCATAATGCATTACATTAACAAAAAAAGAAAAATCACATGGTTGTCTCATTAGATGCTGAAAAAATATATTTAACAAGATACTCTCATTTATGAGAAGGGCCCTTAAGAAACTGGGAATAGGAAGAAAATTCTTCTAACATAAAAAGGTCATATATCACAAACCTACTACTACTATCATCCTCAATGGGGAAAATCTTTCAGTTTTAAAATCTGGAATTAGATTAAAATGTCTTCATTTACCACAGCTATTCAAAACAGTCCTCAAAGTTCTTGACAGTGCAATCAGGCAAGAAAGAGATGTCAGAGGAATCCATAACAGAAAGGAAGAAGTTAAATTATCATTATTTGCAGATGACATGGAAATATATCTAGAGACTCCCCCCAAAAAAACAACTAAAAAATACCAGAAATGACCAATAAATTCAATGAAGTAGCAGGATGAAAAATCGATAAACATAAATCTGTGGCATTTCTGTACATAAACAATGAGTCATAAGAAAAAGAAATGAAAGAAACTGTCCCACTTAGGACTGAATGAACAAAAAAGATAAAATACTTTTGAGTGTACTTATCAAAGAAGATGAAAATCCTTAACAGTCAACCTTTATTATAACATTATATTAATCAAATCAAGGTGATTTGGGTATAAACAGTAAATCAATGTATTAAACTAGGAGGCACAGAACTAGACCTATCATGTATCTGGTCAAATGATTTTTCACAGAAGTGTAAAAAAAAGTTGGTGTAGAAAGGAACATCTTAGCAAATGGTTCTACTGTGACTGGGGAGGTTGCTCAGTGGGTAAAGCACTGGACTTGCATCTAAGTAGTTCAGGTTCAATCCCCAGAATGGCATATGGAGTAGAGTGGTAGTTGTTCTGACCTCTTTTTCTCTCTTAAGATGATAAAAAAATACATGACAGAACAAGATATAGAGCCCAGAACTAAACCCACAAATGTATAGGTACATTATATATGATAAAGTGGCCCAAAATTTTCCAATTGGGGGGGGTCTCTAAGTCTCTTTAACAAATGGTATTGGGTGAATTGGACAAAACATGCAGAAAAAGTCAAACTAGACCACCACCTAACACCGTGCACCAAAATTAACTCAAAATGGATCAAAAATCTAGATATTAGACCTGGAACTATAAAATATATAGAAGAGTATATTGATGAAATACTTCAAGACCTTAACATTAAAGAAGTATTTGGAGACTGCACATCATAAGCATTAGAAACAAACAAATAATAAAATGAACAAATGGGACTAGGTCAAAATAAAACACTTTTATACATCAAAAGAAAATTCCATAAAGATAAGCAGGAAACCCAGAATGTCAAAAAAAATATTGCACACTACACATGAGACAAGCAGTTGGTATCAAATATCTATAAAGAACAGCTCAACAAAAAAGAAAAAGAATCATCCAATAAAAAACTGGGCAGAAGATATTATAGATGGTTCTCTAAAGAAGAGATACACATGACCCACAGATATATGTGGAAATGCTCCAATTTACTCATCATTAGAGAATTACAAATTAAAACCACATTCAGATTCCACCTCACACCTGTGAGAATGAGCTCCATCTATAAAATAAAAAGAGAAGGTTAAGTGTTGGAGAGGATGTAGAGAGAGAGAAACTGCTGGTGAGAATGCAAATTTGTGCAACCAGTTCAGAGAACAGTATAGAGAATCCCTAAACAAATACAAATGGAAATACTTTATGATACAACAATTCAACTAGTAGGCATATATGTAATAAATATAACACTGATTTGAAGGGATATATGCACCACCATGTCTATAGCTGCTTTAATCACAATAGCAAAAACTTGGGAAAAAACAAAATGGCCTTCAACAGATGACTGAATAAAAAACATTATGGAACAGTTGAGTCAAGATGGCAGATTGAAGGCAACACCTGGCTAACTCTCCACAAAATCCAGGTTTGGACCTAGGGATTTTGGGTGAAAGCAGGATTACCAGGCCAGTAAGAAAAAAACTGGAGGAGACAAAGATGAGCCATGGTGGAATATTGTAGGTCAACTATAAATTGGCAAGATGGTATGAGAAGTAGAGTAGGCAATAAGCTTTCCCACTGTACAATGACCCCTAGGGCCCACCCCACCCCCAAACAGAGATGGCTTACTAGGAGAGACTGGTCATAGACTGGGAGCTCCCAGCCCCCACCTTGTGTGGAGTTGAACTCATCAAGCAAGCTTCCAAGATTGAAACTTTTGTCAGAACTCAGTGGGGAGCCATTTGGGTCCACCTTGCTGGAGATAGTTGCCAGCCTGTGTTTGGGTTTGGGTTTGGGATGGGTGTAATCTTTTGCATGGTTTGAATTGCAAGCTGCCTGATGTTGGGTTTTGTTTTTCTGTTTATTTTTGTTCCTGTTTTCCTCCTCTCTGGTTTGGTCAATCTCAAACTTTATTGTTATCATTGTGTTGACTAGAATTCCATTGTGATTTCTTTTATAGGAAGAATTTGTCTTCCCGTGGTTCTCACCAACCTTGCTAGTGCTAGTCACAAGCTTCAGTTTAGGTTTAGAGGGGTGGGGGAAGGGGAGTTGGCTTAGCTTTAATTGCAAGATGCTTGGTGTTGGATTTTGTTTTTCTGTTTGTTTTTGTTTCTGTTTTTTCCTCTTCTCTCTGGTTTGACCAATTTTAGCTTTTATTATTGTGTTGGCTGGGATTTCATTGTGATCTCTTTTGTGGGAGGAGTTAGGCTTACGGTGTTTTCACTTTTTTTCATCCTCTTTTTTCTCAGTTGTTTAGGCATTGACCCAACACCAAGCAACTTGCAATTAAAGCTAAGACAAAAACTCCACCACCACCACCACTGAAAGAAAATCTAAGGTAATCAGATAAATAAAGGACTACAAAAGTTGGATAAGGGCAAGAAACTGGCCTATTTAATAATGGCCGTTTTGGTCAGTATCACACTACCTTACTAACCAAGGCCCTAATTAGGGAATCCTTCAATTCCCCATATAGTGGGCCTTGACGTCTAAAGGGTCCCTCTTTCCACTACCACTAGTTGCTTCCATATGTGGGCCCTCTCAGGACCTTGGATCTACCATAAAGCAATGACAGTAGGGATGACCCCAATCTCTGAAGGGAGGATGGGGGTATCCTGCCCTGCCACTTGAAAAAAACGGGTCCTGAAATGAGTGCAGACAGCTATGTCCCTCAGATGTGACCATGAGCTATAAGTGCAGAACAAGGGGGACTTAGAGGTTACACAGGCTCTGGCATTAAATATAAATATGCATTTACATATGGGCCCTGGAGCAGGTGGATGGAGGTAAATAATTAATGTTAGCCACAAAATTCTTTTTTTTATAAGAATGGGAGCTACTCCCTTCCTTAATCCAACTTCCTGGCCCCTTTCTCTACTCTGTCAGCATTCTCTCAGACAATATTCTCATCCAACCTCATACTAGCTAACAAACTCAAGCAAAAATACTACTGTTCTATGCCCCCAGGAACACGCCTAGAATGGTTCTCCTAGCTTTCTTCTACCCTGAAATCCCTAAACTCATCTGCTCTGATCCTACTTTCTGTTTCCTGTTTTTTAACCATGTTGTCTCAACTAAGGTCATACCACCTTCCAGACACCAACTTATAGATGCTACCATGACTCCATCCTGACTTCCCTGGGAAGACAGCCTCACCAATGTGTGCTGACCCTTGCATTTCCAGAGTTCTGGTCCACTAGGGAAAGATATAAACAGGCTGGGGGTATGGAATGACTTGTCAATGCCCATGCTCAGTGTAGAAGCAGCTACAGAAGCCAGAACTCCTACCTTCTGCTCCCCATGAACAACCTTGATCCATACTCCCAGCAGGGGAGAATTGATAGGATGAAGATAAAAGGATTCTGCACTCCAGCTCCATCAGCAACCAGAGACAGAAAAGGGAAATAAGAGGGACATACAGAGGTAGCTATGATGTTATGAATGACTTAGAGGAGAAGAGAGGATTGAATCAGAAAAAGAAAAGGCAATTATGTATAAATGTGTACAGATAGTTGTACAGAAGATGGTGGCCCATGTCTACAACTTTAGGGGAACAGTGGTGGATTGCAGTGGGGAGAGTGAGGATTCAGAACTCTGGTGGTGAGATGGTGTGGATTCATACCACTGTTGACATGCAATTCTGTAATATAAAAATTTAAAAAATAAATATAAAAAGGGATCATGAAGGGTGCAAGAAAAAAAAACACAAAGTTACATACAGAGGAAACCACATAAGATTAGCGGCAAATTTCTCCACACAAACTTTAAAAAACAGAAGAGAATAGCAAGATATATATAATTACAAAGGCTTTCAATCAATAAAAGCATATCCTGCTAGACTTTCATTCCAACTAGATGGAGGGATAAAAACCTCAGTAAAACAACAGTAAAAAGATAAAATATCACCAAGTTCACCCAAAAGAAGTTCTAAAAGACCTCTTATAAAAATTAATTCTTATGGGAGTCAGGCTGTAGCACAGCAGGTTAAGCACAGGTGGTCCAAAGTGCAAGGACTGGTGTAAGGATCCCGGTTCAAGCCCCCAGCTCCCCACCTGCAGGGGAGTCGTTTCACAAGCGGTGAAGCAGGTCTGCAGGTGTCTATCTTTCTCTTCACCTCCTCTCTCCATTTCTCTCTGTCCTATCCAACAACAATGACATCAATGATGACTACAACAATAAAACAAGGGCAACAAAAGGGAATAAATTTTTTAAAAAATTAATTCTTATAAAGAATCTACCATATAGCAGAACACACACAAAAAAACACTGAAAAGTGGCATTGAAATCTCTTAAATCCAGGAGTTGGGGTATAACAGCGGGTTAAGCACACGTGGCACAAAGCGCAAGGATTTGTGTAAGGATCCCGGTTCAAGCCCCCGGCTCCCCACCTGCAGGGGAGTCGCTTCACAGGCAGTGAAGTAGGTCTGCAGGTGTCTATATTTCTCTCCCCCTCTCTGTCTTCTCCTCCTCTCTCCATTTCTCTCTGTCCTAGCCAACAACAACATCAATAATAACTACAACAATAAAACAACAAGGACAACAAAGGGAATAAAAAATATAAAAAAAAGAAGAAAGAAATCTCTTAAATCCATAATATCAGTAAGTGTCAGTGGCCTAAATTCACCCATTAGAAAGGACAGAGTATGATAATGGATCAGAAAAAAAATATCTAACCATATGCTATCTATCTATAGGAATCCCACCAGACCCAACAAGACAAAAAAAAAAAAAAAAAAAAAAAAGGCAGAAATTCCATTCCAGGAGCAGGGCTATGGAACTGGAGTAGCTGTGTTTCTCTCCTTTCCTTTCCAAGGTCAACTAAGAATACCAAAGGAGACCACCTGGGAGCGCAACAAGACAGGACTAGAAAGACTTCAGGAACCTACCAAATGACCGATGAGTGCAAACGTGTGGCTCATGGACAGAGAGGAGCCAAGGGAGAGATTAAGCAGCTGGTAACAGTCCGGCAGTTTACCAGTTGAGATACCACCTCCAGTCTGTTTCACCAACAAAAAGACCACTGGAGGGTGGAGAGGACTACTCTAAGGTTCACCAAATGCAACTGTGAGTCTCCATTCTTACTGCCCTCAGATCTGGAGAAGCAGGTGGGGTGGAAGCCCTGTGCTGAAACCAGGGGACCGAGAACTAACTAGGAAACTCAGGAGAAGATCTATAATTCGGAGGCCTAGCGATTGGGCCATGAGACTCCCTTTGCATAACCACTAGATTATCTCTGCTGCACCCTGCCTTATCTCTTGGTAAGGAGTCAGTAATTAAGCTAAGAAGGCTACTTACATAGCTATGAACTTCCCTCTCAGTACTGCTTTAGCTGTGTCCCAAATATTTTGATAGCTTGTGTCTTCATTTTCATTGAAGTCTCTAAACATTTTGATTTCTTCCTTGATTTCCTCTTTGACCCAGAGGTTATTAAGAAGTGTACTGCTGAGCTTCCACATTTTGGGACTATTACTAATTTTTTGTTGACTGTTAGTTAAGTGTTAGTTTAATTCCACTGTGGTCTGAGAAGATGCTTGGGATGATTTCAATGAGCTTGAATTTGCTGATGCTGTCTTTGTAGCCTAACATATGGTCTATCCTTGAGAACGACCCATGTGGATTTGAGTAAAATGTGTATTCCAGTTTCTTGGGATGAATGACTCTGAAAATGTCCAATAGTTCTAGTTTTATCTATCTCTTCATTTAGCTCCCTTATGTTTTTATTGATTTTCTGCCTGGATGATCTGTCAAGTTGAGAAAGTAGGGTGTTGAAGTCCCCTACTATGACTGTGTTGCTGTTAATATATTGCTGTAGCTCTTTCAGTAGACTTTTGATTTATTTAGATGGCTTCTCATTGGGTGCATAGATGTTAATAATTGTTAAGTCTTCTTGATTGACTGATCCTCTGAGCATTAAGTAGTGTCCATTCCTATCTTTTTTAGAAGAAAATATTGGCAGAATTCTTTTCCGCATAAATTTTAAAGACATCTTCAATGAGACAAATCCAATTACAAAGAAGACTAAGGCAAGTATAAACCTATGGGACTACATCAAATTAAAAAGCTTCTTCACAGCAAAAGAAACCACTACCCAAACCAAGAGATCCCTCACAGAATGGGAGAAGATCTTTACATGCCATACATCAGACAAGAGTTTAATAACTAACATATATAAAGAGCTTGCCAGACTCAACAACAAGACAACAAATAACCCCATCCAAAAATGGGGGGAGGAAATGGACAGAATATTCACCACAAAAGAGATCCAAAAGGCTAATAAACACATTAAAAAATGCTCCAAGTCTCTGATTGTCAGAGAAATGTGAATAAAGACAACAACGAGATACCACTTCACTCCTGTGAGAATGTCATACATCAGAAAAGATAACAGCAGCAAATGCTGGAGAGGGTGTGGGGTCAAAGGAACCCTCCTACACTGCTGGTGGGAATGTAAATTGGTCCAACCTCTGTGGAGACAGTCTGGAGAACTCTCAGAAGGTTAGACATGCACCTACCCTATGATCCTGCAATTCCTCTCCTGGGGATATATCCTAAGGACCCCAACATATCCATCCAAAAAGATCTGTGTACACATAAGTTCTTGGCAGCACAATTTGTAATAGCCAAAACCTGGAAGCAACCCATGTGTCCAACAACAGAAGAGTGGCTGAGCAAGTTGTGGTATATATCCACAATGGAATACTACTCAGCTATTAAAAATGGTGACTTCACTGTTCAGCCGATCTTGGATGGACCTTGAAAAAATCATGTTGAGTGAAATAAGTCAGAAACAGAAGGATGAATATGGGATGATCTCACTCTCAGGCCAAAGTTGAAAAACAAGATCAGAAAAGAAAACACAAGTAGAACCTGAAATGGAATTGGCGTATCACACCAAAGTAAAAAACTCTGGGGTGGGAGAATACAAGTCCAAGAGGGATTCAGAGGACCTAGTGGGGGTTGTATTGTTATATGGGAAACTGGGGAATGTTATGCATGTACAAACTATTGTACTTACTGTTGAATGTAAATCATTAATTCCCCAATAAAAAAAATCAGAAAGAAAAAAAAAGAAATTTTTTTTAAATCTTGTTTATCATCATAATGGAAACTAGGAAAGAAAACTCATTTCATATATATATATATATGGATAGAGAGGGTGTGTGTGGTCTGGGAGGTGGCACAGTGGATAAAGCATAGACTCTCTAGCAGGAGGTCCTGAGTTTGATCCCTAAAAGTACATATACCAGAGTGATAGTGGGTTTTTTTCTCTCTCCTTTCTCATTAATTAATAAATAAAATATTTTTTTAATAAAAAAAAAGGCTACTTACAATTTAAAAGACCTCAGTCTCCCATAGCCTACAGGGAAGAAAAAGAACAAAAGAGGATTTTAAGCTACTGTGCTCCAACTCAGGGATTAAAATAATATTGAAACAACCATCAATTTCCACAACTGTGAACCCTTTAATTACCTAACTTAGACACAAGTCAATCCAGGCAAGAGTGATCAGTAATTAGAAAAGTACTGAGAGAAGGACGTCATAACATACTATATAAAATGGTTAAACCAACAAGAAGAAATACTGGAGAAATGAACCAGGACAAGAGCCCATCTAAAAGCCCCCCAAAGGTTGAACTACAAAATAATGAGGTCAATATCCAAACACTAGTTAAGAAAATAGTAACAGGAGTGAGTAAAGAGTTTGAAAGAATTGTCATCAGAAATACAGAAACAATAAATGAGACTCTGAAGGAAATATGAATTATCTCAAGGTTATTATAGAGCTGAAAGCTGAAATAGCTGAGCTATGAACACAACGAGCTGAACAAGCTAAAACAGTATCAGAACAAGGTAACAAAATAGATGAACACCAGAAAACAGTAGAGGGGAGAGAGAGAATAAAATAAATGAGGCTGAAAACATAATTGGCAAGATCAAAGATGAAATAGAGGTGAATAAAAAAGAAGTAAGAGATCTCAAAAAGATATTAAGAGATTCTGAAAACAACAACAGAGACCTACAGGATGACTTCAAAAGAAATAATACATGCATTATTGGCTTACCAGAGTTAGAAGAAAGAGAAGAAGGGGAGAAAGCATTCCTCAGGCCATAGTAGCTGAGAACTTCTCTAGTCTAGACAACATCAAAGACATAAAGGTTGAAAAAGTCCAAAGGGTCCCAGACTTAAAGACACCAAGACACATCATATTTAAAATGAAAAGGAATAAGGATAAATAAAGGATACTGAAGGATGCAAGAGAGAAAAAAAAAAGAGTCACCTACAAAGGAAAACCCATAAGATTAACAGCAGACTTCTCCACAAAAACACTACAGGCCAGAATAGAATGGCAAAATATCTATTGAGTGCTCAATGGGAAGGGCTTTCAACCAAGACTATTGTATCCTGCTAGACTGTCATTCAGATTAGATGGAGATGGAAAAACCTTCTCAGACAAGAAACAGTTCAAACAATCAACTATCATGAAGCCTGCCCTGAAAGAAGTTATGAAAGGTCTGCTATATAAACAGTCAGACCACCATAAATAGGCCATCTATCAGAACACTAAAAATTTACAGGAATGGCATTAAAATATCTTCAAACTTTGATATCAATAAATGCCAAAGGTCTGCATTCACCTATTAAAAAGCACAGAGTAGGAAGATGGATCAGAAAACACAACCCAACAATATGCTGTCTACAGGAAACCCACCTAACTCAACAAGACAAACACAGACTCAAAGTGAAAGGATAGAAAAGTATCATACAAGCCAATGGCCCACAAAAAAGGGCAGGAACAGCTATTCACACATAAGAAATGATAGACTTTAAATAAAATTTAAAAAGATAGGGATGGACACTACTTAATGCTCAGTGGATAAGTCAATAAAGGGGACTTAACAATTATTAATATCTATGCACCCAATGAGAAGCCATCTAAATACATCAAACATCTACTGAAAGAGCTACAGCAATATATTAACAGCAACATAGTCATAATAGGGAACTTCAACATCCCACTCTCTCAACTTGACAGGTCATCCACGCAGAAAATCAATAAAGACATGAGGGAGCTAAATGAGGAGATGTATAGACTAGAAATATTGGACATTTTCAGTCATTCATCCCAAGAAACTGGAATACACATTTTACTCAAGTCCACATGAGTCACTCTCAAGGAGGACCATATGTTAGGCCACAAAGACAGCATCAGCAAATTCAAGCTCATTGAAATCATCCCAAGCATCTTCTCAGACCAAAGTGGAATTAAACTAATACTGAACAATCAACAAAAGATTAGTAATATTCCCAAAATGTGGAAGCTCAACAGTACACTACTTAACAACTACTTGATCAAAGAGGAAATCAAAGAAGAAATCAAAATGTCTCGAGAGTTCAATGACAATGAAGACACAGGCTATCAAAATATTTGGGACACAGCTAAGGCAGTAATGAGAAGGAAGTTTACAGCCATACAAGTATGTATTAGGAAACAAGAAAAAGCACAAATAAACAGCCTGATTGCACATCTTAAAGACATAAAAGAAGAAGAACAAAATAATCCTAAAGCAACCCGAAGGACAGACATCACTAAAGTTAGGGCAGAAATAAATAACATTGAAAATAAGAAAACCATACAAAATATCAATAAAAGTAAATGTTGGTTCTTTGAAAGAGAGAACAAAATCTGGAGTTGGTGTATTGCACCAAATAAAGACTCTGGGGTAAGCGGGTGGGAGAATAGAGGTCCAAAAAGGATGAGAGGACCTAGTGGGGGTTGTATTGTTATATAGAAAACTGAGGAATGTTAGGCATGTACAAACTATTGTATTTACTGTCAAATGTAAAACATTTATTCCCCAATAAAGAAAGAATAAATAAATAAAAATAAAAGTGACAAATGTATGTTACCATAAAACCTAATGAATTGTTAAAATACTTGATTAAAAAATAAATGAGACAAAAAAATACACAAAAAGTAAGTATATATCAAGGGAATTTTTCAAATTAAATATCTGAAAGAATGAATCTATAAAACATATGTATAGGAGGCCGGGCAGTAGCACAGCAGGTTAAGCACACATGGTGCACTGTGCAAGGACCTGTGTAGGAATCCTTGTTCCAGCTCCTGGTTCCCCAGCTTCAGAGGGTCGCTTCACAAGCTGTGAAGCAGGTCTGCAGGTCTGTATCTATCTTTCTCTCCACCTCTCTGTCTTCCCTTCCTCTCTCAATTTCTCTCTGTCCTTTTCAACAACAAAAGCAATAACAACAGCAATAATACTAACAATAACGATGAACAACAAGGGCAACAAAAGGGAAAAAATGGCTTCCAGGAGCAGTGGATTCATCCGAGCCCCAGCAATAACCCTGAAGGCAAAAAAAAAAAAAAAATATATATATATATATATATATATATATATATATATATATATATATATATATATATATATCTCACAGTGTATATATGAGCTGTCTGGTTGTAATCTGAAGATAGAGAAATTGTTCCCACACTAAGAAATGTTGCATATGTAAAACTACCTTATTTTACTGTTGACTGTAAACCATTAGTCCTCTCAATAAAGTAAACAAAAAAATTAAAAAATGGCAGAAACAGCTATTCTTATCTCTGACACAATAGACTTTAAAATAAATGAAGTAATAAAAAATAAAATAGACATGGATATTGTGTAGTACTTAGAGGATCAGTCAACCAAGAGGACTAAGCAATTATTAATGTATACTCACCCAATGAAGGCCTATATAAATACATCAAACACTTACAGAAAGAGCTACAAATAAACATCAATAGTAGCACAGTAAAAGTAAAATCATTCAGCACTTCATTCTCACACTTAGATCATCTAGACAGAGAATAAAGAAATGAGAATCAGTCAAAGAGATAGATTTTTTTTTAAAAGTTAATATATCTACTTTTAAATTTCTTCTAAAATATTAAAGACATAGGATAACTCCCTTCTACCATCTATGAAGCCTGATAGCAAAAGCAAATAAGGACACAAAAAAAAGAAACAAAAAAATCTACATACCAATATCTCTGGTGAATATAGATGCCAAAATGCTGAACAAAATCCTAACCAACTGGATATAGCAGTGTGTTAAAAAGATTGTTCATCACGAACAAGTGAGATTTATCCCAGAAATGCAAGGCTGGTAAAATATACATAAATCAATCAATGTGACTCATCACATCAATAAAAGCAAAACCAAAAACCACAATTTATCACAATAGGTGCAGAAAAATTCTGACAAAATCCAACATCTTGTCATGATCAGAACACTACAAAAAATGGGAATAGATGGAAAATTCCTCAAGATAGTGGAGTCGATACAGGAAACTTATAGCCAGCATACTCATACTCAACAGGGAGAAGCTGAAAGCATTCCCACTCAGATCAAGAACTAGACAAGACTGTCCACTAGCACCATTACTGTTCACCACAATATTGGAAGTTCTTGTCATGGCAATCAGGCAAGAAAATAGAATCAACACGTTGGAAGGAAAGACGTCAAATTCTCACTATTTGCAGATAACATGATGGTATACATAGAAAAACCTAAAGAGTTCAGCAAAAAGCTTCTGGAAATCATTAGGCAATATAGTAATGGGTCAGGCTACAAAATTAACATACAAAAATCTGTGGCATTCCTTTACACCTAAAATAAATCAGAAGAAGATATCAAGAAATCACTCCAATGCACTTTAGCAGGAAAATCTAGAAAAAATAATGTGACAATAACAATAACTATCCATTTTCTTCTTGAACCCTAAGACAACAGGAACCTCACATTTCCACTATAGAGCCTATATTTCCCCCAGTCCTGGAACCTTAGGGTGGGGCCCACTTTGCTGCATGCTGCTCTCAATTCAAATCAAATAATATCGCATCCGCAGATCACAACCTAATCAACACAACGAGTGCCACCCCAGCATGCTTCACTTCAGACTATGACCAGAGACTTTAGGTGTGGAATGACAACCCTTCAGCTTCATCACTCTGGTGAGACCTTTCCTTTTATAGTATTCTCTAATTCCATCCCAGGTGTTCCACTCTCCAGTAAAGTCCCCAAACCTAGATATAGTCCAGGTCCCCTGAGATAGAGCATAGGTTCACCCATGCCCATAAACTAGGGGGAAAATATATACCTGAAAGCAGAAGTACACAAGAGCATGCAGGAAATACTCCCCCCAAGACTTCATCTGCACTATTCCAGTCTTTAGGTCTATGATTGTTCAACAATTTGTTTGGCTTTGTATGTTAACTCTCTTTTCAGCCACCAGGTTCCGGATGCTAGCGAGATGCTGACCAGACTTCCCTGGACAGACGACCCCATCAATGTGTACTGGAGCTCCACTTCCTCAGAGCCCCACCCTACTAGGGAAAGAGAGAGGCAGACTAGGAGTATGGATCGACCAGTCAACGCCCATGTTCAGCGGGGAAGCAATTACAGAAGCCAGACCTTCCACCCTCTGCAACCCACAACGACCCTGGATCCATACTCCCAGAGAGATAGAGAATGGGAAGGCTATCAGGGGACGGGATGGGATATGGAGATCGGGTTATGGGAATTGTGCGGAATTATACCCCTCTTATTCTATGGTTTTGTTAATGTCTCCTTTCTTAAATAAAAAAAAAAAAAGACTAGGAATAAACCTAAACAAAAAAGTGAAAGATTTGTTTACAGAAAACTATGATTCTCTATTCAAGGAAATAGAAAATGATACAAAGAATGGAAAGATATCCCATGTTCATGGATTGGAAGAATTAGCATCATTAAAATGAATATTCTACCCAGAGCCATATACAAATTTAACACAATATCCATCAGGGCCCAATCAATTTTCTTTAATAGAATAGAACAAAGATTGCAGTCATTTATCTGAAACCAGAAAACACCTAGATTCACCAAAAAATCTTGAGGAAAAGAAACAGAAATAGAGGCATCACACTTTCAATTCTTAAACTATATTGTTAGGCCATCATAATGAAAACAGCCTGACACTGGAACAAAAATAGAAACACAGACCAGTGGAACAGAATTGAAAGGCCAGAAATAAACCCCCACACCTGTGAACATCTAATTTTTGACAAGTAGCCTCAATCTATTAAATGGAGAAATGAATGTCTCTTTAATAAATGATACTGGGAAAATTGGGTTGAAACATGCAGAAGAATGAAAATGGCCCAGAAACAAAAGTCAACTCCAAATGGATCAAGGACCTGGATATTAGACCAGAAACTATCAAATACTTAGAAGAAAATATTGGTGGAACTCTTTCCCATATAAATCTCAAGGGCATCTTTAATGATAAAAATTGAATTGCAGGAAAGAATAAATCAAAAAACAAATTAATGGGACTACATCAATTGAAAAACTTCTGCACAGCAAAAGAAACTATTACCCATAGAAAGAGACTCCTCACAGAATGGGAGATATTTATGTGTCATACATCAGACAAGATACTAATAGCCAAAATGTATTAAGAACTTACCGAATTCAGCAACAAAATAGTAAATGACCTAATTCAAAAGTGAGGAAAGTATGTGAACAGAATATTCACTCCAAAAGAGATTGTGAGAGAAATGCAAATAAGTACAACGAGATATCACTTCAAGAATGTCATACATTAGAAACAATAGCAGCAACAAATTCTGGAGAGGTTGTGGGGACAAAGGAACCCTCCTATGCTGCTGGTGGGAATATAAATTGATCCAAACTCTGTGGAAAGCAATCTGGAGAACTTTCACAAGGCTAGAAATGGAAATGCCATATGACCCATTAATTCTCTCCTAAGGATATATCCTAATTACTCCATAACACCCAGCCACCTATGTTCATAGCAGCACAATTCATAATAGCCAAACCTGGAAAAAAATTATGAGTGTCTGAGAAAGTTGTGGTATATATACTCAATGCAATACTATCCAGCTATTAAGAATAATGAATCCACCTTCTCTGACCCCATCTTGGATGGGGCTAGAAGGAATTATGTTAAGTGAGGTAAATCAGAAAGAGGATTAGAAGTATGGGATTAACCCACTCATAAATACATATATTAATATTAATATATATTCCTACTAACTTATAGTCTTATAAACTACTATTTAATCATTATGAGAGGGGGAAAAAGATTGAACATCTTGAGCTATTTAATGTATAGACTCCAGTTCTAAGTATTTATTCCTTCTACCTAATCACTTAAGTTTTCAAATTAGTATATTGAATTTTAACATTGGGCTCAAATTGTTAATGCATTTCTAATAATAACCTTTTTTGAAATATTAAACCACCTATAATCTTAGACCAAGGAGACTGGAAATAATCATAGCCAGTCTTATCAGTATATGAGATATAATTATTTGGAAAATAAAACAAATCATGGTTAAGTCTTGTACAGTACAGTAAGTCCTAATCATAGGACTTTCAAAGTAATTCAACTTCCCGAATAACTTACTTATAATGCTAATTACAATTATATAATCACAATTATAATATAATTATATTATAATTATATAATTATTATATTGTTATATAATATATTATATTGTTATATAATATTATATTATATTGTTATATAATAATTATATAATTATTATATTGTTATTATTTAATTTTATTATTATTATTACCTTCTTTAAGACAGCAAGGAATCTTCCTCATTCTTAGAAACCAGTATTTCTCCCAGTCCTGGAATCTCTGTGGCTTTGCTCATTTTGTTTCATGCTTCTCTTAATCCATACCATTTAATATTGTATCTGCTGATCTAAACCTAATCAAAGCAAACTGAGCCATTTCTACATGTTTCACTTCAGACTGTGTCCAGGAACAACAGTCCAGGGATGTCAACTCTCCAGCTCCAGTATCTGGTATTTCCTAGCTCATAGACTCCTTAGTTCCATTTCAGGTGGCACACTTCTGTTGTTGAGGTGGTCTGGTGTCGGGCTGCACCGTGGAGAAGAGAGCGGACGTCCAGAGCAAAGGGGTACACAGATCTTTATTATAGGATGGGGGGGGGAGGTTTGGTTCAGACCATGTGGAGCCAGCCAGCAATGGCCGACCACGGGGGGAGAGCAGGGAGCGAGACCTCAGAGAGGGAGAGCCGAGAGCCCAGAGAGAGAGGGGAGGGGTGAGGGGGCTTTTTATTGGGCGACAACCAGGGGTGACGTGTAGGGCCAGGATTGGTTGAAAGGGGGCACTCTAGGATTTAGCGGGGCATAGAAAAACCTGGGGGTGGAGACTGCATCAGAATAAGTCCTCAGCAACATCTCCTCCTATCCCTTTATATCTAATTGGACACAGTAAAGAAAAATGGAATGGAGCAGGCTTAAATGTTTTAGAGGAATGCCATGCTCAGGTGGGAAGATGTAGGACTTTCTGTGGAGGAGGGAAGGCTTAAATGGCTGTCAACCTTGTGAGATTTATGCGTCCTCCTGTGCTCAACCTCTCTTTAGAGAGAGAGACTTACCTGGAGAGACTCATCTCATAGGTTTAAGCGCAGCCTACTCAACCATCTCTTCACAGTATCTCTACATATTTTCTATCTTTCTATCTAGTAATTGCATAAGATGTACAAAGTCTATAAAAGACTATCATGGGGCAGAAACCTTTTGGGCATAAGCCTAAATGACATAACAAAATAGGAAGGGACAAGTAGGGGAGAAGTAAAAGTCAGTGTGGTGTGAAGGGAAGGATTGGTGTGTAAAGGAACATTCCCTGCTTGGGTGGGGAAAGGGGCAAGGGTACATAATGAGGGGGAGGTGGGAGGCATGACCCACCAAACAGAGGGGCTATTTGGCATTGTATAGTCCTCAAGGCAACAGTCTGTAAAGTCTATGAATTACTCAGGATCAGTCTATGAAAAACCAGCAGCGTGAAGGGAAATAAGCTGCTTCAAAATTGTGTAAAATGTATATAGGGTATGTCAGAAAGTCCGATACAAGTCTCAGTCTGAAGTAGATGGCTAGGGGGAGAATTGGCAGGGGATGCAACGCTGCATGACGGAGGTCAGCCGCTGGAATGTTGTTCTTTTGTAGATAGCTAGCTGGAACTGCCAACACGTAACAAGCAGGTCAGAAGCAGGAACGGTAACCAGGCATGAAGAAAGTTCTGTCCTTGGAGTTTGTGTATCAGGTTCTTCAGATCACGTTGAGTGACATCTAGGGTTTCGGGGGGTGTGCCACGGTAGTCGTGCCATCTAGTGAGTGACGTCAGGGTGTGCAGGGGTTCAGATGGTTTTTCCGGGATTCCTGTGAAAGAAACATAAACAATCTGCTTCTCGTGGTTAGCAGGGCATCTGATTTGAATGCTTTATAGAAAAAGAGGTTTGGTGCCTTGACCAACTGAGTATTGGGGGATGTATCTTTCCTATTCATTTATGATTATATTTTATATTATTTGTAATGGTAGTCAGCCGTTTATCTGGAAGGTCCTGGGTGATTCATGGGGAAAAAGACCTTATCTTTTAACAAAGACTCTAAGGTGTAGGGAAGCAGGAACTATCTTATCCCTTTTTTTTTTTTTGTATCTTGCCTTTTGTTGCCCTAGTTGTTCTTGTTGTAATTATATTATTATTGCTGATATTGTGGTTGTTGGATAGAACAGAGAGAAATGGAGAGAGGAGGGAAAGACAGAGGGAGAGAAAGATACCTGTAGACCTGCTTCACCGCCTGTGAAGTGATTCCCCTGCAGGTGAGGAGCCGGGGGCTCAAACTGGGATCTTCAAGCCAGTTCTTGCTAAACCCGCTGCGCCACCACCCGATTCCCAGGAACTATCTTTTAACATAAACTCTATGGCCATGCCAATAGCAACCTTGAGGGCACATGTGGCTCCCCACACACTTCCTTACAAGTTATAGAACATAGATATAGACCAGGGCACATGAGATAATGCAGATGTACTCTTTATCTATACATTGGGGGAAAATATATATCTAAAAATAAAAGTGTGCAATAGTCTATAGTGACTCAATAAGTGCAGCAAGCAAGTAGAAAAACTTTTTTTAAAAGACACCATAAAATACTTAATCAGATAGTTTCTACTTAAACCTAAATATTCTCCTTACCTACTCCCTATTTCACTTCTCTCAATTACTCTAAGTCCAACTATGTCAGATAAAGTAGGGACTAAGAAGTTGGATAAGGGCAAGAGATTGATACACTTCAATCACGGCCCTTTTGATCACTACAAGGCACCCCATTATCTGGGGTCCTAGTCAGGGAATCCTTGAATTCCTTTATAGATATGATAGGCCTAGAGTTCTAATACTTCTCTTTCTCTCTCTCCACCATCACTGGTTATCTCCATCAGGAACAACATCATAAACTTTTGTGGGCCTCTATAGGATTTTGCCCTCATTGTAGAATAACAGAGGTAGAAATTGTTCTACTCTCAGAAAGGAGATTTCATTAGCATACTCTACCACTAGATAAAACTGGTCCTGAAGTGAGTGCAGCCTAGAGTGTTCCTAACCTTGACCATGGAATGCAAGCGCAGACAGACAGGGATGCAGATCATACTCAGGCTCCTGAGCTAAATATGATTAGACATGGTCCCTAGGTCAGATTGATGAGATTTACAGTTAATGGTATTTATATATTTTCCCATATTTGTGAGCTTCTATCTCTCTTATCTACCTTTATAGCCCTATCCTCAACTCTGACACCATCTTTCCAGACAATACTTTCATCCCACCTGCATGTAAGCTGTGGGGCTCAGGCAAACATTTGTAAAGTCATGAGCCCCTCAGATAGACTTCCTAACTCCTTCCAGTATAAAGACCCCAAATTTCATCTGCTACACTCTTTTTTATTTTTTTATTTATATAATGGAGATATTGACAAGACTATAGGATAAGAGGGGTATAATTCCACACAAGTCTCACCACCAGAACTGCCTATCACATCTGCCACCCCACCCCCCTTTGAAAACTGTCCTATTCTTTATCCCTCCAGGAGTATGGACCCAGGATCATTATGGGGTGCAGAAGGTGGAAGGTCTGGTTTCTGTAATTGCTTCTCCACTGAACATGGGCATTGGAACAAAAATAGTAGATAGACCAGTGAGACAGAATTCAAACCTGGAAATATACCCCAAAACCTATGAACATTTAATTTTTGTTAAAGGGGTTCAAATTATTGAATGGAGGAAGGAGGGTCTCTTTTTTAAAATTTTAAAATTTTATTTAAATTTTTTAATATTTATTTACTTTGTATAGAGATGAAATTGAAAGGGGAGGGAATATAGGGAGGCAAAGAGAGATCTACAGTACTGTTTCATCACTAGTGAAGCTTGCATCCTGCAGGTGGAGGTCTGGGAGCTTGAGCCCAGGTTCTTGTACATTGTAACATTGGAATATAGTTTTTCTTAAGGCTCTCATATTTCTGATAGAATGGTGGTTGGAGAAAGCTGACAGGGCTTGAAGCTCTCCATTTGGGACATTTGCTTTTATACTTGCACCATGATGGAGTTGAGATTAGTAGTCTTCCTATTTATTGTTCCAAGCCAGATATGTGTCTTCAATACCATTTAAGGGAAAATGTTCTAAAAGTGTTTCTGGAAAGGGAAGTAGCTCTCCAAAGAAGGCTGTGACTCTTCCTTCTTAACGATGGAGCAGATCTCTGGTGGAAAGGCTGAACAGTAGTTCAGCTCTATGCGCACACAAATTAAGCATCCAGCAAATGTCTGTGTTGAGGAAATAAAGTCTACACACCTTTTATACCCTTCAGGCTCACAAGGCATCTTCTGTATTGTCTCACTCACTTCAAAGTTTGCTTGCCAAGTGACAAGAGTAGGTGCTCTTCTTCTCCCTAAAGATTTATTTATGAGAGAGACGCACACAGAGAGAAGTAGCACATGCAATGCTGATGATTTAATGTGGTCTAAGATTTTACTCCCTAAACCACCTCCTAGGCCTCTGTTTATACTTTTATATTATTTATTTATTTATGAGATAACCAGAGCATCACTCTGGCACATACAACACCAGGGCTTGAACTCAAGACCTTATGTTTGAGAGCCCAACATTTTATCTACTGCTTTGACTCCTAGGAAATTCTTTGTACTTTTATTTTATTTTAGTTTTTTATTTTAATTTTTATTTATTTACTTACTTATTTTTCCTTTCTATTTTTATTTCATAGGGCAAAGAGAAATTGTGAGGGGAAGAGAAGATATATAGAGAGGCAGGTAAACACCTGATGACCTGCTTCACCACTCTTGAAGAGTCCCCCCCTTCAAGTGGGGAGCTGAGGCTCAAACCTGTATTCTTCTCCATGGTAATACGTGCACTCAACCTGGTACACAACTGCTCGGCCCTATACTTTTATTTTAAAGATTTATTTATCTATAAAAGAGATGGATGGGGCATGGGAGGGGTGAAAAAACAGAAGTGGGGTAGGGAAACAGAGAGAGATTTAGGAAAATCATCATTCTAGTACATGTGATGCAGGATATTGAATTCAGGACCTCAAGCTTGAGGTTTTAGCCACTGCCATCACCTGCTGGGTATTTAGAGTAGACATCTTAACCTCATCTTCCAGACCCCAAAAAGCGAGCCTTAGAGCACTGGAGCTGTCCCACAAAAGTCAGAGAACTAGGAAAAAGCAGTGCAGGGTCTCAAACTGAGGGCTTTCAACTCTAAACCCTATAGCACTGTGCAAGCCTAGTAATACTAAGACTCAGTATACTAAGTCTTAGTATTACACAAAAGGCTCAACCAGCCTCCTTTGTTGCTCATTAAAGTTCTAAATGGAACTTGTCCTCACAAACTTGAGGTGCAACATCAAACCCAGTCTGGGTTTCTAGGGCACATAGCAACAGCTTGCTTTAATCTAATAATTGGCTACAGAAAGAAAGGATATTTTACAAAAAAAAAATAGCCAATTGTTATTTTTCAAAACCAAGCTATTCCACTGCCTAAAAGGTTCACAGCCTTTTTCCTTTGCCAAGGAAATATTTATCCCTCTGAAAGATTTCTTCCCGTTAACAATATTTTTACAGCCTTTGTGAGGCTTTTATAGCATTTTAGATGCAACCTAAATACTATATATTTCAGGAGTTGAACCATTACATTAAGCGTGCTGCATATGTTTAAAAGTGTCTTTTATGGGGTTTATTAAAAGAAACCATAAATTTCCCAGAAAGGTTGAAGCCATATTACATTGATCTTGCTTCGCATTTAAACAAAATGTAAACTTTAAGTAAAGCCTTGATGTCAAACGTAAACTCGCCCAGGCACCCTGTGCTCACTCGCTCATGAGTGCCTCTGTTAAAATAGAAATCATCCACTAAGTGTTCCATTTTTGCAAGTAAATTCTCTCAAGTAAAGCAAAAAGCCTCCCAGGATGGCATGGAGCTGCTGGCTGTCTTGGAATGGACAAAGCCTGGTATACCAAGAAGTTAGAGAAGCACCCTTCCAGAAAAAGAATTCACACACAGAACCCTAACTCTACTTTTGTCCCTGTGCTAGAGCAGTCTAAGAAAACTGACACAGAGCATGTTCTTCCCAAACTGGACAGTTCACAGGAACATCTACCAGCCAGTGAACCCAGACTGCCAGACCCAGCCCTATTGTATATCCTGACATACTCTATCTTTTTTTTTAGAATTGTCAGGACTCCAGGAGATAATATGCACAAAATTATCCACATCAGCTCCTCGTTATTATGAGTACTCACAAGTGCCTGTTAAAGCTGATTGCTCTGTTTTCTGGTTCTTTTGTGACTGAGGCAAAACTGTTTTTCTTTTTAGGCATTATTATTATTATTTAATGAGAAAGATAGGAGGAAAGAGAAAGTGTTAGCAAGAACCAGCATCACTCTGGCCCCTGTGATCAAGCTCAGGGATCAAACTCAAGACCTCATGCTCAAGAGTTCAATAACTTATCCACATATCCTCTTTGCCACCTCCTGGACCACTTTGGTTTTCAAAGTTGCACATCTTAAGCGCTAAGGAAATAGCCTAGTGGTTATGCAACAAGATTTTCATACCTGAAGCTCCAAAGTCCCAAATTCAATCCCCAGCACCACCAAAAGTCTGAGCTGAGCAGTGCCTGTGGATAAATTAAAAGCTCAAGAAATTTTTTTATTTTATATTTTATCTTTATTTGTTGTATAGAGACAGAGAAAATTGAGAGGAGAGGGGGAAATAGAGGGAAAGAGACAGAGAGAGACCTGCAGTACTGCTTCACTACTCATGAAGTTTTCCCCCTGCATGTGGGGACTGGAGTCTTGAACCCAGGTCCTTGCACACTGTAATATGTGTGTTCAGCCAGGTCAGCCACCACCTGGCCCCAAAATTTTATGTTTTATAGGCTCAGTTTCACCTCTTTTTATATTGCATTATTTTCACTCCACATACCCACCACATAGGTACCAATAGCCTTCTCCCACTATCCATTTGATGCCCTTTCCCTTCTGCCTCCAATTTTAGTAACCTCAATTCAATGTCAAAGTCTTGGGATTTTTCTTTGACTCTGACTTTGGGTTTTGCTTTGATTCTTTAGAGTTCAGAGTGATCATTTCCTTGTGAGTTATTTCACTTAGCATGACTCCCCCCTCCTTCAGCTATATAATAGTACTATAGCAAAAAGCAAGTTCATCCTTTGCCACAACTGAGTGTTATGTATTTTATATTCCATCTTTATTATCTATTTCTCTGCCTTTCTAACTGAGTTGCTTCCATATATTGGCTGTTATAGCACTACTAAGGACATAGGCAATTGAAATAATATTTTCATATGAATGACCTCGTGTTCTCTGAATGGAGTTGTTGGATCATATGGTAGGTCTAGTTTTTAGTAACTTGAGAAACTTCCATACTATTTTTCATAGTGGTTGCACTAATTAATATTCCCACCACTGATGTCCAGAGGTTCCCATTTTTCCACTCCTTTACCAACAGTCACTGCTTCTGGCCTTTTCTTTATAGGACATTCTCAAGGTATGAAGTGCTATTTCTTTTTTTTTTTAATTCATTTAATGGGGAATTAATGTTTTACATTCAACAGTAAATACAATAGTTTGTACATGAATAACATCAGTTTCCATATAACAATACAACCCCCCCCCAGGTCCTCTGTCATCCTTCTTGGACCTGTATCCCCCCACCTTACCCCAGTCTTTTACTTTGGTGCAACATGCCAATTCCAGTTCAGGTTCTGCCTGTGTTTTCTCTTCTGATCTTGTTTTTCAACTTCTGCCTGAGAGTGAGATCATCCCATATTCATCCTTCTGTTTCTGACTTATTTCACTTAACATGAATTTTTCAAGGTCCATCCAATATCGACTAAAAATGATGAAGTCACCATTTTTTATAGCTGAGTAGTATTCCATTGTGTATATATACCTCAGTTTGCTCAGCCACTCATCTGTTGTTGGACACATGGGTTACTTCCAGGTTTTGGCTATTACAAATTGTGCTGCCAAGAACATATGTGTACACAGATGTTTTTGGATGGATATGTTGGAGTCCTTAGGATATATCCCCAGAAGAGGAATTGCAGAATCATGGTCCATGTCTAGCCTTCTGAGAGTCCTCCAGACTACTCTGCACAGAGGCTGGACCAATTTACATTCCTACCAGCAGGACAGGAGAGTTCGTTTGACCCCACAACCTCTCCAGCATTTGCTGTTGTTACCTTTTCAGATGTATGACATTCTCACAGAAGTGAAGTGGTATCTCGTTGTCTTTATTTGCATTTCTCTGACAATCAAAGACTTGGAACATTTTTTAATGTGTTTCTCAGCCTTTTGGATCTCTTCTGTGGTGAATATTCTGTCCATCTCTCTCCCCAGTTTTGGATGGGGTTATATGTTTCTTTGTTGTTGAGTTTGGCAAGCTCATTATTTATTCTCGTTGTTAGCCTCTTGTCTAACGTATAGCATGTAAAGATCTTCTGACATTCTGTGAGGGGTCTCTTGGTTTGAGTAGTGGTTTCTTTTGCTGTACAGAAGCTTTTTAATTTGATGTAGTCCCATAGATTTATGCTTGCCTTAATCTTCTTTATAATTGATTCATTTCACTGAAGATGTCTTTAAAATTTATGTGGAAAAGTGTTCCGCCAATATTTTCCTCTAAGTATCTGATAGTTTGTGGTCTAACATCCAAGTCTTTGATCCACTTGGAATTTATTTTTGTATTTGGTGAAATATAGTGGTTCAGTTTCATTCTTCTGCATGTTTCAACCCATTTTTTCCAACACCATTTGTTGAAGAGACTCTGCTTTACCCATTTAATAGTCTCGGAACCTTTGTCAAAAGTTAGAAGTTTATAGGTGTGGGGGCTTACTTCTGGGCTCTCAATTCTATTTCACTGGTCAGTGTGTCTATTCATGTTTCAGTACCAAGCAGTTTTGATAACAATGGCCCTATAATACAATTTGAGATCTGGGAGTGTGATGCCTCCAGTTCTGTTCTTTCTTCTCAAGATTTTTTTGGCAATTCTAGGTCTTTTCTGGTTGCAGATAAACATTTATAGCATTTTTTCTATTCTCCTAAAAAATGAGGTTGGGATCTTGATGGTGATAGCATTAAATTTGTATATGGCTCTGGGTAGTATATTCATTTTGATGATGTTAATTCTTCCAACCCATGAACATGGAATATCTTTCCACTTCTTTGTATCTTTTTCAATTTCCTTGAGTAGTGACTCATAATTTCCAGTATACAAGTCTTTCACTTCTTTGGTTAGGTTTATTCCTAGATATTGTATTATTTTTGTTGCTATAGTAACAGGAATTGATTTCTGGATTTCAACTTCTTCTAACTTAGTGTTTGCATAGAGGAATGCCACTGATTTTTGAATGTTAATTTTGTAGCCTGACACCTTACTGTATTGTCTGATGATTTCCAAAAGTTTCTTGCTGGATTCCTTAGGTTTTTCTATGTATACTATCATATCATCTGCAAATAGGGAGAGTTTGACTTTTGACTTCTTCTCTTCCAATCTGTATGTTTTTAATTCCTTGCTCCTGCCTGATTGCTATGGCAAAAACTTCCAACACTATGTTGAATACTAATCGTGAAAGCGGGCAGCTCTAGTACCTGATCTGAGGGGAAATGCTTCCAGTTTTTCACCAATGAGTATGATGTTGGCTGTAGGTTTGCTATATATAGACTCTACTATCTTCAGGAATTTTCCATCTATTCTCATTTTTTGTAGTGTTTTATGTCGGTCTAGCCTCCCGGGCAGGAGACAACCAGAGACTCATGGCTGAGATGTATGCAGAATCTCTTTATTCATGTGGAATGCAGCACAATCTAAGTCATCTAAAACTAACTATAATCACAATCCTGTCCATATATATATATATATATATATATATATATATATATATATATATATATATATACTTGCCAAGTAGGGTGGAAACAGGATGTGACAGAGAGGGTGGAGAGAAAAGTGACTGGTGCAAATCAGGGTGTACTACGAGAGGGGGCGGAGCAAAAAGACATCATGAACCAGTGGGGATTAAACCAATGCCCTGCAGGCAGGGCAGTTCTTAGTGAACAGTGGTTATGTAAATAGAATACAGTGTTTAGCGGGGGGATTAAACCAGTGAAACAGAAGGGGTTTTTACAAGCAGAATTAGAAGCATACCAACAGTTTTGATCATAAAGAAATACTGTATTTTGTTAAAGAATTTCTCTGCATCTATTGCTATGACCATGTGGTTTTTGTCTTGCTTTTATTGATGTAGTGGATCACATTGACTGATTTATGTATATTAAACCAACCTTGCATGCCTGGGATAAACCCCACTTGGTCATGATGAACAATGTTTTTCATATACTGCTGTATCTGGTTGGCTAGAATTTTGTTCAATATTTTTAGCATCTATGTTCATCAGAGATATTGGTCTGTAGTTTTCTTTTTTGGTTGTGTCCCTGTCTGCTTTTGGTATCAGTGTGATGTTGGCTTCATAGAAGCTGGACAGGAGTATTCCAGTGTCTTCAATGTTCTGGAAGACTTTTAAATATAGAGGTATTAGTTCTTGTTTGAAGGTTTTGTAGAATTCATTTGTAAAACCATCTGGTCCAGGACTTTTACTCTTGGGAAGAATTTTGATAACTGTTTCAATTTCATTAGCTATGATGGGAATTTTTAAGGTATCTAGGAAATTGTCCAATTCTTCAAGGTTCTCTAGCTTGGTGGCATATAGTTGTTCATAGAGGCCTCCCATGATATGTTGAATTTGTGCAGTGTCTGTTATGATATCTCCTCTTTCATTTATGATCCAATTTATTTAGGTTTTTCTCCTGATTTGTGAGTCTGGATAAAGGTTTGTCAATTTTGTTCACTCTTTCAAAGAACTAATATTTCCTTTTGTTGATCTTTTGAATGGTTTTCTTATTTTAAATAATATTTATTTCTGCCCTTACTTTAGTTATTTCTGTCCTTCCAGTTGCTTTAAGGTTCCTTTGTTCTTCTTCTAGGTCTTTAAGATGTGCAATCAGGCTGTTTATTTGTACTATTTCTTGTGTCCTAATGTGTGCTTATATGGCTATTAACGTCCCTCTCAGTACTGCCTTAGCTGTGTCCCAAATATTTTGATAGCCTGTGTCTTCATTGTCATTGAACTCTCTAAACATTTTGATTCCTTTTTTGATTTCCTCTTTGATCAAGTAGTTGTTAAGTACAATACTGTTGAGCTTCCACATTTTGGGAATATTACTAATCTTTTGTTGATTGTTCAGTATTAGTTTAATTTCACTGTAGTCTGAGAGAATGCTTGGGATGATTTCAATGATCTTGAATTTGCTGATGCTGTCTTTATGGCCTAACATATGATCTATCCTTGAGAGTGACCCATGTGGACTTGAGTAAAATGTGTATTCCAGTTTCTTGGGATGAATGACTCTGAAAATGTCCAATATTTCTAGTCTATACATCTCCTCATTTAGCTCCCTCATTGATTTTCTGCCTGGATGACCTGTCAAGTTGAAAGAGTGGGATGCTGAAGTTCCTTACTATGACTCTGTTGCTGTTAATATATTGCTGTAGCTCTTTCAGTAGATGTTTGATGCATTTAGATGGCTTCTCATTGGGTGCATAGATGTTAATGATTATTAAATCTTCTTGATTGACTGATCCACTGAGCATTAAGTAGTGTCCATCCCTATCTTTTTAAATTTTATTTAAAGTCTATCATGTCAGATATGAGAATAGCTTTTCCTGCCCTTTTTTGTGGGCCATTGGTTTTCATGATAGTTTTCTATCCTTTCACTTTGAGTCTGTGTTTGTCTTGTTTAGTTAGGGGGTTTCCTGTAGACAGCATATTGTTGGGTTGTGTTTTCTGATCCATCTTCCTACTCTGTCCCTTTTAATAGGTGAATTCAGGCCATTGACATTTACTGATATAAAGATTGAAGATTTTTAATGCCATTCTTGTAGGTTTTTAAAGTGTTCTCATATATGGTATATTTATGGTAGTTTGACTGTTTATAGAAGACCTTTCATAACTTCTTTCAGGGCAGGCTTGGTGATAGTTGATTCTTTCAACTGTTGCTTGTCTGAGAACGTTTTTCTGCCTCCATCTAGTCTGAATGACAGTCTAGCAGGATACAGTATTCTTGGTTGAAAGCCTTTCTCATTGAGCACTGGACAGATACCTTGCTATTCTCTTCTGGCCTGTAGTGTTTTTGTGGAGAAGTTTGCTGCTAATCTTATGGGTTTTCCTTTGTAGGTGACTCGTTTTTTGTTTGTTTTTTTATTCTCTTGCAGCTTTCAGGATCCTTTCTTTATCTTTATTCCTTCTCATTCTAAACATGATGTGTCTTGGTGGCTTTAAGTCTGGGTTAATTCTGTTTGGGACCCTCTGGGCTTCTTGAACCTTTATGTCTTTGATATTGTCTAGACTAGAGAAGTTTTCAGCTATTATGTCCTGGAGAATGTTTTCTTCTCCGCTAGGAAACTGAGGTATAGATCTTCGCCTGAGTTTCCTGTTTAGTTCTCTGTCCCCTGGTGTTAGCCCAGGACCACCCTGCTGGTACTCCTGATTCTGAGGGCAGTAGCAGTGGAACTCACAGTTGCATTTGGTGAGTCTCAGGGGAGTCCTCTCCTCCTTTCATCCATCTGTTTGTTGGTGAAACAGTCTGGAGGTGGTGTCTCAACTGGTAAACTGCCGGACTGTTACCAGCTACCTAATCTCTCCCTAGGCTCCTCTCTCTCCATGAGCCACACGTGTTTGCACTCACCGGTGATTTGGTGGGTTCCTGAAGTCTTTCCAGTTCTGTCCTGTTGCAGTTCCAGGTGGTCTCCTTTGACATTCCTATTTGACTGGGGAGAGGAGAGGAGAGAAATACAGCTGCTGCTGCTCCATATCCCTGCCTCCAGAAATCTGAGGTGATAGTTCATTGCCCCCTTGATTCACATTTCCTTGATTGTGAGTGATACATAGCATCTTCTTTTCTGCTTTGTTGTTGTTGTTATTGTTGTTTGTCAAGTGATCATTTGTTATGTCTTTATTTTTTAAATATTTATTTTTTGCCTTTTTGCTGCCCTTGTTTTATTTTTGTGGTTATTATTGTTGTTGTTATTGATGTCGTCATTGTTGGATAGGACAGAGAGAAATGAGGAAAGGAACAGAAGACAGAGAGAGAGAAAGATACCTACAGACCTGCTTCACCACCTGTGAAGAGACCCCCCTGCAGTTGGGGAGCTGGGGGCTCAAACCAGGGTCCTTACGCAGGTCCCTGTGCTTTGTGCCACCTACGCTTAACCCACAGCTCTACCATCTGACTCCCTTTTTATTAATTTATTTATTGCCTCCAGGATTATCCCTGGGGCTTGTTGCTGGTACTGCTCCTGGTGGTCATTTCTTAATTTTTATTGGCTAGGACACAGAGAAATTGAGAGGGTAGGGGAAGATATAGAGGGGAGAGAGAAAGATAGACACCTGAAGACCTGCTTCATCTCTTATAAAGAGACCTCCATGCAGTTGGGGAGCCAGGGCATCAAGCCAGGATCCTTGTGCATGTGGGTCTTTTTGCTTTCTACTAGGTGAGCTTAACCTAGTGCATCACCTCCTGACCCCTCTTGAATGCCTTTATTATTGAAGTGTTTGTTCAGTAGAGGTGGTTGTTTTGATCTAAGTAAAATTTTACCAAGGACAGGCAAATCATGCTGTGTGACAAAGTTACTCTTGTAACAAACATCCTGGTAAAATGAAATTCATTCTGATTATCTAGCAAGACAGCAGGAGCTAAAGGTTCAATCCTTTAAGGAAACAGGATTCTTCTAATACTGCATATTCTAGGACTCCAGTCACAAGAGCTGTTGGCCTTTTTGCACAATTGGACTAGAAGTTGGAATCTCATCTTTCTGTCCATAAAATGCCCAGACTAACAATCTGTAGCAATAGCTTTTAGTCTGAGTTCCAATTTATTATATTTGGAAATGTATTAATTCTTGTATCTGAAACTTTCTCCACAAGACAAGCTCCTATTCATCCTTCAGTGAAAATGTTCAACTTCTCTTTTTTACAGATTTTGTCAGCCTCTGAAGCACCACATGAAAGGTTGTACTACAGCTTTAGGAATGCATGTCCATCTCTCCCACTAAGATCTAGACTATAGTCATACCTGTCATTCACCCCTAAATCTCCTCACCCTGCAAAGAAAAAGACTGACCTAAGAGACATCCTCTGTAAATTCTGACATGCAAAAGAAGCCCACTAACAGCCTGTGGTCACAGACTAGCCAGTTGACCTTGAGAGTTGGTCATATAAAGATCTAGAGCCAGAAAGAAGTCCTATGCCTATGCTACACCTAAGGTGATATCTATTGAAGTTACAGAAAAACACCTAAGTCACTGAGCTTCCATATTTCTTGGCCCAGAGAAAAGGAAGAAATTGGCTCAAAACTAGCTTCATTCCAAAGGCTCTTTTTACAGCACCAAGGCCCAATTCTCTACCCAAGTCCTTATGAAGTTCAATTGGGGTGGTTTCTGGCAGCCTACACTGAGAAGCCTCCTCAAAAATAGCTTGAATAAGGTGCAGAGGGCTCATCTAGGAGGGTAGAAGGGTGCCTGCATTCCCATAAGTGTAAGCTAGATTGAAGCCTGGCTCCCATGACATTGGGGGGAGGGGGGAGGGAAAGCTTTTGTGCTGTGGTGTTTCTCTTGTTTTGTGTCTGTCTATTTTTAGCTGAAAGAAAGACATCCTGGAATGGTGTAGCCCCAGAAACACATATAAATTAATTAATTAATTAAGTGGTGCACCTAGCTAAGTATATGGGGTACAATGCACATGGAACTGGACTCAAGGCCCCAATCCCCACCTGCAGGAGGAAAACAGTGCTGCCAGTGTCTCTTTTTCTCTCTGTGTGTCTCTGTCTCCCCCCTTTCCTCTCAGTTTATGTCTCTAATAAGTAAATGAAAAATAAATAAATATTAAGAGTAAAGACAAAGAAAAGAAGCTGAAAGACAGCTCACCGGGTAGAGCACCTGTGTTGTCATATGCAAGGCCTTGTGTTCGAGCCCTAGCTCTACATGAGGAGCACCATTGATGGCACAGAGGAGCTCCATGAATGGCATGCTGCAGTCACTCACTCTCCTCATCTGGCTCTCCTTCTCTCCGGTCTGTCTCTCAAAAAAATAAAAAGATATATGTTGGTATTGCTTTGGTCCCCTTCCCCCCCCATCTCTAGTTGATTGTGGTTTAGTCCTGCTAGTTTTGGCGGGCCGCTTGTCCCCGCCCCAGGAAGAAACCCCGACAGAGTTCCAGAGTTGAGTGGTAATTGGCACCACCACGTGAGAAGGAGGCAGGAGAGTTCTGTTTGGTGATTAGTTTGGTTTAGTTTATAAATTGTTGATCATGAATAAAGAAATACAGCTTCCCGGCCCAGCCATGTGTCTCTGGTCGTCTCTGTTACCCGCCCATGAAGCTAGCCTGGCCTGCTGAAGCCAGCCCGTCGAAAACAACAGATATAAAAGTGGGCTAGAGAGGACTTAGCAGTTTTGTACAAGAGAAGTGTCCTAGGCTCATTGTACCCTGCAAGTTTTGAAAACCTGATCAAGAAGTTGGGGCTCCCTAACAAAACTGAAACATTTGGAACTTAAGTTCCAAATTTCCATGGAGCAGGGAGAAAAGAAAGCTGCTGCTTTGAAGAAAATGCAAATTCTTTTTTCTTTCTTTTTTTTTATTGTGAACCGGGTTATCACTGGGGGTCAGTATTAGCACTACAGATTCACTGATCCTAAAGCCATTTTTCCCTTTTTTTTTCCTTCTAATTTCTTATTAAATAGGAACAAGAGAAATTGAGAGAAGATACAAAGATATAGGGAGAAAAAGACACCACAGACCTGCTTCACTGCTCATGAAGCATCTCCTGCAGGTGGAGAGCAGAGGTTCAAACCTGGGTCCTTGCACTTGATAAATTGTGCACTTAACCAGGTGCACAACCACCCTGGAAAGTGCAAATGTTTCAGTGGGGCTAGAGGTATTCTCTAACTTTCCATAAAATGATGATCACTAATATCTGCCATCATCTGGGGCTTTTGACATCATGCCAGCCTGCTGCTCTGCTGTAGCAACATGCACCCAGAGACCCCATGGGCACTAGCTCTACAGGGAGCAAGAAATGGTAGACTTGAACTCAGTGGCCTTCTCACCTGACTTGCTATGTAGCACTGACATCTACTGGGAAACTCTGTCACTTCAGGACTGGGATTTTCCTGCCATGCCAAGCAACTGGAACATACCAGCTCATTGCAATTTTTCCCAACAACTCTGTGCATTGGTTACTATAAAGATATGCATTCATGAATGAGGAGATGCAGCTGAGAGAGAAAGCTCACTGCTGCACAGTCACCAGCTAACATGCAGCAGAACTGGACTTTGGACCCAGGGCAGATGGCTCCAGACTGTGTTCTTCTCCATGAGGCCAACTGCCCTTCAAGACATTCTGGATTTATACTGTAGGTAGAACACTCTATACTTGGAACATCTCCGTTGGGCGGCATTTTGTGGGCAACTCCAAAATTGTGAGTTTCCTCAGTGATTCTGCTCTTCTCAGGATGGGACTTGTTTCTGACATTAGCAAGTGCTTCAGAAACATATGCAGACTAAATATTGCCTAGGTGGATGAATGGAGCAGCCAGTCTGTGAGTGTGTGTGTGTGTGTGTGTGTGTGTGTGTGTGTGTGTGTGTGTGTGTGTGTGTGTGTGTTGCAAGATCAGGATGGTAGCTAGACTAGAAGAAAAACTCTGGAGAATCATCAGATGTCCTCCAAGAAGGAGTCCAGAAACACACATATGAATGCAGGTGTGTTTGTGCATCCAAACTGACCATCCCTGAGCTCTGGATGCTTGCTTCCCTTTGCAGTCTGGTTTCTGTCTACATTTCCATAACCTCCGGCCATGACCACTGTGCCCCGGGCTCCAGCTACTTCCAGCCACTAGTGACTGTGCACATTCTCATGCTTTCTGATCTCGGGGTTCTGACATTGCCTGTGACCAAAGAACCTCTCTACACACACTGCCCCATTTACCCAACCAGTCAGTACAGTTTTTCAAAATTCAGGCCCCACCTCCTCCCAAAGCTCTGAAGATCATGGTATGATAAATACTAAAACCCAATGACAGTCACCACTGTAAAGAGAGACAATGTGCATATAAGATTTGTTTTAGCAAGAGGTAGAGAGGAAAAGAGAGTGTGAAGGAGACAAGACCACAGCACCAAAGTTTCCTCCAGTGTGTTGGGGACAGGGCTTGAACCTGTGTCATGCACTGGTAAAGCAGTGTAATATCCAAATAAGATATTTCTCTGATCCCTGAGCTTTTTTTAAGTGCAAGAGAAGGTTCATCAGGTAAAGCACATGCTTTCTTGTGTATAATCCCTGGGCTCAAGCTTAATTTCCACATAAGAGTGCCATGCATGGCACCAGGGCAGTTGTGTGGATGGTGGAGTGGTATTATGGGATTCCTTCTCTTTCTCTCTCACTATCTCAAAAAATATATCTTATTTTGATAGCCCTGAACAGCATCACCATGGAAATAAATGCATCCAGAAACATCATAAAAGAAAGTGAAATTTAAGAAAGAGAGGCATGAAGAAATTTGGAGAAATGTGTGGCAGGACCTAGAAAGCCCTGATGCTGTGTTTGTTAGGGTAGGGGGTTGGGGAGAAGAAGAGAAACTGTTTCTTAATGAAGAAGAACTAGGAGGAAGGAAGAAAAGGAAAAATAAATGAGGAAGGAAAGAAGGAAGGAAGCACATTAAACCTACCAGCCCACATGTATTGGTTAAATAAACTCCAAAGTCTTGAGAAAGAGGAGCTATGCTGCAACAGCACTGGAGAAAATCCCAAACCCTAGGGACACTCACTGAAGTAAATCCAGTCAGATCTTGCTCTTGCATCGGTGCCCCCACATTTCCCTTCTTGCTATCTCTGTCAATTTCACATTAGTAGGAAAGCAGATCTGGTTGGGTCTGTCAATTTTAAACTAGCAGAAGAGCAGATGTGGTTGGCTTCATCAGTTTCAGATTAGCAGGAGAGCAGATCCAACTGGCTCTGTCAGATTTAGATTAGCAGGAGAGTAGGTCTGATTGGCCCATCTTGATTCAGTTACAAAATTATCTAGAGCAATAGGAACAGGAGTGGAAGGTGGGTATCTAGGTACAAGCAGAAAAGTGTGTGAA
Source organism: Erinaceus europaeus (assembly GCF_950295315.1). NCBI lineage: Eukaryota > Metazoa > Chordata > Mammalia > Eulipotyphla > Erinaceidae > Erinaceus > Erinaceus europaeus. The sequence goes on from NC_080170.1 coordinate 74,454,222, forward strand.
CACCTTTGCCCCCTTACTACATCTAGAAGCAGATTTTGAAGAGATAATAATATAGGACAAGAGACTGGACTTCTGCCTTAGGAAGGTCCAGGGTTTGACAACACTAGGCTGCTATCCCAAATCATGCCTGTTACACTAAACCAAGGACCAGTATTACTGGGGTAGAAATGGGAAACTTGTAAATGACCAGAAAATTATAGAGTTATTTGGTTTTGTTGTTGTTGTTTGGGGGGGTTGTTTTGTTTTCTTTGCAGACATATCCAAAACTTAAATCACCAAACCACATACTATCCAGTGGAGGTTTTAAGGGGGAAAGTTTTAGTTTTAAGGGGGAAAGTCAGAGAAAGGGAGGCAGAGAGGAGAGAAAGAGGAAGAGGAAGAGGAGAAGGGGGAGAGAAAAACACTCATCATATTTAGAGAAGATCAACTTTTTCTCAAATAGCATTAAATAATAATTGGGAAGAATGGAAAAGATCCTAATTGTATCCACATTCATGTGACTTTCCTATCATAGTGGAAACTTACTAAATACTAGGAAAGCATTAGTTAGAATTTCATTTAATAGGAAACAGGAGAAAAAAAAAAAACAAAGTAACATGCTCAGGTTTTAGGGTCAGGAAGCTGGAATGCTGAGATGTCATTTTTGTGTGACCCAGGACAAAGAAATCAAGAATATCTAAACTTAGAACACTAAAGCTATAGTGACAGATAACTGTGAAAATTAAATAAAACAAAGTCACATAGTAAGTGCTCAGTAAAAACATAGTCACTGTCTTTGTCTTCTTGTTAATATATGATTTTAACAATCAGGGTTTGATTTTCTTGGAAAAATCAGTTCAACAAAGTCTTGAAAAGTCATCACCATCAATTGCTATCAGATGAAACAAAAAGCCCAGGACTGAAAGAAACCATGGCTCTTAGAATGAGACTGTGCCTTGGAGGCTGCTGGTATGCTGCCACCTGGTGGCAACATCATGTATGATTTTTGTGAGTGATGAATGTGAAACCCTGAATTCCTCTGAGTCTTGTAGATGACACACATTTGGAAGGGTTTAGACAACACATTTTTCACAACCTAGTTTCCTCACCAATATGTGGTGACATGTGGGTCTGTCATGAAGACGCCTGAAGCAGAAAGCTGGACTTCGTAAACTCGCTGGGGTCTGCCTTTCATGCCATCAGCTGTGATGCCACTCTCCCTCAACACTCCTGCTGTCCCTGGAATCCACAAGCTTGCAACTTTAAAGAGCCACATAGAAACAAAGCCACGTTGAAAGCGGAGTGTGACACCAAAAGTATAAGCAAAAGAAGGAGAACTAGAAAAACTGGGTACCATTAAAATTAACTCTGTGCTTTAAAGAGGCTGTCAAGAGAGGGAGAAGAACAAAGGAGTTTCTGCAAATAATACATCTGAAAAATAACTTGTTCTCAGACACATAAAGTCACTATAGCTCACTGATAAAAAGATAAACACCACCATAAAAAGGGGCAAACAGCCCTGAGGAGATGGCACAGCTGATTTTTATACCTAAGGCACAGAAGTGCTAGGTTCAATCCCTGGCATAATAATAAAACAAAGCAGTGCTCTGGAAAGAAGGAAGAAAGGAAGACATTCTTAAACTAAAAAACAATATGATAAAGAAATGAGCAGGGAGTCAGGCAGTAGTGCAGCGGGTTAAGCACAGGTGGTGCAAAGCACAAGAACCGGCATAAGGATTCTGGTTTGAGCCCCTGCTTCACAGGCAGTGAAGCAGGTCTGCAGATGTCTATCTTTTCTCTCCCCATCTCTGTCTTCCCCTCCTCTCTCCATTTCTTTCTGTCCTATCCAACAACAACAACATCAGTAATAACAATTGTAACTACAACAATAAGACAACAAGGGCAACAAAAGGGAATGAATAAATAAATAAATACTTTTTAAATAGTACTTTGGTAAACAAAAGACAAAAAATAAATTAAAAAAAAGAGAAATGAGCAAAAAGGGAGTCAGGTGGTAGCGCGGCGGGTTAAGCACAGGTGGCGCAAAGTGCAAGGACCTCGCAAGGATCCTGGTTCGAGCCCCCAGCTCCCACCTGCAGGGGAGTCTTCACAGGCAATGAAGAAGGTCTGCAGGGGTCTATCTTTCTCTCCCCCTCTTTGTCTTCCCCCCCTTTCTCCATTTCTCTCTGTCCTATCCAATAACAACGATGTCAACAACTACAACAATAAAAAAAACAAGGGCAACAAAAGGGAATAAATAAATATTTTTTAAAAGTTAAAATTCTTTAAAAAATGAAATAAGCAAAAAGACTTGAATGGAAATTTCTCTAAAGAAGATACACAAAGGTGGTCGGGCGGTAGTGCAGCAGTTTAAGCGCACAAGGCGCAAAGCACAAGGACTGGCTTAAGGATCCCAGTTCAAGCCCTGGCTCTCCGCCTGCAGGGGGAGATCGCTTCATGGGCGGTGAAACAGGTCTGCAGTTGTATATCTTTCTCTCCCCTTTTGTCTTCCCCTCCTCTCTCCATTTCTATCAAACAACAACATCAATAACAACAATAATAACCACAACAACGATAAAACAGCAAGGGCAACAAAAGGGAAAAAATTTTTAAAAAGAAGATACACAAGAAGGCCAAAAATATACCCAGCCTCAACCACCAAGGAAACAGAAATCAAATTCTTAAAGATATCTGACTTAACACACCTTAAGGTGACTATTTTCAAGAAGGTAATCAGTAACAAGCATGGATGAAGGTGAGGAAGACTGGATCCCTTGTACACTTTTCATGAAGTGTAAAAGTGTGCACCAACTTGCAAAAAAGTCTAGGAGCTTGTCACAAGGTCAACCCTCAAGTTACCATGCAACCCCAGCAATTATTCTCCCCAATAAGTATGTCTAAGAAAGTGAAAAGCTGATACCCAAATGTTCTCAGGATTCATCACAATAGCCACATTGTAGAAATAATCACAAGTGGCCACTCACTGTTCCTTTGAATGGGCTATCATCAAGCGGTGGAAAGAACAAAGCATAGACACAGGCAAGGGTATGGCTCTGTAACACAAAATAGACCTGGTAACACAAAATAGACCCATCACAAAACCACATGCTGTGTAATTCCATTTCCTCACAATACTCAGCACAGGCAGATCCATAAAATGAAACAGAGTTGTATTTACTGATTTTTCAGAGGGATGATGAGGTCTGAGAGATGATGGAAGCAGTGAAGGTAGCAGTGAAGGCAGACAGGATAGCCGGGGAAGTGATGAAATGTTCTCAGGTCCAAAGTAGTGATAGCTGTCCTTCTTTTTGACTGTATAAGAAACGTTTAACACAATGGTGGAGAAGGACGTAAACTAGGGGTAGGAGTGGTGTTCAGTCACCCATCATGAGATAAGAAATCATACCCATGTGTCAGCAGCTGTACTGTAAGTCATTATTTCCCCCAGTAAAATGTTTAGAAAGGAAAAAAAAAGACAGCATGGAATCGTACACCTCAAATGAGTGAAGTGTATATTTTAATTATATCTAAATGAAGTTGTGAAAATACACAAAGCATGTCTGAAATGTTGAAGAAACAGTCCCCCGTCTCTCTCCTTACAAACAAAAGCTTCCTTGTAGTCTAACAAAAATAGGAGAAAGAAAAAGAGAAATCAAGAAGTAAAGAAAAAAAAGAAGAGAGAGAAGGGAAGGGGAGGGAAGAAAAGAAGGGAACTGGGGAGATAGCATAGTGGTTCTTCGAAGAAACTTTCATACCAGAAATGCCGGAGATTCCAGGTTCAATCCCCAGCAATACTATAAACCATAGCTAAGCAGTGCTCTGCTAATATAAATAAACAAACAAACCCAAATAACTAAAAAGAAAGGAAAGGAGGACAAGAGAGCGCAAGAAATTCAGAATGAAATATTTTCGATCCAATAACAGAAGTTAAACTTTTATAGAAACTATAAAATATTTTTCATAAATGAATGTGGTTCTTTGGAAAAACTTACTACATACATACATACAAACACAGGTACAACCTGAATATACACATGTATAAATGCATACAAATTTCTGGGACACTTGTAGAGCCTCACCTGCAGAATCAGGGCAATCCCTGGCTCAACGTGCATAAGCAATGACTTTGCTGGGGTTCATATCATATCCTCCCAAAACAGCCTTTCAGAACTTTGATAGTTAGAACCTTAGCACTATGAAGCTAATTTTCAATTAAATTTTAATGAAAGAGAAAGAGAGACAAGAACACTGTCTAGCTCTGGCTTATGGTGATTCTGGGGATTGAGCCTATGACCTCAGAGCCTCAGTCATGAACATCTTTTTTGCAAAACCATTATGCTATCTCCCCAGCAACAATGAAGCTAAGTCTTAGACTGTCAGCAGGTGCCCTTCTTCTAGATTCCAGTCTGGTAAAGAGACACCCACAGAGAAGAAAGCAGCCCCTTGCATGACCTTTCTCATTCCTCGGAACAAAGCCTGGTGTCAAACTCTCGGAAAAGCAAGGATTTATACAAATGCTTAGAAGCATTCACAGCTCAAAAAAGATAATTTCCTTTCTTTCTTCCTCTCCCTCTCCGTCTCTCCCTCCCTCCCTTCCCCCCCCCCCAGTCTCTCTCTCTTTCTCTCCTCTCTCCCCACTGCCAAATAAAAAAAAATTAAATAAAAATCTACTATGTGCTAGATGGAGATGTTTCAATGTTGAACTGGTGCCAGAAAAAATGATGTGTAAACCTCATACAATTTCACTAAATTTCAAAACGATATTATTACCCCAGCTGACAAGAGTGTCTTTCAGGAGTTAAAGCTGGGTGGCCCAGATTAGGGGCCTTCTAATGCAAAATAAACGGGTAGCACATTTGACTTACAAATATAGTGACATGCAGAATCCTCAAAAGACACATCTGCAGTGAGGACCATTTGCAATTGCCAGTTACAGTATCAATTTTACCTCCCACACAGAGCAGAATCCTGGTGTCTGTTCCTGAAGTATTAGCTGCCTACGGTTACAAATAAAGCCTCTCCCCCAGAATCTTTTTTTTTCCCAGAAGCATGCATCCAGCACATGCAGTGCTGCACCTCTTCACACCCCATGAGATATGCAAATGTGATACTTCTCAAAAGATGGACGCCCAATGTTCTGTGACAGGGGCAGGCTCATTACATATGCAACATGAGACACACATGTCATTTTGTTTCACTGGAAGTTGCTGTGTGAACAGTGTTACCTGCCATGCCACAGTCTTTTCTACCATCTCATTATAAAATATGATTTCTAAAGCAGTCAGACTGGAGCAAAAGATCTCCATTAGTCTACTCTTCTTTTCTGATCTTATTATTTTTGTAAAATTTTATTTACTTATTTTTTTATTTTTGGGTAGAGACAGAAAGAAATTGAGAGGCATGGGGGAAGATAAAGAGGGAGAGAGAGGGAGAAAGTGAGACACTTGCAGCCCTGCTTCATGAAAACCCCCCTCCCCCACATAGGTTGGAACTAGGGGCTTGAACCCAGGTCCTCAGACATGGCAACATGAACACTCTACCAGAGGAACCAATACAGGGCCCCCAGAAACTCTTTATCTAAACAGAGAGCATCTCTTCTCTTACTGCCTCCTACTGTGCTAAGGAGACAAACAAGAGAACTGGTTAGAGAGAGGGGACTAGCAAGGCAGTAGCTGGGTCACTCTCACTATTGTCTGAGCAGGCATCCTATTGATGAAAATCAATCAATATGCAAGGAGGTCTCCTGGCCCAAGACCACTCATGGGTCCTGATAGATTTGTCTCCTCCTTCTAAACACCACAGGTCCATCAGAAGGAGGGAGTGGAACAGGTAAAAGTCAGTTCTCTATGTCTAGAATGTAAAAGTTACCCTCCAGACCCATGTATCCTCGCCAGTAAATCAAGTTCAGTCAATGCTTTTGGATAGACTTTGAACCACAGTAATGTCCCTTCTGATTTCCACTTTACCATCTGATTCTGCTTCCCAAGGAGGGTTCAGCACCATTGTACAAATGTGTCTGTATGGGATCCTCTGGGGGAACCCTCCAGGAGCATAGTAATTTAAAAAGACTTTGGTGCAGATTTGGTTGGGGTTTAAACAAATGGGAAGTTTATTATATCACAGTTATTTAGGTACAGCAAAATAGGCAAAGGGGCAAATATCAGCTAGCATTGTGGCCAGAGATCCATGAGTCTTTTAAGCTAAATTTACCAGAGCCCAGGTCCTGGGAGAAGTGACATGGTGGATTCTTTTGGAGGAGATTGCATAGGAACATTAAGCTTTAATAACTTCCAATGCACCCACAGACCTTTGTGGGTATGTGTAGGTCTGTAGCATGCTAGTAACTATTGTCAGCTATATGATAATTATGTGTTCATGTCTCAACACAGGGGTGTCTCTGGTGTTGGGGTGGAGGAGAAATCATCTCATTCCCCATCCCCCTGGGTTCTTCAGAAGCTGGAAAAGCCAACAAGCATCAGACTGACAGAGGAGAAAAAGGAAGGAGAAATGGGTTGATAACATGCTTGTCTACTTCTAGGGAATGCAAGACTGAGGAACTCAACCAGTAGCTGAAAGATCGCCACCTTGGGCAAAAGTTTGGGAGAGAAAAAAGGTCAGTTACCATAGGAGAAAGGAAGAATAGGGTTTAAGTTCTACCTTCTCTTTAGAAAAAGAAACTAGGAGGGAGCCAGGTAGTAGCACACCCCATTGAGCACACATATTACAATGCATAAGGACCCCCTAGTTCAAGTTTCCAGTCTCCACCTGCAGAGGGGAAGATTCATGAGTGATAGAGTAGTGCTGCGTGTGTCTTTTTCCCTTCCCTCTTGATTCCTTTTTTTATCCAATAGATAGTAAATAAAATATTAAAATCAAAGGAAACTAGTTATCCCTCAGTGAAGAGAGAAGAAACCATTACAGAGGTTTTCCTTTGTCCATTTATATGTATTTTCTTTGTAATTTTCTTGATTTTTGATTTGGCAAAGTTTTGCAAACTTCTATGACTCTGAGTGTGTAATTTTGCTTTCATACATAATATGTGCAAGTCACCACCCCCTCTACCAAAATCTCCTCCCATCCCATTTACCACCAGAGTTCTGACAAAGTTTGAGAGATACTTTGGTTACTCTTTGTTCAGGGAAATAGCATAATAGTTCTAGAAAAATATTTTCATGTCTGTGGCTCTGATGTCCGAGTTTCAGTCCCCAGAACTCTCATAAGCCAAAGCTGGACAGTGCTCTGGGGACAAAGGGGGGGGGGGTCAAGATTCTATCATTTGGGAAGAAAATGGGTATAACTGGAGGTGATTGTGCTAAGTGAAGTAATTAAAGAGATACACCACTACTGGCAGGTTTCTCTTTTATGTGGTGTATAGATGGCTACAGCAAATGAACTTAAAAGAAAAAATATCTTCCTCCCAAACTTCACAGTACCTCCTAAGAAATCAAATACTTATTTTGGAGTGTGTGGCATATTTAGGTTTCCTGGACCTTATAGAAAGAAGTCAAATCTTTCTGGATGAACCTTACCCATTTCTTCAGTACTCAGATTGTTTTTGCTGTGTTGGATCAGCTACACCAGCAGCAGGTACAGCACACAAAAGAGTCTTGGCTTCAAAATAGCAGAGAAACTCCAAGATGCAAATGGATGATTATGACAGGGTCCCAGGTCCCTGGCGTCCAGAGCCCCAGCTCCTCTGTTTTGATATTCTGCAGTCTTTGATGTGTGACACATGTATGTGCTGTGCTCAGACAGGAAACTGACCTTTCATCTAGAAAGAACAGTGATTAATAACCCGAGTTGTATTCCATGGGAACCAAGACCTGTTTACATTCCTAGAAGTCAGAGACAGCCTGAAGCCACTCATACAGTTCAGCATCCACCGGAATTCAGTATTCACAGATGTATGTAGGGTGGGGGCAGGAAGTGAGCTTCTCACTGGTGTTCTCTTCTAGAACCTTCTTCTGTTCTCTGTAAGTGCCTGCAACTATGGCAATGGTTTCCAAGTGAGACCTAATGCCTTGATCTCAGACCAGCTCAGGATAGCTTGAGAGAGAATAGGGCTAGAAGGGCTTGAATCCATTCCCCTTCATCCACCTACAGAAAGACAAGATGAAAAATTCTCTGGCCACCAATTTTTGTTCCAGTTCAATGCAAGGCTTCCCCTTGGGGAGTCTACATGGTCAGTAGCAGGAGGCAAGAGTGATACCCCCCCACCTTTGTAGGCAAACTTTGGGATAAAACACCAGAGCCTTCCTAGACCCTCTGACCCACCTGGGATAATCCTTAAAAGGTAGGCTCCACTGTCCCTTACTGGTGGGCTTAGTCCGAACAAACACCCTGATTAGAAGACCCCATCACCCCATGAGCTGTCCATACAACCCTTGCTCCAGAGTGCCATGATGTGGGCTTCACTTCAGAAAGCAGCATGTGGATCTGGGGTGAAGGTTGACTCCATTGTGTCCAGACACATACCCCAATAAGATATTACCAGGAAAATTCTCTGTTTCTTGTCAATTTTCACTCCATGACAAGTTGGACTCAGCTACAGGAAAGTTGGGGGGCCAGCTCAGAGATAGCTTGGAGACTAGCCTCACCTAGATCCTGAGCTTCCAAGATAATAGTTAAGGGAAGTGCTGACCAGCTCTGCAGGTCCTCCTAGTTTGGAGATAGCTATTATATGAAGGTCAGTGCATTATTTTCTGTATTGTTAATAATCACAGGATAAGTAGGCCAGGTGGTGGTGTCCTTGGTTAAGCACACACATTACCATTCACAAGGACCCCACTGCAGGGGGACATGTCACAAGCAGTGAAGCAGGACTTTGGATATTTATTCTCTTCTCTCCCTACTTCCCCCTCTCCTTTCAATTTATCTTTCAACAAAAAAAATAAAATAAAATAAAAAGAAGCCTTCTTCTGGGTAATAATGACTTGGGTTTCACTCTAGGCTTTGTCATTTTAAATGGTGTTGCCAAATTTTATTACAGACACACACACACACACACACACACACACACACACACCTCATCTCTCACCAATAGAACACATTCAAGAATAGCATCTTTACAGTAACTATTCAATGATCAGAGCTATTCTTTTTTAATTTATTTGTAAAATTAAACATATCAACAAGACCATAGGATAAGAGGGATACAGTTCCACATAATTCCCACTACCACAGTAATGTGCCCCATCCCCTCCCTTGAAAGCATTCCTATTCTTTATCTTTCTAGGTGCATGGACCAAGGATAATTAATTTTTACCTGAGCCAGACAACTAACATGCAGGTGGACCAAATGTACTATCTGGGGAAGTGATGTCAGAGTTGGAAATAGGACCAGAAAGCTGGATCAGGGAAGAGAGTACCTCCCAAATATGGGAAAAATACATAAATACCATTAACTGTAAAACCCCATCAATTTGACATTCATATTCATCACAGGAGCCTGTGTAACCTCTGAATCCCTGTAGGTCTGAGCACACATTCTGTGGTCATAGCTAGGAACATTTTAGGCTGCACTAATTGCTGTTACCTATCTTCTTAGAATGGTAGATTATGTTGCCCCAGCCTCTGTTCAGAGAATGGGACAGTCCCTACCATTGATGATCCACCCTGAGGGCAAGGTCTTATAGGAGCCCACAAAGGGGTCCATTATGTTATTCCTGATGAATATGACCAGTGACAGTGGAGAGAGGAATTTATTTGAGGTCTAGGCCTATCATGTTTGTGTAGGAATCCCAGGATTCCCTGACAAGGGCCCCAGGAGGTGAGGTGGCCTGATAGTAACCAAAAGAGCTATCATTAAAGTATGCCAGTCTTGGCATACTTTAATGATGACTCTTTAGTCACTATCAGGCCACCCCATCAGCTGAGGCCCTAGTTGAGGAGTCCTAAGATTCCCAAATGTGTCCTGGTGCCCCGCTTCCCCAGAACCCTGCCCCACTAGAGAAAGAGAGAGACAGGCTGGGAGTATGGATCAACCTGCAACACCCATGTTCAGCGGGGAAGCAATTACAGAAGCCAGACCTTCCACCTTCTGCACCCCATAATGACCCTGGCTCCCTACCTCCAGAGGGATAAAAAATAGGAAAGCTATCAGGGGAAGGGATGGAATATGGAGTTCTGGTAATGGGAATTGTCTGGAGTTGTACCCCTCTTATCTTACAGTTTTTGTCAGTGTTTCCTTTTTATAAATAAAAATTAAAAAAATAGAAATAAATAAATTTTGCCAGTCTCTTGCCCTTATCTAGCTTTTTATAGTCCATGTCTGACAAGGTTGGTTTTATAGTGATCAAGGGAAGTGAAATAGAAAATAGGTGAGGAACATATCTAGGTCTAAGCAGAAAATATTTGAATAAGTATTTTATGTGTTTTCAGGTCTTTCTACTTTCTTTCTACACTTATTGGGTCACTGTAAACTGTTGTGCATTTTTTACTTAAGGTTTATATTTTCTCCTAATTTATGGATACATATGCTCTATCTCTTGGGCCCTGGTCTATATCTAGGTGCTCTGGCTTTGTTAGGAAGTGCACCACCCAAGATGGAATTAAGGAGTCCTATGAGCTAGGAATGCTCTCACCAGAGTACTGAAGCTGAAGGGTTGACATCATAGGCCTGGTGTCTGTAGACACAGTCCAAAGTGAAAGAAGTCAATGTGGTACTAGTTGCATTGACTTGTTTGAGATCAACCAATGTAGTATTGATTTACCAATGGGTCAAGAGAAGCCAGCTAGAAGATGAGCCCTTCCACTGAGGTTCCAGGACTGGGGGAAATATGGGTTTTTATGGAGAATGAGGAGGGTTCCTGCTGTCACAGGGATTAAGGAGGTAATAAATAGATTGTTATTATTATAACCAAGTTATTTGGAAATTTGTTGACTTTGAAAATCCCATTGTTAGAATTTTCTCTATCATATAAGACCTCACCATGATTTATGTCATTTAATACTATTTTTATATAGCTGTATATAATATAGTGATACAGCCAGTTGCTTCTAGTCTCTTTGGTCTAAGATTACCGGTGATTTGATATTTCAAAGAAAAAGTCATTATTGGAACTATATTAACAACTTAAGCCCACTGTTAAAATTCAATCATGTTGTCAGTTTGAAGAGTTAAGTGCTTATATTATAGGAATATATGCTCAAAACTGGGGTCTATGCTTCAAAAAGTTTGAGACATTCAATTTTCCCCTCATATTGATTAAATAGTGATTTATATGACTATACTTTAAAAGGAGTTTATATTAACACTATTCACACCACCAAACATTTGTGTCCCTACCCACTTCCCTATAGTGAAGGCAAAACTTTACCCTCATCCTCCACCCAGAGTTTTTTACTTTGGTGCAATACTCCAAACTGAGTCAAATTCTGCTTTGCTTTTCCCTTTCTATTCTTCTTTCTCACTGCTGTTTATGAGTGGGGTCATCCCATATCCATCTTTCTCTTTCTGACTTATCTCACTTAACAAAATGTCTTTTAGCTCCATCCAGGATGAGTCAGAGGAGGTGGGTTCATTATTCTTAATAGCTGAGTAGTATTCCATTGAGTATATATACCATGGCTTTCTCAGCCAAGCATTGGTTGTTGGGCATTTGGTTTGCTTCCAGGTTTTGGCTATTACAAATTGTGCTGCTATGAACATAGGTGTACACACATAATTTTGGTTGGGTGTTATGGAGTCCTTAGGATATCTCCCTAGGAGAGGAATTACTGGGTCATATGGAAGGTCCATGTCTAGCCTTGTGAGGGTTCTCCAGACTGTTCTCCATGGGGGTTGGAGCAGTTCACATTCCCACAAGCAGTGCAGGAGTATTCCTTTGTCCCCACAACCTTTCCAGCATTTGTTGTTGCTATTGCTTCTGATGTATGCCATTCTCACAGGAGTAAAGTGTTATCTCATTGTTGTCTTTATTTGCATTTCTCTGAAAATTAGTGACCTGGAGCAATTTTCATATTTTTGTTGGCCTTTTGGATCTCTTCTATAGTAAATATTCTGTTCATATCTGCTCCCTACATTTGAATTGGGTCATTTGCTTTTTTGTTTCTAAGTTTGGTGAGCTCTTTATATATTTTGGTTATTAACATCTTGTCTGATATATAGCATGTGAAGATCCTCTCCCATTCTGTGAGGGGTCTCTTTGGGGGATGGTTTCTTTTGCTGTGCAGAAGCTTTTCAATTTGATGTAGTTCCATTGATTTCTTTTTGGTTGGGTTGTGTGTTCTGATCCATCTTCCTACTCTATGCATTTTATTTATTTATTTTTAATTTTTTAATATTTATTTTATTTATTTATTCCCTTTTGTTGCCCTTGTTGTTTTATTGTTGTAGTTATTATTGTTGTTGTCGTTGTTGGATAGGACAGAGAGAAGTGGACAGAGGAGGGGAAGACAGAGAGGAGGAGAGAAAGATAGACACCTGCAGACCTGCTTCACCGCCTGTGAAGCGACTCCCCTGCAGGTGGGGAGCCGGGGTTCGAACTGGGATCCTTATGCCGGTCCTTGTGCTTTGCGCCACCTGCGCTTAACCTGCTGCGCTACAGCCCGACTCCCACTCTGTGCATTTTAATAGGTGAATTCAGGCCATCAAAGACTGAAGATATTTTAACACCATTATTGTAGATTTTTAGAGTGTCCTGATATATGGCATATTTATGGTGACCTGGTTGTTTACAGGAGACTTTTCAGAACTTCTTTCAGGGCAGGCATGGTGGCAGTTTATTCCTTCAACTATTGCTTGTCTGAGGTTTTCATGCCTCTATTTAGTCTGAGTGACAGTCTAGCAGGATACAGTATTCTTGGTTGAAAGCCTGTCTTGTTGAGCACTTAATATATATCTTGAAATTCTCTTCTGGCCTTTAGTGTTTGTGAGGAGAAATCTTCTGCTAATCCTATGGGTTTTTCTCTGTAGGTGACTCTCTGTTTTTTCTCTTGCAGCCTTCAGGATCCTTTCTTTATTCTTATTACTTTTTATTTTAAATATGGTGTGTCTTGGTGTCTTTGAGTCTGGGTTAATTCTGTCTGGAACCACCTGGGCTTTATGTATTTGATGTTGTCTAGACTAGAGAAGTTCTCAGCTATTATGTCCTGAAGAATGATTTCTTCCACTCCTTCTCTTTCTTCCCCTGGTAAGCCAATAATGCATATATTATTTCTTTAGAAGTCACCCCATATGTCTCTGTTATTTTCAGTATCTCTTAATCTCCTTTGAGATCTCTTACTTCTTTCTTACTTTTCTCTAATTTATCCTTAATCTTGCTAATTCTGTTTTCTGCCTCATTTATTCTATTCTCTCTCCCCTCTGTTGTTTTCTGTATCTCAGCTATTTTGTTACCCTGTTCTGATACGGTATTAGCTTGTTCAGCTAGTTGTGCTCTTAGCTTAGCTATTACAGCTCTCATATCTCGAATTACCTTGATATAGTGTTTTCTTTCAGAGTATCATTTGTTGTTCCCCATTTCTGATGACTTTACTTTCAAATTCTTTCCTCACTCCTATCACTAATGCCTCAATTTGCATTTGGATGTTGACCTCATTCTTATGTGCTTCTAGCATTAGGGAGCTTTTAGTTGAGCTTTTGTCCTAGTTCATTTTTCTTGGCTTAACCATTATACATAGTGTGTTATGAGGTACCTCTCTCTGTACTTTGCAATCCACTGATCACTCTTGCTTGGACTGACTTGTGTCTAAAAATTTAAAAATTTAAAAATTCACAGTTGTGGAAAATAACAGTTGTTTCAATGTTACCCAATCCCTGAGCTGAAGCACAGTGGCTGTTAAAGCCTCTTTTGTTCTTTTTCTTCCCTGTAGGTTATGGGAGCCTGAGGGATTTTTAACAATAAGTAGAATTTTTCAGCTTACTCACTCCTGACCAAGAGATAAATCATGGAGGGGAAGAGGTAATACAGTGGTTATGCAAAGAGACTCCCATGCCCTGAGGATCTGAAACCCCAAACTCAATTCTGTTGCTCATCCATCAGCCAGAACCATTTTGGGCAACACTACTTGACCCTGTGAGTTTCCAAACAAATCCTGCTTACACTCTGGGTTCTGCAGTAATTATTCACCGCATCTCTCAATTCATCAGGAGAATAATGTGGAAAGGTTCCCACTATATAGGAACCTCTAGTCCTCTAGTCCACCAGGGTATAGAACTTTTCCTGAGTTTCTTGGCCAGTTCTCTACCCCCAGTGTCAGCACAAGGCCTCCTGGCTATTGCTCCAGCTTCCAAGGGGCAGTAGCAATTAAGACTCACAGTTGCATTTGGTGATACTTAGGAGAGTCCTCTCTTCCCCTCAGCAGTCTTTTGTTGGTAAAATAGACTGGTGGTGGTGCCTCAACTGGAAAACTGCCAGAATGTTACCAACTGCTTAGGAATAGATATGGGCTTTAGCTCCAGGAATCTCTCCTTAGGCTACTCTCTGTCCAAGAGCCACATGTGTTTGCACTCATCAGATTTGGTTGGTTCCCAAAGTAGTTCTGATCCTGAAGGCCCAGGTGATCTCCTTTGATATTCCTAGTTGACCAGAGAGACTATTGATTTGTTTTTTTATTTAGTCTTCCTTGCTATTGAGTTTGTGTCATCAGGGATACTCTTGAGGTTTAGATGGGAAAGAGTTCCAGCAATATTTTCCTCTAAATATTTGATAGTTTCTGGTATAGCAACCAAGTCCTTGATGCCTTTGGAGCTGACTTTTGTTTCTGGTGAGATAAGGTGATTCAGCTTTGTTATTCAGCATATTTCAACCGAGTTTTCCCAGCATCATTTATTGAAGAGAACTTTCTTCCTCCATTTAACACTTTAGGCCACTTAAAAAAAAATTAGATGTTCATAGGTGTGAGGGTTTATTTGTGGGATTTCAGTTCTGTACCACAGGTCTATGTATCTATTTAAGTTCCAGTACCAGCCTGTTTTGATTATGATGATCTTATAATATAGTTTGAGATCTGGGAATGTGATGCTTCCATTTCTGTTTCTTTTCCTCCAGATTCTAGGTGTTTTCTTGTTCCAGATAAATTGTAAATTTTGTTCTATTCTCTTAAAGAAACTTGCTGGGACTTTGATAGGTGTTGCATTAAATTTGTATGTGACTCTGGGTAGAATATTAATTTTGATGATATTAATTCTTTTTAAGTTTCTTTACTGGGGGATTAATTGTTTACAGTCAACAATGAAATACAATAGTTTGTACATGCATAACATTTTCACATAACAATACAACTTCCACTAGATCCTCCTCTGCCATTTTATTTGATGATATAACTTCTTCCAGACCTTGAGTATGAGATATCTTTCCATTTCTTTGTATCATTTTCTATTTCCTTGAATAGCAAGTCATAGTTTTCAGTATACAAGTCTTTCACTTCTTTGGTCAGCTTTATTCCTAGATATTTTATTGATTTTTCTATGATAGTGAATGGGAATGATTTCTGGATATTCTCTTATTCTGATTTGTTGTTTGTGTAAAAGAATGTCACAGATATTTATATGTTAATTTTGTAGCCTGATGTTGGGAAATTGTGCAGATGTTGTCAAACATTGGCAGGGCCCACAAAATATTATATTTCCATGCAGGTTTTATTTACAGATATTCACTATGTTGCCCCCTCAGGGTATCACCCATTCCCGTGAGAGCTGAAACCCTAGCAACAATTGCTATGGAAGCTTTCTACTTTCCCAGAGTGCCTTGTTTTCTCTACCCCCTTTTCTAGCCAATCCCGTCCCAACTTGCCACTTCCGGAATTTCTCCCATAAAAGCCCTCCTGTTTCCACCTTTCTCTCTCTTGCTTTTTTCCTTTCTTCGGTGAACAGAGAAGGGCTGCTAGGATAGTGGGAGGCGGCCATTTTTGCTAACTCCACATGGTCTAAACCACCCTGCTCTTGCCCATTTCTGGGGTGCCCACATGAATAAAGATTTGTGTTCCTGCTTGGCTATGGTCTCTTCTCTCTCCCCCTGATGCAATCTGACAGCCTGACACATTTCTATATTGCCTAATAATTTCTAGAAGCTTTCTTCTGGATTCTTTAGGTTTTTCTACATATACCATCATATCATCTGCAAATAGTGAGAGTTTGACTTCTTCCCTTGCAATCTGTATCCCTTTGATTCCTTTATCTTGCTTGATTGCTATGGTGAGAACTTTCAATAATGTGTTGAAGAGTAGTGGTCATAGTGGTCATAGCCCTGACCTGGTCATAGTACCTGACCTGAGGAGAAATGCTTTCAGCTTCTGCCTATTGAGTATGTTGTTGGCTGTAGGTTTGCTGTATATGGGCTCCACTAGATCAAGTGGATAGAGATAAATAGTTCTAGCCACAGAATTTTTTTCAAGAATAGGAGCTACTTTTTGCCTAATCCAACTTTCTAGTCCTTTTCTCTACTCCAAAACCATTCTCTCAGACAATGGTTTTATCCAACTTCATACTAGCTATCAAATCAAGCAAAAACTGCCATAGTCATGGGCCCTTAGAAACATGTCTAAAATGGATTTCTGAGCTTTCTTCCACCCTAAGTGCCCCAATCTCATCTGCTTTGTTTCTCCTTTTTGGTTCCTATCCATCAACCATTTTGTCTCACTTTATGTCCTGTCACCTTCCAGATACCAAGTTGCAGATGAAACCATGATTCCACCCTGACTTCTCTGGGCAGATGACCTCACCAATAAGTCCCGGAACCTCACCTCTCCAGAGCCCTACCTCACTAGGGAAAGACAAAAACAGGCTGGGGGTATTCCAGTGCCCAGTTCCGGTGGAGAATGATTTAAAGATGTCAGAACTCCTACCTTCTGCACCCAAAAAAACAACTTTGATCCATACTCTCAGTGGGGGAGAAGTGATAAGAGGAAGAAAAAAGAGGTCTCTGAATTCCAGATCTATCAGTCCCAGAGAGAGGGGACAAAAAAAGAGAGAAATATTTGGATGTATTAATAGGGTGCCAAGTGGCCTGGAAGGGAAGAGAAGACTAGGTCTAGAAGAAAAGGGGGTAAAATATGTACAAATATAGACAGATAGTTATAGAGATGGCAGTTAACCCATATCTGCAACCTTGGGAGAACCATAGTGGTTTGCAATAGAAGGACTTGGGATTCATAACTCTGGAGGTAGGAACCATGTGGACTTGTATGCCTGTTGACATGTAATTTTGCAAATCATTATCAAATCACTAATAACAAATTGAATAATAATAATATACTACTGTATCCAATTGGCTAGGATCTTGTTTAGTATTTTAGCACCTATGTTCATCAGATATTGGTCTGTAGTTTTCCTTTTTTGTGGTGTCCCTATCTGCTTTTGGTAGCAGGGTGATGTTTGTTTCATAGAAGGTGGAAGGGAGTATTCCTGTGACTTGAATCTTTTGGAAGAGCTTTAAAAGTATAGGTATTAACTGTTTCCTGAACATTTTGTAAAATTCATTTGTAAAACCATCTGGCCCTGGACATTTATTGTTGGGAAGACTCTTAATAACTGTTTCTGTTTCTTTATCTATGGTTGGTATATTTAGGTTTTGTAGTTCTTCCTGGTTCAGTTTTGGAGCTCTAGGAACTCTTCTATTTATTCCAGATTCTCTAGCTTGGTGGCATATAGAAGAAGCTTCACATAATTTTTTGGATTTATGTTTTGTGTGTTGTGACATCTCCTCTATCATATACATTTCTGTTTATTTGATTCTTCTCCCTTTTTTTCTTTTTAGTGAGTCTGGATAAAGGTTTGTCAATTTTGTTTCATTTTTCAAAGAGCCAACATTTGGCTTCATTGATATTTTGTATGTTTCTCTTATTTTTTATGTTTATTTCTGCCCTAATTTTACTGATTTCAGTCCTTCTAGTTGCTTTAGGGTTCCTTTGTTCCTCTTCTTGGAAGTCCTTAAGGCATGTAATTAGGTCATTTACTTAAACTTTTTCTTGTTCTCTAATGTGTGTTTATACGGCTCTGAGTTTCTCTCTAAGTACTGCTTTAACTGTAGCCCAAATATTTTGATAGCTCATGTCTTCATTTTCATTTGAATTTATTGCTTGAATTTTACTATATCCAAATTTCTTTGACCCAGAAGTTCTTTAGCAGTATGTTGTTGAATTTCCAAATTTTGTGATTTTTTACTAATTTTCTGTTAGTTGTTAAGTGTTAGCTTTATTCCACTATGGCCTAAGAAGAGGCTTGGGATGATTTCATTGCTCTTGCATTTGTTGATACTGTCTTTGTAGCCTAACATGTGGTCTATCCTTGAGGATGTGCCATGTTGATTCATAAAGAATATCTACTCCTTAGGAGTTGGGCACTAGCACAGCAGGTTAAGTGCACATGGCGCAAGGTGCCAAGGACCAGAGTAAGGATGCCAGTTCCAACCCCCAACTCCCCACCTGCAGAGGAGTTGCTTCACAGGTGGTGAAGCAGGTCTGCAGGTGTCTATTTTTCTCTTGCCCTGTCTTCCCCTCTTCTCTTTGTCCTATCTAACAATGACTCCAAAACAACAATAATAACCACAACAACAATAAAAAACATTAAGGGCAACAAAAGGGAAGGTAAATAAGTAAAATATTTTTAAAAAATTAAAAATAAATTTAAAAAAGAATGTCTATTCCAATTTCTTGGGGTGAAGAAGTTTGAAAATTCCAGGATGTCTAGTTTATCCATCTCCTCAATTAATTCTCTTGTTTCTTTGTTGATTCTCTGCTTAGATAATATTTCTGTGTCTGCTTTGTGTTTGTGTCCTGTTGTTGCTGTTCAGTTATTGTTTTGTGTGAGGGAAAGCCATGCTAAACCAATGTCCTGTCATAAATGGTATCACAAGTCTAAGCAAATGCAATGAAAGTGAAGATAAATTAAACCAGAAAGCAGGAAAAAAATAAATAAGTAAGATAAAAGGGAAGAAAGGGAGGAAAGGAAACAAAAACAATCAAACAAAATATACCAACTAAACCCATTCAAACCCCTCCAACTGCAGAGAACATTGTCCACCACTAGCCAATACAATAAAAGCAACCACAAAGGCTAACCAAGCTAGAGAGAAAAAAAAGAAAATAAATATTGAGAAGGTAGGGCACACCACACCAGATTTCTCTCATATATGAAATCACAAATATACCTCAGTAAATATAACAACAATAATAGCTAAAAAGTCTTGGATTGGTCAAACCAGAAAGAAAAAAAAAAAAGGAAGAAGTCAATAATAAAAAAAAAAGAGCAGCTCCAAGACAAAGGCCTCCCCAAAAGAGATCCAGATCAATCACTACCCAATACAGTAACCACAACAAGGGTGAAAGGAAAGATTTATCAAACCAGAAAAAAGAGAAAGAGAGAAAGAAAAGGGAAAAAATAGAAAAGAAAACAAAAAGGGGGGGGCAAAACCATTACAACACAGATGCCTCCCACAGGAGAAATCACAAAAAAGAAAAAAAAAAAAACCTTCAGCCAATATCCAACAATAACCTAACAAGCCAGTAATCCAACACAATAACAAACAGAGACAGCTTGTAAATCAAGTCAGACTAGGAGAAGTAAAATAAATACCCATCTCACTCAAACTGCTCCTTAGCTGGAATGCAGTGGGACAGCTTTAGATGACTTCCCACTGATTTTTAACAAAATGTTCCCTTTCAGTGATTTTAACTCCACAGGTGGGTAAGCCTCTTATTCTCTTATTCCCCAAGCCAGCCACCTATGCCCTGAGGCTGGGTGTTTGGTGACTCACAGTTTTGCTTCCTTTGTCCTTTAAGATCCTTTTTGGCTGACTTATAGGAGATTTATAGTTTTTCACTATGGTTCCATTTTGACCCCTCCTTTATAGCTTATCTCCTATAGGCCTGAAAATCCTTTTTCTGTTTAGAATTCTCAGGGTTTGAATCAGTTTTTTGGGAGAGTCTGTCTCATTGCTGCTTTCAGATCTCCATCTTGACTCCACTCCCCAGTTATTCTTGTTATTATTGTAATCATCCTCCACACCAAAAACTTAGCTCATTATCTGGGAGGGGACTCAATGGATAAAGTGTTTGACTCTCAAGCATGACGTCTCAAGTTCAATTCCCAGTATCATATGTGCTGGAATGATGTTCTGGTACTCCCTTTCTCTCTCATTAATAACTTTGTTTTTTAGAAAAGTGTAACTTATAACTGATTTATCATATGGCTGTTGTTTAAGATACCAACACCAGTCCAATAGCACACCCATGACCTCAATGAGCAATGTAAGTGAACTTGCTGTCTGTCATTTTGTCCTGGGCCTTAGGGCTCATGGGGGAGAATGGCATCCTATGTAAGTATCTTCTAGGCTCTTTATAGAGCTCACCCAACAACCATGAAGGTTCTCCTTCAAGACCAGACCTTGGAATTATCTCATGCAAATATCTTTGGCGACACCATTGCCTCCATCAAGCACTGTTCTTTTTGGCAGATGCTCTAATAATCTTATCATAATTCAGTCTCTCCTGTGTTGATTAAGAAGTTCTGATTGTGTTTGGAGGGTGGGAGTTAGACTTATGAAAAAGAAATTCTTCCTCTTCATATTTCCTTGGCAGTGAAGCTGAACATATGTCCACATATCGAAGTTTGTCTTGTAGGTGTAGCACTGGCAGGGGATTCTTAAAACTGGGGATATGACAGGGCCAGGTGGTGACACACCAGTTGAGTGCATATGTTACAATGCACAAGGACCTGGGTTCAAGCCCTAGGTCACCACCTGCAGGGGAGAAGTTTTATTAGTGGTGAAGCAGTTGTGCAGATCTCTCTCTCTCTCTCTCTCTCCCTTTCTGTCTCCTCTTTCCTTCTCAATATCCCTCTGTCTCTGTCCAATAAAAAAAATAAAATAAATAAATTGAAAAGTAGAGATTCTTTATCAAGGGAGGTGTGAATTCTCACCTGATACTGATTTCATTTCACCTCCATTCCTAGGCCTCCATTCTCACCCATTAATAATACACCCATTTCCAAATATCATTAAGTTGTGGGTTAGAACTTTAACATATGGATCTGGGGAGGACACAAAAGTCCAGTCCACAGATTCCTTGCTGAAACTCATCTCCCCCAATAGTAGATACTAGCAATCAGTTCTACCAAAGATATAACGGGGTTTTCCCTGGCATGACATCTGCCATCAGACCAGGAGGGCCTGCACTTTCAGCTAACTATCACCTATAGCTATCATTCCTATAGACCTACAGTACACTCTCCGAGAGTCAGCATCAGCCCTGGGATACATCCTCCTCCCTTGTAACCTTTTCCCTATTTCTGACTGTGGCATCTTTCTGACTTAGTGAACCTCTGGAGCAAGCACAGCCCAGTGAAAGTTACCAGATATTAAATGCTTATTAGGTGTCAATCACCATGGGAGAGACCTGATATGCATTATCGCTGGGATGTAAAGATTAATGGACCCTGACGAGCATGACACCTGCAAGTAGAAAATGCTAAGCCTCACATACCCAGACCATCCACACAGAGTAGGCTATTAGTTGTTCTATGAAAGCCAATTGTTCTTGTGATTTCACCTTCCAGGTCCCATTATGTCCATGAGAGTCAAAGGGTAGCCAGGGAGGTGCAGTGCACAGATCGCCCTGCTAGAGGATCTGGGTTCGAGACCCTTGGCCATCACACAGAAATGCCACATGCAGGGTGATGGGATACTGTGATGTCTTTCCTTTTCTCTCCTCTCCCTTCCTTTCTCTTTCCTCCTCCTCTCCCTCTTTTTCTTTTTTTTAATTTATATTTTATGGGGGATTAATGTTTTATAGTCAACAGTAAATACAATAGTTTATACATGCATAACATTTCCCAGTTTCCCACATACAACCCCCACTAGGTCTTTTCCACCACCATGTTCCAGGACCTGAACTCCCCCCACCCCCCAGTCTTTTACTTTGGTGCAATACACCAATTCCAGTCCAAGTTCTGTTTAGTGCTTTTTCTTCTGATTTTGTTTTTCAGCTTCTGCCTATGAGTAAGATCATCCCATATTCATCCCTCTGTTTTTGACTTATCTCACTTAACATGATTTCTTCAAGCTCCATCCAGATGGGCTGAAAATGGTGAAATCACCATTTTTAATACCTGAGTCACGTATATATCATAACTGCCTCTGGCACTCTTTATAGTTGTTGGACACCTGGGTTGCTTCCAGGTTTCGGCTATTACAAATTGTGCTGCTAAGAACATAGGTATACACAAATCATTTTGGATGAGTGTATTTAGTCCCTTAGGATATATCCCCAGGAGTGGAATTGCAGGGTCATAGGGTAGGTCTATTTCTAGCCTTCTGAGAATTCTCCAGACTGCTCTCCACAGGGGTTTGACTAATTTACATTCCCACCAGCAGTGCAGGATTCCTTTCTCCCTACAACCTCTCCAGCATTTGTTGCTCCTCTTTTTTTCTTTTCTTATTCTTATTCTTAATCATTTTGTTCCTTGACACAGCTGAGAACAGGTCTTTTCAGGAAGCTTCTCCAGCCATTACCCTACACAGTTCACCTCAGTCCTTTCTTTACCCACTCCGCCCCCACCTCAGCCAATAGTGCATACACCAGTCTAAACTGGTGGAGAAACTGGATTCAGAACTAGAGATGAAGCAGTGCAAACACCCTAGTCCTGCTCCCCACTCTGAATCACTGGGGGGAGAAGAAAAGGAAATCCCTTTTTCTTAATGTTACTGCCATACCTGGGATGGGGGTGGGTAGGAAATTGAACCCAACAATCACACAGCCACACTGCATCCACCATGTTGTCTTTTGTGCTTTTCTGAAGAAGGATATTGGAGCAAGCTGGAAAGGGATGGACCAAAGACAAGCAGATAAGACCAGGACCAAGGATGGGGTATGATATATTCACACAAGTGAGATATACACAGATTCCATAGGTGCTATTGTGTGAAACCCTTTATGAACTTTGCAGCTCCCCTGCCCTTTTTCTTTTTTTTAAGATTGACTGATAGGAGAGAAAGAGGTAGAGAACCAAAGCATCACTCTGGCACATGTTATGCGTTTGATGGAATTCAAGGCCTAGTGCTTGAGAGTCCACTGAGCCACCTCCCAGGCTTCGGTTCCCCCACCACTACCCCACCCTACCACCACTACCCCACCCTACCCCCCACACACACATTGTTTCTGGCTTCTTTAAATGCTAAGTATCATTTGCAGAGCTAAGTCTCATTATTCTCTTGCCCTCTGGCAATTTTAATTCCTGCAAACAGGCAGGAGGTGTTCAGAATTCAAGCTGACAATTTAGGTGAGTCAAACACTTGGGTGTCAGAATCCAAAAGTGGACATGTCACCATGACCCCAAACTTTTCCACAGATGGGGACATCACTGTCAGGGATATTCCCAGAGGAGTGGGAAAAAGTATCTGAGCAGCCACAGGGTGTCTTGAAGCCCCAGGGCACTGGGAAGGAACAGGTCTCTTAACAAATTAAGCTTTTGTTCTTTGATGTTGGGATTGAAGTCACACTCAGCCACACACTGTTTGGAACTGTCCTTTGGCAACTTCTCACTTCCCAAACTCCAGCTGAGTAAATTGTCCTTCCTGGGGGTGCTTGTCAGGATTTATTCTTTCAGATGAGTGGGCCATTCTCAGTGCTTAGGAGATCTCATGTCTTCTCCCATCCCCTCGCCCCGCCCCCATTATTCAATGCAGAGGTAATCAAGTTTCCATCCCCAAGGTGGCCTTTTGAGAGCCAAAAATAAATAAATAATAAAGGCAGGGGGGATTGTTTCCCTGTTTAAAAAAAAAAAAAAGCCATCAGGCCCTCAGTCACAAGCAAATGGGCTAATTCAGAGCATGTAAAAGGCAGATGTTTGGTGTGGATAAGATAACTATATATTCACCCAGGCTTCACTGCTCCAGGCCAGCTTTTTTCAGAGAGGGAGACAAAGACAGAGGGATAAAGACAAAGGGAGAGAGACCACAGAATTGAAGCTTCCTCCAGTGTAATGGGGAAGACCAGGCTCAGCCCTGGATCAGGTACATGGCAAAGCAGGCACACTATCCAAAGGAATGATTTTGCCAACCCAAAGTATTGGATTTTAATTAAAACCTTTATGAGAGAATGAGAGAGAGTTTTGTGTGGGTGTGTGTATAGATATGTGTGTGTGTGTGTGTGTGTGTGTGTGTGTGTGTGTGTGTGTGTGTGTGAGAGAGAGAGAGAGAGAGAGACAGACAGAGACAGAGAGAAAGAAATCAGAGCACAGAACACACAATACCAGGCATCTAACCAAAAGAAGAAAAAAGGGTGGGAGCCTACATTCCATATAGAAAACTTCCTTTTTATCAGATTTACTTGTAGCACTAGTTTAAAATAAGAAACTCAGAATAAATTTAAACTCTCAAGTTCTCAGATCTAAGTTAGCTCATATCCCTTCACTCATTAGAAATAAGCAAGCTATGGGCTAGCAAAATAGTTTACCTTATTAGTGCACTTCTTTTTCATGGGCCTGACATTGGTTCTAGTACTGAAGGAAGCTTTGGTTCTGTGGTATGTATCTGTCTCTCTAAATCTATAGAGAAAAGAAAAAGAGAGAGAAAGAGTGAGAGAGAAGGAGATAAAAATCTGGCTGACTTGAGGCCCTAATCACATCTTCCTTAATCCAATCACAGTAGCACCTAGATACAGACTGGTTGAAAACCTGGGGGTAGGGTCCCGGTGGTGATGCACCTAGTTGAGTACATGTGTTACAACACGCAAGGACTCGGTTTAAGTCCCTGGTCCCCATATGCAGGGGAAAAAACTTCACAAGTGGTGACATAGTGCTGCAGGTGTCTCTCTGTCTCACTCTATCCCCCCCCCGTCTCAATTTCTGGCTATCTATCCAATAAATATAATTTTAAAAAGAAAGAAAACCTACGGGTGTATGTACATCACTGGGCAGGGAACCTGGGCAATCTAGAACTCTGCCCACCCCATAAGGGGCAGGGCATGACCTCATACAAATTATGATTGTAATCCACCAGGATGAGTGGGATATTCTGAATCTCTTTTAAAACTATGACATAACCCCAGACAATACAACCTGAGTCCACCTGCATATTAAATATCAGGTGCAGGTGTATGCTTTACATTGGTTTGGTCTAGCTCTCCCCCTGCCAGGAAAATTGGTTTAGTCCTGCTAGTTTCGTGGGCCCACTTGTCCCCGCCCCAAAGAACCCTGACAGAGTTTGAGACTTCTTGGCACTGCCATGTGAGAAGGATGCAGGAGAGTTCTGTTTGGTGATTAGTTTGGGTTAGTTTATGAATCGTTGTTTGTGAATAAAGAAATACAGCTTCCGGCCCAGCCACGTGTCTCTGGTTGTCTCTGTTACCTGCCCATGAAGCCAGCCCGGATAAAACAACAAAGTCATAGGCCCTTTGGAATATTCCTAAATTAGACCTACTAGCTGTTTCCAAAACAGAGATCCCAAATTTTCATCTGCAATATTATTGCCTTTAGGTTCATGATTAGTCAACAATTTGTTTGGCTTTATATGTTAATTCTTTTTTCAGTCACCAGGTTCCAGATGCTACCATGATGCCAACCTGACTTCTCTGGGCAGTCAACCCCACCAATGTGTCCTGCCTGGAGCTCCACTTCCTCAGAGCCCTGCCCCGCTAGGGAAAGAGAGAGACAGGCTGGGGGTACAGATTGACCTGTCAACACCCATGTTCAGTGGGGAATCAATTACAGAAGCCAGACCTTCCACCTTCTGCATCCCACAATGACCTTGGGTCCATACTCCCAGAGAGATAAAGAATAGGAAAGCCATCAGGGAAGGGGATGGGATATGGAGTTCTGGTGGTGGGAATCATGAAGAATTGTATTCCTCTTATCCTATGGTTTTTGTCAGCGTTTCCTTTTTCTAAATAAAATTTTTTTAAAAAAAAGGAAAGGAAAGGAAAAATAGAGCCAGAGAGATAGGTAAGATAAATGCCTGGCACAGTGATATCTCTCCTCTCATGTTCTCACTCTCCTTCTCCCCTCCCTCCTTTCTTCCTCCCCCCTCTCCCTCTTCTTTTCCTCTCCCCTTCCTCCCTCTCTTGCTCTCTGTTTTCTATCTTAATAAAAACAGCAACCTAGCAGTGGTGAAAATTGCACATGTGAGGAGAGGCCCAAGCTACACACACACACACACACACACACACACACACAGTAATGGAAAATAAAAATGTGGAAGGCATGTTAAAAAATCAAGTCAGCAGATAATATTTGTGAGCGACCAATGAAAATTCAGAATTTTAAGAAATAATTGGACAAAAAAATATAAGGTAGTTGTCTTTTGGTACTATTTTATTTAGGAAAAAGTGAAGACTCAAATTTCATTAAGACTCAAATTTCATTAAGGCCTAATAGATCCTGACATGAAACTATTTTGTGTACTGTTAAATGAAAACAAAGCAGAAGGAGGGCACACATCCTATGATTTGATCTCTCTACAAAAAAATAAGTTGCTTTTGTTTTTGTTTTTAATTTTTGATCATCGGCATTTCACTACTTCAAGATGACTTTTTCAGATAGAGATATGGGTGAAGGGAGGGAGATAGGGAAGGGCACCACCACACCAAAGCTTCCTCTAGTGCAGTAAGGGCACTAGCCAAGTGAGCTATTTTGCCAGTCCTAATGAGAGAGAGAGAGAGAGAGAGAGAGAGAGAGAGAGAGGCCAGTGGCTTATCATGGTATCTGGTATTGAACCTGGTGCTTAAGAGCCTCTAGCATGAGACTCCTTTAGAGAACCATAATGTCTTCCCAGCCTTGCCCTAATACATTTTAAGTGTTAGTATAATGATAGGGAAAAAAAAAAAAAAAAAGACCAGAGTAACCTGGAAAATATGAAATGCTAGCTTAGAGAGAGGTCAAGAGAAGGTTTTCCAGTGCACTAACGATTAAACTCACTGCCATGATAGGTAACACTGAGAAAGCTCATTACTCAAAAGATGGAGTCCTCAGTACTTTCAGAGACCAAGTGTTCTCTGGGAAGAGGAACACACATAACACCCTTCCTTTCCTGTCCCTTGACCTTACTGCATTTAAGCCACTTTCTCCCAGGTTCACCCCTCAATATTTCCACTACCAGAACTGCCCATTCTATTCATTTCTCTATCTAATCTGGTATTTCATATCTTCCAGGTTTCTCTAATCTTTTTCTTTTCCATCTATCTTCCTTCCCTCCCTTCCTTCTTTCCTTCCTTCCTTCCTCACTCCTGTATTTATCTGCTTGTTTGTTTGAAACAAAGAGGCAGAGATAAAAGTGAAAGAGAACACAGCACTAAAACTTCCTCCAGTGTGGTAAGAACCAGGTTTAAACCTGGGTCATGCACTTCACAAAACATAGCACTATGCAAGCAAGTAAATTATTTTTCACCAACCCTTATAATCTTTTCCCTGTCAGTATATTTAAACTCCTGAGGGCTGCCAAAATAGCTCACCTGGATGATGTGGCTTGCTTGTTTGTTTGTTTTGCCACCAAAACTATCACTTCTTGTGTGTGTGTGTGTGTGTGTGTGTGTGTGTGTGTGTATTTTGTTTTGTTTTGTTTTTTTGCTTCCAGGGTTATTGGTGGGACTTGGTGCCTGCACCATAATTCACTGCTCCTGGAGACTATTTTTTTCCCTTTTGTTGCCCTCATTGTTTATGATTGTTGTTGTTGTTGTTGTTGCTGTCGTTGTTGTGGATAGGACAGAGAGAAATGGTGAGAGGAGGAGGAAGACAGAGAGGGGGAGAGAAAGACAGACACCTGCAGACCTGCTTCAGTGCCCATGAAGCAACCCCTATGTAGGTGGGGACCCAGGGGCCCAAACTGGGATCCACAGCCAGTCCTTAGGCTTTGTACCATGAGCACTTTATCCTTCTGTGCTATTTCCCAGCCCCCCAGACTATCACTTCTATGACTTCACTATTCCACCACCCCCAGCAAACTCTTTATTTATTAACTTTAGGTAGAGAGTGAGAAGAGAGAGAGAGAGAGAGAGGCAGAGAGAGGCAGAACAAAATGAGACACATGTAGCACTACTCCACTACTTCTGAAGTTTCTTTCTCCAGCAGGAGCTTCCTGAGGTTGAACCTGGGTCCACCACCTGTTTTGCAGTGATTTATGAGATTATGCAGAGTGTACTCTGCTTACTCCCTGGAGGAATTCTCCCCAAGATCAACTTCAATACTGGTGGTCAGAACCAGATTCCACCTGCACTTTCCTGTGCTCAAACTCTTTGCACTAATGTTGACTCAAGCTCTAAAGAAAAAAAATTTGATGTGATGTTTCTGCCTTGACCTGAAAACTTCCTTTCACTTCCAGTGGGAAGCTGATCTTCACAGACCTAGCTCATCACTTCAGTCTGGGATCTAAGCTAATGGTATGAAGAGGAGATAGGAATATGCCTGCTTTTCATGCCCTGCCTGTTTGGACTCATGTAGCTATACTACAGAGCTACCGTAATAAAATGGCTGATACTGGAACCAAAACAGACACCAAAAAAGATCAGTGGAATAAAACTGGAGACCCAGAAATAAGCTCCCATATCTATAGCTAATTTTTGACAAGGGGGCCCAAACCATTAAATGGTGGAAGGAATGTCTCTTCAACAAATTGTGCTGAGAATATTGGGCTGAAACATGCAAGCAGGTGAAATTGAACTATCTCATCATCATGCACAAAATTCAACTCTGCGTGAATCAAGGACATAGACATTAAGCCAAAAACTATCAAGTACCTAGAAAAAAACATTAGCAGGACACTTCATGACCTGTGCTTCAAAAAATTCTTCAAAGAGTCAAATCCTACAGCAAAGGAAATAAAAGCAGAAACAAACCAATGGGACTACATCAAACTGAAAAACTTCTTCACAGCAAAGGGAACCATTACCATTACCCAAATAAAGAGACACCCAATGGCATGAGAGAAGATCTTTACACAACACACATCAAACAAAGGGCTAATAACCAAAATATATAAAGAGCTCAGAAAATTAAGCACAAAAACAAAGAAGCAACTCCATTAGAAAATGGGCAAGGACATGGACAGACACTTTACTGAGGATGAGATCCAGAGGGCCAGCAGATCTATGATAAGGTGCTCAAAGTCAGTGATGATCAGAGAAATGCAAATAAACATAGACATACCACTTTACACCTGTGAGGATATCATACATCAAAAAGGACTGAAATGACAAATGTTGGAGAAGATGTGGAGAAAAAGTGGCACTTCTTCACTGCTGGTGGGAGTGCAAAATGGTCCAACCATTGTAGAAAGCAGTCTCCTTTGGGTAAATCCTCAGGAGAGGAATTGCTGAAACTCCTATCAGAAAAGATCTGTATATACCTATGTTCATAGGAACACAGTTTATAATTGCAAGAACCTGGAAGCAATCCAGATGTCCAACATCAGATAAGTGGCTAAAAAAAAAAAAATTGTGATATAGAATACTACTCAGCTGTCAAAAATGATGAGGTTGGGAGGTTGGGGGTCTGGAAGTAGCCCAGAGGGTTAAGCACAAATGGTGAAGCACAAGGACCAGTGTAAGGATCCTGTTCCAGCCCCCAGCTCCTCACCTGCAGGGGGGTTTGCTTCACAAGTGATGAAGCAGGTCTGCAGGTGTCTGTCTTTCTCTCCCCCTGTCTGTCTCCCCTCCTCTCTCAATTTCTCTCTGTCCTGTCCAACAACAACAGCAATGGCAACAATAATAATAACAACAAGAGGTAACAAGGGCAACAAAATGGGGGAAATGGTCTCTAGGAGCAGTGGATTCATAGTGCAGGCACTGAGCCTCAGCAATAACCCTGGATGAAAATTGAGTTCATCCAGTTTATCATCTTGAGTGAGGTAAGCCAAAAAGAAGGACGAATACCAAATTATCTCACTTATTAGTGGGATTTAATAAAATAAGGACAGGGAGGGAGAGCACAAAGTGAAACATGGACTGGACATGGTGTATTGCACCAAAGCAAAGAGCTCTGGGGAGGGAGAAGGAAGGAAGAGAGAAGGAAAACCTTGCAGGCCTATTATATAATGAAATTGTATGCATATGTCAATGATTGTACTATAAAGCATTAACCTACTCAATTAAAAAGAAGAAGGAAAAGGAGGAGGAGGAGAAAAGAAGGTGATAGAGAGAGCGAAAAAGACTTAAAGTGAAACTTAGACTGGGTAGGGTATATAACACCAACACAAAGGACTCTGAGAAAGAAAGAAGGAAAGGGGTGGAGAAGGTGTGTTCTGCTCCTGGTGTATCATGGTGAAGCACAGCACTTAAATTGAGAGTGAGAGTTTTTTACAGACACATATCATGGGGAGATGAGAAACTGTACCCATGTATCAATAACTATATTAAAACTATTAATCCCCCCAATAAAGGGATTTTTTTAATAAAAGAGAAAACACAAGGTGAAACATGAACACACTGTGATCTGTGCAACAAAGCAAGGCTCAGCTGAAGATGTGAGGGATGCAGTGCACATGGTGAAAGATTTCAGTTGGTAGTCGGAGTGGTATGCAGACATCAATCAAAGAAAGATAAATTTAGCCATCGGACAACAACAGTCTTGTACACTATTTCAGAAAAAGATGATCCCTTACCTTCTTTTTAAATATTTATGCATTTACTTTGATAGGACAGAGAAATTGAGAGAGAAGGAGGAAATAGAAATTGAGATGAGAAGGGGAGGTAAGAGGGTGATAAAGTGAAAGACACCTGCAGTGCTTTTTAATCACCTGTGAATTCCCCCCATCCCTGCAAGTGGGGCCTGGGGGCTTGAACCTGAGTCCTTATACAAGGTGACATGTGTGCTTCACTGGGTGTGTCAAAAGAGAGAAGACATAAGCATATGTAAATAATATGTTTATGCTGTTTCTTATCTTACATAACAAAACAGCATTCTATGTATTTCATGTCACCCTGCAAATCATGAGTTGCACTTCTCACTTTTCTAAATGGATTGTATTTCTTTTCTTGCCTGCTTGCTCTAGCTTAGCTTTCCAATGTTGGGTGGAGTAATAGCAGTGAGAGCGAATACCTTTGTTCATTTCTGGCCTTAGAAGAAAAGTTTTCAGCTTCTCACCACTGAGTCGGATATCAGCTATGAGTTTGTCATTGTGTTGAAGTACATTCCTTCTTCTTTTTTTTATTTATTTTCCTTTTTGTTGCCCTTTTTATTGTTGTTGTAGTTATTATTGTTGTTATTGATGTCATCATTGTTAGATAAGACAGAGAGAAATGGAGAGAGGAGGGGAAGACAGAGAGGGGGAGAGAAAGATAGACACCTGCAGACATGCATCACTGCCTGTGAAGTGACTCCCTTGCAGTTGAGGAGCCGGACGCTCAAACTGGAATCCTTATGCTGGTCCTTGAGCTTTGGCCATGTGTGCTTAACCCACTGCAATACCACAGACTACCTGAAGTACAATCCTTCTAAACACATTTACTGACCCAAGAATCACCAAAGGTTGATGATATGAAGAAAAGGAATCCTTCCACACTCTCATGGTGGATGTAAACTGGTATAGCCATTTGAGATTACAATAGAGATTATGAGAGAGAGAGAAAGAGAAAGAGAGAGAGAAGCAAGAGAGAGAAATACCATATGACCCAGCTAGTCCACTTCTGAATATTTATATGAAGCAATAATAGAGGACAGAAATATACACCCCCATGTTCATTACAGTGTTATTTACAGCTAAGTGAAACAGAAGAAGCTAACCATGCATTAACAGATGAGTGCAGAGATAAGGTGTGATATGTATACATATGAAATACTATTCAGCTTACAAAATAATCCGGTCTTCTCATTTGTGACAATGACAGCTTTCAAGGGAATTGTGCTAAGTGAAATGTCACATGGATAATGGCCAACAACATTGGATTTCATGCAAATAAATGAAGCAAACAAAACAAAAGTTTTTAGCTAAGTGGACAGATAGCTGTTTACCAGAGGGGAAAGGTGAAGGCAGGAGGGGCAGGTACAGGGATCACCTATGCAGTGGTGGGTAGAAACTAGACATCAGGGAGTTGGGCAGTAGCTCAGTGGGTTAAGTGCACATGGCCAAAGCACAAGGACCAGCTAAGGATTCCAATTGGAGCGCCCAGCTCCCCACCTGAAGGGGAGTTGTTTCATAGGCGGTGAAGCAGGTCTACAGGTGTCTATCTTTCTCCTCCCCTCTCCATCTTCCCCTCCTCTCTCCATTTCTCTCTGTCTTATCTAACAATGATGACATAAATAATAGCACACAACAACAATAAAAAAATAAGGGCAACAAGAGGGAAAATAAATAAATAAATGTTAAAAAAAGAAACTAGACATCAGGTGCACTATGAGGTTATGGACACAGAAGTCACATAATCAAGCATATTTTATTAAAATGACATTGTTTTATATGACTGAGATTCACAGCTTGATTGTGTGACATCTGGTCAGGTTGTGACTCTAACTTTATTGCTATGAAAACAATGTTGTCTCACTATGCATCAATAACTGTACAGTAAACCATAACCACTAACCCCCCCCCAAAAAAAAAGGACATAAACACAGGGGGGGAAAGTTACTCCAAGAGAAATTTTCTTATAAAAGGACAGCATCGTTCTGGTCAAAGGAGAGAGAGAGAGATAAAGAGAGGATTATGAACTTAAATAGGACAGGTCAACAGGGGAGCACAGGCATGCTGAAGGGAATGTACTCTTGCAAGGTCTTCTTAGGCTGTGTTGATGAAGATGGAGGTAAGGATAGAGAGCCTCTGTACCCACAATGATGTCAGTTAATGTGTGTGGGCATTTATTAATAGATCACATTTAGTAATAGATGGCATTTATAAATAGATGTCATCTATTAATAGATCATGGTAAGGAGATATTTTGTTAAAAGTCAATAATGGAGCCTAGGAGGTGGTACAGTGGATAAAGAACGGTAACCCCCCCATTCTCTATAAAACCCATATTTCTCCCAGTCCTGGAACCTCTATGGTGGGGCTTGTTTTCCATCAGGCTTCTCTTGATCCATCATACTAACTGATACTGCATCTACTGAGCTCAACCAAATCAATGCAACCTGTCGTTCTGCGCCATGGAGAGGAGAGAGAGGAGGTCCGGAGCGAAGAGAAACACAAATCTTTATTTGCACTGGCACCTCAGAGTTGGGTGCAAGAGAAGCAGGTTGGGCCACATAGAGGTAGCGAAAATGGCCGCCTCAAGCAGTAACCTTTCCTGTGTCTAAACACCAAAGTGAAGCGCTGGCAAGAGAGAGGTGCGGAAGAAGAAGGGCTTTTATAGGAGTAGCTTTCTCGAGAATGGGAAGGGGGAGGAGTAACCATAGCACTCCAGGATAGGATAATAACTCTCATGAGAATGGGAGGGGGGAGGAGTAACCAAAGCACTCCAAATATCGTGGGGAAATAGACAATGCCCTGAGGGCACAACATGGCCGAACAGGCACTCCGAGAATGTCCCAACTCTCGCAGGAACTAGCAGTAGCCTGAGGGGACAACATGGCAGATGTGACTGCATCTGCACAGTTTCCCAGCAGCAACCAATACCATCTAGACATGTCTCACTTCAGACTATGTCCACAGATACCAGGCCTGTGATGTCAACCCTTCAGCTCCAGTACTATTCCTAGCTTATAGAACTCCTTAATTCCATTTGGGTGGTGCACCTTCTAACAAAGTCACAGCACCTAGATATGCACCAGGGCCCAAGAGACAGAGCATATTTGCACATGTATCCATAAATTAGGGGAAAATACATACCTTAAAGCAAAAGTGCATAACAGTTTACAGTGACTCAATAAGTGCAGCAAGCAAGCAGAAAGACATAAAAAGACACACCATAAGGTACTTAATCAAATATTTTCTTAGATTTAGATACCCTCCTCACCTATTCCATATTTATACTCCCTTTTTCACTTCCCTCAATCACTCCAAGGCTAAACTTGTCACACAAAGTAAGGACAACAAAAGATGGATAAGGGTAAGAGACTAGCATACTTTAATGATGCTTTTTTGGCTACTACCAGGCCACCCCATCACCTGAGGCCCTAATCAATGAATCCTGGGATTCCCACACAAACCTCTAACAAATCCCTCTCTCCACTGTCACTGATCATCTCTATCAGGAAAAACATAATGGACCCCTTTTTGGGCCCCTAGAAGACCTTGCCCTCAATATGGATCAGCAGTGGTAGGGACTGCCCCATTCTCTGAGGGAAGGTTGGACCAAAATAATCTACCACTCCAGGGAGATGGGTCTGGCAATGAGTGCAGCCTAGAATGTTCCTAGCTATGACTTCAGACCTACAGGGATGTAGAGTTTACACAGGCTTCTGCAGTAAATATGTCCCCCAGATCAAACTGATGGAGTTTACAGTTAACAATATTTATACACTTGTCCCATATTTGGGAGATGCTCTCCTTCCTGAGCCAGCTTTCTAGTCCTTCCAACTCTGACATCATCTCCCCAGACAATATCTTTTGTCCACCTGCTTATTAGTTGTCAGGCTAAGACAAAAATTAGTAAAGTGAGGGGTCTCATGGAATATACCCAAAATAGACCTACTAGTTTATTCCAAACTCCAGATCTCATCTGCTAAACCTTGCCTTTAGTTTCCTGATTAGCAAACAATTTGTTCCACTTTATATCTGAATTCTTTTTCAGCCACTAATTTATAGATGCTACCATTACACCAGCTTGACTTCCTTGGGCAGATGACCTCAATGTACCCTTGGAACCTCACCTCTCCAGAACAGATTGGGAGTATGAATCAACCTGCCATTGCCCAGGTTCAGCTGAGAATCAATTACAGAAGCCAGACCTGCCACCTTCTGCACCCCATAATGATCCTGGGGCCATACTCTCAGAGGGATAAAAAATAAGAAAGCTATCAAGGGAGGGGATGGCCTACAAAACACTGGTAGTGGGAATTGTGTGGAATTTTATGGTCTTGTCACTACTTTTCATTTTTTTTTATTTTTATAATTTTTTTTTAAAGAGTTATACTCTGGGGTATGAGGTCCTGAGTTTGGATCGCCAACATCACATGTGCCAGAGATGTGTTCTGGTTCTCTCTCTCTCTCACAACTTAATTAATTGATTAATCTTTAAAAATGAAGTTGGTGATGGGTTAGAAGGAAATATTACCAAACAAAAAAGTTAAAGATGACACACTTAATGAGACCAAGTCCTTCTGCACTGGTGGAAGTTTCTGAACTGTGATATCTTTGTCTCTGTCTCTCTGCCTCTCTTTCTCTGCCTCTCTGTCCTTGGTAGGGGAATGACAATCAATCTAAGTGTTGTGATGTTTTTCCCCCTCATGAAGACATGGAGAAAAAATAAGTGCAGTAACTATTAACTGTTTTACACAGCAGTCTAAGTTATACTCTCTTCTATCTCCCTGTCTTCTTTCTTTCTTCTCCATTCTATTAATCTACAATTGCTCCCTTTCACAAGCACATTTCAATATTTTAGCAGCCTACTCCATTGTCATGTTACCTTTACTCTAGTACATTGGATCAGTCTATGAAAATGAATTTAGAAGCAGGACTAGGGAGACAGCATAATGGTTACGAAAATACTTTTTATGCCTGAGGCTCTGAGGCTCTGAGGTCAATCTCTGGCACCACAATAAGCTGGAGCTGAGCAGTGGTCGGATTGGAGGAGGGAAAAAAAGGGGGGTTGAGAAAGGAGAAGGGGGCATGAGCAAGAAGATGAGGAAGAGGAAAGAAAGAGAAAGGAAGGGAGGAAGGAAAGAAGGAAGGAAGAAAGAATGGAAGGAAGGGAAGGAGGAAGGAAGGAAGGAAGGAAGGGAATGAGGGAGGGAGGAGGAAAGAAGAAAGGAAAGGTGGGAGAGAGGAAGGAAGGAGAGTTTAAAAGTAAGAACAGGAAATCTATCAGGGGAGGGGATGGAATACAAAGTTCTGGTGGTGGGAATTAAGTGGAATTATACCCCTCTTATCCTATGGTTTTTGTCAGTTTTTTTTTTAATTATTTTTTTCTTTTTTTATTTTTATA
This sequence comes from Erinaceus europaeus, assembly GCF_950295315.1. Lineage (NCBI taxonomy): Eukaryota > Metazoa > Chordata > Mammalia > Eulipotyphla > Erinaceidae > Erinaceus > Erinaceus europaeus. Next base: position 74,490,144 of record NC_080170.1, read on the forward strand.
AATAAAATTAAAAAAAAAAAAATCTTTCTTTCCAAGTCCCCAGGGCTAGGGACCCAGTAGAGTAGTTCTGAAAAAAAAAAAAAACTTTTCTGTCTGAGGTTCTAAGGCCCCAAGTTTCATCCCCAAAACCAGCATAAACCAGAGATGGGCACATAAAAAAATGTATGGAGGAAATGAACAAAACATTCACCACAGAGGAGATCCAAAAGGCTAACAAACATATGAAAAACTGCTCTAGGTCACTGATTGTCAGAGAAATGCAAATTAAGACAACACTAAGATACCACCTCACTCCTGTAAGAATGGCATACATCAAAAAGGACAGCAGCAACAAATGCTGGAGAGGTTGTGGGGACAGAGGAACCCTTTTACATTGCTGGTGGGAATGTAAATTGGTACAGCCTCTGTGGAGAGCTGTCTGGAAAACTCTCAGAAGGCTAGACATGGACCTTCCATATGACCCAGTAATTCCTCTCCTGGGGTTATACCCCAAGGACTCCATAACACCCAACCAAAAAGAGGTGTGTACTCCTATGTTCATAGCAGCACAATTCATAATAGCTAAAACCTGGAAGCAACCCAGGTGCCCAACAACAGATGAGTGGCTGAGAAAGCTGTGGTATATATACACAATGGAATACTATGCAGCTATCAAGAACAATGAACCCACCTTCTCTGACCCATCTTGGACAGAGCTAGAAGGAATTATGTTAAGTGAACTAAGTCAGAAAGATAAAGATGAGTATGGGATGATCCCACTCATCAACAGAAGCTGACTTAGAAGATCTGAAAGGGAAACTAAAAGCAGGACCTGATCAAATTGTAAGTAGGGCACCAAAGTAAAAACCCAGTGGTGAGGGGTAGACATGTAGCCAGTCCTGGGCCAGTGGGAGGTGGGAGTGGGCGGGAGGGATGGGTCACAGTCCTTTGGTGGTGGGAATGGTGTTTATGTACACTCCTAGCAAAATGTAGACATATAAATCAGTAGTTAATTAATATGAGAGGGGGAAATCAATTCTATGTCTCAAAGTTTCTCAAAAGACAAACTGAATCTTTTTAATATATAGGCTATGTATTTGATATGCGGACTCTCTCAAAAGCCTAGACCAAGTAGATTAGAAGCATCCAATAGCACAGCTATATACAAGGTACTGGGTACTGTACAGCAAACCATAACAAAGGGACTTTTCAAAGTTAACCCAATTAACAAATAATGTGATGATAATATTAACTATCGATTGTCTTTTTGAACCCTAAGACAGCAGGAACCTCACATCTTCACTATAGAGCCCCTACTTCCCCCAGTCCTGGAACCCTTGGATAGGGCCCACTTTCCCGTATGCATCTCCCAATCCAAACCAAATAATATTGCATCCACCGATCACAACCTAACCAAAGCAACGATTGCCACCTCAACATGCTTCACTTCAGACTGTGTCCAGAGACTTCACGTGTGGAATGACAACCCTTCAGCTTCATTACTCGGGTGAGACCTTTCCTTTTATAGTACACTCTAATTTCATCTCAGGTAGTTCACTTTCTAACAAAGTCCCATAACCTAGATATACACCAGTTTCTGTGAGAGAGAGCTTATGTGCACACGTATCCATAAACTACTGCAAAATATATACCTGAAAGCAGAAGTACACTAGAGTTTGCAGTGAGTACCTCCCTAACACTTCCTCTCCACTATTCCAAGCTTGGGATCCATGATTGCTCAAAAAATTGTTTGGCTTCATATGTTAACTCTCTTTTCAATCACCAGGTTCCAGATGCCACCAGGATGCTGGCTAGGCTTCCCTGGATTGAAGACCCCACCAATGTGTCCTGGAGCTCAGCTTCCCCAGAGACACACCTTACTAGGGAAAGAGAGAGGCAGACTGGGGGTATGGACCGACCGACCAGTCAACGCCCATGTTCAGCGGGGAAGCAATTACAGAAGCCAGACCTTCTACCTTCTGCAACCCACAATGACCCAGGGTCCATGCTCCTAGAGGGCTAGAGAACGGGAAAGCTACCATGGGAGGGGGTGGGTTATGGGGATTGGGTGGTGGGAATTGTGTGGAGTTGTACCCCTCCTACCTTATGTTTTTGTTCACTAATCCTTTCTTAAATAAAAAATTAAAAAAAAATAAAAATAAAATATAAAAAATAAATGTATGAAGGGCCAGAGAAACAACATAATTGTTCTATAAAATACTTTCATGCCTGAGGCCCTGGGGTCCCAGGTGCAATCCTTAGCATTACCATAAGCCAGAGCTGAGCAGTGGTCTAGTTTACAGATAGATGATAGATAGATTAGATAGACAAATGATAGATAGATAGATAGATAGATAGATGATAGATAATGATGATTATTATAATAATGATAGATGATAGGTTGATAGATGAGATGTATAGAGAGTCAAAGAAACAGCATAATGGTTATGTAAAGATTTTCATGCCTGAGGCATTGAGTTTCCAGGTTCAAATCCCCAGCACCACCATAAGTCTGAGCTCTGGTGTGTGTATGTGTGTGTGTGTGTGTGTGTGTGTGTGTCTTTTTCTCTCCCTCCCTCTGTGTGTGAGTATGTGTATGTTGTGTATATGTTTCTATCTCATAAAAATAAAAATTAGTGAACTATTTTTTCAGAAAGAAGTTTCATATTTATTATGTTTTCTTCTTTCATTGATAAATCACACAGAATCAGATCATCATCAAACATTTTCTTCTTCTTTTTATTTATAAAATGGAAATATTGACAAGACCATAGGATAAGAGGGGTACAATTCCCACTACCAGAACCCTGTATCCCTTGAAAGCTTTCCTATTCTTCATCCCTCTGGGAGAATGGACCCAAGGTCATTATGGGGTGCAGAAGGTGGGAGATCTGACTTCTGTAATTGCTTCCCCACTGAGCATGGGGACAGGGCTGTGGGGAGGCAGGTTCCAGGACACATGGTGGGGTCATCTGCCTAGGAAAGTCAGGTTGGCATTACGATATCATATGGAAACTGGTAGCTGGAAAAGAAAAAGATATAAAGCAGAACAAATTTTTGACTAATCATGAATCTAAAAGCAAGAATACTGCAAATGAGATTTGGGGTCTCCGTTTTGGAAAAAGCTAGTAGAACTATTTTAGGTATATCCCAAAGGGCCCATGACTTTGTTAGTCTTTGCCTTAGCCTGATATCTAGCATACAGGTGGACCCAAGGTATTGTCTGGGGAGATGGTGCCATAGTTGGAAAAAAGACTAGAAAACTGGATCAGGGAGGAGAGTAGCTCCCAAATATGGGGAAAGTATATAAATATTGTTAACTATAAACTCTCCAGAAGGTGAATTATTTTTAATGTCTCAAAAGCTTAGTTCGCCTCCTCCAGTGTTGAAGTTGTTTACGTCCCTAGCTGGGGGGAGGGGGTCCACAGAAATTGAGGCAAGTGGGGGTGATTCTGTCCCCAAAGAGCCCTCTCCAAGCCATTTGGGGGAGATGGCTTCCACTGTGGCAACAGCAGCCCTCCCGAGTTGAGTTTCATTTAAATAAAATGCCAAGAGGCAGTCAGTGAAAGTGACATTTATGGTGTTACTACAAATGCATTCAGTGGGAAAAGCTGGGTCGTGGCAGCAAGGGGGAGAGAAAGAGAAAGAGAGAGGAAAGAAAAAAAAAAACAAGCTGTAGTGAAAACTGCCATCTGTATATTGTGCCCCGTTTTTAATATTCTGTATTCTCATAAAAAGTGTTGTTTCTGTCACTATTCAATCTCCCAAACTCGCACGGAACACTGTTAAAAGTCAGCAGTGTGTGAAATGGTATTTTAAAATAAATGAAACCCGCTCGCCGGAGCTGCGGAGGAATATTGCCAGGCCTGGGCCGCTGACAGACAGGCCCTGGAAAGTAACAACCGTTATCATCTTAAAGCAAAGCGGATTAAATAAAAACCCACAGCCAGCGGTGCATTACCAAGTCTGATATTGACACAGCTGCGGTGGTGGTTATTTTTCATTGTCTCATCAAGACAAAGCATCACGGGGCATCAATCTTCCCTCTGTCAGCCCAGGCTGGGTAGTAAGTTTTGCGTTTACATTTTCATTACAGCCCTTTTATCTTGGGTGCCAGTGCTCCGGCTATTATTATTATTATTTTATTTTATTTTTATTATTCAATGTGAGGTTAGATGACCCAGAGGGCATCTCCTGGCCAGGAGAACTCCCTCTGGTGAGGCTAAGGGTCAGTGTGCCTCTCCAGCTTTCTGGCACTTCTCAGCTTCTATGGGGGCTCTGAGGTTGTTGAGATTTCCCCATGTTGAAAGAGATGAGAAATTAGACCACACATGCATGTGAGCAAGAGAGATTCAGAGCAAAATACGTCAAATCTCAGCTGGGAGTATAGAAAGTGTATTTGGTGACCTAAATCCAAAAAACAAGAACCAACAGGTGCTGGGCAGGAAAACAAAAAGAACACTTGGCCATGGTTAGTGAGGATGCAAAACACTCTAGCCCCAGTGGGCAATGGAATGGAAATTTCTCAAACCACTGAAAATTTTCTGCTCTATGATCCAGCAGCTCCATTTGCAGACATCTGTCTGGAGCACACCATTTTACAAATAAATCTTTAAAAAATCATGAATCTGGAAAGATCTGGAAAAGATCTCCCCACACGTCTGTGTCCACTGCAGTGCTAGCCACAATTACCAGGGTGTGGGAACCACCTAAGTTCCCAGCAACACATGAGCAGGTAACAAGGATATGTCAAGTGTACACAATGGAATACTATTCATCTGTGAAAAGGGGTGAAATCATGTTTTTGCTATCTGATGGAAGAAGCTATAGGGAGTCATGTTGAGTGAAATAAGTCAGAAGAAGGATAATTAGGGAGTCAGGCGGTAGCGCAGCAAGTTAAGCGCACGTGGCGCAAAGCACAAGAACCGGCATAAGGATCCCGGTTCGAGCCCCTGGCTCCCCACCTGCAGGGGAGTCGCTTCACAAGGGGTGAAGCAGGTCTGCAGGTGTCTATCTTTCTCTCCCTCTCTATGTCTTCCCCTCCTCTCTCCACTTCTCTCTGTCCTATCTAACAACAATGACATCGATAACAACAACAATAACTACAACAATAAGGGAGTCGGGCTGTAGCTCAGCAGGTTAAGCGCAGGTGGCACAAAGCACAAGGACTGGCATAAGGATCCCAGTTCCAGCCCTGGCTCCCCACCTGCAGGAGAGTCGCTTCACAGGTTGTGAAGCAGGTCTGCAGGTGTCTATCTTTCTCTCCCCCTCTGTCTTCCCCTCTTCTCTCCATTTCTCTCTGTCCTATCCAACAATGACGACATCAATAAGTACAATAAAACAACAAGGGCAACAAAAGGTAATAAATAAATAAATATAAAATTAAATTAAAAATTAAAAAAAACTACAACAATAAAAAAAGGATAAACAGTGGATCATCTCACTCATGAGTGGGATGTAAAGATACAAAGAGCTACCTGGGAGATGGCACAGTGGATAATGTTAGACTGTCAAGCATGAGGTCCTGAGTTCAATCCCTGGCACTGCTTGTGCTAGAGTGATGCTCTGCTCCTCTCTCTGTCTCTCTTGCTCATACATATACATACATACACATACATAAATTCAAGCTTGAAAGAAAGGAAGAAAGAGGAAAGGAAGGAAAGGAAAGAGAGAGAGAGACTAAGTAAAAACCCTGAGATTTTTGAGGAGGGAAACACTTGAAGGAGGAAGGGTGGCCAGAAGGCAGATGGGGAGATTTACACCTTGGCTAGTGGGCAGAACACACAATCTGAAGAAAGGTGAAATTTTACCTCTAAAATGTATATAATTAGAAACAAGCACATGGCTCATACAAATTACCATGCAGAAAGACCTGGGTTTGAGTCCCAGGTGAGACTGCCTAATTGTTAATACCTGTGAAGGGTAAGCTTCATTTGTGATGGGGCAGTTCTGCAGTGTCTCTCCTCTGTGTTTCTCTATTTTACTCTATTTCTCACCCTCTATCTAAAAGAAAGAATAAAATAGCTTTCAGGAAGAATGGAGCAGTGCAGGCACTGAGCCCCAACAGTAACCCTGATGCTGAAATAAGTAAGTGAGGACTTGGATTCAAGCCGATCTATTCTCACATGTAAGGGGGAAGTTTTACAAGTAGTGAAGCAGGGCTCCAGATGCCTGCCTCTCTCTCTCTCTCTCTCTCTCTCTCTCTCTCTCTCCTTACTCCTACCTTCTCAATTTCTCTCTGTTCTATCAAGTAAAAAGAAGGGTGGAAAGGAGGGGAAAAGGACTCCAGGAAGGGAAGATTATATCATGTAGGCACTGAGCCCCACCAATAACCATGATGGCAATAATAAATAAAATTAAGAATAAAACTAAATAATAGTATATATAATAATTTTTCAATTTTTGTTAGTGATTTAATAGTGATTGACAATATTATGGTAGAAGAGGGGCATAATTTCATGTAATTTCCACTACCAGAGTTCCATATCCCATCCCTTCCATTGGAAGTTTCCCTATTCTTTAGCTCTCTGGGAGTGTGGACCAAAGATCTTTACATGGAACTGAAGATGGAAGTCTGGCTTCTGTAATTGCTTCTATGCTATAAATGGGTGTTGACAGGTCGATCCATAGCCAACCCCCAGCCTGTTTCTATCTTTCCCCAGTGTGGCAGGGCTCTGGGGTGGTGGGGTTCCAGGATATATTAGTGAGGTTGTCTGCCCAGGGAAGTCAGGTTGGTGTCATGATAACACTGACAACTTAGTGATGGAAAAGCATTAAGATATAAAGCAGAACAATTTATTTATATCATGAACGTAAAGGGAAAAGTATTACAGATGAAATTTGGGGTCTTCATGTTGGAAGAAGCTAGGAAGTCCATTTTAGGCATATTCTAAGGGGCCCATGACTACTAATTTTTACCAGAGCCAGACAACTAACATGCAGGTGGGCTGAAAGTATTGTCTGGGAAGATGGTGTCATAGTTGGGAATAGGACTAGAAAAATGGATCAGGGCAGTGAGTAGCACCTAAGTATGGTAAAAGTATATAAATAACATTAACTGTAAACCCCATTGACCTGACCTAAGGACCATGTCTATTCATATTTAGCACAGGAGCCTGTGTAATCTCTGAATCCCTGTCAGCCCATGTTCCCATTCCATGAGCATGGCTAGGAACATGCCATGATGCATTCATTTCAGAACCAGTCATCCTCCAGTGGCAGAGTTTGTTGACCCAGCCTCCTTTTGGAGAGTGGGGCAATTTCTATGATTGTTGTTCTACATTGAGGGCAATATTCTGTGGGGGCTCACAAAAGGGTTTATGATGATGTTCCTGACAGAGATGACCAGTGATGGTGGAGATAAGGATCTGTTAAAGGTCTAGACCCATCATATCTATATGGGAATCCAAGGAAGTAGTCCTCACTTGATCTGACATGGTTGGACTTTAGAGTAATTGAGGGAAGTGAAATAGGGAGTAGGTGACAGTATCTAGGTCTAAGTAGAAAACATTTGATTAAGTACCTTGTGTCTTTTTTAGCTATTTGAACTCACTTGAAGCACTTATTGAGTCACTGTAGACTTGGGCCCTTTTATTTTAAGGTATATATTTTCCCCCAACTTATAGTGCACATGTGCCCTATCTCATGGGCCCCGGTCTGTATCTAGGTTCTATAACTTTGTTAGGAAGTGCACCAACAGAAATGGAACTAAGGAGTTCTATGAGCTAGGAAAGGTCTCACCAAAGCACTGGAGCTAGAGAATTGACATCTCAGGTCTATCTTCTCTGGACAGAGTATAAAGTGAAACATGTCAAGATGGTACTGGTTCCATTGGTTTGGTTGAGATCAGCAGATGCAGTACCAAATGATATGATAGATCAAGAGTAAGAATGAAAGAAAATTATCAAAGCCCCAGAGGTTCCAGGACTGGGAGAAATATGGGTTTTATAGAGAATTGGAAATGTTAAAGCCCCAGATGTTCTAGGACTGGGAGAAATATGGGCTTTATAGAGAATTGGGAATGTTACTTTCTGTCTTAGAGTATAAGATGGCAGTAGATAAATATTATTACAACCAAGTTATTTGGGAACTTGATTTACTTTGAAAACCCCATAGTTATAATTTACTGTAAACCTCACCAATTTGATCTAGGGCCCATATTCAGTGCAGGAGCCTGTATAACCTCTGCATCCCAGTGGTTCTGTGCTCACACTCTGTAGTAGTCATAGCTAGGAATATTCTAGGCTGTATTCTTTGCAGTACCTGTCTTCCTCAAGTGGAAGATTATGTTGACCCAACCTTCCTTGAGAGAATGGGGCAGCCCCTTCCATTGCTGGCCCACACTGAGGGCAAGATCCTTTAGAGGTCCACAAGAGGGTTCATTATATTTTTCCTGACGGATATGACTAGTAAAAGTGGAGAGAGGGATTTGTTAGAGGTCTAGGCCCAACATGTCTATGTGGGAATCCCAGAATTCCCTGCATAGGTCCCTGGATGATGGGTGGCCTGGTAGTAACCAAAATAGTTATCATTAAAGTATGCTGCTCTCTTGTCCTTACCTAGCTTTTGTAGTCCATACCCTGTCTGGCAAGGTTAGCCTTGGAGCAATTGAGGGAAGTGAAATAGGGAGTAGGTGAGGAGGGTATCTATCTAGGTCTAAGTAGAAACTATTTGATTGAGTACTTTATGGTATCTGATTTTAAAATGTGTCTTTTTAAGCTCTTTCTACTTGCTTGCTGCACTTATTGAGTCACTGCAAACTATTGTGCACTTTTGCTTTAAGGTATATATTTCCCTTAACTTACAGATACATGTGCATATGTGTTCTGTCTAATGGTCCTTGGTTTATATCTAGATTCTGTGACTTTATTAGGAAGTGCACCACCCAATATGGAACTGAGGAGTCCTATAAGCTAGGATTGGTATTACCAGAGCTGAAGGATTGGCATTCCACACCTGACATCTCTGGAGACAATTCAAAGTGAAATATGTCAAGGTGGTACTGGTTGCAATGATTTAGTTGAGCTAAGAAGATGCCATATCAAATGGTATGGATCCAGAGAAGTGTGCAGGAAAATGAGCCACACCCCAGAGGATCCAGGCATGGAAGAAATATGGGTATTATAGAGAATGGGGAAGGTTCCTGCTGTCTTAGAGTTTAAGAAGGCAAATAGTTATTATTGTGACCAAGTTTTTCGGGAATTTTGTTTACTTTGAAAATCCCATGGTTAGGATTTGCTGTATCATACAATACCTTACCAGGACTTTTCCATTTAATGCTATTTACATATAGTTGTATCTTCTTTTAAATTTATTTATAAAAAGGAAACACTGACAAAAACCATAGGATAAGAGGGGTACAACTCCACTCAATTCCACCACAAGAACTTCATATCCCTGATAGCTTTCCTATTCTTTATCCCTCTGGAGTATGGACCCAGGGTCATTATGGAGTGCAGAAGTTGGAAGATATGGCTTCTGTAATTGCTTTCCCACTGAAGATGGGTGTTAACAGGTCAATCCATACTCCCAGCCTGTCTCTCTTTCCCTAGTGGGGCAGAGCTCAGGGGAAGCAAGACACTAGGGCACACTGGTGGGGTTGTCTGCCCAGAGAAGTCTGGTTGGCATCATGGTAGCATCTGGAACCTTGTGGCTGAAAGAAGAGTTAACATATAAAGCCAGACAAATTGTTGACTAATCATGAACCTAAAGGCTGGAATAATACAAATGAAGATTCAGGGGTCTCTGTTTTGTAGTTAGTTAGTAGGCCTATTTTGGTTATATTCCAAAGGGTCCATGACTGTACTAGTATATATATAATTTTTTTCTCAGTCTGACATCTGATATGCAGGTGGACCCAAGTTATTGTCTGGGGAGATGATTTCATGGCTGGGAAAAGGAACAGAAAGCTGGATCAGGGAAGAGAGTAGCTCCATCCAATACCTTCCTCCATTCAATGCCTTGGGCCCCTTGTCAAAAATCACTTGTTCATAAGTGTGGGGGGTTATTTCTGGGTTTTCAATTCTGTTACACTGATCTGTGTATCTATATTTGTATCAGTACCAGTATGTTTTGATTATAATGGCCTTATAATATAGTTTGAGATCTGGGAGCGTGATGCCTCCATTTCTGTTGTTTTTCCTCAAGATTGTTTTGGTGATTCTAGGTGTTTTCTGATTCCAGATAAATGATTGTAATTTTTGTTTTATTCTCTTAAAGAAACTTGGTGGGACTTTGATGGTTATAGTATTAAATTTGCATATGGCTCTGGGTAGAATATTCATTGTGATAATATTCTTTCAGTCCATGAGCATGGGATATCTTTCTTTGTATCATTTTCTATTTCTTGGAATAGAGACTCATAGTTTCCAGTATATAAGTCTTTCACTTCTTTGGTCTGTTTTATTCCTAGATATTGTATTGATTTTGCTACAGTAGTGAATGGGAATGATTTCTTGATTTCTTCTTCTGATTTTGTGTTTGCATAAAGGAATGCCACTAATTTTTGTACATTAATTTTGTAGCCTGACACCTTGCTATATTGCCTAATTATTTCCAGAAGCTTTCTACTGGATTCTGTTTTTTATTCTTTTTTTATATTTATTTTATTTATTTTTTCCCTTTTGTTGCCCTTGTTGTTTTATTGTTGTAGTTATTGTTGTTGTTGTTGTTGGATAGGACAGAGAGAAATGGAGAGAGGGAGGGGAAGACAGAGAGGAGGAGAGAAAGATAGACACCTGCAGACCTGCTTCACCACCTGTGAAGCGACTCCCCTGAAGGTGGGGAGCCGGGGTTTGAACGGGATCCTTATGCTGGTCTTTGTGCTTTGTGCCACCTGCGCTTAGCCCGCTGCACTACAGCCCGACTCCCTCTACTGGATTCTTTAAGTTTTTCTATATATACTATCATATCATCTGCAAATAGTGAAAGCTTGACTTCTTCCCTTCCCACCTATATTCCTTTGATTTCTTTCTCTTGCCTGATTTCTATGGCAAGAACTTCCAATACTATGTTGAAGAGTAATGGTGATAATGGACAGCCCTATCTAGTCCCTGATCTGAGGGGAAATGCTTTCAGCTTCTGCCCATTGAATATGATGTTGGCTATAGGTTTCCTATATATGGACTCCACTATCTTAAGGAATTTTTCATCTATTGCCATTTTTGTAGTGTTTTGATGATGAATGGATGTTGTATTTTGTTAAAGGGCTTCTCTATATCTCTACATCATAATTGTGGTTTTTGTGTTGTTTTCATTGAATAGATGAATCTCATTTATTGACTTATGTATATTGAACCAGCTCTGTATTCCTGGGATAAATTCTGCTTGGTCATGATGAACAGTCTTTTAAATATATTGCTGTAACCTGTTGGCTGGGATTTTATTCAGTACTTTAGCATCTATATTCATCAGAGATATTGGTTTGTAATTTTCCCTTTTTGTTGTGTCTCTATCTGTTTTTGGTAGTAGGGTGATGTTGGCTTCTTAGAAGGTGGAGGAGCCTATGTGACCTCTGCATCCCTCTAGATCTAAGCTCACATTCTGTGGTCATGAGTAGAAACATTCCAGGCTGCCCCAATATAGACACATCTTCCTCATGTGTATAATAGAGTATGTTGTTCAGTCTCCAGAGGATGGTACATTCTCTACCACTGTAGATCCAAGTTGAGGACAAGGTCTTATGGGGGTCCACAAAGAGGTCTGTTTTGTTGTTCCTGATATAGATGACCAGTAACAATGGAGAGAGGGATTATTCAAGAGAGGCAGTCTGGGAGTATGGATCAAACTGTCAATACCCATGTTCAGCAGGGAAGCAATTACAGAAGCCAGACCTTCCACCTTCTGCATCCCCCAACGACCTTGAGTCCATACTCCTGGAGAGTTAAAGACTAGGAAAGCTATCAAGGGAGGTGATGGGATACAGAGTTCTAGTGGTGGGAATGTGTGGAGTTGTACCCCTGTTTCCTATGGTTTTGTCAGTTTTTCCTTTTTATAAATAAATAATAAAAAATAAAATAAAAAGAAGGTGGAGGGAAAATTCCTGTGTCTTCAATATTTTGGAAGAGCTTTAAAAATATAGGTATTTACTGTTTCCTGAAGATTTTGTAGAACTCATTTGTAATGCCATCTAGTTCTGGACTTTTATTGTTCAGGAAGTTCTTAATAACTATTTCAATTTCTTTGTCTGTGGTTGGTCCATTTAAGTTTTGTAGTTCTCCCAGGTTCAGTTTTGGAAAGGTATATGTTTCTAGGAATTCTTCTACTTCTTCTAGGTTCTCAATCTTGGTGACATATAGTTGTTCATAGAAGTTTCACATGATTTTTTGAATTTCAGTGATGTCTGTTGTAATATCTCCACTATCATTTACAATTCTATTTGTTTGCATCTTCTCCTTTTTCTTAGTGAGTCTGGATAAGGGTTTGTTAATTTTGTTTAATTTTCAAAGAACCAACATTTGGTTTCATTGTTCTTTTGCATGGTTCTCTTATTTTTGCTGTTGTTTATTTCTGCTTTAATTTAGTGACTTCAGTCCCTCTGGTTGCTTTAGGGTTCCTTTTTCCCTCTTCTTCTAAGTCTTTAATGCATGTAATTAGGTCATTCACTTAAGATTTTCTTGTTCTCTAATGTGTGCTTATATGGCTATGAGTTTCTAAGTACTGCTTTAGCTGTATCCAAAATTTTCTATTTTAATTTTTTAATTAAAAATTTTTAATTTGATTCTAGGAACATCTGAATTTCTTGCTTGAGTTCCTCTTTGACCTAAAGGTTGTTAAGCAATATGTTGTTGAGTTTCCAAATTTTGTGATTTTCTTTTTGTTGTTAAGTATTAGCTTTACTCCACTGTGGTCTGAAAAGATTCTTGAAATGATTTCAATTCCTTTGCATTTGTTGATATTGTCTTTGTGGCCTAACATGTGGTCTATCCTTGAGAATGTGCCATGTGTATTCATAAAGAATATGTATTCCAATTTCTTGGGGTGAAGAACTCTGAAAATGTCCAGGGTGTCTAGTCTACCCATCTCTTCAATTAATTCTTTTTGTTGTTGTTGTTGATTCTCTGCTTAGATGATCTTAGTGTGAGAGTGGAGTGTTGAAGTCTCCTATTACTGAATTACTATTGATGTATTTTTGTAGCTCATTCAGTAAGTGTTTGATGTATTTAAATGGGCCCACATTTAAATGATACATATACATTAATAATTGTTAAATCCAGAGGTAAAAAAAAATAAAAATAATAATAATAATAATTGTTAAATCCTCTTGGTTAATTGATCCTCCAATCAGTGTGTAATGTCCATGCCTATCTTTTAGTACTTTATTTATCTTAAAGTCTATGAGAATAGCTGTTCTTGTCCCCCCCTCTTTTTTTTGGTCCATTAGCTTGTATGATAGTTTTCCATCCTTTCATTCTGAGTCTGTGTTTGTCTTGTTGAGTCAGTTGGGATTCCTGCAGACAGCAAGCACATGGTTGTGTTGTATTTTCTGATCAATCCTCCTGCTCTGTGCCTTGGTGAATTTAAGCCATTTGGCATTTACTGATATTATGGAGTTAAGGTATTGCAGTGCCATTATTCAGTAATATTTTTTCTGATATATGGCAAGTTTTTTTGTGATGTTGTTCAGTTTATAAGTGGCCTTTTAGAACCTCTTTCAGGGAAAGTTTGGTGATAGTAGCCTTCTTTAACTGTTGCTTGTCTGAGAAGGTTTTTATCCCTCCACCTAGTCTGAATTACAGTGTAACAGAATGTACTATTCTTGGTTGAAACCATTTTTCATTGAGAGCTTGATAAATATCTTGCCATTCTCTTCTGGCTTTCAGGACTTGTGTGGAGAAATTTACAAAGAGTCACATGGGTTTTCCTCTGTATGTGACTTTTTTTTTTCTTGCAACCTTCAGGATCCTCTTTATCCTTCCTTCTTTCCATTGTAACTATAATGTGTCTTGGTGTCTTCAAGTCTGGGTTGATTCTGTTTTGGACTCTCTGTAATTCTTGAATTTTTAAAGAATTTATTTATTCTAGAAGCTAGAAGGAGAGAAAGAAAGAACTAGACATCACTCACACATGTGTTGCCAGGGACTGAACTCAGGACCTCAGCATTGAGAATCTAATGCTTTATCCACTGTGCCACCTCCTTGACCATGACTTCTTGAATCTTAGTGTCCATTCTGTTGTTTAGGGTGGGGAATTTTTTTTTATTATTTCCTCTATAGTACTTTCCTCCCCTTCTTCTCTTTCTTCCTCTGGCAGGCCAATAATGCATATCGGGCTTTTCATGGAAAGTCAGCCAGGTTCTGGACTCTGCCTCTATCTATAAAATCATTTTTTAAAAATCATTTAAGACAATAAATTTAAGCTGTTTTCTATTTGTGATTAATAGTGGTTTAGAAGATTGTAAAGTTCCACCTTCCCAATGATCACTACCACATTTCTCACAAAGTCTTAAAGATAGTTTATTTACTTTCTTTTTTATTTATTTATTTCTTTCTCTTTTACAAGTTCATGTGTTTCTGTTCTCCTGATTGCACATGTAAGTGAAACCATCTGGTAGTTGTCTTCTGTCTCTTTAGTTATTTCACTAAGAACAGTTACCTCTAATTACATCCATTTTGTCACAAAGGACAAAATATCATCTTTTTTGATTGCACAGTAGTATTACGTGGAATATATATTTTATAACTTCCTTATCTAGTCACCTGTTGATGGACATTAAGGCTACTTTCACTCTTTAACTACTATGACTAATTCAGCTATGAACATAAGGGTGCATGTATCCCTTCAAATTAGTGTTTGAGTGTCCTTTGGATAAATGCTTAGGTGTTGGATAATAAAAAAGGATACTCCATTTTTATTGTTTAAGGACTATCCACACTGTCTTCCAAAAGGACTACACCAATCTGCATTTAAAAGAGTGATTTTCTTTCTTTCTCTTTTCAGTAGAAAGGGGGGGGGGGCACTTGAAGAGACACAACTCCGTTGAGAACATTCTAGCTGACTAGATGGACCACATCTGGACTTGTACTCACCATTCTCATTATTTTCTGGCCTGACTCACTCTTCTTTGTATCAGTCTTCCATTCAGAATGTGTCTGTTTTGTGCAGCTTTTGAGTAGATTTTGGAAACTGAATATGAGACCATAGAGCCTAAGGAATGAGAGTCTTTGTAAAACCATTATACCTCCCCCATCCCCTAAAACCAGTTTTTTATCTGAGTCACTTTAAGAAAGATATATCTTGAGGACCAGCCCATCATTTTCTCTGCATTTCCTTAGCCCAAACACTCTTTTTTAGAATTTTTTTCTTCTTAATAAGAGCAGAAAAAGAGAGAGGCCAGTTCTGGCATATGGTAGTCGCAGGGGTTGAAACTGGGACCTCAGAGCCTTAAGCAAGCAAGTCACACATACAACTATTCCCCTCCTCCCAGACTCCTCCCAGCTCCTACTGCCTCTGCTTTGCTTTTTAAATAATCTTATTAGTGATTTAACAGTGATTTACAAGATTATAATAGTAGTATTATCCTACAGCACTTTTACCACAAATGGTCTGTGCCCCCACTCATCTCCAATAATAACAACCAGTCATTCCAAGGTTATAGATTGACTTAAATATATATATACATATATATATATTAATGTACATGTATATATATATATATATATATTCAAGTACAGGTGTTTCAATTTTCCATATTGCACATGAGTGAAACATCCCATATTTGTCCTTCACTTTATTCACTAAGCATTATCACCACCAGTTCCATCAATTTTCTCCCAGACACAATATGACTTACTCTTCTTCCCATTCTTCTTTTTCTGGGGATTTTCCCGGAAGATGGTGGACTGAGAAGCTGCTAGTGGCTTGAGCTCTGACCACATCTTCTGGAAATGGTAGGATTTTTCTGCCTTTAGTAGGCCACTCAATAAGGGGTCCTAGCGGTGACACCAAGGAGATCACTATAACTTAATTTGGGTTAAAAAATAGAGTAGAAAAAAAGGGGAAAAAATTTCTTTCTTTTAAATTATTAAGCACACTTCCTCCCCCTCACCCCCCATAACGAGTCCCTGGGGACCAGCTCCTAGCAGGCTCCCCTGCTGAGCCTCTTTCTTTCTTTACCAAGATTCCTGTCCCACCAGGGAGTATCATTCATTCTAAGTCTATACCCTTCTGAAACCTCTGGCCTTTTTTCTTTCTAAGTAGCCAACCCCCCCACCTCACTCCACATAGCTAATTAAATAATTAAAAACAAATAAATAAAAAAACTCTTTCCTTTCACTGCTCTTTTATGACTGTTCTTTGTCTTATCTTTTTCTTTTTTCTCTCTCTTTCTTTTTTTTTTCATTTTCTCATTCTTGTCATCCTTTCTTCCTTAATCCTACAGCTTCCAAAGCCACAGGCCAAATCCCCCACACCACCAAACAGTGTGCTTTTTTGAATTCACTGATACACTTTTGGGAATTATTTTGGGGAAGAATTCTGACTCAGAGTGGACTCTCACTGCGAGTATCTCTGCTCAACTTCCCTTCCTCCTTTAGCTACCCCTAGAATATACAGTGGATAGTAGATTTGCATAACTGTCTATTTCAGCTATCCTTGTCTAGTCCTGAGGTTTTTTGTTTTTCTCTTTCTTAACAATCAGCTGCCTCTGATCACAAGGTTTGAGGTAATCTGGGACAGGGTTTTTTTTTTACCCTGCTCTATTTTATTATTAATATTATATAAAGGCATATATCTTCCCCCCCCTTTAGGTTGATCAGAATTAACTCTTTGGGTATCTTTCATTGCTAGGGTAGTGGGCATCTTGTCTATTGTGGGAAGAACTTGCCTCATTACTCCTACCTCCTCTACAGACTCTCCCCTCCCTCCTCCTCCTAGCTAATTAAAAAAATTAAATTAAACTAAATTAAAAATAAAGTAATCAAAAAAAAAACTTTCCTTTCACTGATCTTTAATTACAGCTCTTTTTCTTTTCTCTTTTCTCTCTCTTGTCTCTTCTTTTCTTTTTCTTTTTTTTTTATCTTGTCATACACTTCTTCCTTCTTCTTTGCCTTTCTGATTTTGTGAATTACTTTGGGGAAGAAATCTGACTCGGAGTGGACTCTCTATGTGTGTATCTCTGCTCTATTTCATTTTCCCCTCTTGTTACCCCTAGAATATACAATGGATAGTAGATTCGCATAACTGTCTATTCTTGCTATCCCTTCTTTCTTTTCTCTTTCTTCTTCACTGGGATTTGGTTACTATTTTTTCACAGACTGGAGAAATTGTTTGGCTAACTGGTAGTGATTAAACTGCTTCAATACTTGCTTCAGTTGCTACTGTAATTCCTGAGGTTGGTGAGTGCAATTGTCATAAAGGTATTTAGTACAGTGTTGCTTGTACTCAAGACACAACAACTGGGGAACAACAGAGCATAAAAAAGAAACACATAAATCAAAAAAATGGGTAGATCAAAAACAAATAAAACTGCTACTCCAATGAATGAAGACAAGAGCCCAGAAGAAACTACAAATCAGCCAGAAGTAACCATAGATAAGAAAAGTATGCAAGCAATAATAAACTTATTAAGCACAGAAATGAAAACAACATTGGAGAAAAGGAATGGCAGTATTAGGGAAACAACAGTTGAGACCCCCAAGGAAAATACTGATTATCTTGAGGCAATTAGAGAACTGAAAGCTGAAATAGCTGTAATGAAGAAAGAAGCTGAGGCAAGGGAAAGCAGACTAACAGAAGCAGAAAAATGAATTAGTCAGACAGAGGATGAGTTAGAGAAAACTCAAAAAAGAGGTGAAAAAAAAAAGAGGTGAAAGAGGTGAAAGAACTTAAAAAGAGATTGAGAGACACTGAAAACAACAACAGAGACATATGGGATGATCTCAAAAGAAGTAACATTTGCATAATTGGCCTGCCAGAGGAAGAAAGACAGGAAGGGGAAGCAAGCATTCTAGAGGAAATAATAGAAGAAAACTTCCCAGACCTGAATAACAGAAAGGACATCAAGATTCAAGAGGCCCAGAGAGTCCCAAACAGAATCAACCCAGACCTGAAGACACCAAGACACATCATAGTCACAATGAGAAGAAGTAAGGATAAAGAAAGGATCCTAAAGGCTGCAAGAGAGAAACAAAAAATCACATACAGGGGAAAACCCATAAGATTATCTGCAGACTTCTCCACTCAAACTCTAAAAGCCAGAAGAGAATGGCAAGATATCTATCTAGCCCTGAATAAAAAAGGGTTTCAACCAAGGATAATATAACCTGCTAGACTTTCATTCAAATTAGATGGAGGGATCAAAATCTTCTTAGACAAACAACAGTTAAAGGAGGCTATCATCACGAAACCGGCCCTGAAAGAGGTTCTAAAAGACCTCTTATAAACAAGAACATCACAATAATACTGGAAATATACCAGAGCAAACAAAAAAAAATTTTTTTGAACAATGGCACTACAATACATTAAATCCATAATATCAATAAATGTCAATGGCTTAAACTCACCCATCAAAAGGCACAGAGTTTGGGGCATGGATCAGAAAACATAATCCATTCTTCTTCTTCTCCTTCTTCTTCTTCTTCATCTTCTTCTTCTTCTTCTTCTTCTTCTTCTTCTTCTTCTTCTTCTTCTTCTTCTTCTTCTTCTTCTTCCTCTTCTTCTTCTTCTTCTTCATTTTCTTCTTCTTCTTATTATTATTATTCATTTTCTTCTTCTCCTCCTCCTCCCTCTCTTCTTCCTCCTCATCTTCCTCCTTCTCCTCCTACTCCTTTTTTATATTTATAAGAATCAAATGGGTGATTTTTATTGCATTATCCAAGACTAACACCTGACCCACCCGCCTAAATGCTAGTATTCCTTCAGGGTTTTAAGTTTATTTTAATGATATTTTAAACTTTTAATCAGAAAAATGAAAAGGAACTTGACAGAAAGGCATGTGAGCCATTTGAGCATTAGCAGGTTGATCCATACCCCCATGCTGTTTCTAGCTTTCCCTAGTGGGATAGGTCTATAAAAAGGGGAAGTTCCAGGACACATAGGTGAGGTTGTCTGCCCAGGGAAGTTAGGATGGAATCATAGTAGCAACAGCAATTTCATGCCTGAAAGATGATAAGATTTTAGGCAGGATAAATTGTTTAATAAACAGAAACCAAATGGTAGGGATAGAACAGATGAAATTAGGAGTCTTCAGATGGGAAGAAGCTATGATGCCTATTTTAGGTATGTTACAAGGTATGTTAAAGTCCATGATTTTAGTAATTTTGGCCTGAGTTTGATAGCAAACATGTTGGTGGACTAAAACTATTATCTGGGGAGTTGGTGTCAGAGTTGAAAATAGGGCTTTAAAAGTTAATTATGGCAGAGAATAGCTCTCAAACATGAGGGAAGTATATAAATACCACTAACTCTTCTTCTTCTAGCGTTTTCCACTAACTCTTTATCCCATCGATCTGACCTACGGCCCATATATATTCATATTTAACACAGGAGCCTGTGGTAAAGAAAAAAAAAAGTGATAGTTGGAATGTGATGGTTTCTTAATCTTAATTACTAACATGGACAGTTTGTCAAAAGACTTTACCCAGTTGGTTCTAGTGGCAGAGTTATTACCAAATGATCAACATGAATTTCAGTTTTCCTGAGCTAGTACTTCCCAAGTCACCATCCAAACTTGTGTGATGTTCCTGGTTCCTCCCCAAAATGTCAAGGGGGTCATTTTAAGGAAAGGAAAGGCAAGGGGCTGGGTAGTGGCATACCCGGTTAAGTGCATCTACTACCAGGCTTAAGGTTCTGAGCTCAAGTGCCCACTCTCCACCTGCAGGGGTTCCAGTTATCCAGTGGTAAAGTTGGTCTGCTGGCATTTATCTTTCTCTCCCTCTTTCTATCTCCCTATCCTCTCTCAGTTTCTCTGTCCTATCTAATAAAAATTAAAAAGCAAAAAAAAGGAGGGGAAAAATTGTCACTGGGAGCCATGGATTCATAGTGCTAGCACCAAACCCCAGCAATAATCCTGGTGGCAGCAGAAAAGAGAGAGAAGAGAAAGAGAAAAAAGAAAGAAAGAGAAAAAGAAAAGAGGAAGAGGAAGGAAGGAAGGAAATAAGGAAGGAAGGCAGGAAGGAAGGAAGGAAGGAAGGAAGGAAGGAAGGAAGGAAGGAAGGAAGGAAGGAAGGAAGGGAAAGGAAGGAAGGGCACAGTTCCCTTCAGGAATGCTGTGCTAGACACAACACAAGATCTTGAGAGGCAACTCAGTGTCTGAATCCTCATCTTTCCTTTTAACTTTTCCAGCTGAAATCAGAGCCTGCAAGCATGAAGTGCATACCCTGACTTAGCTACATCAGACCCATCACAAATGAAACTAAACTTAGAGCTGAGAAAAGTTCCCTCCACTATTGTAATTAGCTCTTGGTCCTCTGATGAGAGCGGCTTCTCTTGGAGAAATCTTGCTCTCCTGACCCAATGTCTTGATTCTAATTCCATTTCATTTGCCAAATCATTTAAATACATTTTAAGCAGCTTATTTGCCAACATTCAATTTCACAGTGACTACATGGAACATTTCTTTAACATTAATAACTACCAAATATAACTAACTTCTTTTTATTTCATTTTTTATTTATTACTGAATAGGGACAGAGAAATTGAGAGGAAAGGGGGAGGGAGAGAGGGAGAGAGAGACAGAGACACCTGCAGCCCTGCCTTACCACTCAAGAAGCTTCCCTCTTGCAGGTGGGGACCAGGAGCTTGAACCTGGTCCTTGTGCACTGTAGTGTATGCACTCAACCAGGTGTGCCACTGCCTGTCCCCTGGTAACAGCATTTTTATTTTATTTTATTTTATTTTATTTTATTTTATTTATTGGGGAATTAATGTTTTACATTCAACAGTATATAATAGTTTGTACATGCATAACATTTCCCAGTTTTCCCTTTAACAATACAACCCCCACTAGGTCCTCTGTCATCCTTCTTGGACCTGTATTCTCCCCCACACCCACCCCAGAGTCTTTTACTTTGGTGCAATATGCCAATTCCAATTCAGGTTCTACTTGTGTTTTCTCTTCTGGTCTTGTTTTTAAACTTCTACCTGAGAGTGAGATCATCTCATATTCATCCTTCTGTTTGACTTATTTCACTTAACATGAATTTTTCAAGGTCCATCCAAGATGGGCTGAAAATGTTGAAGTCACCATTTTTAATAGTTGGCAACTAACTTCTAAGGTACTTACATTCAAGATTCCAAAAGGAATGCTTTTATGGTTTCTTTTGACCCTGTCACCCTACCCCACCCTCTCTCCTTATTTTATTGACAACCCTTCACAAAGTTGGTTAGTAAATTAGAACATGTTGCTAGAGCAGAAGGACAATGATAGTGAAAGCTGAGGAGATAACTCATGCTTAGAACACAGAAACCTGCTAAGCACAAGGACCGGCATAAGGATCCTGGTTCAAGCCCCTGGCTCCCCACCTGGAAGTCACTTCACAAGCAGTCAAGCAGGTCTGCAGGTGTCTGTCTTTCTCTCCCCCTCTGTCTTTCCTTCCTCTCTCCATTTCTCTCTGTCCTATCCAACAACCAACAACATCAATAATAACTATAAAAATAAAAAAACAAGGGTATCAAAAGGAAATAAAGAAAAAAGAAAAAAATCCAAAAAAAAAAAAACACAGAAACCACAGGCTCCATGTTTGAGTCCAATACTGTTATATGACAAAGTGGAGCAGTGATCTGTGTCCTTGTATAGTCTCTCTCTCTCTCTCTCTCTCTCTCTCTCTCTCTGTAATAATAAATCCTTTTAAGAAGGAAAATATTAGGGGCCAGGTGGTGGTGCACCTGGTTGAGTGCACGTATTACAATGTGCAAGGACCCAGGTTTGAGCCCCCGGTCTCCACCTGCAAAGGGAATGCTTTGCAAGTGGTGAAGCAATACTGCAGGTGTCTTTCTGTCTCTCTCCTTCTCTATCACCCCCTTCCCTCTTGATTTCTGGCTGTCTTTATCCAATAAATAAAGATTAAAAAAAAAGAAAATATTATTTTTTTAAATTTTGAAACAAACTATTTTTTAAAAGACAGAAATAGTGGATTGAGTTGACACATCCATATTCTAAAGACATCTGATGGACAGGCTTGAATGTGCCTATTTGGTATCACGTTATTATTTATTTCCAGATCTCACATTGTGTAGTTTTAAAGAGGTGTTGATCTCTTGTATGGGGGGGCTTTGATCTTTCATACATATCATAGGTGTTGGCAGTTTTGGTTTACTGTTCTAACATCCTACAAACTCAGCACAGCACAAGGAAAATTATTCTCCCACATCACCTGTGTGTGTTTCTTGCTCACCTGACCTGTAGGTGGCACTCTTGCCAATCCATAAAATTAACACAAATATCCCTCAAAGACTTGTTTTTTCAAATTTTATTAGTGATTTAATATTGATTTACAAAATTACATGTCAACAGGGTTATAAATCCACTTCATTCCCACTACCAGGGTTCTGAGTCTTCAGTTGCCCCACTGCAAGCCATCACATAAGCGAGCCATCATCTAACTATCTGTCTAAATTTATACACAAATGCCCCATTTTTCTTCCTAATTCAATCCTCTCTTGCCCTCCAAGCCACTCATGACAACATTATTAACTTTGTATGTCCCTCTCTCTGGGTACTGATGAAACTGGAGTTCAGAGCCTTCTTCCTCTTTTTACTTCTCTCCTGCTGGGAGTATGGATCAAGGTCATTTTGCAGAAAGTAGGATTTCTGGCTTCTTCACTGGACATTGGTGTTGGCAGGTCTATCTATACCCCCAGCCTGTTTCTATCCTTCCCCAGTGGGCCAGAGTGCTGGAGAGATAAGGTTCCAGGACACACTAGTGAGGTCGTCTGCCCAGAGAAGTCAGGATGGCATCGTGATAGCATCTGTAAACTGGTGTCTGGAAGGTGGCAGAACATAAACTGAGACAAAATGGTTAATGAATAGGAACCAAGAAGTATGAATAAAGCAGGTGAGATTAGGGATCTTAGAGTAGAAAAAAGCTAGTAAGTCCATCTTAGGTATGCTCCTAGGGGCAAGCAATTATGATAGCTTTGCTCGAGTTTGATAGCTAGCCTGAAGTTGGATCTAAATATTGTCTGAGAAAATAGTGTCAGAGTAGAGAAAAGAGATAGAAAATTGGATTAGGGCAGTAAGTAGCTTCCATTCTTGAAAAAAAAAATCTGTGGATACAATTAACTATTTACCACCATCCACCTGACCCAGAGCATATATATTTAGCACCAAAGCCTGTGTAACCTCTGAGTTCCTATTAGTCTGAGCTTGCAGCTTGTATGACTATGTGAAAGCTTGGTAGAGCTTAGGGGAGCTCTCCCATCCTTGGATGGAGGTCTGGAAAGACATCTCACTTGTTAGCCTCTCTCCTTATAAAGATGAGCCAAGAGGAAAAGTCTCAGACTCAGTTTCTCCTTTGTTAGTCACTCAAGCCCACAGAAAGCCTACAAGCCTCTCATACTTCATTCCCCCTGCTAGCAGGCCAAATGGCTGCCTGCTTGAGGATTCACTCAAAGTTCACTATTGTCATTCAAAGTTCAAACATTCATTATAAATTCACCTTTTGATCATATAGGAGAACACACTTTATCATACACCCCTGCCAGTACCCAGCAGTGAGACCCCATGTTCTATTTTCTTGTGTTCTTTGATATCTGTGATTTACATCAATCTTTGTTTTTCTTCTTCTCTACCTCACCTTACTGGTTTAACCCCTATGCTTCTCTCAAATACCTTTGGATAATTAACTTGCCTGCATCATGGAAACTAATTGTCTTGACCTTTATGTATCTCAACAATTTTTGTCATACTGACCCCCTACCATGGGGGCAAGCTGACCTTTAAGAAACCTGTAATTTCTGAAACATATGAAAAGTGTTCTTTAACTCAGTATAAAATCCTGTACCCATCTCCAAATAAACGGATGTTCATACCAGAATATCTCCCAATGCCTCTTTCTAATTCGCGCAGTCACTAGAGCTAGTGAGGGAGGGTTGGAGGCTTACCCCCGCCCCCATTGGAGCCACTCCACATGAGCACTGGCAGCAGCTCATAGTCACAACTGGGAACATCACAGGTTTCACTCATTTCGGGACCAGTCTTCCTCAAGTGGTAGGGCAGGATATCCCAATCTCCCTTCAGAGAATGGGGCTATCCCTACTGTTACTGCTTTATGGTGAGGGCAAGGTCCTGGGAGGCCCACAAGAGGGCTTATGATGATTTTCCTGACGTAATTGACCAGTGGTGGTGGAGAGAGGGATCCATTAGTGGTCTAGGTCCATTATACATGTGTAGGAATCCAAGGATTCCCTAACTATGGCCCCAGATGATCAGGTGGTGTGCTATTGACCAAAAGGACCATTAATAAGTGGGCCAATCTCTCACCCTTATCCAACTTATGTAGTCTTCTCTTTATCTGATGACTTTAGAAGGACTTAGTATTTGTTTCTAGCCCTGGCATCCTCAGTTATCAAATCTTTTTGCCATTTTTTTTCTTGCTTGTTTCTCGTGACAGCAGAGCCTTTTGTTTTATAGGGCAATGCTTTCTCCCTTATACAGATCCATTATTTTCAAAAGGCACGATAGATAATTCTGAAATCCCAAGAGATACTTGCACCATCCGATCTGATGTTTACAGAAATGAGTCCAGGCAGACTGATTTTTTTTCAGACTGATATTTTTAAAGCTTAGATTCTCCTCAAGGAGTTATTTCCCACCCTTGGAGCATTCAAGATCCAGGTGTTGAGATGTAGGAAATGGAAACAGCTACCATCAACAATTTGAAGCTGTGGCTAAGCTTGTTGCCACATCATCACACTGTCTTACACTGTGAACAACTAAAGCTCCATCTTGCCCAGGAACCTCTTATAAAGTATATCAGATATTTTATGTTAACTTGATTGCATGAAAAAAAGCAGTACATCTCTTTTGTTTCCACCCTAAAAGGTATGCTACCTCCAAGGAGATGAAGGACCTTTACAAAGAACACTATAGGACATTGTTAAAAGAAAAAGGTGACACAAAGAAATGGAATAAAATCACCTGTCCATGGATTAAATGAATACATACTATTGGCCATCCTTCTAAATGCAATATATAGATGCAACACAATACCTATCAAAATCACAATGATATTTTTCAAGGAAACTGAATAATTTATCCAGATCTTTGTGTGGAATCATTTTAAAAAGTATGAATAGCTAAATCACTCCTGAGAAAAAAAGAATGAGGGCATCATGCTCCCCAACTTCAGCTTATACTACAAAGCAACAGTCATGAAAAGTGTAGTAATAGAACAAAAATGAGCTCTCAGATCTTCTTCTTCACACTCTCACCCTTGCCAGCCCCCATTTCCAGTTTGTTCCCCTCTCTCCCTTTCCCTGCTTATTTATTCATGGAGTAAGAAGGTGCTAATGTGACCATTAAGTGACATGATTTTGGGGGGAATTGAGCAAAACCCAGAATAGGGGTTAAAGTCCAGAGAACAACCATTAGCAGGACATTTTCCATGTGGCTGCCTTCCATTCCCAGGCAAAAGGTTTCATTATGCAGGTAAGATTTATGCAACTCTGCCCTTCCTTTTCTGCTCCCCTCAGCACCAGTTACAAAGTTTCATGAAGGTGCCAGGTGGTGTCAGACCTGGCAGAGCACACCCATTACTATACTATAGCATTCATATGGAAGCTTCCTGTCCCCACATACAGGAAGGAAACTTTACAAGTGGTGGAGCAGTGCTGTGGGTGGCTCTCTTTTTCTCTCTCCCTTTCTACTTCCCCTTTCCCTCTCAATTTCTCCCTGAGTTTATAATAAAAGAATAGAAATCTTCAGATGGCCATCAGAAGCAGTGGGTTTTTCATGCAGGCACTGAGCTTCAAGCCATAACCCTGGTTGCAATAAATAAATAAATATTTTTTAAAAGAAAAGTCAAGCAGAACTCCCAGCAGTACCTTTAGAGGCCCAGCAATGGCTCCCAGACCTCCATAATGGCAGTGTAATCAAAAGTTATGATGCATTTTCCTATAATCACAAGAAATGACATCCACTTAGTACTAAGTAAAGCAAATCCCCACTACCCGCACTCCACCCTCACTTCAAGAAAAAAAGGCAGAAGCATTTCCATTTTCATCAGGAAACAAGTAGGAATCCATTTGCTAAAGCAGTTAACAGCAGCCGCACCCCCTTTTCCAATTCGTAACAGGTACAATTTTCTCTTAACAAACAGCCAGGCAGAGAGGTCTCTAAAGCCGGATTAGCATGGTGTGTTCAAGCCTTCTTGTTATTGTGCATTTAAATTGGCTAATAGAGACCACTGGAAAAGCTCTGGCATGAATCTTAAGAAGCAGGCCAATTTGCCAGCATGGAGAATATATCCTGAGAAAAAAAAATACATATCAATAAAGTGGCACAGAGATTTCAGACCACAGGGAAGCCTCAAATTGCATCCCAGGTGCCCGAGTGTTATTTGTAATGGCAGGAATGGAGTTGGAGCAAGAGGGAACATCTTCATCTTATTACGAGCATCTGTGCATTGTTTCCTCCCTCTTTTCCACCAAAATGATTATGTCAGCTGAGAGGAGACAAGTGTTACATTTTAATTGGGTGGGGAAGACCAACATGCTCCCATTTCTTCATCACACACACACACACACACACACACACTCACACACAGTCTTAGGACACTGTAGGGACGGTTGAAAAAAAATGTCATTCTGTTTTATCATTTAAAAAAACAAAAACAAAAAGCAGTAGCCTTAAATTATCCCATGGTACCATTTTTCCTTCCACCTCCTGTCTTCCTAGTTCTCTCTCTCTCTCTCTCTCTCTCTCTCTCTCTCTGTGTGTGTGTGTTTATCTCTCAAGCATTTTTTAAATATCTTTTACTTTATTTTACTTTTTTCAAACTTACTTTTTAAAAACTTTTTTATCTTTATTTATTGGATAGAGACAGCCAGAAATCAAGAGGGGAGGGGAGTGTTAGAGAGGGTGAGAGACAGAGAGACACCTGCAGCCCTGCTTTACCACTCAAAAAGCTTTCCCCCTGCAGGTGGGGACCAGGGGCTTGAACCCAGGTCCCTGAACACTGTAAGACATGCACTCAACCAGCTGTGCCACCACCCAGCTCCCATTTTTTTTTTATTATTGAATAGAGACAGAGAGAAATTGGGAGGAGAGAAAGACCTACAGCCTTGCTTAGCCCTCATGAAGCTTTTCCCTTGGAGGCAAGAACCAGGATCTTAAACCTGGGTGCCTGGCACTGTAATGTGAGCATTTAACCAAGTGCACTACCACCTGGTCCCCCTCTGTCTTTGATGCTATAGGAAATAATGTCACATATATGTACGTATTTACATGTCAGTATATCTTATAAGTACATATTTTTATATTTTTTAATTTATCCCTGGGCTTTAATAAAGCTCACTGAAGCACAATGAAAGATCAATGTGTAAAGCAGTTCACATTTTTGTATTTTCTATGTGACTTAGTAAAAGATTTAACCATAAAGACATATTGCAACTATTCAGACAAAATCCCTCTCACAAGGGGTATTCTTTTTGATCTGACTATAGCAGCCAACTAATATATGTATATATGTATCACCTACCTATATCCATCCATTCATCTGAAAAAGTCAGTCCAAAGCAGTGAAGCCCCAGCAATAACAGGAACAACAAAAATGTAACCCACTAGAAATGAAACTACTTCAACAATGCAGTGACACAGTTTTTTTTTTTATCTCTCAAGACTTCAAACAAGTGCTTCCCAAATTTGATGGAAGCCAACTATTGAAATCAATATCACAGGATTCTGAATGTAAGAGCCAATTAATGCAGCCAGCTAAAGCTGGCTATTGATCTAGCCGATTGGAGATAAAAGTCAGTGAGTGCACCTGAAGTAGAAACACACCTGGAGGAAACTAGCAAGCCTTTGGCTTTCATCTCCACACATGAGTTCTGCGCTCTCTAACCCCAGAGATTCACTCATCCACCTTGGGAAATAGATCCTTTTATGAGTCATTGAAAGGATTTCTGTCCATTTTTAAACTACAGGCCATATTTTGGATTCAACATGGCTTATACAGGGTTCAAGTTCAAAAACACAGTAAGATTTACTGAATCTATTTGTGAAGAACAGATCATTTGTTCTTTTGTTCCATGCTGAAAACTAACCTAGCCTCCTTTTTCACCTGAAATAATACCACCTTCTGAGATAAAGCATAATGAAAAAATAAGATAGATGGTAAATAAAGATGCCCATATAAACAAAAAAATATCAAGGGATATATGTTAAAATATAGAAGCAATAATCTTATTATTTTCCATTAATAAAATTAAAAGGGATTTTTATTTCCTTTCTATCCATTATATGCCTGATTTTTCTTAAGATTCTGGCTAGAAAAAATGAAAACAAATACACAATGATCAAAAAAGATATTTCAGAGATTTACTTATGTACTTATGATAAGGAGAGAACCAAAGAATCACCACAACACATATAATGACAGGGCCTGAACTCAGCTCCTCATGCTTGAGAGTCTAGCATGTCACCACTGTGCCACCTCTTCTAATATAAGATGCTTTTCTTTTAATATTTATTCATTTACTTACAAAAAAGAGAGAGGGAGAGAGAGAACCAGAGCATCACTTGGAACATATAATGGCAGAGATAGACCTAAAGACCTTCTGTTCTTAAGTCCAGTGTTCCAGCCACTAAACCACTTCACAGGTCAGGGAAATAAACTCAGGGAGAGCCAAAAATGACACAACAGAGAGAAGCCAGAGAATCAGAGAAGCCAGAGAACTCTACAGAAAGTATAATGATCTGGGTTAAGGGATGGCACTATACTCGATGAAATGTCCAAGTCATAGCAGGAGAGGGGAAGGTTGTAGCCTTGGACATGGTTAGAAAGATGGCACCATAAATTCATGAATAGATGTCATTCTGCTATCATCCCCTTGCTGTATCATTTGGAATCCCTGTATATTATCTCTGCAGCCTTGCCCAAGAGTCAGTGCAAATAGTTGGAAGCACAACTGTTCCCCCCGGAGCATGTGCATATGACTGAAGTCCATCCAGCCAAGTTTTTCAAATCTATGTACCCAGGAGGGATGGGGTACCATCTCATGAAAGAATAGTATTATGCTACCATTGTTTTGTGAACTATAAATCAGTCCCCTAGACAGAGTTTTCTTTTTTAAAAGATTCATTCATTTATTGGCAGGATAGAGAGAAATTGATAGGGAAAGGGGATAAAGAGGGAAGGAGATAAAGAGAGACACCTGCAACACTGTTTCACCACTCATGAAGCTTAACCACCTATAGTTGGGGGCCAGGGGCTTGAACCAGGCTCTTGAACATGGTAATGTGTGCATTCAACCAGTTAACTACTGCCCTCCCTCTCAGTTGTCATTGTCTATCAATGTTCTCCAAAATCAAAGAAGGGAGAGAAGAATGGCATGAGAATATTTGCACCCACCCATTGCAATGCCCCAGCTTTGCCTCAGCCAAAGTCACATTTGGGCAATTGAGCACAGTAGGAAAGCAGTCCCAAGAGGCAAGCTTGCAGATTGTCGAAAGCAATTGAAATAAAAGAGTTTCTAATGGGAGACAATTTTGAGACAATAGTTCCATTAGTTGATACTAAGAGCATTCTTCAGCTGTGTAAGTGGATTCTAAAACAAAAGGCAAGTTTGACATTAATGGTGGAGCAAGTGACATTAATTAAAAGCATGGGAATGATCCTGGGTCCATGCTCACAGAGAGATAAAGAATAGGAAAACTTCCAATGGAGGGGATGGGATGTGGAACTCTGGTAGTGGGAACTGTGTGGAATTGAACCTTCATATCCTATGTTCTTTCTTGTCAGCCATTATTAAATCAATGAACATCAATAATAAATATCAAAAATAAAGAAAAAAAGAAAGCGTGGGGAATGAGTAGTTGCAATTCATAATGACCTGTGTTCAAGCTCCCTGTCCCTGCCTGCAAAGGGGAAGCTTTATGAGTGGTGAAGCGGTGCTATAGATGTATCTGTTTCTTTTCTTTTCTTTTCTTTTTTTCTTTTTTTTTTTTTTTGCCTCTAGGGTTATTGCTGGTGCTCAGTGCCTGCACCATGAATCCCCTGCTCCTGAAGGCCATTTTTCCCCCTTTTGTTGCCCTTGTTGTTGTAGCCTTGTGGTTATTATTGTTATTGTTGATGTCATTCATTGTTGGACAGGACAGAGAGAAATGGAGAGCGGAGGGGAAGACAGAGAGGGAGAGAGAAAGACAGACACCTGAATACCTGCTTTACCAACTGTGAAGTGACTCCCCTGCAGGTGGGGAGCCAGGGGCTCAAACCAGGATCCTTATGCAGGTCCTTGCACTTTGTGCCACTGCTGCACTACCCCCGAACCCTAGATGTCACTATTTCTTTCTCTCTCTCTGTCTTCCCTTCCCTGAATTTCTTTCCATCCTATATAATAAATAAATATAAAGTAAAATATTTATTTTAAAAAGTAAAGGAGATCAACTAAAAAGAAAAGAATAAATACCAGATGAATTTAAGTGAAAAGGACAGAAAAAGAAAACAACATGAAATTTGAACAGGGTGTGGTATACTGGACCAAAGAAAAGGGATAGTCCACCTGCCAGCCCTCTATATCACTTCTGGCCTGATTCAGATCCAGGTAATGAGAGTTACCACATATCCCCTTGGGTACCCAACCACATCCTTGGGTGCTTTCAAAAAAGATGCTTGAGGGACTCAATGGTAGTACACCCAGTTAAACCCACATGTCACCATTCATGAGAAACCATGTTCAAGCACCTGGTGGAGAAGCATCATGAGCAGTAGAGCAGTGCTGCAGGTCTCTTCCCTTCTATCCATTTCTCTCCATCTCTATCTCTGTGACCCTCCATCAAAAAATGAAGTATTCTCTAATTCCATTCCAGGAGGTTCACTTCCTAACTAAGTCCCAAAATCTAGATATAGACCAGGTCCCGTGAGATAGAGCATATGTTCATATGTATACATAAACTAGGGCAAAATATATACCTGACAGAAAAAAATACACAATAGTCTATAGTGAGTCAGTATAAAGTTCATAATAGATACCCTCCTCACCTACTTCCTATTACAGTTCTCTCACTCACTCCAAAGCTAACCTCAGCAAAGCAAGGTCTGCAAAGAGACTGGCATACTTTAACAATGACTTTTTTAGTCACTATCAGGCCACCCCATCAGCTGAGGCCCAATTCAGGAGTCCTGAGATTCCCAAGCATACATGATGGGTCTAGACATCAAATAAGTCACTCTCCATTGCTATTGGTCATCTATATCAGGAATAACTCAATAGACCCCTTTGTGGGCCCCCATAGGACCTTGCCCTCAACTTGGATCAATAATGGTAGAGAATGGTCCATCCTCCAAAAGGAGGATGGACAACATACTCTATGCTACACCTGAGGAAGATGGGTCAATATTGGGGCAGCCTGGAATGTTCCTATTCATGACCACAGAATATGAGCTCAGATCTATAGGGATGCAGAGGTCACATAGGCTCCTAAGCTAATTATGAGCCCCAGATCACATTAAATCGATGGAGTTTACAGTCAACAATATTTATATACCTTTCCCATATTACGGAGCTACTCTCTTTCCTGATCCAGCTTTCTGGTCCTTTTTCCAGCCATGACATCATCTCCCCAGACAATAACTTGGATCCACTGGCATGTCAGATTTCAGGCTCAGGGGAAGAAAGAAAAAGAAAAAAAAACTAGTATAGCCACAGGCCCTTTTAACTAAAATATGCCTACTAGCTATCTACAAAATGGAGGACACCAACCCCCCCCTCCAACTCTTCATCTGCACTATTCCAGTATTTAGGTCCATGATTGGTCAACAATTTGTTTGGCTTTGTATGTTAACTCTCTTTTCAACCACCAGGTTCCAGATGCTAGTATGATGCTGACCAGACTTCCCTGGACAGACAACCCCACTGTCCTAAAGCTCCGATTCCCGAGAGTCCTTCCCCAGTAGGGAAAGAAAGAGGCAGACTGGGAGTATGGATTGACCTGCAAACACCATGTCCAGTGGAGAAGCAATTACAGAAGCCAGACCATCCACCTTCTGCATCCCACAATGACCTTGGGTCCATACTCCCAGAAGGCTAAAGAATAGCAAAGCTAGCAGGGGAGAGGATGGGGTACAGAGTTCTGGTGGTGGGAAGTGTGTGGAGTTGTACGCCTGTTATCCTATGGTTTAGTCAATGTTTCCTTTTTATAGTTAAAAAATTTTAAAAATAAAATAAATGAAAATTAAAAATGGCCACTGGGAACACTGGCCTCATCATTAAGGCACTGAGGCCCAGTAATAATCCTGGTGGCAAAAACAAGACCTAAAATGATTCGTGAATAAGATACAAAAAGGGGGTTCAGGATTTTTAAGTGTAGATAGCTATATATTAGAATTAAGACCACAGAATGTTATAACTGTTAGGAACCACGGAGACCCAGTAGAGTCTCACAGCAAGTTCTAAAAAGTTTTATGACACTGCTGGGCTTTTGTGGCATAGGGAGACAGTTGAGGCAGGAAGAACTCCGAGCATATAGGAAAAAGGAGTAGGCAGAGGCTAACTAACAAAAACAAACAAAGAATGAAAGAAAGAAAGAAAGAAAGAAAGAAAGAAAGAAAGAAAGAAAGAAAGAAAGAAAAAAAAAAGAAGGAACACTCAAGCCTCCAGTCCCTACCTTAGCAAGCTTCACAAGTGGTGAAGCAGTGTTACAGGAGACTCTCTCCTCTCTCTCTCTCTCTCTCTCTCTCTCTCTCTCTCTCTCTCTCTCCCTCCCCTCTCAAATTCTGGCTGTCTCTATCCAACAAATAAAGATAATAAAAAAATTTTTAAATAACATATGAAGTACGGAGAACATCAGAATAAATACATCTTTAAAAAAAGAAAGAAGAGAGGAAAGGAAAGGAAAGGAAAAGAAAGGAAAGAAAAGGGAAGGGAAGGGAAGAGAAGGGAAGGGAAGGGAAGGGAAGGGAAGGGAAGGGAAGGGAAGGGAAGGGAAGGGAAGGGAAGGGAAGGGAAGGGAAGGGAAGGGAAGGGAAGGGAAGGGAAAGGAAGGGAAGGGAAGGGAAAGAAAATGGTGGGGGGCTTGGTGGTGGCACATCCTGTTAAGTGCACATATCACAATGCACAAGGACCAGGGTTTGAGTCCCCACTTCTTATCCACAGGGAGTATGCTTCACAAAATTGAAGCAAGTCTGCAGGTGTCTATGTTCTCTTTCCCTCTCTATCTCCCCACTCCTCTCAATTTCTCTCTGTTTTGCCAAATAAAAGTAGAAAGGGAAAAAAATGTTTGCTGTAAGTGGTGGGTTAATTGTGCCAGTGCTGAGCTCCAACAATATCCCTAGTGGCAATTAAAAAAAGAAAGAAATCCCATTATCAAAATAATGGATAACACCTCTCATTAGCAGTAAAGTACATGATGTTGGGGTCCAGAGATGGTGACTTGCCCAAGGACTCACAGTAGGTGGCAATCCCTAGGTCCCTTGAATTTCTCTGCTATACCAGGATGAGCTCATCATACAATCTAATTCCCCAAGAGATGATTTAATTAAAACTGGGTATTTTGGTTTCCATCTTGAGATTCTATTTATATCATGATAAGCATCTTGGATGTTAATAAAAATTATCTCAATTAATAAATACAAATTAGTTTTAAATAATATTTTATTTTTTAAGTTATTTATTCATGAGAAAAAGAGGAGGGAGGGAGGGAGAGAGAGAGAGAGAGGGAAAATAAGAATATAACTCTGGCTCTCTGTCCAGATCATCATCCATCAAGTCCCAGATGCTACCACAACCCCACCCTGACCTCCCTGCACAGATGACCACATGTCATCTCTCCAGAGCCCTACCCTACCAGGGAAATATTAGAGACAGAACAGGCCTGTCTAGGAGCATGGGTCGAACAGGCAACTGCCCACATGTTAGCAGGAAGCAGTTAAAGAGGCTCAAAACTCCATGCTTCAACATCTCCCAAAATTGTGGGGGTCCATAATCCTAGAGAGAGAAATGTTGAGGGACAGGAGGTACATGGAGGGTACCACCCAGAAAATGGGAGTGGTGACAGGTGTGACTTGGAAAGGTGGAGGTGGGACTTGGGTGTTAAAAGGGAGACCTGTGGGTGTGGCTCTCTTTCTGTCCAGATCAGCATGTATTAACTCCTCTTCTCCCTCTCAACCACCGTCATTCTCTCCTCTTGCTCTCTCTCTCTGTCTCTGTCTCTTTATCTCTCTCCCGCCTCTCTCTCATGTCCTAATATGTGAATGTTTTCAATTTTCCTGAATAAAATTTAAAATTCCTGAAAAAAAATATATAACTCTGGTACATGCAATGCCAGGGATTGTGCCACCTCTCAGGTTATGAAATAATATTTTCAACAGTGCTGAGAACTTCGTCTCTCTGACATTCTGGACTCTAGTATTTTTTTATTTATTTTTATTTATTTAAAAAAGGAGAGAGACACTAACAAATCCATAGAATAAAAGGAGACAACTCCTCACAATTCCCACTACCAGAACTCTGTATCCATTCCCCTCCCCGATAGCTTTATGATTCTTTATCCCTCTGGAAGTATGGACACAAGAGGATGCAGAAGGTGGAAGGTCTAGCTTCTGTAATCACTTCCCCACTGAACATGGGTGTTGACAGGTCGATCCATACTCCCAGCCTACCTCTCTCTTTCCCTAGTAGGGTGGGGCTCTTGGGAAGTGGAGTTCCAGGACATATTGGTGGGGTCTGTCCAGGGAAGTCTGGTCAGCATCATGCTAGCATCTGGAACCTGGTGGTTGAAAAGAGAGTTAACATACAAAGCCAAACAAATTGTTGACCAATCATGGACCTAAAGGCTGGAATAGTGCAGATGGAGAGTTGGGGGGTCCTCCATTTTGTAGATAGCTAGTAGGCATATTTTAGTTATATTTCAAAGGACCTGTAGTATACTAGTTTTTTTTTTTTCCTTTGAGCCTGAAATTTGATATGCACATAGATCCAAGTTATTGTCTGGGGAGGTGATGTCATGGCTGGAAAAGGGACAGAAGGCTGTATCAGGGAAGAGAGTAGCTTCCTAATATGGGGACTTTAGTATTTTAATCAATTACAACTTCAACAGAGAAAACCATTTCTGAGGGCAAGGACAGTCATTTCTTCCTTGAAAGTTAGGGTGACATTAATCCTCTTATGCCAACCAAATATAATAACCATGTTTTGTTTTGTTTGTTTCCTGCAAGGGCTTTTTCTTATGTAAGAATTGACGTAGAGGGCCAGAAGGTAGTTCATCCTGTAGAATGAGGACCCAGGTTTGATTCCCAGGCTAAAAAGAGGAATCTTCATGAGCACTAGAGTAGGGCTGCAGTATCTCTCCTTCTTTCTGTGTGTGTGTGTGTGTGTGTGTGTGTGTGTGTGTGTGTGTGTGTGTGTGTGTGTGTGTGTTTGCATGTGTAGGTGGATTTTTTGTCATTTATCTAGAAGAAAGAAAGAAATGGCTATTAGGAGTGATAGAGTCATGCAGGCACTGAGCTTGAGTAAGAACTCTAGTGGCAACAAAAATGGGAAGACAGGCAGTAGCACAACTGGTAAACCATATGAATTACCATGATCAATGTGGTCCCCATCTGCAGGGGGGAAAGCTTCACAAGTGGTGGAGCAGTGTTACAGGTATCTGTGACTAAGAACAGGGAAATGCAGTGCTGATTGCCATGATTTCAGACTTTTTTCCCCTGGAGGTTTCCTACACTCCTAGAGTAGGTTGAGAAGGGATCAGAATGTAGCTGTCCTCCTCTTTCTCCCTCTTTATCGCTTTCTTCCCTCTCAGTCTCTCTGTCTTATCAAATAAAAGGCTAAGTGCTGACACACCTGGGTGAGCATGTACATTATCATGCTCAAGGACCTGGATTCAAGTTTCCAGTCCACACCTGCAGGGAGGAAACTGCCTCTCTCCTCCTCTCTCTCTCTGTCCTATGAAATAAATAGTGGGGGGAAATAAAAAGTAGCCACCAAGAACAGTGGAATTATCATTCAGGCACCAGACCTAAGCTACAACCATGGTGGCAATAAAAGAAAATAATAACTAAAAGGAAAGAGAAAAAAGTGGCCATGAGGACCACTGGATTTATCTTGCAGATACCAAGCACCAGCAATAACACTTGTGGTAAAAGAAAGAAAGAAAGAAAGAAAGAAAGAAAGAAAGAAAGAAAGAAAGAGAAGGGGGGGGGAGAGAGAAAGAAAGAAAGAAAGAAAGAAAGAGAGGGGGGAGAGAGAGAAAGAAAGAAAGAAAAGGAGGAAAAGGGATTTTTTTAAGGAAAAAATGAAAGGAAAGGGGAAAGGAAAGGAAAGGAAAGGAAAGGAAAGGAAAGGAAAGGAAAGGAAAGGAAAGGAAAGGAAAGGAAAGGAAAGGAAAGGAAAGGAAAGGAAAGGAAAGGAAAGGAAGTGATCAACTGAAAGACAGCTGCATTCTGATCCCTTCCTAACCTACTCCAGGAGTGTAGGAAACCTCCAGGGGAAAAAAGTCTGAAATCATGGCAATCAGCATTGCATTTCCCTGTTCTTAGTCACAGACACAAAGGATTAAGAGATGAAGCTGAGATACAAGACCCACAAGTCCTGGCATTGTTTGAAATCCACTCAAGCCACCCTTTTCAAGTATCTAGGTGCTTCTGTCCACATTGCTTTAAAAAAAATGCTTTCCATGTATCACACAGAATCCTCACCCTCAAAGTGGGTAACCACCTGTTCTTTTCTTTTCTCTCTCTTTTTTCTTTAGAGTAAGAGTGAGAGAAGCAATGGCTCCTTCCAATGACTTCACTGGACTGGGGTTCAGCTTCAAACCTAGGTTGTACCCAGGTCAAAGCAGTGCACTATTCAACTGAGCAGGACTCTATCTGTTCTAAAGAAGAGGAAATGAAGGGGAAGATTATATACTCCATAGAATACTACTCTAATAAAAAAAGATGATGTTGTGTCCTTTGGGACAGAATGAATAGAACTGAAAGTGATTATATTTTGTGAAATGAGGATAAAACTCAGCTATGGAATAATTTCACTCATATGTGGAATCTAGAGAACTGATACACATCAACTTGGAAAAAATTAACAGGAGCAAGCAGACTGTTTCTTGTGAGAACTCTGGTGGTTATCTTTGGGAGATGGGAGGGTGGGGACACAGAACTGTGGTTTGCTGTGGAACTATACATAGAAATCTTACAATCTTAGAACCTAGTATTAATGAAAAATTTAAAAATGAAAAAATATGTATTTGTCTCAAATCACAAAAGAATCCTTAGTATAGAGGCCCAGAAGAGAAGTCACATGTGCAAGTTGTCGGGCTGGCTTCGTGGGCGGGAGTAACTCAGAATTTGAGGATAAAATCAGCTATGGTGGACAGGACTGAGCTCCAGTCCTAGGAGGACCATGGCCTCTCCTTAGGGGAAGATCTGCTGTTCCCAGAAGAATTCAGCAGGAGAGATGAGGACAGAAAGAAACACCAGACAGGGTCAGGGGCTTGACATGCTGCAATCCATCCATTCCTCATTTGGTAAGAGATTGGGACCCTGAAGTGAGACAAGAGTTCAGAGCACCCAAGATAGAGCTGGACTATGGGAAATTTGGGGAGATGACAGTTCCAGGCATGGAAGAACTCACTGATGCAGCTGCTTGCTGTTGGGAAGTTGGCCGTAAGTGACCTGAGTCTTCTTCTTTCCTCCACCCTTAAAACTTTCAGCATCTGCTGCATGGAGCTATCCATCCCTCTCAAAGCCTCTTTATATGTCACCCATTGTCCTAGCTGCAGCCCCACAGCCCTTTCCAAGTCTACCTGAGAAACCTGACTCAGTTTTGCAAAGCAGACCATGTCACCATCATGTTTAGGAAGGCAATTGGGAGGTGTCCTCTCTGTTCTTTTCATCTCTCTGTCATCACACTGACATCACACTTACCTTATTACCAGACAGAATGGCCACAGGTACTTCCATCCTTGTGATAATCAGTAAAGAACTGAAGGTTGCACACCAAATTTGAAGCTAAGAGTCTTATTGCAGTGTAGTGAGCAAGATGATTCTCATAGAATGAGAGGGCTCACTCCTCAGTAAGGAGATGGGCCCCAAAATACAGCACTGAGTGTGTTTTAAAGTAAAAGTTTGGGGACTTCCAGAGGGAGGGCTACAGAGCAGCAGCAGCTGTGTTTCTCTCCTCTCCTCTCCCAGGTCAACTAGGAATACCAAAGGAGATCACCTGGGACCGCAACCAGATAGGATTAGAACAACTTCAGGAAACCACCAAATCACTGGTAAGTGCAAACACGTGTGGCTCGTGTACAAAGAGAAGCTTAAGGAGAGACTGAGCAGCTGGTAACAGCCCAGCAGATTACCGGTTGAGGCTTCACCTCCAGTCTGTTTTACCAACAAAAAGACTACTGAAGGGAGGAGAGGAATCCCCTAAGACTCACCAGATCCAACTATGAGTCTCCATTGCTACTGCCTTCAGAGGCTGGAGCAGCAGAGGAGAGGTCCTTTGCTGACACTGGGGGACAGAGAACTGACCAAGAAACTCAGAAGAGCTACACCTCGGTGGCCCAGCAGTGGGGCTGTGTGGTGGGAGCCTTTCCACATTATTCTCCTAATGATAACATAGTGAATAGTTGCCTCTGAACCTACAGACTATAACCTGGACTTGTTTAGAAACTCACAGGGCTGCCCACTCTCACCACTTTTATTCAACATAGACCTAGAAGTCCTTGCCATAGCAATCAGACAAGAAAGAGATATTGGAAGTCGGGCAGTAGCACAGCAGGTTAAGCACAGGTGGCACAAAGTGCAAGGACTGGCATAAGGATCCCAGCTCAAGCCCCTGGCTCCCCACCTGCAGGGGAGTCACTTCACAAGCAGTGAAGTAGGCCTGCAGGTGTCTGTCTTTCTCTCCCCCTCTCTGTCTTCCCCTTCTCTCTCCATTTCTCTCTGTCCTTTCCAACAATGATGACAACAATAATAATTACAACAATAAAACAAGGGCAACAAAAGGGGATAAATATTTTTTAAATTTTTAAAAACAAAAACTATATTTAAAAAAAGAGAGATATCAAAGGTATCAAAATTGGAAAGGATGGATTTAAACTCTCATTATTCACAGATGATATGTTGGTATACCTAGAAGACCCCAGAAACTCCACCAGGAAACTACTGGAAATAATCAATAAATTCAGTCAAGTAGCAGGCTACAAAATCAATATCCATAAATCCATGGCATTCCTTTATGCAAAAGATAGGTCAGAAGAAATGAAACTGAAGAAAGCAATACCTTTCACAATTGAACCCAAGAAGATTAAATATCTAGGAATAAGTTTAACGAAGAATGTAAAGGACCTTTTTAAGGAAAACTATAAGACACTGTTAAAATAAATAGAGGATGACACAAAGAAACGGAAGAACATCCCCCATTCATGGACTGGGAGAATAAATATCATTAAAATGGCAATTGTGCCAAAAGTAATCTATAGATTCAATGCAATCCCTATTAAAATCCCAATGATATATTTTAAGGAAATTGAACAGATGATTCAGAATTTGTGTGGAACTCTAAAAAGCCACAAATAGCAAAAACACTCCTAAGGAAAAAGAAGAAAAATGGAGGCATCACAATACCCAATTTCAGTTTATACGACAAAGCAGTAGTAATCAAAACAGTGTGGTACTAGAACAAAAATAGTCATCTGGAATAGGATAGAGAGCCCAGAACTCAATCCATATATGTAGATACCTCATATATGACAAATCTGCCCATTGGGGAAAAGAAAGTCTCTTTAACAAATGATGTTGGCAGAATTGGACAGCCACATGTAGAAAAATGAAACTAGAAAACCAATTAACATCATACACAAAATTAACTCAAAATGGATCAAAGATCTGGACATCAGACCTGAATGTATAAAATACAAAGAAGAACATATTGGTGAAACATTTCATTAACATTTCATAAACATTTCATTAACATTTCATTTCATTAACATATTTAGAGACTTCACCCTATGGGCAAGGGAAACAAAAGCAAGACTGAACAAGTGGGAGTATATCAAATTAAAAAGCTTCCATATATCAGAAGGAAACTCCATAAACAGGAAACCCAGCAAATGAGAGAACATATTCACACATCATACTTCAGACAAGCACTTGATATTGAACATCTATAAAGAACTCATTCAGCTCAACAAAAAGAAAAATAACAAAAAGAAAAATAAAAAAGTGGCAGAGGACATGCATAGACAGTTCTCCAAAGAAGAGATATGCATGGCCCACAGACATATGCAGAAATGCTCTAATTCACTCATCACCAGAGAAATACAAATTAAAACTACACTGAGATACCACCTCACACCTGTAAGCATGGCCTTCATTAGCAAAACAAGAGAAGATATATGTTGGAAAGGATGTGGAGAGAAAGGAACCCTAATACATTGCTGGTGGGAATGCAAAATGGTACAAACATTATGGAGAACAGTATGAAAAATCTTTAAGCAAATACAGATGGAAATACCTTATGACCCAGCAATCCCACTCCTAGGCATTTATCCAAAAGAGATAATATCACTAATTCAAAGGGATATATGCACCCCCATGTTCATAGCTGCACTATCTACAATAGCAAAAATTTGGTAGCAACCAAAATGTTCCTCCACAGATGAGTGGTTAAAAAAGTGATGGGACATATACTCAATGGAATACTACTCATCAATAAAAAAAAGATGATTTTATATCCTTTAGGATAAAATGGATGAAACTTGAGAACATTATGCTTAGTGAAATAAGCAAGGGAGTAAAGGAAAACTACAGAATGGTCTCATATGCAGAATTTAGAGAACTGAACACAAATACATAAAATAAACAACCAGACACAACACAACCCATATTTAAATTGGGAAAACTATAGTGGTTACCTAGGGAAAGGGGGGATGGCAAAGACTTTCAATGGCGGGGAAGAGGTGAAACTCTAGTCCTAGCACTATTTAGTCTTATCAGTCATAATACGACATGTAGGGGGATGAATAGAGTTAATATTTCAGTTTCCCTGACTTTCTAGACTGTAGCCCTAAGCACACATAATAGCTTTTGCTAATATTTATCCTAGACTTGCAAAGTGATCAAACTCTGATAAGGAGATTAATTGTTTACAGATCTCTAAAAATGTATCTGAAATAGTAGCTCTGCAAACATCTAAATTAACTATAGATTTAAGCCAGACAGGTGGGATGCATTGGATCGACCTTCTCATGGTGCATCCCGTGAGTATTCATTTATTGGGGAAACTGACGATCCTTCCTAGCCGACTGAATCCACATGGATCCCAGTCACTTTCAAAGCCAGCAACAAGCAGACATCAGGCTCAACCTGACGCTGTTGACTGGCTACGGAAGAAGGGCAAATGCTAGAAGAAGAAGAAGCCAGACAGGTCAAGATCTTTTGACCTTTTTGTAAGTATTTAAAATACAAAGAGGTTCAGATACCACTAAAAGCATTCAAATCATAGTGAAGTGAAATATACTAATATAGATACTAAACCCCCAACTTACCTGGCTATAATAACTAATTATTGATATTTTAACTCCCTCTAAGACTATAAGAAACACCTTGCATTCTCTTTAAGACCCGCATTTATCCTAGTCCTTGTATCTCTAAGATATGCCCAAACTTCTAGAAATTCCTTTTATTGATGATTTCTTACCACCTTTGTCAACTTCAACCAATCCGCTACTGGTGCTGCCAACTCACATTATGATGCCATTGAAATCCTACTGTGGACTGAAACTAGAGATACCAGACACCAGCCTTAGAAGTTAACCTTGTAACTCTTCAAATCTGGTAAAAACTTTCCTAACACATGGGACAACCTACCTCCAAGTTAGATGGCACGTCATTTAACTAAGTAACAGACACCAGATTAGACTAGGGTTTAGAGTACTGGATACAGGTATGCACATATCCATAAACAAGGGGAAATCATATAACTCAAATTTAAAGTGCTTAATAATGGTTGAGTGCCTAAAGAAGGCATCATAAATTCTGTAATTTATTTGATTTAGACAAAATTAGCAGGACAGCCTAGCAGAAAGGTCCAAAGAAGACAGATGCCCAAAACCTAACTCTGATTGGGCTCAAAAAATGATAATCAGTGCCTAAACAACTAAGAGAAAATCTAAGATAGTCATATAGAGAAAGAACTACAAAAATTGGATAAGGGCAAGAGACTGGCCCACTTAATAATGGCCTGTTTGGTCAATATCACACCATCTGGTCATCTTCGGTCCTAGTTAAGGACTCCTTGGATGCCCATACACATATGATTGGCATTGATATCTAAAGGTCCCCTCTCTCCACTACCACTGGCTGCTTCTATAGGGAACAACATCTTGTGGGCCCTCTCAGGAGCTTAGCTCTACCATTAAGCAATGATAGTAGGGATAACCCCAGTCTCTCAAGGGAGGCTGGGGGTATCATACACTGCCACTTGAAAAAACCTGGTCCTGAAATGAGTGCAGACAGTTATGTTTCTCAGATGTGACAATGAGCTATAAGGGCAGACCAATAGGGACTTAGAGGTTACACAGGCTCTGGTACTAATATATATATATATATATATATATGCATTTACATATGGGCACTGGAGCAGGTGGATGGAGGTAAATACTTAATGTTAGCCACAAAACTCTTTTTTTTATAAGAATGGGAGCTACTCCCTTCCCTAATCCAACTTCCTGCTCCCCTTTCTCTACTCTGAAAGCATTCTCTCAGACAATATTCTCATCCAACCTCACTCTAGCTACCAAACTCAAGCAAAATTATTACTGTTCTATGTACCCAGGAACATACCTAAAATGGTTCTCCTAGATTTCTTCTACCCTAAAATCCCTAAACTCATCTGCTCTGATCCTATTTTCTGTATTCTGTTTCTTAACCATCTTGTCTCAACTTAGGTCATGCCACCTTCTAGACACCAAGTTACAATTGTTACCATGACTCCATCCTGACTTATCTGGGAAGACAACTTCACCAATGTGTGCTTGACCCTTGCATCTCCAGAGTTCTGGTCCACTAGGAAAAGATATAAACAGGTTGGGGGTATGGAACGGCCTATTAATGCCCATGCTCAGTAGAGAAATAGCTATAGAAGCCAGAACTCCTACCTTCTGCTCCCCATAAACAACCCTGATCCTCACTTCCATCAGGGAAGAATTGATAGGATGAAAATAAGAGACATCTGCACTCCAGCTTCATCAGCACCCAGAGAGAGAGAAGGAAAAGGAGAGGGACATATGGAGGCAGTTATGATGTCATGAGAATCTTAGAAGGAAATAAAGAAGTGAATCATAAAAAGAAGGGCCAACTATGTATAAATATAGACAGATAGTTGTAGAAAGGATGGTTGGCCAAAGTCTAAAATTTTAGATGAACAGTGGTGGATTGCAGTGGGGAGAGTAAAGATTCAGAACTCTGGTGGTGGGGGATGGTGTGGATTCAAAATCCCACTGATATGTAATTCTGTAATATAAAAATATAAAAAATTAATTAATTAAAATTAAAAATAAAAATAAAAGGAAAAAATAAACTCACAGGGCCCAGAAGTGCTGCCTCTCTTGGAAGAAAAGATAAAATTGAGCTGGGAGCTTGGGATTCTTAGGGTTACTCTTTGTATAACCACTGTATGGTCTCTCCCTCACCCTGCTTTATCCCTTCATCAGCAATGAAT
Source organism: Erinaceus europaeus (assembly GCF_950295315.1). Taxonomy (NCBI): domain Eukaryota; kingdom Metazoa; phylum Chordata; class Mammalia; order Eulipotyphla; family Erinaceidae; genus Erinaceus; species Erinaceus europaeus. The sequence goes on from NC_080170.1 coordinate 74,533,932, forward strand.
AATTAAGCTAAGAGACCTACTTGTAATTTAAATGCCCTAAGGCTCCAATATCCTACAGGGAAGAAAAAGAACAAAAGAGGCTTAAACAGCCACTGTGCTCCAACTCAGGAATTGAAATAATATTGAAACAACAGTTAATTTCCACAACTGTGAACTCTTTAAGTATCTTTCTTAGACACACATCAATCCAGGCAAGAGTGATCAGTAATTTGAAAAGTACTGAGAGAGGGACCTCATAACATACTACATAGAATGATTAAACCAAAAGGAAGAAATATTGGACAATTAAACCAGGGGAAAAGCCCAGATAAGAGCCTCCCAAGGGTGAAGCACAAAAATAATAAGGGTAACAGTCAACTGCTAGTTAAGGAAGTAGTCACAGGAGTGAGTAAAAAGTTTGAAAGAATTATCATCAGAAATGCAGAAACAACAAATGAGACTCTGGAAGAAAAACACTATCTATCTCAAGGTTATTAGAGATCTAAAAGCTGAAATAGCTGAGCTAAGAACACAACTAGCTGAACAAGCTAAAACAGTATCAGAACAGGGTAACAAAATAGATGAGTTACAGAAAACAGTACAGGGAGAGAGAATATAATAAATGAGACTGAAGACGGAATTAGCAAGATCAAAGAAGAATTAGAGACAACTAAAAAGAAGTAAGAGATCTCAAAAAGAGATTAAGAGATACTGAAAACAACAACAGAGACATATAGGATGACTTCAAAAGAAATAATGTATGCATTATTGGTTTACTAGAGGAAGAGAGGGAGGGGAAGAAAGCATTCTTCAGGACATAATAGCTAAGAACTTCTCTAGTCTAGACAACATCAAAGACATAAAGGTTCAAGAAGCCCGAGGGTCCCAAACAGAATTAACCTGGACTTAAAGACACCAAGACACATCATATTTAGAATGAAAATGAATAAGGGTAAAGAAAGGATCGTGAAGGCGACAAGAAAAAAACAAAGAGTCACCTCAGAGGAAAACCAATAAAGTTAGTAGAAGACTTCTCCACACATGCACAAGAAAATGGCAAGCTATCTATTGAGAGGTCAGTGAGAAAACCTTTCAACAAATAATACTGTATTCATCTAGACTCATTCAGACTAGCTGGAGGCATAAAAACCTTCTCAGACAAACAAGAGTTGAATGAATCAGCTATCACCAAGCCTGCCCTGAAAGAAGTTCTGAAAGGTCTCCTATAAATATGCCATCTATCAGGACATTCTAAAGATCTACAATAATGGCAGTAAAATACCATCAATCTATTATATCAATAAATGTCAATGGCCTGAATTCACCTATTAAAAATCACAGAGTACAAAGATCAATCAGAAAATACACCTAACAATATGCTGTCTACAGGAAGCCCACCTAAGTCAACAAGTCAAACACAGAATCAAAGTGAAAGGATGGAAAACTATCATACAACAATGGTCCACAGAAAAGGTCAGTAACAGCTATTCTCATATCTGACATGATAGATTTTAAAATAAAAAAATATAAAAAGATAGGGATGGACACTACTTAATTATCAGAGGATCAGTCAATCAAGAGGACTTAACAATTATTAACATCTATGCACCCAAAGATAAGCCATATAAATACATTAAAAGTCTACTGAAAGAGCTACAGCAATATGTTAACAGCAACACAGTCATAGTAGGGGACTTTAACACCCCACTCTCTCAACTTGACAGATCATCCAGGAAGAAAATCAATAAAGACATGAGGGACCTAAATGAGAAGATAGATAAACTGGAAATATTGGACATTTTCAGAGTCATTCGCCGCAAGAAACTGGAATACACATTTTACTCAAGTCCACATGGGTCATTCTCAGGATAGACAATATGTTAGGCCACAAAGACAGCATCAGAAAATGCAAGAGCATTGAAATCATCCCAAGCATCTTCTCATACCACAGTGAAATTAAACTAATACTTAATAATAAACAAAAGATTAGTAATAGTCCCAAAAGGTGGAAGCTCAACAGTACACTACTGAACAACTACTGGGTCAAAGAGGAAATAAAGGAAGAAATGAAAATGTTTTGAGAATTCAATGAAAATGAAGACATAAGCTACCAAAATATTTGGGACACAGCTAAGGCAGTTCTGAGAAGGACGTTCATAGCCATACAAGCACACATTAGGAAATAAGAAAAAGCACAAATAAGCAACCTGATTGCACACCTTAAAAACGAAGAAGAAGAAGAAGAAGAAGAAGAAGAAGAAGAAGAAGAAGAAGAAGAAGGAGAAGGAGAAGGAGAAGGAGAAGGAGAAGGAGAAGGAGAAGGAGAAGGAGAAGGAGAAGGAGAAGAAGGAGAAGAAGCAGCAGCAGCAGCAGCGGAAGGGGAAGGGAAGGGAGAGGGGGAGGGAGAGGGGGGAGGGGGAAGGGGAAGGGGAGGGGGAGGGGGAGGGGGAAAGGGAAGCAGAAGAACAAAGGAATGCTAAAACAACCAGAAGGACAGAAATAACTAAATTAAGAGCAGAAATAAATAATACTGAAAATAAGAAAACAATACAAAAGATCAATGAAAGGAAATGTTGGTTCTTCGAAAGAGTGAACAAAATTATCAAAACTTTAGCCAGACTCACAAAATAAAAAAGGAAAGACTCAAATAAATAGGATTTTAAATGAAAGAGGAAATATCACAAAAGACACTGCAGCAATTCAACATAGCATGTGAGCCTTCTAAGAACAACTATATGCCACCAAGCTAGAGAACCTGGAAGAAATGGACAATTTCAAACATTCCTACAAACTTCCTAAATTAAAGAGGAACTAGATAATATGAACAGGCCCATCACAGCCAATGAAATTGAAACAGTTACCAAAACCTTCCGAAGAGTAAAAGTCCTGGACCAGATGGTTTTAAAAATAAATTCTTTTTTTAAATTTGTTTATTTGTTTAAGAAAGGAGACATCCTGGATTGAAGACCCCACCAATGTATCCTGGAGCTCAGCTTACCCAGAGACACACCTTACTAGGGAAAGAGAGAGGCAGACTGGGAGTATGGACCGACCAGTCAATGCCCATGTTCAGCGGGGAAGCAATTACAGAAGCCAGACCTTCTACCTTCTGCAACCCTCAATGACCCTGGGTCCATGCTCCCAGAGGGCTAGAGAATGGGAAAGCTATCATGGGAGGGGGTGGGTTATGGAGATTGGGTGGTGGGAATTGTGTGGAGTTGTACCCCTCCTACCTTATGTTTTTGTTCATTAATCCTTTCTTAAATAAAAAATTAAAAAAAAGAAAGGAGACATTAACAAATCATAGGATGGGGGGTACAACTCCACAAAATTCCTGCCACCCAATCTCCATATCCCATCCCCTCCCCAATAGCTTTCCCATTCTCTATCCCTCTGGGAGCGTGGACCCACGGTCGTTGTGGGTTGCAGAAGGTGGGAGGTCTGGCTTCTGTAATTGCTTCCCCGCTGAACATGGGCGTTGACTGGTCGATGCATACTCCCAGTCTGCCTCTCTCTTTCCCTAGTAGGGTGAGTCCTGGGGAAGCTGAGCTCCAGGACACATTGGTGGGGTCTTCAATCCAGGGAAGCCTGGCCGGCATCCTGATGGCATCTGGAACCTGGTGGCTGAAAAGAGAGTTAACATACAAAGCCAAACAAATTGTTGAAGAATCATGGACCCAAAGGTTGGAATAGTGGAGATGAAGTGTTGGGGGGTACTCACTGCAAACTCTAGTGTACTACTGCTTTCAGGTATATACTTGCCATAGTTTATGGATACCTGTGAACATATGCTCTATCTCCTGGAACCTGGTCTATATCTAGGTTTTGGGACTTTGTTAGGAAGTGAACTACCTGGGATAGAATTAGAGAATACTATGAAAGGAAAGGTCTCACCCAAGTGATGAAGCTGAAGGGTTGTCGTTCCACACCTGAAGTCTCTGGACACAGTCTGAAGTGAAGCGTGCTGGGGTGGCACTAGTTGCTTTGATTAGGTTGCAATCAGCGGATGCAATATTATTTGATATGAATTGGGAGAAACATATGGGAAAGTGGGCCCTACCCTAGGGTCCCAGGACTGGGGGAAGTTTAGGCTCTATAGTGGAGATGTGAGGTTCCTGTTGTCTTAGGGTTCGAGAAGACAATGGATAATTACTGTTATCATCACATTATTTGGTAATTGGGTTAGCTCTGAAAAGTCCCTTTGTTAGACATACAATCAATTTTCCCCCTCTCATATTAATTAAATAGTGATTTCTATTACTACAGTTTAACAGGTGTGTACATAAACACCATTCCCATCACCAAAAGATTGTGTCCCATCCCACCCATCCACCCCTAACACCCCCGCCCCCGCTGACCCAGGAAGCCACATATCCACCCTCCCACTCACCACAGGGTTTTTACTTTGATGCCCTACTTTCAATTTAGTCAGGTCCTGTCTTTAGTTTCCCTTTCTGATCTTTTTCAACTTCTGTTGATGAGTGGGATCATCCCATACTCATCTTTATCTTTCTGACTCAGCTCACTTAACACAATTCCTTCTAGCTCTGACTAAGATGGGTCAGAGAAGTTGAGGTCATTGTTCTTAGTAGCTGCATAGTATTCCATTGTGTATATATACCAAAGTTTTCTCAGCCACTCATCTGTTGTTGGGCACCTGGGTTGCTTCCAAGTTTTAGCTATTATGAATTGAGCTGCTCTGAACATGGGCGTACACATATCTTTTTGGTTGGGTGTTATGGAGTACTTGGGAAATATCCCCAGGAGAGGAATTACTGGATCATATGGAAGGTCTATGTCTAGCCTTGTGAGAGTTCTCCAGACTGCTCTCCACAAAGGCTGGACCAATTTACATTCCCTCCAGCAATGCAAAAGGGTCCCTCTGTCCCTATAGCCTCTCGAGCATATGTTGCTGCTGTCCTTTTTGATGTATGCCATTCTCACAGGGGTGAGGTGGTATCTCAATGTTGTCTTTTTTTGCATTTCTCTGACAATCAGCGACCTAAAGCAGTTTTTCACATGTTTGTTAGCCTTTTGGATCTCCTCTGGAGTGAATGTTCTGTTCATATCCTCTGCCTATTTATGGATGGGGTCATTTGCTTTTTTGTTGCTAAGTTTGTTGAGCTCTGTGTATTTTGGTGCTTAGTCTCTTGTCTGATGTATGGCATGTAAATATCTTCTCCCATTCTGTGAGGGGTCTCTTTGTGTGATAGTTTCTTTGGCTGTGAAGAAGCTTTTCAATGTAATATAGTACCATTTGCTTGTTTCTGCTTTAGTCTTCCTTGCAATTGGGTTTGTATCATCAAAGATGTCCTTGAGGTTTAGGTGAGAAAGTGTTCCACCAATGTTTTCCTCTAAGTACTTCCTTGTTTCTGGTCTAACATCCTGGTATTTAATCCATTTGGGGTTGATTTTTGTTTCTGGCCAGATAAAGTGGTTCAGTTTCATTGTTCTGCATGTTACAACCCAGTTATCCCAGCACCATTTATTGAAGAGAGCCTCCTTCTTCCATTTCATACTTTAGGCCCCCTTATCAAAGATTACATGTCTATAGGTGTGGGGGTTTAGATCTGGGCTTTCAATTCTGTTCCACTGGTCTGTGTGGCTATTTTTGTTCCAGTACCAGTCTGTTTTGATGATGATGGACTTATAATATAGTTTGAGATGTGGGAGTGTGATGCCTCCATTTCTGTTTCTTTTCCTCAAGATGGTTTTGGCAATTCTAGTTGTTTTCTGGTTCAGATAAATGATTGTAGTTTTTGTTCTATTCTCTTAAAGAAGCTTGGTAGAAATTTAATGGGTATTGCATCATTTTGTAGGCTGACACCTTGCTATATTGCCTAATAACTTCCAGTAGTTTTCTGCTGGATTCTTTAGGTCTTTCTATGTATACTATCATATCATCTGCAAATAGTGAGAACTTGACTTATTCCATTCCAAACTGTATTCCTTTGATTCCTTTCTCTTGCCTGATTGCTATGGCAAGAAGTTCCAACACTATGTTGAAGAGTAATGGTGACAGTGGACAGCCCTGTCTCGTCCCTCATCTGAGGGGGAATGCTTTCAGCTTCTGTCCATTGAGTATGATGTTGGCTGTAGGTTTGCTATATATGGATTCCACTATCTTGAGTAATTTCCCATCTATTCCCATTTTTTGTAGGGTTTTGAGCATGAATGTATGTTGGATTTTGTCAAAGGCTTTCTCTGCATCTATTGAGATAATCATGTGGTTTTTGGCTTTACTTTTATTGATGTGGTGAATGACATTGTTCGACTTACATATGTTGAAATAACTTTGCATTCCTAGGATAAATCCCACTTAGTCATGATGAAAAATCTTTTTGATATGCTGTTGTATCCGGTTGGCCAAGATCTTGTTTAATATTTTGGCATGTGTGTTCATCAGAGATATTGATCTGTAGTTTTCCTTTTTTGTTCTGTCCCTGTCAGCTTTTGGTATCAGGGTGATGTTGGCTTCATAGAAGGTGGAAGGGAGTGTTCCTGTTTCTTCAATCTTATGGAAAAGCTTTATAAATATGGGTACTAACTGTTTCCTCAAGGTTTTGCAGAATTCGTTTGTGAAGCCATCTGGTCCACGACTTTTGTTGTTGGGGAGATTCTTAATAACGGTTTCGATTTCTTTGTCTGTGATTGGTGCATTTAGGTTTTGTAGTTCTTCTTGGTTCAGTTTTGGAAGGGCATATGTTTCTAGGAATTGTTCCATTTCTTCCAGATTCTCTAGCTTGGTGGCGTATAGTTCTTCATAGAAGTTTCGCATGATTTTCTGGATTTCTGTGGTATCAGTTGTGATATTTCCTCTATCATTTACAATTACATGAATTTGAGTCTTCTCCCTTTTTTGTTTAGTGAGTCTGGCTAGGTGTTTGTCAATTTTGTTTAATCTTTCAAAGAACCAACATTTGGCTTCACTGATCTTTGTATGGTTCTCTTATATTCGATGTTGTTTATTTCTGCTCTAGTTTTAATGATTTATGCCCTTCTGGTTGCTTTAGGGTTCCTTTGTTCCTCTTACTCTAAATTCTTGAGGTGTGCAGTAAGGTTGTTTATTTGATCTTTTTCTTGTTTAATATGTGGTTGTATGACTATGAGTTTCCTCTCAATACTGCTTTAGCTGTGTCACAAATATTTTGATAGGTTGTGTCTTCATTTTCATTTGTTTCCAGGAACATTTGAATTTATTGCTTGAGTGTCTCTCTGACCCAGTGGTTCTTAAGGAGTATTTTGTTTAGTTTCCAAATTCTGTGTCTTTTAATATTTTTCTGTTTGTTGTTAAATGTTAGTTTTACTCCTCTGTGGTCTGAGAAGATACTTGGGATGATTTCAGTGCTCTTGAACTTATTGATGCTGTCTTTGTGGCCTAACATGTGGTCTATCCTTGAGGATGTGTTGTGTGTATTAGAGAAGAATGTCTATTCCAGTTTTGGGGGTAAAGGGCTCTGAAGATGTCCAGGAGGTCTAGTCTGACATCTCTTCATTTAATTCTCTTGTTTCTTTGTTGATTCTCTGCTTCATTGATCTAAGTGTGAGAGTGGGGTGTTAAAATCTCTCACTATTGTTGTATTACTATTGATATATTTTTGAAGTTCTTTCAGTAGGTGTTTGATGTATTTAGATGGTCCCTCATTGGGTACATAGATGTTAATAATTGTTAAGTCTTCTTGGCTGATTAATCCTCTAATCATTATGTAATGTCCTTGCCTATTTTTTTCTTACTTTATTTAATTTAAAATCTATTGTGTCAGAGATGAGAATGGCTGTTCCAGCTTTTTTGTGTGGTCCATTAGCCTGTATAATAGTTTTCATCCTTTCACTTTAAGTCTGTGTTTCTCTTGTTGTGTCAGATGGGATTCTTGCAAGCAGCATATGGTTGGGTTATGTTTTCTGATCCATCCTCCCACTCTGTGCCTTTTGATGGGTGAGTTGAAGCCATTGACATTTACTGATATTATGGATTTAATATATTGTAGTGCCATAGTTCAACGAATTTTTATTTGCTCTGATATATGGCAAGTATTGTAGTGAAGTTCTTGTTTATAAGATGTCTTTTAGAACCTCTTTCAGGGTCGGTTTGGTAATGGTTGCTTCCTTTAACTGTTGTTTGTCTAAAAAGGTTTTGATCCCTCCATCTAGTTTGAATGAAAGTCTAGCAGGATAGACTGGTTGAAACCCTTTTTCGTTTTGGGCTCAGTAGATATCTTGCTATTCTCTTCTGGTTTTAGAGTTTGAGTGAAGAAGTCTACTGATAGTCTTCTGGGTTTTCCCCTGTATGTGACTTTTTGTTTTTCTCTTGCAGCCTTTAGGATCCTTTCTTTATCCTTACTCCTTCTCACTGTGACTATGATGTGTCTTGGTGTCTTCAGGTCTGGGTTGCTTCTGTTTGGGACTCTCTGGGCCTCGTGAATCTTAATGTCCTTTCTGTTATTCAGGTCTGGGAAGTTTTCTTCTATTATTTCCTCTAGAATGTTTCCTTCCCCTTCCTCTCTTTCTTCCTCAGGCAGGCCAATTATATGAATGTTGCTTCTTTTGAGATCATTCCATATGTCTCTGTTGCTGTTTTCAGTGCCTCTCAATCTCTTTTTGAGCTCTTTCACCTCTTTCTTAGTTTTCTCTAACTCATCCTCTGACTAATTCATTTTTCTGCTTCTGTTAGTCTGCTTCCCTTGCCTCAGCTTCTTTCCTCTGTTCAGCCATTTCAGCTTTCAGTTCTGTAATTGCCTCAAGATAATCAGTATTTTCCTTGGGGGTCTCAACTGTTGTTTCCCTAATACTGCCATTCCTTTCCTCCAAAGTTCTTTTCATTTCTATGATTAATAAGTTTATTATTGCTTGCATACTTTTCTTATCTATGGTTACTTCTGGCTGATTTGTAGTTTCTTCTGGGCTCTTGTCTTCATTCATTGTAGTAGCAGTTTTATTTGCTCTTGATCTACCCATTTTTTTTTATTAATGTGTTTCTTATTTTTATGTTCTGTTGTTCCTCAGTTTTTATGTTTTGAGTACAAGCAACACTGTAGTAAATACCTTTATGACAAATGCAATCACCAACCTCAGATATTACAGTAGCAACTGAAGCAAAGATCGAAGCAGTATAACCACTACCAGTTAGCCAAACAATGTCTCCAGTCCATGAAAAAATAGCAACCAAGTCCAATTGAAGAAGAAAGAAAAAGGAAAAAAGGGATAGCAAGAATAGACAATTATGCAAATCTACTATCCACTGTATGTTATAGGGGTAGCAAGAGGAGAAAGTGAAGTACAGCAGAGATTCACACATAGAGAGTCCACTCTGAGTCAGGTTTCTTCCCCAAAATAATTCACAAACGAGTATCAGTGAATTCAGACAGCTGAAAGAGGAAGGAAGAAAAGAAGACAATAAAAAAAGGAAGAAAAACAAAAGAGGGAAAAGAAAAGAAAAATATAAGAAAAAGAACTGTAATAACGGAGCAGTGAAACGAAAGTTTTTTAATTAATTAATTTTTTTTTAATTTTTTAATTGGCTAGGAGGAGGGGAAGGGGAGAGGATGTAGGAGTAGTGAAACAAGTTCCTCACGCAATGGATAAGATGCCTAGTACCCTAGCAATGTAAAATACACTAAGAGTTAATTCTGGTCAACCTAAAGGCGAGGGGATAAGAGATACACCTTTATATAATATTAATAATAAAATAGAGCAGGGTAAAAATCCCTGTCCCAGATTGCCTCAAGCCAGCTGAGCAGAGGCAGCTGACTGTTAAGAAAGTAAAAGAAACAAAAACCAAAAAAAAAAAAAAAAAAAAAAACCTCAGAGCAGTCTTTCCCTTTTGTAGATCCAATTGACCATTTAGAAAGAAAGAGGGCCAAGGGTTTCAGAAAGGAATAGACTTGGAATGGAACCCCTGTTGAGCTAGGAATCTTGGTGAAGAAAGAAGCTCAGCAGGGAAGCCTGCTAGGAGCAGCTTTCTGACACCGAGGGTATGGTTATGGGGGGGGGGGAGGGGAATAATAAACAAAAATTTTCTTTTCTTTTTCCTCTATATTCTAACCCAACCTGGGCTATATTTGTCCCCTTGGTGTCACAGCTAGGGCCCTGAATTCACTCTCCTGCTGAAGGCAAAAATTTACTGTTTCCAGCAGTTGTTGTCGGAACTCAGACCAGAAGCTATTTCTCAGTCTGCCATCTTGCCTTCGCCCCCTTTACAAATGAATTCTACAAAACCTTCAAGGAAGAGGTAAAACCTCTACTTTTAAAAGTCTTCCAGAATATTGAAGACACTGTAATACTCCCTTGCAGCTTTTATCAAGCCAACATCACTCTGATACTAAAAGCAGACAGGGACACAACCAGAAAAGAAAACTATAGACCAATATCTCAGATGGACATTGATGCTAAAATACTGAACAAAATTCTAACCAACTGATTACAGCAGTATATTAAAAAGATTGTTTATCATGACCAAGCAGGATTTATCCCAGGGATGCAAGGTTGGTATAATTTATATAAGTCAATCAATGTGATCCACCACATCATTAAATGCAATACCAAAAACCACATGGTTATATCAATAGATGCAGAGAAAGATTTTAACAAAAATCCAACATCCCTTTGTGATCAAAACACTACAAAAAATGGGAATAGGGTGCCAGGCGGTGGTGCACCTGGTTAAGCACTCACATTACAGTGCACAAGTCCCTGGGTTCAAGCCCCTGGATCTGCCTGCAGGGGCTTCACAAGGGGTGAAGCATGGCTGCAGTTGTCTCTCTGTCTCTACTTCTCTCTATCTCCCCTTCCTCTCTCAATTTCTCTCTGTCTTTATCTATAAAATAATAAAAAATAAAAAAACATTAAAAAGAAAAAAAAGCTGTAAGGAAATTCCTTTACAGCTCTAACAACTTAGTGATCATGCAAATATAATAAAAATGGAAATAGATGGAAAATTTCTCAAGATAGTGTATTCTATATATAGCAAATCTACAGCCAACATCATACACAATGGTAAAAAACTGAAAGCATTACCCCTCAGAGCAGGTACTAGACAGAGCTGTCCATGATCACCATTATTATTCAACATACTGTTGGAAGTACTTGCCATAGCAATCAGGCAGGAGCAAGGAATTAAAGGCACACAGACTAGAAGAGAAGAAGTCAAATTCTCCCTATTTGCAGATGACATGGTTGTATACATAGATAAACCTATGGAATCCAGCAAGAAGCTTTTGGAAATCATCAGGCAATACAGTAAGGTGTCAGGCTACAAAATTAACATTCAAAAGTCAGTGGTATTCCTTTATGCAAACACTAAGTTAGATGAAGATGAAATCCAGAAATAAATGCCTTTTACAATAGAAACAAAAACAATAAAATATCTAGAAATAAACCTAACCAAAAAAATGAAAGACTTGTATACTGAAAATTATGAGTCACTACTCAAGGAAATTGAAAAAGACACAAGGAAGTAGAAAGATATTCCATGTTCTTGGGTTGGAAGAATTAACATTAAAATGAATATACTACCCAGAACCATATACAAATTTAATGCTATCCCCATCAAGATCCAAACCACATTTTTTAAAAATAGAACTAATATTTACCTGGAACTAGAAAAGACCCAGAACTGTCAAAACAATCTTGAGAAAAAAGAACAGAACTGGAGGCATCACACTCCCAGATCTCAAATTGTATTATAGGGCCATTGTCATCAAAAATGCTTGGTACTGGAACATGAATAGACACACTGACCAGTGGAATAGAATTGAGTGCCAGAAGTAAGCACCCACACTTTTGGACATCTGTTAGTCTATTTACATAATCATTGTTTTGTCTGAGACCCTCCCTGTCTGCAGGGCACTGGTTTAATCCCACTGGTTCACACTCTCTTTTCACTCCGCCCCCTCTCTTAGCCACACCCTCTTTTCCACCGTTTAATACCCACTGGTTCGCACTCTCTTTTCGCCCCACCTTCTCTTCATCACATCCTGTTTTCCACCTTACTGTTTCCTTCTTGGTGAGTATAAATAGAGAATGAGGAACTCGTGTCGGGCTAGCATCAAAGGAGAGAGACTCTGGGACTCGTGGAGCCAGAAGTGTATTTAATCGAATGTGTATTTAATCAGAAAATAATCTGTATTTATACTCGCCAAGAAGGAAATAGTAGGGTGGAAAGCAGGATGTGATGAAGAGAAGAGAGGGTGGAGTGAAAAGAGAGTGCAAACCAGTGGGGATTAAAAGGTGGAAAACAGGCTGTGACTAGGAGAGGGGGCAGAGCAAAAAGAGAGTGCGAACCAGTGGGGATTAAACCAGTGCCCTGCAGAAGCTTTTCAATTTGATGTAATCCCACTGACTTATCTCTGTTTCAGTCTTCCTTGCAATTGGGTTTGTTTCATCAAAATGTCCCTGAGGTTTAGGTAGGAAAGTGTTCCACCAATGTTTCCCTCTAAGTATTTGATAGTTTCTGGTCTAACATACATGTACTTGATCCATTTGGAGTTGATTTTTTTTCTGGTGAGATAAGGTGGTTCAGTTTCATTCTTCTGCATGTTTCAATACAATTTTCCCAGCACCATTTATTGAAGAGAGCCTCCTTCTTCCATTTAATACATTTTGTTCTTGGATATTCCCTGAGGAGTTTTGGGTCAGTTCACCCCTAGTTGTCTTACTGATTGCGTTGTTTCTTTGTAAGATAGGTTTGGAACCTCCCTCCATCAACTTGTACCTAAAGGACAGTAAATTTCCTGTGTAACTAATAACCTACTGTAACAATCGGGGGTGTTGTTAAGCATTTGCCAGCATTCTGTATGTTCTTCCTAGCCACACAGAGTCCCATACTGGCCAGGATGTGATCTCAGTGACCTGCACAGTGATAGCCCTGTAGAAGTCTCTTTTTTCTTTCTTTTTTTTTATATTTATTTTTATTTATTTATTCCCTTTTGTTGCCCTTGTTGTTTTATTGTTGTAGTTATTATTGTTGTCATTGTTGTTGGATAGGACAGAGATAAATGGAGAGGGGAGGGGGAAGACAGAGAGAGGGAGAGAAAGATAGACACCTGCAGACCTGTTTCACTGCTTGTGAAGCGACACCCCTGCAGGTGGGGAGCCAGGGCTTGAACCAGGATCCTTATGTGGGTCCTTGTGCTTAGCGCCACCTGTGCTTAACCCGCTGTGCTACAGCCCGACTCCCAGAAGTCTCTTTTTTCTTTAATATTTATTTATTTGATGGCAACAGAGAGAAATTGAGAGGGAAAGGAAGGCAGGAAGGGAGAGAGAGATGCACCCGCAGTACTGCTTCACTACTAATAAAGATTTCCCCTGCATTGGGAACTGGAAGCTTGAACCCAGGTCCTTGCACAGTATAATCTGTGTACTCAACCAGATGCACCATCACTGAGCACTATCTTATTTATTATTGAAAGGGCTCAGAGAAGAGAGAAAGAGAATCAGATATCACTCCACTGCATGCACTGCTGAGAACTGAACTTTGGACCTCTTGCTTGAGGTCTAATACTTTATCCACTTCATCATCTCCTGGACCAACAGAGGAGAGTCTTGAGGGAGTTTGATGAATGAATAAATGACCTGTGATTAATTTCTAATCACACTGTGGGGAAGACAGACTTTCCAAGACTCCAAGTGCACTGAAAACTGACAATATGTTTGACAAAAAAAGCACCGTTATCACAGAGCAAGAAAAACAAAAGAAACAAAAAAAACCTTAAAACTTGTTCTCACCTGCAAGGAAAAAAATGGAGATGGAGATTCAGGAACAACATGAGCAAATATCAGTAGTGACCCCACCAACCCCTGTGGCATCTCCCATTGAGTGAGTACCTAGGAGGTTGCTTGCCATGGAAATTCTCTCACTGGACCTGGACTCCCTCTAATAACTTTGAGATGGTCATGGTCTTCCACAAAAACAACATTCATCTGCTTCACACTCAAGACCCTTGTCATTGGAATCTATATAGCAGATTTCCCCTGGAATATTTGCTGTCCTACCAGTGAATATGCATCCTTCTTAAAGACAATGAAAATCAGGTAGCTCCCCTCTGCCTCAGGATAATGATTCTGTATCCTACCTTTCTTAAATTTATTGATTATTTCTAGTAGTTTTTTGGAGGAACCCTTAGGGTTTTCTATATGTATACTATCACACTGGCAAATAGCAATAGTTTAACTTCCAACAGATGCTCTTGTTTATACTGCCAGATCTTTTGTCATTTCTGTTCTGTATCTCTGTGATCTCAAGGTGTTCTAAAAGCAAGCTAAGATGACTTCCATCCACCCTACCTCTGATCATTAACTATTACTGATGATAGTGTTACAGAAAAAAATATATCTGTGGTTGCAAGTGCTACAACTCTTGAGTGTTACAAGAGTGATGGCTCTGAGTGTTAGAACTCAAGAGTGACACAGCTTCAGGTGTTACAGCTCTAGGTGTAGTGGATCTGAAGAATGAGTCTGAGACCAAAGCCACATGGAAGGCAGGGAGATACTTTAACAATGGTGGAATCCAGCAGAATCCAGTGGAATCCAGCAGACTCCTGCCAGATTTAGAAAGCCACTTATATACCCTTCAAGCTGGGCGTGTCATGCTTCGTTGGTTATAGGGTGGTTTTAGATAAGATACATTTCAATCAGTTACAAGGTTGTTACAAGATACACCAATCAGGTAAAACAAAGGAAGGGGTGGATTAGCCACATTCCACACCCAGTCCAGACTGCCAAAATACAAGTGCATTCAATTTAGTTAGCAAAAAGATTCGTTCTGATTAGTTACATTTCTAGTCCCCTAGGTTTACCAAAAAGGGACAGCAGAACCTCCTGCCTGTACTCCATGACATTTTATTTCAATAGAATTGTCCTTTACTGATGTTTTAGGATGCAAAAGTAGCTTGGTACCAGCTTATAACTGCTATGGACTTCCCTCCACTGCCCCACCTTGTGTTCTAATAAAGGTTCATCTTCCATAAAACCATGTGTTCTTAGGATTTGTAGTTGGCTCACCAAATAGAGCACTCACATTACCATGAACAGACTCTACATTCAAGCCATAGGCTACCACATGGGAGTGCCTACAGAAGGAAAATTTCACAAGCAGTGGAGTGGTGACACATTGTCTCTTTTCTCTCTATCTTTTTAGTCTCTCTAAGGAAAAGAAAAAAAATGACCAACAGGTATAGATGAGTCATATAGGCACTGAGCCTCAGAGATCACCTTGATGGCAAAGAAAAAAAATTAAATTAAATATAGGTTTGGGAAGGGCTGTAGCATGTCATGAAGAGCACACACATTCCATGCACAAGGACCAGGATTGAAGCTCTCAGTCCCCACCTGCAGAGGAGAAGTTTTACGAACTTTTATGAAATATATGTTATGAAATAGGGTTATAGGTATATTTTTCTTTCTCTCTCTCTCTATCTTTCCCTTCTCTCTCATTTTTCTCTCTCTGTGTCAAAGAAAGGGGGGCAGGTTGTGGCACATCAGGTTAAGTACACACATCACAATACACAAGAACCTGCCTATAAACCCTAGTCCCTACCTGCAGGGAGATAGCTTCACAACTGGTGAGGTAGTGCTCCAGACATCACTCTATCTGGGTTCCTCTGTAACCTCTCCCTCCCCCTCTATTTCTCCCTATCTCTATCTAATTACTTAATTAATTGCCAGGCAATAGCACATCAGGTTAAGCACACATAGCTCAAAGCACAAGGACCAGTATAGGGATCCTGGGTCCAGCCCCCAGCTCCCCACCTTCAGGGGGGTCACTTCACAAGTGGTGAAGTAGGTCTGCAGGTGTCTATCTTTCTCTCCTCATCTCTGCTTTACCCGTCTCTCTTGATTTCTCTGCTCTATCCAACAACAGCAGCAACAGCAATAACAAAATAGGGGAGATGGCCTCCAGGAGAAGTGGAGTCATAGTGCAGGCACCAGGACCCAGCGATAACCCTGGCGGCAAATAAATAAATAAATAAGAAATAAGAAAAGTGGGAGTCAGGTGGTAGCATAGCATGCTGGTGCTCACATGGGTGGCCTCGCAACCGAGGTAAACCACTGGCCTTCCAGTGACAGGTTCTAGTGACAGCATTATGCAGAAAAGAAGCACCAGGAGAAATTCAGGTATGAATATG
Source organism: Erinaceus europaeus (assembly GCF_950295315.1). Taxonomy (NCBI): domain Eukaryota; kingdom Metazoa; phylum Chordata; class Mammalia; order Eulipotyphla; family Erinaceidae; genus Erinaceus; species Erinaceus europaeus. The sequence continues at coordinate 74,550,032 of NC_080170.1, forward strand.
AACTTCCAACTTTATTCTGAGAAGGATAAGTTTATATAGCAATTAGGACAAGGAACATTTTTCACATATGTCAGTAATCACAGATTTTCAAAGGTCAGGTACCCCTATGGTGGGAAGAGGTAGGAATGATGAGAACTGATGAGATACCAAAGGTCAAAGCAATTAGTTTCCATGATGCAAGACATGTTAATTATCTGAAGGTATTAAGAAAAACATAGTGGTTAAACCATCAGAGTAAGATGAAGCAGAGAAGGGCAGAGCTTGATGTAAATCATAGTTATCAAAGGACAAGGAAATAAGGTGTGGGGTCTCACTGCTAGGTTACTGGCAAGGCTGTGATGAAGTGTATTTCTATGTGATCAAAAGGTGGTGAACTTATAGTGAACATAGTGAACTCTAAGTGAACTCTCAAATAGGCAGCCATTTGGTCTGCAGCAGGGGAATGAGTTAACTGTGAGAGTTTGCAGGTCTTTGTGAAGCTTGGGAGACCAACAAGAGGAAACTGAGTCAGGAAAGCATTTTCCTCCTAGCTCTATCCCTGAAAGGAAGAGACTGACAAGTGGAGTGTCTTTCCAGACCTCCATATCAAGGATGGGAGAGTTTCTCTAAGCTCTACCATGCTTTCACATAATCCCACAGGAGCAGGTTAAGCTCACAAGGCACAAAGCACAAGAACTGCTGTAAGGACCCAGGTTCAAACCCCTGGCTCCCCACCTGCAGGGGGTTGCTTTACAAGTGGTAAAGCAGGTCTGCAGGTGTCTGTCTTTCTCTCCCTCTCTCTGTCTTCCCCTCTTCTCTCGATTTCTCTCTGTCCAATCCAACAGCAATAACAACAATAATAATAACAAAAATGATAAACAACAAGGGCAACAAAAGAAAAAAATAGCCTCTAGGAGCAGTGGATTCATAGTGCAGGCACCGAGCCCCAGCAATAACCCTGAAGGCAAATAAATAAGAAAAGAGACATGAAGGAAGGAGAGACTCTCAGTGAAGACATAAAGATGTTAATATATTAGAACTCTAGAACTGAAAAGTAGAACATCTGATATTAAAAAGATTGATGGATGGACTCATCTGTAATTGGACATTAATGAAAGAACAATGAAAGAATTTGAAAGCAAAGACAGGATGATTAATCAAACTGCACAACTTCACAAAAGACTAAGGAGGGAAAGAACAAGAGTCTAAGTGATGTGGAGAAAAGTTTTGAGTGTCCAACACACATATAAATGGAGTTACAGAAGGAAAAAGATTAAATTACACATTTTAAGATAAAGAGTGACCAAATTCTTTTTGCAATTTTCAATTTAAGAAACATGACTGCACAAAGATCATCAAATGTTGAGCAGGAAACACAAATAAAGCCATACCTGTGTTTGCAAAAATAAAATTGGTGAGAGTGCAAAAAGTAAAGAAATTCTATTAAAGCAACCAGAGGAAAAAAGGCACTCCACAGAGAGGACTAAGTACAGAGTTATTGCTGACTTTTTACCAGAAGAAATGAAAACTAGAATATAATAAACTGGCATCTTTAAGGTGGTCAATAAAGACATAAATAGTCAACCTGGACTTCTAAAATAAAGTGTCCTTCCAAGATGAACACGAAACTTTCAATGTAAACAAAAGCTGAGAGAACTGCTAATCAGCACCCTGTACAACAGACTAAATTTAAGGAGTTCTTTAAACTGAATGCAAATGGAATGCATAAAGAAAACAGAATGGTAAGTATCTGGGCAAGCAGAAAAGTTTTTGTGATGGGGGCCAGGGGGTGACTGATTTGGCAGAATTCATAGGTTCCACCCCCTGGCAATTATATGGGAACACCTGCAATGGGTGGGGTGCTTTATGAGTGGTTGAATAGTTCTACAGAGTTTTTTCTCTCTCTCTCTCCCTATCTCTCCATCTCCATCTCCCCCATCTCTCTCTCCATATATCTATATAAATAGATAGATAGATATATACCAGTGGACATTCAGGCTGCTTCCAGTCTTTGGTTATGGTGAATAATCCAGCTATGAATATAGGGGTACATATTTCTCTTTGGGTGTTTCATTATCCAAATAAGAAGAGCCAACCAAATTAGAAAATACACTAACAAGGTAGTAGTGTGTCAGGGAAGCATGGAAGATTTGTAAAAAGAAGCTTCCCTGATCCAGCTTTCTGTTCCTTTTCCAGCCATGACATCATCTCCTCAGACAATAACTTGAATACACCTGCATATCAGATTTCAGGTTCAGGGGGAAAAAAAAAAACCAAAAAACTAGTATAGCCAGAGGCCCTTTGGAATATAATTAAAATATGCCTACTAGCTATCTACAAAATGGAGGGACCCCCCCAACTCTTCATCTGCATTATTCCAGCATTTAGGTTCATGATTGATCAACAATTTGTTTGATTTTGTATGTTATTCTCTTTTCAGCCACCAGGTTCAGGATGCTAGCATGATTCTGACCAGACTTCCCTGGACAGACAACTCCACCAATGTGTCCTGGAGCTCTGCTTCCCCAGAGCCCCACCCACTAGGGAAAGAGAGAGGCAAGCTGGGAGTATGGATCGACCTATCAATGCTCATGTTCAGCAGGGAAGCAATTACAGAAGACAGACCTTCCACCTTCTGCATCCCACAATGACCTTGGGTCCATACTGCCAAAGAGTTAAAGAACAGGAAAGCTATCAGGGGAGGGATGGAATACGGAGTTCCAGTGGTGGGAATTGTATGGAGTTGTACCCCTCTTATCCTATGGTTCAGTCAATGTTTCCTTTTTTTTTTATTTTCCCTTTTGTTGCCCTTGTTGTTTAACATTGTTGTGGTTATTGATGTCATTGTTGTTGGATAGGACAGAGAGAAATGGAGAGAGGAAGGGAAGACAGAGAGGGGGAGAGACAGACACCTGCAGACCTGCTTCACTGCTTGTGAAGCGACTCCCCTGCAGGTGGGGACCCGGGGTGCAAACTGGGATCCTTAGGCCAGTCTTTGCCACTTTGCACAAATTGCATTTAACCCACTGGCCACCACCCAACTCCCCAATGTTTCATTTTTATAAATAAAAAGATTTTTTTAAAAAGAAAGAAAATACATTAACAAGGTAGTAGTGTGTCAGAGAAGCATGGAAGCTTCGTAGAAAGAAGTATCCCACTATATAAAAAGAGCTATGCAAGTAAGAAAGATTAAGACTGAGACCCCTTTTATTTATTTATTTGCACACCTGTCACACCATGTTTGTGCCTTCATCAATAAACTGCTCCCAGCAGAGCCTCTCTCACTCTCTCTCTCTCTCTCTCTCTCTCTCTCTCTCTCTCTCGGTAGAAAGTGAAAGACAGAGGGAAAAACAAACACAGATATAGAAATAAAGACACCACAATACTATTCTACCGCTCATAAAGCTTCCTCTGTGCAGGTGCTCCTAAATGGTAGCCAGAAGTTTCAGTTCAGGTCCTCACACATGCTGAAATGAGCCATTGCCTGGTGCTCAAAAAACTGTGAGAGAAAGAGAGAGGGAAAGAAAGAAAGAAAGAAAGAAAGAAAGAAAGAAAGAAAGAAAGAAAGAAAGAAAGAGAGGGAGAGAGAGAGAAAGAGAGAGAAAGAAAGAGAGAAAGAGAGAGAAATGTGATTCAACTCATCAAGAAGACAAAATAATCCCTAATGTTTATGCAGTTAATGCCAGGTCTTCAAAATACTTGAAGCAAAAACTAATTAAAGAGAAGGAAAATCAAGTCTGTAATCATTTTATTCTTTAAATATGTATTTATTAGCCAGGGAACTAATTTAATGATTAAGCAAAAGAGTGTCATGCCTGAGGCTCAGAGGTCCTAGGTTCAATAAATACCAGGCACCATCATAAGGCAAGGCTGAGCAATGCTATGGTAAAATAAATAAATGAAATGAAATGAAATAAATGAAATGAAATGAAGAAATGAAATGAAATGAGAGAGAAAGGCTAGAGTACTGCTATATCATGTGAAGTGGAGGAATCAAACCTGGGCCCAGAGACAGGCAGGATGATGAAATTTGAACAACAGCATTATCAAGCAATTTAATCTAGTGGTCATTTACAGAATACTAAAAAGACAAAATTTTGCATCCCAAAACAATTCTTGTTAAAATGAAAGTATTGAAATTAGAGCTATTATACTATGAACAAGAATTTTTTTAAAATCCAGTTGAAAATCATTAACACCATCTTCAAACTCTACAGTGTTGGGAAATAGAACAATAAATATCAAAATAATACATGGGTCAAAGAAGAAATTCCAGAGCAATTAGAAAATATTTCCAAATGGGAACAAACCAATCCATATGAGATGCATCTGAAATAACCTTAAAGAGAAATGAATAACTTTAGATGCTTACATTAGAAATAATAAATAATGGCTAAAAAAATTAAGGACCAAATATTTTTCCTTAAAAATACAAATAAAATTCAAACTAAAGGATAGTAAAGAAAAAAAGTTGAAATAAAAGAGTGGGAAAAACTTAAAGAAAAATAGGAAGTCAAGAAATTGGTTCTTTAGGGAAGGAAATCAATAAGAAGAATTAACAAATTAGAAATGGCCTGTACTTACTCTGAGTTTTTGTTGTTTTTACGTTTTAAAATTTTGGTATAATTTCTAGAACTGCTACAGTTATTTCCAACTTTAAGTGGGTCCAGTCTGAAGAGGTATCTGACCCAACAAAAATGCCAAAATAGAATGAAAGCACTTGGTCCCTGATAGCTTTGCCAAGGCAATGAATATAGAAGCACATCATGTTATTTATTTACATATAATTTCTTGGTTTAAATCATTTTATGATGGGGCTTCTCAAACATCCTGCTATCATTCAATCTGATCACAAAATGAGAAACTTTATGCTTTGGGAACAGGAAATATAGGATGTGACAGTGCATCTCGGGTTGGTCCAGGAAGTGGCATAAAAAAGATGGCGGGACTCACGTTATCCCCACACCCTATTCCATTCATAAATCAACCAAATTTAGTGCTTGCCTCAAAGTTTCAGGAAAAGGTCCTAGGATCCAGGAAGTCCTTCTATTTCTATCATAGACAATCTTTTATCATGTGTGTACACAGGAACTCAGTCTACAAAACATCAGAGAAATTACAGAGGAAAGTTTAATAAAACCAAGGCCTGTAAATGTGTTAGCCAGCTATTTCTAATCTTTGTCATCTAGGGCCATGCTGATGCTGGAGAGGAAGCCCTCCTGGGTGGTCCAGGTCTTAGAGAAGATAAAAGAAGCATCCATGAGCCTGAATTATCTATATAACCAGCCAAGAAATCATGCACCAACCAACTTCTTATCTACTGACTTGCCAGCTCCTTAAAGCTTCACACTTTCCCTTGTCAGCAAAATCACAATAGAAGTTCCAGTTCACATTTGTATCTCACCTACTCTACATCATAGTAAACTTTCAGAAGGATGCTTCACCATATGGCCCTGAGAGGAAGGTCCCCACTCTCTGGGGACCTGAGAATAGCATATTCATAGAGATAAGTACCAGGATTTGATAATTGAAGGAAGAGAAAGACTGATAGCCAAAATAGGTTTATGGGAGGAAACCTGAGAGTGACCAATAGAAAAGGAAGTCAGATTACTACCACATCTCAAAAACCAGTAGGTTTTGTACCCTGGGAAGTGTGAGTGGTTGGGTTCTGCAATTCTGGAAGGAAGAAAGGGGTTGTTGTGGCTTAGTATGTCTTCTTTTATTTGGGACTACAATGGCTGTAACAGTCAATTCATCACTCCAACTTTTGTGGCTGAAGCTCCAGGAAATGTCAAGAACTATAAAGGTCATTTCCTCATTCTGAAATCTCTCACATACTGTCTTTATTTTTTTTTAATATTTATTTATTTTCCCTTTTGTTGCCCTTTTGTTTTTCATTGTTGTTATAGTTATTATTTTTGTTAATGATATTGTCATTGTTAGATAGGACAGAGAGAAATGGAGTGAGGAGGGGAAGACAGTGAGGGGAGAGAAAGATAGACACCTGCAGACCTGCTTCACTGCCTGTGAAGTGACTCCCCTGCAGGTGGGGAGCCAGGGGCTCAAACCAGGATCCTTATGCCAGTCCTTGCGCTTTGTGCCATGTGCGCTTAACCCACTGCGCTACTGCCCAACTCCCACATACTGTCTTTATAATGGCAGTTGTCTCAGAGAACCTTACCATTGTTTATGTCATCATCACCACCATTATCATCATCATCATCACCAGATTCATTATTACTATAAGCCTAATTAATATCTTAGTCACCATCATAATAGAGAAGGTGATGATTAAGATGGTGGTGATAATGATGGAGGTGATGACCATGATACGATGACACTGAGGACCATGATAGAGATAACCATGATGATAAAACCATGATGGTGATGACCATGATAATGATGATGGTGATCATGATGGTGAACATGATGACCATGATCACAACCACTATGATAATCTCCACCATCTTTGTCATCACCACCACCATGATTGTCATCAACATTATCATCATGGTCATCACCATAATCATAATCTTTACCATCATCATCATTACTATAATCACTGTCATTATCATCATTAAATTAACTGAATAATAACATTAGCAGTAATAACTGATTTGCCAAATAATAATGACAGTAAAATAATGCCTGAAGTTTATAGTATTTTTGATATCCATCAACCTTCCCACCTATCTGAAACTAATTTCACCCACAAACTCATTTCTGTCTGTCAAATGAACATGCTATGCACAACAAGACTAGAAGTATGGGATGATCCCACTCACAAACAAATTAAGAAGAACAGAAAGGGAAACACAAAGCAGAATGTGACTGAGTTTGGAATATTACACCAAAGTAAAAAAAAAAAAAAAAAACTGTGGAAAGGTAGATTTTTAGCTCCACTGTAGGGAGTGGGTTAGGGTAGAAATACAGACCTTTGGTGGTAGGAATGATGTTAATATAAACTCCTATTAACTTATAGTCTTACAAATCACTATTGAATCAATGAGAGGGGAAAATAGACTGAATGTCTCAAGCTACTGAATACATAGACTTCAGTTCTGAGTATATATTCCTTCAGTGTAAGCACTTAAGGGACCAAATAAGTAAACTGATTCAATTTTAACCCTGGGCTTAAAATGTTAATGCATTTCTAATAATAACTTTTTTCTTGTAGATGGAGGGCTATAACTACCTTGTACAGCTTTTTTTTTAATTGGGGGATTAATGTTTTACAGTCCACAGTAAATACAATATACATGCATAACATTTCCCAGTCTCCCACATAATAATACAACCCCCACTGGGTCATCTGCCATCATGATCCAGGACTTGAACCCTCCCCCCACCAACCCCAGTATCTTTTACTTTAGTGTAACATACCAATAACAATAACTGTTTTTGAAATATTAAATCACCTATAATCTTAGACCAGGGAAACCAGAGATGCCTAGCTGGAATGTCAGTCCTCTGGCTCCAATACTCTGGTAAGACCTTTCCTGGCTCATAGTATTCTTTAATCCATTTCAGGTGGTATACTTCCTAACAAAGCTACAGACCTAGACATAGACCAGGATCCATGAGATAGGGCACATGTATCCATAAGTTAGGGTGAAATGCATACCTTAAAGTAAAAGTGCACAGTAGTTTGCTGTGACTCAATAAATGCAGCAAGTACAAAGACATAAAAAAGATACCATAAAGTACTTAATCAAATATTTTATACTTAAACCTAGATACCCTACTCACGTTCCTATTTTACTTCCCACAATCACTCTAAGTCTAACCTTGTCAGATAAAATAAGATAGACAAGAGTTGGATAAGAGCAAGAGACCAGTACACTAAAGTGATGGCCTTTTTGGTCACTACTAGGTCTCCCATCATCTGGGGCCCTAGTCAGGGAATCCTGGGATTCCTATATAGATATAATGGGCCTAGCTAGACCTCTAACAGATTCCTCATTTCACCATCATTGGTCATGTCCATCAGGAACATCATCAGAAACCCTCTTGTGGACCTCTACAGGTTTGTGGACCTCTACAGGTGTGTAGAACAACAATGGGAGAAACTTCCCCACTCTCCAAATGAACATACTCTTCCACTCAAGGAAGACTGCTCCTGAAATGAGTGCATCCTAGAATGTTCCTAGCCATGACCATGGAATGTGAGCTCAGACTGACAAGGATGCAGAGGTTATACAGGCTCCTGTGCTAAATATGAATAGACATTAACCTTAGGTTAGATCAATGGGGTTTACAGTTAACTTTATTTATATACTTTTACCTTATTTAGGTGCTACTCACTGCCCTGATTCATCTTTCTAGTCCTGTTCCCAACTCTGACACCATCTTCCCAGACAATACTTTCAGCCCACCTGCATATTAGTTGTCTGGCTCAGGCAAAAATTAGTAAAGTCATGGGCCCCTTGGAATATGCCTAAAATAGACCTACTAGCTTTTTCCACAATGGAGACCCCAAATGTCATGTTCCTGATTATTAAACAATTTGTTTTGTTGTATATTTTAATGCTTTTCAGCCACAAAGTTGCAGATGCTACCATGATACCAACCTGCCTTCCCTGGGCAGATAACCTCATCAGTGTGTCCTGGAACCCTACCTCTCCAGAGCCCTGCCCCACTAGGGAAAGATAGAAAGAAGCTGGGGATATGGATTGACTTGTCAACATCCATTTTCCAGTGGAGAAGCAATTACAAAAGCCAGACCTTCCACCTTCTGTACCCTGTGTCCATGCTCCCAGAGGGATAAAGAATATGAAAGCTTCCAATGGAGGGATAGGATGCAGAACTCTGGTGGTGGGAATTGTGTGGAATTGTTCCTCTCTTATCCAACGGTGTTGTTGATCATAATTAAATCAATAAAAATATAAAAAACTACTGAGGAAATAAAAATAGATAAACCAACAACATTTTACTTTTAAATATGTATATAAACAATTTTACTGAAAGATGCAAAACAGCAAGATCAAGAAAGCTCATCTAATATTATAGCCTTAGTAATCAAATATGGAAGGAAGTCACTTTGCAATTTTTTTACAATATGTAAATATGATACTTAAATGTTAATAATAGTGACCAAATCTACTGATGAAATTGTAATATATACTACCTTTATAGTCTCTGAAAAGGCAAACAAAAAGAAAGAAAGTAAATAAGTAAGTAAGTTCTTTGGAGACCTCCTCTTCAGAAACTGAAAGCCAAGCTCTCTCAAGCAGCCTGAGAAATGAGCCACACACACAGATGCAGAGCCCTGTGTGGGAATCCAACTCTGGGAGGCCTAGTTTTACACAAGGCTGGTGTGAAGGGTGAGGTATGATGGACAAAGTATACCTAGAATCCTGAGCCTCTCTGGGGTAGGTGGTGGGGTGGGCCAGTGGAATGGAGGAAAGGGGTGCCTGGGGGGGGGGGGGACTCAGAACCCAGATGGACTGGATTCTTTGTGTGGCTGCTGCCTGCCAGGATATTTATTCTTCTAGATTACTCATTCTGACTGGGGGAACAAAGAGCTGCACTGTGGTGCTTAATAATTTGAAGGGATTTACATTTCAATGCCACCTTGTGAGCCATCTCTCTGTCAACCTCTCCTCTGTTCTCCACCACTCCCAACCCCCCCAGTCCTCCAATTTCTTCAGATGAAGAGAACTGGCCAACCCCTCTCTCCTCTGAAAGTGGGAGCTGAGAAAAATCACAGCACCATCATGGGAGGGAGGAGATTTATGTTGATCTTGTTTGGAATTTATTCCCTCAGAATCCTATTTGTTTTATTTATGTTTGTAAATCATCAGTTCCCAAGTGCGATACAAAAACCCTTCTGCAAATCCAAGAAGTATGTCTGGGTTCCCTGTAAATAAAGGGAGAAAATGAGGGCATCCAGGAGGGCTGGGAGAAGCAGGGGAGTTCTGCGGAGACCCTACTCCACCCTATAGGCATGATACTTGTCTGAGGGCTTGCTTGGTGAGGGAGTGTGATCACAATTCTCTCCTACCCCTCCCTCTACACACTCAGGAGGAGGGCTTCAGGTAATTGCAGAAAGCACTTCAGCCTGCAGAAGTGTGAAAGCATATCCACACCTCATGCAAATGGTACAGGCAACCTTCCCCAGCCTGAGTGACACTCCTGAAGCCCTAAAGTGACAAAGACAAAGTCTTCCCTGGTTAGGTTTCCATGCTGCCAGGAACTCATACCCTGCTTTCAAATAAGCACCCCCGTTATCCCTTTCCCCCACCCTAGAGTTAAGTATTTTGCTTCTGGCTGTACCCATTACAAACTGAGACAAACTGAGGCTGACACAAGAAATAGAGGAATTTTAAGTATTTATTCACAAAAACACATAGAATAGACAAACTTACACATGTACAGACACAGAACACTGGGACCTCAGGAGATCTGAGGGGTCCCCCCACCATTGTTTAGAAGACACCAGTGGAATAGAATTGAGAACCCAGAAGTAAGCCCCCACACCTATGGACATCTAATCTTTGACAAAGGGGCTCAGACTATTCAATGGGGAAAGCAGACTCTCTTCAACAAATAGTGTTGGAAACAATGGGTTGAAACATGCAGAAGAATGAAACTGAACCATTGTATTTCACCAAATACAAAAGTAAATTCCAAGTGGATCAAGGACTTGGATGTTAGACCACAAACTATCAGATACTTAGAAGAAAATATTGGAAGAATTCTTTTCCACATAAATTTTAAAGGCCTCTTCAATGAAACGAATCCAATTACAAAGAAGACTAAGGCAAGTATAAACCTATGGGACTACATCAAATTAAAAAGCTTTTCACAGCAAAAGAAACCATTACCCAAACCAAGAGACCCCTCACAGAATGGGAGAAGATCTTTACATGCCATACATCAGACAAGAGTTTAATAACCAACATATATAAAGAGCTTGCCAAACTCAACAACAAGACAACAAATAACCCCATCCAAAAATGGGGGGAGGACATGGAAAGAATATTCACCAGAGAAGAGATCCAAAAGGCTGAGAAACACATGAAAAAATGCTCCAAGTCTCTGATTGTCAGATAAATACAAATAAAGACAACAACGAGATACCACTTCACTCCTGTGAGAATGTCATACATCAGAAAAGATAATAGCAGCAAATGCTGGAGAGGGTGTGGGGTCAAAGGAACCCTCTTACACTGCTGGTGGGAATGTAAATTGGTCCAACCTCTGTGGAGAACAGTCTGGAGAACTCTCAGAAGGCTAGACATGGACCTACCCTATGATCTTGCAATTCCTCTCCTGGGGATATATCCTAAGGACCCCAGCATATCCATCCAAAAAGATCTGTGTACACATAAGTTCTTGGAAGCACAATTTGTAATAGCCAAAACCTGGAAGCAACCCATGTGTCCAACAACAGAAGAGTGGCTGAGCAAGTTGTGGTATATATCCACAATGGAATACTACTCAGCTGTAAAAAATGGTGACTTCACAGTTTTCAGCCGATCTTGGATGGACCTTGAAAAAATCATGTTGAGTGAAATAAGTCAGAAATAGAAGGATGAATATGGGATGATCTCACTCTCAGGCCGAAGTTGAAAAACAAGATCATAAAAGAAAACACAAGTAGAACCTGAAATGGAATTGGCATATCACACCAAAGTAAAAAACTCTGGGGTGGGTGGGTGGGGAGAATACAGGTCCAAGAAGGATTCAGAGGACCTAGTGGGGGTTGTATTGTTATATGGGAAACTGGGGAATGTTATACATGTACAAACTATTGTACTTACTGTTGAATGTAAAACATTAATTCCCCAATTAATAAAAAAATAAAACAATTTAAAAAAAGAGACCTAGATGCTGGAAGCTCACCTCCTTTTAAAGGGAACAGGAGTGGGGGCTCTAAGGGGGTCACATGAGTACATTCCTAGAATAAACATTCCGAAACTACCATGCAGAGCCAGGAAGCATGCATGGCAGGTTAGTGATAACCATCATGGCACAAAGGTTACAAGACAGATGGGTTTCGGTAACATTCTTAGTTAATCAGAAATTCTCTGCTGTCCTTGGGTAGGGAAAGGGGGAAATTCCTTCATTATCTAGTTCTCTAAAGGTTTGCTCTGAATCACTAAAATCACTTAGCTTTCTATATGGGAGATTTCTAATTGAATCAACTTAGGGGACTTATTCCCTCACATTCCCTCTTCTCCTTGTAAGTCTGAAAGACATATGTCCAACTCTTCTTCAGGGTTTCTGATTTCTCCTAATAATATATATTGTTACTTTATGACCATTAGCTTTACATTCTCTATCATCTGAGTTATAAATTTAACCAACCTGTTTAATACACAGGGCCCACCAAAAAGCAATATTATCACTATGTGGGCCTATTGTGGCAGTTATGAGGCTCATTAGCCACGGTGACCAACTAAACAAAGATTCAAACCAATTCATTCTGTTCTTTCTTCTCTTTCTTCTTTTCATTCCCTCATTCTCTTCTTGAGCTGGGCCATACTATCTCTGATCACACCTGAGTTATTGGCATGAAAACAACAAGTTTCTCCTAAAGTAGCACAAAGTCCTCCTTGTCTCAGGAACAACAGATCCAGTTCCCGCCTATAAAGACAACCTATTTCCACTCTCCAAGGGGAATCACTGGTGGAGGCTGTTGAACTGGTGACTGTCCTTCCCTAAGGTTTGTTCCACAGCATTCCAATTGTCCTGCAATATAGGATGGAGATTCTGTAAGGACTTAGTACCCTAAAAGTGGTGGGGTTAGTGACAAGGGCATCAGGGATGGTGACAGGCATTAAGCACAGTGGCCTTTCCAAAGACAATTTCAAAGGGAGACATTTTATCTACATAAGAGGAACAGCACACTTCCATGAGTGCCCATGGTAGGAGTGACACCCATCTGCTGCCAGTTTCAAGGGTTAATTTAAAGTCTCCTTCTGGGTCTACTTTACCTCTCTACTTGCCCAGAGATATGGGGCCCATAAGCACAATGAAATTTCCAATTTGTCTCTGTATCTCAGGTCACTGAGACACAGTAGTGGTGAATCCCAGCCCATTATCAGAACCAATGGTGAGGGGTAATCTCCACCTGGGCATTATTTCATCTAAAATTTTCTTTCTCACCATCCTTGCCCCCTCAGACTTTGTTGGATAAGCCTCTACACAATCTGAAAATGTGTCTATAAATACCGGCAAGTGCTTATACCCCAAACTCTCTGTTTTTATTTCTATAAAATCTACTTCTCAATGTCTTTTCACCTGATCTTTTCTTCCCCTAGTCCCTAGTCCCAACCTCCCACCCATCTTATCCTTCTCCTTGCTGTATCCTGGGTCCTTTGGAAGCGGGGGGGGGGGGGGGGGGGGGGTCTGGTGGAATCAATTCCAAGGATGGCCCTGCTTGCTGTGTATCTGTGCGAGTGGCTTCATTTGCCCTTCGGTTTCCCTTCTGATGTCCAGGACAATGGATCATAGCTGCCTTTTTTGGGGGGTCCATGCAGCCCCCAGTAGATACAGTATTATGATCTTTGTGCTGGATATTCTCTCTGGTAGAGGTCAGGAATCCTCTCTCCCCATGTGCTCCATGCATATGCCATGTAGCGAAGGCATACCTCTTGGCAGTTATGCATTGTAGGGAGCCTCAGGATCCATCTCCAGCATCAGGGTGGCAGGGTTCAGGCTGGTGGCAATGCTAAACTTCACTCATGGCTGGTCTAGGAACAGAGCTTGGTAGTGGGTTAGGTGGGCGTTCGACTTGTCCCAGCAATAGCTTGTCTGCTTCCCTTACCAGCTGTGCCACAGCTGCTATTGTCCTTAGGCATCCTGGCCATCCAGCAGCCACTGGGTCCAATATTTGACAAACAGATGACAGGTCTGTGCCATGGCCCAAGCTTTTGGGTCAACACTCCCCGCCTTGTGCCTTTAAGTTCATCCGCAAAGAGTCTAAATGGTTTGTTGATAAAACAGTCTTTCTTCCAGGGTCCTTTCTTCTTGCAATATAAGTACTGACCTTTCCCTACTCTTGGCCTAGTCTTTCTGACTTTCTTTTCCCCTTTGGGCTCTGCCCCAACTTTCTTTTTCTTTCTTCTCAAAGTCCAATGTCAAAACAATTGCCAACTTCTTAAAAACCCTCTGGGCAATTTCTACCATTTTACTGGTCAGCTTTCTTTTAAATCTTTCTGCCTTCTGTAACTTCCTTTTAATATCTTGGGTGGATTTGAGCAACAAAAGGCCAAATTCAGTGCCGTTCTATTCTCTGGGGCTTCCAGGTTAATTGGGATGTATATACAGTAAATCCCCCATGAAGAATGCCAAGGGGTTCTCTGAATGCCCCTGCACAACCTTGCTCACCTTAGAGAGATTTGTGGGGTGTCTTACCACCCCTTAGAGACCCCCTAGGATAAACTGGCAGTACAACTGAAGGCATGTCACAGCTGCAGTCTTTCATTTGTGGCCAGCAAGACATACACAAGGCCAGGAAGAATAAAAACTCGTAGTTCACTGAAATCGATAACCCAATGACTAGAATTGGCTTATATATCTTTGCAAAATTTTAGAAGGCCTTTTTAACAAATAGGTATACCAGTATACTATATAAAGTCAATACCCAATATGCTGACATGATAAAATGATTACAATTTCTTTAGTATGATTTTAAAACCACTTAAACAATTTAAGCACAATATTAAAACTTAGTTTGCTGCTAGGATCTTTACTCATCACAAATTTATCACATCCTTGGAGTGGCTATGAGTAAGGGTGGATATAAAACTTTATTGGATTTTATACTTTAAAACTCTGATATGGAAACTTAAAAGGTTAAAATAAACCTCATAACTTAAGTGTTTAAAATAATCTTTTACTTTCACATACCTTAAAATAACAATTTTAGACTAAATAATTTTGCTAAATAAATATTTGCCAAACATTAAATCTTTCATCAGACCAGAAACACACGTACCAACTTAATTTATCAAGAATAAATCTCTGACAGTGTCTTAAAACAAACCAGATATTTTTAAATGCAGAAAGATGAAGAATTGTCACATTTAACACTTTTAAGTAGCTAATCAATTTAAAAACTTAGGCTTTTACTTTAAATACTCATCTACCTTAGCAAATTAATTTTACCTTTTTATTACCATATAGGAACTGTGTTGGAAACTTTTTTTTCCATTTAACTTTGTCTGATTAGAATATAGCTTCAAAGTTACTTACACCTTTAACCTTAAAATTAATATTTCTCAGGCCATAAAACCAAACTGAAAACACACATATAAACATGTAGTCTATACTCTAATACATAAGAGGAGAAAACCTTTATTATCAAGGCATATTACAGTCACCTGGTTTTTGTAGTATCTTTTTGATATTTGGGGCTGATTGCTTAAGGGGAAAGAATGGCTTTAACCAGTACAGGCACAACTCAGCAACATATCTGGTCTAACACAAATTCAGATCTGCACTGTCTTGGCTGAGCCATTCTCACTTACACAATTTTCAAGACAAAATGTTTCACATTCACTCCAGGGTCTTTTCCCTTTTTCTCAAACACTGACCAACAAACTATCTAGCCTCCAAGACTATCTTAGTCTGTTTGGCTCTCATTTCAGTAGCTTCTCTTGCCACTGTCTGACAATAGCTCTGATAAGCCCCAAGGCCCCCAACTAGTCCAACTAGTCACAGCAATAGAAAAATGACTTACACCCTCTGCTTCTTTCTCCAAGAGAGGCCCAAGAGAGTTCAGGACTGCTATGGATGTCTCCAGGAATCCTGCCTTTTGGGAACCTCTGCCCCACAAAAATTCAGTCAACCAAAAACACTCACTTATTGTTCTACACAACTGGCCGATCAATGCAAGATGGTCAGGGAGAGTCAGTCACAAGAGAAGTGTCACTTACAGAGTTGGCTGGTGCATGAACCTGCAGGCTGAGATAGAATGCATCTAAGAGGTAGGCACACCAGAACAGGTAGAAGGAGATAACACAGAACCAGTTTTCCTGGGGTGGGGTGGGGGGGCTACTGATGCTAAACCACAAGCACAGAGGAGGATGACTAGACTGACTGCACTGATAAACACTAAAAGGAGGCTCATGAGGAAGAATAAAACATTAGGATAGAATCTGGAGACGAGTCAGCACCAGGGCAATATTCCCACCAGCATAGAGCCTATGGAGGATTCCCCTGACCCATACCGTAAGCCTGTCCCCTGAATTCAAGAGGTCTGGCAGCTGCTCTGGCAGCTTTTACTGGTCATCAGGTATCCAGTTTAGAATACTTTTAGGGTATTACAGCTTCATCTAACACCCTATCAGGCTGTCGGGAAACAGGAAGAGGGCCCAAGACCTTTAGGTCACTCCAGGGGTACCCTGGCCAGAGACATGCAATTGTCCTAGACTGTACCAATCTCCATGCAAAGGACTTGGCTGAGAAAGACAGAAAATGACAGAAAAGGGGAACTCAGCTGCAATGGGTGGTCAGAAAGCTTCAAAGCTCCTGGCTGGCTTGCCATAATGTTAAGTATTTTGCTTCTGACCATACCGTACCCATTACAAACTAAGAAAAACTGAGGCCGACACAAGAAATAGAGGAAGTTGAAGTATTTATTCACACAAACACATAGAATAGACAAACTTACACATGTACAGACACAGAACACTGGGACCTCAGGAGACCTAAGGGGTCCCCGCCCCCAAGCCGGAGTGCAATCAGTGGCCCCGTTGTTTGAGAGAGACCCAGATGCTCGGAGCTCATCTCCTTTTAAAGGGAACAGGAGTGGGGGCTCTAAGGGGGTCACATGAGTACATTCCTAGAATAAACATTCCGAAACTACCATGCAGAGCCAGGAAGCATGCATGGCAGGTTAGTGATAACCATCATGGCACAAAGGTTACAAGACAGATGGGTTTTGGTAACATTCTTAGTCAATCAGAAATTCTCCGGTGTCCTTGGGTGGGGAAAGGGGGAAATTCCTTCATTATCCAGTCCTCTAAAGGTTTGCTCTAAATCACTAAAATCACTTAGCTTTCTATATAGGGGCTTTCTAATTGAATCAACTTAGGGGACTTATTCCTTCACACCAGTAGCTATAGAATGTGGGGATCAGATCACTGGAGTGAAGCTCAGCAAATACAGTCTTGGTGCTAAGTCATGAGATTCATTTTGCTTTTATTATTGTGGTTTTTCAACAAATCTGAGGACATGCTTAGAACACACTTCTGGACACCATTTTGAAATGAAAAATCCATGGGATGCTGGCAGACCCCCACTTCCGCATTCCAGTATCCTGAGTGGCAGGCTCTGAATGTAGCCAACCTGCTCTCGCCTTTGTTGTCAACACCTTGATAGACTCTGTAACTAATCAGCTTGTGCTGTGCCCAGTTTGAAAGAGATAAAAGCTGGGTATTGCAGTACAAGTTTGTGCAGGTCTGGTAGGAATCAGCCTGTAACCATTAACATAAAATAAACATAACTCCATGCAGCTTCAGGTCTCATTCTTTGGTTACTTTTGAGCTATATTATGTAATTTTTATTACAATTTCTGTTCCAGGCACAGTGGCATACACATGCATGATCATAGAGGAAGTAAGAGGCTAGGGAAGCAGGAGGAAGTAGTCCTTGAGGGCTTCTTGGAGGAGGAGGAGGACAAAGAAAGAAGAACTTTCTAACCCAAGTCAAGTTCCTTGCAGTTTAGGACCAAAGATCCTGCCATCTGATTAAGGTTTCCTGTGTGTGAGGATTGGCTCTTGGCATCCTTGCTTTTCTCTGTTTGTAGATAGTACCTCCCACTCTGGCCCCTGGGGTGGGTGATGAGGGCACAATTCTGTACAGATATGCCTGAATGGCCCAACAGCCATAGCCTGGGCACTGTCCCCATAGGCTGTGACTTCTGGGATAGGGGAAGGAAAATATACCAATGGATCATGAATCATTTGGTCTAGTGTCCAGTGCTTCACTTATACCCCCAGACCCCGCATGTTTTCTGGACTGGATAAGGTCAGCATGACTGTGAGGAGACCTAGTGACCTTGGGACACAGAGAGAGAGAGGTTCTTAGACCCCAGGAGTGAAGCTCCAAGTCTTTTTATCTTACTCTGTTGGGGGGAGGGAGTGGAATTAGTGGTTTACAGTACAGTGGTTGACATGTAGGTACACCCTCTCATCTTTCCATGATAGGAGTCTACAAGACAGACTGCCCCCATCTAGGTCCTTTTCCTCCATCATGCACCAGGACCCTGAAATCTTTTCCATCTCATCCCTTTCCTTCCTTCCTTCCCTCTGACCTTTTGCTTTGGTGCAATATGCCCAGCCCAGACCAAGTTGCACCTTATGCTTTCCTTTTCTGTCCTTGTTTCCTAAGTTCCACGTATAACTTGAAGCGATACCTGTTGATTCTTTTCACTACTGAATCCTTGTGCCCAGATTCAGTGCTTCTCACCAAAATGATGCTCCACAAATGTTTTATTGTTCTAGAAATACAGTTGCCATAATAAGCAGTGATCATTACCTTCAGACTCATATGCTTTTTTTTTTAAAACTGCTCAGCTCTAACTTCTGATGGTGCTAGGAAATAAATTTGGGACTTTAGAGCTTCAAGCATGAATGTCTTTTTGCATCAAAATTATAATATCTTCCTACCCTTACATGTTTTTTTTTTTTCCAGAGCACTGCTAGGTTCTGGCTTATGGTGGTCTTGGGGATTGTTCTTGGGTCCTAAGAGCCTTAGGCATGACATTTTTTTTGCATCATTACTATGCTGTCTCCTCATCTTGAATATGTCATCCTTTAGGAATGTAGGTAGGTAGGGTCAGTGCTATTGAAGGCAGGGTGAATACTGAAAAGTCATACTTGAGAGAAAGGAATCAGAAATTAGGAGGCAAGAATCAACAGGTATCGCTTCAAGTTAGACGTGGTTATGCAAAAAGGCTTTCATGCCTGAGGCACCAAATGTCCCATGTTCAATCCCAACATCACAAACCAGAGCTGAATAGTGCTCTGATAAAAGGGAAAAAGTGTGTGTGTGTGTGTGTGTGTGCGCGCGCGCGCATGTGTGTGTGTTATCTGTATAATTCTATGTTTATAGCTGCAGTTTTCACAATAGCCAAGGTATGAAATCACCCTAAATGTCCATGGACATATGACTAGAGAAAGAAGTTATGGGATATATGCTCAGTGGATTACTATTCAGTCATTTTAAAAGATGGTATATGCCTTTGGAGCCAAATGGGTGAACTGGAAGTGATGAGATGCTAAGTAAAATAAGTACAAGTTTGGAATGGGAGTGGCTTTAGATGCAGTGTGGGGGATATTGTCCTTGGTAAAGTGACCTTTGAAGAAAAACTGGAGAGAAGTGTGGGACTATGTGAAAGCTTGGTAGAGCTTAGGGAAAACTACCCCCATCCTTGGATGGAGATCTGGAAAAGACACCCCCTTGTTAGCCTCTCTCACAGAGATGAGCAAAGGGGAAAGTCTCCCAGACTCAGTTTCCCCTTATTAGATTCTCAAGCCCACAGAGATCTCACAGTTTTTCCCTGCTAGCAGCAGGCAACATGGATGCCTGCTTTAAGGTTCATTCAAAGTTCACATAGTCACCCAGAGTTCACACAACCACCTCACTTTTGATCACAAAGGAGAACATACTCCATCAAACACCTCCTCGACACCAGGCAGTAACCTCAAAACACTATTTCCTTATGTCCTTTGATATCTATGATTTACATCAATCCTTGTTTATCTTCTGTCTCACCCTGCTGGTTTAACCCCTATTCTTCTCTCAAATACCTTTATATAATTATAATTATGTTTGCATTATGGAGAATAATTTTCTTGACCTTTATGTATCGCATCAATTCTTGTCATACCAGCCCCCTACCACAAGGGCAAGCTGATCTTTAAAAAACCTGTAATTTCTGACGTATTTGAAAAATGTTCTTTGTTTGAATCTCTATTTAAACCCAAGCCTACCTTCCAATAAATGAGAGTGTTCATACCAGAATCCTTCCCGAGTCTCTTTCTTTTTCACATAGTTTCTTGAGCTAGTGATAGAGCCCTGGTAAGCTTACTTTCTTGGCTGAGAGTCACCCCGCATGAGCTCCAGCATAGAAGTGAGTCACTGGGAAGCCCAGAGGAATAACTGAGGCAGAGGACAGAGCAGAGGGACACAGGGACACAGGACCCTGTAGCAGGTCTATGGCTGTCCTCTAGATACACCACAGAGAATGAATACAATGAGGCAATTCCCAGTCATCCATTAACAGGGCTGTGAAATATGTTCTTTCCAAAGATGGAAACACATGACAGGGCAGGGCCTGGGGCACATGTCCATCTTGTGCATTCCTGAGTCTGTGTGTGTGTTGTGTGTGTGTACACTTTTCTTACTTTTTCATTTTTCTTAATTTTCTTACTTTTTTGTTTTTATTACTGATTTCCATGTGACAGAGTAACAGGAGGGGAGAAGAGGCCCCTTCCTATGCTGTATCTAAGGGAGCCAGGAGAAGATCACTGAGCCTATATGCCCAGCAGGCTTTAACAGTTGCCAAGCTGTGGTGGCCATGCAGGCCCAGGACAAGAACACAGCGAGCTGACACTACCACACACACATTTGTGTAGGGGAAGTGACTTTGTCAGGAGACCAAGTTGTGTGCCCACCTTATCCCACACACTGGTTCCTGGGATCGAACAAGTATAGGTCACTTTTCACAAGTATTCATGTGTCTCATTTCATCATCCCCAGAGGGGTGTCCAGCCAAACTCTGGCTCCACCACTGTCCCCACTGATCACCTAGACACAGGATCAAGTGCTGAGATTCAGAGTTGAGCAGGTATGTGTGTCTAATGTCTTTTTTTAAATACTTATTTATAAGAGAGAAAATCAGAGCATCACTCCGGAACATGTGATGCTGGGGATTGAACTTGGGACCTTATGCTTGACAGTACAATGTCTTATCTACTGCACCATGTCCCAGGCTGCTGTTTGAAAAGATGCCTGGTTCACTTCTCTTTCCTTTTTGAGCTCTGCACCCAGAAATGCTCTCACTGAAATGCATGTTGTCCTCTTGGCCTGATTCTAAAGTATAAACTTGGGCTGGGGAGAAAGCAAAAATCTTTACTGCCTGAAGCTCTGAGGTCCCTGGTTCAAAACCCAGCACCACCAAAAGCTAGAGCCAAGCAGTGCTTTGGTCTCTCTATTTCTTAAAAAAAAAAAAAAAAAAAAAAATCCCCTGAGGTCTAGGTAAGTTGAGTACCCAGACGGAAAAACATAATCCATGGAAGCTTCCAGACTCTGGAGCCCAACACATCCTCTTCTTCAAATTCCAACATGGACTGGAACAAGTCAGTGTGGTTTTCTGGGAAGTAACTAGATATGCAGACCAATTTCTTTTCTGGAAATTTCCTGGCACATGGGACATGTAGAATGGCCACAGTTCAAGATGGAACAGCTGTGGGTGGGTATCAGGAACCTGGCTGCTCCACCTAGCCTCCACTCAACATGCTTCCTAAGAAAAGGTCCTGAATGCCACCTTCCTTGAGCGTCTAAAGGGTGTCATGACATTATCAGGATGAACCTGAAGATGAAATGCATTAATGCAGCTCCAAGGAGGCAGCATAATGGTTATGCAGTTTCCTGCCTGAGGCTCTGAGGTCTCAGATTCAATCCCCAGCACCACCAAAAGCCAGTGTTTGGGCAAAGAAAAAGAAAGAAAGAAAGAAAGAAAGAAAGAAAGAAAGAAAGAAAGAAAGAAAGAAAGAAAGAAGGAAAGAAAGAAAGGAAGGAAGGAAGGAAGAAAGAAAGAAAGAAAGAAAGAAAGAAAGAAAGAAAGAGGAAGGAGGAGAAAGAGAGGGAGGGAGAGAGGAAGGAAGGGGACAGAAGGAAAGGAACAAATGAACAAATGAATAAAGGGGAAGAAAAAAAAGCACTAATGCATTTACAGCTGTGCCCTGTTTTAGAACAAAATTTGGACCAATGATAACTGTGATTGTTGTCACTAAACCTTCAGTGTAAGGACTCTACTAAAAAGGGGTTCAGAAGACACAATGAACTCCCTGTGTTCTCTACCCTGGGTGCCAGAGAGGGGAACACCATGAAGACAAGCACAGGAGCCAGGAGGGGATCCTGGGGGCAGCTTCCTGTTTGCAGAGTGGCTTCTGGACAATGCACTGCTGGTGAACATTGAGGGCCCTGTGCACCTGGAGGGTTCATGCTCTGCTCCCCACCAAAGCCTGCTCCCCTCCTTCCCCTGAACCCTGCAGCTCTGTTTACCCAGATTCACTGGCATGGCATCTTTCCCCCTTGGGGACATGAGCTCTTCCCCAGGTAGTGCAGCACAAAAGGAAAGCTGACTGGCAGGACAGAGAAGGGATAGAGACAGGCATGCGTGCGTTTGTGTATGTGTGTTTGTGTGTGTGTGTGTCAGAGACTTTGAGGAGCAATATGACCCCCCAATCTGCACACAAGAGGACCACCACATGCCCATTAGCCTTACTGAGGGGTGGAGGGGCAGCTGAAACCATTCTCAGGATGCACTAGGTCCCTAGTGCAGGGTAAAGGTGTAAAATAGATATGACAGCTTGATAGTCAGCCCCTCACCTAGGAGAGTCAGCTGGGGGGATGGAGGCCAGGGGGGCTGTTGTCTTTGGGGACAGGTAATTGCTACCACGCCTTAGGCAGCCAAAAGGCAGAATGAAGGAGATGCACCTTCTGGTTGTGGTGACCCCATCAGACTGAAATCATTGGAGATGAAGACTACAGGGTCTCAGGATAAGGGGCCAGGAAGGAAATAGGGGCAAGGGCTCATGTGCACAGGGCCCTCAATGTTCACCAGCAGTGCATTGTCCAGAAGCCACTCTGCCCAGCTTGTCATTTTTTACAGGTTTTTGGAAAAATCTTCTTACTCCCACCCTATTTCCTTCCTGGTCCAGGCCGCCTCAGTGCACATGGAAAGGAGGAGTATGCACCCAAGCCCAGACAAGAAGAGAAGCCAGAACCTTCTGGAAGAAATCCCAGGACAAGGAGGCAAAACAATAGACCCCCAGGGAAGGGCTGAAACTTGGCAACTCCATTTCCAGGTGTACACTGCCCTCTAGAGGTCAGAGGGCTGCATGCAGGCTCCAAGGAACAAAAGTTGGGGGACCCAGGAGCTGGAAGGGGGAACCTCTGCCTGGCAAGGACCCCACTCAGAAGCCCTACCTAACCCGTCCCTGCAGCTGAATTCTGGAGAGAAAGTCCTAGCAGGCCGCTACCTTAAAGGGGCACTAGGGAGTATCAGTTTCGAGGGCACAAACTTTCCCTACCCCCACACCCACCCCTGAACCTCAAGGGGGAGTGGTGACCCTGGTCTCAGGCCTGTGAATCCCCAGCTCTGTCGGTCCTCTCCCAGTGGACTGTGAGCTCATAAGACACAAGATTCACTGGAGAAGGAATTCCCAGCCCTTGGATCAGTGGTGGCTAGGCTATTTTTTGTTTATAAGATTTTATTAATTTATTAGTGAGAGAGATAGGAAGGGGGAGAGAAAACACACAAGAGCATCACTCTGGGATATACAATGCAGGGGACTGAACCCAGGACTTCATGCCTGAGAGTCCAGTGCTTTATCTGCTCTGCTACCTCCCAGGCCACTTTGCTTAGTTTGTAAAGTTATGTTGCAGAGAACATTGGAACAACTCTTCACTAGAGATGGTATGAGGTTGAATCTGATTGCCTACAACTCTTCCTCACAAAGGCAAGCTGAGGCTCAGTCAGATGGATGAATTCTAGGTTACAGGACTTGGGAACAGGGCCCTGCTCTGCACACAGGGAGACAGCAAGGGGAAGAGCACCAACCCTTAACACAACCAGCCATTTTAGGAAAGCAAAGATCAGAACACCAACCACAGGACCTGCCTATATATATCCCAGAAGGAGCTGGGGATAAAGGAGACAACAGCACCCAGACTGTGGAATTTCTCCTGATGCCTTGTGTTCCCTGTAGTATCTATCCCCACAGCTGGGATGTCATTTGGGGGATTTTTGTAAATGTGACTGTTTTCATTTGTCCCCAGTGATGAGGCATTTGGGAAAAGGTTCAAGTGCACCTCTCTGCCATAACACAACCTAGTTAAATCAGTCCCCCACCACACTAGAGGAAGCTGTGATTCTCTGTGTGTCTACTCCTGTCTATATCTGAAAACATCTTCTCAGAGCACTGAAGCCCCCACAATGATAAAATAAATTTTTTGTTTCTTTATTGGGGTATTAATGTTTTACAGTTGACAGTAAATACAATAGTTTGTACATGCATATTTCACAGTTTTACACATAACGATATAAAAATATTTTTAAGGTGCTAATTTTTTTCTTTCAACCAACTAGTAATAAATACATTGGGCTATGATTTTCTTCTGGATTTTGAAATAGGGTTTTTTTTTAAATTAAGGGATTAATGTTTTACACGCAACAGTAAATACATAGTTTTCACACGCATAATATTTCCCAGTTTTCCACGTAACAATATAAAACTTTTTTTATCTAATTATTTTCCTTTTTGTTTTTATTGTTGTGGTGGTTATTATTGTTGTTATTGATTTATTGTT
The DNA here is from genome assembly GCF_950295315.1 of Erinaceus europaeus. Taxonomy (NCBI): domain Eukaryota; kingdom Metazoa; phylum Chordata; class Mammalia; order Eulipotyphla; family Erinaceidae; genus Erinaceus; species Erinaceus europaeus. The sequence goes on from NC_080170.1 coordinate 74,574,566, forward strand.
GTCAGATAGGACAGAGAGAAATGGAGAGAGGAGGGGAAAACAGAGAGGGGGAGAGAAAGATAGACACCTGCAGACCTGCTTCACCACTTGAGAAGCAACTCCCCTGCAGGTAGGGAGCTGGGGGCTCGAACCCGGGTCTCTACTTCGGTCCTTGCACTTTGTGCCACGCGCTTAACCCGCTGCGCTACCACTGCCCAAGCCCCAATATAAAACATTTTTAAGTGAGGCATTTGGTTTATATTTCAGAAAGAAAGCAGACATCATACTCAATGGACAGAAGTTGAAAGCATCCCCCCCCAGATCAGGACTAGGCAGGGCTGTCCACTATCACCATTACTCTTCAAAATAGTATTGGCAGTTCTTGTCATAGAAATCAGGCAACAGAAAGAAATCAAAGGAATACAGATTGGAAGGGAAGAAGTCAAGCTCTCACTATTTGCAGATGATATGATAGTATACATAGAAAAACCTAAAGAATCCAGCAGAAAATTACTGGAAGTTACTAGGCAATATAACAAGGTGTCAGCCTACAAAATCAGTGTACAAAAATCAGTGGCAATTCTCTATGCAAACACTAAAACTGAAGAACAAGAAGACATCCAGAAATCACTCCCATTCACTGGTGCAACAAAATCAACAAAATACCTAGGAGTAAAGCTGACCAAAGACATGAAAGACTTGTATACAGAAAACTATGAGTCACTATTCAAGAAAATAGAAACTGATACCAAGAAATGGAAAGACATCCCATGCTCATGGATCGGAAGAATAAATATCATCACAATGAATATTATCCCCAGAGCCATAAACAAATTTAATGCGATACCCATCAAAGTTCCACCAAGCTTCTTTAAAAGAATAAAACAAAAACTACAATCATTTATCTGGAACCAGAAAACACCTAGAATTGCCAAAACCATCTTGAGGAAAAGAAACAGAAATGGAGGTATCACACGCCCAGATCTCAAACTATATTATAAGGCCATCATCATCAAAACAGTCTGGTACTGGAACAAAAATAGGCACACAGACCAGTGGAACAGAATTGAAAGCCCAGATCTAAACCCCACACCTATGGACATCTAACTTTTGATAAGGGGGCCCAAAGTTTTAAATGGAGGAAGGAGGCTCTCTTCAATAAATGGTGCTGGGAAAACTGGGTTTAAACATGCAGAAGAATGAAACTGAACCACCTTATCTCACCAGAAAAAAAAAAATCAACTCCAAATGGATCAAGGACCTGGATGTCAGACCAGAAAACTATCAAATACTTAGAGGAAAACTATTGGTGGAACACTTTCTCACCTAAACCTCAGGGACATCTTTAATGATATAAGCCCAATTGAAAAGAAGACTAAAGCAGAAACAAATCAATGGGACTACAACAAATTGAAAATCTTCTGCACAGCCAAAGAAACTATTACACAAACAAGGAGACCCCTCACAGAATGGGAGAAGATATTTACATGCCATACATCAGATAAGAGACTAATAACCAAAATATACAAAGAGCTCAGCAAACTTAGCAACAAAAAAGCAAATGACCCCAAAAATGGGCAGAGGATATGAACAAAACATTCACTACAGAAGAGATCCAAAAGGCTAACAAACATATGAAAAATTTCTCCAGGTTTCTGATTGTCAGAGAAATGCAAAAAAAAGTCAACATTGAGATACTATCTCACCCCTGTGAGAATGGCATACATCAAAAAGGACAGCAGCAACAAATGCTGGAGAGGCTATGGGGACAGAGGAACCCTTCTGCACTGCTGGTGGGAATGTAAATTGGTCCAGCCTCTGTGGAGAGCAGTCTGGAGACCTCTCACAGGGCTAGACATGGACCTTCCATATGACCCAGTAATTCCTCTCCTGGGGATATGCCCAAAGGACTCCATAACACCCAACCAAAAAGATATTTGTACACCTATGTTCATAGCAGCACAATTCATAATAGCTAAAACCTGGAAGCAACCCAGGTGCCCAACAACAGATGAGTGGCTGAGAAAGCTATGGTATATATACACAATGGAATACTACGCAGCTATTAAGAACAATGAACCCATCTTCTCTGACCCATCTTGCACGGAGCTAGAAGGAATTGTGTTAAGTGAGCTGAGTTAGAAAGATAAAGATGAGTATGATGATCCTACTCATAAAAAGAAGTTGAGAAAGAATAACAGAAAGGGAAACTCAAAGCAGGATCTGACTAAATTTGTAGTAGGGCACCAAAGTAAAAACCCTAGGTTGAGGGTGAGGGTGGATGTTCAGCTTCATGGGGTGGGGGGTGGGGGGGTGGGGAGTTCAGAATGGGACACAGTCTTTTGGTGGTGGGAATGGTGTTTATGTACACTCCTATTAATTTGAAGTCATATAAATCACTACTTAAGTAATATGAGAGGGGAAAATCTGATTGAATGTTACAAACTTTTTAAAGCACAGACTGAGTCTTTTTAATACATACATCTTTGATATGTTGACTCTCTTAAAAGTTTAGTCCAATTGTGTGGAGTTGTACCCCTCCTATCCTATGGTTTTGTTAATGTCTCCTTTTTTAAATAATAATAAAAAAAAACTTAGTCCAGGGAGAACAGAAGCAATTGGCGGTATAGCTATATACAAATAATGTCAAAGAACATAAAATATGGTGATGGTGTATGATACAGCAAATCCTAACAAAGGGATTTTTCAAAGTTAACCCAATTGCCAAACAATGTGATTATAGTAATAACTAGCTATTGTCTTCTTAAACCCTAAGACAGCAGGAACCTCCCACTTCCTCCTTAGAGCCAATATTTCCCCAAGTCCTGGAACCTCTGGGGTGGGGCTCACTTTCCTGCATGCTTCTCTCAAGTCATACCAAATGATATTGCATCTGCCGATCCCAACTTAAGCAATGCAATGAGTACCACTTCAGCATGCTTCACTTCAGACTGTGTACAGAGATGTCAGGCATGGAATGGAAACCCTTCACCCTCATTACTCAAGTGAGACTTTTCCTTTCATGGTATTCTCTAATTCCATTCCAGGAGGTTCACTTCCTAACAAAGTCCCAAAACCTAGATAAAGACCAGGTCCCATAAGATAGAGCATATGTTCACATGTATCCATAAACTAGGGCAAAAAATATACCTGAAAGCAAAAATACACAATAGTCTGTAGTGAGTCAGTATCAAGTTCATAATGAAATAGTGTCTACTTAGACATAGATACCCTCCTTACCTACTTCCTATTACAGTTCTCTCACTCACTCCAATGCTAATCTTAGCAAAGCAAAGACTGCAAAAGCTGAATAAGGGCAAGAGACCGACATACTTTAAGAGTGACTCTTTAGTCACTAGCTGGGGCCCTAGTCAGGGAGTCCTGAGATTCCCAGGCATACATGATGGGTCTAGACCTCAAATAAATCTCTCTCTCCATTACCAGTCATCTCTATCAGGAACAACAAAATACACCCCTTTGTTGGTCCCCATAGGAACTCAAGCTAAACCTGAATCAATAATGGTAGACAATGTTCCATCCTCCGAAGGGAGGATGGACAACATACTCTATGCTACACCTGAGGAAGATGGGTCAATATTGGGGCAGCCTGGAATGTTCCTATTCATGACCACAGAATATGAGCTCAGATCTATAGGGATGCAGAGGTCACATAGGCTCCTAAGCTAATTATGGGCCCCAGATCACATTAAATCGATGGGGTTTACAGTCAACAATATTTATACACCTTTCACATATTAGGGAGCTACTCTCTTCCCTGATCCAGCTCTCTGGTCCTTTTTCCAGCCATGACATCATGTCCCCAGACAGTAACTAGGATCCACCTACATATCAGATTTCAGGCTCAGGGGCAAAAAGAAAAAGGAAAAAAATTAAAAAAAAAAAAAAACTAGTATAGCCACAGGCCCTTTTAACTAAAATATGCCTACTAGCTAGCTACAAAATGGAGGACCCTCCGCCAACTCTTCATCTGCACTATTCCAGACCTTAGGTCCATGATGGGTCAACAATTTGTTTGGCTTTGTATGTTAACTCTCTTCTCAACAAGCAGGTTCCAGATGCTACCATGATGGCAACCAGACTTCCCTGGACAGACAACCCCACCAATGTGTCCTAGAGCTCCGCTTTCCCAGACCGTTTCCCCACTAGGGAAAGAGAGAGACAGGCTGGGAGTATGGACCGACCTGTCAACACCCATATTCAGCGGGGAAGCAATTACAGAAGCCAGGCCTTCAACCTTCTGCATCCCACAATGACCTTGGGTCCATACTCATAGAAGGTTAAAGACTAGGAAAGCTATCAGGAAAGGGGATGGGATACAGAGTTCTGGTGGTGGGAATTGGCAAAGCTGTACCCCTCTTATCCTATGGTTTAGTCAATATTTCCTTTTGTAAATAATAAATAAATAAATAAATAAATAAATAAATAAATAAAAATAAAGTAACCTGGGGAGTCTAGTGGTAGGTAGCATAGCAGGTTAAGCACACGTGGCACAAAGTGCAAGGACTGGTGTAAGGATCCCAGTTTGAGTCCCTGGTTCCCCACCTGCGGGGGAGTTCCTTCACAGGTGGTGAAGTAAGTCTGCAGGTGTCTATCTTTCTCTCCCCCTTTCCATCTTCCCCTCCTCTCACCATATCTCTTTGTCCTATCTAACAACAATGACATCAACTACAATAACAACAACAGTAAAAAAAAAAAACAAGGGCAACAAAAGGGAAAAATAAATATATAAAAAATAAAATAAAAAATAAAATAAAGTCACCTGGAAAAAAAATAAGCATTGGACTATCAAACATGAGCTCCCCTGTTTGATTCCCAGCATCAAATGTGCCAGAATGATGCTCTGCTTCTCTCTCTCTGGCTTAAATTTTGTTAAAAAAACAACAACAAAAAAAAAAACACTGCATAATGCATGTATCCTCATCTTTCTATAAAAACTCTCAGTTTACATGTTTTTATAGAATTTATCACTATTTGATTCCTATGTGTATGTGTCATCCAGAGGTAAGTGGGTGACAGTTACCTATAAGGATATTAAAAGTGGTGCCCCTGACCCCATCCCATCAGCAAGAGTACTTTTTAAAATTTTTTTTTATTTATTTAAAAAAGGAAATTTCAACAAAACCATAGGATAAGAGGGGTACAAAGCAAGAGTACTTTCTCCTGCTTTCAGAAGAAATGTCTTCAGAGGAGATGATGTTGCTCAGAGCAACCACCAGCAGGTTAGGATGGAGGGTGGATCATTCTAGCACTTTCTATTTTTTCCTAACCTCACCCCACTCAGATAATGTCCTTTGGTATTATGCCATCCCTGGCAACATCTTGGCCAGCAAACCACTTACCATCTAGTCAAGGAGACAGACAATACAGATGAAACACAGAAATGAGTCTGGAGCGATTTGGTTGGGCTCTGTTGGACTTGACTGTGGGAAATAGCACTCCTCCAGCAGTCAGTAACTCAGTATGGGCAGCTCAAATCCAGTATCCCTCTTGCAGTTGTACCATCTAGAGTTTGTGACCTCCTTTCACTGAAGAACATCAGAGAACCAAGGAAATGGGATCCTTCCAGGGGCCTTCCATGACTTCTGTCTATATCTCACTGAGCAAAACCCAAGCACCATACTCTCTGAACCAGCTTGGCGATGGAGGGTACATTAGTCAAACAAGAACAGGGTTCTAGAACCTATAACTAAGATTCCAATGCAGAGCCTCCATTCTCTGAGAATAACTCTGTGAAGTCACTGGCTTCTAGAACCTTTCCTGTCCTATGGTTACAGGTCACTACTAGGCTGTTGCCTTTGTTCCATGGTCCTAAAGCATTAAGGTGTGTGGCTTGAGGGGCTGGGTGGTGGCACACCTGGTTGAGAGCACCTGTTACAGTTCACAAGGACCAGGGTTTGAGTCCTCAGTCTCTACCTGCAAGGGGGAAAGCTTTGTGAGTGGTGAAACAGTGCTGCAGGTTTCTCTCTCCTTCTCTGTCACCATTTTCCCTCTGTTTCTGGCTGTCTCTACCCAATAAATAAATAAAGATAATAAAAAAGATTGTTAAAAAGTTATGTGACTTGATATAGAAAATCTACATATTTCAAATACATATTTCCATGGTACATATTTCAGATACATATTTCCATGGTACCAAACAACAAAGAAAAGGGGAAAATGTCCCGAAGAAAGAATATAAGGGATATGATTGGACAGAAGAGGACCTGGAATATGACCTTTGACTCTGGCTTATAAGTATAAGAAACAAACAAAAAAAAAAAGGTCAAGAAGCAGCAGCAGCATGGAGGAAAAGCCAGAGAAGATGCAGCTGGAAATGAGAGCATGGAGCTAAGTGAGCAGAGGACATATGTGGGCTGGACCAGCAAAAGGAGAAACAGGGACTGGAGGTGGAGGAAGAGTAGTCAAAATGGATATTTCTGAGGGTTTTTCACTCTCTAAGGCAATAAAAATCCCACTTTGTACAATTAATTAATATTATGGTGTTATAATAGTTCCTAAAAGATAATAGCCTCAAATTAGTGATTTCTATACTAATATAGGCAAGAACCCCATATCAATTTGGGGAACATGAGCTCTCCCTGTAACACTACCAGTGATGGGAGGGAAAGAGTCTTCAGTTAGCTTCTTCCCTGCCCACCTGCTGTCCTGAATGCAGACGAAATTGTTGAGCCTGACTCCTGAGTCTATCTCTTCTGCCAGGCACTCCCAGTGGCTATTGACTTGTGTTGATTTCCCTTTGTTGAGTCTCCTCCATCACTCAGTGGATGACAGATTCCTCATGGATGCTTGAACAGAGCCTTGGCTACTCTTTGGCCTATGAGTGACAATCTTGGGGTATTAGCCCTGGATTCCTGTTCAACACATCACATAAGTGTTAGCATCAACCTTATTACATACTTGTCTTTCAGGGAGATTGAGAGGAGGCAATATCAAATGGAATTTTGTTTGTTTTGCTCAAGGAGCAAAAATGGAAGGAGGCTAAGTCAGGGTGTTGAGTCACCCACTTCTCCTATTACCATGCAGGTGACTGCTGTTCAGCTCTCACCACCTTGAGTCCTGCAGGGGCCTGCTCATAGTGAGTCCATCTGCTCATCACCTGTGGAATGCTGGGCATCCACCCTGCATATGGTCAGTGCAAATTGTCTGGACAGAAGTGGATTTCTCTATGGCATGACCTCAGGAGCCTGGCACACATGACAGGCACTTTATAGGAAATGCAGAGTGAATGAGTGATGCAAAGCCAAGCTGGCTGTGGTTTTGTCTAGCTGGAGCTTCTTTTTCAGCCAAGTCATGAGAGCAAAAGCACTCTTTGGACAGGGTGTGTGTAGAGGTTGTGTGTGTTGTGGGGGAGTACTTGGGGAGGTAACACTGATATTAGATACAGCCCTTGGAAGCCAATGGACCTCAGCTGACACCCCAAACTGGCCTGGGTTCCCCCTGAAGATCTGATCAGAACATTCTTTATGCTCAGGCTGACTCTGAGGAGAATGAATCTGGTTTCTCACTTATCAGAGGCCTGGAGAGAAGGAGGAAGATGCAGGAGCACCATCCCAGCAGGTCTGCTCCATGTGAAAATGGTGTGTATGTGTGTTTGTGTGTGTGTGCGTGAGAGAGAGAGAGAGAGAGAGAGAGAGAGAGAGAGAGAGAGAGAAAGAGAGAGAACTAATGTGGAACCTGTAAAGTGACACTGTGCCATATAAACCATGTGGTAGGTATATTCTATATTTGCATAACCTAAGTTATGCAATACAAGCTGTGTGGTGTATGCTACACAAAGTTGGGCAGTGGCACACCCGGCTAAGCACACATCTTACAATGCTCAAAGACCCAGGTTCAAGCACCTAGTTCCCACCTGCAGGGGGAAAGCTTTGTGAGTGGTGGGGCAGGCTAAGGTGCCTCTCTCTCTCTCCCTCCCTCTCTATCTCTTCCTTTTCTTTCAATTTCTCTCTGCCTCTATCCAAAATAAGTAAATACATAAATGATTAAAATAGGCGGGGGAGACAGCATAATGGTTATGCAAACAGACTTTCATGCCTGAGGCTCCTAAGTCCCAGGTTCAATCCCCAGCACCACCATAAGCCTGAGCTGAGCAGTGCTCCGGTGTTTCTCTCTCTCTCTCTCTTTCTCTCTGCATCTCTCTCAAAAATAAAATTAATAAATTTTTTTTAAAAAAATAAAGAAATAAATAAATGATTAAAATAAAAAGATATGTGCTATGGAATACAAATTATGCAGTATGTGATCTGTAATATAAATTATGTGACAAATGCTGTGCAATGCAAACTGTGCAGTATACGGTATGCAATATGAGCTATGCAATACATACTAGTCAGTACCAGCTATGTGATACAAGCTATGTGATTTGCACTGTGTGATATGAGATGTGCAATATAAACTATGTAGCATGAGATATGCAAAAACACTATGTAAACACATAGCTATTATTGCTTTGCTTTAAGCTGTCCAGAAAACTTAACTCTTTTAGGACTAGAAAGAAACTTTCTGGTCACTTAACAAAGCAAAGACTATCATAAAATCAACAATTAGTACCTGCCTGAGGTCCCATAAGGAGTGGGGAAGTTGGGAGTCAGTGGCACCCAACTGACTGGGCTTCTTCCCGATGCCCTGTGCTCTTCACAGTATCCCAGCACCTAGGATGTCATTTGCTGCTCACACCATCAACTTCTGAGGCCCAGTTTGCAGAGCAAGACTCTGTCTGGTGTGGGCTTAGCTTCCCCCTCCTCCCACTCCACTGGGACATGCCCCCCCTCCTCAGGAAGGAAACAAAGGCAGACTACACAGGGAAAGTGACCTCACTTTGTGGGAACCCACCAAGGATCACCTGACTGCAGGGAAAAGCCATGAAAGGCTTCTTTCTCTGCACTTGGCTCTAAACTAGGCCTGGTGACTGCAGTCCACTAGCTCCGCATGGGGACCTGCAGACAGGCAGGCACGGAACAAACACAGGAGTGCTGCTGCCAATTCTAGAACAAAAGCTTCTTGCATTGCTGGAGCTTCAAAGGGTGTCGCTTAGGAGCTGTACTTTCATGGGATATAGATAGATAGATAGATAGATAGATAGATAGATAGATAGATAGATAGATAGAGAAGGGGGTGCAGAGGGAAAGAGAATTTAGTCTGGGTCAGAGAGGACAGAAGAATAAAACCCTTATTCTTCAGGAGAGAAATCAATGGAAGATGGGGAAAATGAGCAGTACACCAACAGAGCCCAAAAACTTCCTCCAGCAAGATGCTCAGTCGATGCTCCTCCTGTTCAAACCCTTCTGTAAAAAAGGAGCTGGGGAGGAAAGGAGCCTTTTGTCCTCTGTGTTCTTTTTGCTGCCTTCCCTCTTTCTTTCTCTTCAGTCATCTTCCTGAAAGAACTTTGTACCCAGGGAAAAGAAATGGACAAGGGTCAGACGTAAAAGGCCTTCTTTTGTGACCTGGGAGGTTGCACAATGATTAGAGTACTGGACTTGACATCCTGAGGTCCCCCAAATCATAACCCCAGCATCACATATGCCAGAGTCACATGTAACTTTCTCTGTCTCTCTCTTCTATCTCTCATGTTAATGCATAGTTATTTAAATATTTAGATTATTTATTAGAGACAGAGAGAATTCAAGAGGGAAGTTGTCAGGCATTAAGCCAGCCCTCCCCTCCCTGCTCCATCCTGCATTGCCGATACTATAGCTATTATATAAATATTTACTATTATGTAAATAATATAATCATTGTTTTGCCTGAAAGATCCCCAGCCATCCCATTGATCTATCTTCCTCGAGACCTGCCGTGCAGGGTAACATAAATTCCACCAGTTAAAACCCTCGAAACAGTTGCTAAGGAAACTTCTACCTTCCCAGCATGTTTTTGCCTTTCTCCACCTTTCCTAGCCATTTCCATTTCCCACTTGCCACTCCCAAAAAGAACTGGCTCTCTGATCAATAGATCCTTTTTTGCATTACCTCATGCCACGTGTTTGGTTCCTGAGTCATCTATCTCCCGCATCACTGAGTGAGTAGCAGCTCAGGCTGAGTCCAGTTGAGTTCTCTCCAACCCAGAGAGCATGCACCCAGGGAAGAGGCACCCTCATGCTAGCCGGGCAGGAAGTGGGAAAGAGACACAGGTGGGGATGAGGGGCTTGAACACAGGTCCTTATGCATGGTAACATGTGCATTCTACCAGGTACTCCATTGCCTGACCCCTTAATAAATAAATATTAATGTGGTCTGTGGATAAGGTCTTAGACACTCAAGCATGAGGTCCTGAGTTGAGTCCCAGCATTGCACATGCCAAAGTGATGCTCTGTTTCTCTGTCCTTCTGTCATCATAAATAAATAAATATTTAAAAGATAAATCTTTTAAAAGATAAAAAAGAAAGTCCTTCTCAACATCAGTGGGTAGCCCAAGTTGTGTTATTGGGAAGGCAGTGACAGGCTCACATCTCTGATGGCTCTTCATATGGCAGCAACATCCCTTGAACTTTGCTGGCAGTGACTTAATTTTGCCCAGGTCAGGTAAATAGTTCACTTGAGTAGTGTGCTGCATTGCCATGTACAAACGTTTGAGCCCAGCTCCCACCACATTGCAGAAAGCTTCCATGCTGTGGTTGCATATCCTTCTCTCTCTCTCTCTCCCTGCCTCTATCTTAAAAATTAAAGTCAGCTACATAAAGACTATAACTATATTCATATGACTCCATGATGTTAACCAGCTCCTTCACATGTGGGACTCTTAGAATTCTGTCACCACAATGTGTACACAGCTTCCCCCTTTCAGTCTACAAGCCCTTTCAAATCAAGGAGGCAAACTTTAAATGCTGGTGTTAATTAATGGGATGCAAAAAGCAAATTGCAACTAGCCTCCCCAAGTCCTTAAATGTCTAGTTTATATGTGGTTATGCTGAGAGATTATCATTACAATTAAGCATAGATTTCCATAAATAAATGGCAGGCTTTAAAAAAAAAGACTTGCCAATAAAACTGGCACTAGCAAGGAGTGAAACCTCATAAAATCAGTAGAGGGACTAATTCCTTTTCAGATCTAGACTATTCCTCAAAGAGTATTTATTGAAAATCAACCTTGTATGGGCTAAGCAACATGCTAGACCCTAAGAGAAGCAAAATAGAATACCAAACATAATATTGTGTTTTTTTTTACATTCATTTATTCAGTAACTGGAAATAGGAGAGGACAGAGAGAGAAGCAGAGCATCACCCTGACACATGCAATACCAGGGATTGAACTCAGGACCTCATGCTTGAAAGTCCAACACCTTATCCACTGTATCACCTCCTAGGCCACCAGACATCATCTTTTATCTTAAAGAGGTTACAGCTTGGTAGAAACGCAGCTCTCTCAAACTAATGAAATAATGTTTAACAACCTAAGATGGAACAGTTTATGTCTAATACATGCACAGAAATCCACTGCCAAAACTTACAAATTCAGCTCTAAAGGGCTGATAAAGAAAAAGGCCTTGCAAACAGAAAGAGAATTCTCTAGCTTATACTGGTGTTTAAATGCTAGGCAGAAGATTAACTTTCATGTCCAAAGTTCTGGGTTCAATCCCCAGCATCGTACCAGAGTGGCTCTCTGGCATGCTTCTCTCCTCTTGGTCTCATTTGACACTCTCTCTGCCTCTGTTATATCAAAACAAGCAAGGTCAGTAACACAAAGGGGAAGGGGCTAGATTGACATGTCATACTCAGAAAGTTTATATCATCTTTTTTTATTTTTTGCCTCCAGGGCTATAGAATCTACTGCTCCTAGAAGCCTTTTTTTTTTATTCAAATTTTATTGACTAAGACAGAGAGAAATTTAGAGGGGAGGGGAAAATAGAGAGAGAGGAGGACAGAAAGAGAGATACCTGCAGACCTGCTTCACCACAAAGCAAACCCCCTGCAGGTGGGGAGCCAGGAGCTCAAACTAGGATCCTTGCATGTGTGCTTAACCTGGTGTGCCACCATCCAGCCCTCTATGTCATCTTTTTTATTGCAGACTACTATTCCATGGAGTATTTATCCCCTTAACTTCTTTAACCAGTCATTTGTCGATGGACATTTAGATTGCTTCCACTCCTTAGCTATCGTAAATGATGTAGCTATGAATATAGGGATACATACATACCTTCAAATTAGTGTTTGCATATCCTTTGAATAAATGCCTAGGAGTGGTATTGCTGGATCATAAGGTAATTCCATTTGTATTTGTTTAAAGATTCTCTATACAGTCTTCCAGAGGGGCTGCACCAGTTTGCATTCCCACCAGTGGTGGAACAGAGTGCCACTTTGTCCACAGCCTTGCCACCACTTATCAAGAAATTGATAGATTTAAATGTGAGTGTACTTGACTGAAACTGACAGCTTCCCATCAGAAATCACTCCTGGGAGTCTGGCGGTAGTACAGCAGGTTAAGCTCACGTGGTGTAAAGCCCAAGGACCGGCTAGGATCCCAGTTCAAGCCCCCCACTCCCCACCTGCAGGGGAGTCACTTCACAGGCAGTAAAGCAGGTCTGCAGGTGTCTCTCTGTCTCTCTTCCTCTCTATCTCCCCCTTCTCTCTCAATTTCTCTCTGTCTCTATCCAGTAACAAAAAAAAATCACTCCTTTTTCTCCTCTGGGGAAGCATTGTTAGGCTGTACTTCCTGGCTTCCTGGGTAGCTTGGTGTGAGCAAGATGCCAGCAAGTAACTCATACATCAACTTGCACAAGCTTTAGGCCACCACATATGAGCACCAGAAGGAGGGAAGCTTCACAAAGAGTGAAGCAATGCTATAGTGTCTCTCTCTCTCCCTCTCTGTCTTTCTCTGTCTCTCAAACTCTGTGAAGAAGAAAAAATCTACTCAGGGAGCACTGGAGTCATACACACAATGAATGTCAGTGATAACTCAGGTGGCAAGGCATTTAAAAAGCCTCCCACAGGCAAAGGAACCCTCCTACACTGCTGGCGTGAATGTAAATTGGTCCAACCCCTATGAAGAGAGTGTGGAAAACTTTCACAAGGCTAGAAATGGACCTACCCTATGATCCCGCAGTTTCTCTCCTGGGGATATATCCAAAGGAAACAAGCACACTGCTCCAAAAAGAGGTGTGAGGGACCAGGCAGTGGCACACTGGTTGAGCATTCACATTATAGTGTGCAAAGACCCAGGTTCAAGCCCCTTGCCACCACCTTCAGGAGGAAAGCTTCACAAGTGGTGAAGCAGAGCTGCAGGTATCTCTGTTTCTTTCTCTATCTCCTCTCTCCTCTCTCAATTTCTTTGTCTCTATCAACAGTAAATAAATAAAATATTTTTTTAAAGTTGTATATACCTATGTTCACAGCAGCAAAATTTGTAATAGCCAAAACCTGGAAGCAATGTAGGTGTCCAACAAAAGATTAGTGACTAAGTAAGTGATGGTATATAAATTCAATGCAATACTACTATGCTATTAAAAATAGTGAATTCACCTTCACCTCATCTTGCATGGAACTTGAAGAAATCATGTTAAGTGAGAAAAGCGAGAAAGAGAAGGATGAATATGGGATGATCTCAGTCATAAACAGAAGTTGAAAAATAAGAACAATATATACCTTTCCCATATTTGGGAGCTACTCTCTTCCCTGTTCCAGCTTTCTGTTCCTTTTTCCAGCCATGACATCATCTCCCCAGACAATAACTTGGATCCATCTGCATATCAGATGTCAGGCTGAGGGGAAAAAAACTAGTATAGTCATGGGCTCTTTGGAATATAACTAAAATAGGACTACTAACTATCTATAAAACGGAGACCCCCAACTCTTCATCTGGACTATTTCAGCCTTTAGGTTCATGATTAGTCAACAATTATTTTGGCTTTATATGTTAACTCTTTTTTCAGCCACCAGGTTCCAGATGGTAGCATGATGACAACCGGACTTCCCTGGGCAGACGACCCCACCAATGTGTCCTGGAGCCCCACTTCCCCAGAACCCCACCCCACTAGTTAAAGAGCGACGCATGCTGGGAGTATGCATTGATCTGCCAACACCCATCTTCAGCAGGGAAGCAATTACAGAAGCCAGACCTCCCACCGTCTGCACTCTGGGTCCATACCCCAGATGGTTAAAGAATAGGAAAGCTATCAGGGGAGGGGATGGGATACTGAGTTCTGGTGGCAGGAATTGTGTGCAGTTGTACCCCTCTTATCCTATGGTTTTTTTCAGTGTTTCCTTTTCATAAATAATTTTTTTTTTTAAATTGTAAAAAGAAAAAGAAGAACAAAAGGGAAACCACAAAGCAGAACTTATACTGAGTTTGTTGTGTTGCACAAAAGTAAAGAGTTCTAGAGGAGGGGTGGTTGGAGGGGAGGAGATTCAGGTCCTAGAGCATGATGGTGGAGGACCCAGCTGAGGAGTCACTGTTTTGCAGAAAACTGAGAAATGTTATACATGTACCAACAACTGCATTTATTGTTTACTACAAACCATTAATCCCCCCAATAATTTTTAAAAGATATATATATTTACCTCCAGGGTTATCATTGGGGCTCGGTACATTATGAATCCACTAATCCTGGAGACTATTTTTTCCCTTTTGTTGTCCTTGTTATTATTATTGTTGTTATTGCTGTTGTTGTTGTTGGATAGGATAAAGAGAGGAGGGGAAGACAGAGAGGGAGAAAGATAGACACCTACAGACCTGCTTCACCAATTGTAAAGTGACCCCTGCCCCCCGCAGGTAGGGAGCCGGGGGCTTGAACTGGGATTCTTACGCCTGTCCTTGTGCTTTGTGCCATGTGCGCTTATCCCGCTGTGCTACCACCCAGCCCACAAAAGATATATTTTTAAAAATCCCCCCCACACCTACTGACAGTTGATTTTTGAAAAGGGAGCTAAAAACATCAAATGGGAAAAGAAGTCTGTTCAACAAATGCTGTTGGGAAAACTAGGTTGAAAAATGCAGAAGAATTAAATTCGATTATCAAAGTTCACCATGTACAAATATTAACTCCAAATGGATCAAAGACTTACATGTTATGCCAGAAACTATCAAATACTTACAACATCAGCAGAACTCTTGTTGATGTAATTTTTAGAAAGGTCTTCACTGATTCAAGTTCATTTGCAAGGAAAACAAAAATAAAATAAAATAAAATAAAACCCCCAAAGCTTCTGCCCATGAAAAGAAATCACCACTGTAACAGAGAGAGTACCCACAGAGTGGGAGAAAAATCTTTTTGTACTTGGTCTGTATGTAGGTTCTATGGCTTTGTTAGGAAGTGTACCACCCAAAACAGAATCAAGGTGTCCTATGAGCTAGGAAAGGTCTCATCAGTGTAATGAACTTGAAGGGTTGACATCCCCTGCCTGGCATCTCTGGACACATTCTGAAGTGAAACATGTTGAGGTGGAACTGGCTGTATTGATTTGGTTAAGATCAGCAGATGCAGTATCAAATGGTATGGATCGAGAGAGGCATGAAGGAAAACAAGCTATATACAAGAGATTCCAGGACTGGGAGAAATGTGGGTTTTATAGAGAATGGGGAAGGTTCCTGCTGTCTTAGAATTTAAGAAGGTAATGGACAGTTATTGTTAGAACCAAGTTATATGGGAATTTGGTTTACTTTGAAAGTTCCATGGTTATAATTCACTGTATCATACAAGACTTCACCAAGATTTTTGTCATTTAATGTTATGTACAAATAGCTGTATCTTTATACTGACAAAACCAGTTGTTTTTGGTCTCTCTGTTCTAAGATTATAGGTGATTTAATATTTCAAAGAAAAATTCATTATTAGAAATGTATTAACAATTTAAGCCCACTGTTAAAATTCAATTAGGTTACCAATTTGAAACCTTAAGTGCTAGGGCCCATGAGATAGAGCATGTATCCATAAGTTAGGGGAAAATATATAACTTAAAATAAAAGTGCATAATAGTTTGCAGTGACTCAAAAAGTGCAGCAAGCAAGTAGAAAGACCTACAAAAAGACACCATAATGTACTTAATTAAAGAGTTTCTACTTAGATCTAGATACCTTCCTCACCTACTTCCTATTTCACTTCACTCAATCACTCTAAGGCCTAGATAAGGACAAGAGACCAGCACACTTAATGATGGCTCTCTTGGTCACTACCAGGCCACCCCATCATCATTCTAGGATGTGCCTTAGTCAGCATATCCTAGAATTCCCATATAGATATAATGGGCCTAGACCTCTAGAAGATCCCTCTCTCCACCACTGCTGGTCATCTCCAACAGGAACAACATCACAAACCCTCCTGCAGACCTTTATAAGACCTTGTCCTCAATTTGGAACAACAATGGTAGGGACTGCCCTGCTCTTCAAAGGTAGGCTGGGTCAACATACCCTGCCACTTGAGGAAGACTGGTCCTGAGATGAATACAACCTAGAATGTTCCTTACTATGACCATGGAATGCACATTCAGACAAGCAGGTATGCAGAGGTTACACAGGCTCCTGTGCTAAGTATGGATAAACATGGGTACTAGGTCAGATCAGTGGAGTTTATAGTTAATAGTATTTGTATACTTTTCCCTTATTTGGGAGCTACTCTCTACCCTGATCCAGCTTTCTAGTCCTATTCCCAACTCTGACACCATCTCCCCAGATGATGATTACACATTTTGGCTATTGTGAATAATGTAGCTGTGAACATGGGGAGTGGAGTACATGTGTCCCTTCAAATTCTTATTTTTATACTCCCAACAATTCAATGTCAATAGCACAGAAATGTCAAAAAAATGGATTGTGTGTGTGTGTGTGTGTGTGTATTTGTGTGTGTGAATGCAAGCCTCTCTGTGTTTAGCTAACAGTAAAATGTTCATTGGCTAGAAGAACCCCCTCCCCCCACAGACAGAAGACAAGCATACCTGGAGGGAAGAGACCTCAATGTTGTAGAACCCCAAAACACACATCCCCTTCCTGACCCCCTACCCAGTCCCCCACTGAGTCCAGGTCATTAAGGTGTGCGGATGGCACTATTTGGAGAATGAAATTAAAGACACAAGACATATGCCAGGCCCCAAATGCATGATAACGAAAGCAATAGACTATCTTTATCAATCCAGTCCAGAAGAACAGTCAGGGCAGGGGAGACAGAATAATGTTCATGCAAAAATACTTTCATGCCTGAGGCTCTGAGGTTCCAGGTTCAACCCCCAGAATCACATTAAGCTAGTGTTCTGGAAAATAATAATAATAAATACAGAAAAATTCCTGTAGTTAATTTCTGTGTATGATCCCAAGAAAAGGACTAGTTCAGTTAGAGAAACAAATACTAGGTGAGTTCTTCCCAATACTAGAAAATATTCTGAACTCTTCTTTTTGCCTTGGTAATCTTGTGTGCCATATACAGTATATCAGATGACTTTACTTGTGTTCCAAAGCACTACTTTTTTACCCTCCTCCTTTTCCTCACTGCAGGATAACTTCCCCCAACTTTCAAGTATTCGACAGAACAATAATGGAAATGACTTAATGATCGTCTAAATTTCTGAAGCTCTCTCAACCTCTCTAGACCTCTGCTTTCAAGCAAATCAAACTTGAGTGGGTTGTACATTGCCTACTGCAAAAGAAAAAAAATATTTTCAATTAGAAATTTAATTACACTGTCTTGAGGAAATAGAAATGACAGTTTCTTTGAATTTTATACATTATGGAACCCTCCAAACTGCTATAAATCTGCTAATTGATTTCTGTACCTGTAGTGTCTGATTAGGTGTATTTTATTGTCTTCTTGGTTTTAATTAACCTGGGCTTGTCAAAATGCTCCCAACGACAAAGGATATATGATGGAGTGTGATACACTCTATTAACAGAGGCTGACTTTTGTCAGTAATTGCTCTCAGGCACAAGAGTTATTAGAAATGAGTGCATGGGGAGAAAAACTCAAAACTGTACTTTTGCTAACAACTTTTATAGGCAGTCATAAATCTATGGTTTGGACCCTTTGTGCTGGAGATAAGCAAATGTGAGTGACCAGAGGGTTTTGCAGATGATCAATCACTCATTCAGTGTCATATAAATACTAAGAGTGGCAAAATAGGAAGAATTATGAAGTCTGGGAGATAAAAAGCAAAATTAGACCAAGAGTTCTCACAGTTATGATGAAGGAACTAGATTCACTAGGTAGCCAGAATGATAAATCCAAACCACAATTACCACTTCTAGGGTCTAGGAAATAGATATGGGAATTAAAAAAGAAAGAAAGAAAGAAAGAAAGAAAGAAAGAAAGAAAGAAAGAAAGAAAGAAAGAAAGAAAAAGAGAAGTACCAATTAGTCAGTTCTTCAGATTAGACTTCATTTTCTTCCTTCCTGCTTTCACTTTTTCCTATTTTAATCTTTTTCCTCCCTTCCTTTCCCTTTCTTCTCTCTCTTTTGCCACCACGGTTATTGCTGGGGTTCATTGCATGCCTGACTCCACTATTCTGGCAGCCATTTTTTTTTCTTTCCACTAAATAGAAGGTGAGAGACAAAGAGAGATAAAATGAGGGAGAGAAAGAGAGGAGAAAGAGAAGAAGGGAGACTTCAGAGAGACCCTTGAAGCACTGCTCTTTTGGGTGAGCCACTGAGCCCTGGCTTAGTTTTCACTCCAAAAAATTTTATTTTCTGTTCATTTAATTTCACTAATTTAACCACAGCTTTCTGTCAAGGTAGTCAATTCAACCCTTTCTACTGAAAGAACTTGAAATATATACACCCTGCTAGCTTCTGCTTCCAAGTCAGAAGATGAAGAGTTAATTTATTTATCCAAATGTTACAGTTAATGAAATAAGAATGTAGATTTTTTTCACCCTTTCTTCAAAATAGGTTAAGTGGCCCATCATTTTGAACTATCATGTTTATTATATAGTAAATGTATATATGGGGGATGGGAGGTGGCACACATGGCACACAGCTTTAAATTCCCTGGCCCCATCTGCAGGATGGAAGCTCTTTCTCTCTCTCCTTTACTATCTTCCCCTCCTCAAAAAATTTCTCTCTTCCCTATCAAATTAAAAAATAAGGGGAGAGTAAATGACCACTGAGAGGTGTATTTGTCACACAGTCACCGAGCCCCGGAAGAAAAAAAAATAAGATACATAATTTGAATACTTTTTCTAGATTACAGATATAGTTCCACTGACTTATTTGCCTAGTTGGTACTGATTTTTAACCATTCATAAAGGGAAAAAATCTGTTAGAAGGTTCTGATCTGATGGTAGAAATGCCATATATATTTTTAAAATTTATTTATTTATAAAATGAAAACACTGACAAGGCCATAGGATAAGAGGAGTACAATTCCCACCACCAGAGATCCGTATCCCATCCCAATAGTTTCCCTATTCTTTAACCCTCTGGGAGTATGGACCCAGTGTCATTATGGGGTGTAGAAGGTGGAAAGTCTGGCTTCTGTAATTGCTTCCCCATTGAACATGGGCATTGACAGGTCAATCCATACTCCTAGCCTGCCTCTCTCTTTCCCTAGTGGGGCAGAGCTCTGGGGAAGAGGGGCTCCAGGACACATTGGTGGGGTCATCTGCACAGGGAAGTCCAGTTGGCATCATGGTAGCATATGGCACCTGGTGGCTGAAAAAAGAATTAACATATAAAGCCAAGCAAATTGTTGACCTAAAGGCTGGAATATTGCAGGTGGAGATTCGGGGTCTCCATTTTGGAAATAGCTAGATCTATTTTAGGCATATTCCAAAGGGCCCATGACTTTATTAGTTTTTGCCTGAACCTCACATCTGATATGCAGGTGGACCCAAGTTATTGTCTGGGAAGATAATGTCATAGCTGGAAAAAGGGCTAGAAAGCTAGATCAGGGAAGAGAGTAGCTCTCAAATATGGGAAAAGTGTATAAATATTGTTGACTGTTAACCCCATCAATTTGATCTGGGGCCCATATTCAGCATAGAAGCCTATGTAACCTCTACATCCCTGTAGGTCCAAACTTGCATTCTGTGGTAATCAGTAGGAACATTCCAAGTTGCACCAATTTATTTCTTTTTTTTTAAATTAAGGCTAGCAAAACAGTTCACCTGGATAGTGTACTGCTTTACCATGTGCACAAGCCAGGTTTGAACCTGGCTTTGAAGCATCACATTTAATGATGTTTCAGTATTGTGGTATTTCTCTCTTTATACACATACATATATATGTATATGTATATATATAAAGTGAATATATATATATATATATATATATATATATATATATAGTGAATGCAATTTCTGTACAAAACACTAGAGTATCACTAAACAAATTTTGAAATATGGGGACCAAAAGTGGCCTTTTGTACTAGCTTCTGTTTTCAGAATTGGAGAAGGTGGATTTCTTCCCTGTCAGCATACCCCACCCTTGCATGTTTTAGAAACTGCTAATAAATATAATGAGAAATTGATCGCAATACAAAGTTCCACCTTAGTTGTTCACTGACCTACTTTGGAGTCCCAGCAAGTTGTTGCTCAGCTTTTAGAAAATTGGGGACTCTCTCCAGGGGGGTTTAAAAGACTAGTGCCAGGTGCACACTTTCCTGCGAAGGCAAAGCTCAGCATTTTGGGGCCCTCACATTTCTGTAAACCCCCCCCCCGGCCAGCTGAAGCTAGCACTTCTGTCCAACTTGTCCCCAAGGTAGCCAAGGTCTCCCCCAGAAAAGAGAAGCATCTTGCTTATTTAATTCTAGCGTGCTTCAGAAAGCATGCACATACACAGGCATTTGAGGGAGCACTGAGGATAACTCATTTGTTGAACCCAAGAATGATTCTACCATGTGGATATATATGAAGTGTCCTTCTTGTCTCTCAAGAGACTCAATGAAGCCCCCATTGGAAACTCTTTTTGTGAATCTGATCAGAGCTTTTTTGTCTCTGGACCAGAGGGTTCAAACAAGTGCTCCAGAAATCATAAGTATAACCTGGCTTTTGGGGAGTTATAAGAGTCAAAGCTGGACCAAGCATTAGCGAAACAGTGAAGGTTATTTTCTGTCAAAGGAATGATCATGATATCAGATTACTGTCCTCTTAAAGATGAGCTCTGGGTCTTGCTTATACAGTAGCTGATATTGGAGAAAGACTGTCATACACAGACCTTGTTTTCAGCCATTAACTTGATTTTTTTTTTTTTTAAGGAATAGTTAGTTGAATGGTCCATTATAGAAACAATAATAAAGGTCACTGTAGCTTTGCCATGAACTCTAGTTTGGAGAGAAGGAAGGCAGGCAATGACAGAACATCTTGGGGAAATCCATGAACACCATTGCCTCATTAAAAAAAATAATAAAATACTAGCAATAGAATCAAAGACTTTTCTGTATCCCTCCACATTGCCAACCCCTTCCTTGCACACAGAGAGCCACATTCCTGAAATTAAAGTTTACAATGAACAGAAGAAGCCAGGGAGATAGCTAAGTGCAGGGCTTAAATCTGGGGGTCCAGTCTTTGTTCCCAGCAGTGCATATACCAAAGTTGAACAGTAAGCTGGGTTTACTTTCTATTTCATTAATAAATCTTCTATTTTTTTTTTTTAAATAAAGAGAGGGTTTACTGGTCACTTCCACCAGAAATGTCATCATGAGCCCTCCTCCAAGCCTTCCTAGGATCTTGACCTCACCATAAAGCAGCAAAGGTAGGGACTGTTCCAGGCTCCAAAGGGATATCCTGCCCTGCCATTCAAGGAAGACTGATCCTGAAATAAGTGCAGCCTGTAATGTCCTCAACTATGACCATGAGCTGTGAGCTCAGACCGAGAGGGACTCAGAGGTTACACAGGTTCCTATGCTAAATATAAATATATATAAGGGTCCTGGGTTGGGTAGATGAGAGTAAGTAGTTAATTTTATTCATAGATTTTTTTTTTTTCCAATAATGGGAGCTACTCTCTGTCCCAATCCAAATAAATCCAACAAAATAGTCCTTTTTTTTTTTTTTCCAACTTCATGTTAGCTATCAAACTCAAGCAAAAACTAGGATAGTCGTGGGCCCCTAGAAACATGCCTAAAATGGACTTCCTAGCCTCTTTCAACCCTACCCTCATCTGCTCTGTTCCAACTTTTTGTTTTCTGTCCATTAACCATTTTGTCCTGTTTTATATCTTGCCACCTTTCAGCCACCAAGTTGCAGATGCTATCATGATTCCATCCTGACTTCTCTGGGCAGACAACCTCACCAATGTGTCCTGGAACCTCACCTCACTAGAGCTCTACTCCACTAGGGAATGACAGAAACAGGCTGGGGGTAAGGATCGACCTGTCAATGTCTATGTCCAACAAAGGAGCAATTATAGAAGCCAGAACTCCTACCTTCTGCACCCCCAAAATAATTTTGATCCTTACTTCCAGTAGGGGAGTAGTTATAGGAGAGGAGGAAGAGGGTAAGAGGGCACTGAACTCCAAATCCATCAGGACCCAGAGAGAGAAAAGTGAAAAGAAAGGGACATTTGGATGCAGGGTTATGTATAGCTTGGAAAGGAAAATGAGACCTTAAAAAAGGGGGGGGCAATTATATACAAATAGATAGTTGTAGAAATAATAGTTAACCCCTATCTGCAACCTTAGGAAAACTTTTGTAGCTTATAATAGAGATTGGGGATTCAGAACTGTGGTGGTGGGAACAGTATGGGATTATACCCCTGTTGTAAAGAGGGTTGTTTCCGTGGCCAAGACATAGCTTGAGAACTTCCAACCTTCTTAGTGTGTGCATATGAGTGTGCATGAGTGTGTGTGTATTATGTAAATGTTTCTTTGAGTATGTGCGTGTGTATGTTTGAGTGTGACTGTGTGTGCGTGTTTATGTATGTGAATGCATGTACACCTAGGCTCCTGCAGACCAGCTGGGTCTCTTTCCACTAATGCAAACATCCCCTTTGCCAAGTAATGCCACAGAAACTTGCCGAGTCTTGAAAAAGCAAGCCTGGCTGATTTCATCTTTAAAAGTTCCAGGTCAGAAGTTTTTCAGGCAGCTAGAAGGAGGGATCTGAGGCCAGGTGGTAGCACACTTGGTTAAGCACATAATTACAGGGCACAAGGACCCAGGTTCAAGCCCCTAGTCTCCACCTGCAGGGAGAGAGCTTCACAAGTGGTAAATGAAGCAGGGCTGCAGGTGTCTGTCTATATCCCTCTCTGTATCCCCCTTTCCTCTCAATTTCTGTCTTTATTCAATAATAAAGTATGTTTTTAAAAATTCCATGTTATTACTATCAAGACGACCTTTTTCCTGTCACAATCTATGTCTTGTCAACATGTCACTGAGAAGTGACAGATCTGGGGAATGGCCCAAGGAACTTTGATCTTCTTATCCAACAGAAATCACAGGCTCTTTAAATCTCTGAAGTTGGAAGACCATAAATATAATCAGTGGTAGTTTTAGAACAAAGCCAAGTGGGGGTCAGGTGGTAGCGCAGCGGGTTAAGCGCAGGTGGCGCAAAGTGCAAGAACCGGCGTAAGGATCCCGGTTCGAGCCCCTGGCTCCCCACATGCAGGGGAGTCACTAAGCAGGTCTGCAGGTATCTTTCTCTTTCCCTCTCTGTCTTCCCCTTCTCTCTCCATTTCTCTCTGTCCTATCCAACAACGACATCACCACCAACAACAATAACTATGACAATAAGACAACAAGGGCAACAAAAGGGAAAATAAATAATAACAAAAATTTTTTAAAAGAATAAAGCTTATTAATTATTAATTAACTATGCTATCCTGAATTGCTGGGAAACATGGCAAATGTGACTGCATTAGCACAATTTCCCAGCACTGAATAGCAGCACTTATTTTTTAAACAAGGACAGCAAGCCCCAAACACGACTTCTGAGGCCTCAGATTCCTCCTGCCAGCTTGCCTGTTAAACTTCTGACCTGTTTACAGTACACTTTGCCCCACCAACCAGAGGGGTCTGTACATGATTGCAAACTTCTGTTCTAGGGGACATTAAATAATTATTTCTTTAAGATCATCTGGCAGATCTATAATTAATTAAACCCGCCACAATATTACAGCACCATAATTGAGCTTTTTTTCTGAAAAGGTAAATGTAATTTGCCGATCTGGTATTTGGAAGACTACTTTGCCCCCCAAAATCAATTCCTTTCGTTTCCAGAGAATAGGAAACTAGAGGCAATCTCATTTTAATTATATCTCTTTATTGCTAACAAAGGAATGATTTATGCAATTAAATTAACTGGCTAGAAAATTATTCTCAGCTGGGTTGTCCTAATTCTTTGCTTTCTGAATTGCAGGCGCACACTTTACCACGTAGATGAATTTTTCTGATATGGAAACAATGCCTCTTATGTTCTTCTCTCCCTTTTTTTTTTTTTTTAATTCAAAGTCCCTTTTCTCTTCTTGTCAGTGACATGAGTAATATTTGTTGAGCTTCTGGGTTTGGACTAGTTTTTTTTTTTTTTAATGTTAAAAAAAAGGTGAAGATCCTTTCCATTCTCATTTCAGAATAGGCTGGAAGGTTTCTTATCTTCAGGGCTGAAACCACAGCATAAGACAGGGAGAAATTGCAGAAATGTCAAAAGGCTGCATGACTTGAAAAGCCCCCTGGCCCCTGAAGTTAAAAAACTTTATAAGTTCATAAAGGAGCTCACAAGAACTTCTTTCTCCCTAGCTTCTATCTGACCCTTTGTGTCCACCTCCCACTCTCACTTCCTATCCCTAGCACCTCCCCATCTGTTTAGAACATTTCTTACAAAATGTGCCAAGAATTCTACTTTATGGGGTGAGAGGCCTCTCGGATCAGAACTGGGGTGAAGGTGTCCCAGAGGAATTCCAGATATTCTCCCTGCCCTGGAGAAGTGGAGAAGCCAAGAGGTGGGTTCTTGGTAGCAACTCAAAGTAAGATCTGTTTTTTAATTTCTGAATAAAATGATGATATAGGACCAGTGAAATAGTTCACTCTGCCATGTGTGTGACTGTGTGGCCCATGTTTGAACTTGGCTCTCAGCAACACTGGAAGAAGCTTCAAGGCTCTTTTACTCTGTCTTTCTAAAGCATCTTTCTCTCTTTCTTGCTTCTATCTAAAATATAACAATGAAAGGGCCTATTTGGCAGTGTGGGGTGGAGCATTCACTGGTGCCTTTCTTTGGGGCCTATATGTAGTCAAATTTAAAACAAAAATGTTTTCATTTTTATTTGTTTTTATTATGTATTGGATAGAGTCAGAGAGAAATTAAGAGGAAAGGGGGGATAAAATGGGAGAGAGACACCTGCAGCATTGCTTTACCTCTCATGAAGCTTTCTCCCTGTAGGTGGGGATGAAGGCTTAAACCTAGACCCTTGCATGTTGTAACATGTGAGCTGAACCAGGTATGCTACTACCTGGCCTTATTTTATTTTAATGAGAAAAATACAGAGAGAGTGACAAATTGAAAGGGGAGGGGGAGATAGAGAGGAAAAGACACCTATAGCACTGCTTCACCATTCATGAAATTTCTCCCCTCCAGATGGGGACCAGGGGCTTGAACCTGGGTCCTTGTGCATGGTAATGTGTATACTCAACTGAATGAGCCATTATCCAGCCTTTATTATTTTTTAAACCAGAACACTGCTCAGCTCTGGGACTTGGGAGCCTCAGACTTGGAAGTCTCTTGCAGAGCCACTAAGCACCCCCACCACCACATAGTTTTAATTGTCAGACACACAGACACAGGCATCATCCCACATGATGTCCTGACTGGTTTGCCTTTCTTGGCTTTTGTTGTTGCTTTGATGTCCTGATTGGTTTGCCTTTCTTGCTTTTAACTATGGTGCTAAAGATTAAATAGGGCTTCATAAATGTAAGACATAAACTGCATGACTGAACCATCACACTGGCCCCAAAACTTTCCCCTACAGCATGGAATAAGGGCCAGAAACTCTGAATACATTTCTAGAATCACAACTAAACGAAGCTCTAAAAGATAGGAACATAGGATCCAGATAAGAATCTGGAAATGAAACCATCCTCTTAGCAAAAAAGAAAAACGGTTTTAAATGTCAGATACTATTTTGAACATGTTTCAGTTCAGAACAGACGGTCTCTAAATCCTGGCACTTTTCTCGAGCTGTTTCTACCTCTTTATATTCTTCAGAGCTCAGTCCCTCACATAAACACTCAGCTCTGCCTGCATTAGGTATGCAAGCTGCATTATGCCCCCTGGTGGGCAGACAGGTAGGAAGCAGAGATGCTCCTTTCAATTACTAGGAGAGCGCAGATTTAATTGGAAGTGGTGGAAGGCTCTGAATTTGCAATGGGGCTGCAGATCCAACTTTTCTGGTCTTGCTAAAAACAGTAAATATCCTGAGCAGCTGAATTCAGATGCCTCCACTTCAGCCCACAAGAATATGTCAGTTGGACCTGAAATTAAAATATTTGCTCAGCACCAAGCAAAAACTCTGGATTCATAGACATTGTCTATGTCTGCAGACTTTCCTTCAAGGCAGACCTCATCCAGCCAATATCACATACATGGTCTCCTCTCTCAGGGCATCACATTCTGAAAGATAGTTCCAAAGCATCATTTTTCCAGAGGGCTTTGCAAAAATTTCAAAGTTTTATGATTTATCTTTGACTCAAATGGACAAATATAAGTTTCTATGGTAGATTACACTGAGGGCCTCTTGGATAGAGCATTTTACTTTCATATTAATGCAAGAGGAAA
The DNA here is from genome assembly GCF_950295315.1 of Erinaceus europaeus. Classification (NCBI taxonomy): domain Eukaryota; kingdom Metazoa; phylum Chordata; class Mammalia; order Eulipotyphla; family Erinaceidae; genus Erinaceus; species Erinaceus europaeus. The sequence continues at coordinate 74,601,176 of NC_080170.1, forward strand.
CAACTAGAGCATCACTGGCACATGTGATGCTGAGACTCAAACTCAGGACTTAATGTTTCAGGAGGGGAAACACAAAGCAGAACCTAGACTGAGCTTGGTATACTGCATCAAAAAAGGACTGGGTGGGTGGGAGGTTTTCATGTCCTGGAGCATGATGGCAGAGGACCTAATTGGGGGGTTAGAATGTCTTAAAGAAAACTGAGAAATTTTAAACATGTACCAACAACTGTACTTACTTACTGCTTACCGTAAACAATTAATGCCCCAATTAAAAAAAAAATTAGTCATTCACCCATGTTCATACCTATTACCCAGCCTCATAAGCAGACCTTCCTATCAATTAAAACTCATGATTCCTTGAAAGAAGCAAGGCAGAGAGGGTCAAGGCTTAGCTCAAATCTGTACTCTTACTCTTCCTCCTTAGACACCTAGATTTTCCCACCCCTCCTATTCCAGGGCCTTCACAATCACTGAAAACTGGGTCTCTACCTATAATAACACTTTATTTGACAAAGAAATAAGTACCTAGAACTGGTTGGGGGTATGGCCAATGCCCATATCCAGCAGATAAGCAATTATAGAAGCCATTACTTCAGCCTTCTGCACCCCCAAAAGAATTTTGGTCCATACTTCCAGAGGGGAAAAAAGGTTAGGGGAATATGACTAAACGGCTCTGAAACCCAGTTCCATCAGGACTGAGAAAGAAGAGGAAAAAAGGAAAGACATTCAGAAGTAGTAACAGGTATAGGTGTGACTTAGAGGAGAAGGCAAGACCACAGAAAAAATAGGCATAGATATATAGTAATAGAAATAATACCAACACAGGTCTGTGACCTTGGGAGAACTAGTGCAGTTTCCAATGGAGGGAATGGGAACACAGAAATCTGATGATGGGAATGGTGTGGAATTGTATCCATTACCTCATAATTTTGTGAGTCAATATTAATTCACTAATACAAAATTAAAAAATAAGTACCCAGAACCTATGAATGACTGCATATTAATATTTCTAATATTAATATTGCCTAGAATGTTCACCACAACACTGTTCTTTTCATCTCATGTTCCTCATGGAAGGGTCTAGCATCAATGAAGAACAAGGCTGCCACACTTGAAGTCACACTCAGACGACCACTTAAAATAGGGCCTGGCAAAAACAGTTCAGACCTGCATCGCAGAGGTTATTTTTCACACTTGGCGTAGCTGTTGAACTGTCAGGGCCTCCAAGCAGTCACTTCACCTAGAAGTGACTCATCATGGCCAAACTATTTCCTTGGAGTAGGTTGAATGACGTTGAAGGGAGATCCACACAGTGCTCAGTGCAGTCAGGGTTCAAGATCACTCAAGATCTAAGTGCCCAAGACAAATTAACAATAGCCATTATGACAAGAGGACAATCTCCTGTTTCAGATGCAACTGTTTGTTTTATTCCACTGCTTACAGAAAAAGGCAGAGGAGAGAGACAGGAATGGCTGTACAGGTCTTGTTTCAACTACAAGTTAAGAAAAGTTCACATTAAATGTGTTATCTTACAAAATAAGCTATTTGGGCTATTGAAAAAAAATTGTTATACCAACATTAGGTGTTTCTGATGCATCCATGCAGTTCGATTTAACTGCTCCCTTACCAAAGACACAGTTAAAATATAGCACACTATTTGCAAAAGGACATGGGATTACAGCAATCAGGGAGACATTCTGAACATTCTCTTCTTCAGCTCTGTTGTTTTCTCAATTATTTTAGCACAACCGACCTCTGTGGCCTTCTCAATGCCTTCGTGGTATTTCTCCAAAGCAGTTTTCAAGTTCAGAAATATTTCCTGAATGGAAAATAAAGTAGGATAAGAGGCATTCCATAATGTCCCTTGGTCCATGCTCCCAGAGGGATAAAGAATAGGGAAGCTATCAGGGGAGGGGATGGGATGCGGAGTTCTAGTGGCGGGATTGTGTGGAGTTGTACCCTTTTATCCCATGGTTTTTGTCAGTGTTTCCTTTTTATAAATAAAAGTTATATTTAAAAAGGGGGGGGGGGGTCAGGCGGTAGTGCAGTGGGTTAAGTGCATTTGGTGTGAAGTGCAAGGATCAGCATAAGGATCCTTGTTCGAGCCCCCGGCACCCCACCTGCAGGAGAGTCAATTCACAGGCGGTTGAAGCAGGTCTGCAGGTGTCTATCTTTCTCTCCCTTCTCTGTCTTCCCCTCCTCTCTCCATTTCTTTCTCTGTCCTATGCAACAATAATGGCATCAAAAACAACAATAATAACTACAACAATAAAACAACAAGTGCAACAAAAGGAAATAAATATAAAAATGTTTTTAAAAAAAAGAGAAAAAAAAAAAAAAGAACAAAGGGCAGTAAGGGAAGCCATAAGGTGAAACCTGGACTGGGTGTGGTATATTTCTCCAAAGCAAAGGACTCTGGAGAATGAGGTAAAGGGATAGGATAAAGGAATACTGAGGTTTTATTGTGCCTCCTAGATACCAAAAGGAGATGAGAGGTTGTGCCTATGTGTTAAAGACTATGCTATTGGCCTGAACTCACCTATTGAAAGATTATACTGTAAACCATTCACCAACACCACCATCCCTGGACCCAATTAAAAAAAAAAAAAAAAAAAAGAGGCATTTCAGGTAATAGCCAGATTAAAAAAAAAAAAGAATTCCAGCCGCTTCATTGATATTTATTTACTAAAGCCCACACATGATTGCTACTTGCTAAAAATTCATTTTGGAAGCTGTTCAGACCCATCAATAAGTCCTGCTGCTTTGGAAGCAGAGAAGCAGCAACAATGACTAGGATTTAAACATTAACAGGATGAGATGATGGCAAAGGAGCACACAGGATTTCAGTACAAATTAGGCTTAATCCCTGGCACCAGCAATAGCCAGAGCCAAGTAGTACACTAGTCAAAAATAAAAAAGAACATATTTATTAAGTATTATTAAGGGAAATTTTTTGTAAGCTGTAGGGTTGAAAGTACATTTTGCAGTTGTTTTAATAAGCTGACCAGGCAGTTCTACTATAAGCAATCACGAGTTTTCACATACACGTATATGAACATATATTACATAAATATGTATATATGTGCTAGAAACTAAGGGGAGGCAAAATAGTTTTTATAGACTAAGATAAGAAATATTCTGAGAGGCAGGTTGGTGGCACACCTGGTTGAGCACACGTTACAATGTAGCACACATTACAATGTACAAGGACTTGAGTTCGAGCCTCCAGTCCTCACTTATGGGGGAAAGCTTTGCAACTGGTGAATCAGTGCTACAGGTATCTGTCTTTCCCTCTCTCCCCCCCCCCCAATTTCTGGCTGTCTCTATCCAATAAATAAAAAAAAAACTTTTAAAACAATGAAATATTCTGAAAGGTTGTTGGAAGCATTTCAACATTCTGGAGTCTCGCTTCCCCAGAACCCCGCCCTACTATGGAAAGAGAGAGAAAGGCTGCGAGTATGGACTGACCTGTCAACACCCATGTTCAGAGAGGAAGCAATTACAGAAGCCAAACCTTCCACCTTCTGCACCCAATAATGACCCTAGGTCCATACTCCCAGAGCGATTAAGAATAGGGAAGCTATCAGGGGAGGGGATGGGATATGGAGTTCTGGTAGTGGGAACTGTGTGGAGTTGTACCCCTCTTGTCCTATGGTTTTTGTGTTTCCTTTTTATAAATAAAAAAATTATATATATATATATATATATATATATGGGAAAAATAAATAAAAGAGCCCAGATATGGTTAAAATAAATTAAAAATAAAAAAATAAAACAATAGTTAGTAGGTATATTATTCTCAGTTGTTAAGCATGAAGCCCATAAAATTCTTTAGTCCACAATCTGGCTACTACTTAAGTTTAAATTTTAGTGTAGAGGCTATCTGATTTTGAACACATGATAGAGATTTTTTTTCAGGTAAATTAAAATTTATTGGACACAAAAACATGTTAGAAAAGACAGAAAAGGATAGAAGGGGACCCGACTCACTTAAAAGCTAGATGGTTACATGGTGGTCCTGAGAGAGCATGCCCCCAAAAGTTCACCCCTTTAAAGCCAAAGGCCCCACCTACATCTGCAACCACTCTCATTCTGGATGGTGCCTTCTCTCCCTCAAAATTCCCAATTCTAGGAGCATAGACCCCAAATTCTTTTTGGGATGGTGAAGGATGTAGTTTTGAGCTTCTGTAACTGTTTACTGATGACATGTGGGCAGTTTCCTGGTTGATCCACACTCCTAGACAAACCTGTACTGTCCCTAGTATTTGCCTAGTAGGGTAGGGCTCTGAAGAGATGAGGTTTCTGGACACTTCATGTAGTCATCTGTGCAGGGAGGTCAGGGTGTGGAAGCTTGGTTCTTCATATGGCAGCTTGTCACAGCTACAGTTGTTCATTTGTGACCACAAAGGAAGAACATTGGAACTGGTTTTTTCTTTTGGCACACTTTTATTTTAGCTGAAACAGGATTGTATCTAGTCTCAAGCTAGATGGTCACATGGAAGTGCCAGGAGCCATAATACAGATTTTAATATATTATGAACTCATAGGGCTTCTCTCAAAAAATACTCATTCACAAGATCAGAAGAAAAAACACAAGTAGAACCTGAACTGGAGTTTATGTATTGCACCAAAGTAAAAGAGTCTGGGGTGGATGGGTGGGGAGAGAGTACAGGTCCAAAAAGGATGACAGAGGACCTAGTAGGGGTTGTATTGTTATATGGAAAACTGAGGAATGTTATGTACAAACTACTGTATTTACTGTTGAATGTAGAACATTAATCCCCCAATAAAGAAATTTAAAAAAATACTCATTCTAGAGACTTATCACTTAAGAAGGTTTAAGGACTATTGTTCCAGATTCAGCAAATGTAAACAAATGTTTAAGGTTAAATCTTTTCCCAATCTAAACATACAGTTACTTAAACATAATCCCAAAATAGGAGTGTTTTGATATCCGAGATCTAATCAGGTATCAAATTACTACAATGAGGGAATATATATATAAGTCATCAGAAAAATACAGGCTGTTGAAAGCATTTAAATCTTGTAGGGACAATAAACTAAACTAGTTGCTAGCTGGTATTTGATACTTTTATTTTTCTTTTAAACCTCAGCAGAGTCAGCAGCTAGTTGTGTGCAGGGTATATAGTTATTCATACAGAAAAGAAAGCTGAGTGCATTTGGCAGAAAGATATTGCTTGTGAGGGACAATTAAACCTAAGTGTGGCTATATAAAGACACACACTCTGCAAATACCTGAAGCAATCATTTTAACACACCCAAGGGAAGAATTTCCTCTGGACAACAAACATGCTCTCAGGGAAGAAACAAATCCACAAATACCACAATGAGTGACTAAAATGTTCTCCACAGAAGCCACAGCCACCTGCAGTTCTAGGCTATGACCCTGACTCTAACATAATCCACACAGAAAGTGTGTTTTAGGTGAGGACTCTTCTAAAGTGAGATATCTAATCCCTTTAGCCTCCTGCACTGTGTGACATATGGGACCACCAGGCATAGCACACGAGAATAGTTTCATATCACCAGCCACCTTCCACACGTCAATGCCACAAGCACCTGAAGGTGAGAGTACTGCACAGTTCAGAAGGGCAGTCTCAGGACTGTGAAAAGTCCTGTGTGGCCTCGGAGGTGATGCATGAGATCCTGAGTTCAATCTGTGGCATCACATGTGCCACAATAACACTAGGGTTCTCTCCTCTCTCTCAATAATAAACAAATTTTGGAGGAGGAGGACAAGAATATTCTATTGGATGTGACAGGTAATTCTCATACATTTTTTTTAATTTTTATTATCTTTATTTATTGGATAGAGACAGCCAGAAATCAAGAGGGAAGGGGGGGGGTAGAGAGAAAGAGGGACAGAGAGACACCTGCAGCCCTGCTTCACCACTCAAGAAGCTTTCCCCCTGCAGGTGGGGACCGGGGACTTGAACCTGGGTCCTTGTGCACTTGTGTTCTCAACCAGGTGTGCCACCACCTGGCCCCAATTCTCATACTTAGGCAACATCCAAGGAGTTTTACAGCCAGTGAGAACCAACCTAAAAATCCCTGTAGCATTGTGAAGGGAAAGGATAGTGGATTCTGCCATATTGCTTTCCCCAAAGGGGCAACCATCCAAGGCAACCAAGGAACTGAGAGGCAGAAACATGGCTAGTCCAAAATGGAAGGATACCACCATGTTTCCTGCAATTAACTTAAATGTAAATAGCTTCTTACTGGACAAAGGGAGCTAGAAGATAGAGCTGTACAGCCTTTTGAGAGGAAAAACCAGGCAGTCTGAAAGGAGCTCACAGCACAGGGTAGCATGTTCTCCACTGGAGAGTAACCGCAGTCCTGCAAGGTAGGGAACAGGCTTCTCAGTTCTCAGCTCACCCAAGTATACTTGACAAGAAGGTACACAGGACAACTGGTGCTTACCTGACTCAGTGAATAAACTGGATGGAAAATAGCTCCTATTTTAGGCAAGGAAGTATAGGAATAGAAGTGGTGTTAAAGCAGGAAAGACATGGCTGTTAAGTGTTTAGGGCAGATATACTTAAGAGATTCTTAAAGCAAGGAAGAAATTCAGAACATCTCTGTTGTAATCCAAGAGTATTATAAGATTCTGTGAAGGAAGCATGAATATAAAAGGGCTGTTATAAACAATAGTGATGAATTGGGGGCTGGGCAGTAGTGTAGCAAGTTAAGTGTACATGGCGCAAAGCACAAGGACTGGCATAAGGATCCAGGTTTGAGCCAGATTCCTGTCCCACCAGGGAGTATCATTCATTCTAAGTCTATTCCGTTCTGAAACCTCTGGCCTTTTTTCTTTCTAAGTAGCCAACCCCCCCCACCTCACCCCCGCATAGCTAATTAAATAATAAAAAATAAATAAATAAAAAACACTTTCCTTTCACCACTCTTTTATTACTGTTCTTTTTCTTATCTTTTTCTTTTTCTCTCTCTTTTTTCCTTTTTCTCATTCCTGTCATCCTTTCTTCCTTAATCCTACAGCTTCCAAAGCCACAGGACAAATCCCCCACACCACCAAACAGTGTGCTTTCACTAAATTCACTGATACACGTTTGGGAACTATTTGGGGGAAGAATTCTGACTCAGAGTGGACTCTCACTGCGAGTATCTCTGCTCAACTTCCTTTCCTCCTTTAGCTATCCCTAGAATATACAGTGGATAGTAGATTTGCATAACTGTCTATTTCAGCTATCCTTGTTTAATCCTGAGGTTTTGTGTGTGTGTGTGTGTGTGCGTGTGTGTGTTTTGATTTTTTTTCTTTCTTAACAATCAGCTGCCTCTGATCACGAGGTTTGAGGTAATCTGGGACAGGGTTTTTTTTTACCCTGCTCTATTTTATTATTAATATTATATAAAGGCATATCTCCCCCCCCCCCTTTAGGTTGATCAGAATTAACTCTTAGGGTATCTTTCATTGCTAGGGTAGTGGGCATCTTATCTATTGTGGGAGGAACTTGTCTCCTTACTCCTACCTCCTCTACAGACTCCCCCTTCCTCCTCCTCCAAGCTAATTAAAAAAATTAAATTAAATAAATTAAAGTAATCAAAAAAAACTTTCCTTTCACTGCTCTTTAATTACAGCTCTTTTTCTTATCTTTACTCTCTCTTGTTTCTTTCCTTCTTTTTTTTTTATCTTGTCATACACTTCTTCCTTCCTTCTTCTTAGCCTTTCTGAATTTGTGAATTATTTTGGGGAAGAAATCTGACTCAGAGTGGACTCTCTATGTGTGTATCTCTGCTCTACTTCCCTTCCCCCTCTTGTAACCCCTAGAATATACAGTGGATAGTAGATTCGCATAACTGTCTATACTTGCTAACCCTTCTTTTCTCTTTCTTCTTCACTGGGATTTGGTACTATTTTTTCATGGACTGGAGAAATTGTTTGGCTAACTGGTAGTGATTAAACTGCTTCAATACTTGCTTCAGTTGCTATTGTAATTCCTGAAGTTGGTGAGTGCAATTGTCATAAAGGTATATTTAGTACAGTGTTGCTTGTACTCAAGACACAACAACTGGGGAACAACAGAGCATAAAAAAAGAAACACATAAATTAAAAAAAAATGGGTAGATCAAAAACAAATAAAACTGCTACTCCAATGAATGAAGACAAGAGCCCAGAAGAAACTACAAATCAGCCAGAAGTAACCATAGATAAGAAAAGTATGCAAGCAATAATAAACTTATTAAGCACAGAAATGAAAACAACATTGGAGGAAAGGAATGGCAGTATTAGGGAAACAACAGTTGAGACCCCCCAAGGAAAATACTGATTATCTTGAGGCAATTAGAGAACCGAAAGCTGAAATAGCTGTAATGAAGAAAGAAGCTGAGGCAAGGGAAAGCAGACTAACAGAAGCAGAAAACAGAATTAGTCAGACAGAGGATGAGTTAGAGAAAACTAAGAAAGAGGTGAAAGAGCTCAAAAAGAGATTCAGAGACACTGACAACAACAACAGAGACATATGGGATGATCTCAAAAGAAGTAACATTCATATAATTGGCCTGCCAGAGGAAGAAAGAGAGGAAGAGGAAGCAAACAATCTAGAGGAAATAATAGAAGAAAACTTTCCAGACCTGAAAAACAGAAAGGACATCAAGATTCAAGAGGCCCAGAGAGTACCAAACAGAATCAACCCAGACCTGAAGACACCAACACACATCACAGTCACAATGAGAAGAAGTAAGGATAAAGAAAGGATCCGAAAGGCTGCAAGAGAAAAACAAAAAGTCACATACAGGGGTAAACCAATAAGATTATCTGCAGATTTCTCAACTCAAAACTCTAAAAGCCAGAAGAGAATGGCAAGATATCTATCGAGCCCTGAATGAAAAAGGGTTTCAACCAAGGATAATATATCCTGCTAGGCTTTCATTCAAACTAGATGGAGGGATCAAAACCTTCTTAGACAAACAACAGTTAAAGGAAGCAACCATAACCGAACCGGCCCTGAAAGAGGTTCTAAAAGACCTCTTATAAACAAGAACATCACTATGATACTGGCAATATATCAGAGCAAACAAAAATTTATTTTGAACAATGGCACTACAATACATTAAATCCAAAATATCAATAAATGTCAATGGCTTAAACTCATCCATCAAAAGGCACAGAGTGAGGGGATGGATCAGAAAACATAACCCAACCATATGCTGCTTGCAAGAATCCAATCTCTCACAACAAGATAAACACAGACTTAAAGTGAAAGGATGGAAAACTATCATACAGGCTAATGGACCACAAAAAAGGGCAGGAACAGCCATTCTCTTCTCAGACACAATAGATTTTAAATTAAATAAAGTAATAAAAGATAGGCAAGGACATTACATAATGATTAGAGGATCAATAAGCCAAGAAGACTTAACAGTCATTAATATCTATGCACCCAATGAGGGACCATCTAAATACGTCAAGCACTTACTGAAAGAATTTGAAAAATACATCATTAGTAATACAATAATAGTGGGAGACTTCAATACACCACTCTCACACTTAGACAGATCAACAAAGCAGAGAACCAACAAAGATACAAGAGAATTGAATGAAGAGATTGACAGACTAGACCTCTTGGACATTTTCAGAGTCCTTCACCCCAAAAAACTGGAATACACCTTCTTTTCAAATCCACATAACACATACTCAAGGATAGACAACATGTTAGGCCACAAAGACAGCATCAATAAATTCAAGAGCATCGAAATCATCCCAAGTATCTTCTCAGACCACAGTGGAGTAAAACTAACATTTAACAACAAACAGAAAATTATTAAAAGTCACAGAATTTGGAAAATAAACAATATACTCCTTAAGTACCATAGGGTCAGAGACTCACTCAAGTAGGAAATTCAAATGTTCCTGGAAACAAATGAAAATGAAGACACAACCTATCAAAATATTTGGGACACAGCTAAAGCAGTACTGAGAGGGAAACTTATAGCCATACAATCACATATTAAACACCAAGAAGAAGCTCAAATGAACGACCTTACTGCACACCTCAAGGTCTTAGAGGAAGAGGAACAAAGGAACCCTAAAGCATCCAGAAGGACAGAAATTGCTAAAGTTAGAGCAGAAATAAACAACATCGAAAATAAAAGAACCATACAAAAGATCAATGAAGCCAAATGTTGGTTCTTTGAAAGATTAAAAAAAATTGAAAAACCCTAGCCAGACTCACCAAACAAAAAAGAAAGAAGACTCAAATTAATAGAATTGTAAACGATGGAGGTGATATCACAACTGACACCAATGAAATCCAGAGAATCCTGCAAAACTTCTATCAAGAACTATACGCCACCAAGCTAGAGAATCTGGAAGAAATGAAACAATTCCTAGAAGCATATGCCCTTCCAAAAATGAACCAAGAAGAACTACAAAAGCTAAATGCACCAATCACAGACAAAGAAACTGAAACCGTTATTAAGAATCTCCCCAACAACAAAAGTCCTAGAGCAGATGGCTTCACAAAAGAATTCTACAAAACTTTCAGGAAACAGTTAGTACCCATACTTCTTAAACTTTTCCATAAGATTGAAGAAACAGAAATACTCCCTTCCACCTTCTATGAAGCCAACATCACCCTGATACCAAAAGCAGATAGGGACAGAAGAAAAAAGGAAAACTACAGACAAATATCTCTGATGAACACACATGCCAAAATATTAAACAAGATCTTGGCCAACTGGATACAGCAACATATCAAAAAGATTGTTCATCACGACCAAGTGGGATTCATCCCAGGAATGCAAGGCTGGTTCAACATCCGTTAGTCAATCAATGTCATTCACCACATCAATAAAAGCAAAGCCAAAAACCACATGATTATCTCAATAGATGCAGAGAAAGCCTTTGACAAAATCCAACACACATTCATGCTCAAAACTCTACAAAAAATGGGAATAGATGGGAAATTCCTCAAGATAGTGAAATCCATATGTAGCAAACCTACAGCCAATATCATACTCAATGGACAGAAGCTGAAAGCATTCCCCCTCAGATCGGGGACTAGACAGGGCTGACCACTGTCACCGTTACTCTTCAACATAGTATTGGAAGTTCTTGCCATAGCAGTCAAGCAAGAGAAAGAAATCAAAGGAATACAGATTGGAAGGGAAGAAGTCAAGCTCTCACTATTTGCAGATGATATGATAGTATACATAGAAAAACCTAAAGAATCCAGCAGAAAACTACTGGAAGTTATCAGGCAATATAGCAAGGTATCAGGCTACAAAATCAATGTACAAAAATCAGTGGCATTTCTTTATGCAAACACTAAATATGAAGAAGAAGACATCCAGAAATTGATTTTTTTTCAGCAAAATCAATCTAATACCTAAGAATAAGGTTGACCAAAGAAGTGAAAGATTTGTATACTGAAAACTATGAGTCGCTACTCAAGGAAATAGAAACTGATACCAAGAAATGGAAAGGTATCCCATGCTCATGGATCGGAAGAATAAATATTATCAAAATGAATATTCTCCCCAGAGCCATATACAAATTCAATGCAATGCCCATCAAAGTTCCACCAAGCTTCTTTAAGAGAATAGAACAAACACTACAGTCAGTTATCTGGAGCCTGAAAACACCTAGAATTGCCAAAACCATCTCGAGAAAAAGAAACAAACGGAGGCATCACACTCCCAGACCTTAAACTATATTATAAAGCCATCATCATCAAAACAGCATGGTACTGGAACAAAAATAGGCACACAGACCAGTGGAACAGAATTGAAAGCCCAGAAATAAATCCCCACACCTATGGACATCTAATCTTTGATAAGGGAGCCCAAAGGATTAAATGGAAAAAGAAGGCTCTCTTCAATAAATGGTGCTGGGAAAACAGGGTTGTAACATGCAGAAGAATGAAATTGAACCACTTTATCTCAACAGAAACAAAAATCAACTCCAAATGGATCAAAGACCTAGATGTCAGACCAGAAACAATCAAATACTTAGAGGAAAACATTGGTCAAACACTTTCCCACCTACACCTCAAGGACATCTTTGATGAATCAAACCCAATTGCAAGGAAGACTAAAGCAGAAACAAACCAATGGGACTACATCAAATTGAAAAGCTTCTGCACATGCAAAGAAACATGGGGAGTCGGGCTGTAGCGCAGCGGGTTAAGCGCAGGTGGCGCAAAGCACAAGGACCGGCATAAGGATCCCGGTTCGAACCCCAGTTCCCACCTGCAGGGGAGTCGCTTCACAGGTGGTGAAGCAGGTCTGCAGGTGTCTATCTTTCTCTCCCCCTCTCTGTCTTCCCCTCCTCTCTCCGTTTCTCTCTGTTCTATCCAACAACGACGACAACAACAATAATAACTACAACAATAAAACAACAAGGGCAACAAAAGGGAATAAATAAATAAAATAAAATAAAATAAAATAAAAAAAAAGAAACTATCACACAAACAAAGAGACCCCTCACAGAATGGGAGAAGATCTTCGCATGCCATACATCAGACAAGAAACTAATCACCAAAATATATAAAGAGCTCAGCAAACTTAGCACCAAAAAAGCAAATGACCCCATCTAAAAATGGGCAGAGGATCTGAACAAAACATTCACCTCAGAGGAGATCCAAAAAGCTAACAAACATATGAAAAGCTGCTTTAGGTCACTGATTGTCAGAGAAATGCAAATTAAGACAACACTAAGATACCACCTCACTCCTGTAAGAATGGCATACATCAAAAAGGACAGCAGCAACAAATGCTGGAGGTTGTGGGGACAGAGGAATCCTTTTGCATTGCTGGTGAGAATGTAAATTGGTACAACCTCTGTGGAGAGCAGTCTGGAAAACTCTCAGAAGGCTAGACATGGACCTTCCATATGATCCAGTAATTCCTCTCCTGGGGTTATACCCCATGGACTCTATAACACCCAACCAAAAAGAGGTGTGTACTCCTATGTTCATAGCAGCACAATTCATAAAAGCTAAAACCTGGAAGCAACCCAGGTGCCCAATAATAGATGAGTGGCTGAGAAAGCTGTGGTATATATACACAATGGAATACTATGCAGCTATCAAGAACAATGAACCCACCTTCGCTGACCCATCTTGGACGGAGCTAGAAGGAATTATGTTAAGTGAGCTAAGTCAGAAAGATAAAGATGAGTATGGGATGATCCCACTCATCAACAGAAGTTGAGTAAGAAGACCTGAAAGGGAAACTAAAAGCAGGACCTGATCAAATTGTAAATAGGGCACCAAAGTAAAAACCCTGTGGTGAGGGGTAGACATGCAGCTTCCTGGGCCAGTGGGGGGTGGGAGTGGGTGGGAGGGATGGGTCACAGTCTTTTGGTGATGGGAATGGTGTTTATGTACACTCCTAGTAAAATGTAGTCATATAAATCACTAGTTAATTAATATGAGAGGGAGAAAATTAATTGTATGTCTCGAAGTTTTTTAAAACACAGACGGAGTCTTTTTAATATATAGGCTGTGTATTTGATATGCGGACTCTCTCAAAAGCCTAGACCAAGTAGATCAGAAGCAACCAATAGCACAGCTATATACAAGATACTGGGTACTGTACAGCAAACCCTAACAAAAGGACTTTTCAAAGTTAACCCAATTACCAAATAATGTGATCATAACATTAACTATCGATTGTCTTTTGGAACCCTAAGACAGCAGGAACCTCACATCTCCACTATAGAGCCCCTACTTCCCCCAGTCCTGGAACCCTTGGATAGGGCCCACTTTCCTGTATGCCTCTCCCAATCCATATCAAATAATACTGCATCTGCCGATCACAACCTAATCAACACAATGATTGCCACCTCAACATGCTTCACTTCAGACTGTGTCCAGAGACTCCACGTGTGGAATGACAACCCTTCAGCTTCATTACTCGGGTGAGACCTTTCCTTTCATAGTATACTCTAATTCCATCTCAGGTGGTTCACTTTTTAACAAAGTCCCAAAACCTAGATATACACCAGTTTCTGTGAGAGAGAGCATATGTTCACACGTATCCATACACTACTGCAAAATATCTACCTGAAAGCAGAAGTACACTAGAGTTTGCAGTGAGTATCCCCCTAACACTTCTTCTCCACTATTCCAAGCTTTGGGTCAATGATTGCTCAACAATTTGTTGTATGTTAACTCTCTTTTCAGTCACCAGGTTCCAGATGTCATCAGGATGCTGGCCAGGCTTCCCTGGACTGAAGACCCCACCAATGTGTTCTGGACCTCCGCTTCCCCAGAGACTCACCCTACCAGGGAAAGAGAGAGGAAGACTGGGAGTATGGACTGACCAGTCAACGCCCATGTTCATCGGAGAAGCAATTAGAGAAGCCAGATCTTCCACCTTCTGCAACCCACAACGACCCTGGGTCCATGCTCCCAGAGGCATAGAGAGTGGGAAAGCTATCAGAGAAGGGGGTGGGATATGGAGATTGGGTGGTGGGAATTGTGTGGAGTTGTACCCCTCTTACCCTATGGTTTTGTTAATTTATCCTTTCTTAAATAAAAAAAAAATTTTTTTTAATTTAAAAAAAAAGGAAAGATTCTCAAAGAGCTATCAAAATACAAGTGACCAAAAGAACTCAAAGAGAGAAACTGTCTATGGGAAAGCAATGAAAAGAGGGATATGACTAGGAGCCAACAAAACTGCAGGGAATACTGCGGTGATCTTAACATGTCCTTCTTTCCTTTCAGGGATGCTAACTGTGAGCTAAATGGAAGTCTGATAAAAGCTTTCTGATTTTTTGTCCAGAATCCAGACTCCCCTGTGCTATTCTTAAACAAGTGGCTGTCACCAAGAAGGCTGGGCTACAACTATGCAATGGGTTGAAAGAGAGCAGTGTGGGCATTGAGCCCTATGCCTTATGCTCTCTGGAGGAAGCAATCCAACACAAGGGCTCACTTTCTGCTCCAGATTTGTGTCCACATGTGAAGTCTCAACTGATCTCACTATTTTAAAATCCTGGAGGACATAAAAAGGCAACTTAAATGGGATATTAAAATCCTAAAGTACAATAAAAAATAAGTTGCTCTAAAGTTGAGATAAATTATTGGGTTTTTTTGTTTGTCCTTGTAGCTTCACCATTCCAAGCTATCTCAAATATAAAGAGATTGAGACAGAAAGGCAAAGAAACCACAATAGCAAAGCCTACTCCGATACAATGAAGGACATTTAAACCTAGGACATGTGCATGGCAAAACAGCTCATTATCTAGGTGAGCTATTTTGCCCACCACAGTAATTTGTTTTTAACTTGGCAGGAGTACATGTGAGAGAGGGGATCTTTTCTTAAAGATAAGCTAGCACGTACCAAGGGCAAGAAGATGTGGCTAAAAATCCAGCCAAAGCTATGCTCTAGCCGTAGAAGCTCTGGGGATACATGGGGACTGCTCAGATGGCGAACAGCTTACAGAAGAACAACAAATAGAAATGATGCTGAAAATGGAGCTTCATCAAGGACAACTGGAAAAATGAGGCTAATTAATTTGAACAAAGAGGCTGAAAGAGCCAACGGTCATTCTTCTCCAATGCCAGGTGCATCCTTAACACAGAAGAGGGTACAGAATGGTTCCAGAACCTTGCCCTCAGTATGAATCAACAATGGTAGGGAATATTCCATTCTCCAAAGGGAGGTTGGAAAGCATACTCTGCCTATCACCTGAGGGTGATGGGTCCTGAAATTAGTGCAGCCTGGAATGTTCCTAGTCGTGACCACAGAATTTGAGCTCAGAACTACAGGGATGCAGAGGTTACAGGCTCCTGGTTCTGACTATGGGCCCCAGATTAGATCAATGGGGCTTACAGTTAACAATATTTATATACTTTTCCCGTATTTGGGAGCTACTCTCTTCCTGAGCCAGCTTTCTGGTCTTTATTCCAACTGTGACACCATCCCCCAGACAATAGCTTAGGTCACTTGCACATTAAATGTCAGGTTCAGGCAAAAACTAGCTGGGTCATAGGCCCCTTGGAATATACCTAAAATAGACCTAATAGCTTTTTCTGAAATGGAAACCCCAAATCTCCATCCACAGTGTTCTTGCCTTTAGGTTCATGATTAGTCAACAATTTGCTCTGCTTTCTATCTTAACTCTTTTTAAGCTACCAGGTTAGAGATGCTCTATCATCATGTTAACCTGACTTCCCTGGGCAGATGACCACACCATATGTCTTAGAGTCCCACCTCCCCAGATCCCTGCCCTACTAGAGAAAGAGAGATACAAGCTGGGAGTATGGATTGACCTGCTAATGCCCATGTTCAGCAGGGAATCAATTAGAGAAGCCAGACCTTCCACCTTCTGCACCCCATAATGACCCTTGGTCCATACACCCAGAGGGTTAAAGAATAGGAAATCTATCAGGTGAGGTCATGGAATATGGAGTTCTGGTGGTGGGAACTGTGTGGAATTGTACCCCTCTTATCCTCTAGTCTTGTCAGTGTTTCCATTTTATAAATAAAAACTTTAAAAAAAAGAATGGTTCAGGAGAAAAAATGGGGTCACTAGAGCACAAAAAAAGAACATTTTAAATTCCAAATCAGAGGTAATTTTATTTTTTTCCTCCAGGGTTATTGCTGGGCTTGGTAACTGCACCATGAATCCACAGCTCCTGGAGGCCATTTTTTCCCCCTTTTGTTGCCCTTGTTGTTGTAGCCTCTTATGGTTATTATTATTGCCATTATTGATGTTGTTTGTTGTTGGGTAGGACAGAGAGAAATGGAGAGAGGAGGGAAGACAGAGAGGGGGAGAGAAAGATAGAGACCTGCAGACCTGCTTCACCTCCTGTGAAGCGACTCCCCTGCAGGTGGGGAGCCGGGGCTCGAACCTGGATCCTTACACCGGTCCTTGCACTTTGTGCCACATGCGCTTAACCAACTGCGCCACCGCCCGACCCCCCAGAGGTAATATTTTAACAACTAAACCTATCCTGGCAGAACAGCTTGGGTAGTTATGAGTGCTATTATAGAGCTTATAAAATATCTAGAATATCAACATCGAGGCAGAACACAGCAGTGGCTGTGCTCAAAACACTGAGGCTCATTCATGGGCCAAGCAGTGGCACACCCGGTACAGCATACATGTTACCATGTGAAAGGACTTGGGTTCAAGCACCCTGGTCCCCAACTACAGGGAGGGAAGCTTTACCGGTGGTGAAGCAGTGCTGCAGGTGGTCTTCTCCTTCTCTCCCTTTTAATTCCCCATTCCCCCTATCTCTGTCTCTATCAAAACAAAACAAAAAATAGAAAGAAAAAAAAAAAACACCAGTAGCAGTGGCTTCATCATTCAGGCACCAAGTCCCAACCACCCCTGTGGCAATTAAAAAAAAATCAGGTTCCTAGGCTCAACTGGTGGTAGATCAGAGTCAATATATCTTGACACGACTTGGTCTGTTCAGTAACTATGATAAAGATAACAGAAGTCACAAAACCCACAGGTGTTGATCTATGCTATTTCAGGCAGCAACTCAAAAAACATTTAACATTGATTAGAAGAAACAATTTTAGCATCCTTCATCAAGAAAGAAAAATGCAGACTTTATCACAAAAACTCAGAACCTTCATGGAGTGCCTACACTGAATACAAAATGAAGTGTTCTGTCAGGGACAAAAACAAGTAAGGGAAAGATATGAGGAAGATACAACTGCAAACTACAGGCGAATGGCAGAAAAGTAGAAGTGGACACAAAAGCAAAGGGCCAAGAGATCAATTTCTACTTTAAAGAACTGATAGAATCTTCACAAGGGTGGCAAATAAGATCACCCTAAACATGCAAACACTAATTTGAAGTGACAGATGCACTGCTGTGTTCACAGCTACACAAAAGTCAGAGTCCAAGCAGCCTAAATGCCCCAGTGACAGATAACTATCAGTTACGGAATGAAATACTACTCTGCAGTCAAAGGAAAAAAAAAAAAGATGCTATTGTGTCCTGTGGGACAAAAGGGAGGTGATTATGCTCAGTAAAGTAAGGAAGTGAAAAAAAACTACTAAATGGTTTTGCTCATATTGTAGACCTAAAAAAAAAAAAAAGAAAAGAAACACATAAACTTGCAAAGAGAAAGAGAATTCAAACTGTCTGTAATACTTTGAAAGAACTATTGGAGGGTAGGAAGGTGGAGAAGGGCACAGAACTTTGATGTGGATATGGTGTGAAACTGCACAGCTGTAATCTAATGATGTTGTAAACCATCATTAAATGACTACAAAATTAAGAGGAAATTACAAAGTTAAAAATAAATAAAAACTAAGATGACCTGAAGTGAAGTTCTTATTAACACAAAACTCACCCTAGACTTCAGTTTCTCCCTTTCAGCAGCATCTTTTAGTTGTTGGATTCCAAATTTAATCTTCTGAATTTCCTGATTGATTGTGGTGACTTGCTCATAGACAGCACCTCTTTTTTCTTGAACTTTATTGCAGTCTCTACAGGAAAACAGAGCCGGCTGTGTTAGATGTCTTCTGCTCCTTAAAAGGCGACCATTTAATTCTAATTATGATCCCAAAGTGATACCTGTTTGACAAACTTCACACTCTTTTCAGGATGTGAAAAAACAAAGAAGGAACTTCTCAAGCCAGGAGACTAAGAGAAGAATTACTCATTGGCTTCCCTGGATTGAAGACCCCACCAATGTGTCCTGGAGCTCAGATTCCCCAGAGACACACCTTACTAGGGAAAGAGAGAGGCAGACCGGGAGTATGGACCGACCTGTCAACGCCCATGTTCAGCGGGGAAGCAATTACAGAAGCCAGACCCTCTACCTTCTGCAACCCTCAACGACCCTGGGTCCATGCTCCCAGAGGGCTAGAGAATGGGAAGGCTATCATGGGAGAGGGTGGGTTATGGGGATTGGGTGGTGGGAATTGTGTGGAGTTGTACCCCTCCTACCTTATGCCTTTGTTCACTAATCCTTTCTTAAATAAAAAATTAAAAAAAAAAAAAAAAAAAAAAGAAAGTTGGCAGCGATTTTAAGTTGTTTTAAGTCATTTCAACAGCTGTGCTATGCTGGAGGGAATGTTAACCACCTAACTTTTCAGCAAGGACATTAACAAAAAAACACAAACCCTCACATTCTCTTAGTGAGGAAGTGAAATTTCCATACCACCTCTAATGCACCTAGAGGCTGCCATGGGTATTCGATCAACAACTGGGCATTCTCATGCTTCTTGTGCCACCACCCGGCCCCTGGGGCATTCTTAGACCTAACTATGAAGAAGATGCTACCACCCGTGAACATTTCAACATACTGGTTAATAACAACTAAAAGATGTTCAGCAACGTATTCACTTTTACCTGCATTAAAAAGTTAAGGTCTTTTTATTATTGTTGCTGTTGCTATTATTATTATAAAACTTAAAGGTTTTAAATCAAACCCAGATGCTATTTTAAGACTTATCATAAACTGCTCTGCTTTAGTCACCTAAGAGTGGGCTCTTTGCTTAACCTACAGAAGTCTTAGCTTCCCAGGGGAAACATATCCTTTGACCTAACCATGCTCTAGGGCAGAAATACTAGTGGGTTCCTACTCAATGACTGTGCGCTTATACTGCTTGACATCCTCGTGCTTCTTATTGATTCTGAACTGGGTGGTAGCCAGCTTCTCCTTCTTGGCAATCAACACCCTCTTGAAGGAGTTTTCTTCCGTTTTCAGTTTCTTCAGCTCAGACTCAGCATTCTCAATTTGGTCCTCCAAATTCAGGCTCTGCAATGGATAAGAAGCATTTAAAGTGAACATGACCAGTTAGAAGCTATACACAGTTCTGTGCTCCAACTCAGGGAATGAAATAATATTGAAACAAATGTTAATTTCGACAACTGTGAACTCTTTAAGTACCTTACTTAGACACAAGTCAATCCAGGCAAGAGTGATCAGTATAATTTGAAAAGCACTGAGAGAGGGAACTCATAACATACTATATAGAATGGTTAAACCAAAAGAGGAAATATTGGAGAAATGAACCAGGACAAGAGTCCAGCTAAAAGCACCCCAAAGGTTGAACCACAAAATACTGAGGTCAACATCCAAATGCTGATTAAGGAAATAGTCACAGGAGTGAGTAAAGAGTTTGAAAGAATTGTCATTAGAAATGCAGAAACAACAAATGAGACTCTGGAAGAAAACACTATCTATCTCAAGGTTATTATACAGCTGAAATCTGAAATAGCGAACAACACAACTAGCTGAACAAGCTAAAACAGTATCAGAACAGGGTAACAAAATAGATGAGCTACAGAAAACAGAACAGGGGAGAGAGAATAGAATAAATGAGACAAGACAGAATTATCAAGATCAAAGATGAATCAGAGACAACTAAAAAAGAAGTAAGAGATCTCAAAAAGAGATGAAGAAATACTGAAAACAACAACAGAGACATATGGGAAGACTTCAAAAGAAATAATATATACATTATTGGCTTACCAGAGGAAGAAAGAGAGGGAGGGGAAGAAAACATTCTCCAGGATATAATAGCTGAGAATTTTCTAGTGAAGACAACATAAAAGACATAAAGGTTCAAGAAGCTCAGAGGGTCCCAAACAGAATTAACCCAGAATTAAACACACGAAGACACATCATATTTAGACTGGAAAGGAATAAGGATAAAGAAAGGATCCTGAAGGCTGCAAGAGAAAAAGAGTTACCTACAGAGGAAAATCCGTAAGATTAGCAGCAGATTTCTCCACACAAGCACTACAAGCCAGAAGAGAATGGCAAGATGTATATCGAGTACTCAATGAGAAAAGCTTAATCAAGACTACTGTATCCAGTTAGACTGTAATTCAGACTAGATGGAGACATAAAAACCTTCTCAGACAAGCAACAGTTGAAAGAATCAACTGTCACCAAGCCTGCCCTGAAAGAATTTCTGAAAGGTCCCCTAATAAACAGTCAGACCACCATAAATATGCCATCTATCAGAACACTCAAAATCTACAGGAATGGCTTTAAAATTTCATCAATCTATGATATCAATAAATGCCAATGGCCTGAATTCACCTATTAAAAGGGACAGAGTAGGAAGATGGATCACAACCAACACAACCCAACAATATGCTGTCTTCAGGAAACCCACCTAACTCAACAAGACAAATACAGACTCAAAGTGAAAGGATGGAAAACTATCATACAAGCCAATGGCCCACAGAAAAGGTCAGGAATAGCTATTCTCATATCTGACACAATAGACTTTAAAATTTAAAAAGATAGGGATGGACATTACTTAATGCTCAGTGGATCAGGCAATCAACAGGACTTAACAATTATTAACATCTATGCACCCAATGAGAAGCCATCTAAATACATCAAACATCTACTGAAAGAGCTACAGTAATATATTAACAGCAACACAGTCATAGTAGAGGACTTCAACACCCTACTCTCTCAACTTGACAGATCATCCAGGCAGAAAATCAATACAGATATGAGGGAGCTAAATGAGGAGATAGAACAACTAGAACTATACGACATTTTCAGAGTCATTCACCGCAAGAAACTGGAATACACATTCTACTCAAGTCCACATGGGTCAGTCTCAAGGATAGACCATATGTTAGGCCACATAGACAGCATCAGCAAATTCAAGATCATTGAAATCATCCCAAGCATCTTCTCAGACCACAGTGGTATGAAACTAACACTTAACAATCAACAAAAGATTAGTAACAGTCCCAAAATGTGGAAGCTCAGCAGTACACTCCTTAACAACTACTGGGTCAAAGAGGAAATAAAGGAAGAAATCAAAATGTTTCCAGAGTTCAATGAAAATGAAGACACAGGCTATCAAAATATTTGGGACACAGCTAAGGCAGTCCTGAGACGAACGTTCATAGCCATACAAGCACACATTAGGAAACAAGAAAAAGCACAAATAAACAACCTGATTGCACACCTTAAAGTCCTAGAAGAAGAAGAACAAAGGAACCCTAAAGCAACCAGAAGGACAGAAATAACTAAAGTGAGGGTAGAAATAAATAACATTGAAAATAAAACCATAAAACCATACAAAAGATCAACAAAAGGAAATGTTGGTTCTTCAAAGAGTGAACAAAATCGACAACCCTTTAGCCAGACTCACAAAACAAAGAAGGGAGAAGACACAAATAAATCGGATTGTAAGTGAAAAGGGGGATATGACAACAGACACTGTTGGTATGCTTCTAATTCTGCTTCTAAAGACCCCTTCTGTTTCATTGGTTTAATACTCCCTGCTTAACACTGTGTACTATTTACATAACCACTGTTAACTAAGCACTGCACTGGTTTAATCCCCACTGGTTCATGATGTCTTTTTGCTCCACCCACTCTCGTAATATACCCTGATTTGCAGCAGTAACTTTTTGCTCCACCCTCTCTACGTCACATCCTGTTTCCAACCTACTTGGCGAGTACATATATAAGGACAGGATTGTGATTATAGTTAGTTTAGATAGCTTAGATTGTGCTGCGTTCCACATGAATAAAGAGATACTGCATACAGCTCAGCCATGAGTCTCTGGTCGTCTGTCTCCCGCCCACGAAGCTAGCCCGGCAGACACCGCAGAAATTCAACATATGCAAGCCTTCTATGAACTATATGCCACTAAGCTAGAGAACCTGAAGAAATGCACGATTTCCTAGATACCTACAAACCTCCAAAATTAAATAAAGAGAAACTAGGTAATATGAACAGGCCCATCACAGCCAACAAAATTGAAACAGCTATCAAAAACTTTCCCAAGAATAAAAGTCCTGGGCCAGCTGGTTTTACAAATGAATTATACAAAACCTTTAAGGAAGAGTTAATAACTCTACTTTTAAAAGTCTTCCAGAAGACTGAAGTCACCTTCCAGTTTCTATGAAGCCAACATCACTCTGATATCAAAAGCAGACAGGGACACAACCAAAAAAGAAAACTGATGAACATAGATACTAAAATATTGAACAAAATTCTAGCCAACTGGATACAGCAGTATATTAAAAAGATTGTTAATCATGACCAAGTGGGGTTCATCCCAGGGACTCAAGGTATATTTCAATGAATGCAACACCAAAAATCACATGGTTATATCAGTAGATGCAAAGAAAGCCTTTGGCAAAATCTCGCAGGAGCAGTCAGGCCTGCTGTATGGCACAGCGCCAGCAGGATAGGGCTAACTGAAAAGCGGGGAGTCCTGGACTAAACTGAAGTTATTTTTCCTTACATTAATAATTTAAAGATTTATTGGCTATTGAAAATACACAAATACTACCTGAGGACAATGGCAGAGGCAAGTTAGGCCTGCTGTATGGCACAGCCCCAGCAGGCTAGGGCTAACTGCAAAGCAGGGAGTAATAAGACTAAACTGAAGCTATTTTTCCTTACATTGATAATTTAAAGACCTATTGGCTATATTGGATATGCACAAATAATACCTAAGGACAATAAAAGGAGATCCCTGGGGAAGTACATTGTGACAACAATTATGGCAGTGAGTGTGACAAGATTAAAATGGCCTAGGAGCAGAAGCTGATGTACCCATTGGGAGGCTTTCAGAAAAGGAGCTACTTATCACCACTACAGCTTCTCTATTAGCTGTATTCAGACCAAAAGCCAGAATTACAGGTGGCTTATAGTATGAGTGACAGACTATGGTCTTCACCTAATTATAAAGAGGCCCTATTGCTTACCCTCGCCCACAAACCCCCTGCTTCCACTTCCAGGCATCCATGATGAATATAGAGGATGTGTAATTAAATAGCTGATGTTAGGATATATGGGTAGAAGTTAGTAAACTTTCATATAGCTAAAAGATAGTGGACTTTTAACAAAGTTTAACCAGAAGAGAGCCCCCATGATGTATCCTTACTTTACAGAAGATTTCTTTAGGTGGACAGCCTACTATGATCTAGTTAGACCCATCCAAGAATGGGTTAAGAGGAAAAGCTATTAGATTTAGCTCCAGAGAAAAATGTTTATTCATACAGAAGGTCAGAACAGGGAGATGGTCAAAACACAGATGGTCATTTCAAGGGAACTTTCAAGGGTGAAATTTAGACTACTCCAGACCAAGGAAACTTTCAAGGGTAGATTTAGGCTACCCCAGACCCAAGAAACTTTCAAGGGGAGATCAGGATGCCCCAGACCTAGGGAACTTTTTAAAGAATACATGCATACATACTACTACTACTAATAATAATAATGTTGCTTAAGGTTATTCCTGATACTATTGAAAATAATATTACATGATGTCAACTATATCTGAGCAAAAAGTGTTTAAATAATAAACCTCTGCAGACAGAGGGCAGAGACACCTCTCTCCTGCACCTGAAGCAGCTGATGTGTCCCGTGACTTCTTCATCACCGACTCCCCCTTTCCTTCAGGGACTCTTAATTACTTTTGCCTGGGCTGGCTCCTGACAAAAATGCAACATCCCTTTATGATCAAAACAGTATAAAAAATGGGAAGAGATGGAAAATTCCTCAAGATAGAGTATTCTATATATAGCAAACCTACAGCCAACATCATACTCAATGGTGAAAAACTAGAAGCATTTCCTCTCACATCAGGTACTAGACAGGGCTGCCCACTATCACCATTATTATTCAACATAGTGTTGGAAGTTCTTACCATAGCAATCAGGCAGAAGCAGGAATTAAAGGCATACAGATCGGAAGAGAAGAAGTTAAATTCTCCCTATTTGCAGATGACATGATAGTATACATAGAAAAACCTAAGGAATCCAGCAAGGAGCTTTTGGAAATCATCAGGCAATATAGTAAGGTGTCAGGCTACAAAATTAACATTCAAAAGTCAGTGTCATTCCTCTATGCAAACATTAAGTTAGAGGAAAATGAAATCCAGAAATCAATTCCTTTTATTATAGCAACAAAAACAATAAAATATCTAGGAATAAACCTAACCAAAGAAGTGAAAGACTTGTATACTGAAGATTATGAGGAAATTGAAAAAGACACAAAGAAGTGGATAGATATTCCATGTTCATGGGTTGGAAAAATTACCATCATCAAAATGATTATACTACTCAGAGTCATATACAAATTTAATGCTATCCCCATCAAGATCCCAACCACATTTAAAAAAAATTTTCTTTATTGGGGAATTAAAGTTTTACATTTGACAATAAATACCCTAGTTTCTACATGCATAACATTTACCAGTTTTCTATATAACAATACAACCTCCACTAGGTCCTCTATCATCCTTTTCGGACCTATATTCTCCCCACCCACCCCACAATCTTTTACTTTGGTGCAATACACCAGTTCCAGTCCCAACCACATTTTTAGGGAGAATAGAACAAATGCTACAAATGTTTATCTGGAACCGCATGCGCTTAACCCACTGAGCTACCGCCCGACCCCCCACGTAAATATTAAAGACATCTTCAATGAAACGAATCCAACTACACAGAAGAAATAAGGCAAGCATAAACCTATGGGACTACATCAAATTAAAAAGCTTCTGCACAGCAAAAGAAACCAATACCCAAAGAGACCACTCACAGAATGGGAGATCTTTACATGCTATACATCAGACAAGAGGCTAATAACCAAAATATATAAAGAGCCTGCCAAACTCAACAAGAAAACAAATGACCCCATCCAAACATGGGGAGAGGACATGGACAGAATATTCACCATAGAAGAGATCCAAAAGGCCAAGAAACACATTAAAAATATGCTCCAAG
The DNA here is from genome assembly GCF_950295315.1 of Erinaceus europaeus. Taxonomy (NCBI): domain Eukaryota; kingdom Metazoa; phylum Chordata; class Mammalia; order Eulipotyphla; family Erinaceidae; genus Erinaceus; species Erinaceus europaeus. The sequence goes on from NC_080170.1 coordinate 74,626,853, forward strand.
TGTTTGTCAGAGAAATGCAAATAAAGACAATAATGAGATACCACTTCACTCCTGTGAGGATGTCATAGATCAAAAAAAGGTAGCAGCAACAAATGCTGGAGAGGTTGTGGGGTCAAAGAAACCCTCCTGCACTGCTGGTGGAAATGTAAATTGGTCCACCCCTGTGGAAAACAATCTGGAGAACTCTCAGAAGGCTAGAAACAGACCTACCCTATGACCCTGCAATTCCTCTCCTGGGGATATATCCTAAGGAACCCAACACACTCATCCAAAATGATTTGTGTATACCTATGTCATAGCAACACAACTTGTAATAGCCAAAACCTAGAAGCAACCCAGGTGTCCAACAACACATTGGTGGCTAGCAAGTTGTAGCATATATACACACAATGAAATACTACTCAGCTATTAAAAATGGTGACTTCACCGTTTTTAGCCCATTTTGGATGGAGCTTGAATAAATCATGTTAAGGGAAATAAGTCATAAACAGAAGGATGAACATATTCTCAGGCAGAAGTTGAAAAATAAGATCAGAAGAGAAAACACAAGTAGAACCTGAACTGGAGTTGGTGTATTGCACCAAAGTAAAAAAAAGACTCTGGGGTGGGGGTCGGGGAAAGTACAGGTCCAAAAAGGATGACAGAAGGCCTAGTGGGGGTTGTATTGTTATGTGGAAAACTGAGAAACATTATGCATGCACAAACTATTGTATTTACTGTTGAAAGTAAAACATTAATCTCCCAGTAAGAAATTTTAAAAAAGAAAAAAGGTTCTATAAACAAAGCAGAAGATGATTTCCTAGGGTGAACCAAATTGAAACACTACTTTAGGAGAAAGAACTATTGAACCCCCCAAAGCCCAACAGAAGATCACACACAAAGTGAAAGGGCACTGGGGCCATCAAGGAAGAACCTGTTCACCTTAAGAGAGGTTTGCTTCATGTTGTTTTATCAGTAGTACTGAAACAGAGATACCCACTGATGAAATCAGCCAGGAGGCTAGGCTAGAGAAATTGGGCCTAGACTCAGGCAGCAGGTCTAAAAGAAAAGGTAGATGTACAAACAAGTGAAAGCAGGATATCAGTCTGTTGTGGCTGACACCAGATGGCAGATGAGAGCAGTGTGTAGTTGGTAGAATGCCTAACCTCTTTTTTTCCCCAAAAGCCTTTTATCAAATGCAAGCTTAGTGATGTCATTGGCTGTCTGGATTGGCATGATCAAATAATGTTGGCATCAGTCCCATTTTTCAGAGCAGGGAGGAAGTAGACAACTCTAAATCTCTTTCTAGATCTCAGATGTATGACTGGGCAGTGAGTTGGACCTTAGTGCCTACTGTTCAGAAGATGGTTTTCAAAATATGCAGTGATTGGCTATGTTGTTAATCATTTGAAGGAGGAAATGGGTCTTGCCATTGCTACATTACAAGGAAGTGTTCTATTTTTCAGCATATATTACTATTATTTTGTTTTTATATCAGTCCTGCTCAACTCTGGCTTACAGTGGTAAGGTGGATTAAACCTGGGACTTTAGAACCTCTGGTATGGAAGTTGTTTTTGCAGAGCCATTAGCTATCTCCCCCACCACTATGGGGGGCGGTGTCAAGGGTTAGGGACAGAGAGGTAGAGAGAAAGAGACCACTGTACCAAAGCTTCCTTCAATGTGGTAGGTAGGGGTTGGGCTCAGTCTGGGTCACACACATGGTAAAGCAGCACACTGCAGCACATATTGCTATTACACTAAAGCATAATTTTATTTTTCTTTAGGAAAATGAGAACAAAAAGTAAAAGTAAATGCAATAGCAATAGTAAACTACTGTATGACAAGAACACAGAATACAAACCTCCTTTGAGATGCTGCTGATTTTTTCCCGATTATCTGCAAGGTCCTGTATTTTCTTTTGGTATAACTGGACCTCCTTCTGGAATGAAGGCAGACACTCAATGGAGTCTCCATAGACTTCATACTTTTCCATCACTTCTTGCTTTGAAAGAAGAAGACAAAAGCCAGTATGAGATTCTTGTTGATACAGAAGTGTCTGCTCTTAATTCTTGCACTTGATAAAGAACATTCAGGGTCTTAGAGGTAGTGCATTAGTAATGTAGTGGATTCTCAAACTTGAGACCCAGAGGTGGCAGGTTCAATCCCTAGCAAAACCATGCACCAGAGTTAAGCTCTGATTGCCCTCTCTCATTAAAAAATATAACAGGGGTCAGGCGGTAGCACAGTGGGTTAAGCACACATGGCTGGAGTAAGGATCCTGGTTTGAGGCCCATGCTCCCTACCTACAGAGGGGTCACTTCAAAAGCGGTGAGCAGATCTGCAGGTGTCTATTTTTCTCTCCCCCTCTCTGTCTTCCCCTCCTCTCTCAATTTCTGTCTTATCCAGCAACAATGACATCAATAACAAACATTATGGTTTGTTATGATTATTAACAATAAAAACAAGGGCAACAAAAAGGAAAATAAATAAAATATTAAAAAGTAAATAAAAATATATATTAAAAATAATAGACACATATGCTTCTTATAGTTATTAACTACCTTTCAGAAAGAAAAAAGTAAACATGCTATGATTTTGCTAAATTGCTCATTTAAGTATCTTTGAAAAATTATTCTTGATTTTAAAAGTAGCTTTGGCTAGCCTACAAACTACTTACAAGCAGTTATAACCTTTCTATTTTTATAATAATTATAAAAAGATCAGTCGTCCTTCCTCCAAAATTAGAAAATGAACATAAGTTCACCATGTTACCACTACAATAATATAATACTTTCCTTCTCCCCATAGTTGACCACTCTTGTCTTTTCTTTAAGGCAGAGCACTACTAAGCTCTGGATTATAGTGGTGCTGGGGATTAAACCTGGGTCCTTAGAGTCTCAGGCATTTAAGTCTTTTGCAGAACCTATCTCCATGGCCTCCTTTCTACCTTATTAACCAGGAAGATTTTGTCTTCCATAAAATTCATCATATTATTATTTTTCTGAGCTGTCTTTTTTTCCTTATTAATCTGCAACTCTTGCACATCATAGATGTAATTCCTTTACTTATCTTACCCATAGCAAATGTGTGCTAATAAGTTCATTTATTCTGTACATTATTTTGGGTTTTATTTTATTTTACTTTTGCCTCTAGAGTTATTGCTGGGCTCAGTGCCTGCACTACAAATCCACTGTTCCTGGAGGCCATTTTTTCCATTTTGTTTCCCTTGTTACTACTGTTGTTGTTGCCAGACAGGACAGAAAGAAACAGAGAGGAGGGAGTCGGGCGGTAGCACAGCAGGTGAAGTGCATGTGGCACAAAGTGCAAGGACCAGCATAAGGATCCCAGTTAGAGCCCCCGGCTCCCCACCTGCAGGGGAGTCGCTTCACAAGCGGTGAAGGTCTGCAGGTGTCTCTCTTTCTCTCCCCTCTCTGTTTTCCCCTCCTCTCTCCATTTCTCTCTGTTCTATCCAATGACAACAACAACAATACTAACAAAAACAAAAACAAAAAAAACAAGGGCAACAAAAGGGAAAATAAATAGTAAAAATTTTTTTTTAAAAAAAGAGATAGAGAAGAGGGGAAGACAGAGAGGGGGAGACAAAGATAGACACCTGCAGACCTGCTTCACCGCTTGTGAAGTGACCCCCTTGCAGGTGGGGAGCCATGGGCTCGAACCAGGATCTTTGTGCCAGTCCTTGTGTTTCACACCATGTGTGCTACCATCCAGCCCTTGTTTTATTTTTTAATTGTATTTATTCTACATGAAACAGAAAGCTTTGCTATAGATGAGTTACAGAGACAGTTTCATAAGAAAGAAAGAAGGGGGTGGGGGGAGAGAGAAACAAGAGCAATACTCTGGCACATGTGGTGCTAGGCATCAAACCAGAAATTGCAGGCATGTAAGTCCTGAGCTCTACCAACTGAGCTTTTGCCTTAGCCACTATTCTGGGCTTTCAATCTTAATTTTTAAATCTACCCCAGTCTAAGATTACACACATGTTCTAAAGATTGTTAAATTTTTCACTGAAAGTTTTCAACCATGTGTATATACAGCTTCCTTATCTTTAAGATGAACAGCCAACCAAACAGATTTGCCCATTAAACAAGCCACTAAATTTTTTTCTGGATCCTCATCCCTCTTTTAATTTCCTTGGCCTAGTTTTTTGTGGTATTTCTTAATTACAGTAAAGACTTAAATAATACATATTCTGTTCTTCTGTTCAAAATATTCTTCCATGTATATAAGTAAAAGGATAATCCTTGCTTACCCTTCAGATGGAAGCACAAATTTCCACTTCATTCCTGCTCCTAATTTCCACAACAGCAGACCTAGTTCCCCCATTATGTTATTCCAAAACACCCTAAACTATTTTCTGTTTATCTGTTTCTATTTATGGTGCTTTAAAGAAAAGAAAGGGGGGGAGACTATTTTGGAAGAGTTGTAGGTTAATAGCACATAGCAAAATTAAGATAGTAGAGACTGACCATATAACTCCTCCCTTGATAGGTAAAACCTATACTTCTTCTCATTGTATATTATGTCTGTAATGGTATAATTGGTGATTAAACTGTTCAGTGGCTTTCTTATATTAAAGTAGGTAAGTCACAAGAAAACAAAGCACCTGTGATTATCCAAGGCCATACCTCAAATAAAATTATTGTATAACTGTATAAATGTCTTGAAAGCTATACTTCTTTTCCCTACACCCACTTTAGAGAAAAACTACAAAGTAGAGAGAGGGGCAAAAAGCACAAGTACAGATAATCTGGAAGTCAGAAAGTGACACATGATTAAACAAGAGTATAAAAAAAAAAATGAAATGAAAACTCACCCTGGAATTTTTAAGCTTCTGTACTGTATCTTTCATTTTTTCTTTACAAATCTTGACATTCTCTGGAGAGTCTACAATTTTTGTTTTCAAACTGTCTTGCTGTTCTTTTAAGGAAACCAGTGTCAATTTCAGTTCACTCTGTTCAGAAAAACATTTTTATATTTTAGGTATAATAAAATAGGTGGTTAGCCATGACAGTATTGAAACAAGCTAAGAAACTGGTCCAATTCCCTGTTGTGGGGGTAAAACTCAATCATCACTGCATGATTGCAACAACAATCTTCTCAACTCAGCCTCATTAAGGTCTCTCCTTCCAACTCCATCTCCTATCAACATCCTGTCATACCTAACAATTCAGTACGCTGGTCTCATGTTTGGACAACTATAAATGACCCCTCTTGGATGAGTCTGGGGTTCGAAGAATATCCTTTATGTATTATACTATTCATGAGTTTCTATTAATCCTTGAAAGTCTGTGCTTGTAGAAAATATCATAGTGAGGTATTTAATATGTGTTTTCAAATCTGTGCCAGAACCCAAACAAAGAGACAGCTCCTTCTGGGAACTCAATAAGTACTCTTATAATCCAATCAAATATCTTTCTTCTGTATTCAATGCCATTTGAGGAACTGAAGTGATAGGTGTATAAAAATTATTTCTGTAAATCCAAAATTATCTAAAATGAAAAATATTCATATGACCTTCCCATAACTGCTGATATGGAAAGACTTCCAAGACATATTAAATGAAAATCAATTCATTTATCAACAAGTAAGACAAAGCCCATTTCTATGAAAACAGAAAAAGGGGAGGGGGCAGCTAATGACTAAATGCTTCAACATATTTGCAGGCAGTGTGAAAAAATAGGGAAGGTATAACCTTTAAGTCAAGTGGGTTGACCTTTCTGGTCTCTTTCTGCCTCTCTCTAAAGCATATTCTATGAAATACCATTTATATACCCACACTACAGACAAATAGAATCACTTCCTAATTCAGTTTCTTAAAAAAAACAGATAATCAACAATCTAACAAATAAAAACTATTGAGTAAGATGATGAACTACTAAGAATCAAAGAAGTCAAAATTAAAACATGGGCTGGGTATTGGTGCATCCAGTTAAGTGCACATAGTAATAAGTTCAAGGAACCATGCAACAATCTGGATTTGAGTCCCCAGGTCCCTACCTGCATGAGAGACACTTTACAAGCAGCAAAGCAGGTCTTCAGGTATCTTTCTCCCTCCATCTCTATCTCCCTCTCCCCATGCAATTTATCTCTGTCCAATCCAATAAAACAGAAAAATGCATTCCAAGAGCAGTGGATTAATAGTGCCAGCACCAAACCCCAGAAATAACCCTTGCTGGAGGCAAAATAAATAAATAAAGTAAAATGCTAATTTCCTCTCTGAGAACAAAGATAATATAAAGAAAACAAACAAAAAACCTTCAATGTTTGCAGGAGTTTAATGAAAGGAATATTCTTGTATTCTAGTATTAGGAATTAAAAAATGGCCATCTTTTTAGAAATTTTAGTTTGGTCAAATGGGTCAATTTTAAATGTGTTTTCTTTCCCCTAAGACATTCTACATTTGAAAGTTCATTCTAAGATGAAAAGTAACTTGGCTCACAATTACAGATGCACATCTTGTGCATGTGTGTGCTATACACATGCACACACACACAGTCAACATCAATAAAATAAGCTGTCATTGGACACTGTATTATGGTTCAGACGCACAATGCAGTAAATAGAACAATGAGAACCTACATGGACATATTTAATATGAGAGAGAGAACCTGACCCATCACCATGGCATATGTGATGATGGGGAGTAAACCTGGAACTTCATGCTTACCAGTCTGGTAGTTTATAGCCTGTAATCCTTCCAAGGTTCTGGCCTCTCTCTCATGAAACTAAACAAATCTTGGGGAGGGGAGGGTTGAGGGAAACAGATTCAAAACACATAGTCTAAAATAGTTTATGTAAAATGAAACACATTCCACATACATACATGCATAGAGAAATGTGATCAATGGTATATAGCAGGTTGTGTGATAAGATTACAAGTGATTTTCACTTTAGTCATACAGGTCTGTGCATCCATTATTTTTTATAATTTTTTAATTATATTTATTTTCCCTTTTGTTGCCTTTGTTGTTTTTTATTGTTGTTATAGTTATTGTTGTTGTTATTGACATTGTCATTGTTAGGACAGAGAGAAATGGAGAGAGGAGGGGAAGACAGAGATGGGGAGAGAAGGATAGACACCTGCAGATCTGCTTCACCGCCTGTGAAGTGACTCCCCTGCAGGTGGGTAGCTGGGGGCTCAAACCAGGATTCTTATGCCAGTCCTTGCGCTTCGCGCCAGGTGCACTTAACCCGCTGCACTACCACCCCACTCTCCACTATTTTTTTAAAACAACAATCAACTAAGGTGTTAAATAGTCATATTTAAACTGACTAAAAATTAAATGGTTTTATCTTAAGGGAAAAAAGGTGAGAAACATTTGACCACAATATCACACAAAACTAAACTGCTCTATACAATATGCTCACATCTTAAATGTCAAATGGAAAGATGCTTACCAAACGCTTTGTTTTCTCTGAAATATCTGACTTCTTTTGGGAATTCCCCTCTTCCAGCATTTTCTAGGAGAAAAAGTAAACTGCTGTATAATGACCTGATGTATTTATACTTATACACTGAAATCTTTCTTATAAATGAAATAGTGGAGTTAGAAGAAACTACATTGTCTCAAACTTTGTCAATCTTGTAGGATAAAGTATCAAGAGTTCTTTTAGTAAGTAGCTAAGTCCAAATAGTTGTGTAAGTCAATGTTGCTTCATTCAATATCTTGTTTATTTTGTTACAAAGTGAACAAGAAAAAAAAAATTTAAGCAGACATTGAACAAAATAGTGTTATCTGAAGCTCTGCTTTTTCTTATATATCTTTTCACTTAAACAATGTTTCTAAACATCTAGGGATAACATTAAGTGATACTTTCTACATTTATGTACTAATCACTTAGTAGCAGTTCAAAAATACATAGAAATTTGAAAGAAAGGGACCAGGTGGTGGCACACTTGGTTGAGTGCACATATTACAGTGCATGAGGACCTGGGTTTGAGTCCCTACTCCCCATCTGCAGGGGGAAAGCTTTGCAAGTGATAAAGCAGGGCTGCAGGTGTCCCTCTGACTCTCTCCATCTCTATCTCCCTCTCCCCTCTTGACTCCTTGCTGTTTCTATCCAATAAATAAATAAATTTAAAAAAGAAAAAAAAAGAAATTTGAAAGAAAATATTTTACTTTTACTGAACACAACTATTGTGGAAATGTGTAGCCCCTAAGCAACTGCAAAAATTCATAGACCCTGGAATCTGCTTGGGCAGTTTCTTAAAAACCAGTAATCCCCCCCCCACCCCCCCCCGCAAGCAGTATTTGCTTTACGTTAAGGTAAATGCTAAAAAAGACGATGTGAGTTAATGTTAAAATGAACTGCCAGTCACTTTGGATTGTGTCTAGAGACACCAGGCATGGAATGTCAACCCTTCAGCTCCAGCACTCTGGCAAGACTACTCCTAGCTCATAGGACTCCTCAATGCCGTATCTGGTGGTGTACCTTCTAACAAAGCCACAGAACCTAGATAAAGATCAGAGCCTATAAGATTGAAAATATGTGCACATGTACCCATTAAGTTAGGGGGAAATATACATCTTAAAGCAAAAGAGCACAATGGCCCAAAACAGCAAGCAATTAGAAAAACCTAAAAAAAAAAAAAAAAAAAAAAAAATCATAAAATGATCCTTATATACCTTTCCCATATTTGGGAGCTCCTCTCTGCCCCGAACCAACTTTCCAGCCCAATTTTCAACTCTGAGACCATCTCCCCAGACAATACCTTTGGTCCACCTGCATGTTAGCTGTTGTGCTTAGGCAGAAATTGGTAGTCATGGGCCCTTTGAAATATAGCTAAAACAGACCTACTCGCTTTTTCCAAAATGGAGATCCCAAAACTCATCTGCTGTATTCTTGCCTTTAGCCTCCTGATTATTAAACAATTTGTCCTGCTTTATATCTTAATGTTTTTTCAGCCACCAAGTTGCAGATGCTATCATGATGGTAGTAACCTGACTTCCTGGGACCGACGACCTCACCAATGTACCCTGGAACCCCACCTCTCCAGAGCCCTGCCCCACTAGGAAAAGATAGAAATAGGCTAGAAGTATGGATTAACCTGCCAAAACCCATGTTCAGCAGGGAAGCAATTATAGAAGCCAGACCTTCCACCTTCTGCACCCCATAATGACCCCGGGTCCATGCTTCCCAGAGGGACAAAGAATAGAAAAGCTTTCAAGGGTGGGAGTGGGGTATGGAACTCTGGTGGTGGAAATTGTGTGGAACTGTACCCCTCTTATCCTATGGTCTTATTGGTATTTATTTTATATATAAAAAATATGAACTGCCTCAGGCTTATAGTAGAAGTAAAGGCTAAATGCTATAGGGTTTCCTACAGTATCTAAGGAGCTTCAACACTAAAGGATTCTGGTAAAACAAGATGGCACCTAGCTTTGGCAACATAAATAACCAGGGGTTTGGCATGACTGTACTGTAAGAGGCACAAAAGGACACAGCAATAAATTCTGTAATGAAACCTATAAATGAAAATAATACGCTTCTTCCACAACTACAAGGAAGATGTTTTTTTAATAAGTCCAAAAGTAGATACCGATTTTTGGTAGAACTCCTGATTCAAAAACTGCTGCAGGTCCTGGACATCATCAAAAAGCTGTTTGAACTCTGCTTCTTTGTCAGCTGGAATAGAACTGGACACAGAGAAGTATATTATAATGGTATGTATTGATCCTTCACTTTGAAAGGCACAAATGAAGCCCCTGCCCTCAAATAAATGGAAAAGTCCCTCTGTCTTCAGGTTTCTGAATGAACATTCATCCTTTCCTCCATGTGACAGGAATTTAAAACAAATGGTCTGGCCTAAGCTATACAGAGAAAAGAAAAAAAATCAGTTTTTATGGGGACACTTGTTCACACACACACACACACGCTTACCATTCCTAACTACATGGCCTGACATGGACACCACCCCACCCTCTGACCCTGCTCTCCTCTTTCCTCTCTCCTGAGCCACCCATCACCCTGCTCTAACAGTTCTTCTAACACTCAAATGTGCCGTCAAATCTCTCCCATACAAATATCCCAACCTTCTTTTTGACATGTGTATAATTCTAAAGAATGTATGTCATAGTAACTGTCCTTCACCTGACTTCTAGTGAGTGTAATCATTTTTCCATGCTCTTAACGAGCAGTTTGCATTTAATCTATAAATTATCATCTAGTCTTGCCTGTGTTTCTATCATCTTTGCCACTGGTTTGTAGGGTTCTTTGTATACTAGGAATCTTATATAAACCTTGTTATTAGAGAGTTGTGCTTTGCTGCCAATCTGTTGCCAACATTCTCTCTCAGATTCTCACTTATCTTTTGAGTTGTTTTTTTTTCTTATGTTATGCTAAATTTCAATATTCTCCTCCCATTGCTAGGCTATGAAAACTATGTGTGTTCAAAACAGTGTGCAGATAACTGCTGTCTCAAAAGGTAATTTATACTAAGGCAGACTAGCAAAGTTATCACTTGAAATAAATAAACTTGAAAAAATCTTCCTGTTCAAAATTAATGTAAGGCTAGGAAATCAAATCTTGGTTCTCCTTTACCTGACCTTTGAATTAAAACAAAACAAACTTCTTTAGAATGAGTAAACGGTTTAAAGAGTTAGTTGGCCCAAAGGAAGAAGTGCTGTTAGTTATTGCACATATACATAATAAATTATTTAGGAGAGTAAGTAAATGGCTTTATACAATTCAGGCCAATGCGTTACCAACGAACAAGAAATAAAAAGACACATGCAAAATATTAGAAGAGGAAACAAGCTTTTGTCTTTAGAAACAGTAAAGTTAAATATTCTATTGTTTAGTAAGAGAAAGAAAATACCTGAACTATAGGACTAAAAATTATTATGTACAATAATTTTGCATTTTGAAATTGTACTTTTTTGTTTGTAAACTCCTTACTTACTCAAGTCTTTTCAATTTCATTAACGCCTCTTGATGTGCAGTTTCCAACTGCTGTAATTTGTCCACATAAGATTTCTGTGAAAGCAATTTTATTGATTCTATATTAGTAGTTTTCAACTTAATGTCATGTTTTAAAAAACTGCACCACTATAGGGTATAAAATGTTTACAAGTCAGGTGTTTGTGGCAAGATGAATTAGGAACCTCTTGTTCAGACAAATGTTGAATTTAAAAAAAAAAATTTTTTATCTTTATTTATTTGCTGGATAGACAGTCAGAAATTGAGAGGGAAGGGGGTAACAGAGAGGGAGAGAGACAGAGAGACACCTGCAGCCCTGCTTCACCACTTGTGAAGCTTTCCCCCTGTAGGTGGATGCCAGGGGCTTGAACCTGGGTCCCTGCACACTATAACATGTGCGCTCAACCAGGTGCACCACCACCTGGCCAAATATTGAATTCTTACCACAGTTAGGCAACATGTTAGGTGTAGGCATACTTAAGAAGGTTGACTTAATAGTTGTTGCACTTGAGTCAGACAGTGGTGCATCTGGTAGAGTGCACAGGTTACAATGTGCAAGAACCTGGGTTCAAGTCCCTGATCTCCACCTGTAATAGAGGAAACTTCACAAACAGTGAAGTAGTACTGCAGGTATTTTTCTCTCCCAGTAACTTCTCAATTTTTGTCTGTATCCAAAATGTATCAATAAAATATCAATAGTTCCTGCACTTAAGTCACTCAGTCTCCTCAAAGAGTCCCATTCATGTATACAGATCTACAAAAGTACCTGAATATAAAAAGAGTAACATCCAACTTAACTCAGGCAATGACTTGGGAGAAGAATCATAGAAGGTTTCATCAAAATGACAGATGGTCTGAGCTGCGCCTTAAAATTTCTGCTTTATACAAAAACAATAAAATAATTAGGAATAAACCTAACCAAAGAAGTGAAAGACTTGTATACTGAAAATTATGAGTCACTACTCAAGGAAATAGAAAAAGAAACAAAGAACTGGAAAGATATTCCATGTTCATGGATTAGAAGAATTAACATCATTAAAATGAATATACTACTCAGGGAGTTGGGCAGTAGTGCAGCGGGTTAAGTGCTCGTGGCGCAAAGAAGCAAGGACCAGCTTAATGATCCAGGTTCAAGCCCCCCGCTCCCCACCTGGAGGAGAGTCACTTCACAGGCGGTGAAGCAGGTCTGCAGGTGTCTCTCTTTCTCTCCAATTCTGTCTTCCCCTCCTCTCTCGATTTCTCTCTGTCCTATCTAACAATGATGACATCAGACATCAATAACAACAATAAAAATCAAGGGAAAATAAATAAATATTTTTTTAAAAAAATGAATATACTACCCAGAGCCATATACAAATTTAATGCTATCCCCATCAAGATCCCAACCACATTTTTTAGGAGAATAGAACAAATGCTACAAATGTTTATCTGGAAACAGAAAAGACCTAGAACTGCCAAAAAAATCTTTAGAAGAAAAGAACTGGAGGCATCACACTCCCAGAACTTAAATTGTATTAAAGGGCCATTGTCATCAAAACTGCTTGGTACTGGAACATGAACAGACACACTGACCAATGGAATAGAATTGAGAGCCCATAAGTAAGTCACCACACCTATGGACATCTAATCTTTGTCAAAGGTACCCAGACTATTAACTGGGGAAAGCAGAGTCTCTTCAACAAATGGTGTTGGAAAAAACGAGTTGAAACATGCAGAGGAATGAAACTGAACCACTATATTTCACCAAACACAAAAGTAAATTCCAAATGGATCAAGGACTTGGATGTTAGACTGCTAACTACCAGATACTTAGAGGAAAATATTGGCAGAACTCTTTTCCACATAAATTTCAAAGACATCTTCAATGAAATGAATCCAATTACAAAGAACACTAACGCAAGAATAAACCTATGGGGGCAAGGGGCAGTAGCGCAGTGGGTTAAATGCAGGTGACACAAAGCCCAAGGACTGGCTTAAGAAACCCGGTTTGAGCCCCCGGCTCCCCACATGCAGGGGAGTCACTTCACAAGTGGTGAAACAAGTCTGTAGGTGTTTATCATTCCTCCCCCCCTCTGTCTTCCCCTCCTCTCTCCACTTCTCTCTGTCCTATCCAACAATGACGACATCAATAACAACAATAACTACAACAATAAAAAAAAAATCTTAAAAAAAAAAAGAATAAACCTATGGGACTACATCAAATTAAAAAGCTTCTGCACAGCAAAAGAAACCAATAGCCAAACAAAGAGAGCCCTCACAGAATGGGAGATCTTTACATGCCAAACATCAGACAAGAGGCTAATAACCAAAATATATAAAGAACTTGCCAAACTCAACAAGAAAACAAATGAAAAAATGCTCCAAGTGTTTGACTGTCAGAGAAATGCAAATAAAGACAATAATGAGATACCACTTCACTCCTGTGAGAATGTCATACATCAGAAAAGGTAACAGCAGCAAATGATGGAGAGCTTGGGGGTCAAAGGAACCCTCCTGCACTGCTGGTGGAAATGTAAATTGGTCCAACCCCTGTGGAAAACAGTCTGGAGAACTGTCAGAAGGCTAGAAACAGACCTACCCTATGACCCTGCAACTCCTCTCCTGGGGATATATCCTAAGGAACCCAGCACACCCATCCAGAAAGATCTGTGTACACATATGTTCATAGCAGCACAATCTGTAATAGCTAAAACCTGGAAGCAACCCAGGTATCCAACAAAAGATGAGTGGCTGAGCAAGTTGTGATATATATACACAATGGAATACTACTCAGCTATTAAAAATGGTGACTTCACCATTTTCAACCCATTTTGGATGGAGCTTGAAGAAATCATGATAAGGGAAGTAAATCATAAACAGAAGGATGAATATGGGATAATCTCACTCTCAGGCAGAAGTTGAAAAACATGATCAGAAGAGAAAACACAAGTAGAACCTGAACTGGAGTTGGTGTATTGAACCAAAGTAAACGATTCGGGGGGTGGGAGGCGGGAGGGAATACAGGTCCAAAAAGGATGTCAGAGGACCTAGTGGGGGTTGTATTGTTATATGGAAAACTGGGAAATGTTATGTATGTACAAACTATTGTATTTACTGTGAATGTAAAACATTAATTCCCCAATAAAGAAATTCAAAAGGAAGGGAGGGAGGGAGGGAGGGAGGGAGGGAGGAAGGAAGGAAGGAAGGAAGGAAGGAAGGGAGTGAGGGAGGGAGGGAGGAAGGAAGGTGGCAGCAACAAATGCTGGAGAGGTTGTGGGGTCAAAGGAACCCTCCTGCACTGCTGGTGGGAATGTAAATTGGTCCAACCCTGTGGAGAACAGTCTGGAGAACTCTCAGAAGGCTAGAAACAGACCTACCCTATAACCCTGCAATTCCTCTCCTGGGGATATATCCTAAGGAACCCAACACACTCATCCAAAAAGATTTGTGTATACCTATGTTCATAGCAGCAAAATTTGTAATAGCCAAAACCTGGAAGCAACCCAGGTGTCCAACAACAGATGAATGGCTAAGCAAGTTGTAGTATATATACACAATGAAATACTACTAAGCTATTAAAAATGGTGACTTCACCATTTTCAGCACATCTTGGATGGAGCTTGAAGGAATCATGTTAAGGGAAATAAGCCAGAAACAGAAGGATGAATATGGGATGATCTCACTCTCAGGCAGAAGTTGAAAAACAAGATCAGAAGAGAAAACAGAAGTAGAACCTGAACTGGAGTTGGTGTATTGCACCAAAGTAAAAAAGACTCTGGGTTTGCTGTACAGTACCCAGTATCTTGTACATAGCTGTGCTATTGGAAGCCTCCAATCTACTTGGTCTAGGCTTTTGAGAGAGTCCGCATATCAAATACGTAGCCTATCTATTAAAAAGATTCAGTTTGTCTCCTGAGAACCTTTGAGACATACAATTGATTTCCCCCTCTCATATTAATTAACTACTGATTTATATGTCTACATTTTGCTAGGAGTGTACATAAACACCATTCACTGGGTACTGTACAGCAAACCATAACAAAGGGACTTTTCAAAGTTAACCCAATTAACAAATAATGTGATGATAATATTAACTATTGATTGTCTTTTTGAACCCTAAGACAGCAGGAACCTCACATCCTCACTATAGAGCCCCTACTTCCCCCAGTCCTGGCACCCATGGATAGGGCTCACTTTCCCGTATGCTTCTCCCAATCCATACCAAATAATATTGCATCCGCCGATCACAACCTAACCAAAGCAACGATTGCCATCTCAACATGCTTCACCTCAGAGTGTATCCAGAGACTTCACGTGTGGAATGACAACCCTTCAGCTTCATTGCTCGGGTGAGACCTTTCCTTTTATAGTACACTCTAATTTCATCTCGGGTGGTTCACTTTCTAACAAAGTCCCATAGCCTAGACGTACACCAGTTTCTGTGAGAGAGAGTGTATGCGCACACGTGTCCATAAACTACTGCAGAATATATACCTGAAAGCAGGATTACACTGGAGTTTGCAGTGAGTACCTCCCCAACACTTCCTCTCCACTATTCCAATCTTGGGATCCATGTTTGCTCAACAAATTGTTTGGCTTTGTATGTTAACTCTCTTTTCAATCACCAGGTTCCAGATGCCACCAGGATGCTGGCTAGGCTTCCCTGGATTGAAGACCCCACCAATGTGTCCTGGAGCTCAGCTTCCCCAGAGACACACCTTACTAGGGAAAGAGAGAGGCAGACTGGGAGTATGGACCGACCAGTCAACGCCCATGTTCAGCGGGGAAGCAATTACAGAAGCCAGACCCTCTACCTTCTGCAACCCTCAACGACCCTGGGTCCATGCTCCCAGAGGGCTAGAGAATGGGAAGGCTATCATGGGAGAGGGTGGGTTATGGGGATTGGGTGGTGGGAATTGTGTGGAGTTGTACCCCTCCTACCGGTGGGTGGGGGGAAAGTACAAGTCCAAAAATGATGTCAGAGGACCTAGTGGGGGTTATTTTGTTAATGTGGAAAACTGAGAAATGTTATGCATGTACAAACTATTATATTTACTGTTGAATATATCCCCCAATAAAGAAATTAAAAAAAAAATTCTCCTTTATATCTTAACTCTTTTTCAGCTACCAGGTTCCAGATGTTATCATCATGCCAACCTGACTTCGCTGGGCAGATGACCCCACCAATGTGTCCTGAAGCCCCACCTCCACAGGTCCCTACCCAACTAGGGAAAGAGAGAGACAAGATGGGAGTATGGATCTACCTGTCAATGCCCATGTTCAGCGGGGAAGCAATTACAGAAGCCAGACCTCCCACTTTGCACCCCATACTGATCCTGGGTCCATACTCCCAGAAGGATAAAGAATAGGAAAGTTATCAGGGGAGGGGATGGGATAAGAAATTCTGGTGGTGGGAATTATGTGGAATTGTACCCCTGTTATCCTATGGTCCTGTCAATATTTCCATTTTCTAAATAAAAATTATATAAATTAAAAAAAAAAATGAGACGAGGGGCCAGGCAGTGACACACCTGGTTAAGTACACATGTTATCATGTGCAAGGACCCAGGTTCAAGCCTCTGGTCTCCATCTGCAAAGGGAAACCTTCATAGGATGCAGGTGTTGCTCTGTCTCCCTCTCTAACCTCCTTCCTTCTCACGTTCTTTGTCCTATCAAACTGAATAAAAAGCTTTAAAAATATTTTTTTAAAAAATGGCTGAAATTAAAAAAAAAAAAGAAGTTGAAATTAGCCAAATTAAATTGTGTTATGCTTAGGAGGTACAGGTTTAGCAGCATCACCTGTCCAGGAATGATTTCTCTATATAGTTCAGCGTAGGCAGAGCTTGTGTTCTAGTTGCCCAGTGTTATCCTAGTGTCTTTTTCAGAGAATGCTCCCTTCAGCTGAGGGAATAAGGCACATATATGACCCATACCTTTTCCAGATTCTCTAAATTGTTGGAGAATGAGTTTTAGTTAGAAAATGATTTATTTGGACTGAATCTTATAATGCAAGTTGGGCAAACATGGCAAATAAGATGGTCTGATTAGGGCACCTAGAAAACAAATATAGAGCTCAGGTAGTGGCTCACCTAGCAGAGCACATGTTACCATGCATAAGGAAGGAGTCAGGTTCAAGCTGCTGGTCCCTACTTATAAGGGGAAGCACCCAGATGGAGGTATCTCCTCTCTGTCTGTCTCAAATACTCTATTGGAAGAAAGAACCCCAGCAATAAGACTGGTAGAAGAAAAAATACATACATAAATAAAAAATTTCCATACACTTCAGTTGTCTAGAAAAAAAATACTTATCTAAGAAAAAACTATAAGTAGAGCACTACTAAAAAATTTTTCTTCCCTTACTTTTCCAATATAGAAAAAGAAGCCTAAATTACAAGGTTAAGAAAAAACAAAAAACCCAGTTTCTCCCCAATGCTGCCAAATATCAAAAGAAAACCCCAGTCTAAGATATATATACCAGTAAAGCTAAAATCTGCAAGTTCCTATAAATATGAAAATAATTTCTATTCTAGTTGCTATGTATCAATTAGCTCTCTGTAATAATCATTACAAAACAATTAATAACTTATAAATGCTATTACTGAGCTGACATGTAAACCCCCTTGCCCTCCCAACCCCATCCCTTTAATTTTTCTAAATCTTACAGATTGCCAAAAATACTCCAAATATGTCTCCCGGCAGGCTTCTCGGAAGTGAATAAAGTTGATAATGCCGCTTAAGAACCGACTTGTCCGTTTTGCTTCTATAATAGAAGGAAAGACTCTTTAGGCCTTAGAAACAATGTCAAAATCTCTGCAAGGATAATGTTACTCCTATCACTTAGACTTCTCTCTGGCAGGGGTAGGATTATGGGGGTAAGGAGTTGGGGATAGCAGGGGATTCACCTGTGAAGTGTAAACCTGGTTTCGACCCTACACACATATACATTTTTAAAATTAATGAGCATATGTGGCTCAAGAATGAGCAAAATAAAAAGTTAAGCCAAAAAGAGGTGCTTAGGCAGTAACCTTGGAAGAGTTAAAAAACAAACAACAACAACAACAAAAAAAACTCCAAGTGTCTAAGGAGGAGAATGGTCTTAATCTTAGAAGCAGAAAACCACAGAGTTATCCTTATACATGTAAATGAGTTTACATAAAGTGGCACACCAGGTCAAGTGCACATAGTACAAAGTCCAAGGATCCTGGTTCAAGTCCCTGGCTCAGCACCTTCAGAGGGGGGTCACTTCACAAATGGTGAAGGTCTGAAGGTGTCTATCTTTCTACTTCCCTCTCTATTTTCCCCTCCTCTCTCAATTTCTCTGTCCTATCAAAAAGAGAAAAAAAAAAAAAAAAAGGCCACAGGAGTTGGTTCATAGTACACACACCAAGCCACAGCAATAACCCTAAAGGAAAAAAAAAGTTTATATATATATATATATATATATATATATATATATATATATATATATATAATCTCCAGAGTATGTGTATATGTGTACACATGTGTACACACACTACAAACCTAATCAGTTTGGGCGATGCAGCCAAAGCAGGAGCTACAGGGAAATTTACAGCGCTAAGTATCTATATTAGGAAAGCAAAAAGATCTCACTTCCTTTATTTAAAACTAACAAACAAAACAACAACAACAACAGAGGTGATGGGAGACGGAACTCTGATGTTGGGAACTGTGTAGAATTGTACACCTGCTATCTTACAATCTTGTTAACCATTATTAAATAACTGATAAAAAAAATTAAAAAGGAAAAGAAAAAAAGAGGACAATGGGGGAAAAGAGTAAATTCAAAGTCAGCAGGAGGAGAGAAGGAAAAAAAGCATAGAAACGAATAATATAAAAAGAAGAAATAGGCAACGGGTGGTGGTGCACCTGGTTAAGTGCACACATTACAGTGCATAAGGATCTGGGTTCAAGCCCATGGTCTCCACTTGTAGGGTGAAAGCTTCACAAGTGGTGAAGCAGTCTGCAGGTGTCTCACTGTCTCTCACTCTCACCTCTCCAAATTTCCCCTCTGTCCTAGCAAATAAAATAAAGTTAAGACATTTAAAAAATATTAACAAAACTCATGTAAAATAAATAAAAAGAAATAATCTACAAGAAAAAATAAATGAAACTAAAAGCTGGTTCTTTGGAAAAGGAATCAACAAGATTAAACAATTTCTAGCCAACTGGACCTTAAGAAATTAATGTCAATAAACAATGACGTAGATTAGAAAGTGGATAAAAACAAAGTTTCTAAAATAACAGTGACTCTCTTGCAACATAAATCACTGCTATATACAATGATGTATAAATATGAGTCACAAAAACTAAGAGATGCTTAATTTAAGAGAAATTTACATTCTAATAAGATGTCATGAATATCGGTGTCAAGACTAGTAAACTGGCAAACTGCTATACTTGATAACTTGGTATTATGAAGCCACTGGTACCATCACATCTTACATATTATTCACATTCAAAATTTCAAACTTACAAAATGATTAAAAACTGATGAAAAAGAGAGAACTCCAATACTTGAACACAAGAAGAATTCAAAGCTTCATCCACTACTACCTCTAGGGGTGCAGAATAACACATATGTATATGGAGTTTAAAATGAAACAAACAAGAAGAAGCTGGGCTGTGGAGCCCCTTGTTAAGCATACATACAACAGTTGAGTATGGGACCAAGTTCAAGCACCTAGTCCCCTCTTTCAGGGGAGATGTTTCACAAGTAAGGAAACAATGCTGCAATGTTCCCAGCCCTCCCTCTCAATTTCTCTGTTTCTATCTAAAACAAATATGTACGTGTGTGTGTGTGTGTGTGTGTGTGTGTGTGTGTGTGTGTGTGTGTGTGTGTACGTACTACCCAGAAAAGTTTTTCAGTAAACCTATAAAGGTAAAAAATTTTCCAAAAATAGAATATGAAAATTTCATCTTAATGAATGCTACGCAGAACTTCCTAAAGACAATTTACTGTTTTATTTTTTCTTCTTAGTGGAAGGGTAGAATGTTAGACCTAAGCAAGCCATGGAAAGTTGTTTTAAATTATCACTTACTTGGATACAGAATATCAGCAATCTCAAAGTCATTTACCCGACAAACAGGCATAAGTGAATCCCTCGGAAAGAAAGTAGAAAAAGAGTATGTGAGAATATAAATATCTTATCTTGAAAACACATTTTTGGATATATTTGTCAGTGTCAAGAGCCAAGTCAGAAGTCTATAATGTATAGTCCAATATCAGTGGAAGATAATTTCTTTTTTTTTTTTTTTTTTTTTTTTAAATTTTTTAATGTTCTATTTACTTATTACTTACAGAGACAGAAAGAAATTGAGAGGGAGGGATAGAGAGGGAGAGAGACAGAGACACCTGCAGCCCTGCTTCACCACTCGTGAAGCTCTCCCCCTGCAGGTGGGGACCAGGGGCTTGAACCTGGATCCTCACGCACTGTGATGTGAGCTGCACGCTTACCCGAGTGCGCCACCGCCCGGCCCCGGAAGATAATTTCTTTGTATAATACACAAATGCTTGACAAGTACTCGTTCAATACCAAGATGTAGCATATGCAACACAAACTCTTGAAGTTACTAGCTTCTTGTAGAACTCATAATCTTCCAAATAATGCCAGATTTCTGTCATAGAACATCAATCAAAACTCCCTTTGCAAGTGTCACAAGCTGAAGGGAGTCAGTTCTATTTTTGAATGAGTATGGTTGGAGTAGAATGAAGATGATAGAAACTCCTTCCCAACATACTGTCACTGAGAAAACTTATGCAACATAAATATGAATGCAGATTGCGGGGGAGAGCTACTTACAGATGAAGAAACAGATTGCTAACAGGTAAGAAGCCTTCCATAATTTGTGGATACATCACCTCAGAGTTGACAGGCAACTAGGTATAAAAAATTGTAAGATCTATATCACACACTGATTAGGCACAAGGAGGAAAGTCTCTAATGTCAAGACATCTAAATCGGGAGTCGAGTGGTAGCGCAGCACATTAAGCACAGGTGGCTCAAAGCAAAAGGACATAAGGATCGACCGGTTCGAGCCCCCGGCTCCCCACCTGCAGGGGAGTCACTTTACAAGGAGTGAAGCAGTCTGCAAGTGTCTGCTTTTTCTCTCCCCCTCTCTGTCTTTCCCTTCTCTCTCCATTTCTCTCTCTTACCCAACAATGACATCAATAACAATAACAATAAAAAATAACAAGGGCAACAAAGGGCAATAATAATAAAAAAGACATCTAAATCACAGACTAAAATAAAAGTATATTAATTTATATATAAGTATATTAACTTATAGACTTAGAAAGTAATGTCTATTTAGAATCAAAGCTAGGAATTATCTTTAATGTTAATAATGACATGTTTACAGTGAGTGCACAATAAAAATTTTATCAATGAACAATAGGAAAGAAAAACCCAGAAGGTAATGGTTAGCTCCTACTAAATAAAATGCTAAACCTTTTTTATATATTGTCATATAAAAAAAAGTATTCTGTAACACCCTAGAACAGTATATTATCCCTATTTTACAGAAACCAAGTCAGGGTTTAGCAAGGTTTCATAGCAAGTTAAATGGCAAACCATTTGAATTCTAAACATTACTCTACTCATTCACTAATGAGTCCAAAGAAATATTTTTAGTAAATCTTCAAATAATGCCTTGATGATTTAACAATAAAAGGCCATGAAAAATTATCTCCACTACTACAAATACCTAACTTGCACACAGTTCTGCTGCCTTATCCAGTTGTTCTCAATCTCACTACCTGCCTTCTGCTCTAATTTGGGGGACCGGATGGTGGCGCACCTGGTTGAGCGCAGACCTTCCTGAGAAGAAAACAGTATCTGTGAAGTATCTTTGCTCTTGTTTATTAGTCTTTGAAGATAAAATGGCAAATCTGTTTGTAACTGTGTAGCATCAATAATTTCCCAGTAAGATCTTTTACTAGTTTCTATATTACTAACACTATTAACATACCCCACTATGATGCCTAAGGCTCCTTCTTTATGTATGGTCTTGATTTTGTTAAAAACATTCAAGAAGTTTTCATCCTGAAAGCCAGAGAAATGCAGAAATACAACAGAATAGTTTCATTTTATGTTAATCTCACCATGTAAAAGTGCTCTAGTCGAACCCCATATACCATTTGTAAGACTCTCATGAAGATCATGTGCAAAACTTCAGGCTACAAGAGAAAACAATGTTTAATACAGGACTTTTAAGTCTCTGTCACTCTCATCATTACTACCCACTACTATAGTCAATGGTTGCAAAGAAGAGTGACAAAATCACTCTTAAAATAGTTACCTCTCCCAAATTTTGAAATAACTTATGATGCATATTATCTTTTGGTCACATATAAGTGCTTAAAGCAACCAGTTATCCAAGCTTATACACAGAAGGAGAATATATCTAAGTCCAATCCAGGCCATTCTTCCATATTAAGGAATGGGAGGAGGGTTAGTCTTTCAAAACAAGGAGCTGTGCCTATGTCATATGGAGAATGTACCTTATTATTATTTTTTTTAAGACAATGGGAAATCTTACTTGGTGTCTTAGAGGTTAAGATTCCCTGGATGTTGTGTTCTGGGAGGTGGCACAGTGGATAAAGCATTGGACTCTCAAGCATGAGGTCCTGAGTTCAGTCCCCGGCAGCACATGTACCAGAGTGATGTCTGGCTCTTCCTCTCCTCCTATGTTTCTCATTAATAAATAAATAAAATCTTAAATAAATAATTTCTTAAAAAAAAAAGATTCCCTGGATGCTAAAGTTTAAGTAATCCAGGAGATGTAAATTTAATATAATAGTGTGAGACTTTTTAAAAACTTTTATCTTCTAAAGCAGCAACTCCCAAACAAAAGATAGCCTGCTGTGATTCAAGTACAAATTCATTTATTCTGATGTTACTCTTTGTATCATCAAGGATTAATGGGAGCACTAAGAATTGGAAAAAAAAAAAATTCAACATCACTATACAAGGCTTCATTTTGTTATTTTAGGACCAGCAAAGGAAACTGGAAGGAGACTTTGGGATTTTTTTCTCTGACATATAAATAGTTCATGTTTTCACATTTAATAACTAAGGAAATAAAGAAGAATATCTGCCAAAGCGAGTCAATTCCCCCTTGGGGCATAATATAAGAAAACTAATCTGCAGGCTTCAAAAGAACATTGTTTCTAAGCACTTGTGTCTGTGTGTCTGGAAAGCAGGCAAATAAGTTCCTCCAAGCCCGTCCAATAAATGATACCCTCAGACCACCACTTCAATATAATAGAAAATCTAATATACTTTAATATGTCTGGTTTAGAAACCACATTCTTAAAAGAAAACCATATTAAAGAATTTAATTCCTAATGGGAGCTCAGAAATCACCCCGTATATAAACTTACTGCTGTTTTTTCAAATCAGAGTAGTTGACAGATTTTACTCTGGATTAATGGCTGGCCTACATCACAGAACAGGCAACATGCCCTTGCTCTCAGCAGCTTACTTTGGTGACATCAAATACACGCTATCCACAAGCAAACACCACTGCCTTTTACCTTTGGATTTGGATAAAGGTCATTCTTGGAGAGGCTTTTACCATCAGCTCCTGTTAAGATTCTGTTGCGAATGTGATCCAAAAGTTCAGTTACATTATATCTGGGGAAAGACAAGGTTTCCATCCTGGAGTCTCTGTCTAGTCTGAAGGGGGAAACAAACAAAACCAACAAAGTTAGAAACAGGACACAGCCAGTTGTTATTACCTGGGAGCTGATACATATAATGACAAAATTTACAAGTCAATGCTGAGCTATTTGCAGTAGTGTTAACCATCTTCAAACACCCTAGCAAGAAAACAACAATTTTCTTTCCGTATAAACTAAAAAAAACTCTTTTTTTTTTTAATAACTCTTATTCTAAAGCAATGGTATTATTTTAAAGTTTTCCTAATGCTGTTTGCTTTCATATGCAGGGAAATAACATTTTGGCCTTTGGCTCCATAAACAGATGCGAAACCAAGATTTTCTATTTTAAAGGGGTAGGGGGACATTATGGGGTTTAACTAAATAAGTTCTGAGAATTAACCCTCCAAACAGAATATATAGAAAACACATCAGGAGAAGATACACACACATACACACACACACACACACACACACACACACACACACACGTGTATACACACATACACATTATAGCAACACAAGGTAGATAACAATACTGCCCTCTGATCTGACATCCCAATTAATGGCGAGTAAGGTTTAAGAAGTAGGAAGAGGGCCTGAGAGATGGCACAATGAGTAGGTCACTGAACTTGGAATTAGAAGCACAAGGCCCTGAGTTTGATCTCGTATCCCACATGCCAAAGTGATACTCTAGTGTTGTCTCTCTTTCTCACTTGTGTTAATAAATTTAAAAAAAAAGAAGTAGGAAGAGAAGAGAAAAAAATAAAGCAAGGATTGAAGGCAAGAAATGCACTCTAGAGAACTTTGGGCAGAGAAATGTTCCCATCTGTGTCCCTAGATCAGTAGGTATCACAATATTTTCACCCAAGGGACATCAGGTAGTGCTGGAGATAGGTTTATCTGTCAGGACTATGTAAGCTGAGCTAATAATATATAAGCTAAACTAATAACCATCACAGCTTACATTAGCTCAGATTTATTCTTCAGGAAGACAACATAGTTCATGCAATAGCTCTTAAGCTACTAACATTAAAAAAAAAAAAAACAATCCCCATAGGACCTGCTATGCAGACTTGGGTTTTGTTAACTCTAGGATCTATGTTAGTCTTACATCATTGTCCCCTTTCTTCAGGTTCAGCTTCTGGGAGAGCAACAGATTCTTGACTAAGGCCCTTGATACAGTCCCTCTGAGGAAGGAACTCTGAAAACTTGAATCTCAACTTCCTACTCAATTAAGTGCTAATTCAGGGTGCATGCCTTTGACAAGTTGTTTAAAGCTAACCCTCTAGTACATCAGCTTTAAGACGGGGATAGCTAAAGTACCTCAATCATGTAACAGCATTCAACTGATACTCTTAATTGTTGTTCTTGCTTGCCTAAGAAGTAGATCAGAATACTAAGCCAAACAGTTAAGAGGCAGGGCTGGAGAGTGGCACACCTGTCAAGCATTTATGTTAGCATGTACAAGGACCCAGGTTCAAACCTCCAACCCCCACCTGCAGGGTGAGTAGTGAGTGGTGAAGAGCACTGTAGGTCTGTCTCCCTCTCCCCCTATGTCTTCCATCCCTTGACTGCTCTGTCTATCCAATAAAAAACTGATTTAAAAATAATTTAAATTGGGAGTTGGGTGGTAGCGTAGTGGGTTGCGCCACCTGCACGTGGCGCAAGGTGCAGGGACTGGCAGGAGGATCCCAGTTCGAGCCCCCAGCTCCCCACCTGCAGGGGAGCTGCATCACTGGTTGTTGTTAATGTTGGGGGGGGGGGGTCCAGCTGGCCGGGCTAGCTTTGCTGCGGCAGACAGAGACAAACAGAGACTCGGGGACACATGGCTAGGCTGGGAAGCTGTATATCTTTATTCACGAGCGGCCAAACATGTGCTCTCCTGTCTTTCTCCTCTGGCAGAGAGAGACCCTTAAACTAACCACCACACAGAACTCTCCTGCATCCTTCTCCTCATGAGTGGAACTCTGGAACTCTGTAGGGGTTCCCTTGGGGCGGGGACAAGCAGCCATGAAACTAGCAGGGGCCAAACCAATTTTTCTGGCGGGGGAAGAGCTAGACCAAACCAATGTAAAGCATACAACAACTGGTGGTGAAGCAGGCCTATAGGTGTCTGTCTTTCTCTCCCCTCTCTGTCTTCCCCTCCTCTCTCCATTTCTCTCTGTCCTGTAAACAATGATGACATCAATAACAACAACAATAACCATAACAATAAAACAAGGGCAACAAAAGGGAATAAATAAATATTAAAAAGTCATTTAAATTCAAAGACAGAGAGAGAGAGATTGAGTCACAGATAGACAGATGGGCATTTACCCTTGACTTTGAGATATTTGGCACATACCCAGAGGTCTCTCCTCATCTCCAAATTTAAGAAGCTATAATAGTAGTGAGGTACTGATGATTGAATGCTTGGGATTTCTTCTTCACAATGTCATTGGTATCTCAGAGGGACAATATATTCTATGTCTGCAACTGAAACTGACATAGACAGGAATCAAATGTATCAGAAATAAATCTTACTCTTCTCTGCAAAGAAAAAAGAAGGGGACTTTTGAAAAGCACTCTTATTACAGTTATATGATTTTTTTTAAATTAAAGAGCATTGCACTATAACTAACATTATTAAATGTTTATGCGTATGTGTGTGAAGATCAACGGATGTATAGACACCATTGAGATCACCATTAAAAATCCAATGCTACCCATCAAACAATTGTACTCTGTCCTGATTTATCCACTTACCTACCCTCTTCCCTCTGCTAACTACTATAGTCCCAGACTTTTATTTTGTTTTACTTAGTTCATCTCCTTGTTTGCTATATATCACATATAACTGAAATCATATGGTATTGCCCAACTGGCTTACAGAATGAAACTTGGGAGAATTTCCTCACATACTTCCTAGTCAACCCAGTCAACACTCTTACATGTTCTTTCTATATAATTTATTGTTTGTTATTCATTCAGCAAGAATTTACATTTCCTTTCATTGATTTTCAAACTTTTATTTTATAGCCAATATCTTTCTGAATCCTTGTTCTGACACGTCATATTTTAACATACCCTTCTTAGCACAAATATGTACTAAGTCACTGATATAAAAACCACTGGTTAAAAAGAAAGGCTTCGTCAAGAAAGACTGCAAGGAAAATATCACTTTGCCAAAACTGACAAAACAGATGCATGAATACCCCCATAATCTTCACCACAGGTATCTCTCCTTTCATATTTCTTGCACACTCTTCCAGTCCTTACAAAGTATCATGTAAGAATCATCACTAACACTAAACAAACTGAAAACTTTCTGCCTGGTTTCCAAATTGGCCACAATTTGTCACTATCATCATCATCATCAACACCAGGACTACTGCTGGGGCCCCGTGCTTGCACAACAAATCCACTGCTCCTAGTGCCTACTTTCTGCACCCCCTCCTTTTTTCCTTTTCATTACTGTTTTGAAACTGACAAAGGAAGAGAGGAAGAAGACACTGGCAGCACTGCTTCACTGGTTGAGCCCAGATCCTCACACATGGTAATGTGTGTGCTCAAAGGGTTTACCACCACCCAGCCCCAACTTTGCACAATTTAATGATCTGATTAACATTTTATTTCAGGAAAGTCTCCTCCAAGTAGGTTTCCCTAACTCCCAATGCTTCGGAATCATCTCCTACATCCAATTATTCATTCTTTGATCCAATTCATTCACATTTGTGCAGTGTCAGGAGAGGGAAAAAGAGGGAGTGACGTCTCTCAGAAAAGACAGAATCTAGTCTCATCCCGTAAGTACCCATTTATTGGGGAAACTGACGATCCTTCCTAGCCGACTGAATCCACATGGATCCCAGTCACTTTCAAAGGCTCAACCTGACGCTGTTGACTGGCTACGGAAGAAGGGCAAACGCTAGAAGAAGTGGGGTAATGTGCATCAAATGGCTCGATGTATGTAAATGAGCCTAGGGCCACAGAGCATCTAGGAGAGAGTCATTGCCAATCATCCCATCTCTGGTTTCTTAGTTGTTCACAACACTAGCAGGCAGAGTTCACGGTAGAGTTCAGCAGTCCCTCTTCTTTTTGGTTTTGCTTTCCCAGCTATTGGTCAATGGCAGCCAACCCTCCTCTGCAAATATTGTCTGAGGCAAAACATTCCGAGATAGTTCACATAAGCCCCACTGCATTGGGCTGTTTTTGCTTTACCATTTATCCACCCCATATTGGCGCTCATCTCTGCCTGTGCCTAATTTATAAATCAAACATCACCCCGGGCAAGCACAGTCCACACAGGGACTGGGGGGTGTCCCCGGGCAGATGGGTTTTCCTGAGCCGAAAGAGGACCTGTTGGATCTCACACACTTTTTTTTTTTTATGAAAATAAGCTAGCTGATGGAAGTTAAAAACTCAGAGAGGCAGAAACCAGACAGACAGGCAGGCAGGCCTGCAGCCTCCGCGGCCGGGCCAGGGAGGGCAGGAAGGCGGAGGGCCGGGCACTCGCCGCCCTCGCATCAGGTCCTCAGCGCCCCGTCTGGGTTCTGGGTCGATAACAGCTGGCCGCCGCCGCCCTGCACAAAGGGGAGCAGCCGCTGCCCGTCGCCCTAGGTACAGTGGCTACACCTGGCGGTGCTGAGCAGCCGGGACGAAAGAGAACAGGGCAAACTCGGCTTGCAAAGAGCAGCTGCACGCAGGCGCCCTCCCCGGCCACGGAGCCCAGCCCCAGCAGCAGCAGCAGCCGCAGCCGCAGCCGCAGCCGCAGCCGCAGCCGCCGCAGGGGTAACTACAGCCTCGAGTGTTTGCGGGGAAAACGGGGTAAAAAGCCCCGTCCCCAGGACAGGGCGCCTTCCCCGCCTAGCCTGGGAAAGCCCGCGGAGGCCGCACCCCAAGCAGAGAAGCCGACCGCCCCTCGTCCCTTCTTGCTCACCCCTCGCGAAAGGCTCACCTGCGGCCCCAACTCGGGGCTCAGCTCCCTGTTGCGCAGACGCAGGAACAGCCAAGCCCCGCAACAGAGGACAGTTGTTTACCCAGTTTAAACTTTCCGCGGGCTGCCGGAAATCCCGCCGACCACTGACGTCAGTTCTGGCACGACGGAGGCCTCGAACACTCAAAAGACCTCAGGCGAAGCTGGAGGGGCGTGGAGCCGGCGTAGAAAGACTGGAGAACTAGAGAGGAACTCTAGTTCTGAGAGTTGGGGTCCAGTCGGACCCAAACTCCTCAGGTAGGGCGCCGGGGTCAGAATGAGGAACTTTCGGTTGCTTCCGGGTCCCGCAACCTGGGAATGCGGTAGGGAACTTGGTTCCCCAGGAGCAGCCGCGGGGCTTTTGGAAGCCGGAGGTGAGCGCGGGGTGGTCAGGGAGCTGGGCCGAGGGCCCCCAGAGCTGCGGTGGCGCCACACCCACTTCTGCTGGGGCTCTGGGTTCCAGCCCGGCGTTGGTAGGTGTGAGGTGGGCTTGGTTACAGGGATGAACAGAACCCGCTATGAGCCGCTCAGTGTCCCTAGGGCGGACTGGACGTCCAGAGAGAAAGAGACACCTGCAGTTACATGGCCTGAGCTCGCTAGTTCTGCATCTTTGATGCAATGATAGTAATCCGACCTGCCTTGGATGTCATGAAATGTCAATGAATCAGTCTGTGCAAAGTACCTGTGCACTTGTGAGCCAAGATCCGTTTCTAGTGTAATATTGACTGTTGTTACTTGTACTCGAGTAAGATGGCCCGTGCATGGAAAATGCTCAGAATCCCTGAGCAGTTGACGAGACACAGACAAGAAAAAGGTTGGAGACGGGCCAGCAGAAATGTCAACCTGGATTTTCTGAAGTTTGACATCACCCCAAAGGACACTCACTACAGCAGAAAAAGGACACTCCAGCTCACTTCCTTTTCTCCCCCCTTCCCACTAACCACTAACAATCCTCTGAAGGTTTGTTTTTGTCTTGTTTGTTGTATGCTTTACATTGGGTTGTTCTAGCTCTCCCCCGCCAAGAAAATTGGATCAGTCCTGCTAGTTTCGTGGCCTGCTTGGCCCAGCCCCTAGGAACCCTGAGAGAGTTCCAGAGTTCAAGAGTGCTAGGCGCCTTCTCCGGAGAAAGAGGCAGCAGAGTTCTGTTTGGTGATTAGTTTGGTTTAGTTTATGAATCGTTGTTCCTGAATAAAGAAATATAGCTTCCCTGCCCAGCCCTATGTCTCTGGTCGTCTCTGTTACCCGCCGGTGAAGCTAGCCCAACCAGCTAGAGCCTCCGAATTTTAACACTTGTTGAGCTTGTTTGGTTTCCCCCATACACCACATTTGAGTGAAATCATACAGTAAGTGGCTTTCTCCATCTGACTCTTAAACTGCACATAATATCCTCCAGTTCCATCCAAGTCAGTACAAATGGCAGGCCTCGTCTTCCTCTGCACCTGAGCAGTGCCCTGTATGTATACAGACCACAGCTTCTGGAGCCACATGCTTGCTGAGCATGTGGGTTGTCTCCAGCTCTTGGCTGTTGTGTGTAATGCTAGGTCAACATGGATCACCACCCAATTCTTCTCAGTCCTTTACTTGATTGCTTGTTAGTCTTATAACAAGCCGTGTTTTCTCACAAACTACCACACTGTCCCCGGCCAGATCCATCTCCTTTTTTTTACCCCATTTTTTTTAACCAAGTGACCCCAAAGGTCTTGAAATATTTCTCAAACACATAGCACCTCATGCAGTACACATTCAGTATCCGTTCCTTTTATATAATTGTTGTTTCATCTTCACATTCTAGATTGCACTCAAGGATGACTGAGACCTGTCAGGACTGAGCAGACTTCTGAGTGAGATGGGAGGCTCAGTAAAAGTGTGGTGGCCTCCACCGGTACATTTATGCAGGCAATGTTCCTGTGGTCATTAATGCGTTTGGTTCAGATACACATCTTTCTTTAGGCTGACAGAAACTCCACCTTGTCCTGTCTGCTTGGTTTTCAGCAGACCCCAAGGCTCTAGGCTTTCCCTTCTATGTGGTTTTGGGCACCATTCCTTTGATGAGCTATTCCCAGGGGCCACAGACTCTTGCACTAACCTTATTCCCAGTTAATTGAGAAAATAGAAGCCATTATACAGTATATATTCCTTATCTTCCCACTTACCTCGCTGCCACCCTTAGCTGCCTCTATTACCTCTTTCAGAAGATGAAATTTATCTTTTCCACTTAGGCACTTCTCTTTCTGAGCTTCTCAGCCATTCACCTATCCATCCATCTAGCTTTACCTGTCATTTCAGTGGTGTGACTGCAAAAATCTTTTTTTTTTTTTTTTGTAGGGAAGCATGCCTTCTTGGAGGTATCATCACTCTCATTTTGTCTATTTGCTCAGGGATCCTTAAGCTATTGCTATCTCTGACTTCACCCTTGAAATTCTAACTTTAAATATATATGGGGGTGAGGGGAAACACACACAAATGAGAACCAGAGTGCCACCCTGGATCAAACTTGGAACTTCATGCCTCTGAGAGTCAGCATTTTACCCACTACCACCTCCTAGACTACAGGATAAGACTATCATTTCCTTGCTTTCTAAAAAGATCCATTTTGGAGGGTTCTCTGTCTCACTGTTGCCTCCAGCCTTTGCATTTCACCCTCAACACCAGCTCACCATGTAAGCTACAGCTAGGATGATAGGCCTTAAATGCAAATTTGACCATTTTACTTGATGCAGAATCTATTTTGCATCATCTCTTCACCCCTGTCCCCATCATCTCTGAGATAAAAGCCCAACTCCATAGCCTGGCAAAGCTAATACTTTCTTAGCCTTGTCACTAACATGTTTCTCATTTCATCTCCATCACACCCACTTCTGCTCATTAGACTGTTTTATACTTTGAGCCTTTTCCTCATTCTTGTTGACTCTGGACAGTTCTGACTTCTTTGCCTGATCTTTACTTACCTGTACTTACTTGTCTTCCAGGAAGGCTTTCCTTTCCACAATATGTAAATGTTAACTTCTTGGCTTCCTTTGCCTTTATATCTCACACAAAATATTTATTGAGTCATACATCAAACTAGATACTAAGGATATGATTGCAAATAAGTGAATGGAACGATGATCAACTGAGTAATTGAGCTTATAGTGCTTAGTACTCATAAGGAAGAGAGACACAATCCAAAGAAAAACAGTTCAGTGTGATTGGCTTCATGCTTAGGGATAGCTCAGAAGTGGCCAGGCTTGGAGGTGAAGATAAGTGTTCCAACTTGTGTTACCCAGGATGAGGGGGGAGAGAGCAGTCCAGGCACTGAGGGTCTTGGACACAGCTCCATCCTAGAGAGTATTATTAGTCTTATTAAGAAGATTGGTAAGCTTGAAGGGCTCAACACGGTTGGGTTGGCATTTTAATGACTAGCCTGGACACTGCTATGGGCCCTTGTAGTTGAACCAGAGAAGGGACTATAGCAGCCTGCTTGAGGGCTCTGCCAGTGTGGATGAAAACAGACCTCAGAGGGGCTCGAGAAGTGGAACTCAGGATTTTCTTGCTGACTGAAGGTGGTAGGGGTGGTGGTGAAGGAGTGGATAAATTGAGAATAAAGTTCCACAAACAAGCCTTGGTGAAGACAGGGACCACCCTTTCTTGGTTTTCATAGCTCCAGAGCCTACCACGAGTCCTTCAGCTTTATAGATGCTTGATAAACATCTGTTGAGTGAATGTGTGTGTGTGATGGGGGGAGGGGGGGTCAGGGAGGTGGAGTCCCCTACCTTAAGCACCAAAAGATTTGGGTGCCATTTTCAGATTGAAGTAAAACGTGGGTGAACTCATCCTGGAAGGTAACTGGTGTTCAGGATTCTAGACCAGGATGCCTATGGGAAATACATGTGGTACTTGTCAGTTGAAATAGGTCTTTGTATAATAAAAATAAATAAATAAATAATTTAGCACCAGTGGTGGTGCACCTGGTTGAGCGCACATGTTACCATGCACAAGGACCCGGGTTCAAACCCCCAAGCCCCACCTGAATGGGGGAAGCTTGATGAGCAGTGAAGCAGTGCTACAATGTTTCTCCCCACTACCCCCTCCTTTTTTATCTCCCCATTCCCCCTCAACTTCTCTCTGTCTCTACTGTATATATATTTAAATGATCGATCTGTTTTGTGTCTGTCTCCACCACTACATTGGGCTATTTCTTCGTGGCTTGGTATCTAGTACCAAACATGTCATCTTACACCTGTTTTTGAGCTGAAAACACTGCCTCTTTAAAGCTGGCATGGCTAATAGAAGTTAGTAACAGCCTCTAAGGAGGGAATCGGGTTCAGAGTGAAAAGATTTGAGTTTATGTCCTTTAGTTCTTTGTGTTTTTCTCTGTTGTACATGGTTCTGTAAAAATTTTCTAAATAACCAGAACAAAAACAAAACAAGTAAAAAGATGACCAAAAAAATAATTACATTCATATGAACTGAAAATAGCATTTCAACTGTGGTTTAGAGTGGGCTATTATTTCTGTCTGAGCTACATTAGCAGTTTTTTACCATATCACATTACTGATCAGTTTACACATTCTGTAGTTATATTGTTGATGCCATCATTCAGTTAACTTAGAGAAATCAATAGCATTTACTAATGTCTTAAAAACTAGCTAACCACAAATAGGTTGATAGAGTTGTAAATACACATTTCATATAAAGGACATCAGACAAAGCCTTTGAAACTATTGTGTGATATAGATAATAATTACTCAAAGGAGTGTCATACTTTTATACCTCCCTAACATTTCATATGTTCTTTCACCAAAATTTTTATTGCCCATATAAGTAACAGCTCATGCAAAAACAAAACAAAACCTTTATTCATAAATGCTGAGGTGTCTTTTGTACATCTTAACTAGTTAACTGAATGAATAGGGAAACAGCATGGTTTACATTTTTTGGAATTAGTATTTTAGTGCATCTATATATATAAAAGGTTGTGGCTGTAGGTAGATACACTGGAAAAACGTAGTTGTCAAGGCCCAGTGTACTTTTTTAAATTTTTTTATATTTATTTATTCCCTTTTGTTGCCCTTGTTTTACTGTTGTAGTTTTTATTATTGTTGTTATTGATGTCGTTGTTGGATAGGACAGAGAGAAATGGAGAGAGCAGGGGAAGACAGAGGGGGAGAGAAAGACATCTGCAGACCTGCTTTACTGCTTGTGAAGTGACTCCCCTGCAGGTGGGGAGCCAGGAGCTTATGCCAGGATACTTAGGCTGGTCCTTGTGCTTTGCACCACCTGCACCACTTCTTCTAGCGTTTGCCACCACCTGCACTTAACCCAATGCTCTACAGCCCTACTCCCCCAGTGTACTTTTCTATGACAGTTTATCCACTGGGTGGCACTGTTGTATTAATGTTAGCCTTTGAAAGTGATCTCATTTTCTATGACAGTTTGTCCACTGGGTGGCACTGTTGGGTTAATGTTAGCCTTTTAAAGTGATCTCATTTTCTTTTACATAAGGTAAGGATGATAAACATTGAACAAAATGTTCTAGGTGAGAAAAAAAATCAGATTCTCAATTTATTGGCTTTAAAATACTTGTAGAGTTGTCTGGGAGGTGGCACAGTGGATAAAGCACTGGACTTTTAAGAATGATGTCCTGAGTTCCATTCCCTAGTAAGCAGGGACTGGGGACTTGAACCGGAGTCCTTGTGTATAGTGAAATATGAGCTTAACTATGTGTGCTACTGCCCAACCCCCAACATCAGGCTATCTTAATTATCATAGTATAGAGAACCTGGGGAGCTGGGAAGTTGAACACCTGGTTAAATGCACATATCACCATGGACAAGAACCAAGGTTCAAATTACCACAAATCAGAAAACTAGGGATCAGGATTGGGAACGAGAGTTGTTGGTCAGTATGTATATTTATTTGTTAAAAAAAAAAAAAGTTTTAATGGGTTCTTCTGCAAAATAAAAAGAAAAACAAGAAAAGACATTGTTGATTTGGGTGGCCAGACAGTGACACACACAGTAGAGCACACATGTTAACCTACCATCTGCAAGGACCTGGATTCTAGCCCCTGGTCCCCATCTGCAGAGAGGAAACTTCACAAGTGGTAGAACATTGCTGCAAGTGTTTCTCATTATCTATTCCCCCCTTCCCCTCTCAATTTCTCTCTGATTCTATCAAAAAATAAATAAAACAAAAAATAGTTTAAAATAATGCTATTTTTTATATCACAAAAATCAGTGAGATTAAGCTCTGCAACTGTTTATGACTCTGCCTGTATAGGATCCTAGATTCATGTTGGGAAACGTAGTGCTATTTCAGGGAAAAGAATAAGCAAGAGCTATGCCAGAACTAGTTTTTCCTGGATAATGCCTTTTTTTTTTTTTTTTTTTACCAGCACACTGCCCAATCTTGTACTGCCAGGAATCTAACCTGGAACTCAGGGCCTCAAACATGAAAGTGTATTGCCTAACCACTATGCTGTCTCCCTGGCTCAGTGGCATCTCTTTGAAAGGGGATGTGGTACAATGATGTAGCCGAGGGGCTAGGCAGGTAAGGGTGGGAAACTATATGTCAGCCATCTGTTTTCCCAGAACCCCAGTAACTCCTCCCAGTGTCTGTACCTCACCTCTTATAGGACCTGCTCCCAAACATGAGAGGAGTGGTCTTCAAATACAGGTGCAAAGTTTATGGAATTTAAGAAGTGCTAATGTATTGACTCATTAGAACTGCTCTAACAAGCACCAGAAACTAGTAGGCTTCACCAACAGGAGTTCCTTGTCTCAGGACTCAGGGACTGTGAGGTTGGATCAAGAGGTGTCAGAGTGAGGTCCTGCTGAAGCTATGAAGAGGGATCTTCCAGTCTCTCACCTTGCTGGCCATATCTGGTATCCCCTGGCTTGAGA
This sequence comes from Erinaceus europaeus, assembly GCF_950295315.1. Classification (NCBI taxonomy): domain Eukaryota; kingdom Metazoa; phylum Chordata; class Mammalia; order Eulipotyphla; family Erinaceidae; genus Erinaceus; species Erinaceus europaeus. Next base: position 74,662,269 of record NC_080170.1, read on the forward strand.
TGCCTCTCTCCCATCATCCTTCAGGACAGTCTTTGTGTCTGGAACCCAGATTTCTCTTCCTAGGATGCCAGCCATAGTGGACTGAGGCCTATCATGGTGCCTTCATTTTAACTCTTACTTCCTCTTGCAAGACCCTATTTACAAATAAATGTCACAGTATGAGTTTTGGGGAGCTAGGATGTAAATCTGTATCTTTTGGAGGACATAACTCAGCCCCTAAATTATGGCTTGCACTGCCAGAAACTCAAAGCATCCCAGAATAAAGCCTCTATGTAGCCCAAGAGCTCAGATCCCCTCACAGCAGATCAAAACCAGGAATTCATACCCCCTTTTTCAATCAAATACAATCAAATGAATTAGTTTAGTGTTACGAATACCCTCTGCAACAGACTGAGCTCATGCAATTAATTTTATTTTTCCTTAGAATCAGAGCTTCTGAAAACACACCCTCTGGATCTTTTCAGAGAGAACAGGAAGTTAATTGGATTGGTGGCACTTTGGGTCTCTGTCATCAAAAAACAGTAAGTTATTTATTTTTCTTGTGTGGGAGAAAGACCAGAGTATCACTGAACTCTGGCATATGGCTATGTCAGGGATGGGACCCAGGACCTCAGGGATCTCAAGGAGGCAGGTCCTGTGTCCTAACACTGAGCTACCTCCCTAGCCCAGAAAAATAAAATTTTACTTAGCAGAACAGAGACAGTATCTGTTAATACAGTCAACTTACAGATGCACAAGGATAAAAACAGCAGTTGCAGCCCAGGTGGGGGCACAGTGGGTGAAGTGTTGGACTCTCAAGAATGGTGTCCTAAGTTTGATTTCCAGCATTGCATGTGATCTCTTCTGAGGGGATCTGATGTTCTAGTGCTATCTCTCTCTCTCTCTCTCTCTTTCTCTCTCTCCTTCACTCTCTCTTTCCCCCTCACTCTCTCATTACAAAATAAATATTTTTAAAAAGGAAAAACCACCAGAAGGGGCCCAGCAGAGTAGCAAACTAGAAGCAACTTAAAAAGGGGCCTCAAACTCCAAACCTTTGAAAAAAAAAGAAAAGCTTTGTTTTAGAATGTGTTGTCTGCTTTCCTGTTCTGCTGCAGGATGTGGGATGGCTCTGAAAGTGGGTCTGTTGCGACCCCAGGGGAGACACCCTGGTAGCAGTGGTGTAGCCACAATGGAGCTGACTAGCTGGGGATGGGGACTCTGGAGGGGTGAAAGCTGGTGGAGAGGGGAGCACAGTAATAGGGACCGGCTGGTTGTGAGACTCAGGATGACACCAGGATGCCAACCAAAGGGGGCCTGGCCTCCTGGCTGGCAGACTCCCACCCCCACCCTTGCAGAGGTCCCCCTGAAATAGTGGTGTGCAGAGAATTGCTCAGGAAGCTTGACAAGCAAAACAGGAAAATTTACCCCACAGATAAATCTTGTTATGATAAGCTGAAAGCAAAGGGAAACATCAAAGGCACCCACAATAGATACTCCTGAGAAACAAACTGCAGTGTCTGGGACTCCAGGTGAACTGGATGTGGCTAGAGTGAGGAGCAGGATGTGGGGCCCCCACCCAGGCGTGGAGTGAGACTGGTTCTGGGACCATTAGCTCCCCACATAGCTAAGCCACTTCATCCCTGCAGAGAGAGATGTCGGGTTGTGGCATTCCTTAAAAAAACATTAAGCCTGCTCCACTCTAAATTTCCTATACTATGGCCATTAGATAAAAGGAAAGGGGGAGGTGTTATGAAATTGTGCAGATGTGGTCGAACATTGGCAGGGCCCACAAACCACTATATTTCCATGCAAGTATTATTTACAGATCTCCACCACGTTATCCCCTCAGGATATTGCTAATTCAGTTAAAGCCATTGCAACAGTTGCTAAGGACACTTCCACCTTCCCAACATGCCTTTTGCCTCTCTCCACCTCCTTTCCTAGCCAATCCCGTCCCGACCTGCCACTTCCAGAATTCTCCCATAAAAGCCTCTCCTGTTTCCGCTTTCGCTCTCTTTTCTCTTTTCTCTTCCGCGACCCGACCCACATAAGTGCTGGTGGGCATAGTGGGAGGTGGCCATTTTGCTAGCTCCATATGGCCTGGACCGCTGTGCTCACACCCAATTCTGGGGTGTCCTCGTGAATAAAGATTTGCATTCCCACTCCGCCATGAGTTCCTGGTCTCTTCTCTCTCCCCTGTTCTTTGTTTAACCTTCTATATTAACCGAACCCCCCACCCCCAATAAATGAGTGTTCTTACCAGAATTCTCCCGAGCCTCTTTCTTTATCACACAGTCTCTTGAGCTGGTGATAGGGCCTTGGTAAGCTTACCTTCCTGGCTGGAGCCACTCGACATGAGCCCCAGCAATTGGGATTCTCTTTCTGATGGTATGAAGGAAGGGTGTGGCATCTCTATGCAAAGCAACATAACTCCTCACTTGCAAAATGTCTGTTTGGCATTTCCTATGTCATTCTACTCCTAGAGATCCATTACTTTCATTTATCAGAATCAAGTTTTTAAAATGTAACATTGAAAATAATAAATAAGTGAAATAAAAAATTCCCCAACAGAATCATATTGAAATACCACCTGAGGGGCTGGGTGGTGGTGCATCTGGTTGAGCATACACATTATAGTGCACAAGGACCCGGTTCAAGCCCCCAGCCCCTACCTGCAGGGGGAAAGCTTTGCAAGTGGTGAAGCAGGGCTGCAGGAGTCTCTCTGTCTCTCTTCCTCTCTGTCTCCCACTTCCCTTTTGATTTCTGTCTATCAATAAAGATAATTTAAAAATTAAAAAAAAAAAAGAAATACCACCTGATCCCTTTCCTCCCAGAACTAACCATTCACCTAGTGGAAGTAATGAGAATATTAAGCTTACACATGCTGTGTTGGCCATTCCTCAGTGATACCCCAAAGTGGTGATATACCATGCTTGGGACATGCATGTAATTTATCACCTCTCTAAAATTTCTGTTAGCCACTATGAATACTGCTCAAGAAAAAAAAAAGTAAAATGCACCCAGTGTTTTATGAAAATCAATTAAGAATCTAAAACTTTCCGATACTTTTAAAGTGGTTTTTTAAAACACATTTATTTATTTATTTGAGTAAGAGAGAACCAGGGCATAATTTTTGGTAGATGTGATGCCTGAGATTGAACATGGAACCTTATAAGTTCTACACTCTATTATTGACTCATATCCCTAATTGCTTCCTCTCTAATATTTCTAACCTTATTACAACTGCATATAGAAAAATTAAAATTATATGAAAATTGAAATGAAGTACAAATATAAAATCACAATATTGGGCACCTAAAATAAGTATAAAGTTGCTTGTCGATTAAACCCAACTTAGAAAAGTGGTTGTTAGGAGTCGGGCAGTAGCACAGTGGGTTAAGCACACATGGCGCAAAGCGCAAGAACCTGCGTAATGATCCCGGTTCAAGCCCCCAGCTCCCCACCTGCAAGGGAGTCACTTCACAGGCAGTGAAGCAGGTCTACAGTTGTCTCTCTCTTCACCTCCTCTCCATTTCTCTCTGTCCTATTCAACAACAATGACATCAACAACAACAATAACAACAATGAAGAAACAAGGGCAACAAAAGGGAAAATAAACATAAAAAATAAATTTAAAAAAGTGGTTGTTGATAGACAAGACATAAAGAGCTTAGTGTCAGAGTTACCAGTCCAATAGAGTCATGTTCCATAATGGACAAATGGACATAATTCTTGTTGGGATTTTAGGGATTCTTTATAGTTTTAAAAATTTCCAGACTTTGTATGAAATATGAGAGATTAAAAGAAAAAAAAGAATTGACTCTAAAGTGATTATATGTGACTTTTTCCTGTTTCCCAAGTTTCAATTTTGATAACATATCTAGAGCAATAAGAAAGGAAATTGAAAACAAAACAGAACAAAAAAAAAAGAAATTTGGGGCTGGTGGTAGCGCAGCGGGTTAAGCGCACATGGCGCAAAGTGCAAGGACCCACATAAGGATCCCAGTTTGAGCCCCCTCCCTACTCCCCACCTGCAGGGGGGTCACTTCACAAGCAGTGAAGCAGGTCTACAGGTGTCTATTTCTCTCTCTTCCTCTCTGTCTTCCCCTCCTCTCTCAATTTCTCTCTTTCCTATCCAACAACAGCTATAACAACCACAACAAGGGCAACAAGATGGGAAAAATAGCCTCCAGAAGCAGTGGATTCGCAGTGCTGGCACCGAGCCCCAGTGATAACCCTGGAGACAAAAAAAAAAAAAGAAAGAAAGAAGTGAAATTGATGTTCTATTAGTAGGTAGATACTATGTTAGGTGTTGATGTTGTAAATATAAAGAATGAATGGTCTCTGCCTTGGAAAAGTAGCAAAATGTGTGTCCTGTGTGTGTGTGTGTGTATTAATGTGCACATGCATTCACATACCTAATTATCCCTGACTGTGTAGGGCATCAGTACAAGTGTGCTGCCAGGAGGAAACAGTTAACCCTCTGGGGAAATTAGTCCTGTCTGCTGAAAGCTGGTATTTGAACCTGCTCTTGAAAGAGATGCTTCTTCAAGTCCATGTCAGCCTTCAAAGCCTTGCTCAGTGTACCAGGTCATTTGTTCATCTGGCAGCTGAGCGAGGCAGAGTGGTTCTGATGGGCAGGAGGAGCAGGGCAAAGAGCAGATGGTGCCCAAAGGAGACATAGCTGGGTACCCTGATTTCTAGAGGAACCACTAAAGGGAGGGTGGAAGAGCTGTTACAAGTGAGAACACCCAGATAGGGCCCTGGATTGTTCTTCTTTAGCTTTCCTTAAATTTATTATTTATTTTTTACAGAGATAGAGACAACTTGAGAGGGAAGTGGGAGATAGAGGAAAGAAGGAAGACACCTGCTGTACTGCTTCAATACTCATGATACTTGCCCCAGCAGGTGGGAACCCAGGTCTTGAACCTGGATCTTTGTGCATAACACTCAATCACAAGTGCAAGACATTCTTGAGTCTATTTGAGGGGTATTTTATAACAGCACTTCATTAAGCATGCAGTGCCATTTAAGATCAATGAAAAATCACTTAATTGTTTAAAAAAAAAATTGACCATCATCCAAGACTTCTGTAAATCTAATCTTTGCTTGGCTGCCTCAGATCTATGAAGCTAGTAAAATGAGGTCTGCTGGGAGAGTGATCAAACCAAGACTGAAGTGGCTGCGAATTCTGGTCTTAAGAGTATTTAAATGTGCACATGTAATAGCCCCCTCCATCATCACGGCTTTTTGGAGCTCTGCTGGTCTACTCTGTTGTGAAAAAGTGCCCTTTTCAGTAGCATGCATACTAGAATAATGGCTGAGTGTGTGACTTAGAGCAAGTCTTGGAGTGTTTCCTCTCTTTACATAAGTCGGATTCCATTACCAGTATGATCCTTGCCAGAGCTGTTTGTTATTTACACCTGGATGAGCTAAGGGCAATCAGAGCTAATGCTCCAGAGTCACTGAGCATTAGTGGGGCACTAAGATAGCATTCCTTCATTTAAATATTATTTGGGGGTGCCAAGTGGTGGCACACCTGGTTGAATGCACATGTTACAATGCGCAAGGACCCAGGTTCCATCCCAAGGTTCCCATCTGCAGAGGGAAAGCTTCACAAGTAGTGAAGCAGGACTACAGGTATCTCTCTGTCTCTCTCCCTCTCTTATCACCCCATTCCCTCTATTTCTACCTGTCTCTATCCAATAAATAAAGATAATTTAAAAATAAGTAAGTAAATATTATTTGAAATCCCAGGAGATGATGCAGTGGCTAGAGCATTAGACTCTCAAGCATGAGGTCCTAAGTTCAAGTCCCAGTATTGCTTGTACCAGAATGATGCTCTGAAGAGGGGGAGATAGGGAGAGAGACACCTGTAGAACTGTTTCACCACTTGTGAAGCGACCCCCCCCCCACTCACACACACAGGTGGGGAGCCTGGGGCTCAAACCGTGATCCTTGTGTGGGTCCTTGTGCTTTGTACTATGTGCACTTAACCCAGTGCACCACCACCGAGCCCCCAACCAGTCAATCTTTAAATACTACTTTGTGACTGTCAGTAAGGCTACCAGGAAAAACACGGGATACCTCATTAAGCTTGAGTTTCAGATAAGATTTTTTTAATATTTATTTATTTTGACATCGGGTTCATTGGGGGAACAGGCCAGCCCATCTCCCACTTCATCATCTGGCTCATTGGCCACTGGAGAAAGACGGAGAATGGGGAATTTCAGGCAGCAGTGGCAGGGTGACCTCCCTGAGAAGTCTCCCAGCTTACCATGGTGGTGATGGTACAATAAATCACTTCAGGGCACTGTGGCAGTGGATGGAACGCTTTATTGTTTCAGTTACAAGTAAGTTTATGAAGGGGTATCTGTGCAGGGGAAGGCAGCCAAGCTGGCCAATGAGACCAGTGTCTCTTAAAAAAGAGAGCAAGGCAATGAGAAGGTATGGATGGTCATGCAGGAACAGGGAAATAGAAATATAAAGAAGGTGAAGCCCACCAGAGGTAGGAGGGGTGGAGTGATGTGGCGAGACTGATAGGTTGGTTGGAATTCCCTGCATACTCCAGCCCATCTCGCTTTACCAGAAAGGCTGGCATGCCAAAGGGAGACTGATAGATGAGCTTCCAGGGGGTCAACCATCCATGCTCAAACACGCGTTAGACCCACATTTTAATGAGAGATATAGAAAGAGATAATGGGAGAGAGACCAGAGAAATGCTCTGCTATGTCTTATGGTGGTGCTGGGGATTGAACCCAGGACTTCAGAGCCTCAGAAAGGAAAGTCTCTTTACCTCACCATTATGAGGTAAAATCTCCTTTCCATCCCAGGAAAGGAGATTTTTAAATATAGAAGTTAATTTTCATGTGGTGAAAAATACTTAAACATAGAACTTAAAGATAACCTTTATTTGAAATTCATATTGCGCTAGATAACATTTCAAATATTTATTAATGATAGAGAAGAGAGAAAAAAAACCATGATATTCTGATACATGTGATGACAGGGATTACACTTTTTTTTCTTTATTGGGGGGATTAATGGTTTACAGTCAACAGTAAAATAAAGAAGTTTGTATATGTGTAACATTTCTCAGTTTTCCATATAGCAATTCAGCCCCCTCTAATTCCTCTTCTGCCATCATGGTCCAGAACCTGAACCCTCACTACCACCCCAGAGTCTATTACTTTGATGTAATACACCAAACCCAGTCCAAGTTCTACTTTGTGTTTTCTTATTTTTCAACTTCTTTTTTTTAATTATTATTACTACTGACAATAATGGTTGACAGGATTGTGGGATAAGAAGCGGTAAAATTCATTCAATTCCCACCACCAGAGTGCCATATCCCATCCCCTCCATTGGAAGCTTCCTTATTCTTTTTTTTTTAAAGGGTTTTAAAATTTATTATTATTATTTTATTATTGATTTAATAATGATTGACAAGACCATAGGATAAGAGGGGTACAATTCTACACAGTTTCCACCATCAGAGTTCTGTATCCCATCCCCTTGATTGGAAGCTTTTTTATTTATTACTCTGGAAAAATGGACCCAGAATCATTATGGGGTGCAGAAGGTAGAAGGTCTGGCTTCTGTAATTGCTTCTCTGCTGGACATGGCAAGTTGATCCATAGCCCCAGTCTATTTCTATCTTTCCCTAGTGGGGCAGGGCTTTGGGGAGGTAGGGTTCCAAGACACATTGGTGAAGTCTTATGCCCAGGGAAGGCAGGTTGCCATCATGGTAGTATTTTTCATCTTCTGACTATGAGTGAGATCATCTGATATTCATTCTTCTCTTGCTGACCTATCTCACTTAACATGATATCTTCAATCTCCATCCAAGATGGGGTGAAGAAAGTGAAATCACCATTTTTAATAGCTGAGTCTTATTCCATTGTGTATATATACCACAACTTGCTTAGTCACTCATCTGTTGTTGGATACCTGGGTTGCTTCCAGGTTTTGGCTATTACAAGTTGTGCTGCTGTGAACATTGGTATACACAAATCTTTCTGGATGGGTATGTTTGGTTCCTTAGGATATATCCCCTGGAGAGAATTTGCAAGGTCATAGGGAAGGTCTGTTTCTAGTCTTCTGAGAGTTCTCCAGACTGCTATGCACAGAGGTTGGATCAGCTTACAACAAGAATTGAACTTACAAGTTAAAAAGTTTTAACTTCTACAACACCTCCTTGGCTATGCTACATAGCTTTTAAAATGCAGTATTTACGTGCATGTGAGTATGATCTTTGGTACCACATATGCCAAAGCTATGCTTTGGTCTCTTTCTCACATTAAATATAAGAATAATTCTAGCATCCTTACTATTAAAATGGACTCTGTGGAAAATAAAACAGCTAGTCCATTGCAGATCTTGCCCTTGTGTCTAAAGGGTCAAATGCACCACATGTATAAGTAGCCATATTATAGTGTATAAAGTGATGAGTTTGTGGGAAATACACAGAGGATACTATAAAAGTGAACAAAAGGGAGAAATTGCTTCCATCTGTAAGAATCAAGGAAACATCTGAGCTGTCAGAAGAAAGCAGGCCTCATACAAGTAAACAGGCACTGCAGGTGCCTGTAATGGCATTGAACTGAAATTTAAGAGCCAAATCTTTTAGATGGGAGAGCCTGAAACAAGAGAGGGCAGCTAGGCATTCACTCTGACTGGGGTCTGGAAGGGAAGCAATGGCAGAAAGGGTTAGAAAGCTCAGATCAGGGCCAGGTAGGGGTACACCTGGTTGAGGATACATGCTAACTATCCACAAGAACATAGATTAAAGCCCCCAGTCCTCACTTGCAGGGTGGGGGAGCTTCGGGAGCATTGAAGTAGTGCTGCAGGTGTCTCTCTGTCTCTTTCCCTATCCATCTCCCCCTCCCCTCTCAATTTCTGGGTATCTCTATCCAATCAAAAGTAGAGATGATAAAAAGAAAAGAAAAGCTGATTGGAATGAAAGAAAGAAAAATAAAAATAAAAAAAGAAGTCACATCAGGCTATTTCAGCATACCAGCAGAAACTTCCAGGTCTGAAGGGTAGAGGCTATAAGTCTGAAGTTATTAAGGATTCTGACCTGGTGCTTGAAGGTTTTCCATTCAGGGTGACACCAAAGAGACAAGGCAGTGTTTAGGTCCATTCCAAACCAAATACCTGAAAGACAGCATTGGCCTCTGTCCCTCAAATGAAGTGAAGACAACTGTGGGGAAATGGGGACATCACATAACTCTGGTGTGAACATATTCAGAGTTCAAATCTGCATCCTTCTCTACTTGTTCTTCAGTTGCTTCCTCTCTGAAGTGTGCCTGTTGCTTGGTTCCTTAGCTACTTCCAGAACCAGGGAATATTCTTATGCTTAGAGGCTGAGTCAGACTAAGAATGCAGAGGCACTCACTGTATTCTCATTATTACTAGTGTCACTTACTAATCCCTAGCCTGTGAAGGGTCTTATACCAACAGATGAAGGTATTGTCAGTAGATTTTCACATCCTTTCAAAATATATTCATGTCTTTCCCTTCACAAAGAATTTTTTATATATAGAGCAGCATATTAATATGAACCTAAAAATAAAAACAAACAACAACCCCCCCCCCAAAAAAAAAAAGGAAGACTATAGACAGTGATAGGGATCTAGTTCTTTCTTTAATTTTCTCTGATAGAAGGAGGTGACTCAGTTGGTGAAGCACAGGCCTGGCTTGACTGAGGCTCCCAGTTCAACCCCTGGTTCCACAAGTGCTGGCGTTTTAGGTGTTTATTATTGTTTGTGTGTGAGTATTTTTTTTAATTATCTTTATTTATTTATTGTATAGAGGCAGCCAGAAGTCGAGAGGAAGGGAGAGACAGGGAAAAAGACAGAGAGACACCTGCAGCACTTCACCACTTGCAAAGCTTTCCCCCTGCAGGTGGGCACCTGAGGCTGGAACCTGGGTCCTTGAACATTGTAACATGTGTGCTCAACCACAGTTGTCTTCATTCCTGTGTTTCCTCCTCCACCTCATTTCTGTTGCTATTACTCAGTATCTAAGATAGATAAGTCACCATGTTTCTCTGTGTCTCTCTCTGCTGTATGCAGTTTATTCTCTTACTTCTATACACCACTTGTAGTGGGCTTGGTCTTTGGTTGGTGCCTAGACTGTACTAGGGGTCAGCAAGCTGGGTGGGTACATAGCCAGACAAAGCAGGTCCCCACCAGCTCCATGCCAACACCCCCAGAAGATCAGTCATTGAGTGATTTGCTTGGGTCACACCTTCAGCTGTGCTTTTGTCTCTGTTTGTAATAATGGCCTGGTTTTGTGGTTGGGAGATTCACAGATTTACTTAAAATTAGGTAGAGGCAGCCTTCCCTTTGTTTGGCCAAACTTTCCAAGGAGGCTCATGAGTCCTGGCCAGACCTCTAATAGCTATTACCTGTTTGCAGGGCACCCGCCTTCAATCTGTAGATAGAGGTTGTGAAAATGAGTCTGCAGCAGAAAGGGGAGAGAGGGCCTCAGGGTTCTGACATCACACATCTGGGTCTGACCATTTGGCCACTGTTTGGATGTGGAGAGGCAGTGTGGATTTAAAATCAAATGGAGAGACTGCTATAAGCTCAACCAGGTCTCATGGCAGAGAATTAGGTGTATGTTGGATCAGATAACAAGATTGTTACTGTGGTCTAAACTATGTGACAAGTGACTTCATTTGGTTTCCCTTCCTTTGGTTTCCCCACTAATAGGGGAAATTCTCATCTCTGCTGGTTCTCTGTTCTTTTTGAGAGACTAGATCAAGGGCTGACTGGCTTCCTTCCTTCCTTCCTTCCTTCCTTCCTTCCTTCCTTCCTTCCTTCCATCTTTTCTATGTTTCTCCCTTTTTTTCCCCTCCCTATTCCTTTTCCTTATATCACTTGGTCTCAGTTCCTACATAATTGCACTACTCCCAGAAACCTTTTATTTTCCTTTTCTTTCTTCAACAGATAGGGAGAGTTAGAGAGGAAGTAAAGACAGAAGGAGAAACACCGTAGCACCACTCCAACACCATGAAATTTTCCCTCTTCAGGTGCTCCCATGTAGTGGCCAGGGCCCAATCCCAGGTCCTTGCATGTGGTAATGTGTACACTTTACTGGGTGAGTCACTGGCCACCCCCAGTCTTTCTTTCCAAACCTACATGATTTGTTTCTTGAACTAACAGACTCACTGATATAACAACAGTGTTTTCCTATTTTTTACTTTTGTTTTATCTTTACAGAAAATTTTGTGCTTCCCTTTTAATTTGAATGCCATTCAGACAGATGTTGGCAGTGTGCTATTAATTTGTTGTATAGGCAGGACAAAATGCCTCTCTGGATAGCCCCCAAATATTTATCTCAGTGTCTTGAGAGGTAAGATTATGGGCAACTTTTTTGTACTTCTTCCTATCCTTGTTCCTTGTTTAATTTCTAAATTACCTCCATATGCTTAAATTCTTCGGACAAATGGTGAAAAACATCATTTCAGATCTGTTTGTCCCCTGCACAATGCTATTGGAAGCAAAGGGAAATTACCCAGAGTAAATTATAAATGGGGAAACAAAATCACAAGTGCCTGGTTTCCTTTGGAACATACTCTCCAGGTTAATAAGGCTAGAAATACTGAGGAACAGATGATCAAAATAAATGATATTAATATGTTGCAGATGTTGCTTTATCAGAATAATTTGGCTGCTGGAACCTGAACACATGGTACTGTCTCTCCCAGATAACCATTTAACCAACCTCACCAAGAATCTGTGTGGTTGGTCCCACAAAGATAACTGATTCTCTATTCAGCTGATATTCCTGATTTTTTAAAGAATGAGAAAGAATGAATTAGAAAGGAACATCAAGTTATTTTCATTTAGGCTTGGTTAAGTATTTGTATCTGTACATGTATACTGCTTAATTTGGAAATCACATGTTAATCAAAACAGGTGACACTTGAAATTTGACAAGCTCAGGTGGAGGAGTCTTTTGATTCAGCCAAAGGCTTTATTTTCCAAATGGCCTGGCATCTCATAATGGCTGGCCTGAAGTAGCTGCAGCTCTGGGATACTGCATGGTATAAAAGGCAATCTTTATTTTTATTGCTTCCAGGGTTTCCACTGGTGCTTGGTAACCTGCACAAATGAATTCACTGCTCCGTGAGTGTGTATGTGTGTTGTCTTGTTGTTGTTTTGTTTGTTTGTTTGTTTGTTTGTTTTTGTAGAGACAGAGAAATTGAGAAGGAAAGAGGTAATAGAGAAGGAGAGATAAAGAGAGACACCTGCATCCCTGCTTCACCTTTTGTGAGGTTTTTTTCCCTCAGCAAGTGGGGATCAGTGGCTTGAATCTAGGTCCTTTGCATAGTAACAATCACATTCAAACAAGTGCATCGCCACCTGGCCCCATCAGAGGAAAATTTTTGGTTCTCTTGGTTATTCAGCAGAATCCACAGGGGTAGGAGATCAGCAAACAACTTGAACCTAAGTCTTTATGCATAGTAACAATCATATTCAGACAACTGCACCTGCACCTGGCCCTATCAGAGGAAATATTTTGGTTCCGTTATTCAGCAGAATCCAGAGGAGTAGGAGACAAGCAAACAGCTTGTCATAAGGTGAGGGAAGTGAAATACGAAGTGGGAGAGGAGGGTATCTAGATCTAAATAGAAACAATTTGTTTAAGAAATTTATTGTGTCTTTTTTTCCTTTCCTTTAGGTCTTTCTACTTTCTTGCTGCACTTATTGAGTCACTGCAAACTATTATGCACTTTTCACTTTAAGATTTATATGTTCCCCCTAACTTATGGATACATGTGCATATGTGTTCCTTCTTATGGCCCCTGATCTATATCTAGGTTCTGTGGCTTTGTTAGAGATTACACCACCCGAAGTGGAATTACGGAGTCCTGTGAGCTAGGAAAGGTCTCAGAGTAACGGAGCTGAAGGGTTGACATTCCAGGCCTGGCATCTCTGGATATTGTCTGAATTGAAACATGTTGAGTTAGTGCTGGTTGCATGGATTTGGCTAAGATCAGCAGATGCAATATTAAGAGAAGCGTAGAGCTATGGATCAAGAGAAGTGTAGAGAAAAATGAGTGATGCCCCAGAGGTTCCAGGACAGGGAGAATTATGGGTTTTATAGAGAATGGGGACAGGTCTTCTGTCTTAGAACTATAAAAAGGGAATAAATAGTTATTGTTATAACCAAGTTATTTGGGAATTTGGTTTACTTTGAAAATATCATGGTTAGGATTTAGTGTACCATACAAAACCTTACCATGATTCATGTCATTTAATGCTATTTACAAATAACTATCTTATATACTGATAAGACCAGTTGCTCCTGGTCTCCCTGGTCTAATATTATAGGTGATTTAATATTTCAAGAAAAAAAGTCATTAATGGAAATGTATTAGCAATTAAAGCCCACTGATAAAACTCAATCAGGTTACCAATTTGAAATCTTAAGTGCTTGAGTTGAAGGAATATGTACTCAGAGCTGGAATCTGTGTATCAAAATGTTTGAGACATTCAACTTATTTTCCCCTCTCATATTGATTAGTAATTTATAAGACTATAAGGTAATAGGAGTATATATTAACAGCATTTCCACCACCAAAGGTCTGTGTCCCTAAACCAACCCCCTCTATTGAAGCTGAAAATCTACCCTTCCCCAAGAGTTTTTTACTTTGGTGTAATACTCCAACCTCAGTCAATTTCTGCTTTGTGTCTCTCTTTCTGTTCTTCTTTCTCAACTTCTGGTTATAGTGGGATCATCCCATACTTATCTTTCTCTTTCTGACTTATCTCACTTAAAATAATTCCTTCTAGCTTCATGCAGGATGAATCAGAGAAGTTGGATTCATTATTCTTTTTTGTTATTTATAAAATGGAAATATTGACAAAGCTATAAGATAAGAAGGGTACATTTCCACACAATGTTCACCCCCTTGATAGCTTCCCTATCCTTTATGCCTCTGTGAGTATGGACCCAGAATCATTATGGGTACAGAAGGTGAAAGATCTGGCTTCTCTAATTGCTTCCCTGCTGAACATGGGCATTGACAGGTGGATCCATACTCCTCGGCCTGTCTCTCTCTTTCCCTAGTGGGGCAGTGATCTGGGAAAGCGAGGCTCCAGGACATATTGGTGGGGTTGTCTGACCAGGGAAGTCAGGTTAGCATGATGATAGCATCTGGAACATAGCATCTGGTGGCTGAAAAAATGTTAAGATATAATGCAGAACAAATTGTTGACTAATCATAAACCTAAAGGCAAGAATATTGCAGATGAAGATTTGGGGTCTCCATTTTGTAAAAAGCTAGTACGTCTATTTTAGGTATATTCCAAACGGCCCATGATTTTACTAGTTTTTGCCTGCTCCTGACAGCTAATATGCAGGTCAGCCCAGGTTATTGTCTGGGGAGATGGCGTCATAGTTGGAAAAGGGGCTAGAAAGCTGGATCAGGGAAGAGAGTAGTTCCCAAGTATGGGAAAAGTGTATAAATATTAACTATAAACCCTTCCGATTTGATCTGGGACCCATGTTTGACACAGGGCCCTGTGTAACCTCTGCATCCCTGTAGGTCTGAGCTCACATTCTGTGGTCACAGCTAGGAACATTCCAGGCTGCATTAATTTCAGGACCCATCTTCCTCAGGTAGTAGATAGAGTATGTTGTCCAGCCTCTCTTCACAGAATGGAAAAGTCCCTACCATTGTTGATCTACATGGAGGGCAAGGTCCTATAGGGGCCCACAAAGGGGCCCATTATGCTGTTCCTGATGGAGATGACCAGTTACAGTGGCTAGAGGGATCTGTTAGAGGTCTTAGGCCCATCATGTCTGTGTGGGGAATCCCAGGACTCACAGCCTAAGGCCCCAGGTGATGGGGTAGCCTAGTAGTAAGTAAAGAGTCATCATTAAAGTATGCCAGTCTCTTGCCCTTATTCAGATTTTGTAGTCCTTATTTTGTATGTCAAGGTTAGCTTTGGAGTCACTGAGGGTAGGTAAGGAGTGTATCCCCTAAGTTCTAGATGCGTGAACATAAGCCCCATCTCATGGGCCCTGATCTATATTTAAGTTTTGAGGTTTTGTTAAGAAGTGCACCACCCAAAATGTAATTAAGGAGTCCTATGTGCTAGGAAAGGTCTCACCAGAGTAATGAAGCTAAGAAGGTTGACTTTCCATGCTTGACGTCTCCAGACACATTTTGAATTGAAGGATGTTGAGGTGGTACTGGTTGCATTGATTAGGTTGGAATTAGCAGATGCAATATCAGTTGGTATGAATCGGCAGAAGCATGCAGGAAAGTGAGTCCCACCCTAGAGGTTCCAGACCTGGGAGAAATTGTTAATACATTTCTAATAATGACTTGTTCTTTGAAATATTAAGTCTCCTAAAAACGTAGACCAGGGATAACAGAAGCTACTGGTGGCATTACTTTATAAGATGCAGCTATATTTAAATAGCATGAAAGGACATAATTTATGGTGAGGTCTTGTATGATACAGCAAATCCTATCAGTGGGATTTTCAAAGTTAACCCATTTGCCATATAATTTGTTTATAGCCATAACTATCTATTGCCTTCTTAAATCCTTAAACAGCAGAAATCTTCCTCTTTCTCTATAAAGCCTCTATTTAATTTCACTTTTAAAAGAAAAATGTTACCTGCTTTCTGATTGTGCAGTTTCCAAGATGCTTAGTTATGAAGATTATCATAAAAGATTAAAAATGAGTTTGGGGACTTTAACTTGTCATGGCAGACTTGAGATCTTCCCCAAGAAATGCAGTAAATATAACTCATAAATAAATATCTAAATTAAAACTCCACCAAAAAAAAAAAAAAAGCAATGACACTGTTACATTGTTAGTGGGAATGCAAACTGGTGCCACCTCTGGAAAACTGTATGGAGAGTTGTGAAGCAAAAATGGAGTTACCTTGTGATCTAATAATACTACCCTTGAGCATTTATCCAAAGAACATGAAAACATTAATTCAAAGGGATATATGCAACCCTGTGTTCATAGCTGCATGATTCATGATAGCCAAAGAGTGAAAACAACCTAAATGTCCATTGACAGGTGTCTGGCTAAAGAAATTGTGGAGTATACATTCCATGGAACTATCATTCTGTGTGGGTTTGCTCCTGTGATTCTCCTTTACTTCAGACTTCATATAGGATCCATATTCAAATAAATAACTACCAATATGCTCATGTTTGCAACTTTGGGGCCTGATATGGCTTACATGTTTTTCACCCTTTAGTAAGTCAGTAAATCTTGTGCTGCTGACCATCATGGTCTCTTGTCTTTTATTCGTTAGTTAAGAAGGTATATCAAAGGAACTCTAAAACAGTTTAAATCAGCAGGAAGTACAGTGGTTTAAGAGAACAACTAGTGTTTAAAGAGGAACAAGATGGGATAGGAAAGTCTTCATACAGCAGTGACATTAAGTCTCTTCTAACTAACATTCTTTTTTTAAAAAAATATTTATTTATTTTCCCTTTTGTGGCCCTTGTTTTTGTTTTTTATTTTATTGTTGTTGTAGTTATTATTGTTGTTATTGATGTTGTTGTCGTTGGATAGGATAGAGAGAAATGGAGAGAGGAGGGGAAGACAGAGGAGGAGAGAAAGATAGACAGCTGCAGACCTGCTTCACCACCTGTGAAGCGATTCCCCTGCAGGTGGGGAGCCTGGGGCTCGAACTGGCATCCTAACACACTGAGCACCATGTGTGCTTAACCGGCTGCACTACCGCCTGACTCCCACTCATATTCTTTTAAGCTCTCTTTAAGCATGCTTAAGGGAAGTTCAGCACATTTATAGCTAAATGTCTGCTGGTCAAGTACACCCTCATTTACATCAGGTGTCAAATTGGCTGTGGGCTGGAGCTCTGGCCCCATTGACACCTGTCTGTATTTAAGAGAAGGTACATATCTTCTGGTTATGAAGAATAATTAGACCATGAGTCGCATACACCTTATGGGAAGTACATGCCTGGCACTTTGAGATATCTTCCCTCTCCCATTCCCCGACAACTTTACAATCAGAAAGATGATTTAGTGTCCTCTGAAACAAAATGGATGTAACTGGAGGTAATACTTAGTGAAGATGTGAAAGACAACTACTAGATGGTTTCATTCATATGGGGAATCTAGAGAACTGAAACATGAAACTTGTCAAAAAAAAAAAAAATGTAACCAAACTATCTCAAAGACAACTATGATGGTTATCCCAAAGGACAACTATGATGGTTATCTTTGAAAGTGTTGGGGCATAGAACTTTGGTGTTGGATATATGTGGAACTCTATTATTTTATAATATTGTATACCATTATTGGTCACAAATTTTTAAAAATGACTGGATATAAAATAAAACAAAATTCTACCTATAATCAAAGAAAAGGATCTGAGATGTAGGTCTATATACCCAGAGGGATAAAGAATAGGCAAGTTTCCAGTGGAGGGGATAGAACACAGAACTCTGGTAGTGGGAACTGTTTGGAATTGTACCCCTGTTGTCTTACAGCCTTGTTAATCATTATTCAATCACTAATAAAAAAATTTTTAATAAAGAAAAGGATCTAAGGATATCTTTAAATATGAAAATAATTCACTTAACTCCATAATAGTTGGTTATTTTGTTTTTTTTATTATGTTTTTTGTGTTTGAGCCAATGAATTTCTCATCTGCCAAGATATAAATCTGCTTGAAAATTACATGACAGGGTTCTACCAGATTTTCTGTTATTTAATGATATCAGCAAGACCTAGAGCAGTGATGCCAATATGGAGGATGGGGGGCATGCAAGAGGCAGTGGGGAATAGCTCTCATTACCAGGTTGTAGCTAAAGACTGTAAAGAGAATGAGGCTGAGAGGAGAGATAGGAACTATCATAATGAATCTGCAAAAGACTTTAATGCCTGAGTCCCCAAAGTCCCAGGTTCAGTCCCCTATGCCATCATAAGGTAGAGTTGAGCAGTACTGTGGAGTCTCTTGTCTATCAATCTATCTATCACTAATAAGATAAATAAAACAACCCAGGAAGTAACTAGTATAAAACAAAAGGAATGAAAGTAAAAAGTAGATAAGAATCTCCCTCAACAAAATAGGAGCTTAAAATGATTCTACTGGTCCCTTTAATTTTGCAAATAAGAGCTTAAAATATAAGTGGGCTCTCACAGACAATGAAAATTAAACTGGGAGGAATTAGAGATAAAGGGAAGATAAAAATAGAATGTTACCCAATAAAAAGTCAAATAATAGCCATCAAAAAGTATGAGTCAATTTTGAAAATATGACAGTGACACAGAGGGCATTCTTGATAAAATATCACAAAATGAAAAATAACCAAATGAAGGTGTGATTAGGGAGATGGTAATCTTGCAAAACAACTAAATGATCAAGAGGAAAAGAAAAAGCAGGGAAATAGTGGGATAACTTATATGGAAAGAAGCATATTAGATTATTGGCATATCATATGCAGGGACAAGTTAATGCAGAATAGCCAACACTAAAAAATGTCCTAGTGAAATAGCTGTACTCAAAAAAATGTGGAAGCACTTCAGATTTTAGACTTCATCTTCCAGGTGGGACTGAAAGTTCCAACCCTTCAGTTCACTGAGCCTTTCTGGGTATCAATGCATCCTAACATGCTTCTGAAAATTCCACCCTGTCACCTCATTTGTGTCAACTCAGGTATGAGCCTCAGAAAGAGCTTGGTTTTGAATCTCAAAGGAGACACCATTGCCACTCAGGAAATTCCTGGAGTATTGGTTCTGTGCCAGGCAATAGATATGAGGACCAAGTGTGTCTTTATTTTTTTCACACTAGCCTGTGTACAAATCCATCATCAGAGGGTGGACACCTTACTGGACTGAAGTGTTCAAAGACAACCACTGACTAGTCTTTGGCTTAACACTATAGGCATGATCCCTAGAAATCCAGCTCTAAGGTGGGGGTAGAAAGCTTAATGGTTATGCAAAAAGATTCTCTTGCCTGAGGCTCCATAGTCCCAGGTTCAGTCCCCCACACCATCATAAACCAGAGCTGAGCAGTGCTCTGGTAAAAAATAAATAAATAAATAAATCCATCTATAAATGTAAAATAAAGAACAACAAAATAAAATTTAAAGACTGATGTAACCAGGCATTCTAGGGAATCAGGCTCTCCAAATTTTAATGCAGACTAATTACCAAGCAAGCAAAATAACAACAGTATTCCTCGGAGAGGAAAAAAATTACGGTCTAGATAGGCATCCTACAATGTATTATATTACCTAAAATGTTCAATAGTCAACAAAATGGAATAGATATGCAAATAAGGAAGTGTGGTTACACTCAGGAAAAATAGTCATTCTAAACTGTCTCTCGGTGTTCCCATATGTTGGCTTTAGCAGACAAAGAAAATTAAAATGAATGAAGCAAAAACTGGTTATCTGAAAACAAACCGGAAATTGACCATTCCTTAACTACCAAACAAGAAAATAAGAGGAAGCTAGAAGTTGGGCGGTAGCAGTGGGTTAAGCGTATGTGGCACTCAAGGACCAGGGTAAGTATCCGGGGTCCAGTCCCCAGCTCCTCACCTGTAGGGGAGTCGCTTCACAAGCGGTAAACTAGGTCTACAGGTGTCTATCTTTCTCAACCCCTCTGTCTTCCCCTCATCTCTCCATTTTCTCTCTGTCCTATCCAACATCGATGACATCGATAACAACAACACTAATAACTACAAATTTATTTTTTAAAAAAGAGCAACAAAAGGGAAAAAATAAATGAATAAAATTTTTTAAAAAGAAGAAAATAAGAGAGAAGCAAAATTTTCCAAATTCAAGTGAGAGAGAAGAAATATTAATTCTGGTCCTAAAGAAATTTGAAGTGTTATAAGGAACAATTGATCACTAACAGTTTTGTGGATGGTTAATATGCTATATTCTAATAGGAGTTCTGGTGGTAGGAATTGTGTGGAGTTGTACTCCTC
Source organism: Erinaceus europaeus (assembly GCF_950295315.1). Lineage (NCBI taxonomy): Eukaryota > Metazoa > Chordata > Mammalia > Eulipotyphla > Erinaceidae > Erinaceus > Erinaceus europaeus. Next base: position 74,682,203 of record NC_080170.1, read on the forward strand.
TTATCCTATGGTTTTGTCAGTGTTTCCTTTTTATAAATTATTTTTTTTAAAAAAAAAGGCAAAATAGGACATCTATATAGACTTTTGCCAACAGGTTGATTTCATTTTTCTAACAAAATAGAACTCAGAGCCAAATGTTTTCTATGATGGTGGATTTATTATGTACTCTCAGTTTTTTAAAATAAAAAGTGATACTAGTCTATTATAAGCTCTCAGAAAACAAAGAAAGAGAAAGCACTTCCAAATGTAGCCTGTGAGGCTGGATTGCTGTGATACTAAAGCCAGACAAAAATGTGATGAGAAAAGATTATAGTGAATTGATTGTGAGTAGAAACACAGAAGTCCCTAATTAAATGGTAGCAGAAAAATTTTACTAACATGAATTGAACAATGAGACTGTTGACCTAATAGGATCTATTCCAGAAATCAAAGATGTGCTTAATAGAAGTAAGGAAAATCAGCTATAGTAGGATGCCATGTTAGTGTAATAGAAGACCCCAGGTGCACAGCTATCTAAAATGCAGAAAAAGTGCATGCAGACATGTTCTTATAAGCATAGAGGCATAGGTAAAAAGCAGTAGGATTTCTAATGACAAATATCAGGAACTCAGGAATCAGCAAACTTCAACAGATGAGCTTGAGGGAACTCTTGTAGGAGTAATAAAAGAAGATGGTAGCAAAGTTCTATTTCTTCAAATTCATGATCAGAGATGTAGTTTAGTGGTGGTAGAGTACAGGACTTACATGCATGAGGTGCCTAGTTCTGTAACTGGCACCACGAGTGCCAGAGTTGAGCAATGTTCTCTTTCTCTCTCTTTTTCATAAAATCGGTCTTTGTAAAAAAAAAATCCAAAAAAATTGAAATGTATTCCCATAAGAATGTGAATTTTATATTTCTTAAATTATACCTCAAGGAATCTTTTTTGTTTTTCAGTCTTTAAAACACACACACACACACACACACACACACACGGAATAGCAAAAACTAAGGTCAAGTCTGTATATTTATATATTGTATATTTAGACAAAGACTGAGCTGCCCAGTGACTATTTTCTTTCTCATCATCTAACTTCATGAACTTTACTTCCAACACTAAGAGTTGGTGGGAAATTTTTATGCTGAATTCCCTCGAGGACTTTTGGCTTTCCTGTTGTCCTCAGAGGAGAAACATCCAAATTGCAGATGCATTCATTTACTTAATAATTGCAGAACTTTTTTTTGTGTGTTTCCCTTTCTGTATTTTTGTTTGTTTGTTTGTTTATAAAATGGAAGTACCAACAAGACCCTAGGATAGGAGGAGTACAATTCCATATAATTCCCACCACCAGAACTCTGCATCCAATCCCCTCCCTTGAAAGCTTTCCTATTTTTTGTCCCTCTGGGAGTATGGACCTAGGATCATTATGTGATGCAGAAGATGGGAGGTCTGACTTCTGTAATTTCTTCCCCGATGAACATGGATATTGATAGGTCAATCCATACTCTCAGCCTCTCTCTCTTTCCCTAGTGGGGTAGGGATCTGGGAAGGTGGGGCTTCAGGACACCTTGGTGGAGTCGTCTGCCCAGGCAACTCAGGTTGACATCATTATAGCCTCTGGAATCTGGTGGCTGAAAAAGAGTTAAGATATAAGACAGAACAAATTGTTGACCATGAACTTAAAGACAAGAATATTGCAGGTGTTGAAAAAATGCTTCAAGTCTTTTGATTCTCAGAGAAATGCAAACAAAGACAACAATCAAATACCACTTCACTCCTGTGAGAATGTCATACATCAGAAAAGGTAGCAGCAACAAATGCTGGAGAGGTTGTGGGGTCAAAGGAACCCTCCTGCACTGCTGGTGGGAATGTAAATTGGTCCAACCCCTGTGGAGAGCAGTCTGGAGGACTCTCAGAAGGCTAGAAATGGACCTACTATATGGCCCTGCAATTCCTCTCCTGGGGATATCCTAAGGAACCCAACACACCCATCCAAAAAGATTTGTGTATACCTATGTTCATAGCAGCACAACTTATAATAGCCAAAACCTGGAAGCAACCTAGGTGTCCAACAACAGGTGAGTGGCTGAGCAAGGTGTGGTATATATACACAATAGAGTATTACTCAGCTATTAAAAATGGTGACTTCACCATTTTCAGCACATCTTGGATGAGTTTGAAGAAATCATGTTAAGGGAAATAAGGCAGAAACAGAAGTTGAAAAACAAGATCAGAAGAGAAAACAGAAGTAGAACCTGAACTGGACTTGGTGTATTGCACCAAAGTAAAGAAGACTCTGGGGTGGGTGGGGGGAGAGTACAGGTCCAAAAAGGATGACAGAGGACCTATTGGGGGTTGCATTGTTCTGTGGAAACCTGAGAAATGTTATGCATGTACAAACTATTGTATTTACTGTTGAATATAAAACATTAATTCCCCAATAAAGTAAAAAAAAAAAAAAAAAGAATATTGCAGATGGAGATTTGGAGTCTCCATTTTGGAAAAAGCTATTTGAGGTATATTCCAAGAGGTCCATGACCTTCCTAGTTTTTGTCTGAGCTTGACATGCAGGTGACCTATGGGGAGATGGTGTCATAATTGGAAAAAAGGACTTAAAAACCTGGATCAGGGAAGAGAGTAGCTCCCAAATATGGGAAAAGTATATAAATATTATTAATTGTAAACCCCATAGATTTGAATTGAGGCCCATAGTCAGAACAGGAGCCTATGTAACCTCTGCATCCCTGTAGATCTGATCTGGCATTCTGTGGTCATGGCTAGGATCATTCCAAGTTGCACTAATTTCAGGACCCATCATCCTCAGGTGATAGGTAGAGTATGTTATCCAACCTCCTTTTGGAGAATGGAACATTACCTACCCTTGTTTATCCACATCGAGGGCAAGATCCAATAGGGGCCCACAGTGGGTTCCATTATGTTGTTCCTGATGGAGATGACCAGTGACAATACTGAGACTGATCTACTAGAGGTCTATGCCCATGATTTCTGTCTAATGTGTGCTTATCTGGCTATGAAGTTCCCTCTAAGTACTGCTTTAGCTGTGTCCCAAATATTTTGGTAGCTTGTATCTTCATTTTCATTTCTTTCTAGGAACATTGCTTGAGTGCCTCTTTGACTCAGTGGTTATTAAGCAGTATGTTGTTGAATTTCCAAATTTTGTGACTTTTAGTAATTTTCTGTTTGTTGTTGAGTGTTAGCTTTACTGCACTGTGGTCTGTGAAGATGCTTGGGATGATTTCAATGCTCTTGAATTTGTTGTATAAGTACCGAATTTGTTGATACTATCTTTTGGCCTAACATGTGGTCTATCCTTGAGGATGTGCTGTGTGGATTTGAAAAAAATGTGTATTACACTTTCTTGGGTTAAAGAATTCTCAATATGTCATGGAGGTCTAATCTACTGATCTCTTCAGTTAATTCTTTTGTTTCTTGATTCTCTGCTTAGTTTATCTGTCTAAGTGTGAGAGTGGGGTGTTGAAGTCTCCTACTAGTCTTATTATTGATGTATTTTTGTATCTCTTTCAGTATGTGTTTGATGTATTAGATGTGCCCTCATTGGGTTCATAGATGTTAATAATTGTTAAATCATCTAGGTTGACTGATCCTCTGATCACTATGTAATGGCCTTGCCTATCTTTTATTACTTTATTTCATTTAAAATCTGTTGTGTCAGAGATGAGAATGGCTGTTCCAGCCCTTTTTTTGTGGCCCATTAGTCTGTGTGATAGTTTTCATCTTTTTACTTTAAGTCTGTGTTTGTCTTGTTGGGTCAAGTGTAATTCTTGCAAGCAGCATATGGTTGGGTTTTGTTTTCTGATCCACCCTCCTACTCTGTGCCTTTTAATGGGTGAATTTAAACCATTGACATTTATTGATATTATGGATTTAAGGTATTGCAGTACCATTATTTAATAATTTTTTATTTGCTCTGAAAAATGGCAAGTATTTGGGGAAGTTATTGTTTACAGGAGGTCTTTTAGAACCTCTTTCAGGGCTGTCTTGTTCATGGTTACCTCCTTTAACTGTTGTTTCTCTGAGAGGGTTTTTATCCCTCCATCTAGTTTGAATGAAAATCTAGCAGGATATACTATCCTTAGTTGAAACCCCTTTTCTTTGAGAGCTCGACAGATATCTTGCCATTCTCTTCTGGCTGAGTGGAGAAGTCTGCTGATAGTAATATGAGTTTTCCCCTGTATATGACTTTTTCTTTTTCTTTTTCTCTTGCAGCCTTTATGATCCTTTCTTTATCCTCACTTTTTTTCATTGTAACTATAATGTGTCTTGATGTCTTCAGGTCTGGGTTGATTCTGTTCAGGACTCTGGGCCTCTTGAATCTTAATGTCCTTTCTATTGTTTAGGTTTGGGAAATTTTCTTCTATTATTTCTTCTAGGATGTTTACTTCCCCTTCCTCTCTTTCTTCTTCTGGTAGGCCAATTATGTGAATGCTACTTCTTTTGAGATCGTCCTATATGTCTCTGTTGTTATTTTCAGTATCTCTCAATCTCTGTTTTAGCTCTTTTACCGCCTTCTTAGTTTTCTCTAATTCATCATCTGGATAATTCTCTTTTCTGCTTCTGTTAATCTACTTTCCCTTCCCTCAGCTTCCTTCTTCAGTTCAGCTATTATTTTATTTTGTTATTTGTCCTTTTATCTCAGCTATTTCAGCTTTCTGTTCTCTAATTACCTCAAGGTAGCTAGTGTTTTCCTTGAGGGTTTCATCTGTTGTTTCCCTATTTCTGATAGCCCTTCCCTCAATAGTTGTCCTCATTTCTGTGATTAGTAGGTCCATTATTGTTTGGATACTTTTCTTATCTATAGTTATTTTTTGACTTATTTGGAGTTTCTTATGGGTTCCTGTCATGATTCATTGTTCTAATTGATTTAGTTGCTTTTGATTTGACCATATTTTTTTATTGGTGTGTTTTGTATTTTTGTTCCTTTGCTGTTTCATTCAGTTGTGGTGTTGTGTAAGGAAAAGCCCCAGTAAACCAAAGTCTTCTTACAACTGAGGTCGCCAACCTCAGGAAACACAAAAATAACAACCAAAGCGATGATTGATTCTGTTCAACCAAACCCTACAGAAACTCTCCCCACCAAAAACAAAGCAAACCAAAAGAAAAACAAAACAGCAGTAGTAGCAGGAAAAATTATAAAGCAAGAACAGACAATTGCAAAAATCTACTATCAGGAATAAATTCAGGGACTATGGGAAGGGGGAGAAAATAAAGGAAGAGAGTGAGAGTTAAAGAAAAACCCTTCTATGTTAGACTTCTTCCACAATATATGTCATTAATAAGGAGCAAAATACAGGCCATTCAGGAGCAAAAGCTAAGTTTTTTTTTTCAATATTTATTTATTCCCTTTTGTTGCCCTTGTTGTTTTATTGTTGTAATTATTACTGTTGTTATTGATGTCGTCATTGTTGGATAGGACAGAGAGAAATGGTGAGAGGAGGGGACGACAGAGAGGAGGAGACAACTGCAGCTTCACAGTTTGTGAAGCGGCTCACCTGCAGGTGGGGAGCCTGGGGCTCAAACCAGGATCCTTATGCTGGTCATCTACTTTGTACCACCTGGGCTTAACCTGCTGTGCTACCGCTGCACTCCCAAGCTAAGATTTTTTAAATCAGAGAGAAGGAAAGAAAAAGTGAGGAAAGGAAAAAAAAAAGAACAAAGCAAACAAACAAAAAAGAAAAACCCACTACTACTACCACAATAGAGAGGACAACCAATCACCAGTAAATTCAAGCTAGAAGGAGCAGAAAAAAGAAAGTTAGAATGCTGAGCCTGCTGCCCCAGGAGAGGCAGATGATTGGTCAAGGAAGTTGACCAATAAGAGAGAGTTCCAGCTCTCCTGAGGAGAGAAATAGACCCCCCACCCCAAAAAAAAAGCACCTCCTTCTGATGATTTCCCACTGAGCTAGGAATCTTGAGAATGAAGTCCTCTCCACAGGAGTTCCTCTTGGTCTATAGCTTGTTTCTTTACCCCTCTGGAGTGAGGGGTTGGGGGGAACAGTACAAAGAGGGATTGGAGCTCATAAGGCTCTGAGGCCCAGGGTGTGCTTGTCTGCTCTGTAGCCCCATTCAAACTTACATATGATCTGTTGCTCTCCTCCCTGGCCTCACCCTGAGTTCTGCTGTGTGCTCTTCCAATCACAGGCCTGTAAATCCTGTCTTCACCCTATAATCCCAGCATCCAAGCCACTCCTTTTCAGAGAGAAAGTCAGGAGTAGTAGTCATGCTTCAGCCCCCTTATTTTGCAAGTAGTCCCATATGTTAGCCTAATGTGTTGCTCTTGTTGACACGTGAGTTCCCTTCTGAAGTCCCAGCCAACTAAGTTAGCTATAGAACTATGTCTTAGTCAATTTGAGCTGTTAAAATAAGAAGCTCATTCATTAACTAAAGGGGAAAGAGATCCTTCTAAGGAAGTAAAACAGCCAAGTTAGTTTTATATACATGCAGTTGGTAGTTAAATAACTTTTTTGTAACCCAAATAATACTTCAAAGCCAAAATGAACAAAGGCCAGTGGGAGAAGTTATTTTCTCTTGTGTTGTTAATAGCTAAACTTCTCCACATTTGCCATTTCATTCTTTTTTTTCTCCTTATATTGAATGGAGTTAATCATGGTGCTGCTGCGATGATAAAATGAGAAAATCAGTGGAGTTTGTTTTTGTTTTTGAAGGGGAGAAAATAAAACAGAGTGAATAGAGATGCCATGGAACTGCTTGAGCATCCATGGAGCTCCCCCAGTGCTTTCCATGGTGCAGCCATGTGGTATCAGGGCTCAAATCCAGGGCCACACATGTAGTGAATTGTACTGCAAAGCCACTTGCTAGCCCCTGACAGGAAGATTCTGAAAAACTCTAGAAAAGCTTTGAACTGCTGTCCACTTGAAACAGATAAGAAGTTCAGGAAGGAGACTGGAAGTTAAGGGGGACTTTGGAAGTTCTGGTGTATGATGGTATAGGACCTAAACTGGGGGTGAGAGTGTTTTGCAGACTCTTATCACAGGGAGATGAGAAATTGTACCCATGTTTCAACAACTGTACTGTAAACCATTAACTCCCCAATAAAGTGATTTTTAAAAAGGATAAAAATGAGAAAGAGATATATATTTGATGAAGAAAGGCACAACTCCCCTCTAGGAATATGAAATCAGATGTCAAAATCATATGAAGAAATTAACCTGGAACTGTAGAAAACAAAAGCAGAACAATGAGAACATAGACTTCCTTTAAGTGAATTAAGTTTGTAGGGTCAGTGCAAAGGAGTTAATGTCTGGGAAAAACTAATGACTTGATAACCCCATAAGCTGAAAGACTGTGACCAGCTATAAGATTGTAGAAGAGATGAAATGAAGCTCTGTAATGTGTCCAGTATGAAGTAGCTGAGCAGGCACCAGGCACAGAGCTGGAAGCCACTGTGTAAGAGTCTACCAATATCTACACATGGAAGTGATGACCTTCAGCAGCACTCAGAGGTCTATGTACACAAGTGGAGAAGCCCAGTTGGGTTAGTCAATTGACAGGGAAGGTGGGTGGATTTTAAAGTACTGTTGACAGAGCTGTTGAATACGTACAGAAAGAAAACCATAAGCAAAATGAGGAGTTGAGAGAGAAACAAAAATCATTCAAGGAACAAAGTATCGAGGAGGTTGGGGAAGTTTGCATGTGGGAAACTTAATGGCTGTAAGAACAGAAAATGTCAAACAGAATTTGGAGTCCTGGAATTGACTGTGCCAGATGAGTGTCTTCCAAGGCCAGCAGTTTGCTGCTATGCATTTGGGTGACCAGAGTGGTGGAAGTGCCATGGGGTGAAAGGTCTGAAGATCTGATTGTCATAAAGACACAATGTGTAAGATGTTTTCCAGGTGGCCTTGGCTGGAGTTGGGGATAAAGTGAAGGCTGTGAGGCATCTTGGAAAGCTTATGGAAAGCATGGGGACAGTAAACAGGCAGACTTTGATGTAGCTCACCTCAAAAAGTGTCATTCACACACATTATCTCATTTCATCTTGCACAGCCCATGACACAGACAGAACTGTGTGTCTCATTTCACAGATAAAGAGTTGAGATTTCAGTCAAGATTGGCCAAACAAATGTTACTGGGCCAGTGGGTGACAGAGCTAGAGTGTAAGCCCATGTATTCTGACTATAATTCTCTTGTACTTTTCAGAATTGAATTGTATAAGTAGAGATAAATTTTTATTCCTTAGGGCATATGTTTCACAGAAGAACTCTCTGAAAAAAATTATATATATATATATATGGTCTCCTTAATCTGCAAAAGACAGTGAAATATGGGATTTGGAGTTCATCTGAGCAAAGAGATACTTTCCCAAAAGGCTCTTCTTCTTCAAGGGATGCAAAGGCATCAGTCATAACTCCTCATCAACCAGAGATAAAGGTCAAGAGAAGTGGTGTTGTTTTCTCCGGGCTGGCTTCATGGGTGGGAGACATAGACAACCAGAAACTCATGGTTGAGCTGAGAACGCGGTTTAATCTTTATTCATGAGCAGGCAAGCAGTCCAACAACCTAATCACAACACAGTGGGCTCCTCCATCTCTCTCCTCCGGTGGCAGCGTCAGGAACCAAGGAAGTATGTTGGATAGGGGGTGGGGAGAAAGAAGAAGTGCAAACTAGCAAGGACTAAACCAAAATCTCCTGGAGGCAGGGGTGTGAGACCAAACCAATGTAACAGAATGACCATGTAAATAGAACACAACGTCAAGCAGTGTAACAGAAGGGATCCCAGAAGCAGAACTAGAAGCATACCAACAGTTCCCCCTTTTCTTTTTAACTAATTGACCATAGTATCAGGAGTGTGGGGTGAACAGAAACCTATATTGTACAGACATTTTCAAAAAAGAAAGTGGCACAAACATGGAGGAACAAGTAAGTGAGCAACAAGAACCAGTGTGATGCCAAGGGAAGGCCTGAGGGGGGTGTTTCTTGCCTCTGTGGGCAAGGCTTTTTCAAGATAAAGGTATGCTCCCGGCGGCCAAGTAGCGTGGAGGGAGCCGGCGCCCAATGCCCTGCACCCCACAGTGGCAAGCAGGCTCCAGCGGGCGGAAACCAGAGTGTGGCCCAGAGCGAAATGTTCCAGAAACAGAGAAACTGTCTTGTGAAGAAAGGGTAGAGGCTTTTGGAAAACTGTCCATATGTAGAAAAGCAGCCCATAGTGGATAGGTAGCTAAATATCTTCACTTATCTGGGGGATGGGCAGGTCAGGTCCCACGTTATGGCGCCATTATGTCGGACTTGCTTCGCAGCAGGAGACAGACGATCAGGGATACATGGCTGAGCGGAGAAGCAGTATTTCTTTATTCACGAGCGACGGTTCAAGAAACTAATCTAATCACCACACAATTCTGTCCTGCATCTTTCTCCTCATGCAGCAGCGTAGGATAGGGGTTGGGGAGAAGGAAGAAGCATGAAAAGGCAAAGACTAAACCAAAATCTCCCAGAGGCAGGGGGAGTGAGACCAAACCAATGTAACAGAATGACCATGTAAATAGACCACAATGTCAAGCAATGTAACAGAAGGGATCCCAGAAGCAGAACTAGAAGCATACCAACAAAGTGGCCCTCAGCTGTACTGTGCCACAGATACTTCTGGACATTTGATATCACTTGAGCACATTTGCATAGATATGCCAGGTGATGAGGCCAAGTACTCAAGGGCTGAGACTTTGTGGGTTACTTAAATAATCTCCTTTTGAAAACATAATGAAGAAGTGATGGGGGAGTGTCATACCTAGTCGAGCACACATGGTACCATGTGCAAGGACTCAAGTTTAAGCTCCTGATCCCTACCTGCAGGAAGAAATATTTATAAGGAGTGAAGCAGTGCTATAGGTGTCTCTTCCTTGCTCCTTCCTCTCCTTCTTCCCTCTAGTTCTCTGTCTCTATACAAAAAAATAAGAAGAGGAGGAAGAGGAAGGAGTAGTGGAGTAGTGGTGGTGGTGGTAATTAGGTTAATTCTTACTAGTCATCTCACTGAAGACTTTAATTTCCACTCTAGGATTATAGTACTAGGCAGTCATTTAAGCAAAACATTTCCAAAACATCAGCCTTTCTGGGAAGCAGAATCTAAGTCCTTGATTTTTAACAACACAATATTCATTAATCTCTTTTGTTTAACTCCCCATACCTTTTTATTTATGTTGTTTATACTTATTTGCCACCAGGATTAGTGCTGGGACTTGATGCCTACACAACTCCACCTTTCTTGGTAGCCTTTTTTTTTTCCTCCAGGGTAATTGCTGGACTCAGTGCCTGCACCATGAATCCACCGCTCCTGGAGGCCATTTTTCCCCCTTTTGTTACCCTTGTTGTAGCCTTGTTGTGGTTATCATTATTAACATTGTTGATGTTGTTCGTTGTTGGATAGGACAGAGAGAAATGGAGAGAGGAGGGGAAGACAGAGGGGAGAGATAGACACCTGCAGGCCTGCTTCACCACCTGTGAAGCGACTCCCCTGCAGGTGGGGAGCCGGGGGCTCGAACTGGGATCCTTACACCAGTCCTTGCGCTCTGCGCCACGTGCCGCATGCACTTAACCCACTGTGCCACCACCCGACCCCCTGGTAAGCTATTTTTTTATAGAGCTTGAAAGACCAAGAGAAGGAGAGAGATCTGCAGCCCTGCTCCACAGCTTGTGAAGCTCTTCTACCTGCTCTTCCTCTGTAGGTGGGGACCTAGCTTGTATCTGTGCACTGCCTAGCCTCAACTCACCATACTGGAAATGGACATCTTAAAGTTCTTCTGAAAATAAGGCTGTGAGTTTTGATGAAAGAACTTAACAAGTATGCATCTGAAAGAGAAATATATCAATTCTTAGGGGAGTTTGAGGGAGGAGAAACTTATTATTATTTTATTACATTTATTTATTTATTTATTTATTTTAGATAGAGACAGAAGTTGAGAGGAAGCACTGCTTCACCACTCCTAAATCTTGCTTCTCTGTGAGTGGGGAGTGGGGACTTGAACCTAGGTCCTTGTGCATGGTAACATGAGCTCAGCCAGCTACACCACTGTCTGGCCCCTGGAAGGGAGAAACTTCAAATAGATGAGGGCTCTGTGCTTTCCCAAATCATCTATGGCAGCATTAGCTTTGGGAGCCTGAATAATACAATGTAGAAGGACAAAGCTCAGCAGGGGAAAGGGCCTTCCCTTGAGCTGATAGTATTACATTTTTATTTATGTCCATCTCCAATGTGCCCACAGATTCTATAAAGGGTGCTAAGTTGTTCCATTAGATTTCATTTTGCTTTGCTTTGCTTTGTTTGGAGACCATCTGAAATGTAATCCTCCTAAAAGTAGAAATTTCCTAGGGCATCCTGAGAAAGTAGTTGGGTTTTTACTCCAGCAACATTCCCAAACTACCAATTATTTCTTCTGTGAAGACACTTAAACCACAGAAGCTAGAAATGGCATGGAAGAACTCCAGGCTGGCCTTCACACCCACGCCCAGTTCCACAAGGATAGGAGCTGCTAACATCTCAGCTCTGTGGGGAGCCTGGGCAGCTGGGGAGGCAGGAAGAGCAGCCCAGCACAGGCAGGCCCCAGGAGAACACTGTCCTCTGAGGTGCCACTGGGACTAGTAACAGGCTGGCCCGAGTTCCCCGGGTCACATGAAAGAAGAAGCAGCCAGATCTTCATGGGAAAATGGAAATAACCAGGACACACAAAGATGATCTGGCACCCCAGGGGGTTATAAGTATAGTCCCAGAGTAAGAAGGAGGCTGGGGCAGGGAGAGAAGGGATAGGAAACAAACTGGAGCTGAAGTTTATCTCCAGCTCTCTTAGAACATTCCAGTATGTGTGTCACTGTTGTTCTTTGCACCTCAGCCTCTATACTGACCATGTCACTTCTGGGTCTCTGCTGGTGCTGAAGTATTATGGTACAATTTTCTCAGAAGGTAGGTCCCCTTCCTTCTGAGATCAGATGAGATCAGACGTGTTCAGTGTAATATGGCCATAGACATAAGTCCCCTCCCTAACAAGCATAATAAATACAAAAAAGAATGGAAAATAAGATTAATTTAATATGTGTAGAGTAAGAACACCAAAATAGAATAGGACATTTTGCTATTTTTTTAAATATCTTGTTTATTTCCAAGGGAGAGAAAAAAATGAATCAGAACATCACTCTGGCTCACGAAATGCCAATTTGAACTCAGAACACAATGCTTGAAAGTCCAGTGCTTTATCACCAGCCGATGGCCCACCCCCTATCCACCCACCCCCCCAAAAAAAAAAGAAAAAAAAAGATTTATTTATTAGCAGGCTCTCACAACCTGGATGAGAATTGAGGACCTAAAGTAGAAGTGTCCAGAAGAAGCCTCTTCCATCCTTTCTTCTATAGAGGAGAAATTTTGCTTCACTCTATATAGCAGAGCACTCATGAAATGCTCTGGAATGATGGAATGAGGGGGTATTAGCTGAAACTTGAGTACCTCATATTCTCTGTGGTGCTTATTAACCTAAGTAGAAACACTTCTCCCATTTTCCTTCCTCTTGTGCTTTCTGCACTTGTTTCAGATTAATGGGTTGGGCTCTTACCTCCACTCCCTGCAATGATGCAGACAGATAAGGCAGATATCCCCTCCTTTGGTGAAGATGGGCCATTTTCTAGCTTGTTCTTTGCCATCTGAGTGACTATCCAAGTGAGGAAGCTGAACCCATGATGCTTTCTCCGTCTGAATCTATTAAAAAATAATAAATAAAAAGGAAAAGATATGATGTAATTCCTCAGGAACATTTGTTGTTGCAAGCTCTATTATTATACTCATCAATCCACAGTTTTTTCTTTCTTTATTTTTTTTCACCATTCCCATCACTAAAAAAGGTCTTTGTCTTATATATTGTCGTTTTCGACGGGTTATGTTGTTTTCTCCGGGCTGGCTTCACGGGCAGGTAACAGAAGACCAGGGACTCATAGTTGAGCTGTAGGCAGTATCTCTTTATTCATGCAGGACGCAGCACAATCTAAGCCGAGCTAAGCTAAACTCAAGGTACAGTACTCTAAAACTCACAATGCTGTCTTTATATATACTTCCCAAATAGGGTGGAAACAGGATGTGACATAGAGAGGGTGGAGAGTAAAGTGACTGGTGACAATCAGAGTGTGACAAGGAGAGGATCAGGGTGTGACAAGGAGGGGGGGTGGAGCAAAAACATATCATGAAACAGTGGGGATTGAACCAATGCCCTGGAGGGAGGTACTTGTTAACAGCGGTTATATAAATAGAATGAAGTGGTTATGTAAATAGAATAGTGTTAAGCAGGGGGGATTTAAACCAAATGAAACAGAAGGGGTCTCATGCATACCAACAATTCCCCCTTTCTTTTTAACTAATGGCCATTGCGGGGTGAACAGAAATGTATATTGTACAGGCGTTTTCAAAAGAACTGGCATATGACATGGAAAACAAAATAGGCGAGCAGCAATAACCAGTGTGATGCCAAGTGGAGCTTTTCTTGCCTCAAAGGGCAAGGCCTAGCAGGCGAAAGGGCATTTCTTGCCTCTGGGAACGCTTCATGCCTCTGGGGGCATCTCTTGCCTCAAAGGGCGTTTCCTGCCTCTGTGGGCATCTCTTGCCTCTTGGGGCGCTTCATGCCTCTGTGGGCATAACCTAATAAGGAGGGGGAGTTTTCTGCCTCTGGGACAGAGCCTGCAGGCGAGGGGACATGGTCTATAAAGTCTCAAGGCAATTGGCTGAAGTTAGTCTTTGAGAAACACAGCTGTGTGTACCAGTAAGTCCGATGGAGGTGTCAGTCCAAAGTAGCTGACCACAGAAGAAAATGCCAGAGGATGAAACGCTGCACGTCTGTCTCGATGGGGAATGTCGGCCACCAGAATTCTGCTTTTCTGTAGAGAGTGAGCTTTGGAGTCTGTGAATCTGTTTCTTCAGGTCATGCCAGGTCTCATCATTGGTTTCCGGGGGTGTGTTGTAATCATTCCATCTTGTGGGCAATGTCAGAGAACAGGACCCAAATGGATTTCCAGAAATTTTCATTTGAGTAGATGCTTTTTCATGTGAAGATTTGACAGCTGAAATTCACTTGTTGAACAAAACTTGTAGCAGATTAGAAGTTTACTATAATTGATAATTCCATTATAATTGGAAGTCCTTTCTAGTATGATTTTAAGGTTGTTTAAACAGTTTAAACTCAATAAAATGTGGAAAGGTAAACAGAAGAACAACGGTTAAAAGCCTTAGGCATGAGAATAATTAACATAATCATTGCACTATCTGCCCCACCCATAACTCATACAGTTTTCAGGATTAAACGTTTCAGATTCATGTCAAGACGTAAAAGAGAAATCATAGGAAGGAAAAAAAAATTTTTGAATTGTTTCTGGATATCTCTAGAAATCATGGCTGCATCCAGCATTTTTTTTAAGTCAATGTCAAACAAAAATTCAGTCATTCAAATCATTCTCTTATGAAACGCAACTTGAACCAGATTATCAAGATCTCACCATGTAGGATTAAGAATCCCCGGAGGGCGACCTAGTCCAAAAAGGTCCTCAAAATTCCATTTAGGGTGCTTCTGACTGTTCCTGCTGGATTGCTTCAGGCACCCATTTTTAAAAGTGTCTTCCCATCGAAGAAAGAATCCAATCAGGAGAGTAGAACTAACCACATGTCTCCATACTTGGGAACTGCCAGGGTACTTGAGAATGTTCTTCAAATTATTGTAGTCCTTCTCCATGGGAAACATTTGAGAAGAAGTCCAGAAAGTCCCAGGGGAAATCCCCATGCATATCCCAAGTTCTATGATCACAGTCATAAAGAACCAAATTGTGGCCTGGAGCAAAATGTAGTCCTTTTCCTCAGGAAACATGGGAGAGGGAATCCAGAAAGTCCAAGGAGAAATCTCCGTGCATCTCCCAAGCTCTATGATCCCGGTCATAAGAAACCAAAGTTCCCGGTTAGGGAACCAAAATGTAGCCCAGAGTAAAATGTTCCAGAGACAGACTAACTGTCTCATGATGAAACAGTAGAGGCTTTGGCAAACCTCTTCATAAGTAGAAAGGCAACCCATGGTGGATGGGTAGCCAAGTTTACTTATCTGGACGATGGGTGGGTAGGGTCCCACGTTGATGCCGGTCCATGTTTCAGGGCTTATTTCAGTCCCTGTTCAGGCGCCATATGTCGTTTTCGACGGGTTATGTTGTTTTCTCCGGGCTGGCTTCACGGGCGGGTAACAGAAGACCAGGGACTCATAGTTGAGCTGTAGGCAGTATCTCTTTATTCATGCAGGACGCAGCACAATCTAAGCCGAGCTAAGCTAAACTCAAGGTACAGTACTCTAAAACTCACAATGCTGTCTTTATATATACTTCCCAAATAGGGTGGAAACAGGATGTGACATAGAGAGGGTGGAGAGTAAAGTGACTGGTGACAATCAGAGTGTGACAAGGAGAGGATCAGGGTGTGACAAGGAGGGGGGGTGGAGCAAAAACATATCATGAAACAGTGGGGACTGAACCAATGCCCTGGAGGGAGGTACTTGTTAACAGCGGTTATATAAATAAAATGAAGTGGTTATGTAAATAGAATAGTGTTAAGCAGGGGGGATTTAAACCAAATGAAACAGAAGGGGTCTCATGCATACCAACAATATATAGGTTGACTTTTTTTTCACATTTATATACTCAATTGTCTATATTCTGCATAGGAGTAAAACCATTTTGTAGTTGTCCTTCACCTCCACTTGCTTCACTAAGTATAGTCTTCTCCAATTCCATCCATTTTAACTGAAAGGACACAATATCATCTTTTTTTTTTAAAAAAAAATATTTGTTCATTCCCTTTTGTTGCCCTTTTTTATTGTTGTAGTTATTATTGATGTCGTCGTTGTTGGATAGGACAGAGAAATGGAGAGAGGAAGGGAAGACAGAGCTGGACAGAAAGACACCTGCAGACCTGCCTGTGAAGTGACTCCCCTGAAGGTGGGGAGCCAGGGGCTTAAACCCAGATCCTTCCCCCAGTCCTTGCACTTTGAGCCACGTGTGCTTAACCTGCTGCACTACCGCCCAACTCCCCACATTTTTTTTATTGCTGAATAATACTCTGTTGAGTATATGTCCCAAAACTTTTATCCAGCCAGCTGTCAAAAAACATTTTGGTTGTTTCCTATTTTTGCTATTGCGAATAAAGACACTATAAATATGAGGGTGCATATGTTCCTTCCAATCAGTGTTGTTATAGCTTTTGGGTGTATGCCTAGCAGTGGAATTGCTGGATCATATGGCATTTCATTTCTCCTTGTTGAAGGATTCTCCATACTGTTCTCCAGAGTGGTTATACCAGTTTATATTCCCACCACCAGTGTAATAGAACTTCTCTCTCTCCATGTCCTCTCTATACTATGAGGTGGAATCTCAGCGTGGTTTTGATATGTATTTCTTTTTTCTTTTTTTTTAATTTATGTAATTTTTATTTATAAAGTGGAAATATTGACAAGTTCATAGGATAAGAGGGGTACAATTCCACACAATTCCCACCACCAGAACTCAGTATCCCATCCCTTCCCTTGACAGCTTTCCTATTCTTTATCCCTCTGGGAGTATAGACCCAGGGTCATTATGGGGTGCAGAATGTAGAAGATCTGGCTTCTGTAATTGCTTCCCCACTTAATATGGGCATTAACAGGTCGATCCATACTCCCAGCCTGTCTCTCTCTTTCCCTAGTGGGGCGGGGCTCTGGAGAGATGAGGCTCCAGGACACATTGGTGGGCCCAGGGAAGTCAGGTTGGCATCATGGTAGCATCTGAAACCTGGTAGCTGAAAAAGAGTTAAGATATAAAGCAGAACAAGTTTTTGACTAATCATGAACCTAAAGGCAAGAATATTGCAGATGAAGATTTGGGGTCTCCATTTTGTAAAAAGCTAGTACGTCTATGTGAGGTATATTCCAAGGGCCCATGACTTTACTAGTTTTTGCCTGAGCCTGACCTCTGATATGCAGGTGGACCCAGGTAATTGTCTGGGGAGATGGCTTCCTAGTTGGAAAAGGGACTAGAAAGCTGCATCAGGGAAGAGAGCAGCTCCCAAATATGGGAGAGGGGTATGAATATTGTTAACTATAAACCCCATTGATTTGATCTGGGGCCCATATTCAGCACAGGAACCTATGAAACCTCTGCATCCCTATAGGTCTGAGCTGACATTCTGTGGTCCTGACTAGAAACATTCCAAACTGCACTAATTTCATGACTCATCTTCCTCAGGTAGTAAGTAGATAGAGTATATTATCCAACCTCCCTTTGGAGAATGCAACAGTCTCTACCATTGTTGATCCACATTGAGGAGCTCTGAGTATATATTCCTTCAATTAATTTGTATTTCTATGATGATGAGTGACTTGGAGCATTTCTGCAAGTCTGTGGGCCATGTGTATCTCTTCTTTAGAGAATCGTCTATTCATATCTCCTCACTTTTTTATTGGGTTGTTCTTTTTCTTTTTGTTGAGCTATATTAGTTCTGTTCTCTAAATCACAGTTTTCTTTGATATACTTCTTTATCAGGACAAAGTTGTTTAATATCAGATAGAGTTTAAGGGACCGGGTGGTGGCACACCCAATGAAGTGCACATAGTACTATGCCTAAGGACCCACACAAGGACTCAGGTTCAAGCCCACACTCCCCACCTGCAGGAGTTACACATCACAAGTGGTGAAGCAGATCAGCAGGTATCTATTTTGCTCTCTTACTCTTTATCTCTCCCTCCTCTCTCAATTTCTCTCTGTCCAATAAAATGGAAAAAAAAATGACTGCCAGGTGCAGTGGATTCAGGCACTGAACCCCTGAAGGCTCAATCAATAAATATGATTTAAAATTCTTAGATCTGGAACAGTAGCTCACCCAGATTATGTGCTTGCTTTGCCATGCCTGTAACTCAGTTTTGAGACTGGTCCCTATTGCAGTGAAGGCAGCTTCTATACTGTGGTGCCCCCACCATCTGAAAAAAGCAAGCCACGGTTCACTTCCTAACAAAGCCCCCAAACCTAGATATAGACCAGGTCCCATGAGATTTGGCATATGTTCACATATATCCATAATTTAGGACAAAATATATACCTGAAAGCAAAAGTGCACAATAGTCTGCAGTAAGTCAATAAATGAAGCAAGCTAGTAGAAAGACCTAAAAAGACACATAAAGTTCCTAATGAAATCATTTCTCCTGTGGTCCGGGAGGTGGCACAGTGGATAAAGCATTGGATTCTCAAGTATGAGGTCCCGAGGTCCTGAGTTCAATCCCCGGCAGCACATGTACCAGAGTGATGTCTGTTCTTTCTC
Organism: Erinaceus europaeus; assembly: GCF_950295315.1. Lineage (NCBI taxonomy): Eukaryota > Metazoa > Chordata > Mammalia > Eulipotyphla > Erinaceidae > Erinaceus > Erinaceus europaeus. Next base: position 74,700,518 of record NC_080170.1, read on the forward strand.
TCTCTCCTCCTATCTTTCTCATAAATAAGTATTTTTTTAAAAAAGATAATTTATTTAAAAAGTTCTACTTAGAACTAGATACCCTCTTCACCTACTTCCTATTACACTTCCCTCAGTCAAGCCAACGCTAACCTTATCAAAGTAAGGACTACAAAAGCTGAATAAGGGCAAGAGACTGGCATACTTTAATGATGACTCTTTAGTCACTATCAGGCCACCCCATCAGCTGGGGCCCTATTCAGGGAGTCCTGAGATTCCCAAACAGACATGATGGGCCTAGACCTAGAATAAATCCCTCTTTCCAAAAACTAGTATAGTCATGGGTTCTTTGGAATATAGCTAAAATAGCTATATTCCAATACTAGCTATCTTCAAAATGGAGACCCCAAATCTTCATCTGCAATATTCTAGCCTTTAGGTTCATGATTAGTCAACAATTTGCTTGGCTCTATATGTTAACTCTTTTTTATGCCACTAGGTTCCAGATGCTACCATGATGCCAGCCAGACTCTCCTAGGCAGACGACCCCACCAATGTGTCCTGGAGCCCTGCTTCCCCAGAGCCCCACCCTACTAGGAAAAGAGAGAGACAGGCTTGGGGTATGGATCGACCTGTCAATGCGCATGTTCAATGGGGAAGCAATTACAGAAGCCAGACCTTCCACCTTCTGCACCCCATAACGACACGCTGGATCCATACTCCCAGAGGGATAACGAATAGGAAAGCTATCAGGGGAGGGGGTGGGATATGGAGTCCTGGTGCTGAGAATTGTGTGGAGTTGTACCCATCTTATTCTGTGGCTTTTGTCAGTGTTTCCTTTTTATAAATAAAAATTTTTTTAAAAAAGCCACAAGCAATGATCCTCACTGACAACCAAAAATAATAATAATAATAATACTGACAAGCAACAATCAACCCCCCTCTAGACCTCTGGATCTTGATACATACTGATGGCATGTCAGGAGCCATTAAAACCAGAGAAGGAAAATAAGCCACTGGCATCTTTGATCCTAGAGCCTGGTAGCCACACCATTAGGGAAGCAGAAAGCAATTGTTAGTCACACACTAACCAGATTAAAGCCAAGGAAGAGCTGACTCCCTGCACGTCCCAGGGCCACCTGGCCTCCCCCAAATCTAATAAAGACAGTGGGCCTGGCTCTGCTCTCAGAGAGCTTGACAGTTGACACTGAAGGAGGTGACATGGGCCAGGAGACTGTGAGCACTTAGATAATATGGGGGTTGGGGGAAAGTAAGTGAACCCATAATTCATCTGCCTTTCTGTTACAGAAAACATGACCTTTATCCTCCTGACTCTGGAGGCCTCAAATGGCTTCAGGAAAATACTGTTTCCAAACTCTCAGTAGTTTGGGCCAGTGCTCAGATTGGCAGCAAGAATGGACACAAAGCAAAGTTAGTGATTTTAGCTTTCCTATACTGTTTGCTTACAGAGTTGCCCAGAGGCATATTTAGTCCTTCCCACAAGGCATCAGAGTGATCACTAACAAAACTGCACAATGAAAGTGCTTTATAGTCCCTTTTATATAGGGGAGTCAAGTATATTAAGCAAAATTATTGAAGAAACTAGGCTTTGTCTGATTCTAAATCCCAGGTCATTGACTATTGTGACATACTACCATTCAGATTTGTTGTCTCTACCAAAGCAATGTGAAAATGATTGTGTGTGTGTGTGTATTCTCTTCTGTTTACAGACACCTTTGCAAATTTATTTCAGCTCTTTTGAATATACACACAAGCTTGCTAACACAGAGAGAGAACCATTAGCATTCCCCTACTGTCCTATATGCACACTGCCTTTTTCTCTCCTTCCCACATCCAGCCAGCACTTTTTAGAGGAACCTTTTTTTTTTTTACCAGCGCACTGCTCAACTCTGGCTTACAGTGGTGTTGGGGACTGAGCCTGGGATTTCAGAGCCTTAGGCTTGAAAGTCTCTGTAAACTGCTGGGCAATCTCTCCTGCTCCAGAGGAAAATTTTTACTATGTAAACCATACCATGTCACTTCAGCTCTCAGAAAACGTTAGTGGTTCCCTATGGGGAATGGGACAAAATCTAAACTCCTTGACCCTCCAACAACTCTCTCTTAGCTTAATTTACCAACATTATATCTCATTACACCTTCCCTTCAGTTTTGAATTCTGTTTTGTTTTGTTTTACAGGGGCAGAGAGACCATAGTACTGAAGTTTCCTTCAGTGTGGTGAAGGCTGGGCTTGAACTTGGGTCATGCACATGGCAAAACAGTGCACTACCCAGGTGAGCTATTTTATTGGCCCTCAGTTCTGAATTCTCTTGATAGTAGGCTTCCACTGTCTCACCACTATGCTGAAGATTTTCTGTCTATTTACCTTTCTTTATGATGAATCTTTTCTGCCAAACACCCCATCCTAATCCTAATTATTCTTTTACTAACAGAAGATAGAATTGGCGCATCACTCTGGCACATGTGACACATTTGATGCCGAGAGACCTCATGCTTGAGAGTCCAATATCTCATCTATTGTGCCACTTCCCAGTCTGCTCTAAATCTTAAATATCTTATAAGATTCAATTGAACTCACTTCCAGCAGATTCTGCTTTTGCATTTTCTAATTGTGGTTAGGGGGCATAATATTCACTGGGGTGCATATCTGTCTATCTGAGGATCCTCTTCCACCCATATTCCTTCAAGCATGGGAATATCTTTTGGTTCATTTTGTCTCCCCAGGGTCTTGAGTAATGCCTACCATGTACTCAGAAAATGTCGGAAAATTTATATCCGATATTCACTGATATATTTCATTACCATATCTACTTCAGCTCTACAAGGTGGAAAATGTACTTGGGCCATGAAATGACCCAAATGCTGATAGTGCTTTTCTAATAGGTTTAAACAACACATCATTTGTGATCTATTGCCTATCTATCTACATGGAGCCACTGGCTTAGATGTTTAGGTCAGAGCTTTAATAGTTCAACTCATCTATAAAGGAAGAGCCAAACTTTGAAGAGTTGGTTATCATTTCTCAAGGTTTTTCTACACAGTAGAAAGGTTTGAGCCAGTGATCCACTTCCTAGGTCCTAGATGTGGTCTATTAAATGGGAACTAGCTTCTGATGCTTGAAATTAATATTCTTCAGTGATTCATCCAGTTTAATCTTGAGTGTAGAATACTCAATACAGTGATCCTGTATTAACACTACCAAAGTAGATAAAGCCTTAAACTCTAAGACATGAGGTTCCAAGTTCAGACACCAACATCTCATGTACCAGAGTGATGTTCTGGTTCTCTCTATCATATTATAGGTAAATCTTTTAAAAATATATAGAAGAAGAAATGTGTTCACACAGCCCTTTTTTTTTATTAGTGATTTAATAATTATCAACAAGATTGTGGGACAAGAGAGGTACAGTTCTATACAATTCCCACCACCAGAGTTCTGTATCCCATCCTCTCCACTGAAAACTTCCCTGTTCTTTATTTCTCTGGGAGTATGGACCAAAGATCTTTATGGGGTGCAGAAGGTAGGAGGTCTGGCTTCTGTAATTGCTGGATATGGGCATTGACAAGTCAATCCATACCCCCAGTCTGTTTCTATCTTTCCCTAGTGGGATAGCAGCCCTATTTTAGTTTTCCAATAACAATCAGTACTAACTACTGGGCAATTCTTTACCTCTAGTGAAAATATTGGAAAATTATTTTGCTTTGTTTCAATGCAAGAATGTCTGTGTCATGCAGCAGATTAGTTTCATCTGTTTTAGGACTTCATACAGATAGGATCTTAGACTGTATTTTTGTGTGGTAAGCCTTTGTTTTCTCAGTATGTTCTGAGGATTTATCCATGTTGTTTCAGTATTAGCAGTCTATTATTTTTAAATTTCTCAGTAACTAAATATCCCAGTGTATAAACACTTCACATTTATGTGTCTATTTTCCAATGAATAATTCACTTGAATTATTTCCAGTTTTGGATTATTGGTATAATCAAGTCATTGAAATGACCTTTTCTTTCTTTATTCCTTTCTTTCTTTCCTTTTCCCTTTCTTTCTCTCGTTTTAGGAAATATCTTAAAATGGAATGCTAGGCCATAAGGTAAATGCTTTTTGCTTTAAATTGAAATGTAACTACTAAAGAGTTCTCTGGAGTACCTTGATCATTCTTCATTCTGTCCAGGAAAGTCTGAATGTTCTGGACCTCCCACATGTCCTCCCAAACCTGGTGGTGTGAGTCTGCTTCCATTTTATCCAGTCTAGTGGGTGATCTCATAGTCTAGGAACATGACTTGAGTTTGTTTGATTCTTTCATTTCTTTTGTATTTTGTATTTATTTATATTAGATAAAGACAGAGAGAAATTGAGAGGAGGGGGGGAGATAAAGAGGGAGCAAGAAAAATACCTACAGACCTGCTTTGCTGCTTGTAAAGCATCCCCCCTGCAAATGGAGACCAGGAGCTCAAACCCAGGTCCTTGCACATGATAATGTGTGCACTCTACTTGGTGCACCCCCCCATTCCTTTATCTGTTACTTTCTTTTCCCCCTTGTGAGTGAAGTCTAATAACATCTGTCTGCATCGGACATTTCACTCAGGACCATCCACTCTGGGTCCATCTACGTTGCTGTGAGTGGCTGGACTCCATCTTCTAGTGGCTGAATCTTTTTCCCATGTGAAATATTTTCAGATGACTACAGGCTGCAATCAGGTCTCCTTCCTCCAAATGCCTATAGTATCAGTTGTGTTAACACATTACTGTGCCAGGAACCATTTCTCTGCTTGATAAGCTTTGAAACAATGGAAGCCCTCAAGACAAGTTTTATTTCCCCTCTGGGCAGGCCATTTCCCCTCAGGTAAACCATTTATCAGTAATCAAGTGAGACAACACACAGTTGTGGTAATAAACATGGTTTCGGCCATTGTTTGTTGCAAGGAACATTCCACTTTGAAGTTTGCTCCCCCTCCTCCTCCTCCAGCATCTTCCCCCTATGCTCCCCCTTCCCTAAAGCCTTAAAATGCCTGTGAACACAATAAAATTTTGCAGCTTGATCAGAAACCTGTCTTGCTGTCGTTCTTTCGTGTCTCTTGTCCCTGTCATTCCAGGTCTTTAGGTTCCTAGCCCCTGTTCACCGCCCCACTGGTCAGGGCATTCTGGCGCCCGGACGTGGGGCGAAGAAGCCTTCTGGACCTAGGAACTCCACTGATCAAGAGGATAGGCCTATCCGAATTCACTGAGTCACCACGGCCAAAGGGGTAACGCAAAGTCTCGCAGAGATCGCCACGGAACTACCCGACCATGAGTCTCATCTGGAAGAGTGTCACAGCGGCTGAGGTAAGCAATACCATGGGACATGAATTTAGCAAACAAGACTTATTCATTAAAGGACTCAAGGAGTCACTCAAGACATGAAGAACTAGGGTTAAAAAGAAAGAATTAAAGAAGTTTTTAGACTATATTGGAAATATTTGCCCCTGGTTCCCCCAGGAAGGCACTATAGATGAGAAACGTTGGAGGAGAATTGGTGACTGTCTTAATGATCACTATCAGTCTTTTGGTCCTGAACGTATACCTGTTTCTGCCTTTTGTTACTGGAATTTAATTAATGATATCTTAAAAATTTATAATAATCACCCTGATATTAAAAACCTTATTACAGAGGGTGAAAAGGTCCTCCGGCAACTTTCTTGTCCGCCGTCCAGGACAAAGACCCCATCCCCATGCCCTTCTATGATTATTGATCTTGATCCCCCAGTACCCAGTCAAAATAAAAGCCTCCCAGCACCCGATGAAAGTAAAAGCCCTGTCCCCCTCCCTATAGGTCCCACCTCACTTATTAAAGTTCCCTCCATTGACCCTCCTATTGCTAATTCACATGAGAATGAAACCCAGCATTCTTTCCCTCACCTCTATCCAGTTTTACAAAACCCCCCCTCTCCTGAAGCACTTCCCGTGGAGGATAAGGCTTTGCTAGAAAAAGAGGCTGCCAAATACCACAATCCTGATTGGTGTCCTCCTCCCTTTAATCCCCCTCCCAACACTTATGCCCCTGCTCTCCAGCCTGACTCTCTCCTTGACAATCCTTCTGTCAGGCGGGCACGCTCAGGAGCCCTTACAGGAATTTCCACCCTCTGCAAGGTCCTTGCTGACCAGAAAGAGCAGCTTCAATTAATGAAAGAAATAGCTGCAGTTACAGAAAAACTTACATTTTTAGCCTCACCAAAAAAACCTAAGCCCAAAAAACCTAAGCCCAATCCCTAAAACTAAAACTAAACCATCCAAATCAAAACCGGTTTTGGCTTTCCCTGTTACTTGGAGCCAGGCTCAAACTGACCCTGCACATGAAGCTTCTGTAGAAATAGAAAACCCTGAAGACCCCCCGCAACTAGCACAAAAAACAGCTTCCCTTATAAAATTAATTTAAAAAAAAATGAGAGCATTTACAATTAGTTAAAGAACTGTGGGCTCTTGATTTGGCATTATCTTAAAACTAGCAAGCCAAAAAAAAAAAAATCCAGGTTTTTCCCTCTGGCTTCCTCCCAGAGCTCTCAGAAAGTGTTAAACCAATTCTGAGCGAGATCTTATCTGGCTAACAAGCTATTCCTTAAAGAAAGAATGAAATCAATCAAACAAGACGTTCTATTTAACTTAAAAGCTATTAATCAGAAAACAAGTACACACTTTTGATAGAAATTTAATGATTTATTTCTTTAAAACTAAAATGTACCTTAGCCCAGAAAAAGAATTTCAAAGATTTTTCTCTGCGCGCGGTAAACTGAGCCCGCCTGTTCTGTCCGTGCAGCCAATCACGGCACAGAGCTACTGCTCCACAGATTGACAAAGACTCCAGTCAATCATTCCCTAGCCACTAACGCCCCTCCTGGGGGGGAGGGTAGAGAGTCTGTGAGTTAGGAATCAAAAAACCAAAGCGGTTTTTCAAAGGGAAAATTTTTCTTTTCACCAAGAATGTCTGTTTTAAGTCTGTGCTAACCTTGTTTTCATTAATGTGTGTTAACCCCTAAGTAACTAAAGGTTGTTTTAAGTTTTAAATAAGATTTAGTTAAGCTAACTGTGGTTTTAAAGATCCTGACTCATAGAGTTGGCACACCTTTACCAGAGTAAAATATAGAACAGTTTCGTCCTTCTGATAGCTAATATCAATATCAATTCATTAGTTAAAAGATTTTCTGAGATATCTAGGCATGGTAAAACACCTCTGCATTCTCTCTCACTCTTGTAAAAATTCTAAATATTACCAGCACCCCAATACCAACTGCCACTGTTTGTTAATTTGTTAATTCCATGCTTGAATTGGCTTTCTAATAACCCAGTCAGTGTAGAGCAGTGGCCTTGCCAAGAAAAAAAGGGTTAAACATGATATTCCTAGCCTGATAAAAAATTTTTATTCAACAGATGTGATTCAACAAAATTATTTAGTGTAAAATGGTCATCTAAAAGAAATGTTAACAATAAAAATTTATTTTAAACATTTCAGCTATAAGGTTTATTTTAGCTTTTTAAGTTACCTATCCAAATCAAAGTGAAAGATTAAGTTGTGTACCCACCCTTGTTCATAGCTGCCCTAAGGGTGTGATAGCTTTGTGATAAGCAAAGATCCTAACAAACAAAGTTTAACATTTTACTTAAAATTGTTTAAGTGATTTCAAAAAAAAAAAAAGCTTTTAAAATACTTTTTCAACTAAACAGACAAAACTGGTTTGGGTTAGTAAAAGATAACACAATGGTTATGTTAATTATTTACATGCCAGAGGCTTTTGCTCTGGTTTTCCTCTTTATATCTTTCTGCTTTTAAAAATTATCTGGATTGTTTTAAGACATTGTCAGAGGTTTATTCTTGATAAATTAAGGTAATACATTGTGCTTCTGGTCTGATAGATTTGTTTTGACAAATCCTGATTTAACAAAATTAATATTTTGAACATTTAAACTATGAGTTTTTATTTTAGCCTTTTAAGTTGCCATATTAGAGTTCTAAAGAGCAAAATCTATTAAGAGTTTTATATCTACACTTACTCATGATAGCCTTGTGATGAGTAAAGATCTAAGTAAACTAAGTTATAATAGTGTGCTTAAACTGTCTAAAAATGGTAAACATTTTATCATGTCAACACATTATGTATTGACTTTCTATAACATATTGGTATGTTTTAATAAAGAGCCTTCTAAAATCATATAAAAGAACTCAAGCCAATTCTAACCATTAGATCATCAAATTAAGTTGGTACAAGTTCTCTCCCTAAGTAAATAATTATAGGTACATCTGCACATGAAGAACTGACTGCTCATATGGTAAGATTTAAAACTAAACATTTTTCATTTTTTATTTATGGGTGTGTGATGACTCCTAAAGTCACTCATATCCTAAAATTTTTTCTCTCATTTTTTTACAAGCCTCTTAAAATTTTAACACTTGACCTGCCATAGTGAGAGCACTTTACTGGCTCCTACATTGTTTAATTAAGATCTTGCTATTCAGACTTTTAAGATTAATCTCCACTGATAAAAGCCAATGCTCTCTGGCAGATTGATGTAATTCACCTGCCCATGTTTAGTAAACAAAAACATTTTTTTTCTCAGTTGATATTTTTTTCCAAATTTATGTGGGCTACAGCTCAAACAAGAAAAACTAAAACCCTTAAGCTCAATTAATAAAAAAAAAGAAGGGGAATGCACCCCCCATTATTCAGTTGGCTAAAGTGTCAATGAAGTAATTATACTAAACCTTTTTAATATTTACAAAAATTCGAATTGTCCATTTATTGTATCTCATTGACAAAGCCACCCACTTTTCCAGTCACAGAGACATATTCTTTTTCTCTTTTTCAACACTGGATGTCCATGTTTGTTTTCCTTTTATTATGGTGGATGACATTATTGCTCTTGCAAAATCCACAGAGTCCCTGTTGGCAAGTCCTTACCACAAAGGATGCCATGGCAGTATATACTCCAGCTAACCACACCAGCCTATCCAAGTCTTCTCTTTCTGCTGACCTACCACTGCTGACTTCATCTTTGCATGTTTATTGACTGCTCACTTTTCTCAAAATATTCCTCATGTTCAAGGAACCTCACCTAATGTGTATGCACCTCCTCTGTGTTTTGGTACAACACCATCCTATATTTTCATGTCAATTCTTCTCTACCTGGTCCTTGCCTCCTAGTTTTGCTTGTTCCACAGCTGACCCTCTATGAAGAAGAAGAATTTCATCAGTTGGTGCTGACGACCACCAAGAGGACCAGACGTGCTGTTTCTTCTCCTGGACATAACATCCACTGACGGCTTCCCTTAGACTTGCTGGTGGCACGCTAGGACACTCTATATATTCCTCCCATGAATTTTCTGACAAATTACAACAGGTTATAGACTCCATCACAAATAGTCTTGAGTCACGACAGAGCCCCTTATGGAACCCTTATTAGTCTTTTGTTAATGATTACCTTAGGACCCTTTATTTGTAATAAGATTACTGATTTTATAAAACAGCAGATTGACTCCTTGGCATCAAAACCTTTGCAAATACATTATCACAGACTTGATTTGGCTGACAGAGGCCTGGCTGAACCTGAGAGTGACAGACCTCCTTTTCGGATGGCATAAAACTCAGAATTATGCACTGAGACATCCAACCTTGGCAGGGCAAGGACACCAGTAAGGGGTGCAAGGCAAAGCACTGCAGGGGGAGGACCCTATCATCCGCCTCTGAGTCCCCCGTGAAGCAAACCTGATTTGCATGGAGGTTGGTGTCAGCAACAAAAATTGTTTCCCTGGAAACTGTGGCTCTGCCTCCCCTCCCCAAAAAGACACAGAGAGCCTTATAAGATGCAGGAAGATTGGTTTTACATTCACCCCGTGGGAGGAATTGGGTCAATACTTCACCCCTCTGGTTATGCCCACCAAACCTGCTGTTAAGGTCTCTGCCCCTCACCCCCGATTTCCTGCCTCAAGTTAAATTATAACGAAGGGATGAGATGCCAGGAACCATTTCTCTGCTTGATAAGCTTTGAAACAATGGAAGCCCTCAAGACAAGTTTTATTTCCCCTCTGGGCAGGCCATTTCCCCTCAGGTAAACCATTTATCAGTAATCAAGTGAGACAACACACAGTTGTGGTAATAAACATGGTTTCGGCCATTGTTTGTTGCAAGGAACATTCCACTTTGAAGTTTGCTCCCCCTCCTCCTCCTCCAGCATCTTCCCCCATGCTCCCCCTTCCCTAAAGCCTTAAAATGCCTGTGAACACAATAAAATTTTGCAGCTTGATCAGAAACCTGTCTTGCTGTCGTTCTTTCGTGTCTCTTGTCCCTGTCATTCCAGGTCTTTAGGTTCCTAGCCCCTGTTCACCGCCCCGCTGGTCGGGGCATTACTGTATGACTGATTGGTTAATAATATGGGGTCACTGCATTTCAGCAGACTGAAAAGACAGGATGTGATGTCTAGGTATAGCTTCTGTTGAAAGACATTCAGTTTCCTCACATAGCAGGCTATGTGCTTTGTCATACGTGAGACCCAGGTTCAAGCCCTGGCCCTTTTGAGAGTGCCATAGCACCAAGGGAAGCTCTGGTGCTATGGTGTCATGCCCTTCCCTTGTCTCTCTGTCTGTGAATTTGCCTGTATGGAGGGGTCCCTGACTCTGCAAGTGAGCGAGGAAGGAGGGAGGGAGTCACACAGTCTGTCTTACCAGGTACTTCATTTCTTCATGCAAACTCCCATTTTTGTCAACTGACCCCCTTTTCTTAAGAGGCAGCCTAATACCCAGAGCAGACTTAAGCCCAAAGCCATTACTTCATCAAGAGTTAATGAGTGTAATCTAAACCACCTATCATTAGTCAGTACTAGTCAGTTTGGAGAAGACAGTGTCAGAACAACATCTGGGGCATACTCTCCTTAGCAGTTCAGGAAGCTGTGATCAAGGGTGAACAATGACTGGAAAATGTCCAGAGCATACAGGAGATTCAGTAATTGTTTCTCCTGTAAATTTTAGTTCCATTGATGAGTCTGCATTCCTAGGGAAAGAGAGGGCTGTCTGGGAGTATGGATCAACCTGTCAGCACCCATGTTCAGTGGGGAAGCAATTACAGAAGCCAGACCTACCATCTGCACCCCATAATGACCTTGGGTCCATACTCCCAGAGGGATAAAGAATAGGAAAGCTATCAAGAGAGGGGATGGGATATGGAGTTCTGGTGCAGGGAAATGTGTGAAGTTGTACCCCTCTTATCCTTTTTATTTTTGTCAGTGTTTCCTTTTTATTATTAAAAAGGAAAAAACATGGGTTGGAAGAATTAACATCATCAAAATGAATATACTACCCGGAGCCATATACAAATTTAATGCTATCCCCATCAAGATCCCAAGCACATTTTTAGGAGAATAGAGCAAATGCTATAAATGTTTATCTGGAACCAGAAAAGACGTAGAATTGCCAAAACAATCTTGAGAAGAAAGAACAGAACCGGAGGCATCACACTCCCAGATCTCAAATTGTATTATAGGGCCATTGTCATCAAAACTCCTTGGTACTGGAACATGAATAGACACACTGACCAATGGAATAGAATTGAGAGCCCATAAGTAAGCTCCCACACCTATGGACATCTAATCTTTGACAAAGATGCCCAGACTTTTAAATTGGGAAAGCAGAGGCTCTTCAACAAATGGTGTTGAAAACAATGGGTTGAAACATGCAGAAGAATGAAACTGAACCACTATATTTCACCAAATACAAAAGTAAATTCCAAGTGGATCAAGGACTTGGATGTTAGACTACAAACTATCAGATACTTAGAGGAAAATATTGGCAGAACTCTTTTCCGTATACATTTTAAAGATGTCTTTAATGAAACTAATCCAATTACAAAGAAGACTAAGGCAAGCATAAATCTATGGGACTACATCAAATTAAAAAGCTTCTGCACAGCAAAAGAAACTACTACCCAAACCAAGAGACCCCTCACAGAATGGGAGAAGATCTTTACATGCCATACATCAGACAAGAGGCTAATAACCAGAATATATAAAGAAATTGCAAATCTCAACAACAAGAAAACAAATAATCCCATCCAAAAATGGAGGGAGGACATGGACAGAATATTCACCATAGAAGAGATCCAAAAGGCCAAGAAACACATGAAAAAATGCTCCAAGTCTCTGTCAGAGAAATGCAAATAAAGACAACAATGAAATACCACTTCACTCCTGTGAGAATGTCAGACATAAGAAAAGATAACAGCAGCAAATGCTGGAGAGGTTGTGGGGTCAAAGGAATCCTCTTGTACTGCTGGCGGTAATGTCAATTGGTCCAGCCTCTGTGGAGAACCGTCTGGAGAACTCTCAGAAGGCTAGAAATGGACCTACTATATGGCCCTGCAATTCCTCTCCTGGGGATATATCCTAAGGAACCCAGCACACCCATCCAAGAAGATCTGTGTACACATATGTTCTTGGCAGCACAATTTGTAATAGCCAAAACCTGGAAGCAACCCAGGTATCCAACAACAGATGAATGGCTGAGCAAGTTGTGGTATATATATATGAATAGTACTCAGCTATAAAAAATGGTGACTCACCGTTTTCAGCCGATCTTGGATGGACCTTGAAAAATTCATGTTAAGTGAAATAAGTCAGAAACAGAAGGATGAATATGGGATGATCTCACTCTCAGGCAGAAGTTGAAAAACAAGATCAGAAAAGAAAACACAAGTAGAACCTGAACTGGAGTTGGCATATTGCACAAAAGTAAAAGACTCGGGTGAGTGGGTGGGGATAATACAGATCCAAGAAGGATGACAGAGGACCTAGTGGAGGTTGTATTGTTATGGAAAACTGGGAAATGTTATGCATGTATAAACTATTGTATGTACTGTCAAATATAAAACACTAATTCCCCAATAAAGAAATTTAAAAAAAATCCTAGCATTCTGATTTTATGTTATAATAAACCAAGTGACCACCTAGTTCATTATCACTGCCACCCATCCCCTGCCCAATTGTACTGGAAACTAAAAAGAAGAACAACATGCCCCTCCCCCCCCACCAAAAAATGAAGATGAAGTTAGAACAGTCTCACCACTCAAAGTCACATGATTAGCAAGAAAGATGGCTCTCAGAATCACTTCTATTTTTTCCTTTATCTCAATCTCTCTGAACTTGCCCACCAATATGAAAGTTATACCTGTTGTTTTGTTAGTTAATTAGTTAGCTAGTTAGTTTTAGATAGAGACAAAGAGGAAGAGAGTTTTCACCAAAGAAGCTTCCTTCAATGTGGTAGGGGGCAGGCTTGAGCCTGAGTCATACATATGACAAAGCAAAGTACTATTCAGATTAGCTTTTTCACAGCCCGACCAGTTAATTTATAATGGCAGCTGCAGTTGTGAAAATTCATTTATGCATTCATTCATTTTTCTACCTCTGGAAGTGGAGCCTCTTCCATGTGTGATTTCACAGTTCCAGGTCATTTTTATACATTCAAATAGAGACAGAGAGGAAAGGGACAGGGAGGAAGCATAATGGTGATGCACAGGCCTTTCCTACCTGAGGCTTCAGCATTATGGGTTCAATTTCCAGCACCATCATAAAGCAGAGCTGTGTAATGCTCTTGTTTAAAAAAAAGAAGAAAAAAATACTGTTGACTGTAAAACATTAATCCCCTAAGAAAGAAATAAAATATAAAACAGAGAGAAAGGGAGGCATGACAGCACTGCAACTTTTTCTGTTGCCAAAGCACCTCCCATTAGTAACAGGATTTGAACCTGGGCCATGCATATAGCAATACAGGTTCCCTACTTGGTGAGCTAGCTCTCTGGCCCAGAAACATTTGACATCACTCCATGCAGCAACAGCAAGGAAAGGAAGACCTGGTAACATCCAAGACATCTCATTTAGCCCCAGAGAGAAGAAAATCCCCCCCTTGTTAGTCTTTGCTCCTGGCCAAGTTCAAGAGAGCAGACTCCCTCAAACACCACTGGTGCCAGGGTATGAACCTGGATATAAGGAAACTTGGCCAAATGGCTTCCATCTGGTCTTCATCCTGCACAACACATTCCTACAGACACAGCATAGCCAGTGCATTTCACTGTTCTAAAAATAGGCCCAACATTTATTCCTGGCACATTTTTTGGGTCATCCAAGCAGAGTGGTTTTTCCTAGCAGATCATGTCTGGGGGCCCAAAAAGCTGAGGTTTTTGGGGAGCAAGTACTGCAGCTCCTGCCCCATCACTGGATGCAGGCTCTGCCTCTGGCCTCTACATAGACCTCAGCAGTTCTCTATCACCTCCCTGTCTCTGGCTCCTGGTTAGTAAAGTGAAAGAATAGTCATGACAAGCCTGCTATTGTACAGGTTTTGTTTCATTCCAGTTGTGTAAATATATGGAAAGATATTGTGTAAGTTTTAAGATTGATTGATTGAAAGACAGAGAGAGATCAATACAACATATTTGATGCAGGAGATCAAACCCAGCACATCACACTTGAAAGGAATCTGCCCTATCCTCCCGATCCACTTCCCTTTTGTTTTTGATAGAGAGAGAAAGAAATTGAGAGGGAAGGGGAAGATAGGAGAAGAAAGAGAGACAGTTGCAGCACGGTTTCACCACTTGTAAAGCTTCCCTTCTGCAGGTGGGGAACAAGGACTTGAACCTAGGTCTTTGTGCATGGTAACAAGGTGTGCCACCGCTTGGGCTCCCTGGACACTTTAAAAGATACTGTTCAGGCTTGGGGGAATAGCTTCCTCTTACAGCACAGGACTTATATGTAAAGACTGAGGGCAGTAAATTCAATCCCCAGAGCCAAACTGAGTGGTGTTGTGGTTCTTTCTCTGTCTCCCCACCCCCACATCCTGCTTTCTCTCTCTCATGACTTTTTTTTGGTAAATATTTATCTGTTTATTAATGACAGAGAGAAGGAAAAAGAGTCGATGCATCATTCTGATACATGTGATGCCAGGTATCAAACTCAGGTTTCATGCTTGAGAGTCTAATGTTTATCCACTCTCTACCTCCCAGGATGCTCATAATTTTTAAAATTAAAAACAGAATAAAATATTATGTAAATGTACATTTTTTTCTTTTTTATTATTTATTTATAAAAAAGGCAACACTGATAAAACCATAGGATAAGAGGGGTACAACTCCACACAATTCCCACTGCCAGAACTCCATATCCCATCCCCTCCCTTTCCTATTCGTTAGCCCTCTGGGAGTATGGACCCAAAGTCATTGTGGGATGGAGAAGGTGGAAGGTCCGGCTTCTGTAATTGCTTCCCCGCTGAACATGGGCGTTGACAGGTCGATCCATACTCCCAGCCTGCATTTCTATTTCCCTAGTGGGGCAAGGTTCTGGGGAATCAGAGATCCAGGAGAAATGTATATTTTTGTTTTATAGTTTTTATTTTATTGTAGTTGCCAGGACTACTTCTAGCCCCAAAAAGTAAATGTCACCAGAACTAAATACATTCAACATTAAGGAAATGTTTTCATTCCTTGGCCTCTCCTGTTATGAGTCAGGACTCTGGACATGCATGTAGTCCCTCATACACCCTCCAACTTGCTAGACTGGTCATAAATGTTTCTTAGATCATTTCTCCCTTTTTTCAGACAAATATTGGTAACTTGTCTAAAAGTCCTAATAAAGAGCAGAGCTGCATGCGCACACATTACAGTGTGCAAGGACATAGGTTTAAGCCCTAGGTCCCTTCCTGCAAGGGGAAAGCTTCATGTGTGGACAGAATATGATGGGGCTGGATCTTTGTGGATACTTTTTTCCAATGGATTCCTGATGGACAGAGCCTGTCAAACTGTCTTGTAACATAAAGAAACCTGTCTAGAAATAATCATAGCAGTCATCTATTTGGAAAAGATTAGTCGAACTAGGTTTCTTTTCCTAGAAATCCGATGTACCCCAAGTTCATGAAGCCTCCAGTTCTCATAAGCTGTTCATCCCTTAAAGAGATGACCAATGAGAAAGTGACTTCTAAGCAGCCTAGTTTCTTTGGGTAGTTGTCATCAAAGCCTGAACTTTAGACTTCTTTGGACATATGTTCAGAGGGTGTGTGTGATGGTCCTGTAGACTCAGTCACAGTCACAGAGAGCAGGTGTGGGTGGAGTCTGGGGTGACACAACCACACAGGCCATGTAGCCCCAGAATCAGGAAGCTTGGCCCTCAGAATCCAGCTACCCACTCAAAGATAAAGTGACAACATCTCTTGATGTGCCTTGCAGTGACATGAAGACTTTAAATTTTTTCTTTTTTTATTTATTATTGGATAAATACAGAGAGAAATTGAGAGGGGAGGGTGAGATACAGAGGAAGAGAGTCACCTGAAGCACTGCTTCACTACTTGTGAAGCTTTCCCCCTACAAGTGAGGACCAGGGGCTTGAACATGCATCCTTGTACACTGTGATGTGTGTGCTTAACCAGGTGTGCCACCACCTAGCCCTAAGATTCTGTGTCTGTGTGTGTCTGTGTGTCTGTGTGTGTGTGTGTGTGTGTGTGTGTGTGTGTGTGTACACTATGCACCTATTATGTTCCAAGCTCTCTTCACCTGGTTCTGTTAGTAAGAAATATGAAGTGTTAATGCCAGCAGGTAGCACACCTAGTAGAGTGAACACATTGTCATGCATAAGCACCCAGGTGCAAGGCCTTGGTCCCCACCTTTAGGGGGAAAGCCTTACTAGTGGTGCATCAGGGGTTGCAGGTGTTTCCTCTAATTTCCTCTTTCTGTCTCTCCTTATCTCTGTCATCTTCTACCAAGAAAAATGGCCACCAGAAGTGGCGTCATGCAGCACTGAGTACCAGCAATAACCCTGATGGCAAAAGAAAAAAGAGAACTATAAAGCATCTCTCTAGAAGATCCATCCAAACCTTACAGCTGTCCTCGACTTTATCTACATCAGAACATCTCTTAGTTCAGTGCTTCCTATTCAGAAACATAAATAGGAATTCACTCTCCATGGTGACACAGCAGAAGACAGAGGAGGGGATTTAGGGACAAAGAGGCAGCAAGATGATGGATGTATGGCCTGGGCCTGTGATATAGTAACCAGTCATCTAGTTATTAATTCCCAAAATGTCTAAACATCGCCTGTACTGAGTCAGTACCTGGGAAAGCCTGGCAAGTCAGCCATTAGCAATTTGGAGCAATTTTTCATAAGTTTGTTTGCCTTTTTGATCTCTTCTGTAGTGAATGTTTTATTCATATCCTCTGCCCATTTTTGGATGGGGTCACTTGCTTTTTTGTTGCTAAGTTTTCTGAGCTCTTTGTATATTTTGGTTATTAGTCTCTTGTCTGATGTATGGCTTGTGAAGAGCTTCTCCCATTCTGTGAGGGGGTCTCTTTGTTTTTGTGAAAGTTTCTTTGGCTGTGCAGAAGCTTTTCAATTTGATGTAGTCCCATTGGTTTGTTTCTGCTTTAGTCTTCCCTGCAATTGGGTTTTTTTCATCAAATATGTCCTTGAGGCTTAGGTGGAAAAGTGTTCCACCAATGTTTTCCTCTAAGTATTTGATAGTTTCTGGTCTAACATACAGGTCCTTGATCTATTTGGAGTTGATTTTTCTTCTGGTGAGATAAGGTGGTTCAGTTTCATTCTTCTGCATGTTTCAACCCAGTTATCCCGGCACCATTTATTGAAGAGAGCCTCCTTCCTCCATTTAATATTTTGGGCCTCCTTATGAAAGATTAGATGTCCATAGGTGTGGGAAAGTAGATCTTAAAAGCTCTCCTCACAAAAGAAAAATGTACAGTATGAATTATGAAAATTAGAGTTAGTTTAGTAATCACTTCATAGTCTACAAATATATCTAATAATTATCTTGTATAATTTGAACTAATGTATTACTTAGTGTAAGTTATAACACAGCAAAATGTGGGGTGGGAGAAGTCTACATGATTTAATGGGTAAGGTCCTTCTGATACTTAAGGGAGAAATAACACCAGCATTGCATATTTCCCTGAGAATAGAACAAGAAGGAACGTCTTAGAGCTTATTTTAAGAAAATGGCATAACCTTGATGGCAGAGTACATTACAAAGAAAACTGCAGATTAATTTCTCATATACACATAGATAGAAAAAGAAAAAAAAGAACACCAGAGGCTTCAAAAACAAAAGGCTTATTCTTGAAAAATAAATAAATAAAATACAGCAACATACAAACTCATATAAAAAATATGATCCATAATAACTACAACAAAAAAACAACAAGGGCAACAAAAGAGAATAAATAAATATTTAAAAAATATATGATCAAGGGGGGTTGGGTGGTAGTATTTGAACCTATCTGACAATTTATAACACAACATTTAAATAATTAATACAACAATATATAGGTGCTCAACTTCCTTTATTACCAAATAAATGCAAATTACAACTCTTTTTTTTTTTTCCAGAGCACTGCTCAGCTCTTGCTTATGCTGGTGCTGGGGACTGAACCTGAGACTTCAGAGCCTCAAGCATGAAAGTCTTTGTGCAGAATCATGATGCTGTCTTTCCCACCCTGCAATTACAATCTTGATGAGATTCTGGCTATACAGCCAACAGAATAGCTAAAATCACAGAATGCCAGGTGCTGACATTGTGAAAATGTAAAACAGCTGAAACTCTTCATTGGGAGGGTATGAAAATTTGTCCAGACGTTCTAGAAAACTGATTGTATCTACTAGAAACTGGGTATATACTCTGTGTCTCAGTAACTCTCTGCCATGTACGCTTAACCCACTGTGCTGCCACCCAGCTCCCCATCAGTAACTCTCTTCTAGGTATACATGTGTCCAACAAAGATGAGTTCATTGATTCACTAAAGGAGATGTTCATGGAGCAATACTTATAATAGCCAACTGGAAATAACCCTTTTTTTTTTTTTTTGCTGGGGCTCAGTGCCTGCACTATAAATCCACTGGTCCTGGAGACCATTTTTCCCATTTTGTTGCTCTTGTTGTTGTTGTCAGTGTTATTATTGCCATTGCTCTTGGATTAGACAGAGAGAAATCGAGAGAGTAGGGCAGGACAGAGAGGAGGAGAAAACGATAGACACCTGCAGACCTATGATGCGACTGCCTATGATGCCACCCTCCTGTAGATGGGGAGGAACCAGATCCTTATGCCAGTCCTTGAGCTTCACACCATGTGTACTTAATACACTGCGCTACCATCCACCCCCAACCCATCTCTGATACAATGAAAATCAACTATGATGGACTGAGAGGTGGTGCAGTGGGTAAAGTGTTGGACTCTTAAGCATAAGATTGCAAGTTCTTCCCCAATATCCCATTTTTTAAAGATAGATCAAAGAGACAGAGAAGGGGGTGGAGGGAGAATTAACAGAAACCACAGTATCGAAGCTTTCCTCAATATAGTGGGGTCTGGGCTCAAACCAGGGTTACACATATGGCAAAGCAGCATACTATCCAAATGAATTATACATATAATGTATATGGGGGATAAGTGAGGGGGTAGGGGAGATAGCATAATGATT
This sequence comes from Erinaceus europaeus, assembly GCF_950295315.1. Classification (NCBI taxonomy): domain Eukaryota; kingdom Metazoa; phylum Chordata; class Mammalia; order Eulipotyphla; family Erinaceidae; genus Erinaceus; species Erinaceus europaeus. The sequence continues at coordinate 74,719,990 of NC_080170.1, forward strand.
ATGCAGAAAGACTCATGCCTGAGGCTCTGCGGTCTCAGGTTCAGTCCCCAGCACCACTACAAGCCACATATGTAAATGACATTTTGTTACTACAATGAAAATGACTTTGACCTTCCAGACCCTTTGCAAAGTCCTAGATGTGCCAGGAATTTCCAGTTCACACTTTGAAAAACTCTCATAATTCAATTAGACAAGTTACACTGTGCATAAATATGAATTAGTTCCCTAAACACAATGAACAAGACTTGATGAAAAGGAGAGGAAGAGGCAAAACTTTTATAAATTAGAATAGGGGATTCTGACTCAGAGGAGCTTGAGGATGTGTGGGGGGTCCTCTTCATGCTTTCTCTTGATCTGCTAGGTATGTTCAGTTTGTAAAACTCTTGGACCTGTATATTTGCAGCAGTGCTCTTTACATTTTTCCCACTTCAATAATGGGCCAAGAAAATTATCCAAAGTACTCTAAACACTTACTGGATGCTAATCTCTTGACTTCTACTTGGAGCCAGAAATTCAGCCAAAGAAGACAATAAGGTTTTGATTTCCACACCCTCTGGACCTTTTGAAAATGACTCCATGGGGCGTGGGGGCGGAGGGGGGGTTATAGAGTCGTTCTGGGTGTGGCGGCACCACCACCTTAATCCTCTTGGTGCCTGGCTGTCTCCCAGATATAGCCCAGATACACATGCAGCAGTGTCACAATAGCTAGCTTTGTCCTCTCTCTCTCTCTCTCATAACCCTAAAGCTATAGAAATTTATTATGATGATGATGATTTTGGACAGAAACTGAGATAGAAGGGGTATATATAGAGGGAAACAGAACGAGACACTGGCAGCACTGCTTCACCACTAGTGAAGCTTTCCCCCTGCAAGTGGGGACCAGGGGCTTGGACCCAGGTCCTTGAACATTGTAGCACTTGCATTCTAACTGGTGCACCACTGCCTAGTGCCTTCTTTGTCCTTTCAGGAAGTGGACCATGTCCACTGAGATGTGTGGGGAGAGGGACCTGAAGCTGGATGGAAGTTTGAATGTGGCCTGTGTAGAGACCGCAAGAAGCGGACTCCTTCCTACCGCAACATCGTCAGCTGTGGCTCTTGTGTTCAGGTGGCTTGTGCCCACGTTGTATGATAGGGCTAGTTGGCATTACAAGCAGAAAGAGGGACAGGAGACATGGAAGCAGTCAAGATGCTTCCTACACCGGAAGACTGGCCCATGGAGCAGGGATTTACTTGTCTTCTGTCTCTGACTGGGTCTATTCATTGAACAATTTGGAGAAGGAAACCAGTGGAGGGGACATGGAGGTGGTGTGGTCTATCATCTATTGTGTGTCCCTCCACCCCCCACTTTGAGGACCACAGAGTTAGCTGTCCCCTCCACAGAGCTCTATCCTTTCTTCTGGAAACCTCTGCCTTTGAGAGGTATCTGCAGTTGATGTGTATAAAAGCTTTGAAATACACTGGGGATACAAGCCCAGGGCATGAAAGTTTCCATTTGGTGAGGGAGGGCCATGAGGTTGAGAAGAAGAGCATAATGGATTTCAATTCACTGGTCATGTGTGTTTCCTAACGGAATATTTGCCATATTCTGGTTTCTCCCACCCCTCTTCTGGCCCTATCCTATGGCCTTCCTCCTCCCTGACTACACTTTTGTCATCAGTCTTTTATATGCAAGCCCTTCTCCCAGTGATCCTAATTTGAGTGCACCATCTGGCTTCCGGCTGCCACATGAGCATCATGCGCCTCCTATAAGTTAGCTCACATAGTCCTCACTCTGCCTGCCAAATGCAGCTTCATTTATTGAGTATGTTTTATAGATGAACGGCCTGGTGCAGAGACTTTGTCACTTTTTGCCCAAGGTCACACAACTAGCAAGAGACTTGGATTAAGCCCAATTATTGGGTAAAAAACTCAGTTTCTTGGCCTATGAAATAGCTCACTTGGAGCCTGGCCCCCACCACACTGAAGAAAACTTTGTTGTTGTGGTCTCTTTCACTCTCTTTCTACCTCTTCTGTGTGTATCTAAAATACAAACAAGCAGGGAGTCAGGCAGTAGCGCAGCAGGTTAAGCACAGTTGGCACAAAGCACAAGGACCAGCATAAGGATCCCAGTTTGAGCCCCCGTATCCCCACCTGCAAGGGGGTCGCTTCACAGGCAGATGGTGAAGCAGGTCTGCAGGTGTCTATCCTTCTCTCCCCCTCTCTGTCTTCCCCTCCTTTCTCCATTTTCTCTCTGTCCTATCCAACGACATCAGTAACAACAATAATAACTACAACAATAAAACAACAAGGTCAACAAAAGGGAATAAATAAATGTTAAAAAAAAACAAGAAAACACTTCCTCAATTCCAGGGTAGCCCTCCCTCCACAGCCGCACCAGACTGCCCACACCCAGTCCTTTTGATATTTGATGTAAACTGCACATGATATCATGTGTGTTGAAACAACTGTGATATAAATTCATGATTATCTGGCTACTGCCTGGCTGACAGAGGCCTGATAATTGCCATCTAAACTACATTCCCAACAAACTTTGTAGGACCTCTGACCCGAGGCAGCAGCGTGTAGATTTGAATTGGTCACTCATGGTCAACTATGGGGGGAGTGGGGACTACAGAGGTTTTAAATTAAACCTAGGACTATGGAGACATAATGGTTCTGCAAAAGACTTTTATGCCTAAGGCTCTAAAGACCTCAGTTAAATCCCCAGCACCACCAGAAGCCAGAGCTGAGCAGGGCACTGGTAAAAAAAAAAAAAAAAAAATTAACCTAGATCTTCAGAATCAATCTCTCAATCTCTCTCTCCCTCGATCTCCCTCTCCCTCTTTCCCTCTGTCTCTCTCCTGATTGTGCTATAATGTTTCCCTTGGCTTTGAGAAGTATGTGGGGGTTGGGGAGGGACAGAGTGTCTGCTCGAGTTTAAGACTCCATTCCTCTTGATCTTTCTGTTCACTCTTGGTGTCTGTTCCTATACAGTTCTCTGGTACCCACACCACACTGGTGGCTGAAACTCCCCTGACTTGTCCACTCCATGTCTCATTTGACTGAGCCCCAGCAAGCTTATGCTTTTCTGACTGCCCTATGACTTATTCTCACTGCCCTGTGCTGTGCATGGTCTACCACTGTCTACAATCACATGCCTTTATCTGGTGTTGTCAGGGTAAGCTCAGGTCCTGTAGGTCCAGTCCAATGATTCTGTCACACCAGTGAAAACTCTTGTCACTTGAATTAACTGAGCTGCAAGGGAAGTTTAGATTTGTGAAAAGCAGGCTATATTGCTGCTCCATGGGAAGCAAGTGCTGTGTTTTGGAAAGAAAAGGAGAATGAGTTAGGCAGGGCAGCTGACTGGCTCTAGGCTCTATTCTGTGCTAGATGATGGGGCTTAGTCGATGGAGGTTTGGGCAGAGCACAAAGACTTGCTCCAGTGAAAACCAATTCTCCCCTGTCCCCACCCCTACACACATACATCCTGATCCTGAAATCCACTGGATCTGAGGAAGCAAAACAAAATAAAAACTATACCCCTCCCCATTCTCCAATCTAAAAAGCAGTGGAATCCAGGAAGTGGTGGGAGTGATAAATGAAGAAGCCACAGATAAGGGAAGTGGGCTAATTAGTGAAGAGGAGTCAGAGAAGGATCCTGGGTGCCCTGAGTGATAGGGACAGGGGTTGAGTCACAACACAAGGTCAGGAAGCTGGGGCTTCTGGCTGGAGCTGCCTCAGAGTGGAAATTAATGCTGAGCTCTGGCAGCATGTCAGTGGATGGTAAACTCTGGGGGGCTGGGGCTAGAAGCTGATCAGTGGTGGCCTGTGTGCTCCCAACACCTTTCCACAAGTTATCTGAAGACCTCTTAGTTTATGTGCATGAGCCCACCCCTCAGGATTCAGGGAACCCAAAGGATGACCTACAGGAGATTAGGGGTTGAACCCCAGTTGATAATGTGTCATGAAATGTTCAGTCTACCTGGAATGACCTTTTCCACCCTCAGTTCCCACCAAGATGGTGCCCCTAGATAATGTCAATTATCAGTTACTTAATGAAAGCTTTGGGACCTTACAGTAACAGATTTACCAATCCAAGTAAATCCATCCTGCAAGCTTTTTTAAGGCCCATGTTCTCTATTTGACCTCAAGAAACTCGGTCATTAGACACCTGTGTTGCTTCTAAGTTTAGGCTATTACGGATTGTGCCGATATAAACATAAGTGTACAGATATCTCTTTGGATGGGTGTGTTTGTCTCTTTTGGATAAATCCCTAGGAGAGAAATTGCCTGGTCATAGGGTGGGTTCATTTCTAACATTCTGAGTATTCTCTAGTCTGCTCTCACAGGACTTGAACTAATTTGCATTCCCAGCCCCCTACAACTTCTTCAACAGCTGTTGTTACTGTCTTTTCTAATGTATGACATTCTCACAGGTATATAATGGTACCTCATTATTGTCTTTATTTGTGTTTCTCTAATCATCAGTGACTTTGAGAATTTTTCTTTCCTATATCAGCCTTTTGGATCTCTTCTTTGGTGTTTATATATTCTCCCAATTTTTTTTTTGTTTTGTTTTGTTGTTGTTTTCTAATCTAAATAGAAAAAAAAAAGTAAGGAAAGAAGGATGGGAGGGAGGAATGAAGGAACAAATAAACCCAGAATCTACTATAGGCACCAGACAGAAATGATTGCGGTTACCAGATTACAAGACCCCTCCATCGTAGAAATTAAAGAAATTCAGGGGCATCTGTACAAAATCTTCACACAGATCTGGGAGCCCACATTGAAAACCCTGGTGAAGACAGGAGGCACTAAGGATTAAAAGATAAATCCTGTCTCCTGGAGATCCTGCTTATTTTATGGAAAAGAAATTAAGCCCAAGATATTGGGGCTCAGAAAGATTGGTTCAAAAGGCTTTGTTTTTCAAACATCCTCCAGAACTAAGTAGATATTATTTGCAGCAGGAACAGGGACTCACCGAATGTTCTTCCAAGAGAAATTTTTTGTCAAGGGAGGAGGCCATTCTCCAGGGAAAAGGGCAACCTTTTTTAAGAGCCACTGTTGACCTTGAGGATAAATACATTAGAGTGATTATGCCAGAATGGCAGCTCATACAGAACTCTGCTGCATGGCTTTTCTCTATAGAGATACAGTTGGATGAACTCCCTGTCTTCAGTGTCTTTTTAAAAAAACTTTTTAAAAAAAATCTTTATTTATTTGCTGAATAGAGACAGAAATTGAGAGGGTAGGGGGTAGTAGAGAGGGAGAGAGACACCTGCAGCACTGCTTCACCACTTGTGAAGCTTTCCCCCTGCAGGTGGGGACCAGGGGCTTGAACCTGGGTCCTTGCGCACTGTAACATATGCGCTCAACCAGGTGCGCCATCACCTGGCCCCTTCAGTGTCTTTTGGAGATAAAAATCAAACTGTGGAGTCTAAACTCTACTCCATCCTACTCCTGATTTGACATGCCACAAAGGACCCCAAGAGGGCCATTTCCATGGGAATCATCATATCTTACAGCAGCTGAATCTCCATTAGATGAGTCTATACTTAAGAGAGAATTCCAACTATCAGAATGCTTAAAAACTTAGCAAAATGTAATATACATACACATATATGAAAATATATGTGTGTGACTATAAATAAAATATATATGAAATACCATTCTTTCACTTTCCTTCCACTTTGTATCCCAGTGGATCTAATCCATCCCACCTAGGTCTGCTCACTTCAACATGTACACATCTCATCTCATTTATCCTTTTAGCTGGTTTGCACTTCTTTCTTTCTTTCTTTCTTTTTTTTTTTTTAAAAAAAACAATAAATGCAAGATCAGAAACCACATGGTTATATCAATAGATGCAGAGAAAGCCTTTGACAAAATACAACACCCTTTTATGATCAAAACATTACAAACAAATGGGAATCGATGGAAAATTCCTCAAGATAATGGAGTCTATATATAGCAAACCTACACCAACATCATACTCAATGCTGCAAAACTGGAAGCATTTCCCTTCAGATCAGGTACCAGAGAGGGATGCCCACTATCACCACTCCTACTCAGCATAGTGTTGGAAGTTCTTGCCATAGCAATCAGGCAGGAGCAAGGAATTAAAGGGATACAGCTTGGAAGAGAAGAAGTCAAACTCTCCGTATTTGCAGATGATATGACAGAAAAAACCTAAAGAATCCAGCAAGAAACTTTTGGAAACCATCAGAAAATACAGTAAAGTGTCAGGCTACAAAATTAACATACAAAAGTCAGTAGCATTACTTTATGCAAACACTAAGAAGAAAAAGAAATCCAGAAAACAGTTTCCTCTCTGTTCTTTTTAATAATCACTATTTCCATTCAAAATTATCAAGGGCCCCCATAGAACCTTGTTGTCAATGTGGGTCAACAATGGTAGAGAATATTGCATCCTTAGAAGGGAGGCTGGATAACATACTCTACCTGCCACCCAAGGAAGATGGGTCCTGAAATTGGGGCAGCTTGGAACATTTCTACTCATGACCACAGAATATGAGCTCAGATCTACAGGGATGCAGAGGTCACATAGACTCCTAAGATGAATATGGACCCCAGATCATGTCAGTGGGGTTTATAGTCAATAATATTTATACACCTTTCCCATATTTGGGAGCTACTCTCTTCCCAGATCCAGCTTTCTGGTCCTTTTTCCAGCCATGACATCATCTCCCCAGACAGTAACTTGGATCCACCTGCATATCAGATAACGGGCTCAAGTAAAAAACAAAAAAACAAAAAAACAAAAAACTAGTATAGTCATGGGCCATTTGGAATATAACTAAAATATGCCTACTAGCTATCTACAGAACGGAGATCCCCCCCCCCAACTTTTCATCTGCCCTAGTCCAGCCTTAGGTTCATGATTAGTCAACAACTTGTTTGGCTTTATATGTTAACTTTCTTTTCAGCCACCAGGTTCCAGATGCTACCATGATGCCAACCAGACTTCCCTGGACAGACTACCCCACCAATGTGTTCTGGAGCTCCAATTCCCCAGAACCCCACCCACCCCACTAAGAAAAGAAAGAGACAAGCTGGGAGTATGGATCGACCTGCCAAAGCCCATGTTCAGCAGGGAAGCAATTACAGAAGCCAGACCTTCCACCCTCTGCACCCCATAATGACCCTGGGTCCATGCTCCCAGAGGGTTAAAGAATAGGAAAGCTATCAGGGTAGGGGATGGGATACGGAGTTCTGGCGGTGGGAATTGTATGGAGTTGTACCCCTCTTATCCTATGGTTTTGCCAGTATTTCCTTTTTATAAATAAAATTTTTTTAAATTATCCAATGGGCCTATGAATTAGCTCGCCTGAATAGTGTACTGCTATACCATGTTCAAGCCCAGCTCCCACTGTATTGAAGGAAGCTGAGATGTTGTGGTCTCTTTCATTCTCTCTGCTCCCTGCTTTTTCTATCTCTATATAAACACAGAGAGAGGGTAGGGTGGATATTATCCAATAGCTCAAGAGGTAGCATAGGATTCTAAGTTCGATCCTTGCCATCACAAGTGCCAGAGTGATAGTCTGGTTCTCTCTCATTCTCTTTCTCCTCTCATAAATAAATATTAAATACATAAAAAGAGAAGGAAAAAAAGTCTTTTCTTTCATCTCCTTTCCTTGTCAGTTTATAATTTGCTTATTTATGATTTTACATTCTTTCTTGATTAAGCTTGTTAGTGGCTTGTTATATTTGTTCATTTTAATTTTTTAATTTTATTTATTATATTTATTTATTTATTGGATAGAGACAGTCAGAAATCTAGAGGGGAGGGGAGATAGAGCGTGAGAGAGACAGTGAGGTATCTGCACTCCACCACTTGTGAAGCTTCCCACCTGCAAGTGGGGACTAGGGGTTTGAACCTGAGAACTTGCGCACTATAGTAGTGTATGTACTTAACCAGGTGCACCACCACCTGGCCCCTCATTTTTCTTTAAAAGTAGGAATTTGTTAATAAATTAGGCTTCTTCTTTTTCTTTCTCTACCCCATTAAGAAAATTCTACTATTATTTTTATATACTTGATTTTTAAGCTTTTTATAATTTTCATCTTATTTCACTTTATTGTAATTCATTTTATTGTAATTTTCATTTTATTTCACTATTGTCAGTTAAAGTGAATGGTTTTGTGACTCTTTTTCTGATTATGGCTTTAAATGTAGCTCATGGTAACTACTATAATGTAGTTTATCCATAACCATAGCTTTTTAGAGTTTCTGAAATGTTAATGTGTATTTCTCCTTTTTTATTCAGAAGTTCTACAGTGCAAGGCTTTACACTGTCTAGGTGGAAGGACCCTTTGTTTTTGGTAATCACTTCTAATTTAAATCCATTGTGATCACAGAGTGCTATAGCATATTTTCTATTTAACTGGCAGAAACAGAGTAAAAGACTACAATACCAAACCTTCCTTCAGTGCAATGGTGGCTGGGCTCAAACTCAGGTCATGCACATAGCAAAGCAGCACACTATCCAAGTGGGCTATTTCACCAGTTTTCTTTAATTTTGGCACTTTGGAGGACTTGAAAGGATTCGGAGAACACTCCTAAGAGGTGTACCTGTAGATGGATGTCCATCAGTCCTATCCTGTGTATTTCATTAAAAAATGCCAGCTGGTGGAGCCCTACTGGGGGAGTCCTGAGTTTCCCAAACAGACATGATGGGCCTAGACTTCAAATAAATACCTCTCTACTGGTCATCTCTATCAGGAACAACAAAACAGAACCCTTTATGGGCCCCCATAGGACCTTGCCCTCAACTTGGAACAATGGTAGAGAATGTTCCATCCTCTGAAGGGAGGATGGACAACATACTCTATGCTACACTTGAGGAAGATGAGTCCTGATATTGGGTCAGCTTGGAATGTTCCTACTCATGACCACAGAATGTGAGGTCAGATCTACAGGGATGCAGAGTTTACATAGGCTCCTAAGTGGAATATGGGCCCCAGATCAGATCAAATTGATGGTGTTTATAGTCAACAATATTTATACACCTTCCCCATATTTGGGAGCTACTTTTTTCTCTGATCCAGCTTTCTGTTCCTTTTCCAGCCATGACATCATCTCCCCAGATAATAACTTGGGTCCACCTGCATATCAGATTTCAGGCTCAGGGGGAAAAAGAAAGAGAAAAAGAAAAAAAAATAGTATAGCCACAGGCCCTTTGGAATATAATTATGCCTACTAGCTATCTACAAAATGAAGGACCCCTCAACTCTTTATCTGCACTATTCCAGCCTTTAGGTTCATGATTGTTCTACAATTTGTTTGGCTTTGTATGTTAACTCTCTTTTGAGCCACCAGGTTCCAGGTGCTAGCATGATGCCAACCTGACTTCCCTGGACAGACAACCCCACCAATGTGTCCTGGAGCTCAGCTTCCTCAGAACCCTGCCCCACTAGGAAAAGAGAAAGGCAGGCTGGGAGTATGGATTGACCTGCCGACGCCCACGATCAGCAGGGAAGCAATTACAGAAGCCAGACCTTCCATGTTCTGCATCCCACAATGACCTTGGGTCCATACTCCCAGGGGGTTAAAGAATTGGAAAGCTAGAGAGGGGATGGGATATGGAGATCTGGTGGTGGGAATTGTGTGGAGTTGTACCCCTCTTATCCTGTGGTTTTGTCAGTGTTTCCTTTTTATAAATAAATAAATAAATAAGTAACTAATGCCAGCTGGGGCTGGGAAGACAGCATAAAGGTGATGCAAAAAGACCCATCCTGAGGCTCTGAGGTCCCAGGTTCAAGCCTAGTACCACCATAAAAGCCAGAGCATTGGAGATATATATATATATATAAAATGCTGGGTCATTAAATTAACCTTATAAAACCAATCAAAAGTCCTGACCAAGTTTAAAACATAAGCAAATACTATAGGAATTATCTTTAATATCAAATATGGAATGGATATATATATGTATTTTATTTATTCATTTAAAAATTATTTATTATGTAATTCCCCCCCTTTTGTTGCCCTTGTCGTTTATCATCATCGTTGTTGTTGTTATTGTTATCATTGTTGTTGGGTAGGACAGAGAGAAATGGAGAGAGGAGGGTAAGACAGAGAGGGGGAGTGACCTGCAGACCTGCTTCACTGCCTGTGGATGGACCCCCTGCAGGTGGGGAGCCAGGGGCTGGAACCTGGATCCTTATGCAGATCTTTGTGCTTTCTGCCACCTATGCTTAACCCGCCACACCACCGCCTGGCTCCCAATATTTATTCATTTTTTTTATTGAGAGAGATACAGGGAGAAAGATACAGAGAGAGAGAGGCCAGAACACCACTCAGTTCTGGCTTCTGGTGGTACCCAGGATTTAAAGCCTCAAGCTCAACCTCAAGCCTCCAGCACTACCACACAACCATTGTGCTGTCTAGGGAGACCCCCAGCTTAAGTGGAGTTTTTCTTGCTTGGTAATCCTGGAGGTTATTTGCACTTTAGTCTAACTTGGACATTTGCATTTACATAGGAACCAAACAGCCACCTAGGCTTTGTCCTAATGTCATGGAAAGGAAGTGGGGTACAGGTTGGTAGACTTGAACTTTGAGCATAAGAGGGGTAAGGAAGGCTTGCTTTAGCCTAATGCTAGGCATAGGGAATGATCCCTAGATCTCATCATGCTCCCTAGGAGAAAGCAAAGTTGGAAAGACACTGCCCTGGTTTTGGCAGATGGACAGCAGCAGCCTGAGGCTCTGAGCTTCCCCACAAAGCCACATGCTGGCCTGCCTAGGATGAATGCCCCAGCAGAGTGTGGCATTTACCTTGCCCTGGCTGGAGAGTTTCTGATAAGAGCCCTTGGAAGTTGGTGCAGCCACAGTGCAGAGAAAAGCATACAGCTCAACCCAACTCCACTGCAGCTCTAGGGACTCCGATTGGTCAGGAGGGCGGGGCTGAGAGAGGCCCTTATAATCCGTAGAGGAAGGGATAGTCCCCAGACACTTGGGAAGTTTGCAGCCTCCAAGGTACTCTGCAATTGGATCCTGTGTAGCGGCTGGCCAGCTACTTGCTACAATGTGCAAAGGACTGGCAGCCTTGCCCCACTCCTGCCTGGAGAGGTGAGGGTCAAAATCAACTGGGGCTTATGGGACTATGAACCCCCAGGGTCTCCAAACTTAACTAGGCAGGGGGTTCTCATCTCTGTTAGCTGCACAGACTGTTTTTTTTTTTTTTTTTTTTTTTTTTTTTTGGTGGGTGGGGAGGCAAGGAGAGAGTTCATAGAGTGGCTAGGTCAGACAGCATTTCGTGTCTAGAGGGGCTTGTTCAGAGTTAGAGGAGCCACACTGGGTGGAAATTCTGGCTCTGCTCCTTGCTTTTTGTGGCCTTGGGCTGTTAGTCCCCTTGAACCTCCTGATTTCCCTCTCCTCTGTAATGTGGGGATGGAGCCGCATAGCTTGGGGTGGGGGGAGTGGGGGATGAATGACTGTGCTGTGAACTCCAGAGAACACTTGTTAGAGCCCCATGGGTGGCAACCTTTATCAAAGCACAAGGACTGCTAGGGCAGACTGATGTGCAAAGGGGCACCAGGGACTTCTCACTCTTCTCTGCCTCCTAAGACCACTAGGTTAGAAATTCTCTTTCTTGGGTCAATGGAAGAACTCTGCAACTCCTCTATTGTCCTTACTTATTGCCAGGTAATATTATAGAGAGTATCCTAACATCTCAATTAAATAGAAGAAGAGAGAAATGTCTGATCTGTTAGAAAATCCAACCCAAGAATTTTACCAGAGGCAGATAGGTATTTATTTCTTTCTAATTTTGCTAATTCTTCTCCTTCTCCTTCATCTTTTATTTCATTTTTATTGTATTAGTGATTTAATAATGATTGACAAGACTGTGGGATAAGAGGGGTACAGTTCCATACTGTTCCCACCACCAGAGTTCCATATACCCTCCCCTCCACTGGAAGGTTCCCTTCTCTTTGTCCTTCTAGGAGTTTGGACTAAAGATTTTTATGGGATGCAGAAGGTGGTAAGTCTTGCTTCTGTAGTTGCTTCTCCACTGGACATGGGCTTTGACAGGTCTATCCATACCCCCAGCCTGTTTCTGTCTTTCCCTAGTGGGTAAGGGCTCTGGAGAGGTGGAGTTCCAGCACTCATTGGTGGGGTTGTCTGCCCAGGGAAGTCAGGTTGGTGTCATGGTAGCATCTCAACTTGGTGGCTTGAAAAGCATTAAGATATAAAGCAGAACTTCTTAACCAGGCAGGGCACTGCTCAACTCTGACTTATAGTTGTACAAGGGATTGAGTTTGAGACATTTGGTGCTTTAGGCATGAAGGTCTTTTTGCATAACCAGTATGCTGTTTCTCTAGCTCTATTATCACCCTCCTCCTCCTGCCCTTTTCTTCTCTTTATCCTTCTCAATTATGCCCTACTTCTGACTGTTAGAAGGGATGGAATAGAATTTGCTTTTTCTTTCATTATATAAAGGAGGTAGAGAGGTGGCTTTGCACAATATAAGGAACCCAAAAGGCATGGGTCAGGCTTGCCACAGCAGATACTAGTGGTCTACCTCTCACTTCTCTCAGGCTCTGCTCTCCTTCCTGATGACTTTCACTCCTCCCTCCCCAACAAAGGACCCCTGAATAACTTATGAAGAGATATCACTGTACACCAAAGCAGGGGCCTCTGGGGAAGAAGGTGATGGGGGTGGGGTCCTGGTGTATGATGGTAAAAAAGGACCCGAGTTGGTTGTGAGTGTTTTGCAGATACAGGAAGATGAGAGTGGATGCATGTAAAAGCAACTATACTGTGAACTATTAATGCCCCAATAAAGTAAAAAGAGGGAGAACACATACAACAGGGTAGCAAAGGAAATTTGTCGTCTAATGACTGGATGCAAAACCGGCTCTAGCTAGATTGTAATCAAGAGACAGATACTGGTCACTGGAGCAGTGTCAGGGAGGAGAGGGGTGTACACTATTGAGTGACGCTGTCTTAACCTTCTTTCAGCAGAAACTCCCCCAAACAGCACCATTATTTCCTTTTTTCTACTCGCTACTCGTGCAACTTGACTGCTATTTGACTTTCAGGACTATAGAGGAAGCAATGATTTATTATTTTATATTGTCATGGATGCCCGACAGACTGATAAATGGCCAACTCTAGAATGATTGAGACATCAACCTGCCAGGAGTTTTGTGATCCTGCTGCACTCCTTGCCATTCAGTGAGTGATTGACAAATGCTTGTAGAGTGTTTTGGCATTGTTACTCACTTGGCTTTATATGCTCTTGCAAATGTGTCTTGTATTTTTCCAGTGTTAAGTGAAAAAGTGGTAAGTGCTAAGTAGTTCCTCCATTGATTCCTGGTACTGTTCTGTACCAGGTGTACTTTCTACATTCATACTGAATTACTGTGTGTATGTTTTAATGTCTTGTAGAAGGCTCCAGAGTGTTCAAGGAGCCAGCCTCAATGCTCAGATTACCTAAACCCTTTAATCTATCGGACCATGAGAGAACCTTGAAGTTATTGGCTCTTGCTACTTCCTTAATGATCTTTTATCATGTCAAACAGAGCCTAATTTTTTATCACAGTGCTTCCTGAGAGAGAATGGCTTGGATTAGGGGAATAGGTAGCATAAATGGTTATGCAAAGAGACTTTCGTGCCTGAAACTCCAAAGTCCCAGTTTCAGTCCCCTGAACCACCATAAACCAGAGCTGAGCAGTGCTCCCATCAGGGAAAAAAAAAGAAAAAAAAAAAAAGGAGAATGGGTTTGAGAGATGGGGCTAGAATGCTTTTAGAATCTGGGAGTCTAAGGAGGAAATGAGACTTAAATAAATGCTTCCAAACTCTTCTCTGGTTCTCCTCCCACTTACCCCCACTAACACACACACACACACACACACACACACACACACACACACCTCCCTACTTTTTCATTATTTCTTCTCCAAGCTATGAAAGGAACATGGACATACCTCAGTGGTAGGCTAAAGATATTATGAGCCCATGTAAAATAAATTTGGCTGACATATAAACACTGAAAAGCAACTATGGCTCCTTTGTACTTGTTAGCTGCTTTTTAGCAGGCTTTCTTTTGTAGAGAAGATTTAGGTTCACCTCAGCAAAATCTTGGCAGCTCATTTGCCTCGAGTCCCCGAAGTGTAGCCAACCATAGTGGTACAAAATCAATTCTGTGTATTTAATTGAAAGTTCTACTGAAGAGTTCAACTACAACTTGCCTGTTGCAGGGGATATAATTCAACTGGAAAAACCTGGTTAATGTGTTATTTATCCCAATAGCTTGGTTAAGAAGCAAGGAACTATCACTACCAAATTTGTGTCTCTGAGCAGGTTATTTACATTTTATAGTGAAAGTGGGATTCTGTATTCCCTCTCATCCAATGAAAATGCCATTTATTCTTCCATTCTTTCCTCTCTCTCTCTCTCTCCCTCTCTCTCATTTTTATAGAGACAGGAATTGAGAGGGGGAGGGGAAGAATGACACTTGGAACACTGCTCCACCACTCATGAGACTTCCTCCCTGCGGGTGGGGAATGGGGCCTTAAACTGGGGTCCTTGCACAAGGTAATATGTGCACTCTACAGGGTGGGCCATCACATAGCCTGTAATATCATTTAAATACAATGAAATATACCTGGTTTCAGAAATTGGAGCAAGAAACAACAAAACAGGGATATTTTTCCCCTTAATTTCTACCCTGAGTTTGGGAACAGAAAATAATTGATTAGTGAAAAACTATCAAAAATTCAATGCTGAGCTATGACCAGAACAACCCATTTAGTCTAATGTTGATATTTAAGAAGGCAAATTTCTTTTTTTTTAGTAGTTCGTTCTTTTTTAAAAAAATTTATTTATTTATTTATTTATTTATTTATTTATTTATTTAACAAAGGAGACATTAACAAAACCATAGGATAGGAGGGGTACAACTCTGTACAATTCCCATCACCAGATCTCTATATCCCATCCTCTCCCCTGATAGCTTTCCCATTCTCTATCCCTCTGGGAGTATGGACCCAAGGTCATTGTGGGTTGCAAAAGGTGAATTCCCCGCTGAACATGGGCTTTGACTGGTCAGTCCATACTCCCAGTCTGCCTCTCTCTTTCCCTAGTAGGTTGGGCCTCTGGGGAAGCAGAGCTCCAGGACACACTGGTGGGGTCGTCTGTCCAGGGAAGTCTAGTTGACATCATGCTGGCATCTGGAACCTGGTGGCTGAAAAGAGAGTTAACATACAAAGCCAAACAAATTGTTGAGCCATTATGGACCTGAAGGCTGGAATAGTGCAGATGAAGTGTTGGGGGGTATTCCTTGCAGACTATTGTGTAATTCTGCTTTCAGGTATATATTTTGCCCTAGTTTATGACTACGTGTGAACATATACTCCATCTCAGGGGACCTGGTCTATATCTGGGTTTGGGGACTTTGTTAGGAAATGAACCACCTGGAATGGAATTAGAGAATACTATGAAAGGAAAGGTCTCACCCAAATGATGAAGCTGAAGGGTTGTCATTCCACACCTTAAGTCTCTGGACACAGTCTGAAGTGAAGCATTCTGAGGTGGCACTCGTTGCATTAATTATGTTGCGATGGGCGAATGCAATATTATTATATGTATTGAGAGAAGCATCCAGGGAAGTGCGTCCCACCCTAAGGTTCTAGGACTGGGGGAAATATAAATTCTATAGTGGAAATGTGAGGTTCCTGCCATCTTAGGGTTCAAGAAGACAATGGATAGTTATTGTTATCATCACATTATTTGGTAATTGGGTTAACTTTGAAAGGTCCCTTTGTTAGGGTTTGCTGTATAATACCCAGCATCATGTATATAGCTGTGCCACCAGATGCTTCTGTTCTCCCTGGTCTAGGCTTTTGAGAGAGTCAACATATCAAAGACTCAGCCCATGTATTAAAAAGACTCAGTCTGTGTTATAATCAATTTCTCCCCTCTCATATTAATTAAACAGTGATTTATATGACTACAGTTTAATAGGAGTGTACATAAACACCATTCCCACCACCAAAAGACTGTGTCCCATCCCACCCACCCTCCCCTGCCCCCGCCACGGGAAGCCAAATGTCACACAGTAAAAACCACAGGGTTTTTACATTGGTGCCCTACTCTAGATTTAGTCAGATCCTGCTTTTAGTTTCCCTTTCTGTTCTTCTTTCTAAATTTCTGGTCATGAGTGGGATCATCCCATGCTTATCTTTATCGTTCTGACTTAGCTCACTTAACATAATTCCTTCTAGCTCTGTCCAAGATGGGTCAGAGAAGGTGGGTTCATTGTTCTTAATAGCTGCATAGTATTCTATCATGTGTATATATACCACAGCTTTTTCAGCCACTCATCTGTTGTTGGGCACCTGGGTTGCTTCCAGATTTTAGCTATTACAAATTCTACTGCTATGAACATAGGTGTACACATTATCTTTTTGGTTGGGTGTTATGGAGTCCTTGGGTATATCCCCAGGAGAGGAATTACTGGGTCATATGGAAAGTCTATGTCTAGCCTTGTAAGAGTTCTCCAGACTGCTCTCCAGAGAGGCTGGACCAATTTACATTCCCACCAGCAGTGCAGAAGGGTTCCTCTGTCCCCACAGCCTCTCCAGCATTTGTTGCTTTGCTGCTGTCCTTTTTGATGTTTGCCATTGTCACAGGAGTGAGGTGGTATCTCAGTGTTGTCTTTATTTGCATTTCTCTGACAATCAGCGACCTGGAGCAGTTTTTCATATGTTTGTTAGCCTTTTGGATCTCTCTGAAGTGAATGTTTTGTTCATATCCTCTGCCTGTTTTGGGATGTGGGGTCATTTGCTTTTTTGTTGCTAAGTTTGCTGAGCTCTTTGTATATTTTGGTGATTAGTCTCTTGTCTGATGTATGTCATGTGAAGAGCTTCTCCCATTCTCTATTTGTTTGTGTGATAGTTTCTTAGGCTGTGCAAAAGCTTTTCACTTTGATGTAGTCCCATTGGTTTGTTTCTCCTTTAGTCTTCCTTGAGTTGGGTTAATATCATCAAAAAGTTCTTGAGGTTTAAGTGGGAAAGTGTTCCACCAATGTTTTCCTCTAAGTATTGATAGTTTCTGGTCTAACATCCATGTCTTTGATCCATTTGGAGTTGATTTTTGTTTCTGGTGAGATAAGGTGGTTCAATTTCATTCTTCTGCATGTTTCAAACCGGTTTTCCCAACAACATCTATTGAAGAGAGTTTCCTTTATCCATTTAATACTTTGGGCCCCCTTATCAAAGATTAGATGTCCATAGGTGTGTCAGTTTAGTTCTGGGCTTTCAATTCTGTTCCACTGGTTTGTGTGCCTATTTTGTTCCAGGACAAGGCTCTTTTGATGATGATGGCCTTATAATATAGTTTGAGATCTGGGAGTATGATGCCTCCATTTCTGTTTCTTTTCGTCAAGATGGTTTTGGCAATTCTAGGTGTTTTCTGGTTCCAGATAAATGATTGTAGTTTTTGTCCTATTTTCTTAAAGAATCTTAGTGGAATTTTGATGGGTATTGCATTAAATTTGTTACGGCTCTGGGGAGAATATTCGTTTTGATGATATTTATTCTTCCAATCCATGAGCATGGGATGTCTTTCCATTTCTTGGTATCAGTTTCTATTTCATAGTTTTCATTATACAAGTCTTTCACTTCTTTGGTCAGCTTTACTCCTAGGTATTTTGTTGATTTTGCTGAAACAGTGAATGGAAGTGATTTCTGGATGTCTTCTTCTTCAGATTTAGTGTTTGCATAGAGAAATGCCACTGATTTTTGTACATAGATTTTGTAGCCTGACACCTTGCTATATTGCCTAATAATTTCCAGTAGTTTTCTGCTGGATTCTTTAGGTTTTTCTATGTATACTATCATATCATCTGAAAATAGTGAGAGCTTGACTTCTTCCCTTCCAATCTATATTCCTTTGATTTCTTTCTCTTGCCTGATTGCTATGGCAAGAACTTCCAATACTATGTTGAAGAGTAATGGTGACAGTGGACAGCCCTGTCTCGTCCCCGATCTGAGGGGGAATGCTTTCAGCTTCTGTCCATTGAGTATGATATTGGCTGTAGGTTTGCTACATATAGACTCCACTATCTTGAGGAATTTCCCATCTATTCCCATTTTTTGTAGAGTTTTGAGCATGAATGTGTGTTGGATTTTGTCAAAGGCTTTCTCTGCATCTATTGAGATAATCATGTGGTTTTTGACTTTGCTTTTATTGATGTGGTGAATGACATTGATTGACTTACGTATGTTGAACCAGGCTTTCATTCCTGGGATAAATCCCACTTAGTCATGATGAACAATCTTTTTGATATACTGCCTTAACATTTGGCCAAGATCTTGTTTAATACTTTAGCATCTATGTTTATCAGAGATATTGGTCTGTATTTTTCCTTTTTTGCTGTGTCCCTATCTGCTTTTGGTATTAGGGTGATGTTGACCTTATAGAAGATGGATGTGAATGCTCCTGTTTCTTCGATTTTATGGAAAAGCTTTAGAAGTATGGGTATTAACTGTTTCTTGATGGTCTTGTAGAATTTGTTTGTGAACCCATCTGGTCCAGGACTTTTGTTGTTGGGGAGATTCCTAATAACTGTTTGTATTTCTTTGTCTGTGATTTGTGTATTTAGGTTTTGTAGTTGTTCTTGGTTCAGTTTTGGAAGGGCATATGTTTCTAGGAATTCTTCCATTTCTTCCAGATTCTCTAGCTTGGTGGCGTATAGTTCTTCATAGGAGTTTCGCATGATTTTCTGGATTTCTGTGGTGTCAGTTGTGATATCTCCTATATTGTTTACAATTCTATTAATGTGAGTCTTCTCCCTTTTCTTTTTAAGTTAGTCTGACTAGGGGTTTGTCAATCTTGTTTAATTTTTCAAAGAACCAACATTTGTCTTCATTGACCTTTTGTGTGATTCTCATATTTTTGATGTTGTTTATTTCTGCTCTAATTTTAGTGATTTCTGTCTTTCTGGTTGCCTTAGGGTTCCTTTGTTCCTCTTCCTCTAAGTACATAAGGTGTGCAGTAAGGTCGTTTATTTGAGCTTTTTCTTGTTGTTTAATATGTGATTTTATGGCTATAAGTTTCTCTCTCAATACTGCTTTATCTATGTCCCAAATATTTTGACAGCTCGTGTCTTCATTTTCATTTGTTTCCAGTAACATTTGAATTTCTTGCTTGAGTGTCTCTCTGACCCAGTGGTTCTTAAGCAGTATGTTGTTTAGTTCCAAATTCTGTGTCTTTTATTAATTTTCTGTTTGTTATTAAATGTTAGCTTTACTCCACTATGGTCTGAGAAGATACTTGGGATGATTTCAATGCTCTTGAATTTGTTGATGCTGTCTTTGTGGCCTAACATGTGGTCTATCCTTGAGTATGTGTTATGTGGATTTGAAAAGAAGGTGTATTCCAGTTTTTTGGGGTAAAGGACTCTGAAAATGTCCAGGAGGTTGGGTCTGACCATCGTTTCATTTAATACTATTTTTCTTTGTTGATTTTCTGCTTTGTTGATCTGTCTAAGTGTGAGAGTGGCGTGTTAACATCTCCCAGTATTAGTGTACTACTATTGATGTATTTCTGTAGTTCTTTCAGTAGGTGTTTAATGTATTTAGATGGTCCCTCATTGGGTGCATAGATATTAATAATTGTTAAGTCTTCTTGGCTGAATGATCCTCTAATCTTTATGTATTGTCCTTGCCTATATTTTATTACTTTATTTAATTTAATATCTATTGTGTCAGAGATGAGAATGGCTGTTCCTGCCCTTTTTGTGGTCCATTAGCCTGTATGATAGTTTTCCATCCTTTCACTTTAAGTCTGTGTTTATCTTGTTAGGTCAGATGGGATTCTTGCAAGCAGCATATGGTTGGGTTATGCTTTCTGATCCATCCTCCTACTCTATGCCTTTTGATGGATGAGTTTAAGCCATTGACATTTATTGATATTATGGATTTAATATATTGTAGTGCCATCATTCAACAATTTTTTATTTGCTCTGATATATTGCAAGTAATATAGTGATGTTCTTGTTTATAAGAGGTCTTTTTCATTCAGGGCTCAATAGATATCTTGCCATTCTCTTCTAGCTTTTAGAGTTTGAGTGGAAATGTCTGCTGATAGTCTTATGGGTCTTCCTCTGTATGTGACTTTTTCTTTTTCTCTTGCAGCCTTTGGGATTCTTTCTTTATCCTTACTTCTTTTCATTGTAACTCTGATGTGTCTTGGTGTCTTCAGGTCTGGGTTGATTCTGTTTGGAACTCTCTGGTCCTCTTGAATCTTAATGTCCTTTCTGTTGTTTAGGTCCGGAAAGTTTTCTTTTATTATTTCCTCTATAATTTTTACTTCCCCTTCCTTTAATTCTTCCTCTAGCAGGCCAATTATACGAATGTTACTTCTTTTGAGGTCATCCCATATGTCTCTGTTGTTGTTTTCAGTGACTCTCAATCTCTTTTTGAGCTCCTTTTCCTCTTAGTTTTCTTTTTTTTTTTTTTATTTTATTTTATTTATTTTTTTTTAAATTTTTTATTTAAGAAAGGATTAGTGAACAAAAGCATAAGGTAGGAGGGGTACAACTCCACACAATTCCCAACACCCAATCCCCATAACCCACCCCCTCCCCTGATAGCTTTCCCATTCTCTATCCCTCTGGGAGCATGGACCCAGGGTCGTTGAGGGATGCAGAAGGTAGAAGGTCTGGCTTCTGTAATTGCTTCCCCGCTGAACATGGGTGTTGACTGGTCGGTCCATACCCCCACTCTGCCTCTCTCTTTCCCTAGTAGGGTGTGACTCTGGGGAAGCTGAGCTCCAGGACACATTGGTGGGGTCTTCAATCCAGGGAAGCCTAGCCAGCATCCTGGTGGCATCTGGAACCTGGTGATTGAAAAGAGAGTTAACATATGAAGCCAAACAATTTGTTGAGCAATCATGGATCCCAAGCTTGGAATAGTGGAGAGGAAGTGTTAGGGAGGTACTCACTGCAAACTCTAGTGTAGTCCTGCTTTCAGGTATATATTTTGCAGTAGTTTATGGATACGTGTGCACATAAGCTCTCTCTCACAGAAACTGGTGTATATCTAGGTTATGGGACTTTGTTAGAAAGTGGACTACCTGAGATGAAATTAGAGTGTACTATTAAAGGAAAGGTCTCACCCGAGTAATGAAGCTGAAGGGTTGTCATTCCACACGTGAAGTCTCTGGATACATTCTGAGGTGAAGCATGTTGAGGTAGCAATTGTTGCTTTGGTTAGGTTGTGATCGGCAGATGCAATGTTATTTGGTTTGGATTGGGAGATGCATACGGGAAAGTGGGCCCTATCCAAGGGTTCCAGGACTGGGGGAAGTAGGGGCTCTATAGTGAAGATGTGAGGTTCCTGCTGTCTTAGGGTTCAAAAAGACACTCAATAGTTAATATTATCATCACATTATTTGTTAATTGGGTTAACTTTGAAAAGTCCCTTTGTTATGGTTTGCTGGACAGTACCCAGTATCTTGTATATAGCTGTGCTATTGGAAGCTTCTAATCTACTTGGTCTAGGCTTTTGAGAGAGTCTGCATATCAAATACATAGCCTATATATTAAAAAGATTCAGTTTGTCTTTTGAGAAACTTTGAGACATACAATTGATTTCCCCCTCTCATATTAATTAGCTACTGATTTATATGTCTACATTTTGCTAGGAGTGTACATAAACACCATTCCCACCACCAAAGGACTGTGACCCATCCCTCCCGCCCACTCCCACCCCCCACTGGCCCAGGAAGCTACATGCCTACCCCTCACCACTGGGTTTTTACTTTGGTGCCCTACTTACAATTTGATCAGGTCCTGCTTTTAGTTTCCCTTTCAGATCTTCTTAGTCAGCTTCTGTTGATGAGTGGGATCATCCCATACTCATCTTTATCTTTCTGACTTAGTTCACTTAACATAATTCCTTCTAGCTCTGTCCAAGATGGGTCAGAGAAGGTGGGTTCATTGTTCTTGATAGCTGCATAGTATTCCATTGTGTATATATACCACAGCTTTCTCAGCCACTCATCTGTTGTTGGGCACCTGGGTTGCTTCCAGGTTTTAGCTATTATGAATTGTGCTGCTATGAACATAGGAGTACACACCTCTTTTTGGTTGGGTGTTATGGAGTCCTTGGGGTATAACCCCAGGAGAGGAATTATTGGGTCATATGGAAGGTCCATGTCTAGCCTTCTGAGAGTTTTCCAGACTGCTCTCCACAGAGGCTGTACCAATTTACATTCCCACCAGCAATGTAAAAGGGTTCCTCTGTCCCCACATCCTCTCCAGCATTTGTTGCTGCTGTCCTTTTTGATGTATGCCATTCTTACAGGAGTGAGGTGGTATCTTAGTGTTGTCTTGATTTGCATTTCTCTGATAATCAGTGACCTAGAGCAGTTTTTCATATGTTTGTTAGCCTTTTGGATCTCCTCTATGGTGAATGTTTTGTTCATTTCCTCTGCCCATTTTTGGATGGGGTCATTTGCTTTTTTGCGGCTAAGTTTGCTGAGCTCTTTATATATTTTGGTGATTAGTTTCTTGTCTGATGTCTGGCATGTGAAGATCTTCTCCCATTCTGTGAGGGGTCTCTCTGTTTGTTTAATAGTTTCTTTGGATGTGCAGAAGCTTTTCAATTTGATGTAGTCCCATTGGTTTGTTTCTGCTTTGGTCTTCCTTGCAATTGGGTTTGATTCATCAAAGATGTCCTTGAGGTGTACATGGGAAAGTGTTTTACCAATGTTTTCCTCTAAGTATTTGATTGTTTCTGGTCTGACATCTAGGTCTTTGATCCATTTGGAGTTGATTTTTGTTTCTGGTGAGATAAAGTGGTTCAATTTCATTCTTCTGCATGTTTCAACCCTGTTTTCCCAGCACCATTTATTGAAGAGAGCCTCCTTTTTCCATTTAATCCTTTGGGCCCCCTTATCAAAGATTAGATGCCCATAGGTGTTGGGATTTACTTCTGGGCTTTCAATTCTGTTCCACTGGTCTGTATGCCTATTTTTGTTCCAGTACCATGCTGTTTTGATGATGATGGCTTTATAATATAGTTTAAGGTCTGGGAGTGTGATGCCTCCATTTCTGTTTCTTTTCCTTAAGATGGTTTTGGCAATTCTAGGTGTTTTCAGGTTCCAGATAAATGATTGTAGCGTTTGTTCTATTCTCTTAAAGAAGCCTGGTGGAACTTTGATGGGTATTGCATTAAATTTGTATATGGCTCTGGGGAGAATATTCATTTTGATGATATTTATTCTTCCAATCCAGGAGCATGGGATATCTTTCCATTTCTTGGTATCAGTTTCTATTTCCTAAAGTAGCGACTCATATTTTTCAGCATACAAGTCTTTCACTTCTTTGGTCAACTTTATTCCTAGGTATTTGATTGATTTTGCTGAAACAGTAAATGGGAGTGATTTCTGGATGTCTTCTTCTTCAGATTTAGTGTTTGCATAAAGAAATGCCACTGATTTTTGTACATTGATTTTGTAGCCTGATACCTTGCTATATTGCCTAAAAACTTCCAGTAATTTTCTACTGGATTCTTTAGGTCTTTCTATGTATACTATCATATCATCTGAAAATAGTGAGAGCTTGACTTCTTCCCTTCCAATCTGTATCCCTTTGATTTCTTTCTCTTGCCTGATTGCTATGGCAAGAACTTCCAATACTATGTTGAAGAGTAACGGTGACAGTGGACAGCCCTGTCTAGTCCCCGATCTGAGGGGGAATGCTTTCAGCTTCTCTCCATTGAGTATGATGTTGGCTGTAGGTTTGCTATATATAGACTCCACTATCTTGAGGAATTTCCCATCTATTCCCATTTTCTGTAGAGTTTTGAGCATGAATGGGTGTTGGATTTTGTCAAAGGCTTTCTCTGCATCTATTGAGATAATCATGTGGTTTTTGGCTTTGCTTTTATTGATGTGATGAATGACATTGATTGATTTACGGATGTTGAACCAGCCTTGCATTCCTGGGATGAATCCCACTTGGTCATGATGAACAATCTTTTTGATGTGTTGCTGTATCCGGTTGGCCAAGATCTTGTTTAATATTTTGGCATCTATGTTCATCAGAGATATTGGTCTGTAGTTTTCCTTTTTTGTTCTGTCCCTATCAGCTTTTGGTATCAGGGTGATGTTGGCTTCATAAAAGGTGGAAGGGAGTATTCCTGTTTCTTCAATCTTACGGAATAGCTTAAGAAGTATGGGTATTAACTGTTAACTGAAAGTTTTGTAGAATTCATTTGTGAAGCCATCTGGTCCAGGACTTTTGTTGTTGGGGAGATTCTTAATAACGGTTTCAATTTCTTTGTCTGTGATTGGTGCATTTAGATTTTGTAGTTCTTCTTGGTTCAGTTTTGGAAGTGCATAGGTTTCTAGGAATTGTTCCATTTCTTCCAGATTCTCTAGCTTGGTGGCATATAGTTCTTTATAGAAGTTTCGCAGAATTCTCTGGATTTCTGTGGTGTCAGTTGTGATATCTCCTGCATCGTTTACAATTCTATTAATTTGAGTCTTCTCTCTTTTTTGTTTGGTGAGTCTGGCTAGGGGTTTGTCAATTTTGTTTAATCTTTCAAAGAACCAACATTTGGCTTCATTGATCTTTTGTATTGTTCTTTTATTTTCGATGTTGTTTATTTCTGCTCTAACTTTAGTGATTTCTCTCCTTCTGGTTGCTTTAGGGTTCCTTTGTTCCTCTTCCTCTAAGTCCTTGAGGTGTCTAGTAAGGTCGTTCATTTGGGCTTCTTCTTGGTGTTTAATATGTGATTGTATGGCTATAAGTTTCCCTCTCAGTACTGCTTTAGCTGTGTCCCAAATAATTTGATAGGTTGTGTCTTCATTTTCATTAGTTTCCAGGAACATTTGAATTTCCTGTTTGAGTGAGTCTCTGACCCAGTGGTTCTTAAGGAGCATGTTGTTTAGTTTCCAATTCTATGTCTTTTAATAATTTTCCGTTTGTTGTTAAAAGTTAGTTTTACTCCACTGTGGTCTGAGAAGATACTTGGGATGATTTCAATGCTCTTGAATTTATTGATGCTGTCTTTGTGGCCTAACATGTGGTCTATCCTTGAGTATGTGTTATGTGGATTTTAAAAGAAGGTGTATTCCAGTTTTTTGGGGTGGAGGAGTCTGAAAATGTCCAAGAGGTCTAGTCTGTCAATCTCTTCATTCAATTCTCTTGTATCTTTATTGGTTCTCTGCTTTGTTGATCTGTCTAAGTGTGAGAGTGGGGTATTGAAGTCTCCCACTATTATTGTATTACTATTGATGTATTTTTGAAATTCTTTCAGTAGGTGTTTAATGTATTTAGATGGTCCCTCGTTGGGTGTATAGATGTTAATAATTGTTAAGTCTTCTTGGCTGATTGATCCTCTAATCATTATGTAATGTCCTTGCCTATCTTTTATTACTTTATTTAATTTAAAATCTATCGTGTCTGAGATGAGAATGGCTGTTCCTGCCCTTTTTTGTGGACCGTTAGCCTGTATGATAGTTTTCCATCCTTTCACTTTAAGTCTGTGTTTATCTTGTTGTGACAGATGGGATTCTTGCAAGCAGCATATGGTTGGGTTATGTTTTCTGAATCATCCCCCCACCCTGTGCCTTTTGATGGGTGGGTTTAAGCCATTGACATTTATTGATATTATGGATTTAATGTATTGTAGTGCCATTGTTCTAAAAAACGATTTGTTTACTCTGATATATTACAAGTATTATAGTGATGTTCTTGTTTATAAGAGGTCTTTTAGTACCTCTTTCAGGGCCGGCTTGGTGATAGTTGCCTCCTTTAACTGTTATTTGTCTAAGAAGGTTTTGATCCCTCCATCTAGCTTGAATGAAAGTCTAGCAGGATATATTATCCTTGGTTGAAACCCTTTTTCATTCAGGGCTCGATAGATATCTTGCCACTCCCTTCTGGCTTTTAGAGTTTGAGTGGAGAAATCTGCAGAAAGTCTTATGGGTTTTCCCCTGTATGTGACTTTTTGTTTCTCTCTTGCAGCCTTTAGGATCCTTTCTTTATCCTTACTTCTTCTCATTGTGACTATGATGTGTCTTGGTGTTTTCAGGTCTGGGTTGATTCTGTTTGGTACTCTCTGGGCCTCTTGCACCTTGATATCCTTTCTGTTATTCAGGTCTGGGAAATTTTCTTGTATTATTTCCTCTAGAATGTTTGCTTCCCCTTCCTCTCTTTCTTCCTCTGGCAGGCCAATTATACAAATGTTACTTCTTTTGAGATCATCCCATATGTCTCTGTTGTTGTTTTCAGTGTCTCTCAATCTCTTTTTAAGCTCTTTCACCTCTTTCTTAGTTTTCTCTAACTCATCCTCTGTCTGACTAATTCTGTTTTCTGCTTCTGTTAGTCTGCTTTCCCTTGCCTCAGCTTCTTTCTTCATTACAGCTATTTCAGCTTTCAGTTCTCTAATTGTCTCAAGATAATCAGTATTTTCCTTGGGTGTCTCAACTGTTGTTTCCCTAATACTGCCATTCCTTTCCTCCAATGTTGTTTTCATTTCTGTGATTAATAAGTTTATTATTGCTTGCATACTTTTCTTATCTATGGTTACTTCTGATTGATTTATGGTTTCTTCTGGGCTCTTGTCTTCATTCATTGGGGTAGCAGTTTTATTTGTTTTTAATCTACCCATTTTTTTTTATTTATGTGTTTCTCTCTCTCTCTTTTTTTTTAATGCTCTGTTGTTCCTCAGTTGTTGTGTTTTGAGCACAAGTAGCACTGTACTAAATACCTTTATGACAATTGCACTCACCAACCTCCGGAATTACAGTAGCAACTGAAGTAAGTATTGAAGGAGTTTAATCGTTACCAGTTAGCCAAAAAATTTCTCCAGTCCGTGAAAAAATAGTAACCAAATCCCTGTGAAGAAAGAGAAAAGAAAGAGAGGATAGCAAGAATAGACAGTTATGCAAATCTACTATCCAACAAGAGTGTAAAGGGAACTAGAGCAGAGATACACACATAGAAAGTCCACTCTGGGTCAGATTTCTTCCCCAAAGTAATTCACAAATTCAGAAAGGCAAAGAAGAAGAAGTGTATGACAAGATAAAAAATAATAATAATAATAATAAATAAAAAAAGAGATAGAGAGAGATAAGAGAGAGAAAAGGGAGAATATAAGAAGAAGGGTTGTAATTAAAGAGCAGTGCGAGGAACTTCCCAAATGTGTATCAGTGAGTTTAAAAAAAAAAAAAAAAAAAAAAACCTGTTTGGTGGTATGGGGTATCCTGCTAGTAGCTGGTCCCAGGCACTGCTTATGGTGGGGGGGGGGGGGAGCGGCGGGAAGGATGTATGCTTGAAAATTAAAAGGAAGAAAAAAGAATTTTTTTCCCCTACTCTAATTCTTAACCCAAATTTAGTTATAGACACCTCCTTGGTATGACCGCTGTGGCCCCTTATTGGCTGGCCTGCTAAAGGCAGGAAATCCTATTGTTTACACGAGATGTGTCCTGAGCTCAAAGGCTAGCCGCTTCTCCGTCGTCCGCCATCTTCCGGGAAACCCCCCCTCCAGACTTTTTTAAAGGATTTCTCAAAAATGAAAACTAGCTCCAAATCCTTTGATCCAATGAGAGCTATACTCAAGAAGTCTTTGGATCTGCTCTCAGGGTCACGGTGGACCCTGGATTCTCCCAAGAGGAAGCCCCCGAGCTAAAGTGCTCTCTCCGGGTCCTCTGCCCGCCACGCTCTGCAACCGGCGGAGGAGCCGCCTTCCTGGGCGGGCGGAGGACAATGCCTGGCGCACTCTCCTTGCCCGGCGCCCTGGGAATTCTGGAGCCCCGCTAGTCCGTGTCACCTTTACTCTAATTCTTAACCCAAATTAAATTGTACCCACTCTTTGGTGTCACCCCTTATTAACTGGCCTGCTAAAGGCAGAAAATCCTACCGTTGCCGACGATGCGGTCAGAGCGCTCGCTGTCAGCAACTTCTCAGGCCGCCATCTTCCTCTCTCCTCCTCTTAGTTTTCTATAGCTCATTCTATGTCTGGCTAATTCTGTTTTCTGCTTCTGTTAGTCTGCTTTCCCTTCCCTCAGCTTCTTTCTTCGGTTCAGCCTTTTCAGCTTTCAATTCTCTAATTATCTCGAGGTAGCTACTATTTTTCCTTGAGGGTCTCATCTGTTGTTTCCCTAATTCTGCAAGCCCGTTTCTCCATAGTTGTCAAGATCCAAGATGTGGTGCAGTGGATAAAGTGTTGAACTGTCAAGCATCTCCAATATAGCATACAGCACAGTGGTGCACTAGTGCTCTGTCTCATAAATAAATAAATAAATAAATCAATAAATAAAGCTTTTTTTTTCTTTTTTTATTTATAAAAAGGAAAATTGTCTAGCCTTGTGAGAGTTCTCCAGACAGCTCTCCAGAGAGGCTGGACCAATTTACATTCCCACCAGCAGTGCAGAAGGGTTCCTCTGTCCCCATAGCCTCTCCAGCATTTGTTGCTGCTGTCCTTTTTGATGTACGTCATTGTCACAGGATGAGGTGGTATCTCAGTGTTGTCTTTATTTGCAATTCTCTGACAATCAGCGACGTGGAGCAATTTTTCATATGTTTGTTAGCCTTTTGGATCTCTCTGAAGTGAATGTTTTGTTCATATCCTCTGCCCATTTTTGGATGGGGTCATTTGCTTTTTTGATGCTAAGTTTTCTGAGTTCTTTGTATATTATGTTTTTTTGTCTCTTGTCTGATGTATAGCATGTGAACATCTTCTCCCATTCTGTGAGGGGTCTCTTTGTTTGGCTGTGTAGAAGCTTTTCAATTTGATGTAGTCCCATTGGTTTGTTTCTGCTTTAGTCTTCCTTGCAATTGGGTTTGTTTCATCAAAGATGCCCTTGAGGATTAGGTGGGAACGTGTTCCACCAATATTTTCCTCTAAGTGTTTGATAGTTTCTGGTCTAACATCCATGTCCTTGATCCATTTGTAGTTGATTTTTGTTTCTGGTGAGATAAGGTGGTTCAATTTCATTCTTCTGCATGTTACAACCCAGTTTTCCCAACAACATCTATTGAAGAGAGTTTCCTTTATCCATTTAAAACTTTGGGCCCCCTTATCAAATATTACATGTCCTTAGGTGTGGGGGTTTAGATCTGGGCTTTCAATTTTGTTCCACTGGTTTGTGTGCCTATTTTTGTTCCAGGACAAGGCTGTTTTGATTATGATGGCCTTCTAATATAGTTTGAGATCTGGGAGTATGATGCCTCCATTTCTGTTTCTTTTCGTCAAGATGGTTTTGGCAATTCTAGGTGTTTTCTGGTTCCAGATAAATGATTGTAGTTTTTGTTCTATTTTCTTAAAGAAGCTTGGTGGAACTTTGATGGGTATTGCATTACATTTGTTATGGCTCTGGGGAGAATATTCATTTTGATGATATTTATTCTTCCAATCCATGAGCATGGGATGTCTTTCCATTTCTTGGAATCAGTTTCTATTTCCTTAAATAGTAACTCATAATTTTCATTATACAAGTCTTTCACTTCTTTGGTCAGCTTTACTCCTAGGTATTTTATTGATTTTGCTGCAACAGTGAATGGGAGTGATTTCTGGATATCTTCTTCTTACAGTTTTAGTGTTTGCATAGAGAAATGCCACTGATTTTTGTACATAGATTTTGTAGCCTGACACCTTGCTATATTGCCTAATAATTTTCAGTAATTTTCTGCTGGATTCTTTAGGTTTTTTTATGTATACTATCATATCATCTGCAAATAGTGAGAGCTTGACTTCTTCCCTTCCAGTCTGTATTCCCTTGATTTCATTCTCTTGCCTGATTGCTATGGCTAGAACTTCCAATACTATGTTGAAGAATAATGGTGATAGTGGACAGCCCTGTCTAGTACCTGATCTGAGGGGAAACTGTTTCAGCTTCTGTCCATTGAGTATGATGTTGGCTGTAGGTTTGCTATATATGGATTCCACTATCTTGAAGAATTTCCCGTCTATTCCCATTTTTTGGAGAGTTTTAAGCATGAATGGGTATTGGATTTTGTCAAAGGCTTTCTCTGCATCTATTGAGATAATCGTGTGGTTTTTGGCTTTGCTTTTATTGATGTGGTGAATGACATTGATTGACTTACGTATGTTGAACCAGCCTTGCATTCCTGGGATAAATTCCACTTGGTCGTGATGGACAATCTCTCACAAGGCTAGACATAGACCTTACATATGACCCAGTAATTCCTCTCCTGGGGATATACCCCAAGGATTCCATAATGCCCAACCAAAAAGATATGTGTATATCTATGTTCATAGCAGTACAATTTATAATAGTTAAAATCTGGAAGTGACCCAGGTGCCCAACAACAGATGAGTGGCTGAGAAAGCTGTGGTACATATACACAATGGAATACTATGGAGCTATTAAGAACAATGAACCCACCTTCTCTGACCCATCTTGGACAGAGCTAGAAGGAATTATGTTAAGTCAGCTAAGCCAGAAAGATAAAGATGAGTATGGCATGTCCCCACTCATCAACAGAAGTTGAGAAAATAGAACAGAAAGGCAAACTAAAAGCAGGATCTGACTAAATCTAGAGCAGGGCACCAAATTAAAATCCTGTGGTGAAGGGGAGGGTGGCCATTGGGTTTCCCAGCATGACGGGGTGTTGGGGGGCGGGGGTGAGTGGTTGGGATGGAACACAGTCTTTTGGTGGTGGGGTGTTTATGTACACTCCTATTAAATTGTAGACATATAAACCACTATTCAATTAATATGAGAGGGGGAAAATTGATCATATGTCTTGAACTTCTTAAAACACAGACTGAGTCTTTTTAATACACAGGCTGTCTTTGATAAGTTGACTTTCTCAAAAGCCCAGACCAGGGAGAACAGAAGCAACTGGTAGCACAGCTATATACAAGATGCTGGGTATTATACCCCAAACCCTAACAAAGGGACTTTTCAAAGTTAACCGAATCACCAGATAATGTGATGATAACAGTAACTATCCATTGTCTTCTTGAACCCTAAGACAATAGGAACCTCACATTTGCACTATAGAGCCTATATTTTCTCCAGACCTGGAACCTTAGTGTAGGGCCCACTTTCCTGCATGCTTCTCTCAATCCAAATCAAATAATATAGCATCCGTGGATCGCAACCCAATCAACGCAACGAGTACCACCCCACCATGCTTCACTTCAGACTGTGTCCAGAGACTTCAGGTGTGGAATGATAACCCTTCAGCTTCATCACTTGGGTGAGACCTTTCCTTTCATAGTATTCTCTAATTCCATTCCAGGTCTTCCACTCCCCAATAAAGTCCCCAAACCTAGACATAGTCCAGGTCCCCTAAGAGAGAACATATGTTCACACGTGCCCATGATCTAGGGAAAAATATATACCTGAAAGCTGAAGTACACCTGAGTCTGCAGGGAATACCCTCCAACACTTCATCTGCACTATTCCAGTCTTTAGGTCCAAGGTCGTTCAACAATTTGTTTGGCTTTGTATGTTAACTCTCTTTTCAGCCACCAGATTCCAGATGCCAGCACGATGCCGTCCAGACTTCCCTGGACAGACAACCCCACCAATGTGTACTGGAGCTCCACTTACCCAGAGACCCACCCTACTAGGGAAAGAGAGAGGCTGACTGGGAGTATGGATCGACCAATCAATGCCCATGTTCAGCGGGGAAGCAATTACAGAAGCCAGACCTTCCAACCTCTGCAACCCACAACGACCCTGGGTCCATACTCCCAGAGGGATAGAGAATGGGAAAGCTATCAGGGGAGGGGCTGGGATATGGAGATCGGGTGGGGGGAATTGTGTGGAACTGTACACCTCTTATCCTATGGTTTTGTTAATGTCTCCTTTCTTAAATAAATAAAAAAGGAAAAATTGACAAATCCATAGGATAAGAGGGTTAAAAATCCACACAGTTCCCACCACCAGATCTCCATATCCCATCCCATCCCCTGATAGCTTTCCTTTTCTTTAACCCTCTGGGAGTATGGACCCAAGGTCATTGTGGGATGCAGAACGTGGAAGGTCTGGCTTCTGTAATTGCTTCCCTGCTGAACATGGGTGTTGGCAGGTCAATCCATACTCCCAGCCTGCCTCTCTCTTTTCTTAGTGGGGCAGGGTTCTGGGGAAGCTGAGCTCCAGGATACATTGGTGGTGTCGTCTGTCCAGGGAAGTCTGGTTGGCATCATGCTAGCACCTGGAACCTGGTGGCTCAAAACTCTAACATACAAAGCCAAACAAATTGTTGAACAATCATGAACCTAAAGGCTAGAATAGTGCAGATGAAGAGTTGGGAGGTCCTCCATTTTGTAGATAGCTAGTAGGCATATTTTAGTTATATTCCAAAGGGCCTATGGCTATGCTAGTTTTTTTTTTCTTTTTCTCTTTCTTTTTTCCCCTGAGCCTGAAATCTGATATGCAGGTGGATCCTAGTTATTGTCTGGGGAGATGATGTCATGGCTGGAAAAGGAATAGAAAGCGAGATCAGGGAAGAGAGTAGCTCCCAAATGTTTGAAAAGGTATAAATATTGTTGACAGTAAACCCCATCGATTTGATTTGTTCTGGGGTCCATATTCAGCTTAGGAGCCTCTGTTACCTCTGTATCCCTGTGGATAATGACCTTACATTCTGTGGTCATTAGTAGGAACATTCCTAGCTGCCCCAATTTCAGGACCCATCTTCCTCAGGTGTAGCATAGAGTATGTTGCCCATCCTCCCTTCAGAGGATGGGACATTCTCTACCATTGTTGATCCAAGTTGAGGATAATGTCCTATGGGGGGATCACAAAGGGGTCTTTTTTGTTGTTCCTGAAAGAGATGACCGGTAACAATGGAGAGATGGATTTATTTGAGGTCTAGGCCCATCATGTCTGTTAAATTATGCCAGTCTCTTGCCCTTATTCAGCTTTTTCAGTCCTTGTTTTGCTAAGATTAGCTTTGGAGTGAGTGAGAGAACTGTAATAGGAAGTAGGAACAGAGGGTATCTAAGTCTAATTAGATACTGATTCATTAGAACTTTGTACTGCCTCACTGCAGACTATTGTGTACTTTTGCTTTCAGGTATATATTTTGCCCTAATTTATGGATACATATGAACATATGCTCTGTCTTATGGGACCTGGTCTATATTTAGGTTTTGGGACTTTGTTAGGAAGTGAACCTCCTGGAATGGAATTAGAGAATACTCTGAAAGGAAATGTCTCACCCAAGTAATGAGGCTGAGGGGTTGACACTCCATTTCTGATGTCTCTGGACACTCTCTGAAGTGAAGCATGCTGAAGTGGTACTCATTGTGTTGATTAGGTTGGGATCAGCGAATACAATATCGTTTGGTATGACTTGAGAGAAGCATGCAGGAAAGTGAGCCCCACCCTAAGGTTCCAGGACTGGGGGAAATACAGTCTCTACAGGGGAAGCTTGAGGTTCCTGCTTTCTTAGGGTTAAGAAGACAATAGATAGTTATTGCTATCATCACATTATTTGGCAATTGGGTTAACTTTGAAATATCCCTTTGTTAGGATTTTCTGTATCATACACAACATCACCATAATTTATGTCCTTTGACATTATTCGTATATAGCTGTGCCACTGGTTGCTTCTATTCTCCCTGATCTAGGCTTTTAAGAGAGTCAACATATCAAAGACTCAGCCCATGTATTAAAAAGACTCAGTCTATGCTTTAAAAATTTTGAGACATACAATCAATTTTTCTCCTCTCATGTTAATTAGTGATTTATATGACTACAAATTAATAGGAGTGTACATAAACATCATTCCCACCACCAAAAGGCTGAGTCCCATCCCATCCTCCTCCTCCCAACCACCACCACCTCAGGAAGCTGAATATCCACCCTCACCCTCACCCCAGGGTTTTTACTTTGGTGCCCTACTCTTGATTCAGTCAAATCCTGCTTTTAGTTTCCCTTTCTGTTCTTCTTTCTCAACTGCTCATGAGTGGGAGCATCCCATACTCATCTTTATCTTTCTGATTTAGCTCACTTAGCATAATTCCTCTAGCTCCATCCAAGATGGGTCAGAGAAGGAGGGTTCTTAATAGCTGCATAGTATTCTATTATGTGTATATATACCACAGCTTTCTCAGCCACTCATCTGTTGTTGGGCACCTGGGTTGCTTCCAGATTTTAGCTATTACTAATTGTGCTGCTATGAACATAGGTATACACATTATTTTTTTGGCTGGGTGTTATGGAGTCCTTGGGGTATATCCCCAGAAGAGGAATTACTGGGTCATATGGAAGGTCCATGTCTAGCCTTGTGAGAGTTCTCCAGACAGCTCTCCAGAGAGGCTGGACCCATTTACATTCCCACCAGCAGTGCAGAAGGGTTCCTCTGTCCCCACAACCTCTCCAGCATTTGTTGCTGCTGTCCTTTTTGATGTTTGCCATTCTTACAGAAGTGAGGTGGTATCTCAATGTTGTCTTTACTTGCATTTCTATGACAATGACCTGGAGCAATTTTTCATGTTTTTGTTAGCCTCTTGGATCTCTTCAGTAGTGAATGTTTTGTTCATATCCTCTGCCCATTTTTGGATGGGGTCATTTGCTTTTTTGTTGCTAAATTTGCTGAGCTCTTTGTATATTTTGGTGATTAATCTCTTGTCTGATGTATGGCATGTGAAGGTCTTCTCCCATTCTGTGAGGGGTCTCCTTGTTTGTGTGATAGTTTCTTTGGCTGTGCAGAAGCTTTTCAATTTGATGTAGTTCTATTGGTTTGTTTCTGCTTTAGTCTTCCTTGCAGTTGGGTTTATATCATTAAAGATGTCCTCGAGTTTTAGGTGGGAAAGTGTTTCACCAATGTTTTCCTCTAAGTATTTAATAGTTTCTGGTCTAACATCCAAGTCCTTGGTCCATTTGAATTTGATATTTGTTTCTGGTGAGATAAAGTGGTTCAGTTTCATTCTTCTGCATGTTTCAACCAAGTTTCCCCAGCACCATTTACTGAAGAGAGCTTTCTTTCTCCATTT
Organism: Erinaceus europaeus; assembly: GCF_950295315.1. Classification (NCBI taxonomy): domain Eukaryota; kingdom Metazoa; phylum Chordata; class Mammalia; order Eulipotyphla; family Erinaceidae; genus Erinaceus; species Erinaceus europaeus. Next base: position 74,754,931 of record NC_080170.1, read on the forward strand.
AAAACTTTGGGCCCCCTTATGAAAGATTAGATGTCCATAGGTGTGATAAATAAATAAATCTTTTAAAACTTAAAATTCAAAGTTCATAACACATATTTTTATGTATTTAAATAGACTAGGAATTCAAACATTAGCTACCAATAGCTGTACCCCCCCTCACCAATAACTTTGTCCCCCTATACCTCTAAACATACATGGGCTATCTTGGTGAGGAACTTGGAGAGCTCATGTAAAAGAAGAGTTAAGTAAACTGTCAGGTCCTTTTTTCACCTATCATTCACAGATTTGATCTTGAGACTTTGTTGAAAATTTCATTTTATTTTTCCACCTCCAATGTTATGGCTGTGGTTTGGCACCTTGGTGGCCTTTTTTTTTAATAGAGGAAGAGAACACAAAGAATAGAAATACCTGTAGCACTTATTGATCTCTCATGAAGTTTCCTCCTTGCAGGTGGGGACCAGGGGCTCAACCTGGATGCAGGATAACATGTGCACTCTACCGGGTGAGCCACCACCCAGCCCCTGGAAAATCCATTTTATTTTTCAGAGTTTTCTGGGCTTCTCTAAACACGCTTCATTCTTGCATGCTCTCCCTGTTGAGTTATTTCTTTGGCCTGAACACACTGAATTCTCAAAGTAAACATAGCTCTTCTGAATAGACAGAAGTACTCTGAAATAAATGGTATTATTTTATGATACACCCAAATTGTTACCATAACACAAAGCAGCCAGTGTGACGATGATTTTGTTTCTGTTGCCCAGTCCTGATAGAAAACTTCACAATCTTTGCTGAACATAAAAGGTAAGAACAGGAGTATTGAAGACCTGGATTCTTTTTTTTTTTTTTTTTTTGGATAGGGACACAGAAAGAGACTGAGACCACTGAAGCTTCCTCCAGTGATGGTAGCTGGGCATGACCATAGGTCCTGCACATGGCAAAGCAGCACACTATCTAGGCTAGCTATTTTGCCAGCCCAAACTTGGATTCAGAAATAATTTCCCCTTGTGGAGCAGGAGCTGGGCTTGAACCTGGGTCCTCAGCCTGACAAAGCAGGCAGCCTCTCTTGTTCTCTCTCGTTCATTTGGATTCATATTTTGGATCACTAGGTACTTGTTCAAAGGAATGTTAGATTGCAGAACCTCCTGTTTTAGAAGGACCTCAAAAAGTTTCTTTCTTTCTTTTTTTTCTTCCTTTTTATCAGAGCACTGCCCAACTGTGGTTTATGGTGGTGTGGAGGACTGAACCTGGGACTTTGGAGCCTCAGGCATGAGAGTCTCTTTGCATAACCATTATGCTGTCTACCCTCCCAGAATGTTTCTCTAGTCTTTTTCTCTATCTCAGCACTAGAACTGTACATTATTATGGGATGGATGTCACTCAGTCTCTATTTCTCAGACCAGCTTAATGCTTGGATCAGATCATCTTGCCAGAAAGCAAAGAACTACACTTTAATGAGTTCAGTTGGATCAACGCTTTTGTAGCAGCCACCAAAATATGGCTGGAGGGGCCTGGAGATAACAGGTTCTTATCTCTTCCTTTCAAGTGCCAGTCAGTTCTTCAGATAGCACTGGGCCTGCACAGCCCTGAGTCACCAGGGGTTTAAAGCACCATGATAGCCTGATTATTCTTGCCTGTGGGGAAAAGGTACTTCTAAGACTGCACATTGGAAGGAAAAAAAAGCCTGGAATAGTGATCCAGGAAGTGGCACAATAGATACAAAGTTGGACCCTCAAGCCTGAGGTCCTGAGTTTGATTATCATATGTGTCAGAGTGATGCATAGGTTTTCCATTAAATAGAGAAACCTTTTTAAAAGCATTTTGTTTAAGTAAATGAGAAGTAGAGATATAACCAAGCTCTGCTCAGCTCTGCCTAATGGTGGTGCTAGGGATTAAATTTACAACCTCAGAGCCTCAGGCATAAGAGTTTCTTGATTAACCACTATGTTGTCTCCCTAGGTCTAAATAAATAAAATTTTAAAAAGAAAACTAGGAGTATAAGAGGTTAGGGCAATGGCACATGGGTCGAATGTACATATTACTGTGTATAAGGACCTGGGTTCAAGCCCCTACCTTCAGGTAGGAAGCTTCACAAGCAGTGAAGCAGGGCTGCAAGTCTCTCTCTCTCTCTCCTTCTATCTCCCCTTTCCCTCTTGACTTCTCTCTGTTTCTAGCCAATAAAAACAAACAAATTGGGAGTAGGTAGGTATATTGGACCTTTGCTCCTACCCCTAACATCATCAAATAAACAGCCATTATGAAGTGGAAGGATCTCCCTCCTTTCTCTTTGGAGCTATGTGATCCTAGGAAAGTCAGTGCCTCTAAGCATTATTCCTTTGTAAAAATGGTGGTGGTGGTGGGGGGTATTTTCCTTGCTGGGGGAGAGGGACTTTAAGAAAGACTCAGATAATGTGCACAAGGTCAACCCTTCTAGAATCATTTCCTGTCTCCCTTTTATCTGGCCAGAAAGCATCACTTAAACCTGTCAATCATGCACCCAGTCCATTACTAAAATTTCGTTTCATCTTTCTTCATTATAACCTTTTAAAATTTTTTTTCCTTTTTTGGGGAATTAATGTTTTATATTCATAACCTTTTTTTTAAAAAAATAACAAAGATGTGTGTGAGGATACAGCATTTTCATCAGTTCACACAGTTCTTTTAGCAGGCATCTCAAGATTTTTTAATAATATTTTTTATTTATTTTTTATTATTATTAAATAGAGACAGAAATTGAGGGGGAAGTATGGAAGAGAGACAGAGAGATACCTGCAGCCCTGCTTCACCACTCATGAAGCTTCCCCCTAGTGGTGGGGACCAGGGGCTTGGACCTGGGTCCTTGTGTACTATAATATGTACATTTAACCAGGTATGCCACCTGGCCCCTCTCAATATTTTTGTATTTATTCATGAGAGAAAGGAGGAGGAGAGAAAGAGAGAGAGAGAACCAAAGCTGTACTCTGGCATATGTGATGCCTAGGTTCAAACTCAGGATCTCATACTTAAAGATTCCCATGCTTTCTCCACTGAGCTACTTCCTGGACAACACATCTATTTTTAAGAAAAATGAAAAATTGCCATGATCAGACTCACACATTAGCAGCAACTCTTTAATACCAAGATAACTGAACATCATTAATGATCTTTTTGCAACTGGTTTCTTTGACCAGGATCTAAACAAATGTCATGCTTAAAAACATGCAATGAAGTTTTACTATTATCAGATAAGAAGCACTAGCCACTGATCTGGCTACACAAGGAAGTAGGTCTCCCCTGGAAAACTGGGGGGTGATCAGCCCAATCCCAGAATTATAGATCATGGACCCATAACCCCACAGGGAGCCCTTAAGGCTGGTTTACCTTGGCTCTGGACCGTCTATCCAGTTAGAGATGGATATTCCAGTTAGAAATGGAATAACTTGGCTTAGATATTTTTTCCTCCTTCCAAATGGAAATATTTCCAGGCTGGAAGGATCTAGCCTTCCTATCCCTAAAAAGATGTCGTGGTCTGGAAGGTGGCACAGTGATAAACTTTTTGACTCTCAAAGCATGAGGTTCCGAGTTCGAGCCCCAGCAGTGCATGTGTTAGAGTGATATCTGGTTCTTTCTCCTCCTATCTTTCTCATAAATAAATAAATAAAATCTTTTAAAAAAAAAGTAGATGCCTGAAGGTGTTCTGTAACACATCCAGTAAAACACAGCCACTGTCATGCTTGAGGATGCAGTGGGGAAAGCTGCAGTGGTGGAACAGGGCTACAAGTGCCTCTCCTTCCTGTTCCTCTCTCCTACCTCTCTGTCTCTTATCCTCTATCAATAAACAAATAAATAATAACTAAATTAATTAAATTACATATTAAGAAAAGTATCAGCACAAAGCGCAAGGACCAGCGTAAAGATCCTCGTGAGAGTCCCTCGGCTCCCCACCTGCAGGGGGTGGCTTCACAAGTAGTGAAGCAGGTCTGCAGGTGTCTATTTTTCTCTCCCCCCTCTATCTCCCCTCCTTTCTTGATTTCTCTCTGTCCTACCCAATAACATCAATGGCAAAAATAACAGTAATGGCAACAAGGGCAACAAAATGGGAAAAAAATGGCCTCCAGGAGCAGTGGATTCATTCATAGTGCAGGCACCGAGCCCCAGCAATAACCCTGAAGGCAAAAAATAAAAAGAAAAGTATCTACTGCTGTCTGCTGTTATCATTTTGGTTTCATGCACAGCAAAGGAAGCCTCCCACCACTTATCCACACCATTCCCTTTCTCCATCCCCACTGCTTCCCCACCTCCTCAAAGTCATGCCTTGCTCATCTGGGTAGAATTACATACTTTCCAGAAAGATATGAGGTTAGTCATAACAGAGCCAGGGGAAGGGATGCAGCTGGAATTAAGATACCTAGAACATGCCAAGTGCTTCCCTATCTAAGCACCTTTCTATCACCTTTCATCTAAGTAGAGGAGAGATCTAGCTCTTTGATCAAGGTTTGCACAAGATATTTCCTTGTGCAAAATCATCTGTTCCTCACAAGCTTTCTGCTTTGGGAGGTTAGGACACAATCTGGAAGTGCCATTAAAAAAAGAGTTTGTTGGGCTTTGGCAACTTTTTTCAAGTGAGAATTTGCAAGAGCCGCTCAGGTCAGCAGGAGCATGGGAGCAGTGACCTGGGTATACTGGGGTCAAGGTCATGAGGGAAGGTCACACTGTAGGCTTTCTCAGCACTCCTTATCTGAGCTTTGATGTTCTTTGGCTGATATGCTCCTGGACTCTCAGACTCTCTGACTCTCTGTTTCTGAATCCAAATCTAGAATAGATATCATTGGGAAGACAGAACACATACACATGCCTTTTTCTTTTAATTGTGCCTTCACTACTGTCTTCCAGACTTCCAAGAATAGTTCAGCCCCTGTTTCCCACTCTGCTTCTAACAGGGCCCAGATGTTGGGGATTTTGCTGTAGTGTGTGCACAGATGGTTGGGCTGCAGCCCGGGGGGGGGGGGTGACTTTAATTAGTCATGTATAGAGCTAGTTTATGAAACAGAGACCAGCTCTAGAGGTGGAAAAAGGGGGAACGACAGTTGTGTCCAATTTTGATCACATGGAAGTTCACAATGAAAATCTAAGACTTCAGTGGATGATGGATGGGCTCTGCTCCTTGGGAAGAGATAGGATTATCTTTCTTTTCTGTAACCTGACCAGCTTAGAATCACAGATCCAGGCTGAAGAGACAGGATAGTGGTTATGCTACATACTTTCATACCTGAGCCTCCTAGGTTTAGTCCCCAGTAACACGGTAAACCAGAGCTGAGCAGTCTTTAGTTCTTTGCCTTCCTCTCTGTATCTCCCTTCCATTAAAATAGGAAAAATTAAAAAAAAAAAAAAGAATTGCAGATCCAGAATAGGATCAGGGTCACAGGCCAATTCTCTTTCCTTCCTTCATCCCTTCTTCCTTTCTTTTGATAGAGACACAGAAATAGAGCCAGAAGGTGGATAGAGAGAGACTGAGAAAGAGATATAGCTGCAGCATTGCTCCACCACTTGTAAAGCTTCCCCCTTGCAGGTGGGGACCAGGGACTTGAACCCAGATCTTTGTGCATGATAGTGTGTGCCACCACCTGGCCACCCTGCCTTCTATAGATGAGGGACAGGTCTAGAGTCACACAGCTAATTAGAATTGGAGCCAATTTAAGGTCTTTTGTGTTTCCATATCACCTTCTGTATGTTTTATCCATTGCACTTTAGTTTGTGACTTTTCCATGTCTCTACTCCTAAAATATTTGTTCTTTCAGAGAGACAGTCTTTTAGTAGGCTATGATCATCAAAAAAATGATGGCTTTTAAGAAATTATTCTGTATGATAGTGGAAAGGGTCTAGTCTGGTGGAGAGAATGCCTTGTAGATGCCTATCATGGGGAGAGGAGAAGTTGCCCCTATTTATCAACAGTGGTACTATACACCATTACTCTCCCTCCCTCCCAATGAAGTGAGGGGAGGAAAGTTAAGTGAAAATAAAAAAGAATCTACCAGATGCATGTATCAATATCTGGCTATTAGAATAAAGTGATATGTCCTCTCACAATGAATACATGTGGTAGATACAAATTCATCACTGCAGGCCATCAGAATATGTGCTTAAGTGGTGGCTACCCTGATAGAGTGCACGTTATAATGCGTAAGGACCCAGGTTCAAGCCTCCAGTCCCCCCCTGCAGTGGTGAAGCAGTACTGTATGTGTCTCTCTGTCTCCTTCTCTATACCCCCTCCCTATGTCTCTATCAAAAAAAGGGGATGACCATCAGGAGTGGCAATTTCCATTTACATCAAACCCCTGCAGTAATCCTGGTAGCAATTAATCATCATCATTATCATCATCTGACAGGAAGTAATAGTATTGCATAGTAATGAAGAGTCTTGGCACTGAAGCCAGATCAGCTGTGACTGTCCCATTGACCTTTACTGGGTAACCTGAGCAAACCATCTAACACCTCTGTGACTATTTGCTCATCTGCACAATGGGCCAACAATCATCAGTGTGGCATAGAGCTTTCAGTTAGTTGGGCAATATGTGCTTCAACTCAGCCTGTGATTTTTCTTTGTTATCTTCATGTGGGGACACAACAGAAACTGAGTCTCACAGTAGGGCTAGAATTGGGAATGGAAAGTACCAACTACTGAAATAGAAATTTGAGAATGACTGGATGTAGCTATACTATTCCTTTTTTCTTTCTTTTTTTTTTAGAGGGGATTGGATAGATGTTGGAACTCAGTTTCTCTGCTTCAGACTGTAGAAGTCCTCTTCTTTTTTAAATTTTTTTATATTTATTTATTTTCCCTTTTGTTGCCCTTGTTGTTTTTTATTGTTGTAGTTATTATTGTTGTTAATGATGTTGTCATTGTTGGGTAGGACAGAGAGAAACGAAGAGAGGAGGGGAAGACAAAGAGTGGGAGAGAAAGATAGACACCAGCAGACCTGCTTCACTGCTTGTGAAGCAACTCCCCTGCAGGTGGGAAGCCGGGGGGCTCGAACTGGGATCCTTAGGCCGGTCCTTGCGCTTCACACCACATGCGCTTAACCCACTGTGCTACTGCCCAACTCCCAGGAATCTTTTTTTTCCTCATTGTTTATATATATATGAGAGAGAACTAAGACATCACTCTGGTGCATTCAATGCTGGGATTAAACTCAGGGCTTCATGCTTTATCCACTGCACCACCTCTCAACTTCCTATCCTTATCTTGCTCAATTAGTCCTCATAAACTTGCAAGGATAAATGCTGACCAAATGTTCTGCTGGTCTGAGATGATGAATTTGTATCCACCAAATTGTGATGTGTGTGAGAGGACACATCACTCTACTTTTATCTCATTTTAAAAAGTATTTTACTTATTTTAGATAGAGACTGAAAGGAATCAAGAGGGAAGGGGAGATAGTGAAGGAGAGAAAAAGAGACACCTGCAGCCCTGCTTCACTGTTTATGAAGCTTTGGCCCTGCAGGTGAGGACTGGGGGCTTGAATCTGGTACCTTGTACATGGTAATGTGTGTGTTCTACCAGGTGCACCACCACCCAGTCCCCCTCCCCACATCACTTTATTGAAGTGTTGTAGTACCATATTAATGTTGACTTAGTAAATAACTTCATTTTTAATGCCTTTATTTTTCACTATTTATATAATAGGACAGAGACATGGAGAAGGCGAGAGGAGGTAGAAAGAGAGAGATCAAGACCTGTAATACTGCTTCATAGCTTTTGAAGGCTGCACTCCCCCGCACCCCATAGGTGGGGACCAAGGACTTGAGTACAGGTCCTTGCTTATTGTAATGTGTGTGCTCAGTCAGGTGTGCCTGTACCTGGGCCCTGTTTTTGTTTCTTTTCTTTCTTTCTTTTCTCTTTTTTATTATTGCCACAAGGGTTATCACTGGGGCTTGGAGCCAACTTGGTGAATCACCAGCTTCCAGTGGACTTTTCCCTAATTTGTGTTGATAAAGACAGAGAAATTGAGGAGGAAAGGGGAGATAGAGGAAGAGGGATACCCATAGCACTATTCTACCATTTCTGAAGCTTCTCTCACCCCTCACCTGAAGGTGGAGACCCAGGGCTTGAACCTGGGTCATTGCATATGGTAACACATTACCCCTTTTTCCCTTTTTCTTTCCTTTCCAGTATCCTTAGCACTTTGATTGCCTTCTGTTGTCTGTCAACAAAATGAAATAAAATCCTGTGAACAACTGGAAACTTCCATACTGTGAAGTCCCTCTTCATCATTCAAAGCAGAATTGCCCGGAGAAGCCAAAGGCCAATGTTTAGGGCAACTCCCATGAGAGTGCCCTCTGACCCTTCTTCTTTGGCCCTCAAAATAAACTATCATTTCTGTCTCTCCACTCGAAGACCATTTTCCCACATCCACCATCTGGCTCCCAAACGAAATTAACACAAGCCCAACCAACTTGCCACTAATATTTTAAATAAGTAAGATAGGGAATTGAAGGTTAGAGGGGAAGAACTTGCTTCTGTCCTATCTGTTATATCTCTCTGTGTTCTCCAACAATCTTTCCTTGGGTGATGGAGCTAAGACACGGGCCACAGAGAATCATTGGACAGGGAGTAGCTGGTGCCTAAGAAAGACAGTGCTCATTTTCAGCTCCTCCCCTTTTTAAGATTGTTTTAATAATGATCAACAACACCATAGGATAAGAGGGATACAATTCCACACAATTCCTACCACTCTTGCCCAAGAATATGCACTGAACCTAAGATGTTCTCAACAGTTAAGTGTTTGACTGATGTGCAAGACAAACACCTTCCTAGAACCATGCAGCTAATTCTTTTTTTTTATATAATAAAAAGGAAACACTGACAAAACCATAGGATAAGAGGGGTACAATTCCCACCACTAGAACTCTGTATCCCATCCCCTCCCCTGATAGCATCCCTATTCTTTATCCCACTGGGAGTATGGATCCAAGGCCATTGTGGGGTGCAGAAGGTAGAAGGTCTGGCTTCTGTAATTGCTTCCCCACTGAAACATGGGCATTGACAGGTCAATCCATATTCCCAGCTTGCCTCTCTCTTTCCCTAGTGGGGAAGGGCTCTGGGGAATCAAGGCTCCAGGACACATTGGTGGGGTTGTCTGTCCAGGGAAGTCTGGTGGGCATCATGATAGCATCTGGAACCTGATGGCTGAAAAGAGAGCTAGCATATAAAGCCAAACAAACTGTTGATTAATCATGAACCTAAAGGCTGGATTAGTGCAGATGAAGAGTTGGGGGGGCAGGGGTCTCCATTTTATAGATAGCTAGTAGGCCTATTTTAGTTATATTTCAAAGAGCCCGTGAATATACTTGTTTGTTTGTTTGTTTGTTTGTTTGTTTGTTTTTCCCTGAGCCTGAAACCTGATATGTCAGTGGATCTAAATTATTGTATGGGAAGATGCTATCTTGGCTGGAAAAAGGGCTAGAAAGCTGGATCAGGGAAGAGAGTAGCTCCCAAATATGGGAAAGGGGTATAAATATTTTGACTGTAAACCCCATCAATTTGATCTGATCTGGGGCCTATATTCAGCTTAGGAACCTATGTGACCTCTGCATACCTGTAGATCTGACCTTACATTCTGTGGTCATGAGTAGGAGCATTCCAGGCTGCCCCAATTTCAGGACCCATCTTCCTCAGGTGGAGCATAGAATATGTTGTCTAGCCTCCCTTCAGAGGATGGAACATTCTCTACTGTTGTTGATCCAAGTTGAAGGCAAGGTCCTATGGGGGCCCACAAAAGGGTCTGTTGTGTTGTTCCTGATAGAGATGACTGGTAACATTGGGGAGAGAGTTTATTCTAGGTCTAGGCCCATCATGTCTGTTTGGGAATCTCAGGACTCCCTGAGTAGGGCCCCCAGCTGATGGGGTGGCCTGATAGTGACTAAAGAGTCATCACTAAAGTATGCCAGTCTCTTGCCCTTATTCAACTTTTGCAGTCCTTGCTTTGCTAAGGTTAGCTTTGGAGTGAGTAAGGGAAGTGTAATAGGAAGTAGGTGAGAGGGTGTTTAAGTCTGAGTAGACACTATCTCGTTATAAGCTTTATATTGACTCAGTGCAGACTATTGTGTACTTTTGCTTTCAGGTATATATTTTGCCCTAATTTATGGATACATGCGAACATATGCTCTATCTCATGGGACCTGGTCTATATCTAGGTTTTGGGACTTTGTTAGGAAGTGAACCACTTGGAATGGAATTAGAGAATCCTATGAAAGGAAAGGTCTCACCCGAGTAATGAGGCTGAGGGGTTGACACTCCATGCCTGACATCTCTGGACACAGTCTGAAGTGAAGCATGCTGAGGTGGTACTCATTGCATTGATTAGGCTGGGATCAGCAAATGCAATATCATTTGGTATGAATTGAGAGAAGCATGTAGGAAAGAGAGCCCCACCCTAATGTTCCATGACTGGGCGAAATATAGGCTCTATAGTGGAAATATGAGGTTCCTGCTGTCTTAGGGTTTAAGAAGGCAATAGATAGTTATTGCTGTAATCAAATTATTTGGCAATTGGGTTAACTTGAAAAATTCCTTTGTTAGGATTTTCTGTATTATACACAACATCACGGTAATTTATGTCCTTTGACATTATTCGTAAATAGCTGTGCCATTGGTTGCTTCTGTCCTCCCTAGTCTAAGCTTTTAAGAAAGTCACCATATGAGGGAGCCAGGCGGTAGCACAGTGGGTTAAGCACAGGTGGTGCAAAGTGCAAGGACTGGCATGAAGATATCGGTTCGAGCCCCCGGCTCCCCACCTGTAGGGGACTCGCTTCACAAGTGGTGAAGCAGGTCTGCAGGTGTCTATCTTTCTCTCCCCCTGTCTGTCTTCCCCTCCTCTCTCCATTTCTCTCTGTCATATCCAACAACAATGACATCAATAACAACAATAGTAACTACAACAATAAAACAACAAGGGCAACAAAAGGGAATAAATAAATATTTAAAAAAAGAAAGAGAGTCAACATATCAAAGACTCAGCCTATGGTCTGTGCATTAAAAAGTTTGAGATGTTCAACCAATTTTCCACTCTCATATTGATTAAATAGTGATTTATATGACTATAATTTAATAGGAGTATACATAAACACCATTCCCTCCACCAAAAGATTGTGTCCCATCCCTTCTCCCCTTTCCCCCCTCTACCCCCCCCCCCCCAGTGAAGCCCAACATCCAACCTCACCCTCAACCCAGAGATTTTTACTTTGGTGCCCTACTCCACCATGCAGCTAATTCTGCAGACTCAGAGAAGATGCTCTCTGTAGGCGAGCACCACTCTAGATAAGGGACCATACACCTGGAGGTCTCTGCTGCTCCCATGTGCTCGGAGGACATTGTGCCACCACCCCCAACACTGCTATTTAAAACAGAAGCTGAGTCCTACCTAAGCTACAGAACCTAGATATAGGCCAGAGGCCATGAGATAGGGCACATGTGTACATGTATCCATAAGGGGAAAACATATACCTTAAAGTAAAAGTGCACAATAGTTTGCAGTGACTCAATTAAGTGCAGCAAGCAAGTAGAAAGACCTAAAATAGATACCATAAAGTACTTAATCAAATAGTTTCTACTTAGACCTAGATACCCTCCTCATCTACTTCCTATTTCACTTCCCTTAATCACTGGTAAGTCCATGTCAGATAAAGTAAGAACTCCAAAAGCTGGATAAGGGCAAGAGACCAGCACACTTTAATGAAGGCTGGGGAAAGGGCCTTCAGAAACCCCATTTCTCAGTCAGAACTCCCAAGCAGAGCAAGCTTTTAACATGGCTCAACCTAGCAATGATTGCTGTGAGTCATCCAGAGAATGAATGAACTCCACTGAAACTAATTAACCACCCCCTAGGCATTTCCGAGTGGCTTTATTTCAAAACAAGGTTTTTTGTGGAAAATAAAAGAATGGTATGGTGGGGGGTGGGAAGCGGAGAGTCAGAGGCTATTTCTTGCTAGCAGGCATTAATTTAAATAGAACTGGAGAGATTTTACCCCACCCCATCAGATGAAGCCCCAAGCTGAACTGAAATTCAAAGCACCTTTGGAAAGTTTTCAGCTCTGATTAGGGTTGTTTTTCACTATAGGTTAATGTCAGAGGCAATCACGTTTGTTTTTAAAGGGGGGAAATTAAATGATTGGCCTGTGCTTTCATTCGATTTGATTTTCCATTTGGTTTGTCCTGTATTTGTGTTTGTTTGTCTGGCCATGGTAGGGAAGAGGAGGGAAGAGGGTAAAACCACATTCCAGGAACTCTTGAGAAAAACAAGCAAAGCAACACTCTGTTCCTGTAGAAATAACTTCTTCCTCTCCTTCTCCTTCTCCTTCTCCTTCTCCTTCTCCTTCTCCTTCTCCTTCTCCTTCTCCTTCTCCTCCTCCTTCTCCTCCTCCTTCTCCTTCTCTTCCTTCTCCTCCTCCTCCTCCTCCTCTTCCTCCTCCTCCTCCTCCTCCTCCTCCTCCTCCTCCTCCTCCTTCTTCTTTTTTAAATTCATTTATTTACTGACATGCAGGGGTTAGTGAGGGAATGAGTGAGAACCAAACCATCATTCTGACACATATGTTACTGAGGACCCTAAGCCCCAGGGTCCAACACACTAGCACCACACCACTTCCTCGCAGGTAAGAGTAAAATGTTTACAGATGTTTCCCTTGAAGGCTAGGTGGTGGCGCACCTAGTTGAGTGCATGTGTCACAATGCACAAGGACCTGGCCTTGAACCCCTTGCCCTTTCCTGCAGGGGGGAAGCTTTGCAAGTGGTGAAGCAGGGCTGCAGGTGACTCCATCTCTCTTCCTTTCTATCTCCCCTTACTCTCTCAATTTCTGGTTGTCTCTAGCCAATAACTAAAGATGATTTTTTTAAAAAGTGTCAATTTGAGCAATGCCTTGAAATGCTTAGTTTTATAATTAGAGATATGATCACATTCTTCACTCTCTGCATTGTCTCAAACTCCTAAATCAAATGAGCTTTTCAATGAACATGCTTTTGGCTTTTTTATTTAGTAATGAGAGAGACAGAGAAGCAGAGCATCACTCTGGCACATGTGATATGTGATATGTGATATGTGATCAAGCTCAGGACCTTGTGTTTGAGAGTCCCACTGACTACTGTTAAAGGAATAAGGGGGGGGGACAGCCTCTGTCCCCCAATCTGAGAGTTCACCACACCTTTTCCCAACAAAGAATTGGTAAGAGAGCATGATTATCCAGGTAATTTTAAACTTTATTGGATACAAAAAAATGTTAGGAGAGAGAGAGAGAGATAAAAGAGAGAAGGGGACTCACTTACAGGCATGATGCTCACATGGTGGTCCCTGGAGAGGAGAGTGCCCCCAAAGGTCAAACCTTTTTAAAACCAAAGGACCCGCCTGTACCTGCAACCACTCCCATTTCTGGGTGTTCCTTCTCTCCCTCAACACTACCTCACAGACTGCTTCTCTTTACTTTTTAGTGTCCTGTATTTGAATACAAGAGACCAGGAGTTGAAGCCCTGGAGAGAAATTTTTACCAAAGCACTGAATTTCCTAACCCTCTCAGGGGGGAACAGAGTGCTAGAATGTTCTGAAGTTTCTAATTGCTTGGAAAGAATAGAATAGGGTTTTTCATAGATGATATTATACATGGCTACTAATTTCTAAACTATCCATCTCCCCTCAAAAAAAAAGTTCTATTTTAGCAGTGATAGAGATAAAATATCCAAGGTTTTAATTCAGTCTGGTTTTCAAAGACTTTCGTGGGATGTCTTGAGAATGTAGCCACCATTTATAGTGTCAGTGGGAGAAGACATCCTGAAGACTTAGCCACTTGGAAAGCAGGAGTCTTTGGAAGGATCTTTCAATAGCCTCATGCATTTCCTGATTCCACACATTTGCTGTGGGTTGGGTGCTGTGCACAGTCCCCTCGATCACCCTACTTCTGCAGGGAGGGGAGATGGAGAAAGACAGTTTCATCTTGTTAGAAATATGAGACACAAATGAGACAAGTAAAGTCACATGTGCAGACAAAAGAAAGTTTAATGTACTAGCCAGGTAACGTGAGAGCTCCTGCCGGGGAGAGCTTAGGATCCCTGGCCAGTCAGGGGAAGCTTAGGAGCCTACCCTGGGTCAGGCTGGTAGGCCTTATGTAAGGTCTTGGCTCAGGGATATTTTCAATGGTGTGGGGAGGCCTGGTGGTCTTAGATTTATTGATGTATTCGGGGATATGTCTGGTTGCTCTCAGATGTATGCCATGCAGGCAGAAACAATAATTTTTTTCTGTATGGTTGAGGGGTTTGCTTGTTTCCAGCATGCCCCTTCAGTCTGTTTCAGTGAGATAAGTTCTTTCCATGAGGGTAGGGATCAGGCCTCAGCATATTTCTTTCGCATCTAGTGCATGAGAGTCATACTGTATTGGGGGAGAAGGGGGCCGATGCTTGTTTCTACACCATTTAAAAAGTTCATCACACATTATCTCAACAAAGAATTGAGAGAACATGATTTTCAGGAATTTTAAATTTTATTCATTCACATGTTAGGACAAGAGGCAGGGATAGGGGAGAGAGAGAAAGACTGGGAGAGAGAGGGAGAGAGAGGGAGAGAGAGGGAGAGAGAGGGAGAGAGAGGGAGAGAGAGGAGCCCACAGGTCTAGCTTTTAACACCCAAGGCCCGCCTCCACCTTTCCAAGCCACACCTGTCACCACTCCCACTTACTGGGCAGTACCCTCCAGGTACCTCCTGTCCCTCAACAATACCTCTCTCCAGCAAGACCCTTAGCTGATCTTTCTTTTTAAGGAAGAGCGCCCAGGAATGTTTTTTTCATATTTCAGAAGTGAGGGTTCATGAACTGAGTGTGTTTGGAAAGAAAAAGAAAAGGCAGGACTGGGTGCCAAATGCCAGGTGTCACATGTCTTGACGTAATTAATCATCAACACACCCAAGAGGATGTACAATCTTAACACCCTCAGTTTCTAGGGAGAAAAATAAAATAAGAAAGAAAATTACTATATATATATATATATATTTTTTTTTTTTTTTTCTTTTTAACTAGAGTGCTGCTCAGTTCTGGCATATGTCAGTGCTAGGAATTGAACCTGGGACCTTAGAGCCTCAGGCTTGAGTCTTTTGCATAAATGTCATAGGAGAGCTCATGTGCCCCAAAATTAATATGAGGTTCTTGTCTATATTAGTATAGAGATCACTAATTCAAGACCTTTTAGGGGCTACTATAAAGTCAATGAATATCTTAATTGTACAAAAATGGAATTTTATTTCCTTAAATTAGAGATAGTAAAAAACACTCAGAAAAGAATGTCCATGATGACTACCCCATCTTCCCCCACCTCCAGTGTTTCTCTTGTTGCTGGTTCAGTCTTCACTCTCAGTGCCAACTATCTCCCTCTCCACCTCCTCCTCTTCTAAGGAACTGCTGCTTCCTAGCTTCTTCCCCTGCTCCTCGCATCTATGAACCAGAGTCAGAATTCTTCTGTCCAGTCATTTGTCTCACCTTCCTTTGGGGCACTTTTTCCGTTCTTTGTTGCTTTAATCAGAAATTTTGGGAAATGTAGTTTTTCCTATATCAACTTACACATCTTTATTCTTTAGCAAAGGTAGCAGTGGCCCATGACATAACCACTGTACTATCTCCATCCCCCAAATACTAAACAATTCAGGTTTGCAGAGCCTGGAATTCAAGCAGCAACGCAGCATTATCCTTTCTCTTGTACTTTCAACAAAACTGTTTTGGTTTCAGTCACAATATGGTGTCCAGATGGAGCCACGGTCTGGAGGGACCCAAGTCATCTTAAGAAGGACCTGAAGTAGAAAAAAAAAAAGATTAGAATAAAAAGGCAACAATTCTATAGCAGAGTTTCATAATCCTGCTGAAGGAAACAGTGATGGAAACTGAAACTTGTGGAGTTTTCAGTTAAGGTGTAGGGTACCTTAGGCTTTGTCTCCCTTAGCTTCTCCCTAACACTGTGGATTAGTGATCATGTGATTTCAGTGCATGTGAATCATATCATCATTGTCCCTATGTGACTAGAGGAGGACAGTGTTCTCATTGTAGTTGACCCCTCATGCCACAGTGTGAACCCCTCACAGAGCTCCACAACACTTGCAAATGAGATCACCATTGCAGGGTGGAAAGTGTCCTGTAGATTTACAAGGGAAACACAAAGTATTTTTAGCCCATAATGGTCAGTGTGTATTGAATATTGACTTTGTTGCCAAGCACTGGAGAGTGTTTAAGACTCAGTCCCTACCTTCCAAGAGTTGGATTATCCTGCTTGGAAACAGAGACAGCCATCACTAATCACAGAGATATATTTGCAGTGTCACAGACCCTGTCTGTACAAAATGCCTGGTGGTGGGGACAGGCCAGCTCTTGGGTCTCCCAGCACTCAGCTGCTTATCTTGCTCGTTCATGTCTAAAACTTCTTTTATTATTATTATTTCATTGTATTTGTTTATTTTTGCAAATCTGAGACCTTACACAGTCATAGTTTCACCACTCTGGTCCTATTTTGTATTCAGATAGATAGAAGGAGGTGGGAGGGGGACATGGGAGATGGGAAAATAACACCTGAGTTTCTCTAGGTGCTCCACTCCCTCCTGTGTGCTACCAGGGCTCAAATTGGGGCCTTGCACATGGCAAGACAGGCACCTCCCCAGTAAGTCTTAAAATAACTTCTGCCATAGGTACATAAGAGAATACTTACAAAACAGTCACTGAGATTAAGAGGGAGACATGGGAGGTAGCATACCGGTGGTGCAAAAAGACATTCATGCCTGAAGCTTTGAAGTCCGAAGTTAAATCCCCAGCACCACCATAAACCACAGCTCAGAAGTGCTATGGTTATAAATGAATGAATGAATGAATGAATAAATAAATAAATAAATAAATAAATAAATAAAATATGACCTAGGAAGTGTGCAGTGGATAAAGTGTTGGACTCTTTAAGCATGAGCTCCTAAGTTTGATTCCTGATATCACATGTGCCAGAATGATGCTCTGGTTCTCTTTTTCTCTCAAATATATAAAATTTAGGTGAAAAAGAGAGACTTATACTAAGGAAAAGGTATGTCATATGAAGAGTTTGATTAGTGATCACCTGTAAAGCTCATATCTCCCCAGCTCCTACATCAGTATTCTTTCTGCCACCCCAGTGAAGTGGGATTTTGACCTTTCTTCTGTTCTGCTCCACAAACAAACCAAACCCCATCACAGAAATTTTTGTAAGAAGGGGAAGCTTCTTAGCTGTGTGGTCTGGGGCTGGAGTTTATAAATTCTGATCCAGTGCCCTCCTCTCCAAGAAGGGTCCAACTTTTTTTTTTTAAAGATGCCATTTATTTACTATTGAGAGAAATAGGAGAAGAGAGAGAAAGAGAACCAGAGCCTCACTAACACATACACTGCCTGGGATTGACTTGGGACTTCATGCTTAAGAGTACAAAGCTTTACCCACTGTACGACTTCCTAGACCATGAAGACTCCAATTTTTATATATTTATTTTCCCTTTTGTTGCCCTGTTGTTCTTTTTTTAAATCTATTTATTTATTTATTTTAAAAAGGAGACATTAACAAGACCATAGGATAGGAGGGGTACAACTCCACACAATTCCCACCACCAGATCTCTATATCCCATCCCCTCCCCTGATAGCTTTCCTATTCTTTATCACTTTGGGAGTATAGACCCCAGGTCGTTGTGGGTTGCAGAAGGTGGAAGGTCAGGCTTCTGTAATTGCTTCCCCGCTGAACATGGGCATTGACTGGTCGATCCATACTCCCAGTCTGCCTCTCTCTTTCCCTAGTAGGGTGGGGCTCTGAGGAAGCCGAGCTCCAGGACACACTGGTGGGGTCCTCTGTCCAGGGAAGTCTGGTCGGCATCCTACTGGCATCTGGAACCTTGTGGCTGAAAAGAGAGTTAATATACAAAGCCAAACAAATTGTTGAACAATTATGGACCTAAAGGCTGGAATAGTGCAGATGAAGTGTTGGGGGGTACTCACTGCAGACTATTATGTACTTCTGCTTTCAGGTATATACTTTGCCCTAGTATATGAATACATGTGAACATATGCTCTATCTGACGGGACCTGGTCTATATCTAGGTTTTGGGACTTTGTTAGGAAGTGAACCACCTGGAATGGAATTAGAGAATACTATGAAAGGAATGGTCTCACCCGAGTGATGAAGCTGAAGGGTTGTCATTCCACACCTGAAGTCTCTGGACACAGTCTGAAGTGAAGCATGCTGAGGTGGCACTCGTTGGCGTTGATTACGTTGCTATCAGCGGTTGCAATATTATTTGATATGAATTGAGAGAAGCATGCAGGAAAGTGTGCCCCACCCGAAGTTTCCAGGACTGGGGGAAATATAGGCTCTATAGTGTAAATGTGAGGTTCCTGCCATCTTAGGGTTCAAGAAGACAATGGATAGTTATTGTTATCATCACATTATTTGGTGATTCGGTTAACTTTGAAAGGTCCCTTTGTTAGGGTTTGCTTTATAATACCCAGCATTTTGTATATAGTTGTGCCACTGGATGCTTCTGTTCTACCTGGTCTAGGCTTTTGAGAGAGTCAACATATCAAAGACAGCCTATGTATTAAAAATACTCAGTCTGTGTTTTAAAGTTCAAGACATACAATCAATTTCTTCCCTCTCATATTAATTAACTAGTTATTTATATGACTACAATTTAATAGGAGTGTACATAAACAACATTCCCACCACTAAAAGACTGTGTCCCATCCCTCTCACCCACCCCCACTCCCTTCCTGTCCCGGGAAGCCAAATGTCCATCCTCTCTCTCACCACAGGGTTTTTACTTTGGTGCCCTACTCTAGATTTAGTCAGATCCTGCTTTTAGTTTCCCTTTCTGTTCTTCTTTCTAAATTTCTGGTCATGAGTGGGATCATCCTATACTCATCTTTATCTTTCTGACTTAACTCACTTAACATAATTCCTTCTAGCTCCATCCAAGATGGGTCAGAGAAAGTGGGTTCATTGTTCTTAATAGCTGCATAGTATTCCATTGTGTATATATACCACAGAATTTTCAGCCACTCATCTGCTGTTGGGCACCTGGGTTGCTTCCAGGTTTTAGCTATTACTAATTGTGCTGCTGTGAACATAGGTGTACACATTATCTTTTTGGTTGGGTGTTATGTAGTCCTTGGGGTATATCCCCAGGAGAGGAATTATCGGGTTATATGGAAGGTCCATGTCTAGCCTTGTGAGAGTTCTCCAGACAGCTCTCCAGAGAGGCTGGACCAATTACATTCCCACCAGCAGTGCAGAAGGGTTCCTCTGTCCCCACAGCCTCTCCAGCATTTGCTGCTGCTGTCCTTTTTGATGTTTGCCATTCTCACAGGAGTGAGGTGGTATCTCAATGTTGTCTTTACTTGCATTTCTCTGACAATCAGTGACCTGGAGGAGTTTTTCATATGTTTATTAGCCTTTTGGATCTCTTCTGTAGTGAATGTTCTATTCATATCCTCTGCCCATTTTTGGATGGGGCCATTTGCTTTTTTGTTGCTAAGTTTGCTGAGCTCTTTGTATATTTTAGTGATTAGTCTCTTGTCTGATGTATGGCATGTGAAGGTCTTCTCCCATTCTGTGAGGGGTCTCCTTGTTTGTGTGATAGTTTCTTTGGCTGTGCTGAAGCTTTTCAATCTGATGTAGTCCTTTTGGTTTGTTTCTGTTTTATTCTTCCTTGCAATTGGGTTTGTTTCACCAAAGATGTCCTTGAGGTTTAGATTGGAAAGTGTTCCACCACTGTTTTCCTCTAAGCATTTAATAGTTTCTGATCTAACATCCATGTCCTTGATCCATTTGGAGTTGATTTTTGTTTTTGATGAGATAAAGTGGTTCAATTTCATTCTTCTGCATGTTTCAACCCAGTTATCCCGGCACCATTTATTGAAGAGAGCCTCCTTCTTCCATTTAATACTTTGGGCCCCCTTATGAAAGATTAGATGTCCATAGGTGTGTGGGTTTAGTTCTGGGCTTTCAATTCTGTTCCACTGGTCTGTGTGCCAGCCCTTGTTGTTCTTTATTGTTGTTGTAGTTATTGATGTTGTCATTGTTGGATAGAACAGATAGAAATGGAGAGAGGAGAGGAAGACAGAGAGGGGGAGAGAAAGATAGACACCTGCAGACCTCTTTCACTGCTTGTGAGGAGACCCCCTGCAGGTGGGAGCTGGGGGCTTGAACTGGGATCCTTAAACTGGTCATTGTGCTTCGTACCACATACCCTTAACCCACTGTGCTACTGCCCACCTCCATGAAGACTTTAACTTTCATGCAAGTGGTGGTAGTGGAGATTGGCAGGGAAGCCAGGGACTAAATGTCACACATCCCATCACTCTTCTCCAGAAGGACCATGGTTCCCTCTAAAACAGTTAAATTGGGTCTCAACCTTGGGGTCAGGCTATCAGGAATGGGGGCGGACAGACTAGAATCCAGCAGTTACCAATCTCTGGAGCTAAACATAGCCCGGTTCATCAAACCCAGTCTTCCTTTCTCCAGTCTAGGCACCTCCTCTGGGGGCACCATTTCCTTGCTCTATCCCTGAAGGTAACCTGTTCAAGACCCACTTGTGTTTGTAGTGTCTAAACCTTGCTCCTGTATGTATTTTCAGGGCCAAGGAAATCAAGATCAAGTTAGGAATTCTCCTGCAGAAACCGGACTTGGCCACTGACCCTGTCATTCCTTATAATGACAAGCCGGAGAAACCCGCCAAGGCCCAGAAGTGAGTATCAAACCTGATCCCACATGAGCCCCTCCAAAGTGTGGGTGTCAGTTATGTATGGCCTTACCTCAGGTCCCTCCCATGCCATAGATGCCCCTCTAGGGACCCATTGAACAGACTCAATGCCTCAATGAGAGAGTTGCTCTTGTATATAAAGCAGATTTGGGGCAGTATTTGGCCAAAAATACACAGAGAACCATAGAGAATAAATCACCAGGCACCAAAAATACAGAAAAGGTTCAAGCTTATTAGAATGCACAAGTCAAGATACAGTCACTAAGGGAGGTGACAAGCAAACAGTAAAGAACCAACTACAGAAAATAAGGAGGAGGGGGAACAAGTTGATAAAGAAACCAACTGTCCACCATGGATAAGAGTTCACTGCTTGAATACACATTAAGCAGGGGCAGAAACTTATGTCCCCTACCTGGGGTCAGGACAGAAGCCTTCTCTATTGACACTCTTAATAAGGTGGCTGGCTGCCTTCTGTCCTGTCACTTGCTAGCAGACCCTTTTATTCAGCTTCTAGGTATGGAGACAGAGGGTTGTGTGTCTTACTGTCTGGGGTAAGGATAGCAGCCTTCTCTACTGACATTCCTAATCAAGGTGACTGGTGGCTAGAATTCCTGCTCTTCTATTTACTAATGTGTTGAATTATAGTGTAGGATATGAGATTTTTTTTCTCAGGCTCAGCTTTTGATGAGCTTGGCAAAAAGCTATATGTGTAAATTTATGACACAGCATAATCTCCAGTGTCTGGACATTTATGGCCTACCCTGGTGAGATACTTGAATAATAGAGGGAAGGCTCTATCTTGGAACCTCACTGGAGACTCTAGACAGTGGTGCCTACCACTTCTGGTTATTTAAAGAGAAGTGTGGAGGAAAATACCTACCTGCCTGTTACCCTTGGGTTGGTAACCCATCCTGATCCAATTGGTGGGTCACTTGTAAAGACCCACCTGAGGCTGAGCCTATACTGAAGTCAGAGTAGACCATGGTAGTCCAAGCATTTCTTCTCTGAGATATTATCACTTCAAGGTCTTATGGGGGGACTAAAGGCTATTCTTTGAAGAAAGAAGGAAGGAGGGGGTCAGGTGGTAGTGCAGTGGGTTAAGCACACATGGAGCCAGCATAAGGATCCTGGTTCCAGCCCCCTGGCTGCCCACCTGCAGGGGGGCCACTTCACAGGCAGTAAAGCAGGTCTGCATGTGTCTGTCTTTTTCTCTCCGTCTCTGTCTTCCCCTCCTCTCTCCATTTCTCTCTGTCCTATCCAACAACAACAGCAATAACAGCAATAATAATAACCATAACAACAATAAACAATAAGGACTACAATAGGGGGAAGAAAAGCCTCCAGGAGCAGTGGATTCATGGTGCAGGCACCATGGATTATTGCCCCAGCAATAACCCTGAAGGCAATAGTACCCTTGGAGCATTGTGCCCTAGCCCATAAAGGAGCCCCATTACCCCACCCCAAACTCTCCCTTGCCTATTGAGCCCTAGTGGGAACCCCTCATATCAGATTCCAGGTGTTGTGTCAGGGAGTCCTGCTCCACTAAGCCACACACCATCCCCTCCAAAGCATCTCTCTCTCTTTCTATCTGTCTAATACTCTCTTTAATACTCTAATTCTCCCTCTCTCTCTCTCTCATCTGTCTGCTTCCACAGTGAGAGGAGCCTGTAAACATCCAGAAAATGTATGTGAAGGCAGAGGGTGGCTCAGCCAGTACCTTTCACATTACTATATGCCAGGACCACATGCCCCCAGCCCCCACCAGTGGGAGGGAAGCTTCACTAGCAGTGGAGCAGTGCTAACTGTGTCTCTTTATCTCTGCCAGTCGGGGGGTGGGGCAGAAAGGCTAGTCCTCTTTTACTATGCTACCATTCTCCTGCTGTTACTACTTTAAAAGGATCCAGGACCTGGAAGTGAGGGGTAATTGCATTTTCTGCCTTTAGAAAATGTTTGTTGTTGTTGTTGTTGGGGGGCGGGGGTTGGGCACCAGTTGTAGAGGACTGAAAATCACATTTCATAGTCACAGCAGATTATAAAGTCTATTTTTAAGTAAGCAAAGTGGCCTTTATTGAGCTGTTGGACTGAAATTAAAAAAATAAATATATGTCCACATCCCCAGCTTTGAGTTTCTGTTTTAATAACCTGCACTTGAACTATTTGGTTCAGCAGGGATTCAGAGAGAAGTACTTTGGAAAGAGAAACTGGGGCTGATATTGATTGGATTCCTTTCATCTCTGGCCGTCCAGCTCCCTCCTTCTTTCAGACGTTTGGATTATTTTGGAAAAATCCTGTCTGCCCCAAGAAAATACATATGCATCTCTTCTGCTCTCTCTTTCTTTCTTATTTTAATAGTGAACACTATTGGGGGCCAGATAGTGGTCCATGTGGTTGAGCACACATGATACAATGTGCAAGGACCCAGATTCAAGGCCCCAGTCCCCGCCTGCAGTGGGAAAGCTTCACAAGTGGTGAAACAGGGCTGCAGGTGTCTCTCCCCATCTGTCTCTCCCTCCCCTCTCAACTTTGGCTGTCTCTATCCAATAAATACAGTTTTAAAAGTAGTGAACACTGGAATTTTCCCATCCTCTTCAATCCCCCTGAGCCCCATCCCACCTTTTGACATTTGGTATAAGAGAGGAGGGAACTTTGTTTCTGCCTAGGGTCATTTTGAATATTTACAACAGCATTCACCAAGCCATACACAATCCCTTACTTAAAAATTAGCACTTAGGCCTGCAAACTTGCTCACTTAGATACTACTGCTCGATTCAGGTTCAAGCCTGGACTCCACTGCATTGGAGGAAGCTTTGGCATTGTGGTCTCTTTCATTTTCTGTCTTTATCTAAAAAAAATAGTAGGGACAGGGTGGTGGCATACTTGGCTGAGTGCACATATTGCCATGAACAAGGACCCAGGTTCAAGCCCACCTGCAAAGGGCAAGCTTCACAGTAAGGAAGCAATGATGTAGGTGTTTTCCTTTCCCTACTCCTACCTCTCCTCCCCTCTCAATTTCTCTCTGTCCTATCACATTAAAGAATAATAAATAAACAAATATTTTATTAAAAATTAGTACTTATTGTTGCTATGAAAAGAAGCGTGCATTTGCCTTAGCAGGGCCAAATGATTCCCTGGCCTCATGTGGCTCATAAGCCAGCCATTCCCCACCCTGGGCCTTCAGGTTCCTTCAAATAAACAGCATTCAAAGTAATCACCACCTTAACTGAATTTGTGAAAATTGTTTCAAGGGCTGGACATGGATTGAAGATTTTATTTCACAGTCCAGATATTCTTTCCTTTACCTCTCTGAATTAATATTTCACCGCATTCTTCATGTTTTCTTTACTACTTTCTCTCTCTAGAATGACCCCAGGCACAAAGTATGAAGCCAGAGCACAGGGGGACAGTTACAAAGTGTTTCTGGACAAATTTCCCTGACACCCTAAAAGTAGGAAGCTGAATATCTGAACAAGGCTGGACCCACAGATATGCCCAAGCATGGCAGGTGCTTTTATCTGCATCCCTGCCCTATAGAAAAAAAGATAATAATAACTACTACTGTGCTTTTGTGGAGGGTTTATATAAAAACCTTTTATAAAAGCGGCAAGTTTATTAGGTACATAAAAACTGTGATTGGGAAAATAGGAAAGAAAGTTATCCAGCCATGAGGACTAGCATTCAATTACGGCCTGCTGGAGTTCGGGGGGAAAAAAAAAACAGAAACAGCCACAGTAGGAAGGGCACAGGAAAGGGCAAAAAGGACTGAACTTCTAGTAGATGGTTAATAATCTCATATACCTTACATTAACATTCCTTACCCTCATGAATTTACATCCTATGCCAGAGCTTATGACATCAGCTATATGCAAATCATGTACATGGCCCACAATTCCTTGTTTACAATGAAACACAACGTTTCCAGTGCTGCCCTTGGATGCCCACTGCTAGCCTAGGGCTTTGGGTTCACTTGATGCTCTTGGACTTGAAAGTAGCCAAGGGCAGCTAGTGTGCAGGGCAGAGTGGAGAGTAAGTGGGCACAGCAGGGCCAGTAAATATCCCGAAGGGAAGAAGAAAGGAAGAGAGAGAGGGAGGGAGAGGAGAGAAGGAAAAGAAGGAAGGAGAAAGAAAGGGAAAGGAAGGAGAAAATGAAGTTTTTTCTTTCCCTTAGTGATGGGGCTAAAACCTTTGAAATCTAAGTTTCATTTACTTGCACTTTATCATCACAGGTTAATGGGCTGGTTAGCCCTTCAGGGACCACAGCCCAGACCTAGGTAAAAGGGAAACATTTTTTCCAGAACCCCCAAACAACCAGAATTGCATAGAAGAGATTCTATCCTCTTAACACAAGGAGAGACTTGCCCATGAAATGTTCACTTCTAGAACCAGGTGACATATTATCCACACAAGTTAACCATCTCTGGACAGCATTTTCCTTTCATTTGATCTGGCTTTTCCCCCTCTCCTGGCACCTCCACATAGATCCCTATGTCCCCTGCATGATCGGCTCTGATTTGGCAAACCAGGCCATGCATGCGTATGTCTTGTTTCCTAAGAATCCAGGCTTAATGAGGACAGGCACATTCTGAGAATCAGTAGGCGAGGACCTGGTGCGGCCTCCAGGCTGGTAATCAGAGCTCAGGGTCTTTTGGTGTGTGTGGGGGGGGGGGCACGGCGTGGGGGGGTGTATCCTGTTTGGCTGCATCCTTGAATCAATCAGGGCTGAGTCCACCCACGTATCAGCTGCCCACATTGTCCTTCTTTAGAGATTTCACCAGCTGCCAGTAGCACTACTACTGACCTTTAGTCTCATTCAGGGTCCAAGGCATGTTGAGACTGGCTGTATATCTAAGTGCAGTACAGCTGCTCCTGGCAGAGTTCTCCCTGGGCATCTCTACCAACCAGTGGCAAATGCAGGCTAGAGTCTGAGTTTGCCCTATGAGTATATTTATACAATGGGGAAGAGATTCTGCAAGTGTATTGGAATTCCCTGCCCTTCCATTGAATTAGTCCTTTAGTTTCTGTCAACAGTCAATAGTACTTGATGGGCTTCTATCTTAATGTGAGACAATGAGCCTTCTGCAATGAAGACAGTAAGACTTTTGTAAGAGCAGGTGCCCAGTAGCAAATACACAGAATCCTCAATAGAGCCTAAGACAGAAGGAACAAAAACAGTTATTGAGCTCTGGAAAGCAAACCCTGCTCTGGCTTAAACTGTAAAATAGGAGCTGGGTGGTTTCACAACTGCTT
This sequence comes from Erinaceus europaeus, assembly GCF_950295315.1. NCBI lineage: Eukaryota > Metazoa > Chordata > Mammalia > Eulipotyphla > Erinaceidae > Erinaceus > Erinaceus europaeus. The sequence goes on from NC_080170.1 coordinate 74,780,926, forward strand.
AAGTGCATGTGTTACCATGTGCAAGTTCTGGATTCAAGCCCCCAGTCCCTACCTGCAAAACAGTGCTGCAAGTATCTCTATTTCTCTGTGTGCCTTTCTCCCTCTATTAAAAAGAAAGAAAATGGGGTGGGAGGTGCTGGGTGGTAGAGCACCTGGTTGAATGCACATGTTACAATGCACAAGGATCCAGGTTCAAGCCCCTAGTTCCCACCTGCAGGGAGAAAGCTTCAAAAGTGGTAAAGCAGGGCTGCAGGTGGCTCTGTTTCTCTCCCTCTCTAAATCCCCCTTCCTCTCAGTTTCTGACTATCTCTATCAAATAAATAAAGATAAACAAAAAATGTAAAGAAAGTAAGTAAGAGAGAGAAAAAGGGAGAAAATAGACAAAAATGGCTACCAAGAACAGTGGAGCCATGCGGGCACTGAACCCTAGTGATAACCCTAGTGATTAAAATAAGTTTTATCCCCAAAATTCTTTGTCACTCATTTTGCTACTTTGCTTCTTAGAAAGAGTAAATATTTAAAGAAAAAAAGTCAGCTCTGGCTTATGGTGGTCCCAGAGATTGAACCCAGGGCCCCCAAACCTCAGTCACACAAGTTTGTGGTATAAACCACTAGCACTCAGACTTCTGACATGTAAACTAGACACAGATAAGGGGTGGAGATCCTTTTCAGATCAGATCAGGAGGTTAAAGTGCAGCCACAGTGAGGGGAAAAGATAAGGGGACTTAAAGCCTTAAGATGTAACCACTGGATTTCATTCAGCACTTTTAGGAAAAAAAGACCTCGTAGTTGGAGGTACCGTTATAAATGAATATATAACAAATGTTCATACAGATACATGTTCAGGAATATCAAGGGGTCAGGGGACAGCTCATTCAGTAAGGTGCATTTCTTACCATTCACACTGCTTGGGTCTGAGCCCAGGCACCACATTGGAGTGCCACAGCACTGGGAGGACCTTTGGGCATTTTTAAAGAAGAACAGATCTGAGTCACTATCGCTGCCTTGCTCACAGCCTCCCATTCTCTCTCTTCATTTCCCACATAGGCCCTCACCAGAGGAGGCTCTGCAATGGCGCGACTCCTTGGACAAACTCCTGCAGAACCAATGTGAGTTTACATCATTTTCCATGAGAAGATGCAGGGACTGCCCCACACCACCCAGCCTCATCAAGTCTAGATGAAGAGTCTAGATAAAGGCAGATGGGTGGCATCTTGGTAAAGATGGTGACCCTGTAGTTATGATTGGCTCTATACTCATCCAAAATGCTGGGAAGTGCTTCTGCCAGCAGACATGGCTGTTAGGGTCCTACCCAGCCCCAGTTTCCCCTTTGGGCAGCTTACCTTTATATCTTCCTTTAAGACTTGATAAAAGTGTTTGTAGGAGTTCCTTTCCAAGATAATCCCAGTATGCCCAAGTATTACTCCTTTCTTCCCTAATCTAGAAGAATCCTTATCTGAGTCTAAGAATGCCAGCAACAAGTTCCAATTTCTAGAGCCTCACACTCCTCAGGAACACACAGAACTGGAAGACATGTAAGACTTGGACACCTGATCTTTTTGGCTAGAGTACCTGCTACTCATCTCTCTCCCTGTTGAAGTACTTCTCACATATAAAAGCCAGTACAAATATTAAATGCCCCATCTTCAACATCCAGAATGTCCTTATTCTTCTTCATTTTTTATTTTTTTATATTTTATTTATTAATGAGAAAGGTAGGAGAGAGGGGGACCAGCCATACTCTGGCACATGCACTGCTAGGAATTGAACTTGGGACCTCATGCTTGAGAGTCCAATGGTCTATCCACTGCACCACTTCCAGGACAGCCATCTAGAATGATCTATCCCCTCTCCACATTTTGAAAGCCAAATTGTCTGCTCAACTTTTGTGCACTCCATTCTGTGTCACCCTCCCAGATCAGATTGTAAATTTGTTGATGGTTGGTACTTGGTCTTTTTCTTCCAGCCATTTCACAACTGGAATTACATAGTATGGGGAAAGCAAATAACAGTTGAAAGATAGTTCAGTATAAAAATATGACTTGGAGGGGCAGGGGGTTGGTGCATTTGGCTGAACACACATGCTACAATGCACAAGGACCCAGGTTAGAGCCTCCAGTTCCCACTTAAAGGGGGAAACCTTTGCCAGTGGTGAATCAGTGCTGTAGGTGCCTCTGTCTCTGTTCCTATCTCCTCCTTCCCTCTGGATTTCTGACTGTCTCTCTCCAATAAATAAATAAAGATAATAAAAGTTAAAAACAATAATAATAAAAATAAAAATATGACTTGGGGCTAGGGAGACAACATAATAGTTATGCAAAAAGACTCTCATACACCAAAGGTCCCAGGTGCAATATCTAGAACCACTATAAAACAGATCTGAGCAGTGTACTGTGTTGTTGCGGAGGTCTGGTGTCGGGCTGCACCGCGGAGAAGAGAGCGGACGTCCAGAGCAAAGGGGTACACAAATCTTTATTATAGGATGGGGGGGGAGGTTTGGTTCAGACCACGTGGAGCCAGCCGGCAATGGCCTGACCACGGGGGGAGAGCAGGGAGCGAGACCTCAGAGAGGGAGAGCTGAGAGCCCAGAGAGAGAGGGGAGGGGTGAGGGGGCTTTTTATTGGGCGACAACCAGGGGTGACGTGTAGGGCCAAGATTGGTTGAAAGGGGGCACTCTAGGATTTAGCGGGGCATAGAAAAACCTGGGGGCGGAGACTGCATCAGAATAACTCCTCAGCAACAGTACTGGATAAAAATTAATAATAATTACAAAATAATATGACTTGATTTAATATGCTTATCTCCAATTTCTCCATCTTCACCACAGACTAAAACTATTAAACTTTATTAAATGCTTAAGAAATAGGTTTTGTAGGATTTTTGTGGTTAAGTAAAAAAGACTGTATATTGACTTGTATATGAACTTATTGTGGGGAGGGGTGGAACTGAGGCCTCGTTCATGAGTGGTTTCAATGCTCTGGGGCCATTGTTTTCATTCAGATAGAGAGACAGAGGGAGGAGACATCACAGCAATGAAGCTTCATCTGGTACCATAGCATCTCCCACATGGTGTTGGGGTTCAGGCCTGGTTCATATGCATGATAACATACCCCCTATACAGTGAGCTATCTCTTAGCCCATATGTGAACACTTTTTATGTCTTGTTTTTAGTGGGGTAAGCTTCTACTTGCTCCGTATCTTCCACGTGGAGGCCTTTGATTTGGAATTTCCTCAGCCTCATCAACTTTCAGTTCTCTTTTTAGTACTTGAACCAAACACTGTATCCTGCCCCTAATATATACAAAGTGTTCAGATATTTGTTGAACATGTCGGTGAAGCAGTGAATGAATTCATTTGTTTCCTGGACCAAGAAATATTATGCAGTTAAGTAGGAAAACATATCGTTATATTGATCAATTAATGTATTGATTGTCTCGTATAGTTGATTCAGGACTGATAGCCACTCATTAGGGAGCAGAGTGCTCTCATCTCTCATGATGACACAGACCTTTGGGAACACATTGGGCAATGACCACTTTATGTGGGAGGCAATATCTGGATTGGGGCTAAGTTGGGATCAAGATGAATCTCTAATTGGGTGTAAATAATCATGATGAAGGTCAACATTTCACTTAGTTGACAACATATTCATCCCCATCAAAGAGTTCAGCTTGACTCATTCCATCCTAACAACATCCCTGTCAGGTTGGTTCAGTTATTATCTCCATTGCACAGATGACATTGATGCTAAAAGGTGGGTTAGATGACTTGCCCAGGTTAAGAGTCTACCTCCATCCCTGATTCTAGAGCCCATGCTGAGACCCAGTAAGCCTGTGATAATACCTGCCAACCCTCAATACTTCATCATTTTCCCACAGAGTGCTGTGTTCACCCAGTTGTCCATATTTTCTTCTCTTGCCACTTGGCCTGGATTCTGGTTGACTCCAATCCAGTAAGACTTCCTTGAGGAGATGAGAATTCAGCCAACTTTCTGGGAAGAGAACCAGTGGAAAGTCACAGGTTAGGGATAGGAAAGTGTCAGTTAAGAGAAGCTATTAAGGGCCCTGGTAGAACTTTCTTGAAAATTCTCAAAAGCCAGGCAAGAAAGAATGGCTTTAAAGGGTGGTGGTACACCTGGTTGAGTATACACATCATCATACACAAGGACCTGGGTTCAAGCCTTTGGTCCCCACTTGTAGGAGAAAAGCTTTTACTTTTTAATTAATTTATTTTTTAATTTATTTATAAAATGGAAATATTGACAAGACCATAGGATAAGAGGGGTACAATTCCACAAAATTTCTACGACCATAACTCCATATCCCATCTTCTCCCTTTAAAGCTTTCCTATTCTTTATCTCTCATGGAGTATGGACCCAAGATTATTATGGGGTGAAAAAGGTGGCAGGTCTTGTTTCTGTAGTTGCTTCTCCACTGAACATAGGTGTTGGCAGGCCGATCCTCACTCCCAGCCTGTCTCTCTTGGGGGAAAGCTTTATAAGTGATGAAGCAGTGCTACAAATATCTCTCTCCCTCTCTATCTTTCTCTTCCTTCTCAATTTCTTTCTGTCTATCCTACATGAATAAACAAATGAATATTAAAATAAAAGCATCCTACTTTCTTTAAAAAATAATAATTAAATTTGCCAAAGACCTCTAGGGTATAAATTCATTTGGGAAAGGGAATGGAGAGTTTTGCTTTAAAGGATACACATTGACCAAAGGGGGGGAAAAAAACTTGGACTAAACCTGTGGAGCTCAGGAAATTAATGGACTCCCCATTTTGGAAAGTTCTTCTCAAGCACATTCCCTGGATGTCTGGTAAATGTCAGCATTATTGTGGAATCCTGGCTCATGTCCTTGAGTCATAAATAACACTGCTTGGGAGGACTGGGCTTCAACTCTACCTTCTGCAAGGACACAGAGTGGATGACTCAGAGGGCCTGGCAGGGCATAAGCACACAAGTTTGCTGAGAATTCATTAGGGAGAGCCTCCTTCAAAGGTGATTTCTCCAATTCAGGTTCACAAGACCTCAGTCAAGCTCTCACTTCCTGGCAGCTGCAAAATTCTGGGAGTGCTCCTATTTTTCATTTCATTTCATTTCATTATGAATGAGACAGAGGAGGAAGAAGAGGAAAAAATAGAGTATCATTGTACATACAATGGCAGGAATAAAACTCAAAACTGCATGTTTGATATCACAACCCTTTATTGTGCCACCTCTTGGGCCACAGGAATGCTGCCATTTCTCCAAAGGCAACCTGGCACCTTTAGTTCAAGAGACAATGACAAATGTCAACCTTACAGCATCTATGGAGATTCTCATGTCACTAAATCATAGATCTCTATTAGAGCAGAGAAACAGGCAGAGAAGGAGGGAGCTTGGCTTTAGTCCAGGTACACTCTTATCTGATAGATTTTTAAGTTACTATATTATTTTAATGAAAGAGAGAGACCACTGTTCAGCTCTGGCTTCTGATGGTGCTATGGGTTGAAACTGGACCTCAGAGTTTCAGGCATGAAAGTTTTTTTGCATCACTATTATGCTATCTCTCCAGCCCTATCCAGTAAATTTTAAGTCATTGTTTTAATTGTAATTACATTGCTTTGCTTTTCTTTATTTCTATTTTCTTTCCTCCTTCCTTTCTCTTTGTCACTTTCCTTTAAAAAAAAAAAAAAAACCCAAAGCATTGATCAGCTCTGGCTTATGGTGGTGTGGGGGACTGAACCTGAGACTTTGGATCCTCATGAATGAGAGTCTTTTTTTTGCACAACCACTATATCTACCCCCACCCTCTAACTGAATTTCTAACAGAAATCACTTCTCATAGCTATCATTTCTGCCTTTCCAGATGAACCAAAGACAATCTAAAATGTGGTTGGTTTTGTTTGTTTTAATTTAGGGTAAGTACAGGGAGGGGAATTAAAATGCAGAGGATCTTATTTGGATACAGATATCTACAATAACTCTAATGGAATATATCTTCATGTAGTCATTTTGTTCTTTACTTTTCAAATGTTTACAAGTGTGCAGGGTGGGGGGATAGAGGGAGGGAGGAGACCAAAGCACCCTTCTACCATTTATGAAGTTCCACCTATTTTCTGGTCTTTGGTGTTCCCATGGGGTGCTGGGGATTGAACTCAGGATTATACATGAAAGGTGTCTTTTCTAGTCCTGAGCCACCCCTCCACATCTCACCTTCACCCCCTACTCGCATCCCCAGCTCTGTCTGTCTGTTTGTTTGTTTTTCCCCCAAAGTGAATGGGGTTTCAGGAGCTATGAGGGGTGTAGAGAAAATGAAAATGTATTGAAGGTATGATTGCCATACACATTTTATGCTGTGGGGTAAAACCCACGTATCGGGCAATGATCAATGAATGAAATATAAAGAGCATGAGGGAGAACTAGTCAGGGGAAGGGGGTAAATTGAAATTAGCTCAGAGGACATGAATTCAGCACATGTGTGTGTGTTCCCCACACAGAGCTAATGAACTGTAAGGCAAGTGAGTTCCAGGAAACTGCCCCTGATAGCCTGCTGGCTGTGGTCCTAACTACAGCCCAGGAGCCAAGCCACATGTCAGGCCTGGAATTGTGATAGTCTGCAGAAACTGCATTTCTTCTCCCTTTGAACACCTGCTCTTCCTGGATAGCAAATGGATACTCATTCTCTCCCTGCAGAATTTATACTTAAAAAAATGTGCATGTATGTGATTCACTTTAAGTAAGAGGGAAGTATTAGCTATTTAGAGTGATTTTTCTGTATTTATATTCCACTCATCTGTTACTTTAGAAGTTAGATCTGGAGGAACAGGAAAAAATAAGAAAACAAAAATATCAGGCTCAACAATTCTTTAATATATGTAAATGATGGATGGATGGATGGATGAATGATGGATGAGTGGAAGATGGTTGATTGATGGAAGATAGATGGATGAATGATGATGGATGGATGGATGGTTGAATAATGTTTGTATGGCTGAATAGAAGACGGATAGATGGAAGATAGAAGATGGATGATGGATGGATTGTGAGCTGTCACTCTGGGTCCCCCCCCACCCCCCCGCTACTGGCGGTAAGGGTCAGAGCGGCCATCGGGAGTCTCAGCGTAACTCTGCATGCCAAAGGATGATGTGCAGAGAAACAAGAATCACAGACTCATTCAGCTCTGGGAGTGGCCTCGGAAAGGTGGGTGACTTGTTTATTGAGAGAGAGAGAAAGCAGGCAAACTGTACCCATTGCACAGGGAGAAGGTTAAGGTAATCATTAACCCATATGCCAAGCAACACAATGCATAGTCACATTTTTGACCTACAAACTATTTGATCACTAGTGAAAAGTTACCATACAAGGTTTGATCATGAGCTTCACAATGCATATTTCCCCAGGAGTAAATTACAGGCATCTCAGGGTGAGGGGGAGAGGGTTGAGTAACAGGAGTTTGCAGTGGTTTTTCAAGTTTGGCCAAACACAATGTACAGTAATTCATGGCCTTTGTTTTAAGGGGATAGGAGGGGCATGTGCAGGAAGGTAGCCTCCATTCCAGAGAGACCATCCATCATTCTTAGTTCAGGAGGTCAAGGGAACCTTCCCTTGTCTCAACCCAAAGGGAGAATGGGGGTCAACTCACTCAGACCTCATGGAAACAGTGGCCTGGACTTTCCAGAACAGTCGGCCAATCCTCCAATATGTCCTCCTTTTTTCTTTTATTTAAAAATGTAGGGGTAGACACAATAGCAGAGCTATTTAGAGCTAGGAGTCAAAATAGGGTTGCTGGAGGTCAGTGGAAAAGAGCTTGCAGGGGTGAACAAGAGCCTGATTAACAATTACTCTAGTCATCTCAGGAATGTGAAGCCGAATGAACTTAAGCAGAAAAGGGGCAAAGAGAAAGAGCAAACAAATCAAAATCAGGAGTCCCACAAGGGGGAGGACTCAGGTAGTCAATGGGCCTTGCAGCCATGAGGAGGAAGACCCAAGGGTGTGGCAGCTGTGAAGGTCATCACTCAGTATAGTCAGAGTCTGTGTATTCTGTTCAACCAGTCTAGATTAATTCACATAAAAACAGCAGTCTTCCTGCAGGAAGACTCAGGTCCCACCCTTCTTGGCTGTCAGCAGGTCCAGTGCACAGTGGTTCTGCAGGGTCACCTTGGCAAGGGAGGTGATCTGGCATTGGAGGGAAGCCAGTGTGTCTGTAGTGGAGTCCACAATCTGCTGGATCCTTATGGTAAAATCTTATGTAACAAGACTGTGACCCAAAACACCACTGGCCAGGCCCACAGAGGCAGTTAAACCCATGCCTGCCAGAATTGGGAGAAAGACTGCTCTACAGGGGCTAGGGGCTGGGAACAGCCAGGCAAGTTCTGTTTCTTCACAGAGTGTGAATTGGGGGACCACAGACACCAGATTGCAGGGACCTGTGTTGGAATTTTTAATGCATGGAGAGAGAGAGTCACTGAACCAGAACTGTGTCAGTGAAGTAGCAGCCATCATGCCATTAATAGTAAAATTACAGATGGACCGGAAGGAAGAGGTTATGAATGTTCTGCATGTAAGCTGTGTCTCTTCTGGGGACCCAGTTTCCCACAGTGGAATGTTATGAAGAGTTTGGGAGGAGCAAAAAGATAGGTAGAGACAGGAATAGAAGGACTAATGGATATAGCAACAAGAATGGGTCTTTGGAGAGAGGCACACACAAAACAATGAGAGGCATTGGGGGGTAGTCTGAAATTTTAAATTTTTGTAAATATTGAAAAGATTAAGTGTAGTTAAGACTATGGCTAATTATATTTTGGGGGAGTACTCCCCCCATTTGTTTTTTAAATAAAAACTAGGGATATGAGTGACCTTAGGGGCCAGTACACACCCATGAGCAAAACATAAGAACATTGATGGATGGATAATGGATGGATGGATGGATGGATGGAAGATAGAAGATGGATGGATGGATAGATGGAAGATAGAAGATGAATGGATAATGGATGGATAATTGATGTAGGATGAGTAGATGGATTGATGGAGGTTGGATGGATGGATGGATGGATGCATGGGTAATTGATAGAGGATGGATGGAAGATAGGTGGATGGATGGAGGATGGATGGATAATTGGTGGAGGATAGATGGATGGAGGTTGGGTAGGTGCATAGATGATGGATGCATGGATGGGTGGGTGAATGGATGGATGGATAATTGATGGATGGAGAGTGGATGGATGGATGGAAAGATGATGGATGGGTAAATGACAGTGATAGACTTAAGTACAAGTCTGTTCTATATAAGCAAACATATACTGAATAGTTAGGATTATATTACATTGAATGTGCTATAAAATCCTTACAAAGTTGGCAGGCAGAGTGACTGCTCTGCATGTGGCAATGTCCCAGGTCCTTCCCACTATCCTCCAAGTCTCAAATTGAATGTCACCTCTCCTTTGAGATCTTTCCTGAAACTGAACTGATGAAAGGTTTCTTTTGTTACTCCCTTACTCTCTTTCATACAGTTTCTCCTTTGCTGATCAAATGTGTTTTGTGTTCCTTCACTTTCTTCCTGCTTCCTTCAGAATCTACTAGCTCCATTAATGATAGGATCATGTCTGTTTCCTTCCCATGGTGGCTGGCTATCATGCTTGGAACATGTGTTTAAAAAAATTATTGTACTTAAAGACATTAGTGGTAGCCAGATGGTTTCACTTACATGTGGAATCTAGAGAACTGATACATACAAACTTGCAAAAACAAACAAAAACAGAAGCCAACAAACTGTCTCTAATACTTGTAAGAACTATGGTGGTTATTATTGGGAGGTGGGGAGCACAGAAATTTTCAGACAGTATGGAACTATACCCTGTAATCTTACAATTTTGTGAACCACTATTAATCACAAATTTAAAAAATGGTTTAAAAACAAAAAAACATTGGTAGAGGGATGAAGAGACATCACAGTGGTTATGCAAAAGATTATGCCTGATGCTCAAAAGTTCTAGGTTCAATCCCCAGCACCAGCATAAGTTAGAGCTGAGCATTGCTTTAGTTACACCCAGTACCCCCATTTTCTTTATAGCTTTCTCTCTGTAGCTCTCTTATTAAAAAAAGATTGTGTATGAAAATCAACATTAATCTAAACTGAAAAACTAAACTCTGAATTTGTATTTCCTTTTTTTTTTGATATGACAGAGAGAGAAATTGAGAGGGGAGGTGTGGGGAATGGTGATAGAGAGAGGAAGAAAAAGATAGGCACCTGCAGACCTGCTTCACAACTTGTGAAGTGACCACCCTGCAGGTTGGGAAGCCAGGGGGCTTGAACTGGGATCTTTGTGCAGGTCCTTGTGCTTCTTACTATGTGCACTTAACTTGGTGCAGCACAACCCAACCCCCAACTTATCTTTTCTTTATGGAAACTATAATTAGTATCCAGACTGGTACTGGTGTTCACACTAATCCTTAATGTTGCATACAGGTAAACTTTCTTGTTAAAAATTAATTTATTGTTTGATAAAGACAGGAGGAGAAGATAGATGATAGGTAGGTAGGTAGATAGGTAGATGAGATAGATAGATAGATAGATAGATAGATAGATAGATAGATAGATAGATAAAGGACAGACACTTCCAGCCCTGATTCACAGCTCATGAAGTGTCCCCCCTGCAGGTGGGACTGGGAGCTTGAACTAGGGTCATGTGTATTCTACCAAGTGCACTACTGCCCAACTCAACAGGTAAACTTTTACCATGCAAATATAAGATACCTGGATTCAAACTGCCCCCATAGCATTTAACCAGCTGCTTAACAAAGCCCAGGTTATTCAACCTCACTTGTGAAAAAGGACATTAAAAGCACCTGTACCTTGAGTTTGCCAGGAAAAGGAAATGAGTTAATGTTTATAAACTGACATAGGTGGCATCAAGTTAGATACACATATACCCCTTCCCAGTTGACGTTTTGCCCTCCTTAGATGGACTTGCCAGATTCAAAAACTTCTTGAAGTCAGAATTCAGCGAAGAAAACTTGGAGTTCTGGATTGCCTGTGAGGAGTACAAAAAAATCAGATCACCCACCAAGATGGTTGAGAAGGCCAAGAAAATTTATGAGGAGTTCATCCAGACGGAGGCCCCAAAAGAGGTGGGTCCTGATAGTAGGTGGGTGGATCAGAGTAAGACAGCTTTGTAGCGCCTCAGGAGGGGGTTCATGTTTGTGTGCAGGCTTGTGAGTACACCAGTGGTCAATCTTGGTGGTTGGGGAGCAGACCACCTTTCTTACACTCCAGCTAAGTCTAAGGCCACATGAATTTGGTCAAACAGCTTCCTTTCTAGAAGAATGTTCTTGCCAGGGTGTGCCTTCCAGGTGGGACTCTGACTTTGTGGTCTAGGGTGAATCACTGGGACTCAGTCTTCATTTTTTGTTTTTCTTTCTAAATTTCTTTTTTTTTTTAATATTTATTTTATTTATTTATTCCCTTTTGTTGCCCTTGTTGTTTTATTGTTGTAGTTATTATTGTTGTCGTCGTTGTTGGATAGGACAGAGAGAAATGGAGAGAGGAGGGGAAGACAGAGAGGAGGAGAGAAAGATAGACACCTGCAGACCTACTTCACCACCTGTGAAGCGACTCCCCTGCAGGTGGGGAGCTGGGGTTCGAACCAGGATCCTTATGCCGGTCTTTGTGCTTTGTGCCACCTGCACTTAACCCGCTGCGCTACAGCCTGACTCCGTTTTTCTTTTTAATGAAGAGAATGAGGACTATTTTGCAGGGTTGTAGTGAACATGTTACTTCACCAGTGAATTTTAAAACAGACCTCAGTGCCCAAGTGAATTAATGCCTACGCTGGCAAAATAGCTCACTTGGCTAGGGTGTTGCTCTTCCATGGGCATGACCCAGGTTTGAGCCCACCCTCCACCACATAGCAGGAAATATGCATGTCATAATCTCTTTTATCTTCTCTCTGCCTCTAAATTAATTAATTAATTAATTAATACAAGTTAATTCCTAATGAGCCTTCCACCCTCTTACCGCTTGTCTTCCTCTGCCCTTTCTTTTTCTCATGAATTCTCTTTCTTCTCTTCTCCCCTCCATTGTATTGTGGCCCCACTCACACCTCACCCTGGTCTTTGCCATTAACACTGTAGATGGGACAACTAGGTATCAACTCATGAAAATCAAGTCTTCACCAGACTGCATTACACTGGAGACAATATGCCAGGAATTGACAGTGAAAGAAATGCTGAGCTCAGGGAAGTTTTCGGGTGGTTCATCTCTTTATTTTAGAAGATTTTTTAAGGGAGGGAGAGAGGGAGGTGGAGAGAGACAGAAGCCGGAGTGTTGCCTTACCCTATGCAGTGCCAGGGAAGGTTCAGACCAGGACCACAGACAAGGAAAGCACATTACTGCTGAGTCACCCCTCTGTTCTATATGTAACTGAATTAACCTTCTGTAGGACCAACAAAATAGCTCACGTGGATAGTAGGTTGCTTTGCCATGTGTGTAATCCAGGTTTGAGCTCTGCCCCCACTGCACTGATGGAGGAAGCTTCAGTGCTGTAGTCTCTTTTATTCTCTCTGCTTCTGTCTCTATGAATGAATGAATGAATGAATGAATGAATGAATGGCCATCTATGAAATTTAAGATGGCCCCAGAAAAACCAGTTCAGCCAACTCACTGGTATTCCACAATGAACCCCTGAATTCTATTTGGATTCTAATTCATCAAGATTTAATGTCAAGAACAGAGTGAGTTCCCAGCCCACTCATTGGTAGAAATCTACCTCAGATGGTTTGAATGGAGGAATCATCCTTAACACCCTTGTTGTCTCTTTCAGGTGGTCCAGATCCCTGCAGTTCTACCCTTTGATATAGTCTTTTGGCTATCAATTACTTACTCATCATAGACAACAGCATCATAATTGTCATTGTTCATTGCCACCAGGATCATCACTGGGGCTTGGTGCCTGCATGATAAACCCACTACTCCCAGTGGCCTTTTCTTCCTTCCCATATATATATATCATTACTGGGGAATTAATGTTTTACAGTAAATACAATAGTTTGTACATGCATAACATTTCCCAGTTTTCCACCTAACAATACAATCCCCACTAGGTCCTTCTCTACCATCATGTTCCAGGACCTAAACTCTCCCCACCCAATCACCCCAGAGTCTTTTACTTTGGTGCAATACATCAACTCCATTCCAAGTTCTGCTTAGTGTTTTCTCTTCTGATATGTTTTCCAACTTCTGTCTGAGAGTGAGATCATCCCATATTCATCTTTCTGTTTCTGACTTATCTCACTTTACATGATTATTCCAAGCTCCATCCAAGATATCCTGAAAATGGTGAAATCACCATTTTTAATAGCTAAATCATATGCCATAATTTGCTCAGACACTCATCTTTTGTTGGACACCTGGGATGCTTCCAGGTTTTGTCTACTACAAATTGTGCTATGAACATGGGTATACACATATCTTTTGGGATGGGTGTGTTGGGTTCCTTAGGATATATTACCAGGAGAGGAACTGCAGGATCATAGGGTAGGTCCATTTCTAGCCTTCTGTGAGTTCTCCAGACTATTCTCCACAGGGGTTGGACCAATTTACATTCCCACTAGCAGTGCAAGAGGGTTCCTTTGTCCCCACAATCTATCCAGCATTTGTTGCTGCTACCTTTTCTGAAGTATGACGTACTCACAGGAGTGAAGTGATATTTCATTGTTGTCTTTATTTGTGTTTTTCTGACAATCAATGACTTAGAGTATTTTTTCATGTTTGTCAACCTTTCAGATCTCTCCTGTATCTTTTTAATATACTGTTGGTTAGAATTTAGTTCAATATTTTAGCATCTATGTTCATCAGAGCTAAAATGGTCTGTAGTTTTCTTTCTTGGTTGTGTCCCTGTCTGCTTTTGATATCAGAGTGTTGTTGGCTTCATAGAAGATGGAAGGGAGTATTCCTGTGTCTTCAATCTTCTGGAAGACTTTTAAAAGTAGAGTTTTTTTTTTTCTTCCTTGAAGGTTTTGTAGAATTCATTGTAAAGTTATTTGGTCCAGGACTTTTACTCTTGGGAAGGTTTTTGACATTTGTTTCAATTTTGTTGGCTGTGATTGGCCTGTTCATATTTTCTAGTTCCTTTTCATTTAATTTTGGAAGTTTGTAGGTATCTAGGAACTTGTCCATTTCTTCCAAGTTCTCTAACTTGGTGACATATAGTTGTTCATAGAAGCCTCCCATGATATGTTGAATTTCTGTGGTGTCTATTGTGATATCTCCTCTTTCATTTACAATCCAATTTATTTAGGTCTTTTCCATTTTTTGTTTTGTGAGTCTGGCTAAAGATTTGTTGATTTTGTTTACTCTTTCAAAGAATCAACATTTGTATGGTTATCTTATTTTCAATTTTATTTATTTTCTGCCTTAACTTTAGTTATTTCAGCCCTTCTGGTTGCTTTCGGGTTCCTTTGTCCTTCTTCTTCTAGATCTTTAAGGTGTGTGATCAAGTTGTTTATTTGTGCTTTTCTCATTTCCTAACATGTGCTTATATGGCTATGAACTTCCCACTCAGTAATGCCTTAGTTGTGTCCCAAACATTTGATAGCTTGTGTCTTTATTTTCACTGAATTCTTGAAACATTTTGATTTCTTCCTTAATTTCCTCTTTGACCCAGTAGTTGTTAAGTAGTGTACTACTGAGTTTCCATATTTTGGGACTTTTACTAATTTTTTGTTTATTGTTAAGTGTTAATTTAATTCCACTGTGGTCTGAGAAAATGCTTGAGATGATTTCAGTGCTCTTGAATTTGCTGATGCTGTCTTTGTGGCCTAACATATGGTCTATCCTGGAGAATGCCCCATGTGGACTGGAACAGAATGTGTATTCCTGTTTCTTGGGGTGAATTACTCTGAAAATGTCCAATAGTTCTAGTTTATTTATCTCTTCATTTAGCTTCCTCATTTCTTTATCGATTTTCTGCCTATATGATCTATCAAGTTGAGAGAGTAGGGTGTCAAAAAAAACCCACTATTACTGTGTTGCTGTTAATATATTGCTGTAGCTCTTTCAGTAGATGTTTAATGTATTTAGATGGCCTCTCATTGGTTGCATAGATGTTAACAGTCATTAAATCCTCATGATTGACTGATCCTCTGATCATTAATTAATATCCATCCCTATCTTTTAAAATTTTATTTATTTTAAGGTATATCATGACAGTTATGAGAATAGCTGTTCCTGCCCTTATACAAGTGATATCCCCAGAAGCCACAACCAGATGTGGATCCCCAATGCCTTTCAGCACTGCACTTTATTGGTTAAACACAATTTTGAATCTTCTCTCTAGCCCTAGTGACCCTCAGTGGTTACTCAACATTTTTTTCCTTTGGTATGGCTGCCCATTAGCACAGTGCCAGCATAGACCAAGCATCCAATCATTATCAGCTGCTGCTTTTATTGCTTTTTGGCAGGAACCATTGTGTCCTCATCTGTCTCAGGACAGAGCTAGTTTCCTAGCTCTTTGGGAGCCATGGCAAAGCTCCTGCATCCTTAGTTAGATGTCTTTCTCTCTCTTAACTCTCACCACAGGAGTGACAGTAAATGCTGTGGGAAGGGAGATTGTAAAAGTGGGCACTAGGACCCCTGGATTCACTTTTCAAGTCTCTGGATTCAAGCACACTTACTAGTTCTGTGACCAGAAGGAAGTCATGTCACCCATTCATCCATCCATCTACCTGTTATCTACCATCTGTCATGTATGTCTCTGTCATCTATCAGTATCATTATCTTTTCTCATAACCTGTCATCTAACCTTTTATCATCTATATTTCACCGATTTATCCATCTACTTATCTCTATTAATCTCTCTACTCATTTGTTTAATATCTGCCATATATGTATCTATCCATGTATTATCTATTTATCTATCCATGCATTCATTCATGGACTCATTACTTCCATATCTACCTACCTACCCATCCATCTAAAGATGAGGGCACTTCTCCTCCTGCAAAAACAAACAGGCTTCTCTTAGGGGTGGTGGGAGGATTGAGTGCAGCACATTCCTTAGCTGCTGGCCCAATAGCTGGTGTCTAGTGTTGACTGGATCTCAATCTGAGTCATGCTTTTAGTAGAGCAGTGATCACTTTCACCTATTACTTAAAAACAGAAGTGGTGGGGGCTGGACAGTGGCACGGCCCAGGTTCAAGCCCCGGGCTCCCCACCTGCAGGTGGGTCGCTTCACAAGTGGTGAAGCAGGTATGCAGGTATATATCTTTCCCTCTCTCTCTCTTCTCCTCCTCTCGATTTCTCTCTGTCCTATCCAGCAATAACAACAACAACAATGATAAACAACAAGGGCAACAAAAGGGAAAAAATATCCTCCAGGTAAGTGCATTCATAGTGCAAGAACTGAGTCACAGCAATAACCCTGGGGGCAAAAAAAAAAAAAAAGAAAAACAAACAAACAAACAAAAAAACCAGAAGTGGTATTTTTGTACTTTGTGGCTCTTCCTGAGTTCTATTGGTGAGAAATGCCTCCTCCTTCCCCCATCCCTCATCAATTCCCAGCCCGTAGGCTGACTCAAGCATCCTCTCCTGATTTGCAGGTGAATATTGACCATTTCACCAAGGACCTCACTATGAAGAACCTGGTGGAGCCTTCTCTGAACAGCTTTGATGTGGCGCAGAAGAGAGTCCACGCCCTGATGGAGAAAGATTCACTGCCCCGCTTTGTGCGTTCGGAGTTTTATCAGGAGTTCATTAAGTAGCAATTTGGGCCATGAGAAGCACCCTGTGAGTCCTTTCCTCCCCAGCAGCACCCATTTCTCCAGCCACCATGCATCTCCCCATAGATTTTCTGCACAAAGACACCAAGTGAGCATAGTCGCAGGGCCCTGGCTTCCTCCCTTTGCCCAGTTTGTTCTGAATGTCCATCCAATTTCTTCAGGTTGTTGTTGCCAAACCCAATTAGAAACAGAAAATTTCTACCCAAAGCAAAGAAAGGTAATACAAGAGTATGCTGGATCTGGATGTATGTCCATTGGGGCTTGTTACTGAGTCTCTGCCTATTTTAGCTGAAATAATAATCGGGTCATGAAGAGAGCAAGTTTCAGTAACATTGATTAGTTTTACATGCTCTAATTCTGATCCATAGGGATCAGCCCTTTTATTTCTGAACTAATAGGTGGTCAGGTTTTTCTGAGGCAACCACTACTGGCTTTATTTAAGCAAATATGTTACCTTAAAGTCAGTCTTTCCCCTAGAGCCTCTTTATATCAGATGGTGATTAAGCAAGAGCTCCAACAGGCTTGTTATATTTATATAAGACCAATCTGAACATAATGCAAATTTGTAACTTCCTTTTGCTTACCCAGCCCTGTAGAGTGACCAAATTCAAGGTTAAATCAATGATCAAAGATGAACACAGGTTGTTTTATAAAAAATATTATGGGGCTTGCCAAAAAAAAAAAATTATATGGTGCTAGCACGTGGGCCCAAATTTCAGTTTCAGATTCTTTCACATCCATGTGCATGTGAAATTCCAGAATTGTTGGCCCTGATCAGGAAAAAATTAAAGCAGTTTCTGTCTCCTGCAGAGGACTTCCCACTAGTAGCTGTTTGTAACTCTAAAGCAGGAAATTGTTAGGCCTCAGACAGTCCATCATCCTATAGTGTTCTTCCTCTCATTGTCTCATCATGATAATTCTCCTCAAAATACCAAATTACCTTTGGAAAAAATTAATGCAATTCCTTGTTGAAGTCTCCAAGTGAGGCAGAGTTGTAAAGTCCCCTGAATTTTGCTGAATAATTTGGCAAACTTTGGCAGCCACAAGATCTCTCTGCTCCTTATTTAGTTTCCTGCATTAGTGAGTTTTGCTTCTAGTTGAAATACACATTTAAACTAACTCATACCCCACGTAGCTAATGGATAAACTACAGCATTTTTAAAGGAGGCTTAAGCTTTGCATTATATATTTTATTAATATCTTTTGATAGGTATTTTTATTCCTACATCTCTAGTAGATTTGATTTATTAGTGATTTGCATAATGTGCTGCTGAAGAGATTCAACCTAGACTGTGTATGAGGAAGACAAAGCTGAGCAGGAGGGGGCAAAAAATAGACAGAGAAGGCAATGTTTAGAAGTTAATGCAATTCTGACTTGTCAGAAGATGACAATGAGTGCCTCCATTTTCCATTCACACTACTAGTTTCACATGTTTACAACCCATTTATTCAGTTATCTCCTAAGAATATAGATAGTAAAGCAACTACAATACTGTATTCTTCCAGGGACACTTGGAAGTGTGTTGGAGTCTTCGAATTTTTGTTCTTTCAGAGGAGGACACTTGCAGTTCACATTCTGAAAATAGGAAGGATCTGGTCAATGGCCAGCAACTGCTGGTGTGCCTGAGCACATTCAGAGGCATCAGTGGGGCTCAATGCAGAGGAATTTCTCCACTCTTCAGTGGAAAACTGGACCAGATGAACCTTGTGAGAGCCTTAGTCTGTGCTTTTATGTCAGAGGGAGCAGTTCAAACCACACAAACACTCTGGCACTCCCCCCCTCAGCATCTGTCCACACTGGTCCATATCAGCTTCAAATCACAGCCCTCCACTTGTATCTGCAGCCAGAACACCCAAGAACCCAAGACTCTAGATACAGCTTCTTGAGAATAAAAAGGTCTCCAATGAGTTGAGAATTCAGGTCACTTATTAACAAGACCTAAAATAGCCATCTGCTTGCGGATGCCCTGAACTAAAGGGTGCTGGTTCCAGAGCTCATCCAGATGGTTGCCATCACAAAGGCTCAGACCTGTGCTCACAGCTTGCACATCCTAAGTATGTGGGAAGACTTGTCAGTGGAGGTAAAAGGGTCTTTGTCTTCTTAGAAGCTGAGCCCAGGAAGCAGAGGGTTGTGCTGTAAAGGCTATAAAAGAATGAACACCTTCCTTTCCAGTAGTGATCTCACACACACACACACACACACACACACACACACACACACACACTTCTCAATGATGTAAGGTAACACACATACAAAGCATTAATTAAAAGGAATATATAAATATCTCCAGCCAAAAATGAGAAAACACACATGAATATCGTCCTGGAAAATGTCTTTGAAACTGTTTTTCAACATAGGGGAGGAAAAAAAACCTCTATGTTACTAGAAGATTCCATAGTAACACAGAGAAAGTACATTTCTTTAATTCTGGGAAATTAGAAAATGTGGGATACATTCTATCTAAGCCCCACCCCTTCAGACATGCAGAAATAGAGAAGCATTTCAGGAACTTTGCTTTCCAATCAGTAGGGTAAAAAGTCTTCAGGCAGGCTGAAGACATAGCATAATGCTTTTGCAAACAGACTGTCATGCCTGAGGATCTAAAGTTACAGGTTCAATCTCCCACACTGTCTTAAAGCAGAGCTGTGTATGCTCTGGTAAAAAACAATAATAATAATATTAATAATAATAATAGTCTTCAGGCAAATTTGTTCTCAGACCCTGTGTCCTTTTGTCCTCTACCATGGGGGTTTCTTGGCTGATATGCTGTTTCTACTCCATTCATAGAGGAATATATTCTTCTTTCCCAAAGAATATCAGGTGTCCCGAAATTTCAGCAAATATGTGGCCTGTGGAAAATGGATCAAAGAGCTAGTAACTGTTCCTGGCCAAAGTATTTTCCAGCTATCAACCCTATTATAAGTTTGATCATGGGAATCACTTAAAAGTCTGTGTTTCAGGAAAAGTATTTTTACCCCTGAAGTCACTCCCTATAGTGGCTCCTTTTCCCTGTTTTCCTGGGAGTGCAACAGCTTTGACGAAGGGCTATGATGAAAAAAGGAGAGAAAAGTGATAAAGAAGGAAGTGCCCAGATGTATGGAGTTAATCCATTCAGTGGGATTTTAATTTTTTTTTTTTTTTACAAATCCTTGGCAATTAGTGGTGCTCAAGGACTTCTTGCATACAAGTTCTGTGCACTGCCACTGCATTATCTCCCAAGCCTCAGTCGGAAATGTTTAGAGCAGCTCTGTGTGATTAAAATGTCTTCACTGAAAGGAGAAATAGACATAAAGAATCTGCTTTCTCCACTTGGATTGCCCAAGCTGGACAGCAGTGGGGAGAGACTTGTTTTCAAACATCCATGTGTCAAAACCCCAGGGCCAGACAACGATGTAGCTTCTGCAGGTCTTGGTGCATCTGATATACCTTGAAGGGACTGCCTTTAGACCTTTCTGGTCTTAAGTCTCTCCATCCTATTAGACAGGTGAGTACTTGCTTGGAGGAGACTGTTTAGTTGACAGTTTAGCAGTGCTTCTTGGGTTCAGCATATGTGCACCCAAATAGGTAATATTACAGAAAAAAACATCCAAAAGTATTTAAAAATATAGAAAACAAGGCTTTCCCTACCCAAAGCCAACCATCCTGAAACTGAGATTAGCTCTCCTAAACCAGAAGACTTTTGTAACATCGACCATTTCACAGCTCCCTGAAGAACTATTTTCATTTTCACAGAGAAAGAGAAAGAGACTCAGGGAGAGACACCGCAACCCCAGAATGCCTCAGCACTCCCATAGGTGCCGGGGCTTGAACCTGGACCACACACAGGGCAAGGCATGCACCCTATTTGAAGAGCTATCATTCTGTTTCACCTTCATTATTATAACTTGAGAAGGAAATGCCTAGAATAGAATGAAAGGCAAATAAAATAATCAGGCTTATATTCTCTCTTACTATTTACTAAAAAGCTTCTTCTTCTAGTAGAAGAGCCTCCAATCAAACTGATAATACTCTTGTCCCATTGAATGAGTCTCTTGCCAGTAACTTCACTTGCCAAAGATACTTTTCTTCCACACAAGCTTCTACCTCTGTCTCCTCTCCCTCTGGTGGAGAAAGCTTTTAAAACATTGGGTCTAACCACAGTTAGGTAAGAAAGAGGACCCTCAAGGCATCTAACTTTCTCGCTAGGAAGATTCAGGAGCTAAGGCCCAGGTGATAAAACAGGAAGTACTGACCCATTTTCTAATGGGAACAAGGCAAGTGAGTAATTTCTGCCTGGTGTTCCTTTTGTGCCATATAGTAACAGAACGGGATCTAAAAAAATGTGTAAATGTTCTGCAACTTCAACTTTCATCCCGTCTTCAGGAGGCAAATCCCCAAGGAGGGAATCAAAAGAAATGTCTGGAAAGCTCTGGTCAACATGTCACCTGTAAGATTTCCATGTAGCAACTCTTGTGCTTATCTTCTGACTTTGTATCCAATGTATTATACACTGTACTACTCAGACTTCTTAATAGACAAGGCTCCAAATATGTTATCTGTAACCATGATCACTTATATAAAATATATATCTGTATTACAGTGCTTGACTCCTGCGTCTCCTTTATTTGAAACTTTGCTGGGTTGGTATGTCTATTTGGTATGCTCTGTATACCCATTGAGCCCCTGAGCTGTTGGGAGGACTCTCCTTATATGTGGGGACTGCCAGAGAGCCTAGTGGGAACAAATTGAGAAGAAAGCTGCCAGGTGTGCCACTTTAACACACTGTTTGGCCAACTATCCCTTGGATTCAGGTGATGATATACAGACCAGCTGTCTGTTGTTTGCTCATTCTGCCTATGCTAGAATAAGCACAGTCTGTCACACAGTGCAGAAGGCAAAGTCATTCCTCTTCCTATACTGAGAATAGATCTGAAATTAGGTCACACCATGAGCTGCCACTTTCTTCAACTCAAGTTCTGGTGCTGGGATCATTTAGGCTAAGAGCCTATAATTAATGGGGCTGGGATGGGCAAAAGGAAAAGTGGGTTCACAAAAGTGGCACCAGCTCAAGCTGGTTTTTAGGGAGAAACAATACTGAGAAGGTGGGAGAGAGACTAAGAGATTGAGAAGTATCTGTCTTAAACTGACAATTTCTCCATTCTCATTCCTAGCCCCCATGAGGCTGCATTCACTGTGCAAGCAGTAGCTGCTGAATTATCAGGTGTCGAAAAAGTCATGATACATTTTTCTGATTTCTATGTAAAAATGTGCCATGACTTTTCTGATAAGCAAATAGCTCACCTGGATAGTGTACTATGTTGCAAATGTGTACAGTTTTGAGCTAGACCCCCACCTCACTGGAGGAAGCTTTTGCACTGTGGTTTCTTTCATTTTCTTTCCACCTCTCTATCAAAGGGAGGGAACAAACAATAACAATGGAAGCAGTGCATATATGTTGTTGTAATACCACCTCCTCTCCTCTTATTTTAGTCTCCTTTGCTGAGTTCCTGAGAGTTCTCACTAAGATGTATTGTTGGCAGAGAGATCACAGACACATTTTTCTCCCCCACAGAGAGGTGATAGTCTCAAGGCCAGTGTGCAGAATGGTGGCAGGGCAGAGCTTAAAGGTCTGTTGTCTTTTGGGTTCTTGTTTAGGTTATATAACTAAAGGTAGTCCTGCCAAATACTGGGACCATTTGCTCTAACTTGAGTAAAGCAGGCAAAAGTACCCAAGTGGGAAACCATTCTGTCATCTGATGGTGAATGTAGATCAAGCTCTCCCAGACAGAATACCACCAGAGCACATCACATTTGGCTAACTTTGCTTGCATATTCTCTTTCTCTCTCCCTCTCTCTCTCTCTCTCTCTCTCTCTCTCTCTCTCTCTCTCTCCCTCCCTCCCTCCCTCTCCTTCCTTCCTTTCTTTAACTCTTTATTTTTCTCTTTCTCTCGTTTTTCCCACCAGGGTCATCATTGGGCCTTTGTACCTATACAGCTCTACCATTCTCAGTGTTCATATTTTTTTTTCTTTTTTCCTTCTTTATAATAGAGGGTGAGAAACAGAGAATAGAGATGTTAATAGAGAAACAGCTAAGAGACGATTGTAGCATTGTTTCACTGCTCATGAAGCTCCTCCACATATATATGTGAGAGCTTGAATCCAGATACTTGCATATGGAATTGTGAGCCACCACCTGGCCCCTAATTTTGCATTTCCTAAATATCTGCATCTGAAAAAATTGCTAGGTCCTTATACCACTCTCCAAAGACCCTAACTACTCAGGTGGCTTCTTAGGCCTTGCTATTCCTGTATTTGAGTTAGTCCCACCCACAAATTCCTGGTTCACATTCCACATTTCTAACTTATCAACTGAATCCTGCTTTCTCTGTGTTTTCACTTGTCCTAACAGCTTAAACATGAATGGGAATTATAATTTGAAAAGAAAACTTTTGCAGTCTAGGAGGTGGCATAGACTCTCAAGTATGAAGTCCTGAGTTTGAATCCTGGTATCTCATGTGCCAGTGATGTCTGGATACCCTCTCTTTCATTAAATATACATTTACATTGTTTATTATTTTTCATTTGATAGAAATTGAGAGGGGAGGGGAAATAAAGGGGGAGAGAGAGACAGAGGGAGAGGGAGAGGGAGAGGGAGAGAGAGAGAGACCTGTAGCCCTGCTTCACCACTTATGAAACTTTACTCCTGCAGGAAGGGGGCAGAGGCTTGGACCTGAGTCCTGTGTGTGGTAACTTGTGCACTCAATGTGGTGTGCCACCACTTGATCCCTTCTTATTAATATATACATTTTTGTTAGGTTAGTTTTGTTTTTAAAAAGGAAAGAAAGGTCATTATTAAATCAATTTAAAAAATAATAAAAAGAAAAGGAAACTTAGGAGGAAGCAGTCCTTGCTCAGTCTTGGAGACTTGGAGACAGACCTCACGGCTATGCTGTCTGTATCTTTGTTCATGAGGTCATAGCTGCCATCTTTGTTCTTTAGGTCACAGCAGTTAATTACTCCCACCCACCTTTAGAGAATGCAGCAGTTTTGCTCTTCCACACATCTTTTGGAAGTCTTGGTTAGAAATTGAAGCTGTGTTGCCTTGTGACCACTGCTGCCAGGAACTCTGCAACACGTGGGACCTGGCTTACATCCTACTGCAAAACACAGTCTCTTTGCTTCTGAGAAGGATTCTTCGAAAGCAGAGATGGGGGGAGACCAACCTACCCTGATCTCTTCTGGCTGAAGGCTGCTTTTGACAGCTTTAGAATGTAGCAGCACAAGTCCCAGTGTCTCCATCAACTTGAGTTCCTCTGGTAATTCTGCTGACCACAGTGGGGAGGTGACAGGACCAGTGCAGGTATCTGAGCCACCATGAACAGTACAGATGCTCTCATATATGGACAAAAGCTAGGACCTGCTGGCTATGCAGAGTCTCTTCAGCTGAGATGTCAGACAGGCAGAGACATGTGCACTGAAAGCCCCAGGAGCAAAGGAAATACCTGTCTGCTGGGTGGTGGGGTCAGCTAGATGTTTTGGGTGACTCATTGAGTAACAGTGGACCGGTCATCACATACAAGAAACTGCTTTGTCATCCTAGGGGTGTGGGGGGGCTGTTATCATCACCAGGGTTTCACTACTCTAGGTGGACTTTTTCAAATAGGAAGAGACAGAAAAGACAGAGAGAGAGAGAAAGAGAGAGAGAGAGAGAGAGAGACCACAACACCAAAGCTTTCTCCAGGGCAGTGGAGGCTGGGCTCAAACCTGGGTCACATACATGGCAAAGCAGTTCACTATCTTGTGAGGTATTTTGTTGGTCCACATTGCCTTTTCTTTTTTTATATTTTATATATATATATATATATATATATATATATATATATATATATATTTATTTATTTATTTTCCCTTTTGTTGCCCTTGTTGCTTTTTTATTGTTGTTGTAGTTACTCTTGTTGTTGTTATTAATATCGTCATTGTTAGATAGGACAGAGAGAAATGGAGAGAGGAGGGGAAGACAGAAAGGGCAAGAAAAAGATAGACACCTGCAGACCTGCTTCACCACCTATGAAGCAACTCCCCTGCTGGTGGAGAGGCGAGGCCTCAAACCAGATCCTTACGCAGGTCCTTGAGCTTCGTGTCACATGCGCACATTGCCTTTTCTTAAAACAACCCTGAAACCAGTGAGGAGAGGTGCTTTAATTGAGGGAGATGGAAGTCTCTCTCACAATCTTATTTTTTGAAAACTGGTGATCCATACATGTTACTTAGGATCATGCCCTGATGAGGGAAGATGTGTGGACACTGAACAGTCTTTTGTCCTGTGTGTTACTATAGCAACTCTTAGATGCAATTAGATATTTGGCTGGGATTAGAGAACTGCCAAAGTTCTCATGTTAAATTTCTCAACTACCAATTGTGAACCACTCCAGTGGCTTAAGCTTTATTAAGCATTTCCCTCCACTGAGAATTTCACTCTGAAATACAAATTTTGCTAAGGAGAGTAAACAGCACAGAAATCTTTAACAGAGTAAGAACAAGAGGGTAAAGACATTATTACAGCATTTACTTATCCTCTTACTAATCTTTTTGTCTGAAACATACCCAATTACTCTTCTTATCGAATTCATTTTCTCAAAATTATTTTAACATTTTTTTTTTCATAAAAAGAGAGGCAGAGAAAGAAAAAGAGGCCACAACACTAAAGCTTCCTTCAATTTGGCTGGGCTCAAACCTGGATCACGAACATGGCAAACAAGTGCACCATCCAAGTGATCTATTTTACTGGCCTGCTATCTTAACATTATTATTAGTGATTTAATTATGGTTTACAGGATTATAAGATTACAGGGGTATAGTACCATGCCATACCCACCACCCAAACTTTGTGCCCCTCACCTCCACGCAGCCATTCCAAATAGAAAAAGAGAAATTGTTAAGGGACAGTGCAGGGCATGGGACCCTGGGGAGCACAGGCACTTTGTCTTCACTGGGTTTGCACACATGGAACTGAGATGCATGCTGGTGAAGGACTTTTACTCTGTACTATATGAAGCGGGGGGGAGGGGGGAGTTTGTTTCATCAAGCCAATGAAAAGTAGGTCCTAGTGTGATATAAGAAGGGTATAAAAGGAGGTGGCTTGTATGGAGAAAGGTCTTTTTTTAAACTAGCTCCAGAGACCCTCAGGATCCTGTACCCCGAGCTTTAATTCTAACTTAAATTTTGCACATAACTCATTTTGAACTCTAATAAAGGACAGATTTAGAAAGTGTGCACCTGTTCTCTTAAAATTCTTTTCTAGCAGAAACTATGTTGGACTCCAGAAAAGAACCCTACCTCTAAAATCCTTCTTAAGAAATAGCTTGACCTTAGTTTTTTTTTTTTTTATTTTAATGTATGTATGTGTGTGTGTGTGTGTGTGTGTGTGTGTGTTTGTGTGTGTGTGTGTGTGTGAGAGAGAGAGAGAGAGAGAGAGAGAGAGAGAGAGGGAGAGAGACTGAGACCAGAGCACTTCTCAGCTCTGGTGTGTGGTGCTGGCAATGGAACCTTGGAGTTTAGAGACTTGGGCATGAATATCTCTTTGCAAAAACTATTATGCTGCCTCCCCAGCCCTTAATCTCAGTTATTCTATGGCAAGGGAGAGACTGTCACTTTTCACTCAAATACCATTTCCACTTCACTTCAGGAGGGGTGAAGCCTGGCCCCCTGACTCTGTATCCTCTTCCCCTCACCTGTCTCAGCGCCATTTGAGGACAGGGTGTCTCTCACCTTGGCATGTTTTCCCAGACAAGTCCTGCCAGCATGACTCAGCATAGGTAGGAGGAAAAAACAAGTGTGCCTATTTTTAGGGTAAGGACCTTCTATTTTATTTATCAGCCATCTTAGAAAGTGTCTGCACCATGAAGATAAAGGCATTTAGAGCCCATGTGGGAACATTTATTTCCAATTTAATTCCTTGAGATAGGCAACAGGCTTAAAGGGGATTTCAAAGACATGGTTTTGGTAAAAGCTGAATAAATGCCTCTTCAAAGAGCAGACTTGAAAAACAAAGATGATAGATATTAGGCTTTATAGGATGATTAATTTCCCTTTTGCTAAGTGTATGGCTTAGAGTCACAAAACTAGACCAGTCAGCTAGGTATTCTTTGAGGTCATCTTGGATAGAATATATAATTCCCTGGACCTCTGTCTGCTTATCTGCAAAAATGTGGTTTTAAGTCTGGATTTTTTTTTTTTTACCAGAGCACTAATAAGCTCTGGCTTATGATGGTACTGAGGGTTGAACCAGGGAGCCCAGAGACTCAGGCATGAAAGTAATTTTACATAAACATTGTAATTTTATATAACCATATCTCCCTGGACTCAAAGATTGGTTGATTGATTGATGGATGGATGGATGGATGGATGGATGGATGGATGGACTGATGAGAGCGGGAGAAAGAAAACTAGGGAGATCGTCACTCTGGCACATGCAATGCTGAGTCAAACTCAGCACTTCATACTTAAGAGTCCAATGCTTCATCCACTGTCCTACTTCCCAGCTCAGGTGATGAGGAATGAATGAAATCACATGTGTGTATAGAATGCATTATTTAAATGCGCTGATGCATTTAAAATTAACACTTTAATCTGACCTTCACACAGATCTCATTGTGTCTTGTGAAATATTGGCAACAAGATCATAGAGTGTGAGATACTTCTGTAGGAGGACTCTGGAGAGAGCAATAATGTATCCTCGAGGTGGCTAGCTAGACAGAGTGGAGACCTAAGAAAGGATCAAGCTTTAAACAAATGAAGCCACCAAAAAGAATCACAGAGTCAACAGTGAAGGGTGTAGGAATGGCCTTTTAAGAAACTTCTACCTGGGTTCACCCTGAGAGAGGGGCCCATGCAGGAGCAAAGAAAGAAAGAAAGAAAGAAAGAAAGAAAGAAAGAAAGAAAGAAAGAAAGAAAGAAAGGAAAGAAAGAAGAAGGAAGGAAGGAAGGAAGAAAGAAAGAGAGAAAGAAAAATAGAAAAAGAAACTTTCACCTGACTGATATAAAGAACTTCTAGGAACATAGCATCTGGACTGGGTAGCATGATCATAACTGGTAGGGTAAAGGTACTAATGTGGAGAGTAGACTCTATTCTAAATCATATTTCAGCAATGAAATTTCTACTGTGCCTTGATAACATAGGTTAAGCTACTGTGATACTGTGACAGAAAAATTGTCCCCAGAGCTTTATTGGTCAGGTGCTATAACTCTGTAAATCTCAGTTCTGACTGCATGATGAAAGAAAATACAAGTTTGGTGTAGTAAAAGATGGATGTGTATCTGAAAAGAGAGAGAGAGAAAGAAACCTACCCCACTCTTTTTAAATCTTATAGATATAAAGTCATGTGCACCTGTCACCTCAGAGCTGTGCCCCCCCCAGGTAAGCAGAGTGTTACTCGTCATCACCTATGTGCACCCACAAATCACAAAGGCTGAAACTAGCCATACAGGTATGAACTGACCAATCACAGTCAATGGGAAGGCAGGGGTAAGAAGTTCATGAAGTGTTTGACCTGGGGTCATTGGTCCTCTTTAGAAATTAAGAAGGTGGGACCAGGTGGTGGCACCTGGTTGAGCACACATATTATAATGCTCAAGGACCCAGGTTTGGGCCCCTGGTCCCCATCCGAAGAGGTAAAGATTTGCAAGTGGTGAAGCAGAGCTGTAGGTGTCTCTCTGTCTCTCTCCCTCTCTACCACCCCTTTGATTTCTGGCTGTCTCTTATCCAATAAATAAAGATAATTTAAAAATGTAAGAAAGGAAATTAAGAAGGTAATGGAAGAGGGCAAAGGGAAGAAGAAGGGAAATTGCCCTCTTCTACTGAGGAGTGAGATGTTAGTATCTCCTAATAAAAGTCCCCTTGAGTCTTTTATAATAAATGTTCTCTTAAAAATGCTAAACACATTTCAAGTTTTGTATTTTGCTGTTTTGCAAGTATTGTTTCTACAATAACCCAAAGAATCCAACCAACTATCCTGTAATGTCCCTAATTCTCACTTTATTGCCCTTTCCACACACTGTCCCTTCTTGCACGTGAGCTGGATAAACTGGGGAGTGGCATCTTTGTATTTGGGGGGCATAACACAGGAGAAAAAAATCATTCAATCCCCAGGCCATATAATCACTTGGCCTGGCCCTGCCACTGCAACCATAGGCAGGACTCTAAACTTAATAACTTTCTAGGAGCTTTTTTCATAGTGAAAAAAGCTTTTTTTCATTGCACATTAAGTGCTCAATTTTAAGTTGATGTCAATAATTTTATATGGCCCCAAAATGATGTCATAAATTTCCAAATGATCCTGAGCTGAAAAAAAAAGTTTCCCCACCCTGGTCTAGAGTATAATCTAATAAATAATATAAATTTATGAGAAGTTAGCTGGTAGTCTACCAGATGTCTACGGGAGATAGTTTGAGGGTGAGAGAGACAATATAATGGTAATATAAATGACTCTCGTGCGAAGTTCAGTCCCTAGCACTACCATAAGCCAGAGTTGAGCAGTACTCTGAAGAAAATAAATAAAAAACATTTTTTAATTATCTTGAAAGAGAGAGAGAGAGAGAGAGATGTTTGGGCCTTGAGTACCAATAGTATCAACCTCCTCAGTGGCTTAGTGCTAATGGTAGTTAGAATAGCTTTTCCCACCTTATTTTTCTTAATTGTTAACATAACTTAGTGAGGTGGTTCAAGTAGTTAGGACAAAATCTCACTTTACATGTGACAAGTTAGGGGCCAGGCTATGGCACACCTGATAAAGTGCTCACATTAGAGTGCACAAGGACCCAGGTTCAAGCTCCTGGTCTCCACCTGCAGGGGGAAAGCTTCACAAGTGGTGAAACAGTCTTGCAGGTGCCTCTCTCTCCCCATGTCTTTCCCCTCTCAATTTCTCTGTCCTATAAAGTAAATAAATATTCAGAGAGTCAGGCAGTAGTGCAACAGATTAAGCACACACGTGGCGCAAAGTGCAAGGGCCGATGTAAGGATCCTGGTTCAAGCCCCCGGCTCCCCACCTACAGGGGAGTAGCTTCACTTGAGGTGAAGCAGGTCTGCAGGTGTCTATCTTTCTCTCCCCCTCTCTGTCTTCCCCTCTTCTCTCCATTTCTCTCTGTCCTATCCAACAACAATAACTACAACAACAATGGAAACAAGGGCAACAAAAATGAAATAAATAAATATTAAACATAAATAAATTAATTAAATAAATATTCATATCGGTGCTTACATGAGGATCCCACTACCAGTCTCCCTTCTGGGATTATTTGCTCTCCAGTCTCTGATTTTGCATGATTCTATCTGAAGGGTAAGATTGTATCTCATATTGCTTGAGGTTAATTATTTTTAACTTTTCTAAACTCCTTTGATTTCCTTCTAGCACTCCCTTTTAAGTTCTAGGGCATAGCTTCCTTCCAGATTTAATTTGCTTACATTCTTGGTGGATGCACACATGATCTTATGATGAAAGAACCCTTATTGCATTTTTTTCACATGAGGAAGTAAGACCTAGAGATGAGTTCAAGATCACGTAGCTAAAAAGGGATCAAGTTGGGAGACAGTTTCTGTCAATAAACGCCTTCCTTTTCTTCCTCTCCCTCAGTTTTCTTGCCTCTCCTTTTGACATTAAGCTAGATCCTTTTGCCCTGAAGAAGGCCTAGATTTATTTATTTATTTAATGATTGTCATTTCCTAGTTTCACTGCTCCAGGATGACTTTTTCAGACAGAGGCAGAGACAAAGAGGCAGAGAGGGTGAAAGAGACCATAGCACCAAAGCTTCCTTTAATGTGGTGGGGGCCAGATTCAAACCTGAGACACTCACATGGCAAAGCAGAGCACAAAGCAGAGCAAGCCCAGCCTGGATTCTCTCTTTCTTCCCCAGAGACACATAATTCCATGCATCCGTTACCCCTTCCATTTCTCTTTCCTACCTACAAAAGTGTCTTACTATTGTTCCAGAATCTTTGCAGAACCCCACTGCATCCTGCTCATGCCTGCTTCTCTCTTATCACCCACAAATCACCACCCTTAGGTCCCAGAGGAGCTAGATTTGACAAAGATTTTTCAATACAATTTACACTTCAAATACCCAATTTATGTTTCTCCCTAACATCTGCTTTCCAGACTATGTGTTCTGGCTGTGGGTTTAACAAAATACATTTTCCTTCCACTTGGGCGCAGTTGGTCTAAAGTTTGCATAACCTCGGAGGTCTGTATAAATCAGCAGCTGGGGAAACATTCATTGCTAAGCTCCAAAGGGCAAACAGCTGAATCTTCCAGAACTGGAGAGCTTACTGGAAAAAGTCCCCCAGTGCCTGAGCAATTTTTCTCTGAGGTAAGAGTCTTCTAAGATAAACATCAAGCTTTCAGTCAGAACAGCAAACGTGTTACTGCTTGAGATGTTTCTGTGGCACTCACAATGAACTCAAGGGCATTAATGCTGAGTTCTGAACTGGTTCTCAACTCAGAAGAAACATACCTCATGACCATTCAACACACAACCACTGCTTGAGCCCACTGTGAGTCATTTTAGGCTTGTGAGGGAGAAAAGTGAGATAAATCTAGCATTTGTTCTCCAAGATTCTGGCAGCTCAATGCAGGAACAGTCACATATAGACTCAAAGAACATAAACCTAATCAATGCAACAGAAACATATGAGCTGAAAACTGGGGTCTAGCAGATGTTACTCAAGATATACAGCAAATAACATGCTAGAGTTTGTAGATGTGGAGTCCTAGAGAAGGATGTCTCTAGTTTCACAGAGTGTGTTTGATTCTTTGTTCTTACCACATGGTAAGAACACTCTCTTATATCTCCTCCCTGAATGAGTTAGTTAAAAGACATGAAGGCATGAAAACACTACTTTGAAAGGATTTCTGCACCTCTATAACTAGAAAAGTGCTATTGACAGCTGTCAAAATATGAAATCTGTTGAGTGCAGAGCACACAAACCGGCATAAGGATCCTAGTTCGAGTCCCCGGCTCCCCACCTGCAGGAGGGTGGTAGCTTCACAAGCAGTGAAGCAGGCCTGCAGATGTCTCTCTGTCTCTCTCCCTCTCTGTCACTCCCTAACCTCCCAATTTCTGGCTATCTCTATCCAATAAATAAATAAAGATTTAAAAAATATATGAAATCTGGACTGGGTGGTGGCTCACCTGGCAGAATGCACTTTACCAGTTCATGAATGGTGGATCAATGCTGCAAGTGTCTCTCCTTTTCTATCTGTGTCTCTCACCCTCTATTTAAAGAAAAGCCAGAGTTGTGCAGATATTGAACCCCAGAGATAATACTGGTAGCAAAAAAAAAAGTATGTGTGGGGGGAAGAGGTGTAGTTTGTGGTTGTGGTCAAGTCAACTCTACCAAACCTAGCATTCAACTGAAATATTATCCAGAGTATGACTTTGCATTAGAATCATAGGTGTCCTTACTGTGACTGACCATCAGGGACCAACAAAAGCTCTAAAGGGCATCCTTACAGCTGACACTTCAAGAGGCATCAAATAGGCTGGGTTGGGGTCAGGTGGAGGCACACTTGGTAGAGTGCACACATTACCATGTGCAAGGACCCAGTTTCAAGCCCCCAGTCCCCACCATTAGGGGAATATTTTGCAAGAAGTAGACTAGTACTGTAAGTGTTACTCTTTCTCTCCCCATCTTACTCTTCTCTCTGAATTTCTCTCTGCCTATCTCTATGCAGTAAATAACCCAGCTATCTAGAAGAATCATGTGGTTAGAGCTGGCATTCATAATTAGGTTCCTCCACTTCCCCATTCACTTTTTCTTTGCATGTAAGCAGTACTTCCAATTGGTCTTGGTTCCTAGCCAGGTAAGATGACTACAAAATCTCATTCACAGTGGTCACAGCAGAGCCTAGACTGACTACAGAGCCTGCTCTTATTCTGGGGTCCACGGGGAGCTCACAGGTTCTTGGGTTACTCCCTGCTGAAACTGACTAAACATACTAGAATAAAGTTCTCAACAGATGGTACTTCAGAAACCCAAAGATTTGACACCTATCAAACATCACCTTTTTCTTTTTATCTTTCTTTTTAATTTTTTTTTATAAAATGGAAACACTGACAAAACCATAGGATAAGAGGGGTACAAGTCCCACAACCAGTACATTGATGAGGTCCTCTGGGGAAGTCAGGTTGGCATCATGGTAGCATCTGCAACTTGGTGGCTGAAAAAGCAGTAAGATATAGAGCAGAACAAATTATTGACTAATCATACACCTAAATGCAAGAATATAGCAGATGATTTTGGGGTCTCCATTATGGAAAAAAATAGAGTTGGAAATAGGGCTACAAAGCTGGATCAGGGCAGAGAGTAGCTCCCAAATATGGTGAAAGTATATAAGTATCATTTTATGGTGTCTTTTTAAGCATTTACTTATAAAATGGAAACATTGACAATACCATAGGATAAGAGGGGTACAATTCCTACCACCAGAGCTCTGTATCTCATCCCCTCCCCTGATAGCTTTCCTATTCTTTAACCCTCTGGGAGTATGGACCCAGAGTCATTATGGGGTGCAGAAGGTGGAAGTTTTGGCTTCTGTAATTGCTTCCCTGCTAAACATGGGCATTGACAGGTTGATCCATACTCCCAGCCTGTCTCTCTGTTTCCCTAGTGAGGCAGAGCTCTGGGGAAGTGGGGCTCCAGGACACATGGTGGGGCCATCTGCCCAGGGAAGTCTGGTCGGCATCATGCTAGCATCTGGAACCTGGTGGCTGAAAAGATAAGTTAACATACAAAGCCAAACAAATTGTTGAGCAACTATGGACCTAAAGGCTGGAATAGTGCAGATGAAGAGTTGGGGGTCTCTGTTTTATAGATAGTAGCCTTATTTTAGTTATATCCCAAAGAGAATGAAACTAGAAGCCACTGGATGAGAGAAAATTTTTGGCAATCTGATAGAGGAGTCTAAACAATATATAAAGAAACTCTAAGAGAAATGTTACTAAAATATGGGGAAGATAGTCCATGTTTACCTTTTCATTTATTCTTTTAATTTGGGAAGTACTGAAAGCTGTAAATGCTAAAAGTATACACATGGGGGCTAGGTGGTGCCACACCTGGTTGAGTGCACATGTTACAATGCGCAAGGACATGGGTTCAAGCCCCCAGTCCTCCACCTGCAAGGGGAAAGCTTTGCCAGTGGTGAAGCAGTGTAGCAGGTGTCTCTCTGTCTCTCTCCCTTCTTTACCACCCTCTTCCCTCTCGATTTCTGGCTGTTTCTATCCAATAAATAAATAAAGACTTTTAAAATTAAAATAAAGTGCACACATGTGCAAATATACATGTGCATACTTTAAAAAATCACTAACCAATATATGACTTCTTGTAATTCTGTTTTCCTTGTCTTCTCTTTCTCCAAGAAACTACATTTAGCAAATAAATGCACTCACGTTCTGCACAACATCCTCTTGAAGGTCAGTTTCATCTTTTCTCCAAAGTTTTCATTCCTCAAGGTTCAAGTGTTCTCCATAGTCTTTTATTTTTAGGTCATCCCCCCCCCCCAGTCTGCACTTGGCCAATTTTCATCATTTCTTCTTAGGCATTCTCACTCTAAGATGTGAGAGATAGGTGACACCTACCCACCACACAGCATGAGGGATGACAGTGGTAGAATGATTAGTCCCTGGCTTGGAATCTTACTCCCTTAGTTCTGCCTGAGCTGCTTGTTTAAATAAAAATGCCTCACTGGCAGGCACCAAACCTCACTTTGCTACTAACATGCTAACTCTTTTACAGTATCCATTTCTCTAATTATTATTATGATTATTATTACTATTTTATTTTTCCCAGAGCACTTCTCAGCTCTGGCTTACAGTGGTATTGGGGACTGAACTTGGGACCTCAGAGCCTGGGGTCATTGCATCAGCTTTATGCTGTCTC
The DNA here is from genome assembly GCF_950295315.1 of Erinaceus europaeus. Classification (NCBI taxonomy): domain Eukaryota; kingdom Metazoa; phylum Chordata; class Mammalia; order Eulipotyphla; family Erinaceidae; genus Erinaceus; species Erinaceus europaeus. Next base: position 74,815,595 of record NC_080170.1, read on the forward strand.
CCCAGCTGGCATATCCATTTTTAATTAGATCTATCTTTTCCATCAGCATTCTGACAATGCCATCTCTCTTTCTTTATTCAAAGCAATACCACCTGAAACTAAAACAACCCTCCTCTATGGTTGCAAAGGAACATTATGGAAACATAATGAGTATAGTTGTTTTCCAATAAAACTTTATTTGTGGGAGTCGGGGGGTAGCACAGCAGGTTAAGTGCATGTGGCGCGAAGAGCAAGGATAGCATAAGGATCCTGGTTCGAGCCCCCACCCCCACCCCACAGGGGAGTCGCTTCACAGGCGGTGAAGCAGGTCTGCAGGTGTCTGTCTTTCTCTCCTCTCGCCATTTCTCTCTGTCCTATCCAACAATGACGACATCAATAAAACAACAACAATAAAAAACAAGGGCAACAAAAGGGAATAAATAAATTTTTTTTTTTAAAAAAAAACTTTATTTGTAAAAGCATGTAGTGGAAATATGTAGATTGTAGCCCATGATTTGACTCATAAGATTGTTGTTATCACAAGGGTACATTTCCACATTCCACCCTCCACTAAAACATCATCCTGCTCCACTATAGGATTTCAGATTCCCAACCTTCTCTTAGTGTTCCTTCCTTCCCCTTTCTAAGTCCCTAGGTCTTCAGTTCATTGAGTATTCAACCTATATTGTCCTTTGCTTTGTTTCTTAGATCCTATCTGTGAGTGAGATCATCCATAATTGGTCCTTCTTTGGCTCAACATGATTCCCTCTGGCTCTGTCCATGTCATAGCAAAGGAAATGTCGTGTGTATATGGGGGGTAAGGGTGAAGGGAGTTACAAGATGCCAGACTCCCTCCTTCCAAGGACACCTCGAATGTACAGCTACACGGAGGAATCTAAGAGAAAATTCAAAAAGGAGTTAAGTGACAAAGTAGGTCCGTCCACTTCACACTACAGCAAGAGTTCATCTACAGAGATTGATCTAAGTTGGGGTGAGAGTTTTGCAGACATCTATTTATGGGAAGATGAAACATTGTGCCTGTGTGTCAATAACTGCTCTGTGAACCATTAACTTTCCCAAATATATACTTAAGGGTATTTTCATTATCTTCTAAACCCATTTCAATCAAAAACTCCCCCACACACCCCCATGAAAATCATTCTTATTGGCATCAGCCAAGTGCCCACATTGCCAAGACTCTTTCTCTTCCCCTCTTCTTCGATTCACTCTTCAGTAACTATTCCTCACAGTTCACACGTTCTTTTCCCTGAGTCTTTGCTTTGCTTTTACCTTTTATTTAAAAGGCTTCATCTGCCAGTTAGTCATTCACATGATTCTCACTGTCTGCTTGACTCAAATTGTTATATAAGTTGACCAAATGCTGACACTGGGCTTAAATTGTTTAAGCAGTTCTACAAATATATACAACTATATATATAAGTTACTTCCAACCTTAGGACAGATAGACCAAAATCATTTGGCACAGTCAGTATCTCAGATACTGTTATTAGTAGATATCTTTAAATGGCATAAAACTCAGTAAGGTTAAGTATATTACAGTAAACATTGCATTTTAAAGAAAAGCTCCCAACTCACTTGGTTATAATAGTTCTTCTTCTAGCGTTTGCCCTTCTTCCGTAGCCAGTCAACAGCGTCAGGTTGAGCCTGATGTAAAGTTTCTAGACCTCCTTTGAATCTGGAGAGGTGGCAGTCATTGACTATGTGGGTCATAGTCTGTCTGTAGCCGCAGGGGCAATTCAGGTAGTCTCTGGCTCCCCAGCGATGGAACATAGCGGCGCACCGGCCATGGCCTGTTTGATAGCGATTGAGGAGGGCCCAATAATAACGTGCTAGGTCAAAGCCGGGTTGACGCCTGCAGGGGTCTGTGATGAGGTGTTTGTTCTTTACCTCAGCTGACTGCCAACTCTGTTTCCAAGAGACTGGAAAAGAGAAGTTCAGTGTAGGCATAGGGGACTAGATTGGGTGACGAGACGTCAAGCGTTGGACAGGGTGGGTGAAGATATCCGCGTATATTGGCAGGTCCGGTCAAGCGTAGATGTGGGAAATGAACTTAGATGATGCTGCATCCCGATGAATATCTGGCGGGGCGATGTTGCTAAGAACTGGCAGCCATGGAACCAGGGTGGAACGGATGGTTCCAGAAATTATCCTCATGGAGGAATATAATTTGGAATCGACCAAGTGGACATGGGGGCTACGGAACCATACTGGGGCACAGTATTCTGCAGTGGAAAGCATAATGCCAGAGATGATGATCGTAGTGTGGAAGCACTTGTGCCCCATGAGGAGCTGGCCAGTCTTGCAATGATGTTATTCCTCGCGCCCACCTTTGCTGCAGTTTTTATGAGATGTTTGTGAAATGACAGGGTGCGATCGAGAGTAACGCCAAGATAGACTGGCTGGGCTTCATGCCAGATTCTCGTACCGCCAAGCTGCACATTAAGCTCACGCGAGGCCGAGGCATGGTGTAGATGGAAAACAGATGATACCGTTTTTGCAGTGCTAGGGATTAGACACCATTTTTTACAGTAATCAGATATCAGAGACGTGTCTTTCGTGAGTGTTTCCTCAAGGATGTCGAACTTTGATGCCTGAGTTGCACAGCAGATGTCATCGGCGTAGATGAACTTCCTTGAAGAAGTTTCTGGGAGGTCATTGATGTAAATATTAAATAGCGTAGGAGCCAGAACAGAGCCCTGGGGGAGGCCACTTGAGACAAGTCTCCATCTGCTAGACTTGTCACCCAGATACACCCGGAATCTTCTGTTTTGGAGAAGAAACGATATAGTGTTGGCCACCCATGGAGGCAGGCATCTTGAGATCTTGACTAGGAGACCACGATGCCAGACCGTGTCATAGGCTGCTGTGAGATCAACAAAGACAGCACCCGTCTCTAAATTCTTCTGGAATCCATTTTCAATGTAAGTTGAGAGGGCCAGGGCTTGTTCGCAGGTAGATCTTCCTGGGCGGAAACCAGCTTGGGCGGGTGATAGGAATTTCTCCGTAAGATGAGAAATACGTGACAGAAGCAGCCTCTCAAGGAGTTTGTAACACACAGAGAGGAGAGAAATTGGTCTATAGCTGGCGGCCAGTGTTGGGTCTTTCTTTGGTTTCAAAACCGCTATAATCTTCGCACGACGCCAAACTTTGGGCATAGACTCAGATTCCAAGATGTGGGACAGGAATGAAGCAAGCCACTTCTTTGCCGTGGTACCCAGGTTAAGAATGAGTTCTGGGGTGGTGTTATCATAGCCAGCAGCTGTTCCTGGTTTAACCCTCTTCAAAGCGTCTTCCAGTTCAGACAGTGTAAAGGGAGAGAGTTTTGGAGATGGACAAGATAACCTTAAGTGGGATGACCACTCATGGGAAATTTCTCTTTTCCAGACTGGGTCGATCTTAGCACGTCCAACTTGAGTTAGGTGACTGGCCACTGAGTTTGGAGATACGGGAGGATGGGAGATGGGAGGGGGTTGGCTACCGGCACCCAGTCTGTGAAGAAGTTTCCAGGCCTTCCTACTTGAGTGGGTGAAGTTCAGACTTTCCGTGAGTTGTTGCCAGCGGGCTTGGCGTGCTGCATCCAGGGAGGCAATGAGATGGTCAGCCACATCTGGGTTGCCCGACTCATCATACTGCTTTAGTAGTTGCTCGCATTCAGCATCAAGACAAGGCATATAGTTAGCACGTCTCCCACGAGGAATGGCTTGGGAAGCTGCTTTGAAGATGGCTTGGCAGAAGCGCCTGTAGGAATCTTCAGAGGGGATAGAGTTAATTGGAATTGCAGGAATAGATTTGTTGGTAAGATCACTGAACAGACGCCAGTTTGCTTTCCGAAAGTTCCATCTTAGTTTCTCCGAGCACAGAATCAGTGGGAGTTGGAGACCAATGTGGATGATAGCTGGGCGGTGATGACTGTGCGGGAAGATCTTGAGAACTTGTCTCGTAGCGGGAAAGGCTTGGCCGTTGACTGTGCTAATCCAGCACAGGTCAAGTGACGAGTCTTTATTCCATCTAGTACTGTGAAAAGAGCCTGGCTGTTTGGGATCGTATAATAGGGAGAGGTCATTCACTGAAGCCCAGTTATAATAGTAATTAACTATTGCTACTTTGAACTCTATTTAAGACTTAAGGAACACTTCTCATTCTCTTTAAGATTCATATTTATCCTAGTCCTGAAATCTCTATCACTTTGCTCGTATTTCCTGATCTTTCTTATCTCTGGTCTCTTACCCTGCCTCTACTAAATCAAGGCTACCAGTGCTGCTGCCATGCCATGTTATGCTGCTAAAGGCTTGTAACTGTTAATTGTCATCAGAAATTCCAAGCCTGTGAATTTTCTAACTCTTCTAATCTAGTGCGATTTTTCCATAATAAATAGACTACCTAGTTCCACTTCAGATGGTACATTTTCTAACAAAGTTACAGATAAAACATAAAGTACTTAGGCTAAAGAAAATATGTATACTCAGAACTATGATCTAGGCACTTAGAAAACTTGAAGTATTAAATCTGTTACCCTGACATACTGAATTGGTTGTGATTTATAAGATTACAGTAGCATTTTCACACTGTTCCCACTATCAGAGGTCTTTATTCTCCCCCAAACTTCCTAGATAATCTCTATAGTTTTCCCACTGTCTGAGTATGGATTGAATTTTTTGTTTGTTTGTTTGTGTGTTTTCATGTTAATGAGTTCAATTCTCTGTATTCTACATATGAGTGAAACAATTCTGTAATTGTCCTTTACCTCCTTACTTTAGTAAGCATAATCTCCAGTTTCATACATTTTATCCCAAAAGACACAATATCATCTTTTTTATTGCTGAGTAGTACTCTGTTGAGTATATGTACCATACTTTTATTTATTTATTTTTTATTTAAGAAAGGAAAAATTAACAAAACCATAGGGTGGGAGGGGTACAACTCCACACAATTCCCACCACGCAATCTCCATATCCCATCCCCTCCCCTGATAGCTTTCCCTTTCTCTATCCTTCTGGGAGCATGGACCCAGGGTCATTGAGGGTTGCAGAAGGTGGAAGGTCTGGCTTCTGTAATTGCTTCCCTGCTGAACATGGATGTTGACTGGTTGGTCCATACTCCCAGTCTGCCTCTCTCTTTTCCTAGTAGGGTGGGTCTCTGGGGAAGCGGAGCTCCAGGATACATTGGTGGGGTCTTCAGTCCAGGGAAGCCTGGCCGGCATCCTGATGGCATCTGGAACCTGAAAAGAGAGTTAATATACAAAGCCAAACAAACTGTTGAGCAATCATGGACCCAAAGGTTGGAATAGTGGAGAGGAAGTGTTGGGGGGGGGTGCTTACTGAAAACTAGTGTATATACTTTCAGGTATATATTTTGCACTAGTTTATGAATACATGTGAACATATGCTCTCTCTCACAGAACCTGGTCTATATCTAGGTTTTGGGACTTTGTTAGAAAGTGCTCCACCTGGGATGGAATTAGAGAATGCTATAAAAGGAAAGGTCTCACCCGAGTAATGAAGCTGAAGGGTTGTCATTCCAACCTGAAGTCTCTGGACACAATCTGAGCTGAAGCATGTTGAGGTGGCAATTGTTGCATTGATTAGGTTGCGATCAGCTGATGCAATATTATTTGATATGTATTGGGAGAGGCATGTGGGAAAGTGGGCCCTATCCTAAGGTTCCAGGACTGGGAGAAATATAGGCTCTATAGTGGAGATGTGAGGTTCCTGCTGTCTTAGGGTTTAAGAAGACAATGGATAGTTAATGTTATCATCACATTATTTGGTAATTGGGTTAACTTTGAAAAGTCCTTTTGTTAGGGTTTGCTGTATAGTACCCAGTATCTTATATAGTGGTGCCACTGGTTGTTGTACCATACTTTTTATGCAGCCATCTATTGAAAGTCATTTTGGTTACTTCCATATTTTGGATATTGTGAGTAATACAGATATGAACATGGGGAGGCATCTATCCCTTTATATTAGTGTTATTATCTCTTTTAGATAAATGCCCTGGAGTGGAACTACTGGATAATAAGGTATTTCTATTTGATTAAGGATTCTCTATACTGTTCTCCATAGTGGTTACACCAGTTTGTAATCCCACCAGCAGTGTAATAGATTTTCTCTCTGTTCACATCCTCTCCAACACTTATCCTCCTATTTTGTTGATTAAGACCATTCTCATAGGTGTGAGGTAGAAATCTCAATGGGCCCCCTTTGGAATATAACTAAAATAAAACTACTAGCTATCTTCAAAACGGAGAACCCAAATCTTTACCTGCAATATTCCGGCCTTTAGGTTCATGTTTAGTCAACAATTTGTTTGGCCTTGTATGTTAATTCTCTTTTCAGCCACCAGGTTCCAGATGCTAACATGATGCCAGCTGGACTTCCCTGAGCAGACAACCCCACCAATATGTCCTGGAGCCCTGCTTCCCCAGAGCTCTGCCCCACTAGGGAAAGAGAGAGACAGGCCGGGAGTATGGACCAGACTATCAATGCCCATGTCCAGTGGAGAAGCAATTACAGAAGCCAAACCTTTCACCTTCTGCACCCCATAAAGTCCCTTGGTCCATACTCCCAGTGGGATAAAGAATAGGAAAGCTATGAAGGGAGGGCCTGGGATACAAAGTTCTGGTGGTAGGAATTGTGTGGAGTTGTACCCCTCTTATACTATGGCTTTTTTCAGTGTTTCCATTTTATAAATAATTTTTTTTTAAAAATCACAAATTGTTATATAATAGCTCCTTTCTCAGATATATTCTTTGTAGCACTCTAAAACATCTCCATGGATGCTTTCCTCACTCTGCCTAATTTTCTTGCATTGTTACATAAAGTCATCTAATTTTTTTTCTTTTGCTGCCCAGTCAGCTGCATGTTTACTTAACCAAACCGTTGATTTGGCCCCACATTTATTCTACCTGGTATTGAAAGGGATTTTACAAAATGTGATCTCAGACATTGTGTTGAAATCCATGTGGATTATCTCTGGCATGCTTTCCAGCTAATCTAATTCCAAAGAAAGAAGAATAGGATATCCTTGCAGTGCTTATTTCTTTTTTTTTTAAATTTTTTATTTAAGAAAGGATTAATGAACAAAAACATAAGGTAGGAGGGGTACAACTCCACACAATTCCCACCACCCAATCTCCATAACCCACCCCCTCCCATGATAGCTTTCCCATTCTCTACCCCTCTGGGAGCATGGACCCAGGGTCGTTGAGGGTTGCAGAAGGTAGAAGGTCTGGCTTCTGTAATTGCTTCCCCGCTGAACATGGGCGTTGACTGGTCGGTCCATACTCCCAGTCTGCCTCTCTCTTTCCCTAGTAAGGTGTGTCTCTGGGGAAGCTGAGCTCCAGGACACATTGGTGGGGTCTTCAATCCAGGGAAGCCTGGCCAGCATCCTGGTGGCATCTGGAACCTGGTGACTGAAAAGAGAGTTAACATACGAAGCCAAACAATTTGTTGAACAAGCAGTGATTATTTCTTAAAAACTCCTGGTTCCAATTTTATTTTATTTTATTTTTACCAAAGTACTGCTTATTCTGGTCTGGTAATTGAAACTGGGAACTCTGGTGCTGGAGGCATTTAAGTCTTTTTGCATAGCCCAAACCATCTGATTAATCAGTTTTTTTTTAATGACCAAAGAATTAGCATCAAGCTCACTGAACTCTTAACACAGAATAAAGGCTTTTTTTCCCACTTGCTTGTTCTCTTTTTTTTTTCTTTAAAATTTTTGACATGACTCTGTTCTTTTCAGAACTCTGAGCTGTATTTCCCAGAACAGGAAGACATGCGCTCATTTGTGGAAAGGATAATTAGCACAGTTGGAAGCACAAAATGAAGATGATGAGTCTGTTGTAAACATTTTGGTGAGTTCTGCCACAGACCCCAGTGTGTAGCACAGGCAACACAAAGGGCTCATGCAGATATAAACCACCTATTATACTGCTAAAACTTTCCCCATGAGACCTCTTGGTTGTCATATTCTTAGAAAAACATTCTTCAGGGTGGGGGTAGATAGCTTAATGGTTATGCAATGAGACTGTCTTTGGATCTGAGGCTCCAAAGTCCCAGGTTAAGTCCCCCATACCACCCTAAGCCACAGCTGATCAGCACTCTGGTTAAAAAAAAAAATCCTTCACAGCTTGGAGGCACAGTGGATAAAGCATTGGACTCTTAAGCATGAGGGCCCAAGTTCAACCTCCAAACCCCCAATACTGCATGTGCTAGAGTTATGCTTTGCTTCTCTCTCTTTCATTAATAAACAAAAAGTCAAAAGCAAGGACCCAAGTTCAAAACCCAGGTTCCTACCTGCAAGGGGAAAACTTCACAAGTTGTGGATACAGGTGCTTCTCTTTCTCCCCCACCCACCCACCCTCCCCGTGTGTGTGTGTGTGTGTGTGTGTGTGTGTGTGTGTGTGTGTGTGTCTCACACCTATATGAAAAATGATTGTCAAGAATGATAGAGTTGTGAGAAGGTGTAACATCCAAAAGACCAGGTATGGCAGGTGATACTCTGGTTCTCTCTCTCTCTCTCTCTTCTCTCTCTCTCTCTCTCTCCCTTTCTATCTCCCTTTCTCATTAATAAATTAAGAAATTTTATAAAATATATAAAAGTGTGGGTGGGAAGAGGTAGAGAGAGGGAACTTTTGTTGCTGGAATATATACTCAAGTCTACTCCCAGAGTTCATTATCCACTTGCCAGATTCAACCCTGCCTAATATCTAGAAATCAATAAAATGTGTTAGTGAAATGAAAGGTTTACAGTGAGGAATATACAGCTATAGAGCTAACATTGAAGCAAAAAAAATATTTAGTTGCAAAGGAAGGCTTCTTATAAAAGCCTTGGTGCTCTGTTCTAGAATAAGATTTATATAATCTATCTTAGAGAAATGAGTTAGCCTCTCTGAAGCTGTTTCCCATTTCTTTAAATATCAGGACAATACTCTTGGGTTGGCTAATTTTTTAGAAAAAGGCCTGCCTGCCATGTGATTGTCTACTGTGACTGTTAGCAATGGCCTAGTCCTCTTCAGACCCTTGACTAAGTTTTTTGGAAATAAAACCCAGAGAAGACAAAACAAGTTTGGGGGCAAAAAGATAATCATTTCAGTGGAAAATATTTTCATGACATTTCCCAGAAAATCAAGTGATGAGATAAGCTCTCTCACTCAGCTTCTCATGAAGGGAATCAGATCCCTGAACTCAGTCCCTTAGTTGAGTCATGCATGGTACGTAGAAAATTCTTTTTATCATAAAGAAAACACACAGACCTTCTTCCTCATAGGAATTTAGCAGAAGGCAGACAAAGTAAATGCAGAGCATTGGGGATTTTCCAAAATAAATATTGCTTCTTATAGAAAGGTGAAATTCCTATCCAGAATGTTCTGATTTTCCAGCAAGAATTTTCACTCTCATAAAAGAAAATTCACCATTTTCTTTTTAAAAATAGCTTATTTTTATTTATTATTTTGAATAGAGGCAGAGAGACATTGAGAGGGAAGGGGAAGATGGAGAGGGAGACAGACACCTAGAGCCTTGTTGTACTGCTAGTGAAGCTCCCACTCCTGCAGGTGAGGAGCAAGGGCTTGTCCTAGCACTTGTCCTAGCACTTGGCTAATATGTGTGTTTAACGAGGTGTGCCACCACCCAGGCCTTGTTCATTATTTTCTTTTCTTCCCTACCCCACTCTTCATTATTTTTTTAAATTTTATTTTATTCGTGATTTCATATTGATTCACAAAGTTTTGAGGTAACAGGAATTTAATTTCACACCATTCCCACCATCAGAGTTCTGTGTACCCATTGCTTCTACTGGAAACTGCAGTGGTTCTAAGGTCACAGATATGGTTTACTATTTCTATAACTATCTATATTTATATGATTATTTGCCCATTTATTCTGTGGTCCTGCCTTCTCTTCCTTTCTAAATCACACCTACACCTATTGCTACTTCCAAATGTCCTTTTTTTTTTCCTCTTCTCTCTCCAGGTCCTGATAGAATTGGAGTTCAGAGCCCTTTGGTCATCTTCCCCTAATATTTCTCTCTCTCTCTCTGGAGGTATGGACCAAAATTATTTTTGGGGTGCAGAAGATGGGAGTTCTGACTTCAGTAATTTCTTCCCCATTGGACATCAGCATCTACTCACCATTTTATTTATTTATTTATTTATTTATTTATTTATTATTTAAGAAAGGAGACATTAACAAAACCGTAGGATAGGAGGGGTACAACTCCACACAGTTCCCACCACCTGGTCTCCATATCCCATCCCCTCCTCTGATAGCTTTCCCATTCTCTATCCCTCTGGGAGCATGGACCCAGGGTCGTCAGTCCAGGGAAGTCTGGTTGGCATCATGCTGGCATCCAGAACCTTACACAACATTTTCTAAGGGGATTAAATTTCCTAATCATTTCATATAGTCTAAGCAAAGATCTCTCCAGTGGAAAGAACAGAAGAGTGTCATGTTAAGCAAAAGAGGTCAAGAGGAGAAAGACAAATCCCAGATGAGCTAACTTCATATATAAGGTGTAAGGAGATGAAGAAAAATCAAAGGAAAGCAAATCTTTAGACTTTGTGCAGACCTGAGGTCATACAAGGGAGAGAGAGGGTTGAAGGTAAAGAGAGGCCCCAGTAGATTTTGTTGGTGTGTGAGTGGTAGGTGTGGTATGATAGCATATATTTGAAGAATGTGAACCATTTTTCTAAATCCTACATGAGGGGCTAGACAGTGGAGCACCCAATTGAGTGTACATGCTACCATGCTTAAGGACCTGGATTTAAGCCCCTGGTCCCTACCTGGAGGAAGGAAGCTTCAGAAACAGTGAAGTAAGGCTTCAGATATTTTGCTCCCTATCTCCTCCTTTCCTAATGATTTATCTCTATCTATAGCCAAGACATACATAAATAAATATTAAAAAACAAACTAGTATAAAAAAGTTTTAAGTAGAAAATAAGTAAATGTATAGTCTTTAAAAATCAATATTACCACAATAAAAACAAAATCCTTATAGTATCAAAAAGTGTTTGAGAGGTACACAACAAAGAATGTGGATGATCTTTCTTCTTTCCTGCCCACTTTTCTTTCTTCATACCTTCTTTCTCCTCCTTTCTTTTCTTCCTTCTCTCTTCTCAGCCTCCCTTTTCTTTTTCCTCTCCTCACTCCCTTCCTCTCTTGCCTTTCTCATACTATTCTTCTCTTTCTCCTCCCTTCTCCCCTCCCTCCCTTCCTTTCTTCTTTTCTTCCTTCCTTTTCTTCCCTTCCTTCTTTCCTTCCTTCTCTCAAGTTACTCCCTCTCCCTTACCTTCCTTCTATAAACATTTTTGCTAGCTCTGGACTAAATGACAATGACACATGTGAATGATATGTAGATACACTTAGTTTTTTTCCTATTTATTTTCTTTTATATTTTATTAGTGATTTAATAATGATTAACAAGATTGTAGGATAAGAGGGGTACAATTCCACATAATTTCCACCAGCAGAGTTTGATATCCCTTCCATTGAATGGATGGACCAAATTCGTTATGGGTTACAGAAGGTGGAATGTCTGGTTTCTGTAATTGCTTTGCCACTGAGCATGGACTTTGGCAGGTCAATCCATACCTCCAGACTGTTTCTATCTTTCCCTAGTGGGATAGGAATTTGGGGAGGTGAAGGTCCAAGACACACTGGTGCAGTTGTCTGCCCACAGAAATCAGGATGGCATCATGGTAGCATCAGCAACTTGGTGACTGAAAAGTGGTAAGATATAAAGCAGGACAAATTGTTTAATAATGAGTAACTAAAGGTGAGAATAGAACAGATGAAATTAAGGGTCTTCATGTGGGAAGAAGCGAGGAGGTCTATTATATATAATATAATAAAATATTATATGTATTACAAGGGGCCTATGGCTTTAGTAGTTTTTGCCTGAGTCTGATAGCTCACATGCAGGCAGATTAAAAGTATTGTCTGGGAAGATGGTGTCAGAGTTTAGATTAGGACTAGAGAGATCAGGGCAGAGAGTAGCTCCCAAATATGGGGAAAGTATACAAATACTGTTAACTATAAACCTCATCAATTTGACTCATATCTTGTCATCACCAGAATTTCAACTCTCTGGCTGAAATATATATATATCAGAACACAGCACTGAAACTTATTCTAGTATAGTGGAGATAAGGCCTGAGACCTGAGACCTGAGACCTGAGTCATGAACATGATAAAACAGGTGCATAATGTTGTCATCATAATGTAAACACATCTTGAGGAGCTCACAGCCCACTTAATTGTTTCAGTAAATATAGGGAGAAAATGCTATGAGAACAGTGAGATGGATTAATTGATTTCACCCACCTTGCTGAATTGGAATAATTGGCTTCCCTGAGGAGGTGACACTACAGTTAGGTCTCAATGATTTAAAAATATATAAAATTAAAATGCATTACCAGGCAGAAAAGGGTAGTGCATTGTAGGAACATCCAGGTCATCAGCTCAGCTTTATAACAAGTCTCAGGAGGGGTGGGGGCAGGGGTGTGGATTTTCTTTCTGTGCAGAGACCTGGAAGAGTCCTTGCCTTCCTCACTCACTGCAGGTAGACTTCAAAGCTGTCCTCTTGTGAAGTGTAAGCTCGCTTGACACAAATCCAGAGAATGACATTGACTTCTCCTCTGAGCTCCTGGAAAGTTGATTTCCTATATTTTTCATCTTTCCCCAGAGGGCTATTTTAAGATAGCACCTGCATGGAGATAAGAAGCTTTTATGATTCTCTGGAGTGAAGAAAAGAACAGAAAGGAGAAAAGAAGTCCCCCCTCACCCTATGAAGTACCCCAAGATTGGCTTTATGTCAAAGAGCTTAAGTTTATTTTGTGTGGGGGCGGGTGGGGTAGGGGTAGGAGACAGAGCTCTATGGATCCAGGCTAGGTGGTATCTATCTTATATCAAACTTAAGTCTCAGTAAACTGTGGAGGCCTTCCAGTGGTCTGGGCACCACATCTGACCCACCATGAGCACCCTGGTCTCATTACCCACTAGCTTTCCCATCATGCATTACTTTCTGGTCACACAGGCCTAAATGGTACTTCCATGTGCAAAATCTATATCTCCGACTCAGGACAGTCTCATTACAAATGTCACATGCCTTCTGCCTCACACCTTTCAGCTGCTTCTGACCATACTGGATAAAACAATACCTGTCTTTCCTCCCTCTAACATTATGGCCAAGCCTCTTCTCCAATTTATTTAGCTTCTTTAAGTACTTATTCACATCTAGCATATATATTTTTTAAAGCAACAGAGAGAAATTGAAAAGGAAGGGGGAGATAGAGAAGGGGAAGAGAAGTGCCTACAATACTGCTTTATCACTTATAAAGTTTCATTCTTGCAGGTGGGGACTAGGATCTTGAACCTGGGTCCTTACACATGATGGTGTATGCTCTCTACCAGGTGCACCACCACCTGACTACCCCCAGCATGTTTTTTGTACTTTGCTGGGAAATTGTGCAGATGCAGTCACATCTGCCATGTTGTCCCCTCAGGCTACTGCTAGTTCCCGCGAGAGTTGGGACATTCTCGGAGTGCCTGTTTCGCCATGTTGTGCCCTCAGGGCATTGTCTATTTCCCTGCGATATTTGGAGTGCTTTGGTTACTCCTCCCCCCTCCCATTCTCACGAGAGTTATTATCCTATCCTGGAGTGCTATGGTTACTCCTCCCCCTTCCCATTCTCACGAAAGCTGCTCCAATAAAAGCCTTTCTTCTTCCGCACCTCGCTCTCTTGCCAGTGCTTCACTCAGGTGTTCAGACGCAGGAAAGGTTACTGTGTGAGGCGGCCATTTTTGCTACGTTCACGTGGACCAACCTGCCTCTCTAGCACACAACTCTGAGGTGCCAGCGCAAATAAAGATTTGTGTTTTCTCTTTGCTCTGGACCCCCCCTCTCTCTTCTCCGCGGCCCACACACAACAACAGTACTTATGCTTTTCAACTTTTTGAGTGTCTCTCTGTGTGTTGCCAGGGCCTTCAATGTAAGTGATTTTTTTCAATGTGAGTGATTTTATTGCTTCAGGTCAAATTTTCTAGGGAGAGAAACATAGAGAGAGAGAGAGATGTCACAGCACTGAACTTCCCCAAGTGCCATCACAATGTTCCACCGTGTGGTACTGGACCTCAAACTTGGCAGTCACCCCACTTGATCAGCTATTTCTCTGGCTCTACAGTATAAATTATTTGCCAGACTAATTTCTTTTTCTCTTTTTCCACCAAAATGCAAGTACCATGAGAGCAGATGTTGGTATGTTTTGCTCAGAGCGTCCTAGAGAGTTGACATTTAGTAGAGAATGATTCTTTTTCTTTTAAAATAATAAATAGGAAGCCTTGCCTATAGATATTATTAGCAACCCTTTATGGATGAGGAACCTGAACTTCAGACAAGTGAAATAATTATTTCTGTGACTCACTAGCATCTGGATATGAATACACAGCTTCCAAAGTGAGGATTTTTTCGTGGTTTCCAGCTGCATTCCCTGAAACAGTGCTTTCCATTAGATATACCACCTGCTATAACTCCCATTTGCATTAGATTGTCAGTGTCTTGAATTGTAGAAACCATAGCCCTGGTGACTGGCTTCAACTGGAAGGAACTTATTAATAGTTAGAGCTAGCTCACAAGGTCATTGGCCAAAGAAACAGACTTGAGATAAGCTTCCAGTTATGACTACCATTACCAGCCCCAAGAAGCTGCAATGACCTCCCCCACCTTAATGGTTGAATCCTCCTTATCTTGACTTCTGGTTTCTGGAAAAGATTTCCTCTGCTCTAAACAGAACTACTGCATCAGGAGAAATCACCACTCTGGGTTCCAGATTCAGAATTTTGCTTTCATGATATTTACCCACAAAATAACCAACTTATATCATTTTGTCTCTATCGTTTCATCTTTTTTCAAAGACCTACGATTGGCATCACTCAAATAGCTTTCAAGAATGTTGCTGCTAAGGGAAGAAATGTAGCTTTTTAGCTCTCCCAGCTGGTGAGACTGGAAGGAAGGTTATCAGAGGGTCAGTACTATTGTTGACAGACCTAATAACCCACTGTCCCAGTTAGGCACTTACCTTATTCAATTTGCACAGTGAAGCTAGGAACCCTCTATGCTTACTGGATTGATATGGAGCTGAAGGATCAGTTGATAGAGAGCTGCTTCCAGAAGAAAGACAACTGATCATTAAGAGTCCTATCATATACTACATAAGCTATTTACATTTTCTTTCTTCCTCCATTTCTTCCTTCCTTTCTTCCCTTCCTTTATTCTTTTTATGTTCTTCCTCTCTATTATTCACTGTTTTCTATTATTGATTTATTTTTCTATTATTTATTTCCATTATTTTTCTATTTATTTATTTAATATCAGAGTACTGCTCAACTCTGGCTTATGATGGTGCTAAGGAGTGAACCTGGGGCTAGAAAGATAGTATAAAGATTTTGCAAAATGACCTTCCTACCTGAGGTTCCATGGTCCCAGAGTCCCAGGTTTAATCCCCAGCACCACCATAACCAGAACTAGTCAATTATTTGGTTGAAAATAAATAAATATTGGGGGTTCCCGGAAGATGGTGGACTGAGAAGCTGCTAGTGGCTTGAGCTCTAACCACATCTTCTGGAAATGGTAGGATTTTCTGCCTTTAGTAGGCCAGTCAATAAGGGGTCCTAGCGGTGACACCAAGGAGGTGACTATAACTTAATTTGGGTTAAGAAATAGAGTAGGAAAAAAGGGGGAAAATATTTTTTTTCATTTAATTATAAAGCACATCTCCTCCCCCTCCCCCCCCCCCATAACCAGTCCCTGGGGACCAACTCGTAGCAGGCTCCACTGCTGAGCCTCTTTCTTTCTTTACCAAATTACTGTCCCACCAGGGAGTATAATTCATTCTAAGTCTATACTCTTCTGAAACCTCTGGCCTTTTTTTTCTTTCTAAGTAGCCAACCCCCCACCTCACCCTGCATAGCTAATTAAATAATTAAAAATAAAAAAAATCTTTCCTTTCACCTCTCTTTTATGACTGTTCTTTTTCTTATCTTTTTCTTTTTTCTCTCTTTCTTTTTTTTCTTTATCTCATTCTTGTCATCCTTTCTTCCTTAATCCTACAGCTTCCAAAGCCACAGGCCCCAGCCCCCACACCACCAAACAGTGTGCTTTTTTGAGTTCACTGATACACATTTGGGAATTATTTTGGGGAAGAATTCTGACTCAGTGTGGACTCTCACTGCAAGTATCTCTACTCAACTTCCCTTCCTCCTTTAGCCACCCCTAGAATATACAGTGGATAGTAGATTTGCATAACTGTCTATTTCAGCCATCATTGTCTAGTCCCGAGGGCTTTTTTCTTTTCACTGCTCTTTCATTACAGCTCTTTTTCTTATCTTTTCCCTTTTCTCTCACTTGTGTCTTTTTTCTTTTTCTTTCTTTCTTTTTTGATCTTGTCATACACTCCTTCCTTCCTTCTTCTTTGCCTTTCTGAATTTTTGAATTATTTTGGTGAAGAAATCTGACTCAGAGTGGACTCTCTATGTGTGTATCTCTGCTCTAGTCCTCTTTCCCCTCTTGTTACCCCTAGAATATACAGTGGATAGTAGATTTGCATAACTGTCTATTTTGCTATCCTTTCTTTCTTTTCTCTTTCTTCTTCACTGGGATTTGGTTACTATTTTTTCATGGACTGGAAAAATTGTTTGGCTAACTGGTAACGATTAAACTGCTTCAATATTTGCTTCAGTTGATACTGTAATTCCTGAGGTTGGTGAGTGCAATTGTCATAAAGGTATTTAGTACTGTGTTGCTTGTGCTCAAGACACAACAACTGAGGAACAACAGAGCATAAAAAAGAAACACATAAATCAAAACAATGGGTAGATCAAAAACAAATAAAACTGCTACTCCAGTGAATGAAAACAAGAGCCCAGAAGAAACTACAAATCAGCCAGAAGTAACCATAGATAAGAAAAGTATGCAAGCAATAATAAACTTATTAATCACAGAAATGAAAACAACATTGGAGGAAAGGAATGGCAGTATTAGGGAAACAACAGTTGAGACCACCAAGGAAAATACTGATTATCTTGAGGCAATTAGAGGACTGAAAGCTGAAATAGCTATAATGAAGAAAGAAGCTGAGGCAAGGGAAAGCATACTAACACAAGCAGAAAACAGAATTAGTCAGACAGAGGATGAATTATAGAAAACGAAGAAAGAGGTGAAAGAGCTGAAAAAGAGATTGAGAGACACTGAAAACAACAACAGAGACATATGGGATGATCTCAAAAGAAGTAACATTCGTATAATTGGCCTGCCAGAGGAAGAAAGAGAGGAAGGGGAAGCAAACATTCTAAAGGAAATAATAGAAGGAAACTTCCCAGTCCTGAATAACAGAAAGGACATCAAGATTCAAGAGGCCCTGAGAGTACCAAACAGAATCAACCCAGACCTGAAGACACCAAGACACATCACAGTCATAATGAGAAGAAGTAAAGATAAAGAAAGGATCCTAAAGGCTGCAAGAGAGAAAAAAAAAAGTCACATACAAGGGAAAACCCATAAGATTATCTGCAGACTTCTCCACTCAAACTCTAAAAGCTAGAAGAGAATGTCAAGATATCTATCGAGCCCTGAATGAAAAAGGGTTTCAACCAAGGATAATATATCCTGTTAGACTTTCATTCAAACTAGATGGAGAGATCAAAACCTTCTTAGACAAACAACAGTTAAAGGAGGCAACCATCACCAAGCAGGCCCTGAAAGAGGTTCTAAAAGACCTCTTATAAACAAGAACATCACTATAATACTGGAAATATATCAGAGCAAACAAAATAATTTTTTTTAACTATGGCACTACATTACATTAAATCCATAATATCAATAAATGTCAATGTCTTAAACTCACCCATCAAAAGGCACAGGGTGGGGGGGATGGATCAGAAAACATAATCCAACCATATGCTGCTTGCAAGAATCCCATCTGTCACAACAAGATAAACACAGACTTAATGTGAAAGGATGGAAAACTATCATACAGGCTAATGGACCACAAAAAAGGGCAGGAACAGCCATTCTCATCTCAGACACGATAGATTTTAAATTAAATAAAGTAATAAAATATAGGCAAGGAAGTTACATAATGATTAGAGGATCAATCAGCCAAGAAGACTTAACAATCGTTAACGTCTATGCACCCAATGAGAGACCATCCAAATATGTCAAGCACTTACTGAAAGAATTTCAAAAATACATCAATAGTAATACAATAATAGTGGGAGACTTCAATACCCCACTCTCACACTTAGACAGATCAACAAAGCAGAGAACCAATAAAGATACAAGAGAATTGAATGAAGAGATTGACAGACTAGACCTCTTGGACATTTCATTTTCAGAGTCCTTCACCCCAAAAAAACTGGAATACACCTTCTTTTCAAATCCACATAACACATACTCAAGGATAGACCACATGTTAGGTCACAAAGACAACATCAATAAATTCAAGAATATTGAAATCATCCCAAGTATCTTCTCAGACCACAGTGGAGTAAAACTAACATTTAACAACAAACAGAAAATTATTAAAGTCACAGAATTTGGAAACTAAACAACATACTCCTTAAGAATCACTGGGTCAGAGATTCACTCAAGCAGGAGATTTAAATGTTCCTGGAAACAAATGAAAATGAAGACACAACCTATCAAAATATTTGGGACACAGCTAAAGCAGTACTGAGAGGGAAACTTATAGCCATACAATCACATATTAAACACCAAAAAGAAGCTCAAATGAACGACCTTACTGCACACCTCAAGGACTTAGAGGAAGAGGAACAAAGGAACCCTAAAGCATCCAGAAGGACAGAAGTTCACCCTTACACTAGTATTTCTTTAGAGGAAAGAAATGCTCTAACTGACATTGATCCATAAACACTGTTCACTAATTAAAGAAATTAGGAGGAGATGTTGGGAACATGTGTAAGCCTGATAGAGCTTAGGGAGAACCACCCCCATCTTTGGATGGAGGTCTGAGAAGATAACCTCTTGGTAAGTCTCTCTCAACTGAGGTGAGCATAAGGGGGGAAACTCAGACTTGGTTCTTTCCTTCTAGACTCTCAGGCCCACAGATACCCCAGTACTTCCCTCCATTAACTACAGGCCACATGGCTGCAGATTCACTTATTCAAAGTCACCTTCTGATCACAGAAGAACACACCTCAGACCCCAGACAAGAGAAATTCCAAACTATATGGCTCTTTGATATCCATCTTCTCTCTGTCTCACCCTACTGGTTTAACCCCTATGCTTCTCTCAAATACCTTTGGTGGATAATTAAGTTGCTTGTGTCATGGAAAATAACTGTTTTGTATCTCATCAATTCCTGTCATACCAGCCCCCTACCTTGGGGGCATGCTGACTGTTAAGAAACCTGTAATTTCTGTCATATTTCAACAATAATTACCTCCATTGCTTTGCTATTTAACTCATGTCAATTTTGCTAATAAACGGACTCTAGGATTCTGGGACTCTAAGGACTCAGATTCTAGATTCACACTAAGAGTCCCCTGGTGTCTTTTACTTCGTGTCACCCCTGTCGTGAGCGAGAAAGAACCAGCCCGTTACCTTTCCCCTGGAGGACACCATGCCGGAGAAGGAGAGAGACACCCCGAAACACCTCACTCCTGTAAGAATGGCATACATCAAAAAGGACAGCAGCAACAAATGCTGGAGAGGTTGTGGGGACAGAGGAACCCTTTTACATTGCTGGTGGGAATGTAAATTGGTACAGCCTCTGTGGAGAGCAGTCTGGAAAACTCTCACAAGGCTAGACATGGACCTTCCATATGATCCAGTAATTCCTCTCCTGGGGTTATACCCCAAGGACTCCATAACATCCAACCAAAAAGAGGTGTGTACTCTTATTTTCATAGCAGCACAATTCCTAATAGCTAAAACCTGGAAGCAACCCAGGTGCCCAACACCAGATGAGTGGCTGAGAAAGCTGTGGTATATATACACAATGGAATACTATACAGCTATCAAGAACAATGAACCCACCTTCGCTGACCCATCTTGGACAGAGCTAGAAGGAATTATGTTAAGTGAGCTAAGTCAGAAAGATAAAGATGAGTATGGGATGATACCACTCATCAACAGAAGTTGACTAAGAAGATCTGAAAGGGAAACTAAAAGCAGGACCTGACCAAATTGTAAGTAGGGCACCAAAGTAAAAACCCTGTGGTGAGGGGTAGACATGCAGCTTCCTGGGCCAGTGGGGGGTGGGAGTGGGTGGGAGGGATGGGTCACAGTCTTTTGGTGGTGGGAATGGTGTTTATGTACACTCCTAGTAAAATGTAGACATATAAATCACTAGTTAATTAATACAAGGGGGAAAATTAATTGTAGGTCTCAAAGTTTTTCAAAACACAAACTGAATCTTTTCAATATATAGGCTGTGTAATTGATATGCAGACTCTCTCAAAAGCCTAGACCAAGTAGAGCAGAAGCAACCAATAGCACAGCTATATACAAGATACTGGGTACTGTACAGCAAACCCTAACAAAAGGACTTTTCAAAGTTAACCGAATTACCAAATAATGTGATGATAACATTAACTATCGATTGTCTTTTTGAACCCTAAGACAGCAGGAACCTCACATCTCCACTATGGAGCCTCTACTTCCCCCAGTCCTGGAACCACTGGATAGGGTCCACTTTCCCGTATTCCTCTCCCAATCCATATCAAATAATATTGCATCTGCCCATCACAACCTAACCAACACAACCACCTCAACATGCTTCACTTCAGACTGTGTCCAGAGACTTCACGTGTGGAATGACAACCCTTCAACTTCATTACTCAGGTGAGACCTTTCCTTTCATAGTATACTGTAATTTCATCTCAGGTGGTTCACTTTCTAACAAAGTCCCAAAACCTAGATAAACACCAGTTTCTATGAGAGAGAGCATATGTTCACACGTATCTGTAAACTACTGCAAAATATATGCCTGAAAGCAGAAGTGCACTAGAGTTTGCAGTGAGTACCCCCCTAACACTTCCTCTCCTCTATTCCAAGCTTTGGGTCCATGATTGCTCAACAATTTGTTTGGCTTCATATGTTAACTCTCTTTTCAGTCACCAAGTTCCAGATGTCATCAGGATGCCGGCCAGGCTTCCCTAGACTGAAGACCCCACCAATGTGTCCTGGAGCTCAGCTTCCCCAGAGACCCACCCTACTAGGGAAAGAGAGAGGCAGACTGGGAGTATTGACTGACCAGTCAACGCCCATGTTCAGCGGGGAAGCAATTACAGAAGCCAGACCTTCTACCTTCTGCAACCCACAATGACCCTGGGTCCATGCTCTCAGAGGGATAGAGATTGGGAAAGCTATCAGGGGAGGGGGTGGGAAATGGAGATTGGGTGGTGGGAATTGTGTGGAATTGTACCCCTCCTACCCTATGGTTTTGTTAATTAATCCTTTCTTAAATAAAAAAATTAAATTAAAAAAAATTTAAAAAAGAAAAAAAAAAGGAAAATAAGGAAAGAAAGAAAGAAACACACACTAGATAAATAAATAATCATAAAAATAAAGAGCAGGATTTTGGAATGACAAGCATGAAATTCTTTTGCATAACTACTATGCTATCAGAGGTTATTTATAAATCTTAGTGAAGGATACCCTATGTGTGTGGCAAGTCATGGTGCTAGAAGGCTATTAGCATCAACTCCCAAAATCTGACTTTTAGGTTCCACACTTGGGCTCTGGAGTGTCTACACGCAGCCCTGTATCTATTTCAGGTAGACTGGTCCACAATAACTCACATAAACCTGCTTTTCAATATTTCACAGTCAATAAGTTATTTAATTCACATGGCATCCTCACAAATTCCAGCTTGCCTTCTCTGATTGTATTACAGAGACTGATGTTGATAAAATCCTTAAAAAAAACATTTTCTTTGACCACTTCCAAATCTTTTTATAAAGGAATTATGACCAGTTTATGGGAAATATGGATTGTGCTTTATTTATTTTCCTTTTCTCAGACGGTAGGTAACTCTTTTTTTTTCCATGGCAAGGATATAAATATCTACCTTGAGCCTCTCTAACATGTCTTTATTTTGATTACTTTTTGTGGACATGAAGTTCAAGAATGTTCTGTCCTTTTTTAAAAAGATGAGGTGGAATTGAGAAATGCTGCAGACAAGAAAGGATGCTAATTTCATCCTGGCTAAATGATCCAGGTAGTGGGCATTTTTCATAATCATGACTCATTGGAGATTAAACAACCTCTGTGTATCTTCATTCCATCACTGACCCCTTCCCATCCCAAATTAAATTAGTGAACTATAAGAAATAAAAGAGATGTATTAGAGGATAGTACCAATTTCAGTTTGAATATGCACTAAACTCCCTTTTCCTCCTCACTCTGTTTTTCAGTCTCTTTTCAACTTGAATACTGATAGATAGAAGGGATTTTTTTTTTTTTTTGCCTCCAGGGTTATTGCTGGGGCTTGGTGCCTGCACTACAAATCCACTGCTCCTAGAGGCCATTTTTTCCCTTTTTGTTGCCCTTGTTGTTGCACTTGTTGTAGTTGTTATTGTTGTTGTTAGATAAGACATAGAGAAATGGAGAGAGGAGAGGAAGACAGAGAGGGGGAGAGAAAGATAGACACCTGCAGATCTGCTTCACCACCTGTGAAGCGACTCCCCTGCAGGTGGGGTGCTTGGGGCTTGAACCGGGATCCTTACGCCGGGCCTTTGCGCTTTGCGCCACCTGCGCTTAACCCACTGCGCTATCACCCAGCCTACAGGAAATTTTATCTTAAATCCTCATGGTCTATAAGAGAATGACCATGAGTGATAGATACACTTAGTTCTTAGTGTAACAATACTTGCTTCACCATTGTCCTTTGCTGATGGGAGAATAAAAATCATCAGAAAGAGCTTGATAACTGTATGCCAAGGTTCACTGCTCACTGCTTGATAGCTAAGATTCAAGAGACAAGTGTTGGAGAGTAGAAAACTAAGGTGCTAACTACATGAGAAAATGACAGGCTAATATTACCAAAAAACATCTCCATCTCAACATGGAGGTTTTTTTAAATTCTTATTTATAAAAAGGAAACATTGACAAAAACCATAGAATAAGAGGTGTACAACTCCACACAGTTCCCACCACCAGAACTCTGTATTCCATCCCCTCCCCTGATAGCTTTTCTATTCTTTTTCTTTTCATTTTTTAAAATTTATTTATTGGAGAATTAATGTTTTACATTTGACAGTAAGATTTATTATTCTTTATCCCTCTGGGACTATGGACACAGGGTCATTATGGATTGCAGAAGGTGAAAGGTCTGGCTTCTGTAATTGCTTCCCTGCTGAACATGGGCGTTGGCAGGCCGATCCATACTCCCCGCCTGTATCTCTCTTTCCCTAGTGGGGTGGGGCTCTGGGGAAGCAGGTCTCTAGGACATATCAGTGGGGTCATCTATTGGCATCATGTTAACATCTAGAACCTGGTAGCTGAAAAAAGAATTAACATATAGAGCCAAACAAATTATTGACTAATCATGAACTTAAAGGCTGGAGTAGTTCAGATAAAGAGTTGGGGGTCTCCGTTTTTGTAGATAGTTACTAGTCCTATTTTAGTTATATTCCAAAGAGCCCATGGCTAAAGATGGAGTTTTAGGGTTTCATAGGGACACAAAAGGTTGGGGGTTGGAGGGCTTGGGAAAGAGCTGGTGTTCCAGTGAGGGCAAAGTAATCCAGTTTCAAGGTTGTCTCTCTAGCACCAGTGGTCAGTGTGTTCAGTTCAGCCTGCTGAGTTGCTGAAACTAAGTTCCAAATAACTTTACTGTGCAAGGCTTGCTTGTGTAGGTCTTTCTGTTGCCCCACCCCCGGGATACTTCTTGTTTAATTTCTACTTTATATCCAGAGCTTTCTACCCATGAAAGAGACAGAGATAGAGAGGGAGAGAGAGAAAAAGAGAAAGAGCACACTGTGTGTTATCATGCTGGAAGGCTATTAGAATCTACTCTAGAAATATTTTCTTTAGTAGTGACTATAACTAAGTAGAAATAACATGGAGTTGGCTGGGCAGTGGCACACCAAGTTAAGTGCACATAGTACTGAAACATA
This sequence comes from Erinaceus europaeus, assembly GCF_950295315.1. Classification (NCBI taxonomy): domain Eukaryota; kingdom Metazoa; phylum Chordata; class Mammalia; order Eulipotyphla; family Erinaceidae; genus Erinaceus; species Erinaceus europaeus. The sequence goes on from NC_080170.1 coordinate 74,839,729, forward strand.
AAGAAGGACCAGAGTAAGGATCCCAGTTTGAGCTCCTGGCTCCACACCTGCATGGAGGTCACTTCACAAGCGGTGAAGCAGGTCTGCAGCTGTTTATCTTTTTCTCTATCTTCCCTTCCCCTCTCAATTTCTTTCTGTCCTATTAAAAACAAAAAGGGCCACTAGGAAAAGTGGATACATGGTGCAGACACCAAACCCCAGCAATAGCCCTGGAGGCAAGAGATAGAGATAGAGATATAGATAGAGAGGGAGAGGGGGAGAGAGGGAGGAAGGAAGAGAGGGAGAGAGGGAGAGAGAGAGAGAGAGAACATGGAGAGCCTGAAATGAAATGAAGGCCATGGAAAGGGTTGTTCAGTAAAAAATTAAGATGGATTCTCTTCTACTCTGTTACAAGCTGGTCAAAACAGTCTTCCTGTGTGTGGTTTCTCCTGATTTTTGAGTCAACAGAACAGATTAAAAGACAACCTACTCTGCTGTCTCAGGAAACCTGATAGACTTCATGTATTTGTTCAATGTGCCTAAAAAAAATTATTTGGGATAGTTCAGTACCTGGAAGAAGCTAAGTTAAACAAAGAATGGTCAGATGCAAGAACAATTGTGTGTATGTGCTGTACTTCTGTTGGCTAAAGCCATTAGAGCAATGGTACTCCCAGTGCTACTCTGAGTTAAGTACAGTTCAGCTGACCTTTTCCAGTTAGGCAATCTCACTGACAACAACCAAACTACATCTAATGTTCATCTAACAAAGCAAGGGTTCATTAGAGCACCAAAGAGTTGTCAAGCACATTATGTTTCTAATTTAAAGGCACCCTTGTATAGCCTTGTTTTCTTACATTGGTTTTCTAGTTTCCTAGTTTGTCTGTGTTTGCAATTCTATTCCCACAAGTCAATAGGGTTTCAACCAACTTTTTCCTCCCTTTCTTTTCTCCTCCAAATCTCTTTCTTATTCTCATTTTCTCTTTTATTATTATTTCTTTGGTTCTTGCATTCATTTTCCCCTTTCTTTAGCAAGCAAATATTTATTGAGCACCTACTCTGATCTGGCATTAGGTTTCCCAGAAAAGAATATGACTGGGCAGCTCTGGAAATGGCACAATAGATAAAGTGTTGAACTCTCAAGCTTGAGGCCCTGAGCTCAGTCCCCTACATTATATGTGCCAGAACGATGCTCTAGTTCTCTCTCCCTCTCTGTTCTGAATGAATGAATGAATTTACGAATCTTTTTTTAAAAAGGAATATGAGTAAGTTCCTTTAAAATTTTTTATTGAGGGGGAGTTAATGGTTTACAGTTGATAGTAAAGTACAATAGTTTTTACATGTGTAACATTTCTCAGTTTTCCACATAACAATCCAACCTCACTAAGTCCTCCTCTGCCATTATGTTCCAGGACCTAAACCCACCCCCCAGCAATACAATACACCAACTTCAGTCCAAGTTCTGCTTAGTGTTTTCCCTTCCGATCTTGTTTTTCAACTTCCGTCTGTGAGTGAGATCATCCCATACTCATTCTTCTGTTTCTGAATTATCTCACTTAACATGATTCCTTCAAGCTCCAGCCAAGATGATGTGAAGAAAGTGAATTCACCATTTTTCTAAAATAATTCTTTTAAAAATATTTATTTATTTATTCCTTTTTGTTGCCCTTGTTGTTTTATTGTTGTAGTTATTATTGTTGTGTTGATGTTGTTGTTGTTGGATAGGACAGAGAGAAACAGAGAGAGGAGGGGAAGACAGAGAAGGGGAGAGAAAGATAGACACCAGCAGACCTGCTTCACTGCCTGTGAAGCGACTCCCCTGCAGGTGAGGAGCCGGGGGCTCGAACCGGGATCCTTACGCCAGTACTAGGCGTTTGTGCCACCTGCGTTTAACCTGCTGCGCTACCACCTGACTCCCGAATTCACTGTTTTTAACACCTAGCTGAGTAGTATTCTATTGTGTGTGTGTATGTATGTGTGTATATATGCACATGAGTGAGTTCCAAGAGTGTGGGGCTGGGGAGACAAGTCTCAAATAAGTTCTGGCATTTGCATGAAGAACAGCCCAATTAACACCATGTTTTTTTAGTGACTTGTGAATCAATGCCACCATACACAAGTCTTTTTTGTTTGCTTGCTTGTTTGTTTTATTTATTGGGAGGTTAATGATTTACACATACAAATCTTTGTGATGCGCTAGTCTCAAGGTCTCCCATTTTTCCAGAACCCTAGGGAACACAGAGAAAGCTTCCATGTGAGCTCTACTCTCAGAGAAAATAAACAAGAATTTAGGAGATTAACACAGAAGAGCACCTAGCAGTGTGTAATTGACCATTACTGAATCTGTGCACTTAGGGAGGAAGACGTGAGTCACTGAGAACACTGGGGTTCACTGATATTTTCCTAGAAGTCTGAGACATCACTTGGATTTGAAACTCCAGACAGGAATTTGAAAAGGCTCAAAAATAATCAAAATATGTCTGGTAGGAAAGAAAAGAGTTGAAAGATGTGAGGATGAGAGGTGGGGAGAGCCTGGTGAAACAGAATTATTTCCAGACAGAAACTTATACTTGCTCGTACTATCTATATTGTGCAGTGAATTTGTTTCTCAGCACATTGTACCTGGGTAAACATGGAAAAACAGTATTAATCAATCCTCACTCCATGGAAATTTTTCTTCTAAGATCTAAGGTGCATATAGGGCTGAGGAGACAGCATGATGCATATGCAAATGATCTTCATGCCTGAGGCTCTGAGTTCCCAGGTTCAATCCCCAGTGCTACCATAAACCAGAGCTAAGCAGTGCTCTGGTAAAAGATAATAATAAGGGGGTCGGGCAGTAGCACAGCAGGTTAAGCACACATGACACAAAGTGCAAGGACCTGCCTAAGGATCCCAGTTTGCGCCCCCGGGTCCCCACCTGCAGGGGAGTCGCTTCACAGATGGTGAAGCAGGTCTGCAGGTGTCTATCTTTCTCTCCCCCTCTCTGTTTTCCCCTCCTCTCTCTGTTTCTCTCTATCCTATCCAACAACAAATGACATCAACAACAATAATAATAACCATAACAAGGCTACAACAGCAAGGGCAACAAAAGGGGAAAAAAATGGCCTCCAGGAGCAGTGGATTCATGGTGCAGGCACTGAGCCCCAGCAATAACCCTGGAGGCAAAAAAAGATAACAACAACAACAACAACAATAACAGTAATAATTTAAAAATACATATAGAAAGGAATAACTAAAAAGTTATTGAAAGGTTATTGAAAAAGTTATTGAAAAAGGAGTAACTAAAAAGTTATTGAAAAAAGTTATTAAAAATACATAAAGGGGACCAGGCAGTGGCACACCTGGTTAAGCACACACATTACAGTGTGCAAGGACCTGGGTTCAAGCCCCAGATTCCCACCTGCAGGGGGAAAGCTTTACAAGTGGTGAAGCAGGGCTGCAGGTGTCTCTCTGTCTTTCTCCTTTTGTATCTCCCTTCCCCTCGCCATTTCTCTCTGTCACTATCCAATAATAGATAAATAAATATTAAAAAATAAAATAATACATAAAGGAAAATACATTTCTGGGAAACCACTTTGGAGGTAAAAATAAGAGGAGTACAATTCCACACAATTTCCACCACTGGAACTCCATATCCTATCCCTTCCCCTGATAGCTTTCCTTTTCTTTAACCCTCTAGGAATATGGACCAAGGGTCATTGTGGGATGTAGAAGGTGGAAGGTCTGGCTTCTGTTAATTGCTTCCCCACTGAACATGGGCGTTGACAGGTTGATCCATACTCCCAGCCTGTCTCTCTCTTTCCCTAGTGGGGCAGGGATCTTGGAGGCAGGCCTCCAGGACACATGGTGGGGTCTTCTGCCCTGGGAAGTCTAGTTCACATCATGGTATCATGTGGTACCTGGTGGCTGAAAAAGAGTTAAGATATAAAGCAAAATAAATTGTTGACTAATCATGAACCTAAAGGCTAGAATATTGCAGATGAAGATTTGGGGGTCTCCGTTTTGGAAAAAGCTAGTAGGTCTATTTTGGATATCTTAACAGAGAACTTTAAGGCTAGGAACATAAATAAGCGTGCATCAAATTAGCAAGAGAAAAGACAAATAGAAATGTGTTGACAGCATGTATACCTGCAACACACATAAAAGAGGCCCAGAGGTTGTGAGAAAAGTTAGCACGGAAGAACTCAGGAGGAAGAAAGGAGGGGTTTGCTAGTATGATGTAAATCTTCTTCAGTAAGAAGAAGGGGGATAGGAGTCGAAAAGATAAAACTCTACCAGGCCCTAGTTCTGCTTCTGATTGTCTTAGCTTCTAGGTGTCTCATGATGTGATCTAGGCCAGAAAGCTAGAGGGTGGTGATTCTCCACCTCTCTATTGACACATTCTCCCAAGAAGAGGCCTTTATGGCAAAGTTAATCCATATTTGGCCTTCAGATATCCCTCCCATGAAATTAATTCTTTTTTTCATAGATACCTTTTGGGTTTGACACATTTTGTTTCCCTACCATAAAGGGAAAACTGGTAAAGTCAGTTATTTGAAGATTCACACTCATGTTCATCAAAATATATCATAAATTATTATTAAAAAAAGAGAGAGAACAGGTGAGCCAGGGATGTAGCTCAGTGGCAGAGCACATATTTTGTACATATGAGACCCTGCACACAAGACAAAGACACACAGAGAGACAAAAGTTATAATAATAATCGTAATCAAGAGAAGATGTGTACCACATACCGTGACAGTAAGTCAACATCCTTTAGTAGATGAAACTCCCTAAAAATCAATATAGAACAAACAACCCAAGGGAAAAAAAAATAGTGGAAAGTCATTTGAACATTTCACTACAGAGAGGGAAAAGTCAACAATGGCAAGGAAGCAAAAGATGTATAAGTCTTTGTTATCAGGAAAATTCATCATGAAGTCATGAGTTATCTGGATTTCTGCATTCTCTGGCTTGCAAACACTGAACTAGCTCATCTATGAAGCACTGGATGTGGAATGTAGAGCATGGAACTCAAGCCCAGCTTCTTTTAGAGGAAGTCTTCTAGGCCATTTTCTCAGCACTTCTAAGGGACCATGGGTCTGGCTATCTACACTCATCACTAATAATATGCTCTGATTATCAATAAACTCTAGCTTAATGCAGCTTTAATGAAGAGTAGTTCATACTGTGGAAGTAGTGAAAGGAAACGCACTCATTATGGAATAGCGGCGGAGAGGACTAGAGAGTTCTAATTTGTCAGTTTCTCTCTAAAGCTGAGCTGAGCCAAGGAAAAGACATAGATCTAGTAGCATTAAAAATAGTCATACTAGATAAAAGCGACTGAGCAATTATGATGTGTCAGGCATTTTTAAAAACTTTTCTTATATTTTTAAAAAATATTTAATTTATTTAATGGATAGAGACAAGAGAGAAGTCTAGAGGAAAGGGGGAGATAGAAATAAAAAAAACACCACTTCACTGCTTGTGAAACTTCCTGTCTGTAATTGGGGATGAGGGGCTGGAACCTGGATTCCTGAACACTGTAATGTGTGCATTCAACCAAGTGTGCCAATACCTGGCCTCCAGGCATTTTTCATGTACTTCTTTATATCCCACTATTGAGAATGGTTGGCAAACTCGAGACAACATTCTTCTCAATGAACTTTCATTTTGAGTCAGTGTTCACTAAGAACTTTGTTATTGCCATGGTTGTTATGTTAGTGCTTTTTGCAACTGGTAATACTAAGGCTCAATGATTATCATTTGAAAGGCCAGTTCATTAAAAGACAATGGTTGGTACAAGAAAAATGAGTTTAAGTGGGTGCTAACAACTTAAGAAGGTGGTAGATATATGTCTCAAAAAAAAATCTTACTCCAAACCCAGAGTCTGGGGTTAATTTATTATATAGGGAAGAAACAAGAGTAGAGTGAGTCAGTGAGAGAAAGAGGTTCATTCCCATGGCTGTTTAACTGGCTTCAATGATTTGATAAATCACTCAAATATAGTCACCAAATCAAGGTGACAATCTGTTTCTTGCAGAACTTTGAGAGTCACTGCTAAGTAAACTCTGTAGGGCAGACTCCAAAATCTCTCCTGTGGGGCCTGTATTCTATTCTCATTTGTTCCTCCCTATACAGTAGTGACTTGTTCTTTGCTAAGCAATGCATACTATGTATGAGAACTTTCTTTATCATTAAGCATCAGACAGAGCAAGAACCAAGAGAACAAAGAAGAGATCAAGGCATAACAGGATGGTTCTTGTAGTGTCTGCTCATTTTCTAAAGACTGCTAATTTACCTTGCCATTCATTAAGATTTCCAGAATCTCCCCATTCTAGGAAAAGATGTTTCAAATAAACTGTCTATTTCATACTCATCATTTCCAACAAACCTCTTAAAGATGAATAGCACAAGTGATGCTTTTCAGAAATGTTTTCTTCCTCAGAATCAGTGCATTTGCAGTTTCCTCTACAATTTCATCACTTCAAATCATGGTCACAAATTTATCATACCACAAGTTTCTCTTTTCCTTTTAATCCAGGAGACTATAATTTATAAAGCAGTGTGGGATCCTGAGAGGAGCATAGACTTTAGACATTACCACCAATTAGCAATGTTATTTTCCATCTCCTAATCTGAAAAAGAAAAATGGTGATCATATCTATCATATATTACAGTTTGTTGGATATCTCAAATGAATCCATGTGACTTCTAATATGTAAAGCTTGATAGTTATCATCAGTATCTATTTATAAGCAGAGGGTGCTCTCCCCACCCCCAACATCCTTGAAGTTCTCAGTGCAAGTTAACTACTTCAAAAAACTTTGGGTCACAAGGTGGGATTACTTTGTCTCTGAGGTAAAAAAGACACAAAATGCTAGGAAGTAATCAGTATGAGTGGATACACTGCCTTGGATCCCTCACTTTTTGGGGGGCTCCCTTAAGATCAATGACTTCCAAAGTGATTACTGAGATTGTTAGGCGTAGATTTTATTTAATATTCATTTGTTTTATCTGATAGGACAGAGAATTTGAGAGGGAAAGAGAGAGAGATAGGCACTTGGCAGCATTGCTTCATTACTTACACCTGTCCTTGCGCTTCGTGCCTTTTAAATTAATTAATTAATTTTCCCTTTTTTATTTTATTGTTGTAGTTATTATTAATGTCGTTGTTAGAACAGAGAGAAATTGAGAGAGAAGGGGAAGACAGAAAGGGGGAGAGAAAGATAGACACCTGCAGACCTGTTTCACCTCCTGTGAAGCGCCTCCCCTGCAGGTGGGGAGTCGGGGCTTGAACTAGGATCCTGACGCCGGTCTTTTTGCTTTGCGCCACATGCACTTAACCCGCTGCACTACTGCCCAACTCCCGCTTCATTGCTTAAAAGGCTTCCCCCTTGCATGGGGACTGGGGACGTGAGCCTGGATCTTTGCATTACATGTAACATGTGTGCTCAACTGTGTGAACCACCATCCAGGCCCATATCATAGATGTATATATTTTTAAAGTATTCATTCCTAAATACCACATATTTGAAGTTGGAGCTTGGGGATTTGTCCTTTATATAAAGCTTTCTGATTTCTGCTTAGGCAAGTTCTCTTTTGACCCCAGATAAGTTATCTATGATAGGTTGAGTGAATGCTGGCATAAGATCTTGGTTGGATTCATATGTTGTCTGCAGGAATCCCACTTAACAAGAAAAACACAGACTCAAAGTGAAAGGATTTAAAACTATCATACAAGCCAATGGACCACAAAAAGGGGCAGGAACAGCTATGCTCATATCTGTAATGACAGACCTTAAAATAAATGTTTCAAAAGATAGGCGTGGGCGTTACTTAGTGCTCAGAGGATGAATCAATCAAGAAGACTTAGTGATTATCAACATCTATGCACCCAAGGAGAGGTGATCTAAATACATCAAACATCAACTGAAAGAGCTACAGCAATATATTCACAGCAACATAGTAACAGTAAAGGATTTCAACACCCCACTCTCTCAACTTGACAGATCATCTAGGCAGAAAATCAGCAAAGAAACAAAGGAGCTAAATGAAGAGATAAACTAGAATTATTGGGCATTTTCAGATTAAAAATGGTGATTTCACTGTTTTCAGCCCATCTTGGATGGAGCTTGGAGAAATCATGTTAAGTGAAATAATTCAGAAACGGAAGAATGAATATGGGGTGATCTCATTCACAGGCAGAATTTGAAAAACAAGATCAGAAGAGAAAACACTAAGCAGAACCTGGACTGGAGTTGGTGTATTGCATCAAAGTAAAAGACTCTGGGGTGGGTAGGTGTGTGTGTGTGGGGGAGTTCAGGACCTGGAACAGGATATCAGAGGACCTACTGGGGGTTGTATTGTTGTGTGGAAAAATGATAAATATTATGCATGTACAAACTATTGTATTTACTGTCAACTATAAAACATAAATCCCCCAGTAAATAAATAAAAAAATATTGGTTGGATGGTGAATAGAAAGTAGAAATTCTGGGGAAATTCAACAGGATAATGTATATAAAGCATACATTCTAATGCCAAATTCAGTGTCATCTCTGATAAGCAAAAAACAATTGTTTTTAGCCTACATATTTTCTTATTAGTTATATAACGATGATTAACAAGGTTGTAAGATAACAAGGGTACAATTCCATACAGTTCCCATCACCAGAGCTCTGTGTCCCTTCCCCCTATTGGAAACTTCCCTATTCCTCTTTATGCCTCTGGGAGTATGGACCAAAATTCTTTATTGAGTGCAAAAGGTGGAAGGTCTGGCTTCTGTAATTGCTTCTCTGCTGAGCATGGACAGTGACAGGTTGATCCATACCTCCAGCCTGTTTATGTCTTTCCCTAATGGAGAAGTTTAGCCCATATTTATATTAAATAAAGACATTTGAATTGTTCACTGTTTGCTTTAGTCATTCCTTATCCTTTTGCATGAGTCTTTCTATTTTTACTTAAAGCTGTCCATTTGACTTCAACCCACTCTAGTATTTCATCATGAAAAGTAAATAGAACTGGCAAGCTATTTCCAAGCCTTTGTTTTATCACTGAGGTCATGGGATGCCTAGCTGCTTGTTTCTCAACAATCTATGGGCTGAGGAGTCATAAATCAGGTGTGGTCCCACTTGTCCCCTACCGACCAGTGCCATCCAATGATGGGACACAGTCTAAGAATGCATCATTAGGCAATTATGTAATATTCCAAGATGATGTAGTGGTGGATTTTGTACACTGACGGGGGCAGGGGAAGAAAGGGGCTGCCATTAGCAAGACATATCATTAAACCAAACACAAGAAAAATGGTACCACTCAGAGAAATTAAAAGAATGAAATGTATGAGGCTGCAGGGAAACTAAGCTGCCCTAACAGTTCTCTGTTTTAGCAGCATTCCAAAGTGATGGGATTATTAATGAGAAAATAAAATACACAGAGAGACACCAGGGCCCTACTCAACTCTGATCCTGGGAACTGAACTGGAACCTCAGAGCCTCTGGCATGAAAGTTTTTTGCAGAACTACTATGCTTTCTCCCAGTCAGAGAACCTATGTTTTTCACAGGCCCTAACTAAACTTATTTCCAAAAAAAAAAAGAAAAGAAAAAAATTAAGGGTATGCTGTCTTGCAAGAAGACAGCTGGATTGAAAGAAAAATCTAGAAGTTGTGTGAACAGTGGGTTTTTCTTTAGAGGAAAAAATAAAAATCCACCCTGGAAAGTCATTCTGCAGAACTCAGGACTTCCCACGCTCTCAAGGCTGTTACTTTTGACCCAGACCTCAGGGTCATCTCAGGCTCCCTCTCAGAGGGGAGGCAGGAGCTACGTGACTGGGACCATAACACCCTGTCCCATCTGGGATCCAGTCATGGACATCGTGGTGTGTGACATAGATTCTTGTGCTGTGTTCCCCCAAGCCCCTGGTCAACAGGAGCCAAAGGAGAGTTGACCCTTCTTGCTCCCTTTTCTCCTTCTTTCTTAGAGAATTAAAAAAAAAAAAGGTGCTTGGGTGAATGTTTCAGGATTGGGTAAACATAGAGAAAATGAAAAAAAAAAGTAAACAGAGAAGTGATTTAATGTTTTATAAAACAGTTACCACATGGGCATGACTTCTTATCTACCTGTGATAGGTATATTCACATCACTCCCACCACCAACTGAGGTCCTTCTTCACCATCCTGCATGGGGCCCCCAACCCAGTTTGGGCCTTCATGTGGTTCAGTGGCCTAAGAAAAATCATGTTTTGTTTAATATTTACATTTGTTTTATTTATTTTTCTGTTTTGTTTTGTTTTTTGGTAAATAAAGAGAAGAATAAAGAGGGAAGGGGGTATAGAGAGGGAGGGAGAGAGAAAAAAAAACACCTGCAGCACTGCTTCACCACTTGTGAAACTTCCCTCCTACAGGTGGAGCCAGGGGCTTGAACCTGGGTCCACTCAACCAAGTGTCGCACTATCTGCTCCCTGATATTTACATTGACTCATTCATGAAAGTTAGAAAATGAGAACTAGGGGTTCCCGGAAGATGGCGGACTGAGAAGCTGCTAGTGGCTAAGCTCTGACCACATCTCCTGGAAACGGTAGGATTTTCTGGCTTTAGTAGACGAGTCAATAAGGGGTCCTAGCGGTGACACCAAGGAGGTGACTATAACTTAATTTGGGTTAAGAATTAGAGTAGGAAAAAAGGGGATAAATTTTTTTTCTTCCTTTTTAATTTCTAAGCATACCTCCTTCCCCGCCACACCCCCCCATAACCAGTCCCTGGGGACCAGCTCCTAGCAGGATCCCCTGCTGGGAGTTCCTTTTATTTACAAAATTCCTGTCCCACCAGGGAGTATCATTAATTCTAAGTCTATACCCTTCTGAAACCTCTGGCCTTTTTTCTTTCTAAGTAGCCAACCCCCCCACCTCACCCCGCATAGCTAATTAAATAATTAAAAATAAATACATAAAAAAACCCTTTCCTTTCACTGCCCTTTTATGACTGTTCTTTTTCTTATCTTTTTCTTTTCTCTCGCTCTCTCTCTCTTTTTTCTTATTCTCATTCTTGTCATCCTTTCTTCCTTAATCCTACAGCTTCCAAAGTCACAGCCCCCAGCCCCCACACCACTAAACAGTGTGCTTTTTTAAATTCATTGATACACATTTGGGAATTTCCTTTCACTGCTCTTTAATTACGGATCTTTTTCTTATCTTTTCCCTTTTCTCTCTCTTGCCTCTTTTTTTTTTTTATCTTGTCATACACTTCTTCCTTCTTCTTTGCCTTTCTGAATTTGTGAATGACTTTGGGGAAGAAATCTGACTCAGAGTGGACTCTCTATGTGTGTATCTCTGCTGTAGTTCCCTTTCCCCTCTTGTTACACCTAGAATATACAGTGGATAGTAGATTTGCATAACTGTCTATTCTTGCTATCCTTTCTTTCTTTTCTCTTTCTTCTTCACTGGGATTTGGTTACTATTTTTTCATGGACTGGAAAAATTGTTTGGCTAACTGGTAACGATTAAACTGCTTCAATACTTGCTTCAGTTGCTACAGTAATTCCTGAGGTTGGTGAGTGCAATTGTCATAAAGGTATTTAGTACTGTGTTACCTGTACTCAAGACACAACAACTGAGGAACAACAGAGCATAATAAAAAAGAAACACATAAATCAAAACAATGGGTAGATCCAAAACAAATAAAACTGCTACTCCAGTGAATGAAGACAAGAGCCCAGAAGAAACTACAAATCAGACAGAAGTGACCATAATAAGAAAAGTATGCAAGCAATAATAAACTTATTAATCACAGAAATGAAAACAACATTGGAGGAAAGGAATGGCAGTATTAGGGAAACAACAGTTGAGACCACCAAGGAAAATACTGATTATCTTGAGGCAATTAGAGAACTGAAAGCTGAAATAGTTATAATGAAGATAGAAGCTGAGGCAAGGGAAAGCATACTAACACAAGCAGAAAACAGAATTAGTCAGACAGAGGATGAGTTAGAGAAAATGAAGAAAGAGGTGAAAGAGCTGAAAAAGAAATTGAGAGATGCTGAAAACGACAACAGAGACATATGGGATGATCTCAAAAGAAGTAACATTCGTATAATTGGCCTGCCAGAGGAAGAAAGAGAGGACGGGGAAGCAAACATTCTAGAGGAAATAATAGAAGAAAACTTCCCAGTCCTGAATAACAAAAAGGATATCAAGATTCAAGAGGCCCAGAGAGTACCAAACAGAATCAACCCAGACCTGAAGACACCAAGACACATCACAGTCACAATGAGAAGAAGTAAGGATAAAGAAAGGATCCTAAAGGCTGCAAGAGAGAAACAAAAAGTCACATATAAGGGAAAACCCATAAGATTATCTGCAGACTTCTCCGCTCAAACTCTAAAAGCCAGAAGGGAATAGCAAGATATCTATGGATCCCTAAATGAAAAAGGGTTTCAACCAAGGATAATATATCCTGCTAGACTTTCATTCAAACTAGATGGAGGGATCAAAACCTTCTTAGACAAACAACAGTTAAAGGAGGCAACCATCACCAAGCAGGCCCTGAAAGAGGTTCTAAAAGATGTCTTATAAACAAGAACATCACTATAATACTAGCAATATATCAGAGCAAACAAATTTTTTTTTGAACAATGGTACTACAATACATTAAATCCATAATATCAATAAACGTCAATGGCTTAAACTCACCCATCAAAAGGCACAGGGTGGGGGGATGGATCATAAAACATAACCCAACAATATGCTGCCTGCAAGAATCCCATCTGTCACAACAAGATAAACACAGACTTAAAGTGAAAGGATGGAAAACTATCATACAGGCTAATGGACCACAAAAAAGGGCAGGAACAGCCATTCTCATCTCAGACACGATAGATTTTAAATTAAATAAAGTAATAAAAGATAGGCAAGAACATTACAATGTGATTAGAGGATCAATCAGCCAAGAAGACTTAAGAATTATTAACATCTATGCACCCAATGAGAGACCATCTAAATACATTAAGCACCTACTGAAAGAATTTCAAAAATACATCAATAGTAATACAATAATTGTGGGAGACTTCAATACCCCACTCTCAAACTTAGACAGATCAACAAAGCAGAGAACTAATAAAGATACAAGAGAATTGAATGAAGAGATTGACAGACTAGACCTCTTGGGCATTTTCAGAGGCCTTCACCCCAAAAAAACTGGAATACACCTTCTTTTGAAATCCACATAACATATACTCAAGGATAGACCACATGTTAGGCCACAAAGACAGCATCAATAAATTCAAGAGCATTGAAATCATCCCAAGTATCTTCTCAGACCACAATGGAGTAAAACTAACATTTAACAACAAACAGAAAATTATTAAAAGTCACAGAATTTGGAAACTAAACAACATACTCCTTAAGAACCACTGGGTCAGAGACTCACTCAAGCAGGAAATTCAAATGTTCCTGGAAACAAATGAAAATGAAGACACGACCTATCAAAATATTTGGGACACAGCTAAAGCAGTACTGAGAGGGAAACTTATAGCCATACAATCACATATTAAACACCAAAAAGAAGCTCAAATGAACGACCTTACTGCACACCTCAAGGACTTAGAGGAAGAGGAACAAAGGAACCCTAAAGCAACCAAAAGGACAGAAATCACTAAAGTTAGAGCAGAAATAAATAACATCAAAATTAAAAGAACCATACAAAAGATCAATGAAGCCAAATGTTGGTTCTTTGAAAGATTAAACAAAATTGACAAACCCCTAGCCAGACTCACCAAACAAAAAAGAGAGAAGACTCAAATAAATAGAATTGTAAGCAATGGAGGAGATATCACAACTGACACCACAGAAATCCAGAGAATCCTGTGAAACTTCTATGAAGAACTATACGCCACCAAGCTAGAGAATCTGGAAGAAATGGAACAATTCCTAGAAGCATATGCCCTTCCAAAACTGAACCAAGAAGAACTACAAAAGCTAAATGCACCAATCACAGACAAAGAAATTGAAACCGTTATTAAGAACCTCCCCAACAACAAAAGTCCTGGACCAGATGGCTTCACAAAAGAATTCTACAAAACTTTCAGGAAACAGTTAGTACCCATACTTCTTAAGCTTTTCCATAAGATTGAAGAAACAGAAATACTCCCTTCCACCTTCTATGAAGCCAACATCACCCTGATACCAAAAGCTGATAGGGACACAACAAAAAAGGAAAACTACAGACCAATATCTCTGATGAACATAGATGCCAAAATATTAAACAAGATATTGGCCAACCGGATACAGCAACATATCAAAAAGATTGTTCATCATGACCAAGATGGATTCTTCCCAGAAATGCAAGGCTGGTTCAACATCCATATGTCAATCAATGTCATTCACCACATCAATAAAAGCAAAGCCAAAAACCACATGATTATCTCAGTAGATGCAGAGAAAGCCTTTGACAAAATCCAACACACATTCATGCTCAAAACTCTACAAAAAATGGGAATAGATGGGAAATTCCTAAAGATAGTGGAGTCTATAGATAGCAGACCTACAGCCAACATCATACTCAATGGACAGAAGCGGAAAGCATTCCCCCTCAGATCGGGGACTAGACAGGGCTGTCCACTGTCACCGTTACTCTTCAACATAGTATTGGAAGTTCTTGCCATAGCAATCAGGCAAGAGAAAGAAATCAAAGGAATACAGATTGGAAGGGAAGAAGTCAAGCTCTCACTATTTGCAGATGATATGATAGTGTACATAGAAAGACCTAAAGAATACAGCAGAAAATTACTGGAAATTATTAGGCAACATAACAAGGTATCAGGCTACAAAGTCAATGTACAAAAATCAGTGGCATTTCTTTATGCAAACACTAAATCTGAAGAAGAAGACATCCAGAAATCACTCCCATTTACTGTTTCAGCAAAATCAATCAAATACCTAGGAATAAAGTTGACCAAAGAAGTGAAAGACTTTTTTGCTGAAAACTATGAGTCGCTACTCAAGGAAATAGAAACTGATACCAAGAAATGGAAAGATATCCCATGCTCCTGGATTGGAAGAATAAATATCATCAAAATGAATATTCTCCCCAGAGCCATATACAAATTTAATGCAAGTTCCACCAAGCTTCTTTAAGAGAATAGAACAAACCCTACAATCATTTATCTGGAATCTGAAAACACCTAGAATTGCCAAAACCATCTTGAGGAAAAGAAACAGAAATGGAGGCATCACACTCCCAGACCTTAAACTATATTATAAAGCCATCATCATCAAAACAGCATGGTACTGGAACAAATATAGGCACACAGACCAGTGGAACAGAATTGAAAGCCCAGAAATAAATCCCCACACCTATGGACATCTAATCTTTGATAAGGGAGCCCAAAGCATTAAGTGGAAAAAGGAGGCTCTCTTCAATAAATGGTGCTGGGAAAACTGGGTTGTAACATGCAGAAGAATGAAATTGAACCACTTTATCTCACCAGAAACAAAAATCAACTCCAAATGGATCAAAGACCTAGATGTCAGACCAGAAACAATCAAATACTTAGAGGAAAACATTGGTAAAACACTTTCCCACCTACACCTCAAGGACATCTTTGATGAATCAAACCCAATTGCAAGGAAGACTAAAGCAGAAATAAACCAATGGGACTACATCAATTTGAAAAGCTTCTGCACATGCAAAGAAACTATCACACAAACAAAGAGACCCCTCACAGAATGGGAGAAGATCTTCACATGCCATACATCAGACAAGAAACTAATCACCAAAATATATAAAGAGCTCAGCAAACTTAGCACCAAAAAAGCAAATGACCCCATCCAAAAATGGGCAGAGGATATGAACAAAACATTCACAACAGAGAAGATCCAAAAGGCTAAGAAACATATGAAAAACTGCTCTAGGTCACTGATTGTCAGAGAAATGCAAATTAAGACAACACTTAGATACCACCTCACTCCTGTAAGAATGGCATACATCAAAAAGGACAGCAGCAACAAATGTTGGAGAGGATGTGGTGACAGAGGAACCCTTTTACATTGCTGGTGTGAATGTAAATTGGTACAGCCTCTGTGGAGAGCAGTCTGGAAAACTCTCACAAGGCTAGACATGGACCTTCCATATGTTCTAGTAATTCCTCTCCTGGGGTTATACCCCAAGGACTCCATAACACCCAACCAAAAAGAGGTGTGTACTCCTATGTTTATAGCAGCACAATTCATAATAGCGAAAACCTGGAAGCAACCCAGGTGCCCAACAACAGATGAGTGGCTGAGAAAGCTGTGGTATATATACACAATGGAATACTATGCAGCTATCAAGAACAGTGAACCCACCTTCGCTGACCCATCTTGGACACAGCTAGAAGGAATTATGTTAAGTGAGGTAAGTCAGAAAGATAAAGATGAGTATGGGATGATCCCACTCATCAACAGAAGTTGACTAAGGAGATCTGAAAGGGAAACTAAAAGCAGGACCTGACCAAATTGTAAGTAGGGCACCAAAGTAAAAGCCCTGTGGTGAGGGGTAGACATTCAGCTTCCTGGGCCAGTGGGGGGTGGGAGTGGGTGGGAGGGATGGCTCACAGTCTTTTGGTGGTGGGAATGGTGTTTATGTACACTCCTAGCAAAATGTAGACGTATAAATCACTAGTTAATTAATATGAGAGGGGGAAAATCAATTGTATGTCTCAAAGTTTTTCAAAACACAAATTGAATCTTTTTAATATATAGGCTGTGTATTTGATATGCGGACTCTCTCAAAAGCCTAGACCAAGTAGATTAGAAGCATCCAATAGCACAGCTATATACAATATACTGGGTACTGTACAGCAAACCCTAACAAAAGGACTTTTTAAAGTTAACCTTATTACCAAATAATGTGATGATAACATTAACTATCGATTGTCTTTTTGAACCCTAAGACAGCAGGAACCTCACATCTCCACTATAGAGCCCCAACTTCCCCCAGTCCTGGAACCCTTGGGTAGGGCCCACTTTCCCGTATGCCTCTCCCAATCCATATCAAATAATACTGCATCCGATCACAACCTAACCAACGTAACGATTGCCACCTAAACATGTTTCACCTCAGACTGTGTCTGGAGACTTCACGTGTGGAATGACAACCCTTCAGCTTCATTACTCGGGTGAGACCTTTCCTTTCATAGTACACTCTAATTCCATCTCAGGTGGTTCACTTTCTAACAAAGTCCCAAAACCTAGATATACACCAGTTTCTGTGAGAGAGAGCTTATGTTCACACATATCCATAAACTCCTGCAAAATATATACCTGAAAGCAGAAGTACACTACAGTTTGCAGTGAGTACCCCCCTAACACTTCCTCTCCACTATTCCAAGCTTTGGGTCCATGATTGCTCAACAATTTGTTTGGCTTCGTATGTTAACTCTCTTTTCAATCACCAGGTTCCAGATGCCATCAGGATGCTGGCCAGGCTTCCCTGGATTGAAGACCCCACCAATGTGTCCTGGAGCTCAGCTTCCCCAGAGACCCACCCTACTAGGGAAAGAGAGAGGCAGTATGAAAGAAAGAGGGAGTATGGACCGACCAGTCAACGCCCATGTTCAGCGGGGAAGCAATTACAGAAGCCAGACCTTCTACCTTCTGCAACCCTCAATGACCCTGGGTCCATGCTCCCAGAGGGATAGAGAATGGGAAAGCTACTGGGGACGGGGTGGGATATGGAGATTGGGTGGTAGGAATTGTGTGGAGCTGTACCCCTCCTACCCTATGTTTTTGTTGATTAATCCTTTCTTAAATAAAGAAAAAAAGAAAGAAAGAAAGAAAATGAGAACTAGTGGGACTAGGTTGTGGCACATCTAGTTGAGCACACATGTTACAATGCACAAAGACCTGGGTCCCCACCTGTAGGTGGTGAAGCAGTGCTGTAGGTGTCTCTCTGTCTCTCACCCTCTCTATTTCCCCCTACCATCTCAATTTTTGGCTATCCAATAATTAAAGTTAATAACAAAAAAAAAAAAAAAACCAAAAAGAAGAGAGAATGAGAACAAAAGCATCACTCTGATGTATGTGGATCAAATTCCGGACCTCACCTCACATGTTCGAGTCCTATGCCCCATCCACCACGGAACCCACCTGCCAGGTGAAACCCAGGTTTTGAATGAAGTCTATTAATTCAGTGAAAGGAGTAATTTGAGGTTTCCACTTTGATTTTGTTTCTGCTAGATCCCATGACTGAATAAAGCTGGGATGGATTTTTCGCCCAGATGTTTGGCTAGGTATCCCCTTGGAAGGCAGTGCCTTCTGATTTCCTCTCCTCTCTTCTCTTCTCCTTTTCATCCCATTACTAGCTTTCAAAATCTAAGCATTATCAGCAGATCACAGTTGTGTAGTTGGTTGGGTAGAGTGTGGTCCCATAAACTGTGGCATTTCCCTCCAAAATCATGCTTTTGATTGCTAACTGCTATTGCTCTAAGTACTGTTCTGAGTCCACCTTCTATGCTCTGCTCCTGTGCCCACCTCTTGTCCCCCCCCCCCAACACACACTTAAAATATAGGGCAACAGGGCCTGGGTGGTGGCACACCCAGTAGAGTGTACACACTAACACTCTCAGGGCCAGGTGGTGGCACACCTAATTAAGTGCTCACATTACACCACATTACTACTCTCAAGGACCTGTGTTCAATCCCTGTACCCCCACCTACAGGGGGGAGCCTTCCCAAACAATGGAGCAGTGCTGCAAGTTTCTCACTCTCAATATCTCTCTCCTTCTCTCTTTTTCTCCTTCTCTCCCTATTTCTCTGTCTCTTACCCTCTAACAAAAAAAGAAAGAAAAAGACAAATGGCTATTGGGAACAGTACTGGTGAGTCCAATGATAACTCTGATGGTAAAATTTAAAAAAATAAAGGTTATATATGTATACTAATATATATGGTATAAGGATTAAGCATCTAAAAGGCCAGGCAGTTATGCACCTGGTTAAGAGTATACATTACAGTGTGCAAGGACCCAGATTCAAGCACCTTGTCCCCACTTGCAGGGGGAGGAACTTCATAATTGTTGAAGCAAGGTTATAGGTGTCTCTCTGTCTCTTTCTCTATCTCCCCCTCTCAATTTCTCTGTCTCTATCCAATAATAAATACATTTAAAAATTTTAAAAAGGATTAAGCCTCTATATTAAAACTGTCCAGTTCCGGTAACAATCTCATAAACAAATGACTTAAATCAACAACTTTCTTCTTCTTCTTCTTCTTCTTTTTTTTTTTTTTTTTAACTTTGCCTGTACTTTGGCACTTCAGACCAACCTTTTCAGATAGGACAATAAAGACAGGGGTTGGGTGGTGGAGCTTCTGATTGAGCACACACATTACCATGTGCAAGGACCCAGTTTCAAGCTCCTGGTCCCCACCTGTAGGAAGAAACCTTTACAAGGGGTGAAACAGTACAATGATGAAGGTGTCTCTTCTTTTCTCTCCTTTTCTATCTCCCCTTTCCTCGTCTCAATTTACCTCTGTTTCTACCCAATAAAAAGATAAAATATTTCTTAAAAAAAAAAAAAAAGAAAAAAGGGGGTTGGGCAGTAGCACATCAGGCTAAGCACATGTGGCAAAGTGCAAGGACCGGCATAAGGATCCTGGTTCGAGCCCCTGGCTCCCCACCTGCAGGGGAGTTGCTTCACAGGTGGTTAAGCAGGTCAGTAGGTGTCTATATCTCCCCCTCTCTACCTTCCCCTCCTCTCTCCATTTCTCTCTGTCCTAGCCAACAATGACGACATTAATAACAGGCCAACCTTTTCAAATAGGAAAACAGAGGCAGGGGTTGGGTGGTGGAGCTCCTGGTTGAGTGCACACATTACCATGTGCAAAGACGCAGTTTCAAACTCCTGGTCCCACCTGCAGGAGCAAACTGTTATGAGGGCTGAAACAGTGCAACAACAACAGTAATAACTACAATAATAAAACAACAAGGGCAACAAAAGGGGTGGGGGGAAGAAAGAAAAGAGAGAGCTATGGTGACAGAGACAGAAATAGAAAGACACAGAGAGTGAAATAAGCCACAGTACTGAAGTTCCCTCCAATGTGGTAGGGACCAGGCTCATATCTGCATTGTGCACACAGCATAGTAGCACACCATCTAAGTGATCTGTCTTGACAGCCCCAGTAAAGTGAGCATTGGAGACCTTTACTTTGTAGCTATGTGATCTGAAACATAACCTCCAAAGCAATCACAGAAAGAAAGGGGAGAGCAAAGGAATGCTCTGGGTTCCTGGGCGGTAGGTAGCATTGCAGGTTATACATACATGGCACAAAGTGCAAGGACTGGTATAAGGAATGCTCTGGGCAGTTCTGGACCTTGTGGGCCTGGGGTAGACAGCACAGTGAAGTACTCTGTCCTGTGACTAGTTCTGAGTCCTCTGTGTTTTAGGCCACTCACAGTTCAGCTCCAGCTCTGCTCCATGTATTGATACTTTGGTTCCACAGCTTATGTCATTTCTCTGTATCTCATTCAGTGGGTAAGATACTAAACTTTCAAGCTGGGGTCCTGAATTTGATCCCCAGTGTCTCATGTGCCAAGTGATACTCTGATCTTCTTGCCTCTCTTATAAATAAGTAAATAGATAAATATTTAAAAAGTAAAAAAAATAAAAAATACCAATGCCTTGCAAAGGCTACACTGGTATCTAAACCTGATGGTTGTTGTTGAACTGACTGTATGATGTGTATGGTTTTATAATAAACGAGCTGGCATATAGAAGCAACAGTAACTATACTCCAAAACCTGGATCTTGTTCACCTTCAGTGAAAGAGGCAGTGCTGTATTTATTATTTATCTGTTTTTGTCAACTTGACTGAGCCAAGCTGACTTTTACCAGTAGGAAATACTGAGACAGAGAAACATGGAAACACACAGAGACGGAAAAGGAAAAAGACCACAACTCCAAAGCTTCCTCCAGTGTGGTAGGGGCCAGGCTCAAGCCTGGCTTGTACACATGGCAAAACAGCACAATATTATGTGAGCTATTTTATTAGTCCACTTATCCCTTATCTAATTATTTGTAGTCAGCTACAAGGAAGAAAGGAGAGCGAGACAGAGCAAAAACAGGAACCCTGTTGTCACCTGTCAGTGGCTCTGACTTTGCATTCCTGTGAACCTTACAAGGGAACTTCAGTTTATAGAGTTATTTTTATTTTAGCCTATTTATTCATTAATTTTTTATCAGAGCATTGTTCAGCTCTGGCTTCTGGTGACACTGGGGATTGAACCTGGAACCTCAGAGCCTTAGGCATGAAAATCTTTTTGCAGAACCACTATGCTGTCTCCCCAGCCCAGAAGGAAACTTTAAACCCCTGAAGGGAGCCAGAAGTGAAAAGCAGAGAAGCACATGGACAGTGTGAAAGGTATGCTGGCCCCCTTGATTCAGGGCTGGAGTTGTAAATGTTTTCAGTGAATGTCAGAAATGTGGATTGTTGGGGGGTAGTCAGCAGTTTTCTTCAGACCCTTCAAAAGACTTGTCATCCTAAGATGTTGGAGGGCCTCTGTCCTGAACCCCTTGCAAACCTGTTTCTTACTGACTTTACCCTCTCAATCCTTATGTATTTATTATGGTTGCAGAAAGAAATCAAGAGAAGAGGGAGAAATAGTGTGTGTGTTTGTGTTTGTGTGTGTGTGTATGAGAGAGAGAGAGAGAGAGAGAGAGAGAGACTGCTTCAACACTTGTGAAGCTTCCCCCTGCCCTGTCAGTGAGGACTGGGGACTTGAAACCAGGTACTTGAACACTGTGTGTGCTCAACTAGGTGCACCATGACCCAGCCCATACCCACTCAATTCTTCTCCTGAGATGGCCCCGGGAGAAATAATAGGTGAGATCAGATCCAATTCTTAAGACTCCCTGTCCCTAGCTCTTCCTTATGACCTGCCTCCAGCCATCAGTCATGTGTGTACAAACTGGAAAGTTTCATATGAAGTGTTTATTTGTTCTTGCTGTGTCTGTGCATGAGTGCTTCCACAGCTACGGCTAGGGCTTTAAAGCACACAGGGAGGACAGGCATGCAATTGGAGGAGCCTGGAGGAGGCCCCTGTACCATGAATGTGGTGCTTTCAGTATTACAAGGGCCAGGACAATGAAAAGACATACTTGGAAAAGATGTTTTGTACAAGATAGATGATAGATTGTTAGGTAGATGATAGATGGATAGATAGATGATAAAATGAGAATTTATTTGTCATTCAGAATGAGTCCTCAGACCTCCTGGATAGACCAGCAGCCCCTCAGGATGACATGAGAGTCAGGACAGTCCATGATGGGGTGACAGATGGAATCAGGTACACATGTACATCCTGGTGACAAGCAGAGACCAAACTGTGACACCGAGTCTAACAAGGACATTTAGGCTAGACTGCCAGAGGGAACCAGAGAGGGACAATGGCACCCTGCTTCATGAATGCAGTGAGAGCTGTCTAAGTGTCTTTTATTTTGCATCCCAGTGTCTTTGCTAAAAAGTCACAAAGGTGACATTGTAGGTGAGTATTCTCTTGTGCATACATGCATATGCAGGCATGTCAAAGGCAGTGATTTTCAATGAATGAGAAGAAAATTACTTCTTGGCCACTCACTCAGAATTCAGGTGCTTCCCAGCACCTCAATTTATAAAACAAAATAATAATTTAAAAGTAAAAACACTGTACAAAATGACATCATAAATAACACAAAGGAAAACATTTTCAAGTATCTCACATGTCTTGACAAAGTTCTCAAGCAGTAGTAACAACTAACATTTTTCTTTCTTTCTTTTCTTTCAGTTTAAGCATCTAGAAAGAAATGCCATTCCTGTCTGCTTTGTTGGGGATGAAATGAGCAAGGCCTTGTCTGCCAAAAAGGAACTTATAAGAGTTTTTTAGTGAGTGGAAAAAACAAAAAAGAAAATAGACTAGAAAATAGACTCTTTGCCCCTGCTGCTGGTTTGTGAGTGAAATGGACAGCCATAGTGAACTAAGTAACTGTGCATGGTGCTGCTAAGATTCTCAAGGAAAAACACAATAAGAGCACCTTGGTCCAAAGAGGAAGAAAGAAGGGAAGATCAGATGGTGAGCCTTTCCATTCTGTGTCCTCTTAACCAGTGTCTTCCAGTAGAGAGCACTCCACTTCTCAGCTCATACCTAAACTGGATGGTAATAAGAATCATGCTCCAAACACCCAGGCCAAGAAGGGGAGGACCAAAAGGTGGGGACTTCAAAGTCCCTCAAGTCATGGCTGAGCCTTGACTGTGCATGCAGGGGTCCCTGGGAGGGTGTTCCTTAGATGGGTATTAAGCACATAGGCAGTCAGTGGTTAAGCTGAGCTAGACCCATGAAGCTTTCCAGAATCATCTTTCTTCAGGGAAGCATCCCTTTCTGAACTGGCCTACAGGTTCAATAGTACGATGCAAAGGTAGATATCAGAATATGTGTGTAAGTGTGTACACATACTCAAGTTGTAAGCACCTAGGGGCCTTCTGATCTATCTTTGCAGTAAAACCTCCAGTGTGCATATGTATTTTTTTCTGTGTGCCTACACTGGCACATGCAAACACAGAGTTATGCACACACAAAAGACCAACAATATCGGGACACTCAGTGGTGGAGTAAAAGTTGTCTTGACAATAGGCTCCAGCCTATTGTCTGTGGGTGTCGCATGGAGTTGACCACCCAGCCCATGTGAAGCCAGGCTACTAGGAAGAAAGACTTTCTAGTCATCTCACAAAAGCCAGGCCTACAGGACTATTGTTTGGACACTGCTGCGCATGGCACCCTAACATAAACTGGGAGACACTGGACTAGTAGGAGACCCCACCCAGGTGAACATGGACACACAGAAACTCAGTGTTATGTGGAAGTGGGAGAGGTGCTCACAGGCTTGTAGTAGGAGTGCTAGGCTATGATATGGACATAATGCTTGACACAGATGGATATTTGGCCTTGGGATTTCTGGGGAGAGAGACTCGGCATTTCAGATCTCAGGCACACTGGGGGAACAAGGAGTGACAGTCTGTGGTGCTCTTGGCTCCTCTATGCTTCTCTGGCCCACAGCTAGAAGAGTTGACCAAGTCCAAGTAGAAATGGGACTTGAGGAAGCGCTGATAGGAATCCTTCTTCATTAGGTTGAAAATCTTCTTTTGAGCCTCATCAAAACAGGTTATGGTAGGTTCTAGCACATTCCGGCTGGTCTCCTCCCTGGTGCAAGAGTCTAGGTTCACCTGGGGGCAAAGGTAGGGGTTTCATTAGATATTGGACCTTGTTGAGGTCTGGAGGCTTCATGCTTTGTAATGGACTTTAGGCTCTACCCTGGTTTGTGTGTGAAGCCAGGAAAGGTTCTAGTAGAGAGTGGCAATGTGTTCTTCTTTTTGCCAGTTGGAGGCAGTCATTAAAATAATAATAGTAATGATAATAATAATACATAAACTTCTTTAGTCCTAGATTCAACCCCTACACCAACATAAGCCAGAGCTGAGCAGTGCTCTGGTAAAAGGAAAAGAAAAAAAAAGTCATCACAAGAGGCTATCTAAGTATAATGGTTGAGAGCCAGGGAGAAAGCATAATGGTGATGCAAAAACTTTCATACCTGACACTCCAAAGTCCTAGGTTCAGTACTCAGCACCACCAGAAGCCAGAGCTGAGTAGTGCTCTGGCAATAAAAAAATAAACATCCTGGGTGAATTATTTGCTTAACCAATTGATTTGGCAAAACAGCCATCATCTGGTCCCTGTTCTACCTTTTGCCTTATGTCATCTGAAGATCCCTGCCATAAGTGTCCCTTCTAGGGAGCTTCCAGAAAGTTCTCCACCTTGAACACTGACCTCTTTAGTGGCCTGGACTGAGATGAATTCATTGTAGATCTTTTGGGCCTTGGGGCTGAGCTTAGAGGGACACTTGATCTTCTTGTATTCTTCACAGCTGATCCAGAAATCGATGTTCTCTTCACTGTACTCTGACTTTAAGAATGCTTTGAAAGCTGCCAGCCCACCTGTGACCAAGGAAGAAAATCAAGGTGTCATTGTTCTGGCTTGCCTCTCCCATACAGTAGCTCAGACAAAGCTGGTTATTTAAGCAGATAGGGGCCAGGGTTCAAAAATATCCTTTACCTCTTTGGGAGTATTACATGGGCTCAAGTTAACCCTTAATCTGGGACTGGTATCTCTTGGGTCTCAGTTACACCTAAAAAATCCTTGCCCGAGATTTGAAGTCTCTTTCAAGGAGGTACATATAGCTATAAGACACCAAAGACAAACTGAGGCTGGGGTTCTCCAAGGAGATTAATACTTAGGGGTCTTTTTTCTTCTTCCTACTCCATTGTTCTTCCATGTAAAGCTACATGGTGTTGCCCAGTGGTTTTCATATAAAGTTTTCACTGTCCAATACAGAATCATAGCAACATTGGACAGACCTATTCCCCCAAGACTGGAAGTCTAAAGAAGTCCATGTCTTTTCCTGTGGATTGTGCTTGAGCATACACAGTGAGAGCCTCCTGCATGTGCAATGGGGGGAACAGTGGGCAGACTTACACTCATGGCTGACCAGGTTTTCTAGGGACTCTGCCCACTTCTTGACCTCCTCTGGGCTCACCCTAGAGATGACACAAAGGAAAAAAGAGAATTTGAATGCCATAACACACAACTGGGACAAGAAAGTTCTAATCCAGAAGATGACATCACTGGCACCTTGACTATACTATGACCTGTCATGGGTGAGGACACCAAACAAAGGGACATTCCAGATGCATGGCGACCAGAGATGGCACAGTGGATAAGTAGCTGGACTCTCAAATATGAGGTTCTGAGTTTAGTCCATGGCGATGCATGTGCTAGATTGATGGTCTGGTTTATTCTCTTTCACTCATTTATCAATAGTCTTTTAAAAAGTGGATCCAAGTAACAATTGCAGTCTTGAGTTTCTCATTTCATTAAACTCTTTAATAAACAGGACACCTCTCTGTTCCCATATACACTTGGTGTGCCCATGAAGGCTCCATCCTTACCTCTGGCACATCATCACCTTGTCCTTCTTGCTGTGGGAAGGACCATGCTCACAGGCATGTAACAGGGAGCCCAGCCGGTGTTTCATGTCCTTAGCACTGCAGGGAGAAGGACAAGAGCCCCTGATCAGCAGGTGTCTCTATAAGAACCCCCACCCCTCCAGGGGTCCGAGAGCTCCTCCCCAGTAGAGGGCAGAGGTGGTCTGTTTGGGAAGGGAAGCAGAGCTGGCCTGAATCCTCAGGCAGATGAGCCTGCCTCTGCTCTTGCCTGTGACTGTGCACGCAGCCTGGATGTCAAAGACAAAGCACAGCCCTGTTGTGCAGTAACCAGATTCTGATACTTCTAGAAGCCAGAGCCTGTGGGCTAATCCACAACAGCTCACAGAAAACCTGTTTGTCTCTGTAGTTCCATCCCTGATGGCTATAGGTGCCTGCAATTGCCCTCTGTCTGCTTGCTGCAAGGTGGGCAGGCAGTGGGACAAACATGTCACAGAGTGGAGAGGTGCAGCCAGGAGCATGACTGTGAGTGTTCCTCAACGTTGACCTCCAGTTCCATAAGGAATTTCTCCATAGGAAGAGTTACCAAGTAGCACCTGTGTGATGATGATGGCTAATTAAGGCAAATGCCCAGTGCTCATCACTGTCTGATGAGTTCTGAGTATAGCAGGAAAAGTGATTCCCAAAAGACAAAAGGAGGATATTCCCAGAAGCTCACTTCTTCCTATCTACTGATGACTTTTTGCTTCTCTCTTTGATTGTAAACCCCCAAGTGACTGTTTTAAGAACAAATGCCCTTTGAAACAAGATGAATGATTGTTGGCATGCAGAGGAAGGTGTAGAAAATTACATGGACACAGAGATGTTTGGAGGGTAACCACCTCTCCTCAGAAAATTCAAATCTCAGGATGTTCTTAGACTGCTGCTAAAATATCTTCTTTCCCTGACAAAGCTATTTGCCCTTCTTGGCCTCCCCAGCTGGCCAGAAGGTGGGCAATCCTCCAGAATTTGGCCAGATGTGATCGTGAAAGTCAAGGTGATTCCTAGAGGATGATACAAGAATATTTCAATCTGGCCCAGAAAGAACCCAGTTCATGTCTCCTGTATCCAGATCTGGCTGACATCTGATGGCTACTTATGGTGCAGGCTGGATTCTCTCAGCTCCAGTCAAAAGTAGGCTCAGCACATGATTATGCTTCCTGTGCCTCTAGGATGTGTTATAGCTATAAAAGTCAAAGCAAAATAACCTCAGGGGCACTAGATTTAGTCTGTGCTCAGCCTCACACCAGTCTGCCTGGAAGTGACCTTGAAGGACTCAGCTCCCTCTGCAGAATGGATGTGAGAGCCAGGTATCAAAAGACAATCACAACCAAGGAGAAGGGAGAATTATTACACCAGCCCTTCCCAACATTCCCAGTATCTGCCCCTTCTTCCCCTGCCCCAGGTAAGGGGCTTAGATGGGGAAAAGACTCCAGTAAAATCTCATTTGTTACTCTCCCCCTACCTCAAAAAATAGTTATCAAAAAATAGTTATCAGAACCTTTCTCCTGAGACCCCCCCCACAATGATCTGTAAGGTTCATTTTCTCTCTGAGTTAACTCAAGCTCGTAGTTCTGTCCACTAAAAGGACATGAGGATTCTGTCCACTAAAAGGACATGAGGATTCAGACATGAGGAAACAGACTGACTTTTCCCCTTGACCTGCAAGATTAAGCAATGTCACCTGCATTTTGTTTCCTTTTTTTCTTCTTCAACTGAGCGATCTCTGAAAGCATTTATCTAGATCTCTTATAGATAGCCAAACACATCCAAGTAGAAGCCTGCTTTTGTTTTCTTTGCAGTCAGGAGCAAGGACACTGGCAAAACTATGCCTTTCATAAGCTATTTCTAAAACATTTAACTGACTGGTAAACCAACACATGTAAACAAGCACCCGCATAAGAGACTTTAAGAATTAGAAGGAGCAGACAAGATAGAGCCGGTTTTGAAACTTGTATTTGATTTTTCATTTTCTTAATCGAAATAACACGGATGGCTGACATAAGTTTCAGCACCTATAAATATTACATTCTGGGTTTTGTGGTCTCCTTTAAACGCCTGTTCTACCTTAACCTGAGTGTTACGTTCTAATCAAACAGACTGAAAAATCAAGGTCAGAGGAACTGGCACAGAGGAAGAAAGGATGCATGCCTCCTAGCCGGTCTTCGAGGCAAGTCAGGAGACCGAGTTTAGTTGCTTCTAACCCCAAAGAGCTGTTTTTTTAGGTTTTCATCCAGATGTGCAAAGAGCTAATAAATTCAGCAAGAGCGAAGAGGTTAAGAACTGAAGGAGGCTTACCATCTCAGGCAAGAAGCGGACAGCCCTGCGAGTCCTTTGCACATTTTACTCGGCGAGAATTCGTCCAGCAAGGAAAGGAAGGCAGCTACGGGATGGGTGGCTCCTGCTCTGCTCTGCTATCTCCAAGGAGAAGCTGCCAGGAATTCTGCAGGCTCGCAACCGCGGGGTGCCTTTTATACCCCAGCTGGCTCCCCAGCAGCCATTCAGATAGTCTACCACGCCCCCTTCCCCGCCCTGCAGGGCGGGGTCGACAGAGAAGTGGGGAGAGGAGCATCATTGATACAAAACCCAGCAGCAAGAAAACCCTCTTGCAAAAGCAAAACACGCGAAGTGAATATTGCGTCCGCATCTCTACGGTTGTTGTCATAGGTTACACATCTCTACAAAAGAAAAAAAAGGGGGGGGGGAATGCTGCTGCTTATGATTTTGAAGCTCTTGGGTCTGTAAACTGAATGTCAGGCAAATTCAGGGAAGGAGGTCTTGGGCTGACTGTTAACCAGAGCCCTTCTCAACTCTGGATTATGCTTTTCCTGGGGATTAAACCTGGGACTTTCGGCGCCTCCAGCGTGAAAGGCATTTTGCTGAACCATTACGATGTCTTTCTAGGCCCCTGGGATGACTTTTTTTTTTTTTTTTTGCCTCCAAAGTTATCGTTGGGGCTCTATGCCCCAGGTCCACTGCTTCTGACGGCCATTTTTCCCATTTTTTTGCCCTTGATATTGTTACTGTTGCCATTGTTGTTGCTGTTATTGGGTAGGACAGAGAGAAATCGAGAGAGGAAGGGAAGATAGAGAGGGGAGAGAAAGATAGACATCTGTAGACCTGCTTCACTGCCAGTGAAGCGACCTCCCTGCAAGTGGGGAGCAGGGAGCTCAAACCTGGACCCTTGGGAGTCAGTCAGGCGGTAGCACAGCGGGTTAAGCTTGCATGGCACAAAGCGCAAGGACTGGCGTAAGGATCCTGATTCGAGCCCCCAGCTCCCCATCTACAGGGGAGTCGCTTCACAGGTGGTGAAGCTGGTCAGCAGGTGTCTTTCTCTCCCCCTCTCTGTCTTCCCCTCCTCTCTCCATTTCTCTCTGTCCTAACAACGACAACATCAATAACAACAACACTAACTACAATAACAATAAAACAAGGGCAACAAAAAGGAAATAAATAAATAAATCTTAAAAAACAAACAAAAAACCTGGACCCTTACTCCGGTCCTTGCTTTCTGTGAGCTTAACCAGCTGCGCTACCGCCCAGCCCCCTACCTGAGCTGACTTTTAGGGATCACTCCCAAAGAACTTGTTTAGGATCTGAAAAACAAAAACAAAATAACAAATCCTGTTCTCTGTGGTGCCAGTTCTGAGACCCACTCTTTCCAAAAGGGAGAAGACATGATCATAGTCCTGGGCTGGGGCTCATAGACCAGACTTCCTGGTCACGTTGTACAGGGACAGCTGGAGGGCAGGTATTACACACCTGGAGCCCGAGGAACAAAGGCAACTTTGGACGTACACAGCTGAGCCCTCTGAGTGTGAGCACTCCTGTTAGGAGCCCAACCTACCCAGATCCCTGCTCCACTAAGGAAAGAGAGAGACAGGCTGGAAATATGATTGACCTTCCAATGCCCATGTTCAGTGGGGAGGCAATTACAGAAGCCAGACCTTCCGCCTTCTGCACCTCATAATGACCCTGGGTCCATACTCCCAGAGGAACAAAGAATAGGAGAGCTAGGGGGCTGGGCAGTAGCACAACAAGTTAAGCACACATGGCGCAAAACCTAAGGGCAGGCATAAGGATATCTGTTCCCCCGGGTCCCCACCTACAAGGGGGGTTGCCTCACAAGCCGGGAAGCATGTCTGTAGATGTCTATCTTTCTCTCTTCCTCTCTGTCTTCCCCTCCTCTCTTGATTTCTTTCTGTCCTATCTAATAACAACAGCAATGACAACAATAATAATAATGAGAACAACAAGGGCAACAAGAATGGAAAAAAATGGCCTCCAGAAGCAGAGGATTTGTACTGCAGGCACTGAGCCCCAGTGATAACCCTGGAGGGAAAAAAATTAAAACAAACAAACAAAAAAAAAGGAAAGCTATCAAGGGAGGGGATGGGATACGGAGTTCTGGTGGTGGGAATTGTGTGGAATTGTACCCCTCTTATCCTATGAGCTTGTCAATATTTCCATTTTATAAATAAATTTAAAAAGAAGAAGGCTCCCTGAAAACACAGTTCAGTTCAATATTGACAATCTCTCCTGGGCATGCAAAGAAAAAAAAAAACTATAGTCAGAGATTCTGAGTCCTATTAACCAGCAACTTGCCGACAAGAGGAAGGGTGAATCAACAAAGAATAGAGGATTTTATTTTTTTTTAGAGAGAGAGAGACCAGGAGACAGAGGTAGAGAGAGTGAAAGAGACCACAGCTCTTGCATCTTGCCAGGTAGCAAAATGAACGTGAGACTATCCAAACCAACAGGTGCTTCTGAATACCTGTTAACTTTCTAGTTCATGCACTATATGTGATGGGCTGAATATGCCAAAGAACATTCCTATCTTGTATCTCAGCTATATGCACCAGGGTTACAGAAGGATCTGCTTTGGGCTGGTGAGGGGAGAGGGGAAATCAGGGGCTATGTTAGACAGCCGACACGGGAAGTGGTGCAGTGGTGAAACTGCTGCATTGTCAAGCATGATGCTCCAGCTTCATCCCTTGGCACCGGCACATGTCAGAATGATGCTCTTTCTCTCTCATCAATCGATAAATAATTAAAATAAAATAGTTCCAAAAATAGAGGGAGGAGGTTTTTCCGACTGACCAGGGTTCATTTGATCATAAGATATAGCAAGCTATTCTTTTAAAAAATATTTTTCAATACTATCTTATTTATTTTTAAAGTGTGTATTTTTTTTAAATTTTTTATTTAAGAAAGGATTAGTGAACAAAAACATAAGGTAGGAGGGGTACAACTCCACACAATTCCCACCATCCAATCCCCATAACCCACGCCCTCCCATGGTAGCTTTCCCATTCTCTAGCCCTCTGGGAGCATGGACCCAGGGTCGTTGAGGGTTGCAGAAGGTAGAAGGTCTGGCTTCTGTAATTGCTTCCCCGCTGAACACGGGCGTTGACTGGTCGGTCCATACCCCCAGTCTGCCTCTCTCTTTCCCTAGTAAGGTGTGTCTCTGGGGAAGCTGAGCTCCAGAACACATTGGTGGGGTCTTCAATCCAGGGAAGCCTAGCCAGCATCCTGGTGGCATCTGGAACCTGGTGATTGAAAAGAGAGTTAACATATGAAGCCAAACAATTTGTTGAGCAATCATGGATCCCAAGCTTGGAATAGTGGAGAGGAAGTGTTAGGGAGGTACTCGCTGCAAACTGTAGTGTACTTCTGCTTTCAGGTATATATTTTGCAGTAGTTTATGGATACGTGTGCACATAAGCTCTCTCTCACAGAAACTGGTGTATATCTAGGTTATGGGACTTTGTTAGAAAGTGAACTACCTGAGATGAAATTAGAGTGTACTATAAAAGGAAAGGTCTCACCCGAGTAATGAAGCTGAAGGGTTGTCATTCCACACGTGAAGTCTCTGGATACAGTCTGAGGTGAAGCATGTTGAGGTGGCAATCGTTGCTTTGGTTAGGTTGTGATCAGCGGATGCAATATTATTTAGTTTGGATTGGGAGATGCATACGGGAAAGTGGGCCCTATCCAAGGGTTCCAGGACTGGGGGAAGTAGGGACTC
Source organism: Erinaceus europaeus (assembly GCF_950295315.1). Taxonomy (NCBI): domain Eukaryota; kingdom Metazoa; phylum Chordata; class Mammalia; order Eulipotyphla; family Erinaceidae; genus Erinaceus; species Erinaceus europaeus. The sequence continues at coordinate 74,871,748 of NC_080170.1, forward strand.
TATAGTGAAGATGTGAGGTTCCTGCTGTCTTAGGGTTCAAAAAGACAATCAATAGTTAATATTTTAAGTGTGTATTTGTATTAGCAGTTTAATAGTGATTTATAAGAACATGAGTTAATAGGGACATTCCATACCACTGCTACCACCAGAATTTTAAGAATATTTTATTTATTTATTTTAATTGTTTTAAATGAGAGATACAGAGAGAAAGATACAGAGAGAAAGACACCAGAGCCCTGCTCAGCTTCTGATGGAGCTGGGGGTTGAATCTGAGATCTTAAGCACTAGAGTCATTTGCATAACCCTTAGGCTGTCTTCCCTAGCCCAGTCTTCTAGCGTTTGCCATTCTTCCTTAGCCAGTCAACAGCGTCAGGTTGAGCCTGATGAGTGAAATAGTCTATTTATTTATTTATTTGATAGAGAAAGCCAGAGGGAAGGGGGAAATAATGAAGCACTATTTTCCCGCTCACAAAGTTTCCCAAGCTGGAACAAGGTGCATATATTTGTGCAGTGAACAGCCACCCTTGTTTGCCTGTGGAGAGCATTTCAGGATAAAAAGACGGAAAACATGGGGCCTAGAAGGTATCGATCCAAAAGGAAAGGGTGAGTCACCCAAAGATGATCCTGAGGCATTTTTGCCTACCCAGTCACCCAACACAGTGACTGCGTATAAAATTTTATTTGAAGAAGGCACCTGCTTTATCATGTGTGTGACTCAGGTTCAAAAAAGTCCAGCCCCCTAATGTAATGAAGGAGGCTTTGGTGCTATGGTTATCTATCTATCTATCTATCTATCTATCTATCTATCTATCTATCTACCTATCTATCTACCATCCATCAATCTCTCTATTGGAAAAAGTTGGCCTGGAACAGTGCTGATGTGGTAATCAAAGAACAAGAGAAAATATACTTTTATTTTGGGAACAAAAGTAAAGACCCAATAAGAACTTTTACCTTAGTCAGACCAGAGAGAAGCCTGACTGATTAGATGTTAAATACAGTTTCTGGAGGGCTAGAGAGATAGCAAAAAGTTATGCAAAAAAGACTCATGTCTGAGGCTCCAAGTCCCCAGATTCAGTCCCCCATACTACCATACCACTGTAAGCCAGAACTGAACAGTGCTCTCATAAAACAACAACAGCTATAGTAATTAAAAAATAAAAGACTTCTCAGGAGCCTGGCTGGGCACTGGTTTAAAACAATCAAGATTTATTACATGGAGGTAGAGCAGTATGGAATAGTATGTTTTAGATATAGCAAGACAGGCAGTTATCAGCAGTGGTAAGACTAGGCTGGGACTGTGAATCTGTAAGTTACCAAAGTTCCACTCTATGTGTTGTCTCCTGTGTGAGACAGCATGGTGGGTCCTAGGAAGCCCAGCCAGCCTGAGCACAAGCAGAAGAAGGAAGGGAGAGGACCAAACTTCTGGCTGTCTGGAAGTTAAATCATTTGGTTTCCAGTGAGACTGTCATCCTGAAGTCAGCCATATGCTAATTATGTTATTGCAGTCATCCTCAACGATATGCTAATCAAGTCCCAAAGTCCTATTCACAAGCTGTGTCACAACAAACAGCAACAGCAACAAATAAATTCAGAGCCAGAAAAATAGCTGCTTTGTCATGTATATGACCAAGGATTGAGACCACCCTCCACTGCATTGGAGGAAAGTTCAGTACTGTGGTCTCTCTCTCTCTTTCATCATCCTTCTGTCTCTATCTCTCTAACTGAAAATGTTGGCCCAAAGTGGTGAAGCTCCAGCCACTACATACTAAATATGTGCATGTATTATGTGCATGCAGCAGGTGAGTTAAATGAGATTTAAGACAACCTAGTCCTAACACAGTCATTGCAGCAAAGAGGGACTAGCTAGGATAGTGTCTCACCAAGGTCATAGTTTCTCTCTGGAAGAACTGGATCAAAACCCATTTTTAGGTTCCCTGGCCCTCCTGCGCTGTCCTTTCACCTGTTCTTATCCAATTAAACTATGTCAACAGAGGTATTTCTAAACTGCAAAGCACTGGCAAACAGATTTTATTGCTGGAGTGTACTCAGTAGATAACAAAGCCCGATGTCAAGTTTGTACATTTTCCTCTGAGAGGGCTCCTTCTGCTCTGTCTCCTCTACTCTCATGAAAGGCTCAAGCCAACTTCACAGCTCTAGTTCATGTTGTTTTTAAAATTTCTTTAAATTATATTTTTATTTATTTATTAGATATAGAAATAAATTGAGGAGGTCAGGCAGTAGTGCAGCAGGTTAAGCACATGTGGCACAAAGTGCAAGGAATGGCATAAGGATCCAGGTTTGAGCCCTTGACTCCCCACCTGCAGGTGAGTCACTTCACAGGAGGTGAAGCAGGTCTGCAGGTGTCTCTCTTTCTCTCCCTCTTTGTTTTCCCCTCCTCTCTCCATTTCTCTCTGTCTTATCCAACAATGACAATATCAACAACAATAATAAAAAACAAGGGCAACAAAAAGGAAAATAAATAATAATAAAAACTATTAAAAAATAAAGAAATTGAGAGGGTAGTGGGAAATAGAGAGAGAGAGAGAGAGAGAGAGAGAGAGAGAGAGAGAGAGATACCTGCAACACTGCTTCACTACTTGTAAAGCTTTTCCCCACAAGTGGGGGCCAGGGGCCTGAACCTGGGTCCTTGCATACTGTACTGTGTGTGCTTAACTGGGCACACCATTGTCTGGCCCCTGTGTTTTGTTTTTTTTAAAAACAAGTCTTTTGGGGCTGGGAAGATAGCATAATAGTTATACAAAAAGTCTTTTAGTGTCCACGATTCTGAGGTCCTAGGCTCAATCCCTAGCACCACCAGAAGCCACAGCTGAGCTGTGTTCTGGTCTGTATGTCTGTCTTTCTACCTATCTTACTTTCTTTTTTTTTTATCTCTCTTATGAAAAGGATAAGTAGGGGGTGCGGCAGTAGTGCAGCGGGTTAAGCGCACATGGAACTAAGCGCAAAGACTGGCATAAGGATCCAGATTAGAGCCCCCGGCTCCCCACCTGCAGTGGGGGCAGGTCACTTTACAAGCAGTGAAGCAGGTCTGCAGGTGTCTATCTTTCTCTCCCCCTCCTCTCTCAATTTCTCCCTTGTTGGGAACATGTGTGAGCCTGATAGAGCTTAGGGAGAACCACCCCCATCTTTGGATGGAGGTCTGAGAAGATAACCTCTTGGTAAGTCTCTCTCAACCGAGGTGAGCATAAGGGGGGAAACTCAGACTTGGTTCTTTCCTTCTTGACTCTCAGGCTCACAGATACCCCAGTACTTCCCTCCATTAACTGCAGGCCACATGGCCGCAGATTCACTTATTCAAAGTCACCTTCTGATCACAGAAGAACACACCTTATCACACACTTCATCACACACCTCAGACCCCAGACAAGAGAAATGCCAAACTATATGGCCTTTTGATATTCATCTTCTCTCTGTCTCACCCTACGGGTTTAACCCCTATGCTTCTCTCAAATACCTTTGGATAATTAAGTTGCTTGTGTTATGGAAAATAACTGTCTTGTATCTCATCAATTCCTGTCATATCAACCCCCTACCTTAGGATGCTGACTGTTAAGAAACCTGTAATTTCTGTCATATTGCAACAATAATTACCTCCATTGCTTTTCTATTTAACTCATGTCCACTTTGCTAATAAACGGACTCTAGGATTCTGGGACTCTAAGGACTCAGTTTCTAGATTCACGCTAAGAGTCCCCTGGTGTCTTTCACTTCGTGTCACCCCTGTCGTGAGCGAGAAAGAACCAGCCCGTTACCTTTCCCCTGGAGGACACCCTGCCAGAGAAGGAGAGAGACACCCCGAAACTCTCTGTCCTATCCAACAAAGGCAATAAAGGGCAACAAAAATGGAGGAAAATGGTCTTCAGGAGCAGTGAATTCATAGTGCAGGTACTGAGCCCTAGTGATAACCATGAAAACAAAGAAAAAAGAAAGAAAGAAAGAAAGAAAGAAAGAAAGAAAGAAAGAAAGAAAGAGAAAGAGAGAGAAAAGAATACATAAAATATTGGCAAATATACACTATAACTTTGACTTTCACCTATTCACCTGCCAAGGAATTTCCCATTTAGATACCTCTTTTGCTGGGATCTCTTACTTTGCTAGGAGATTTTCATGCTTTTAAAAAGTGCTTGCAAATTACAGAAGCCCCTGCTTTCATGAAGGAAGCGGAGACAGAACAGCAGGAGCCTTCTCAGAGGAAAGTGCATAAACTTAACATTGAGCTTTGTTATCTACTGAGTACACTCCAGCACCCCACATTAATCCTAGGTCCATGCTCCCAGAAGGATAAAGAACAGGAAAGCTTCCAATAGAGGGGATGGGATACGGAACTCTGGTGGTGAGGATTATGTTGTATTGTACCCCTCTTATCCTACAATCTTATTGATCATTATTAAATCAATAAAAATAAATGTGCTTGGCAGAAGCTTCCCCTACTAGGCTTGTTAATTGTATTTGTGGAGGCGAGAACTAGAACATTAAGATACCTTGACAATATTCCACTCTCCTTCCCTGATACACACACAAAGCAGAACATGTTTATTAGCCTATAATTTGTCATTCCTGGGTGATTATGTTGGCGTTGAAGAATTGGAGTGCTGATAGAGCTTTTGTGTTTATTCATTGATCTAAGACATATCTTGGGGCTGGGTAGTGACAAACATTGTTGAGAGCACATATTACAGTGCACAAGGACCTGGGTTCAAGTCCCCACGAGCAGTGAAACAGTGCTTCAGAACTCTCTCTCCCTTCCTCCCTCTTTTTCTCTCACTCTTCCTCTCTATCTCCCCCTTCCATCTCCATTTCCCTCTGTCTCTATCCAAAATAAATAAGTAAAAATATTATAACATAGAGACAAAGAGAAGCTCAGAGTGAATAGGGAGGAGAGAGAGACACCAGCAGCACTGCTTCATCACTTGTGAATCACCCCCCCCCCCACTGGTGGAGAGTGGGGACTTGAACCCAGGTCCTTGTGCATGGTAATATGCACTCTAGCAGATGTAACATCACCCAGATCCTACTCTGGATACAGATGTGCAATTGGTATGTGAACAAACAGACTATCCCCATACCTACTGGGGTTTTCATAGCAGTGGAAGTCAGAAGATAAGAGGTTTCCAGGTTTTGTTTTTTTTTTCCCTCCAGGGTTATTGCTGGGCTTGGTCTCTGCACCATGAATCCACCGCTCCTGGAGGCCATTTCCCCCCCCCTCTTGTTGCCCTTATTGTTGTAGCCTCGTTGTGGTTATTATTATTGCCATTGTTGATGTTGTTCATTGTTGGATAGGACAGAGAGAAATGGAGAGAGGAGGGGAAGACAGAGGGGGAGAGAAAGATAGACACCTGCAGACCTGCTTCATGACTTGTGAAGCGATTCCCCTGCAGATGGGGAGCGGGGGGCTCGAACTGGGATTCTTACGCCGGTCCTTGTGCTTTGCACCACATGCGCTTAACCCACTGCACCACGGCCCGACCCCCCCTTTTTTTTACCCCTATGCAGAAAATAAGAGAAGGGATGACAAATAGATCCAAAGTGACCAAAGTGGTAAAGAACGTGTCTTGTAAATGATGGTTCATGAGATGAGATTTGAGGGGTGAAAAGGAGTAAGCTATGTGAGAAATTTAGGAAACATGATTCCAAATAGAGTTAAGAGCAACAGAGAATATTTTTAATGCTGTGCAGCAGATGAACCTGGAGCTTCATGCATATGTGACTCTAATGAGTTCAGTTTCTATGCTGTAGTTTTGAGAATGAGAGACAGAGACAGAGGAAAGGGAGTGAGAAAGGAAAGAGAGTGAGAGATACCAAAAGCAGGGTTTCATCATCCTTGGAGTCTTACCACCCCCTCCCATGCTGTCCATGTTGCTGGGGATCAAATGCAGGGTCTCATGCACAGTAAGGTCTATGCTTTAACCAATGGGCCACCTCTAGGCTCCTGTAGATGACTCTTTATCTAAAATGGGAGAAACAAAAGGATGACTAGAGAATTGAGACTAAGGGAAGAACAGCATGAAGTAGAACTATGAGTGTAGGGTCGAGTTGCTGATAGTCACAAGGTTAGACTATCCACATGCAATGAAAATCCATGGGAGCAATTAAAACCAACAAGGAGTATGATCTACTCATCCTGATAGTGGGTAGACAAATTAGCAGAATTACTACTTTGGGCCTAATGTCTACACTGTAAAAATGGCTATTTGCTTCTCAAATACGTATTTGATGCTACATGCCCGGCATTATGATTAGCTCTGTGACCTAGATATGAATCAGCAGTAGTCTCGTGCCTCTCAGGAACTCACACTCTTGAGGGAAAGAGCTTTAAATAACTAGGTTGAGTACCATTGGTATAGATTCACACATACAAGATTCTAGGAATCACAGAGCAAAGTGGATAAAAGTGACCATACAAGTCTCTAGTGGGTTTCACAAAGAGTGTATTAAAAAAAAAAAAGAGTAGGTAGAGGTAGAAAGAAAAGAAGAATAGTACAATAGAGGGTTAGTAGTCACTAATTTTATTGGACACAAATTGCATAAGACATTTTATACTCATTGTCTCACAAGTTTCTCGCAACTCATCCAGAATTTCCAGGGACTCCACCCTCACTCCATTTTACAGAGGAGAAACCATAGATTCTAGCACCTTGTCAGAACTGACTGATATATAGTGTGGTACCAGACTTCCAGAGACCAGCTTAGACGATCTAAGTTCAATGTCCCTGCCTTCATAATAAGAAAGAATGGACAGGTGCAGGTTGGAGGCTACATAGTGACTTAGTGTGACTGTAGTTCTAGGGACTTGGGAGAAAGTAGGAGGCTAAAGGCTCACTATGAGAAACTCCCTTCTCTCCCAAATGACTCCTATTACACTAAAGATCAGAGTTTGTCCTAGAGTTCTTAGTGGAGAGGCTAAGCAGGCCAGATGAGTGTCCTAAAAACTTAGCTCAGGGGCTGGGGAGACAGCATATGGTCATAAAAACGATTTTCCTGCCTGGGGTTCAGAGGTGCCAAGTTCAATCTCCAGCACTACCATAAGCCAAAGTTGAGCAGTGCTCTGCTGTCTCTTGCTCTGTACCTTTCTCTTTGTATCTTATTGCTTTCTTTTTTTTCTTTTCTTTTTTACTTTTAAAAAGGAAACATTGACAAAACCATAGGATAAGAGGGGTACAACTCCACACAGTTCCCATGACCGGATCTCCGCATCTCATCCCCTTCCCTGATAGCTTTCCTATTCTTTAACCCTCTGGGAGTATGGATCCAAGGTCATTGTGGGATGCAGAAAGTGGAAGGTCTTACTTCTGTAATTGCTTTCCTGCTGAACATGGGTGTTGACTGGTTGATCCATACTCCCAGCCTGCCTCTCTCTTTTTCTTGTATCTTTCTTTCATAAAATAAAATAAAATAAAGAAACCCAGCTGGGGAGCCTCTGTAGGGTAGTCTAGGGGACACTGGGAAGGTATTAGTGACAAACGATTCTAGAACAAGTTCTGACTAGGATACATGATGTTAGACTGCAGAATGAGCTGTGTGGCCTCCAGCTCAATTTCTGATTTCCACACTTTCTGCTTAGGGAGAATAGAAGGAAGCATTGTCCAGCCACTTGCAAGAACAGATAGAGGAAGTACCAATTGTGGCAGGTGTAGGGTTCTTTCTTTCTACTGGATTGTAAGAGGGGCACCCATGAGTCACCAGCACAGGCTCAGCTTGGGAACCATGCACACCCATCTCAGGTTGCTATTTCCTGCCATCTGCTAGGAACCACACACATTCCCCTTTTATTGTTTATTATAACGGACGTCAGTGAGCGTTCACAGTTAATGGTTTTTAAGGCTGATAAAGCAAACATATCCTGGCTGGTGGATGTTGAGTGGAAGAGAAATTGGGACTTTCCCGAGACCTCTTGCTTTTGGGAAGTATATTTTGCTCTTTCTGCATCAAGCTTCATGGAACTGGCCCAGTAAATGAAAGAGCCCCGCCCCCCAAATACACGTTGCATCACCTTTAGATAGCATTACATTTCATGAGAATTAATTTCATGAGAATTAATTCTTTCCTAAGAATTAAGGGAATAAATAAAATACCCTTTTCTCAGAGTTTTAATCTTATTTCCACAAAGTATAGCCTGAGACAGAAATTGCAATTTCCTAAGAAAAAGTTCATTTCCATGGAATAAGTGAAAAAAAAAAAAAAGAAAAAAGATGGCATGCCCCTGAATGTTTTGGAATTTCACCTCCAGCCAGACTTGGATTCTAATTCCAGTTCCCCATACACTGGCTTTGTACCCCCCCTACCCCCCATAAGTCAGGGTAAATTTTCTGACTCAAGTTTTTTAGCCAACAACCAGTTATTTTAACAGTTTTTGTTGGCTGAATGGCAAAATGATGTGATCTCATGTATATAAAATATCTTAGGGCCAGGTGGGAAATCCAGCATTTAGAACTGGAATTATTAGGATTGTGTTACAAGATTTTATATTGATTAAATGGATCTTTTAAAATATAGCTCTATGTGGCTGTGGAACTAGCTCAGCTTGTTGAGTACAGGACCTAATGCCTGAGGTTCTTAGTTTAATACCCAATGCCACTTTGTTGAGGTGGTGCTCTGGCAAACACACACACATACACACACACACATATATATATGTAAAAATCATATGAGTATATATGATTTATATATGTTAACATAAATTATAAATAATATATATTAAATAGTATATAACAAATCATACATGATTATATAATCATATATGCATATATATCATATGTACAATCATATGTATATATGCTTTTTTAACAAATATTTTAAATAAATTTATTTAGGACAGAGACAGAGAGAAATTGAGAGGGAAGGAAGAGAAAGAAAGGGAGAGAGAGAGACAGAGACATCTGCAGCACTGTTTCACAGACTGTGAACTTCCTCCCTACAGGACTTGAGGCCAGGTCTTTATGCATTGTAATGTGTGTACTTTACCAGGTGTGGTGCCAGCCAGCTCCCATTCATTATTTATTGCTGCCAGAATTTCACTAGGGCTTCAGGTCTGTGCATTTCTACCACTTGTGGCAGATTTAAAAAATATATTTACTTATTTTATTAATGAAAGAAAAAGTCAGATAATCACATGGGCACATCTGATGCTGGCGCTTGGACTTGGAACCTCATTCTTGAGAGCCTAGGGCTTTATCTACTATACTACCTCCTGGATCACTGCAGTATTCTTTTAAAAAATATCTATCTTTTCTTTCTTTCTCTTTTTTTCAGATTGAAGATGAAAGACAGGGAGAAAGAAAGAGAGAAGGATGAAAGACACCACAACACTACTCTACTGTCCATGAAGCTTCCCTTTGGGCTTATAAGTCTCAAGTGATATACAAGGGCTCAGAATTCAGCAAGGTTATATATATACCAGGGATCAAACTCCAGACATCATTGCTTGAGAGACTAATGCTTCATCCACTGTTCTACCTCTTGGGCTGCAAGAAAAGTCAAGTTTTAAAGAACGATTGCTGAAAAATCCTAAAAGGATTGCCCTTGGTTCCCTTAAAGATCTTCCAGGAAGCAACTCTGTGTGGTTCTGTGGTGTTCTAGCAGATGTCTGGGTACAAATGAGCAGTTGTAGACTCCAGGAGAGGCTGCCCCTATTGTTAGAGAGGAGAAAGGATAATTGCAATGGTGCCTTCACTGGACAGGGGAGACAGCACAGTAGTTATGTAAAAAACAAACAAACAAACAAAACTTTCATGCCCAAGACTCCAAGTTTCTGGCTTTAATTCTGGGCATCCCCCAGAAACCAGAGCTGAGCATTGCTCTGATGTAAAAAATAAAATAAAATAAATAAATAAGATAGAAATGGTGGCATTATGTCCAGAGGGTTGACCTAGAAATGACTGGGCTCTTCCACACTTGAGGATTCTTCTGTTCTGATTGTGTGTGTGTGTGTGTTGAGTCATACAGTGGTCTCAGCCACTTCCTCTTAAAATAACTCTCCCCTTTCTCTAACACTTCAGTGGGTGAAGCACTTTCCCCTACATTAACTCCTTTGCCTTTTCCACCCTGATGTCAAAAATGAAAATGACTTCCCCCTCTCAGCAGCTCTGTCTCAGTGTGTTGTTTGTTGTCCCTTCCCATAGGTCTGCCTGGCCTCCTGTCCCTCTCTCTGCTTTTTCTTTTCTTTTCTTTTCTTTTTTTTTGCCACTGAAGTTATTGCTGGGTGTTGATACCTGCACGACTTCACCATTCCCAAGCAGTCTTTTTAATTTTCTTTTTCTGCTAAATCATTTTTCCCCCTTACTGCTGTAGCACTGTTCCACCACTCATGATGCGTCCCCACCTACAGGCTCAAGCCCAGGTCTTCCTGTACAATGACATGTGCTCTCCTGGTTACACCAATGTCTGGCCCCACTCTGCCCTCTTGAGCTGGTTCAGACTGTCCTGGTCTGATCCTGAACAAGGAACAGACAGCTCCATTCATAAGCAGGAGAGTTTTCGTTCCCAGGGAAGTCATTAGTAGAAAATGAGGTTGTACAGTGGAGTGGAAGAATCTACTTAAGGAGAGACAGGGAATCATGCCCCCAGGACAGTCCCTTCCCCAGAGCCCTAATGTTCCAATAAGCAGTTGTCTCATTCATTTTTTGGTCTGTATTAGCTGTCATGCTATGGCGGCTTGTGGCCAGGGTATTATGTAGTGATAGCAAATAGGACTTGCATGTGAGAAATGCAGGTTCAATCCCTAGCGTTACCACAGCCGAAGACAAAAAGACAAACGGGGCTGGGGCAGTGGCGCAATGGGTTAAGCACATGTGGCGCAAAGCCCAGGGACCCGCCTAAGGATCCCGGCTCCCCACCTGCAGGGGAGTCGCTTCACAGGCTGTGAAGCAGGTCTGCAGGTGTCTATCTTTCTCTCCCCCTCTCTGTCTTCCCCTCCTCTCTCCGTTTCTCTCTGTCCTATCCAACAACGAACAACATCAACAATGGCAATATTAACCACAAGGAGGCTACAACAACAAGGGCAACAAAAAGGGGGAAAAATGGCCTCCAGGAGCAGTGGATTCATGGTTCAGGCACCGAGCCCAACAATAACGATGGAGGGAGGAAAAAAAAGAAAAAAAAAAAGCAAACAAACAAGTGACCCAGGAAATGGTGCAGTGGATAAAACACTGGACTGTCAAGCACGATATTTTACATTCAGTCCTAGGAGTACATGTACCAGAGTGATGCTCTGATACTCTCTCTCTCTCTCTCTCTGTTCTCTCCTACCCTATATCAGTCATCATACTGTGGTGACAAAGTTGAATTAATAAGTCTACCACAAACTACATGGCTTACAGAGGCTAAAATATTTATTCTGTGGCCAACTCCTCCTCCCCATGCCCCATCCCCCATCGAAGAGATATGTTGGCTCTGGTTTCAGCTGCAATAATAATATATTGAATGGGTTCCCTGGTGAATTCTAAACAATTGTCACATCCTGCATCTGAAAGGGAATGCTTCTAATTTTTGGAGAAGTTCAAGATGACTCAAAACTTGAGTTCCATGTATGTTTTCCTACATCAATTTCCAACTCCACACACTTTCAGAAACAGTTTTGGTTTTGTTTTTATTTTTTAATTTTTTAAAAAACATTTATTTATTTATTCCCTTTTGTTGCCCTTGTTGGTTTTTACTGTTGTAGTTATTGATGTCGTCATTGTTGGATAGGACAGAGAGAAATGGAGAGAGAAGGGGAAGACAGAGAGGAGGAGAGAAAGACAGACACCTGCAGACCTGTTTCACTGCCTGTGAAGTGACTCCCCTGCAGGTGGGGAGCCAGGGGCTCGAACCGGGATCCTTATGCCAGTCCTTGTGCTTTGCGCCATGTGCGCTTAACCCGCTGCACTACAGTCCGACTCCCTTTACTTTTATTTTTTAGAGGCAGAGAGATACATAAAGACAGTGAGAGGCCAAAGCTTCCTTCAATGTGGTAGAGGTCAGGCTTGAACCTAGGTTATGCCTATGGCAAAGCAGCATGCTATCCAAGGCCAGCCCAACAGCTGTATGTTTTATGTCCCAGTCATTGGCACTCTAGGAAAAACTTGCTTTCAGCCTCCCTATATTCAAGCCCAACAGTCTGTTAAGAAGTGGCTAAAATCTCATTTAAAAGTTTTGTTTTTTGGGGGGGAGTTGGGTGGTGGCGTAGTGGGTTAAGTGCAGGTGGCTGAAAGCACAAGGACCAGCTTAAGGATTCTGGTTCGAGCCCCCCAGCTCCCCACCTGCAAGGGATTTGCTTCACAGGCAGTGAAGCAGGTCTGCAGGTGTCTATCTTTATCTCCCCCTCTCTGTCTTCCCTTCCTCTATCCATTTCTCTCTGTCCTATCCAACAATGACGACATCAATAATTGTAACAAGGGCAACAAAAGGGGATAAGTAAATAAACAAAAATTATTTTTAAAAAAGGCTTTTTTTTTTTTTTACCACCTATGTCTTTCTGTCTTTCTATTCATCTTTCTCTTTCCTTAACCAGGCTACTTGCTGTCTAGCTATCCATATGTCTGCTTAACTGTCTATCTCTACCTAGCTTAACTCTGTGCATTCATCTATCTGTCTATCCATCATCCACCCTTTATGCACCTTTCTGTGTAGCTATCACCATCTATTATCTACCTATCTAGCTAGCTATCATTTGTCTATTTACCTATTGGTCTACCTATCTATCATCTACTTATCACTTATCTGTCATATCTCTGACTCCAGACCCACAAGCTGTTGTCTTCCTTTGGAACAACCTCTGTTTGGAATAGCATTAGCACTGATGGCAGAGACAAAGCAGAAAGCACACAGAATGATCTCTAATCTCTGAAAGCTTCTGCTCAGATGTGACACTCATTATCTCTGTTTATATTCCAAAATTGGCCCTACAACAAAGTTTAGCTAAGCTGGCTGCCCGAAGAGCAGCTAATTACAAGCTCCCCCACTGCAGAAGGGGGCAGTTGACCTACTTGAATCACTTAAGACCAGTAGACCAGTAGAGGTGATCTGACAAAATAACAGAATAATCTCCACTTGGCAGTTCAGTAATAAGCCTCCAATCACACAACTAGCAATGATCTGTGGGAAGTCTTGGGTTCCAGGAGCTCCCTTTCTCTGTTCAGTTCAGCTTCTAGACAGTGGCTGTTGAGGGAGCTAGGCACCCAGGGTAGGGTGACTCTGCCCTGACCCCTTAAACTGACACCCTAGGCTAGAATAGCTGTTGGGGGCAGAGTCCTGGGAAGAGTAGGAGGCCTTTCTGTATGTTTCTCCAGCCTTCCTGGCCCTAAATGGAAAAACAGGAAGTGACAGCTTCTGTTATTGCTGAGAGCTCAGTGAATGGAATCAAGCTTCAAGCACATTACCTGCACTCCAAATGTCATTACCAACATTTAGTATTCATCAGAAAGAGCCTGGGGGAAGGAGCCAGATGGAGGTGGGAGTTGGAAGCAGGTGATTAGAGGGCCCTAGAAGACAAGGGTAACTTGTTCCTGTCTGTTTCAATGTCTTCATCTTCCACTTAAGGTTACAATTATTTGATTTGTCACTTTCAAGCAGAGCAGATTCCTGGCTGTTTCGATGGGGAACTTGACTGTTCATTTTATGTATCACCTACTTCTTTTTGTTCATCAGTCTCTTGTCTCTCTCTCTCTTTTAATTTAATTTTTTTTTGACAGAGACCTGCTCAGATCTGGTTTATAATGGTGCTGAGTATTAAATCTGGAATTTTGGAGCTTCAGGCATGAGAGTCTTTTAGCATAGCCATTATGCTGTCTCCCTGACCCTTCTTTTTCTATTTATCTACTTACCTATCTAGCTCTTTTCCTATTCACTCATCCATCCAAATATCTATTTAACTGTTTTTGTATTAATCTCTTTACCCAATCTCTGTATCTTTCTTTCTGTTCATTCATCTGTCTGCTCATCCATCATCTACCCTTCGTCCTTCTGTCTGTGTGGCTATCAGGCCCTAAACATGATGGTTAAGACTCCTGATGGGTCCAAGAAGTGGTTTACATGGTAGAAAACATATGTGAGGAACAAGTTCCTATTCCCATCAGTAGGAGGGAAGCTTTCCAAGAGATGGAGCAGTGCTGCAGGCATGTTTCTTCTCATTGACTCTCTTCCTCCCTATCTTTCACCTCCTATGAAAAAGGGGGGTGCAGCTGAGGGAGGGAGCATAGTGGTTATGCAAAGAAACTTTCATTCTTGACACTCCTGAGGTCCCAGGTTCAGTCTCATGTTGAGAGTTATTTGGATAGATGAATAGATTGATGGATAGTTCTTTTTAAAAAATATTTATTTATTTATTCCCTTTCGTTGCCCTGTTTTTATTGTTTTAGTTATTATTGTTGTTGTTATTGATATCATTGTTAGATAGGACAGAGAGAAATGGAGAGAGGAGGGGAAGACAGAGAGGGGAAGAGAAAGATGGACACCTGCAGACTTGCTTCACCACCTGTGAAGTGACTCCTCTGTAGGTGGGGAGCCGGGGGATTAAACCAGGATCCTTGCACCGGTCCCTGTACTTTGCGCCACGTGCACTTAACCTGCTGCGCTACCACCCGACTTCCCAGTTCTTCTTTAATTTTTTGAGTTTCTTTTAAAAATATTTGTATTATCTTTATTTATTGGATAGAGACAGTGAGAAATCGAGAGGGTAGGGGGAATATAAATATTTTAAAAACTTTAAAAAAAAAAGAAACCATCACACAGCAAACCTTAGTTGTGTACCTGAGTCCAAGTACCACCCCCTCACCCCCAAGGCCCTAGCACCCTAATAAATGAGGAAGAACACTCTGGCTCAGACTCTTGGGACCCATTGAGTAACCTGGGATTGGGTGATGACCCACTCTTACTGCAGAACCAAAAGTGGAAAATCTTTCTAAAGATTTTCTAATATGATCCTGGAAGCTAAGGATTTTGTTTTGTTTTTAACTTTGTTTATTTATTTTTTATTATTAGCTGAGGTGTTTTTTATTGAAAATTTCAGCTCATCAGGAAAAGAGCCCCTAATTATTACAAACTGCACAGGGGCTTAATTCTAAACTAGAACTCAGGTGTTAAGCATTGCAGGGAAGAAAAGTAGGGACTCTGCATTTCCACCAGCAACGCAGATAGAAGAATGAAGAAGGGACTGGGAAAGGGAGCTTCAGAGCCAGAATTAAAAGGGGTGGCTAGTGAAATAGCTCACTTGAATAGTGTGCTGCTTTGCCTTGTACACAACACAGGTTCCAGCCTGACCCCCACCACATTAAAAGAAGCTTTAGGTCTGTGGTCTCAGCCTCTTTCTCTTATTGAAGACCCAGCGCTGCCTGGGATTTATACATTAAGTTTTCTTCCAAGAAATGGAAAAGGAAGTGCCAATACAGAAACCTACACTTGATACTCCAACCCCATGCACACAAAAGTCTAACCAGGAGAAAGAAAATGTAAAACCAAATCAAGAAGTCAAGAATCAAAAATCATAACTAATCCAAACTGTAACACACCAAAAAGACCTAGTTAAAAAAAACTATTAGTGGTTTAATAAAGGTTAACAAGATTGCAAGGTTATAGATTGCAGGGTTTAGTTCCACATCACACCCACCACCAAAGTTCTGTGCCCCCTGACTACCACCATAGTTCTCACAAGTCTTAGAAACAGTTTACTTTCTCCTCCTCCTCCTTTGCAAGTTTATGCTTTGATTTTCTATATTCCACAAATGAGCAAAAACAGCTGTCCTTTACTTACCTCACCAAGCATGATAACCTTTAGTTCCATTCATTTTGTCCCAAAGAACACAGTATCATTTCTTTTTAATTGCAGAGTATCTTTCCATGAATTACATGCTCAGATTTCTTTCTCTAGTCATCTGTTTATGGGCATTTAGGCTGCTTCCATTCTTTGGCTATTGTGAATAATGCAGCTTATGGGAGTGCATATGTCCCTTCGTACTAATGATTTCATGCCCTTATAATGTGTAAGAGAGCTTAAAACAGACCAAGTTTTTCAGAAGACATTGAAAGTCCAAGACACAAGAAAAAGAACTCTGAACAAACTTGGGTATTACTGATGAATTAAACGCAAAGAAAAGGAGAGAGGAAAAGGGGAGACAGGCCAAAAGCATACTGAGTAGCTCACAAATAGTTCACTTGGTAAAGAACACATTTTACCTTGCGCAAGGGTCCAAACTTAAGCTCCCAGACACCATTTGGGAACACTATGCAAAGGGAAAGCTTCATGAGTGGTGGAGTAGTGCAGTAGTGTCTCTCAACTTTCATCTGGGAAGAATAAAATGGAGGAGGAAGAGGGAAAAGGAGGAGGAGCATTCATATTCCACTCCATGAGCACCTAGGCTTAAGCCCCTGGCCACCAAAAATAATATATTTTTAAAATTAAAAATCAATAACACACACAACTGTTGGTAAGGAAAAGAAAAATAAAACTATTTAAATCATTGGCTCAATATCCCCATGGCAGGGAGGGCAGAATGCAGGTTTGTTACTCAAATCATTTCTATAATCCAAATCTCTCTCCCAGTGTTTTCTTACTTTTTAATCATCTTCCCCCTTTCACTTAGAATTTGGACTCTGGTCTCCAGTCAGCCATATGCTAAAAGATCCATTTGCAAAGCTTGGGCCTCTTTTCCAATATAGACTATAATTAAAAGGATTAAATGAGAGTTCTCTTTTAAACTAGAGTTTCTTTCTTAAAGACACTGTTTCAGTGGTTTCAATTGCACTATTTGTGGTACCAATAGATATTTTAAACTTTAGTTCTCTTTTCTATAGTAAACTAGCTAGAATTCCAGCCCTAATAGACATTCAAACTACAGTTCTTTTGTTAATAATGATGATATTTAGATTAGAGTTCCTTTACCTCTTACACAAATAGGTGTAAATAAAATTTCTTTTTTTTTTTTTTTTTTTACTCTCTCACTCTCAGGCAGAAGTTGAAAAACGAGATCAGAAAAGAAAACACAAGTAGAACCTGAACTGGAGTTGGTGTATTGCACCAAAGTAAAAGACTCTGGGGTGGGTGGGGGGGGAGAGTACAGGTCCTGGAAAAGGATGACAGAGGACCTAGTGGTGGTTGTATTTTATGTGAAAAACTGAGAAATGTTATACATGTACAAACTATTGTATTTACTATCGAATGTAAAACATTAATCCCCCAATAAAGAAATTTAAATTTTTTCTCTTTTTTTTAAACACTAATAAACAATAACAGATGTAGACCAGAGTTTTTATCTTAATCGTAGTGGTTAACTAGAAGTTTTTGACAACATTTTTTATCTCTATTTGCTTGGCTGCACTCTATCAAGTAAGCCACCTGCTGTCTCCCCAATTCATAATTTATTTTATTTATTTATTTGTATGTTTACTGCCTAGAGACAAAGATAAATTAAGAGGAGATGGGGAGATAGAGAAAGACACCTGCAGCACTGTTCCAACTTTCATAAAGCTTCCATCCTGCAGGTGTGGACCAGGGGCTTGAACCCAGATTCTTTCTTTTTATTATTGATTTAATAATGTTAGACAAGACCATAGGATAAGAGGGATACAATTCCACACAATTTTCACCACCAGAGTTCTGTATCCCATCCCCTCCATTGGAAGTTTTCTTGTTGAACCCAGATTCTTATGCTGTAATGTGTGCACTCAACTGGGTGTGCCGCTGTCCAGCCCCCAATTAGTAGTTCCTATAACGAGCAAGACTGAGGCCAGATCTGCTGATTCTGATCACTGTGCTCCTCCCAGTAACTCCCAGTTACTGTCTGGAAGAGAGCACTACAGGGAGGGATGGCCAAGGGGACTTTGGACAGTGGTCACTGGGAAGCTTGTATGGAGGTCACCTGGTTCCCATGCTTTTGTGTGGGAAGCTAGCTGGAGGGTGTGCTCAAGAGAGCACTCAACTACTGGAAACAGTGCTACTGGGGCATTGCAGATGGAAATGTGGGTGATTTTATCCTGGGAAGATGCTAAGCAACAGCTAATGGAGGGTTGCTATGGCAACATGCTTTTTATCTGAGTGGCTTTAGACAAAAATATCTGAAGGGCAGAGTAATTAGGTAAGTAGAACAGAGCATCCTCCAGGCTGATGCAGCCCTTTGCCAGTGATTCTCATTTCATTCTTGTGCCCATGCTGACACTAATGGATGGACTGATTCTGCCCCAGGGGGACAGTGTGTGTGTACATGTGTCTGCATGCAGTGTGTGCATAGCCCAGACACGTGCTGTGTGACATATATGCCCACATGCATGTGAGCACACAGTACACAAATGTGGTGTGACATCCATGGACACATGTTCATGCATTATGTGTGCTGTATGCACATGGTACATGTACATAATATGTGGCATGAATACACATGGATTCTCTGGTTGCATATGATGTATGCATATGTGTGAGTGTGTATACTCAGTGCCTACATGTGTTGTGTGTGACTTGTGTGTATATATTTGTGTATAAATATATGTGTATGCAGTACATGCACTTGATATGTGTGAGGTACATGTATGTGTGTATGTTGCACTGGTATGTGCAGACATGTCCATGTATATCTGTGTGTATTTGTATACACTGTGTATATGGAGTGGGTGTCTGTGTGTGCAATATGGGTGTAGCATAAGTACAATAGAAGCAATTCATACTTCTTTATTTTAATATTTTAGTTATTTGATTGAATATTTTAATGAGAATAACAGAGAGGGAGACAGAGAGATACCAGAGCACTGATAAGCTCTGGTTTATGATGATGATAGAGATTGAACCTGGGACTCAGAGCCTCAGGCATGAAAGTTTTTTGCAGAACCACTATCTACCTCCCCAGACCAGAAGGATTACCATGTGGCAGGTTCAGGTTCCCACACAAGCACAGAAATGGGAAAAGAAGACTCCGTGGACCTACAAGGGATGTAGATAAATACACATGCATGTAACCTTGAACTGGATTTTCCAGAGGCCTTGAGCTTCTTTGGGGAACAATGTTTCCTGTGCTTTGTTTTTCCCCTTTTAAACTATGCTAGGATGTGTCTCCCCACATTGCTCTCTTGCAGTGCTGACTCAGAGTGGACTCAGGGGCTTCCCAAAGGACTTTGGCTTTTTCATTCTTGACTTCCTACTCACCCATTCAGACACCCTTGTTCTTGCCTCTGCCCACAGTAAGTGACACTGATGGGAAAAAGCCCTATTCCTCTTTATCTAAATCTTTGTTTTTACTCACTGATCTTCAAGTTCAAGTACTGATGAGAAAGATCTTTCCCTCCCTGTAAGTTTCTCTGTTACTTCCCTTTTGTCAGTAAACTCCTAGCAGAATTTAGGAAAGAGACACAGGGCTCCTTGGAAAGGTAATAAAGAATGACCTGAGGGCAGTACTGTGGCACACTTGGTAGATAACATATCACTGTGTTCAAGGACACAGGTTAGAGCCCCTGAGCCCCACCTGCAGTGAAGAAGTTTCATAGTGGTGAGGCAGTGCTTCAGGTGTCTCTTTCTCCCATTTCCCTCTCATTTTCTCTCTGTCTTATCAAATAAAAGTAAAGGAGAAAGATAAGTAAGAATGGAAAAAATGGCCAGCAGGAATGATAGATTTGGCATCAAGCCCCAGTGACAATCCTGGTAGCAATAAAAATAAAATTAAATTAAAAAGAGTTACCCAACTCACTCAGTCTTCATGTACCACATCCCCACAACCTCCCTGCAGCTTTTTTCCCTTCAAACTTATCAAATGGATATAAATCACTTTCATAATGAAAAGTAGTTAATAATATTGTTAGTGTGGCTTTTAAAATGTCTCTCACATTTTAGGGTACACAACATTTTTCTTCTTGTTGTCTTGGGGATTCACTGTTCTGAATCGAGAGAGAGAGACAGAAAGAGAGGGAGAGAGGAAGACACCACAGTACTGAAAGAAATGGAAGCTTTTCTCAGTGTGGTAGGGCAGGGCATGGGCACATGACATCTTCGTCATTATCATCATCTCATAATAACAAATAAGTGAAAGAAAAGGAAGAAACAAAGAAAATAGATGTGCTCTTCTTACTATATCCAGAATAAACCTGCTACAATCAGTACCAGCTGGGTCAGGAAAATAAGGGCCACTGAGGTGTCCATCACAGTGACTTAAATTTATTATTACTATTACTCTTATTATTTAACAATGAGCACTGTTCAGTTCTGGCTTACCATGGTGCCATGGAGATTGAACCTGGAAGATCATAACCTCAGCCAGGGAATCTTTTTGTAGAACCATTGTGCTGTCTCCTCAGTCAATATTCATTCAGTTTTTATACCTGAGTCCCTAAGGCTTTCTACAAGAAAGCTTCTGCAGGACAGTGGCATAGCCAAGTGCAGGCTCTGATGCTCCACATTTTTTAGTTTAAGAAAGAGTATGCTCAACGGGAAGAGGGGCTGGGGAGCAAGGGGAGGAATCCCAGAAGGGAGTCTGAGAAGGCATCTAATGTCACAACATCCTGAGCCACAAGGGAAATGAATAGTATTTACTTTTTCTTCATGGGGATGATCTGGCGGGGTCTCTGGCGGAGTGATCTCCAGGGGAAAGGTAATGGACTGGTTCTTTCTCACTCATGACAGGGGTGACACGAAGTAAAAGACACCAGGGTGCTCTCCAGCGTGTTCAGAACTCAGAACTCGTTTATTAGCAAGGTGGACATGAGTTAAATAGAAAAACAAACGAAGGGAATTATTACTGAAATATGTCAGAAATTACATGTTTCTTAACGGTCGGCATGCCCCTAAGGTAGGGGGCTGGTATGACAGGAATTGATGAGATACAAGACAGTTATTCTCCATGACGCAAGCATCTTAATTATCCAAAGGTATTTGAAAAAAGCATAGGGGTTAAACCCATAGGGTGAGACAGAGAGAAGATGGATATCAAAAAGCCATATAGTTTGGAATTTCTCTTGTCTGGGGTCTGAGGTGTGTGATGAAGTGTGTGATAAGGTGTGTTCTTCTGTGATCAGAAAGTGACTTTGAATAAGTGAATCTGCGGCCATGTGGCTGTCATTTAATGGAGGGAAGTATTGGGGTTTCTGTGGGCCTGAGAGTCAAGAAGGAAAGAACTAAGTTTGAGTTTCCCCCCCATTTTGCTCACCTCAGTTGAGAGAGACTTACCAAGAGGTTATCTTCTCAGACCTCTATCCAAGGAGGATGGGGGTGTTTCTCCCTAAGCTCTATCAGGCTTACAGATAGTCCCAACAATGATCCTATTTTCTTCTTTTAAAAAATTAAATTATTTATTTAAAAAAAATGTGACATTAACAAAACCCTAGGATAGGAGGGGTACAACTCCACACAATTCCCACAACCTTATCTCCATATCCCATCCCTTCCCCTAATAACTTTCCCATTCTTTATCTCTCTGGGAGTATGGACCCAAGGTCATTGTGGGTTGCAGAAGGTGGAGGTCTGGCTTCTGTAATTGCTTCCCTGCTGAACATGGGTGTTGACTGGTTGATCCATACTCCCAGTCTGCCTCTCTCTTTCCCTAGTAGGGTGGATCTCTGGGGAATCAGAGCTCCAGGACACATTGGTGGGGTTGTCTGTCCAGGGAAGTCTGGTGGGCACCCTGCTGGCATCTGGAACCTGGTGTCTGAAAAGAGAGTTAACATACAAAGCCAAACAAATTGTTGAACCATTATGGACCTGAAGGCTGGAATAGTGCAGATGAAGTGTTGGGGGGTACTCACTGCAGACTATTGTGTCATTCTGCTTTCAGGTATATATTTTGCCCTAGTTTATAAGCTCTATCTCATGGGACCTGGTCTATATTTAGGTTTTGGGACTTTGTTAGGAAGTGAACCTCCTGGAATGGAATTAGAGAATACTATGAAAGGAAAGGTCTCACCTGAGTAATGAAGCTGAAGGGTTGTCATTCCATACCTGATGTCTCTGGACACAGTCTGAAGTGAAGCATGCTGAGGTGGCACTCATTGTGTTGATTAGGTTGTGATAGGTGGATGCAATATTATTTGATATGAATTGAGAGAAGCAGGCAGGAAAGTGCGCCCCACCCTAAGGTTCCAGGACTTGGGGAAATATAGGCTCTATAGTGTAAATGTGAGGTTCCTGCTGTCTTAGGGTTCAAGAAGACAATGGATAGTTATTGTTATCATCACATTATTTGGTAATTGGGTTAACTTTGAAAAGTCCCTTTGTTAGTATTTGCTGTATGATACCCAACATCTTGTATATAGCTGTGCTACCAGTGCTTCTGTTCTACCTGGTCTAGGTTTTTGAGAGAGTCAACATATCAAAGACTCAGCCTATGTATTAAAAAGACTCAGTCTGTAATTTTAAAAAGTTGGAGACATACAATAAATGTTTCCCCTCTCATATTAACTGAATAGTGATTTGTATGACTACAATATAATAGGAGTGTACATAAACACCATTGCCACCACCAAAAGACTGTGCCCTATCCCACCCCCCCTCCTTGCCCTGGGGAAGCCGAATGTCTACTCTCAACCTCACCCTCACCACAGGGTTTTTATTTTGATGCCCTACTCCAGATTAGTCAAATCCTGCTTTGAGTTTCCCTTTCTGTTCTTTCTCAACTTCTGTTTGAGTGGGATCATCTCGTACTCATCTTTACCTTTCTGACTTAACTCACATAACACAATTCCTTCCAGCTCCAACCCAGATGGGTCAGAGAAGATGGGATCACTGTTCTTAATACGTGTGTAGTATTCCATTGTGTATATATACCACAGCTTTCTCAGCCACTCATCTGTTGTTGGACACCTGGGCTGTTTCCAGGTTTTAGTTATTATGAATTGTGCTGCTATCAACATAGATGTGCACATATATTTTTGGCTGGGTGTTATGGAGTCCTTGGGGTATATCCCCAGGAGAGGAATTACTGGGTAATATGGAAGGTCCATGTCTATCTAGCCATGTGAGAGTTCTCCAGACTGGTCCAGAGGCTGGACCAACTTACATTCCCACCAGCAGAGTAGAAGGGTTCCTCTGTTCCCACAGCCTCTCCAGCATTTGTTGCTGCTTTCCTTTTTGATGTATGCCATTCAAACAGGAGTGAGGTGATATCTCAATGTTGTCTTTATTTGCATTTCTCTGACATCAGCGAGCTGGAGCAATTTTTCATATGGTTGTTAGCCTTTTAGATCTCCTCTGAAGTGAATGTTTTGTTCATATCCTCTGCCCATTTTGGAATCAGGTTATTTGCTTTTTTGTTGCTAAGTTTGCTGAGCTCTTTGTATATTTTGGTGAATAGTCTCTTTTTTTTAAATTAAAAAATTTTTTTTATTTAAGAAAGGATTAATTAACAAAACCATACGGTAGGAGGGGTACAATTCCACACAATTCCCACCACCAAATCTCCATATCCTACCCCCTCCCCTGATAGCTTTCCCATTCTCTATACCTCTGGGAGCATGGACCCAGGGTCATTGTGGGTTGCAGAAGGTAGAAGGTCTGGCTTCTGTAATTGCTTCCCCGCAGAACATGGGCGTTGACTGGAGGTCCATACTCCCAGTCTGCCAATCTCTTTCCCTAGTAGGGTGTGTCTCTGGGGAAGCTGAGCTCCAGGACACATTGGTGGGGTCTTCAATCCAGGGAAGCCTGGCCAGCATCCTGATGGCATCTGGAACCTGGTGATTGAAAAGAGAGTTAACATACGAAGCCAAACAAATTGTTGAGCAATCATGGACCCAAAGCTTGGAATAATGGAGAAGAAGTGTTAGGGAGGTACTCACTGCAAACTCTAGTGTACTTCTGCTTTCAGGTATATATTTTGCAGTAGTTTATGGATACGTGTGCACATAAGCTCTCTCTCAAAGAAACTGGTGTATATCTAGGTTTTGGAACTTTGTTAGAAAGTGAACCACCTGAGATGAAATTAGAGTGTACTATGAAAGGAAAGGTCTCACCCGAGTAATGAAGCTGAAGGGTTGTCATTCCACACATGAAGTCTCTGGACACAGTCTGAGGTGAAGCATGTTGAGGTGGCAATAGTTGTGTTGGTTAGGTTGTGATCGGTGGATGCAATATTATTTGATATGTATTGGGAGAGGCATGTGGGAAAGTGGGCCCTACCCAAGGGTTCCAGGACTGGGGGAAGTAGGGGCTCTATAGTGGAGATGTGAGGTTCCTGCTGTCTTAGGGTTCCAAAAGACAATCGATAGTTAAAGTTATCATCACATTATTTGGTAATTGGGTTAGCTTTGAAAAGTCCTTTTGTTAGGGTTTGCTGTACAGTACCCAGTATCTTGTATATAGCAGTGCTATTGGATGCTTCTGATCTACTTGGTCTAGGCTTTTGAGAGAGTCCGCATATCAAATACACAGCCTATATATTGAAAAGATTCAGTTTGTGTTTTGAAAAACTTTGAGAGATACAATTGATTTTCCCCCTCTCATATTAATTAACTAGTGATTTATACGTCTACATTTTGCTAGGAGTGTACATAAACACCATTCCCACCACCAAAAGACTGTGAGCCATCCCTCCCACCCACTCCCACCCCCCACTGGCCCAGGAAGCTGCATGTCTACCTCTCACCACAGGGTTTTTACTTTGGTGCCCTACTTACAATTTGGTCAGGTCCTGCTTTTAGTTTCCCCTTCAGATCTTCTTAGTCAACTTCTGTTGATGAGTGGGATCATCCCATAGTCATCTTTATCTTTCTGACTTACCTCACTTAACATAATTCCTTCTAGCTGTGTCCAAGATGGGTCAGCGAAGGTGGGTTCACTGTTCTTGATAGCTGCATAGTATTCCATTGTGTATATATACCACAGCTTTCTCAGCCACTCATCTGTTGTTGGGCACCTGGGTTGCTTCCAGGTTTTAGCTATTATGAATTGTGCTGCTATGAACATAGGAGTACACACCTCTTTTTGGTTGGGTGTTATGGAGTCCTTGGGGTATAACCCCAGGAGAGGAATTACTGGATCATATGGAAGGTCCATGTCTAGCCTTGTGAGAGTTTTCCAGACTGCTCTCCACAGAGGCTGTACCAATTTACATTCACACCAGCAATGTAAAAGGGTTCCTCTGTCCCCACATCCTCTCCAGCTTTTGTTGCTGCTGTCCTTTTTGATGTATGCCATTCTTACAGGAGTGAGGTGGTATCTTAGTGTTGTCTTAATTTGCATTTCTCTGACAATCAGTGACCTAGAGCAGTTTTTCATATGTTTGTTAGCCTTTTGGATCTCCTCTGTTGTGAATGTTTTGTTCATATCCTCTGCCCATTTTTGTATGGGGTCATTTGCTTTTTTGGTGCTAAGTTTGCTGAGCTCTTTATATATTTTGGTGATTAGTTTCTTGTCTGATGTATGGCATGTGAAGATCTTCTCCCATTCTGTGAGGGGTCTCTTTGTTTGTGTGATAGTTTCTTTGCATGTGCAGAAGCTTTTCAAATTGATGTAGTCCCATTGGTTTGTTTCTGCTTTAGTCTCCCTTGCAATTGGGTTTGATTCATCAAAGATGTCCTTGAGGTGTAGGTGGGAAACTGTTTTACCAATGTTTTCCTCTAAGTATTTGATTGTTTCTGGTCTGACATCTAGGCCTTTGATCCATTTGGAGTTGATTTTTGTTTCTGGTGAGATAAAGTGGTTCAATTTCATTCTTCTGCATGTTACAACCCAGTTTTCCCAGCACCATTTATTGAAGAAAGCCTCCTTTTTCCATTTAATCCTTTAGGCCCCCTTATCAAAGATTAGATGTCCATCGGTGTTGGGATTTACTTCTGGGCTTTCAATTCTGTTCCACTGGTCTGTGAGCCTATTTTTGTTCCAGTACCATGCTGTTTTGATGATGATGGCTTTGTAATATAGTTTAAGGTCTGGGAGTGTGATGCCTCCATTTCTGTTTCTTTTTCTCAAGATGGTTTTGGCAATTCTAGGTGTTTTCAGATTCCTGATAAATGATTGTAGGGTTTGTTCTATTCTCTTAAAGAAGCTTGGTGGAACTTTGATGGGTATTGCATTAAATTTGTATATGGCTCTGGGGAGAATATTCATTTTGATGATATTTATTCTTCCAATCCATGAGCATGGGATATCTTTCCTTTTCTTGGTATCAGTTTCTATTTCCTTGAGTAGCGACTCATAGTTTTCAGCATACAAGTCTTTCACTTCTTTGGTCAACTTTATTCCTAGGTATTTGATTGATTTTGCTGAAACAGTAAATGGGAGTGATTTCTGGATGTCTTCTTCTTCAGATTTAGTGTCTGCATAAAGAAATGCCACTGATTTTTGTACATTGATTTTGTAGCCTGTTACCTTGTTATATTGCCTAATAACTTCCAGTAATTTTCTGCTGGATTCTTAAGGTTTTTCTATGTATACTATCATATCATCTGCAAATAGTGAGAGCTTGACTTCTTCCCTTCCAATCTGTATTCCTTTGATTTCTTTCTCTTGCCTGATTGCTATGGCAAGAACTTCCAATACTATGTTGAAGAGTAACGGTGACATTGGACAGCCCTGTTTAGTCCCCGATCTGAGGGGGAATGCTTTCAGCTTCTGTCCATTGAGTATGATATTGGCTGAAGGTTTGCTACATATAGACTCCACTATCTTGAGGAATTTCCCATCTATTCCCATTTTTTGTAGAGTTTAGAGCATGAATGTGTGTTGGATTTTGTCAAAGGCTTTCTCTGCATCTATTGAGATAATAATGTGGTTTTTGGCTTTGCTTTTATTGATGTGGTGAATGACATTGATTGACTTACGGATGTTGAACCAGCCTTGCAGTCCTGGGATGAATCCCACTTTGTCATGGTGAACAATCTTTTTGATATGTTGCTGTATCCGGTTGGCCAATATCTTGTTTAATATTTTGGCATCTATGTTCATCAGAGATATTGGTCTGTAGTTTTCCTTTTTTGTTGTGTCCCTATCAGCTTTTGGTATCAGGGTGATGTTGGCTTCATAGAAGGTGGAAGGGAGTATTTCTGTTTCTTCAATCTTATGGAAAAGCTTAAGAAGTATGGGTACTAACTGTTTCCTGAAAGTTTTGTAGAATTCTTTTGTGATGCCATCTGGTCCAGGACTTTTGTTGTTGGGGAGATTCTTAATAACGGTTTCAATTTCTTTGTCTGTGATTGGTGCATTTAACTTTTGTAGTTCTTCTTGGTTCAGTTTTGGAAGGGCATATGCTTCTAGGAATTGTTCCATTTCTTCCAGATTCTCTAGCTTGGAGGCATATAGTTCTTTATAGTAGTTTCGCCGAATTCTCTGGATTTCATTGGTGTCAGTTGTGATATCACCTCCATCGTTTACAATTCTATTAATTTGAGTCTTCTCTCTTTTTTGTTTGGTGAGTCTGGCTATGGATTTGTCAATTTTGTTTAATCTTTCAAAGAACCAGCATTTGGCTTCATTGATCTTTTGTATGGTTCTTTTATTTTCGATGTTGTTTATTTCTGCTCTAACTTTAGCAATTTCTGTCCTTCTGGATGCTTTAGGGTTCCTTTGTTCCTCTTCCTCTAAGACCTTGAGGTGTACAGTAAGGTCGTTCATTTGAGCTTCTTCTTGGTGTTTAATATGTGATTGTATGGCTATAAGTTTCCCTCTCAGTACTGCTTTAGCTGTGTCCCAAATATTTTGATACGTTGTGTCTTCATTTTCATTTGTTTCCAGGAACATTTGAATTTCCTGCTTAAATGAGTCTCTGACCCAGTGGTTCTTAAGGAGTATGTTGTTTAGTTTCCAAATTCTATGACTTTTAATAATTTTCTCTTTGTTGTTAAATGTTAGTTTTACTACACTGTGGTCTGAGAAGATACTTGGGATGATTTCAATGCTCTTGAATTTATTGATGCTGTCTTTGTGGCCTAACATGTGGTCTATCCTTGAGTATGTGTTATGTGAATTTGAAAAGAAGGTGTATTCCAGTTTTTTGGGGTGGAGGACTCTGAAAATGCCCAAGAGGTCTAGTCTGTCAATCTCTTCATTCAATTCTCTTGTATCTTTATTGGTTCTCTGCTTTGTTGATCTGTCTAAGTGTGAGAGTGGGGTATTGAAGTCTCCCACTATTATTGTATTACTATTGATGTATTTTTGAAATTCTTTCAGTAGGTGCTTAATGTATTTAGATGGTCTCTCATTGTGTGCATAGATGTTAATAATTGTTAAGTCTTCTTGGCTGATTGATCCTCTAATCATTATGTAATGTCCTTGCCTATCTTTTATTACTTTATTTAATTTAAAATCTATCGTGTCTGAGATGAGAATGGCTGTTCCTGCCCTTTTTTGTGGTCCGTTAGCCTGTATGATAGTTTTCCATCCTTTCACTTTAAGTCTGTGTTTATCTTGTTGTGACAGATGGGATTCTTGCAGGCAGCATATTGTTGGGTTATTTTTTCTGATCCATCCCCCCACCTGTGCCTTTTGATGGGTGAGTTTGAGCCATTGACATTTATTGATATTATGGATTTAATGTATTGTAGTGCCATTGTTCAAAAAAATTTTTTTTGTTTGCTCTGATATATTGCAAGTATTATAGTGATGTTCTTGTTTATAAGAGATCTATTAGAACCTCTTTCAGGGTCGGCTTGGTTTTGGTTGCCTCCTTTAACTGTTATTTGTCTAAGAAGGTTTTGATGCCTCCATCTAGTTTGAATGAAAGTCTAGCAGGATATATTATCCTTAGTTGAAACCCTTTTTCATTCAGGGATCCATAGATATCTTTCCATTCCCTTCTGGCTTTTAGAGTTTGAGTGGAGAAGTCTGCAGATAATCTTATGGGTTTTCCCTTGTATGTGACTTTTTGTTTTTCTCTTGCAGCCTTTAGGATCCTTTCTTTATCCTTACTTCTTCTCATATTGACTATGATGTGTCTTGGTGTCTTCAGGTCTGGGTTGATTCTGTTTGGTATTCTCAGGGCCTCTTGAATCTTGATGTCCTTTTTGTTATTCAGGACTGGGAAGTTTTCTTCTATTATTTCCTCTAGAATGTTTGCTTCCCCGTCCTCTCTTCCTCTGGCAGGCCAATTATACGAATGTTACTTCTTTTGAGATCATCCCATATGTCTCTGTAGTTGTTTTCAATGTCTCTCAATCTCTTATTCTGCTCTTTCACCTCTTTCTTCGTTTTCTCTAATTCATCCTCTGTCTGACTAATTCTGTTTTCTGCTTCTGTTTGTCTGCTTTCCCTTGCCTCAGCTTCTTTCTTCATTACAGCTATTTCAGCTTTCACTTCTCTAATTGCCTCAAGATAATCAGTATTTTCCTTGGTGGTCTCAACTGTTGTTTCCCTAATACTGCCATTCCTTTCCTCCAATGTTGTTTTCATTTCTGTGATTAATAAGTTTATTATTGCTTGCATACTTTTCTTATCTATGGTTACTTCTGGCTGATTTGTAGTTTCTTCTGGGCTCTTGTCTTCATTCACTGGAGTAGCAGTTTTATTTGTTTTTGATCTACCCATTTTTTTGATTTATGTGTACTTTTTATAATGCTCTGTTGTTCTTCAGTTGTTGTGTCTTGAGTACAAGTAACACTATACTAAATACCTTTATGACAATTACACTCACCAAAATCAGGAATTACAGTAGCAACTGAAGCAAGTATTGAAGCAGTTTAATCGTTACCAGTTAGCCAAACAATTTCTCCAGTCCATGAATAAATAGTAACCAAATCCCAGTGAAGAAGAAAGAGAAAAGAAAGAAAGGATAGCAAGAATAGACAGTTATGCAAATCTACTATCCACTGTATATTCTAGGGGTAACAAGAGGGGAAAGGGAACTACAGCAGAGATACAAACATAGAGAGTCCACTGTTAGTCAGATTTCTTCCCCAAAGTCATTCACAAATTCAGAAAGGCAAAGAAGAAGGAATAAGTGTATGACAAGATAAAAAAAAGAGAGAGAGACAACAGAGAGAAAAGGGAAAAGATAAGAAAAAGATCTGCGCACGTGGCGCAAAGCGCAGGGACGGGCCTAAGGATCCCGGTTCGAGCCCCTGGCTCCCCACCTGCAGGGGAGTCGCTTCACGGGCGGTGAAGCAGGTTTGCAGGTGTCTGTCTTTCTCTCCCCTCTCTCTCTGTCTTCCCCTCCTCTCTCCATTTCTCTCTGTCCTATCCAACAACAAAGCAACGTCAACAATGGCAATAATAACCGCAACGAGGCTGCAACAACTAGGGCAACAAAAAGGGGGAAAAATGGCCTCCAGGAGCGGTGGATTCATGGTGCAGGCACCGAGCCCAGCAATAACCCTGGAGGAAAAAAAAAAAAAAAAAAAAAGAAAAAGATCTGTAATTAAAGAGCAGTGTAAGGAAATTCCCAAATGTGTATCAGTGAATTTAAAAAAAGCACACTGTTTGGTGGTGTGGAGGCTGTGGGCTGTGACTTTGGAAATTGTAGGATTAAGGAAGAAAGGATGACAAAATGAGAAAAAGAAAAAAAGAGAGAAAGAGAGAAAAGAAAAAGATAAGAAAAAGAACAGTCATAAAAGGGCAGTGAAAGGAAAGGGTTTTTTATGTATTTATTTTTAATTATTTAATTAGCTATGTGGGGTGTGGTGGGTGGGTTGGCTACTTAGAAAGAAAAAAGGCCAGAAGTTTCAGAAGGATATAGACTTAGAATTAATGATACTCCCTGGTGGGACAGGAATTTGGTAAAATAAAGGAGCTCCTAGCAGGGGATCCTGCTAAGAGCTGGTCCCCAGGGACTAGTTATGGGGGGTGGGGGGTGGGGAAGGTGATATGCTTAAAAATTAAAAGGAAAAAACAATTTTCCCCCTTTTTTCCTACTCTAATTCTTAACCCAAATTAAGTTATAGTCACTTCCTTGGTGTCACACCTAGGACCCCTTATTGGCTGGCCTACTAAAGGCAGAAAATCCTACCATTTCCAGGAGATGTGGTCAGAGCTCAAGCCTCTAGCAGCTTCTCAGTCCACCATCTTCCGGGAACTCGATTAGTCTCTTGTCTTTTGTATGGTATGTGAAGATCTCCTATTCTTTAAGGGGTCTCTTTGTTTGTGTGATAATTTCTTTGGCTCTGCAGAAGCTTTTCAATTTGATGTAGTTCCATTGGTTTGTTTCTGCTTTAGTCTTCCCTGCAATTGGGTTTATATCATCAAAATGTCCTTGAGTTTTAGGTGGGAACTTGTTCCACCAATGTTTTCCTCTAAGTATTTGATAGTTTCTGGTCTAACATCCAAGTCCTTGATCTATTTGTTGCTGATTTTTGTTTCTGGCGAGATAAGGGGGTTCAGTTTCATTCTTCTGTATGTTTCAACCCAGTTTTCCCAGCACCATTTATTTAACAGAGCCTCCTTCCTTAATTTAATACTTTTGGCTCCCTTATCAAAGATTAGATGTCCATAGGTGTGGGGGTTTAGTTTTGTGATTTCAGTTCTGTTCCACTGGTCTGTGTGCCTATTTTTGTTCCAGCACCAGGCTGTTTTGATGATGATGACCTTATAATACAGTTTGAGACTTGAGAGTGTGATCCCTCCATTTCTGTTTCTTTTCCTCAAGATGGTTTTGGCAATTTTAGGTGTTTTCTCGTTCCAGATAAATGATTGTAGTTTTTGTTCTATTCTCTTAAAGAAGCTTGGTCGAACTTTGATGGGTATCGCATTAAATTTGTTATGGCTCTGGGGAGAATATTCATTTTGATGATATTTATTCTTCCAATCCATGAGCATGGGATGTCTTTCCATTTCAGTATCAGTTTCTATTTCCTTGAATAGTGACTCATAGTTTTCATTATACAAGTCTTTCACTTCTTTGGTCAGCATTATTACTAGGTATTTTATTGATTTTGCTGCAACAGTGAATGGGAGTGATTTCTGGATATCTTCTTCTTCAGTTTTAGTGTTTGCATAGAAAAATGCCACTGATTCTTGTACATTGATTTGTAGCCTGACACCTTGCTATATTGCCTAATAACTCCCAGTGGTTTTCTGCTGGATTCTTTAGGTTTTTCTATGTATACTATCATATCATCTGCAAATAGTGAGAGCTTGACTTCTTCCTTTCCATTCTGTATTCCTTTTTTTTCTTTCCCTTGCCTGATTGCTATGGTAAGAAATTCCAATGCTATGCTGAAGAGTAATGGTGATAGTGGACAGCCCTGTCTAGTCCCCAATCGGAGGGGGAATGCTTTCAGCTTCTGTCCATTGAGTATGATGTTGGCTGTAGGTTTGTTATAGATGGATTCCACTATCTTGAGGAATTTCCCACCTATTCCCATTTTTTGTAGTGTTTTGAGCATGAGTGGGTGTGATACTATCTTCTCAGATGTAGGTCAAGGTGTTTTGCTTTGTGTGGATGCAGAAACAGAATGGAGGTGATTCTTCAGATAGGTGACCCCCCCCAAGGAAAATGCAAGAGGCAACAATTATATGAGTCACAGGCTGGTGACTCAACAGAAGACCTCCCAGAGGAACCCAGAGCCCTTCAGACTCCCTAAGCTGATTGTTTTGCAGAGACTTTGGGGCTGGGTATGGGAGAACAGGAAATTCACCCACATAGCAGAGAAAACTCCTTTGCCTTACCAGCTCTGCTCCCAAAGACTCCCCAATTCCAGCAACCAGAGAAATAACCTTTGTAAATTGAAGGTGAAGCATCACATTTTCTTAATATCTATATAACTTAAAACATCTTTTTATTTATTTGAGAGGAGGAGGGAGAACCAGAGCATAACCCTGGCAATGCTATGCTATGCTGTGGCAGGGGTCAAATTCAGGATCTAACACTTGAAAGTCTAACACCTTACAAACTGTTCTGTCTCCCAGGGCACCATATTACTTAATAATATTTAATTTATTTATTTTAATGGAGAGAGATATAGAGAGAAACACACACACACACACGCACGCACACATGCACACACACACACACACACACACAGAGGGAGAGAGAGAGAGAGCAAGAGAGAGAAATAATGGCACCAGAAAATGGCTCAGCTCTGTTTATGGTGGTGCTGGGGATTGAACCTGGGATTTCACAGCCTCAGACAGAGATATCTGCTTGAACATTAACCCCAGTCCACCATATGACTTTTTAATTCTACTTCTGTAGTTATTTGTGTTGGCTCCAGCTGAGAAATAAGTACTAAACCCATCTTTTCTTTCTTTTTAAAATATTTTATTTACTTATTTATTTATTTGTTAGATAGAGACAGAAATAAAGAAGGGAGGCAGTGACTGAGAGGGGGAGAAAAAGAGAGACATCTGCAGCACTGCTTCACCACTCATGAAGTTTCTCCCCCTATAACCCCTCTATAGCCTGGGGGTTGAACCTGGGTCCTGGCACATTGTAACATGTGCTCTACTGGGTGTGCCACCACATCTATCAACTGGCAAAATGAAAGGTGTCTATGGGCTGAACCATGTACATTGCTTCCTGGGCAGCAGAGGGCTTGGAACCAGGCCAGTCTCCTTTTATCTGTATGTCTGTGATTTTGTTCAAGATGTTCAGTCACTGCAAACAATACAGGTAGGGAGGTAGGAGCTCAAACCTGGGTCTTCACACATGGTAAGATGTGCTCTACTAGGGCCTCCACCTGACCTCAATAGGTGTTCATTTTAATGATGAATTTCTCATTTTGGAGTTGTTTTGGAATCTGAAAAAGACTACAGCATTTACTGAGTCTGCTGATAGCTGAAATTGGTGCCAGCTTCTCATTAAATAAAATAATTGTGATTGCCAGTGAATCTGCAAATGAGACAAGTTAATCAAAAGTTCAGAAAAGGAGAGACTTTATTAACACCGGTGGGCTTGGTGTCAGCTCTCTCTGCAAGAACATCAGCCCCCAGCCTTTGTTCTATAAGGTATTTATATCTATACCATAGGCCTTGGCATGATTTCATTGGTGCATAGCCTAGCAAGAAAGCAGGGAGTATAAAACAGTTGACTCTTGTAGTTACATATTAAGTTATACACGTCTTTGCATACTTTCCCATATAAGGCCATGACATTCCCTTTCTCCATATTTACCCTGACTGTTTTTTTTTTTTTTTAGACTATTTCAACAGGAGATAGAGGTGTGACAGAGGTGTTTCCTAGTATAATAGATATTCTGGGAGGTTGTTGGTAGAGAGGAACCAGTGAGGAGCTGAAACTTAAGTTCCTCTGTGTCACTGATCTGCTTCATGATCAAGTTTGCCTTTCAGATCACAGATTCTAGTTCTAGATTCCACACAGAAGGAAGGCAAGTACAGAGAAGTGGAAAGCCAGAAAAGTCAGGAATTGGATTGTGTAGGCCCTCAGATCTCTCTTTCTCTCTTGTTTATTCTAAGTTTTGTGTTTTCATTTTGCTTTTTTTTTCCCCAGGGTGCTGCTCATTTCTGGCTTCTGGTGGTACTAGGGATTAAACCTCAAGCAGGGAAGTCTTTTGTCCAACCATTAGTCTATTTCTAGAGTCCTCTAAACTTTCCTTTATTGTTTCAAGAGGGCCAACTCAGCAGAATTGGGGTGCGAGGCTGTCCCTTTGCTTCAAAATTTTGCCTTTAATAGATTAACTTCTGGGGTTAGTCTAGCCCCTTTCACCAATCCCAGACCATCTCCTCCAGTGTCATACCTGACAGCCTAAACCTTTTGGGACTTAGTTTCAGCATCTGGGTTTCATTTATAGAGGTGAAAAATGTCTCCAAATTATGCAAAGTAAATGTTTATTTAGTTAATTAATTTGCTAGTGGCAGAGAGAAGAGTGAGAGAGGAGACTACAGTGCTGAAGTTTCCTTCAATGCAGTAGAAACTGGGCTTGAATGTGGGTCCCTGTGTATCTCTCTCATTAAAATAAATCTTGAAAGTATTTTTAAAAAAATTTTATTTATAAAAAGGATACATTGACTAAACCATAGGATAAGAAGGGTAAAATTCCATACAGTTCCCACCACCAGTTCCATAGCCCATCGATAGCTTTCCTGTTCTTTAACCCTCTGGGAATATGGACCCAAGGTTATTGTGGGATGCAAAAGGTGGAAGGTCTGGCTTCTGTAATTGCTTCCCCGCTGAACATGGGCATTGACAGGTCCATCCATACTCCCAGCCTGTCTTTCTCATTCCCTAGTGGGGTGGGGCACTAGGGAAGTGGAGCTCCAGGACACATTAGTGGAGTTGTCTATCCAGGGAAGTCTGGTCGGCATCATGGTAGCATCTGGAACCTGGTGGTTGAAAAAAGAGTTAACATACAAAGCCAAACAAATTGTTGACCAATCATGGACCTAAAGGCTGGAATAGGCAGCTGAAGAGTTGGGGGGGGGGGTCCTCCATTTTGTAGATAGCTAGTAGGCATATTTTAGTTATATTCCAAAGGGCCTTTGGCTATACTAGTTTTTTTTTCTTTTTCTTTTTCTTTTTCCCCCTGAACCTGAAATCTGATATGCAGGTGGATATTGCAAGTTATTGTCTGGGGAGATGATATCATGGCTGGAAAAAGGAGACCAGGTGGTTTTACAAATGAATTTTACAAAACCTTCAAGGAAGAGTTAATAACTTTACATTTTTTTCTTTATTGGGGGATTAATGTTTTACAACCAATACCTATACTTTTAAAATTCTCCCAAAAGATTGAAGACACAGAAATACTCCTTTCTAGCTTCTATGAAGCCAAGATCACTCTGATACCAAAAGCAGACAGGGATACAACAACAGAAAAAAAAAAAAAAAGAAGAAGAAAATAAAGAAAGAAAACTACAGACTGATAAATCTGATGAACTTAGATACTAAAATATTGAACAAATTTCTAGCCAACTGGATACAGTAGTATATTAAAGAGATTGTTCTTCATGAGCAAGTTAGTTTATCCCACGGGTACAAGAATGGTTTAATATATGTAAATAAATCAGTGTGATGCACCACATCAATGAAAGCAAGACCAAAAACCACATGGTCATATCAATAGATGCAGAGAAAGCCTTTGACAAAATCCAACACTACTTTATAATCAAAACGCTACAAAAAGTGGAAATAATGGAAAATCTCTCAAGATAGTGGAGTCCATACACAACAAGCCTACAACCAACATCATACTCAATGGTGAAAAAATGGAAGCATTCCCCCTAGAGCAGGGGAATGGCTGCTCACCTTAACCATTACTATTCAACATAGTGTTGGAAGTTCTTACAATAGCAATAAGACAGGAGGAAAGAATTAAAGGGATATAGAGGGGTGGGGTTGTAGCACACTGGGTTAAGCACAATAGTAAAGGCATATAAGTTGGAAGAGAAAAAGTCAAATTCTCACTATTTGCACATGATATGAGAGTATACATAGAAAAGCCTAAAGAATCCATTAGAAAAATCCATCCTCTATGTAAACACTAAGTTAGAAGAACAAGAAGAAGGAGGAGGAGGAGGCGGAGGTAGAGGAGAAGGAGAAGAAGAAGTCCAGAAATCCATCCCTTTTATTATAGCAACAAAACCAATAAAATATCTAGGAATAAATCTAACCAAATAAGTGAAAGACTTGTGTCCTGATAGTTATGAGTCACCACTCAAGAAAATAGAAAAGGACACAAAGAAGTGGGAAGATATTCCATGTTCATGGGTTAGAAGAATTAACATCATCAAAGTGAATATACTACACAGAGCCACATGCAAGTTTAATGCAATCCCCATTAAGATCCCACCCAATATTTTTAGGAGAATATAACAAAAGTTACAGATGTTTATCTGGAACCATAAAAGAACTAGAATTGCCAAAACTATCTTGAAAAGAAAAAAATCACATTCTGAGATCTCAAATTGTATTATATAGCTATTGTACTCAAAACTAACTGGCACTGGAACATAAATTCTGCTGACCAGTGGAATAAAATTGAGAGCCCAGAAATAAGCCCCTACACCTATGGAAATTTAATCTTAGACAAAGTTGCCCAGACTATTAAATGAGGAAATGGTATCGGAAAAAAAATGGGTTGAAAAGTAAGGAAGAATGAAACTGAACCACTATATTTCGCCAAACACAAAAGTAAATTCCAAGTGGATTAAGGACTTGGATGTTAGACCTAAAACTATCAGATACTTGGAGGAAAATATTGGCAGTACTCTTTTCTGTATAAGTTGTAAAGACATCTTCAATGAAATGAATCCAATTACAAAGAAGACTGAAACAAAAATAAACCAATGAGACTACATCAAATTAAAAAGCTTCTGCACAGCAGAAGAAACCACCACCCAAACAAAGAGAATTCTCACAGAGTGGGAGAAGATCGTTTTATGCCATATACCAGAAAAGAGGCTAATAACCAAAATATATAAAGAGCTTGCCAAACTCACCAAAAAGAATGACCCCATCCAAAAATGAGAGGATATGAACAGAATATTCACCACAAAAGAGATCCAAAAGGCCAATAGACATATGAAAAAAATGCCCCAAGTCAGAGAAATGCAAATAAAGAAAACAATGAGATACCACTTCACTCCTATAAGAATGTCATACATCAGAAAAGGTAGCAACAATAAATGTTGGAGAGGTGGTGGGACAAAGAAACCCACCTGCACAGCAGGTGGGAGTGTTAATTGGTCTAACAATTAACATTAACAGTTAACACGAGGAGGAGGAGGAGGAGGAGGAAGAGAAGGAGGAGGAGGAGGAGAGCAGTCTTGTGGAGAACAGTCTGGAGAACTCTCAGAAGGCTAGAAATGGACCTACCCTATGATCCTGCCATTCCTCTCCTGGGGATATATCTTAAGGAACCAAACATACCCATCCAAAAATATTGTGTATACTTATGTTTATAGAAGCATAATTTGTGATAGCCAAAACCTGGAAGCAGCCCAGGTGTCCAACAACAGATGAGTGACTAAGCAAGTTGTTTTCAA
Source organism: Erinaceus europaeus (assembly GCF_950295315.1). Classification (NCBI taxonomy): domain Eukaryota; kingdom Metazoa; phylum Chordata; class Mammalia; order Eulipotyphla; family Erinaceidae; genus Erinaceus; species Erinaceus europaeus. The sequence goes on from NC_080170.1 coordinate 74,909,510, forward strand.
CCCATCTTGTATGGTGCTTGAAGGAATCATGTTAAGTGAGATAAGTCAGAGCAGAAGGATGAATATGGGATGATCTCACTCTGAGGCATAAGTTGAAAACAAGATCAGAAGGGAAAACACTAAGCAGAACTTGGACTGGAGTTGGTGTATTGCACCAAAGTAAAAATATCTGGGGCGTGGTGGTGGTGGTGGTGGTGGTGGTTCAGTTCCAGAACATGATGGCAGAGGAGGACCTAGTGCGGGTTGTACTTTATGTGGAAGAGTGGAAAATGGTATGTCTTTGGAGATGAGGATGTTTGTCCTTATTGTTTTACTTGGTTGTACATGCATCATAAAAATAGGACATGGGAATGAAAGACACATGAAAACAGGACAGAAAAAGCTAGGGATTGAATTTGGTTCCTTGCTAGCTCAGGCAGGATTTTTTTTTTTCATAACCTCTATGGTATCTACCCCAGCTCAAGGTTTATTCTCCTTGGTTTAGTGAAACTGATTTCCTCTCTCAGTTCAGTCTCTTTTCAACCAATTTGTGTTGAAATTTACCTTTTTATTTTTATTCTAACCTCTGCCCAACCACCATGTTCCACCATCAATCACCATGCTCTATTAATAGTGTTTGTCAGTTTTGTGTTCCCAGTGCTCTTCTCTTGACTGTTTGGTGTTTATTGACTTTGAAACTGTGGCCCTTAGAGGCACAGGGCTACCAGACACAGCCCTAGAGGGATAAGATGACCTGGAAATGACAATTAGGCCAAGCCAAAGGAAGTAACTCTTAGCACTCTGTTTGTGGAAACCAGTTTTGCCAGAAGCAGTTAAGCTGTTTAAATTGAATTTGTGAGAAAGAAAACCTCCCTAGGACTGGGAAGATTGTATAATGGTTCTACAAAAGGACTTTCATACCTGAGGCAACAAAGGTTCCTGGTTCATACCTCAACATCACTGATAAGCCAGAGCTGAGTTACCCCTTGGTTGTTTGACTTTTTTTGCCTGGGCAAATAGCTGGGCTTCTGGCTTGTTTATAGGAGAAAACTCACTGGAGACTCAAGTCCCTATTCTGTTTGCTCCAGCACCCATCTCCTGGTTTTCCAATTTCTCCTTCTACCTAGATAATTCTTTAAAAACAAAAAAGTGCCATTGCACTTCTGGCTATAATCAACAAGCTCTCCCCTTCTTGCAAAATTAATGTACAACACACCCACATTCAGTTCAACATTTGAGTATGAAAATAATGGATAAATTTCATTCCAGGAAAAGATAAAGAGAGGCATGCGCTAAATCAATTAGGAAATAAAGAATAAGTGATCATTGTTTGCTCTGTTGGTTGGCCATCCAGAACCCTTTTCCAGTAAAGCAAGTACTTGAGGGATGCTTTGAAAAGAGGTGAAGTATGCAAAGGTAATGAATGGTATACTAGATGCTGGGAATGAAAGAGATGGACAAGATAGTGTCTAGTAGTGGCACAGTTTCAAAGTCATGAATTTCTGCTATGGTTGAGCGTTAAGACACTTGGGAAAAAAAATCTAGAAATATAAATTCATACTTGGCCTTGTTGAAACCGCAGCCTGATGGGAAGGCTTGATATTCAGTGGCATCACTGACAAATTATTATTATTATTATTATTATTATTATTATTATTATCATTATTGCCACCCAGCATTATTGCTTGGGCTCAGTGCCAGCACTATGAATCTTCCATTCCTGGTGACCACCCCCTTTTTTTTCTTTCTATTTTGTTAGAGAGAACAGAGAGAAATTGAAAGAGAAAGGGGAGATAGAGAGGAAGAGAGAAAGATAGACATCTGTAGAACCACTTCACTGCTCATGAAGCTTCCTCCTTACAAGTAGAGAGCAGAGGCTCAAACCCAGGTCCTTGTATATAACTTCTATGCTATCTGTGCTCAACCAGGTGTGCCGTTGTCTGGCCCCCTGCTGTGAATTTTTGACTCAAAAGGGTGTGTGATATGCTTGTCTAATTATTATTATCCTTTTTGTGACTCCCTAATTGCTAACAGGACTTAAAAGTTTAGGGAGATGATAAATTGGGCTGAAGGCATGGATAAAGAAGGAGGAAGGGAAACTAGAGGGGAAAACTTAGCAAGAAACTGCCTCAGCAAGAGATTGAGAGAATCTCTATATATACCTCTGTTCATGGCAGCACAGTTTATAAGAATCTGAACTGGAAAGTAACCCTGATGTCCAATAACAGATGAGTGGCTAGGAAAGTTTGATATGTATACAAAATGGAATACTACTCAGCTATTGAAAGTCATGAAGAATCATGAGATAAGACCAAAAGAGAAGGACGAATACTATATTATCTCATTTATAAGTAGAACTTGAGCAACAAGGACAGAAAGGGGAAAGACAAAATAAAACTTGAGAAAAAGAGGAAGGGAGGGTTGGAGGGTGTTTTGGGGTCCTGGTGCATGATGGTGCTGGTACATGAAGTGAGAGCTTTTTGCAGACAGCTATCATGGGCAGATGATAAATTGTAACTAAACTGCACTATAATCCAATAACTCTCCACCCCAAATTAAAAAAATACAAATAGAAAAGGGAAAAGAGAGAGAGAGAGAGAGAAACAAGTGGAGCACATGGAGTACAGTAAATTTTCTATCTCCAACAGCTCTATTTAGCACAATCTACATTTGAAGTTAGAAAATGTTTTCCAGGAGTCGGGCTGTAGCGCAGCGGGTTAAGCGCAGGTGGCGCAAAGCACAAGGGCCGGCATGAGGATCCCGGTTCGAACCCCGGCTCCCCACCTGCAGGGGAGTCGCTTCACAGGTGGTGAAGCAGGTCTGCAGGTGTCTATCTTTCTCTCCTCCTCTCTGTCTTCCCCTCCTCTCTCCATTTCTCTCTGTCCTATCCAACAACGACAACAACAATAATAACTACAATAATAAAACAACAAGGGCAACAAAAGGGAATAAATAAATAAAATAAATATTAAAAAATAAATAAATAAATAAAAAGAAAATGTTTTCCATTACAGTCTTGTTCCCATGACAGTTTCTTCTGGCATCTCCTGCTCACTTATCTTGTCCCAGTTTCTTAAAAGTAATCTAAGCTCAGGTTCAGCTTTTTGGAAATAGTTCTGAAAAACAAAGAATTTCCATCTATGTCACCAAAAGAATCAAAATCACATTCCCTTGGGGAGCAAAATGAAATAAGAGTGATAAAATATATTCCATATTTGAAAGGCCTATCTTAGTGCTTCAGGCTCTGAGTACAAAATCAAAAGTAAGATTTGGTGAAATACATTTCAGTAATTTGACACTGTGATTTAATTCTTAGTTCCTTGCTTGTTTGGAAGACTGCCCCCTGAACAATCTTGGGGAATGACAGCTTGGTATGTATGCTGCTTCTTCCTTCCCAGAGGAGACTAGAATCCCTTTTGGAATCCCAGAAAAAGAATGTACTCCATTCAGTTGAAATTTTTTTTCTCTTTTATTTAAGAAAGGATTAATTAACAAAACCATAGGGTAGGAGAGGTACAATTCCACACAATTCCCACCACCCAATCTCCATATCCCAACCCCTCCCCTGATAGCTTTCCCATTCTCTATCCCTCTGGGGAGCACGGACCCAGGGTCATTGTGGGTTGCAGAAGGTAGAAGGTCTGGCTTCTGTAATTGCTTCCGCGCTGAACCTGGGCGTTGACTGGTCAGTCCATACTCCCAATCTGCCTCTCTCTTTCCCTAGTAGGGTGGGTCTCTGGGGAAGCTGAGCTCCAGGGCACATTGGTGGGGTCTTCAGTCCAGGGAAGCCTGGCCAGCATCCTGATGACATCCGGAACCTGGTGACTGAAAAGAGAGTTAACATACAAAGCCAAACAATTTGTTGAGCAATCATGGACCCAAAGCTTGGAATAGTGGAGAGGAAGTGTTAGGGGGTACTCACTGCAAACTCTAGTGTACTTCTGCTTTCAGGTATATATTTTGCAGTAGTTTACGGATACGTGTGAACATATGCTCTCTCTCACAGAAACTGGTGTATATCTAGGTTTTGGGACTTTGTTAGAAAGTGAACCACCTGAGATGAAATTAGAGTGTACTATGAAAGGAAAGGTCTCACCCGAGTAATGAAGCTGAAGGGTTGTCATTCCACACATGAAGTCTCTGGACACAGTCTGAAGTGAAGCATGTTGAGGTGGCAATCGTTGTGTTGGTTAGGTTGTGATCGGCAGATGCAATATTATTTGATATGGATTGGGAGAGGCATATGGGAAAGTGGGCCCTATCCAAGGGTTCCAGGACTGGGGGAAGTAGAGGCTCTATAGTGGAGATGTGAGGTTCCTGCTGTCTTAGGGTTCCAAAAGACAATCGATAGTTAATGTTATCATCACATTATTTGATAATTGGGTTAACTTTGAAAAGTCCTTTTGTTAGAGTTTGCTGTACAGTACCCAGTATCTTGTATATAGCTGTGCTATTGGTTGCTTCTGATCTACTTGGTCTAGGCTTTTGAGAGAGTCTGCATATCAATTACACAGCCTATATATTGAAAAGATTCAGTTTGTGTTTTGAAAAACTTCGAGACCTACAATTAATTTTCCCCCTCTCGTATTAATTAACTACATTTTACTAGGAGTGTACATAAACACCATTCCCACCACCAAAAGACTGTGACCCATCCCTTCCACCCACTCCCACCCCCCACTGGCCCAGGAAGCTGCATGTCTACCCCTCACCACAGGGTTTTTACTTTGATGCCCTACTTACAATTTGGTCAGGTCCTGCTTTTAGTTTCCCTTTCAGATCTTCCTAGTCAACTTCTGTTGATGAGTGGGATCATCGCATACTCATCTTTATCTTTCTGACTTAGCTCATTCAACATAATTCCTTCTAGCTCTGTCCAAGATGGGTCAGAGAAGGTGGGTTCATTGTTCTTGATAGCTGCATAGTATTCCATTGTGTATATATACCACAGCTTTCTCAGCCACTCATCTGTTGTTGGGCACCTGGGTTGCTTCCAGGTTTTAGCTATTATGAATTGTGCTGCTATGAACATAGGAGTACACACCTCTTTTTGGTTGGGTGTTATGGAGTCCTTGGGGTATAACGCCAGGAGAGGAATTACTGGATCATATGGAAGGTCCATGTCTAGCCTTCTGAGAGTTTTCCAGACTGCTCTCCACAGAGGCTGTACCAATTTACATTCCCACCAGCAATGTAAAAGGGTTCCTCTGTCCCCACATCCTCTCCAGCTTTTGTTGCTGCTGTCCTTTTTGATGTATGCCATTCTTACAGGAGTGAGGTGGTATCTTAGTGTTGTCTTAATTTGCATTTCTCTGACAATCAGTGACCTAGAGCAGTTTTTCATATGTTTGTTAGCCTTTTGGATCTCCTTGTAGTGAATGTTTTGTTCATATCCTCTGCCCATTTTTGTATGGGGTCATTTGCTTTTTTGGTGCTAAGTTTGCTGAGCTCTTTATATAATTTTGGTGATTAGTTTCTTGTCTGATGTATGGCATGTGAAGATCTTCTCCCATTCTGTGAGGGGTCTCTTTGTTTGTGTGATAGCTTCTTTGGATGTGCAGAAGCTTTTCAAATTGATGTAGTCCCATTGGTTTGTTTCTGCTTTAGTCTTCCTTGCAATTGGGTTTGATTCATCAAAGATGTCCTTGAGGTGTAGGTGGGAAAGTGTTTTACCAATGTTTTCCTCTAAGTATTTGATTGTTTCTGGTCTGATATCTGGGTCTTTGATCCATTTGGAGTTGATTTTTGTTTCTGGTGAGATAAAGTGGTTCAATTTCATTCTTCTGCATGTTATAACCCAGTTTTCCCAGCACCATTTATTGAAGAGAGCCTCCTTTTTCCATTTAATCCTTTGGGCCCCCTTATCAAAGATTAGATGTCCATAGGTGTGGGCATTCAGTTGAATTTTTTTCCCCCAGAGTACTGCTCAGCTCTATCTTATGGTGGTACTTAGGACTGAACCTGGGGCCTTTTGTGTCTCACGCATGAATTCCCTTTCTTTCTTTCTCTCTTTCTTCCTTTCTTTCTTTCTTTCTTTCTTTCTATAACTGTTATAATGTTTCACCAGCCCCATTTCCCAGAATCTTAAGAGAAATGTTAGGGGAAGATGACCAGAGGCCTCTGAATTCCAATTCCATCAAGACTCAGAAAGAGAGAGGAAAGAAGAAGAAGAAAGAGGAGGAGGAGGAGGAGGAGGGGAAGGGGAAGAAGGAAAAGAAGGAGGAGGACATTTGGATGTAGCAATAGGTATAGGTGTGACTTAGAAAGGAAGGCAAGAACATGGGGGGGGAAGCAAATATGTAAAAATATAGATAGTTATAGAAATAATAGTCAGCCCATATCTGTGACCTCGGGAGAACTACGACAGTTTTAAGTGGAGAGAATGGGGACACGAAACTCTGTAGGTGGGTACAGTGTGGAATTATACCCCTATTATCTCATAATTTTGCAAATCATTATTAAAATATTAATAAAAATATGGGTAATTGAATAATATATATATGCATTAGAAGCCAAGACTTCCATGGTCTGGGGAAACAATGTTTTTTTCTGCCTGAGGCTCTAAGATCCTAGTTTCATCTCCCAGCACCACCATCAGTCAGAACTGAGCTTTGGTCTTTCTATATATTTCTCTCTTTATATTTTTTTCATTAAAATAAAGCAAAATAGAAAGAAAGAAAGAAAGAAAGAAAGAAAGAAAGAAAGAAAGAAAGAAAGAGAGAGAGAAAGAAAGAGCTAAGACCTCTAATCTGGAAAGTTAAAGATTATAGATTACATCCTTCTCATTCTAAAGAAGAGGTAAGTTGGCTCAAAGACATCAGTTTGCTCAAAAGTATATATATATATATATATTAACCAGAGTGCTGTTCCACTCTGATTTATGGTAGTGATGGGATTGCATCAGGGACCTCAGAGCCTCAGGTATGAAAGTCTATTTCATAACCATTATGCAGTCTTTCCAGCTCCTCCAAAGGCCAATATTTGTTTTCCACAAAAGTAGAACCAGAATGGGATGGGCAGTCTTTATTTTAAGATGATGTTTAGAATTGGTCCTCACTCCACCACCCACAGGAAGCTTCTCTGAGCCTGGGCAGCAGGATGCTGGCTGACATGGCTTATGGAGCTGCTGTAAAAACTGTGAAGACTTCTCTAAATACAGGCAGCTTATAAACACACACCCTTCCTGTTTCCTCCTTGCTACCCACATGCCACATCTCTAGGACTTCCTGGGTTTCTCAGAGTAGTCCTGAACGTTTTGAGTTCATTAGCCATGATTGTTCCTTCCTCTTTGCAATCTTTCTCCCTTTGTTCTTATGCCTAAATCCCAGTTGAAGAGTGACTGCTTACCTGAAAATTTTAATTTCTAGAATTCTTCTCATACTGATGGGAAACGAGTTGCAAGCATTGGGGGAAATTTCTAGACATGGGTTCATTGAATAGTCTGGACTCCCAAGATCCTGTAGGTAAAGTCAAGGACATAATGAACAAACTTATTTATTTATTTGTTTGTTTGTTTAGCTTAACCAGAGCACTGCTTAGCTTTGGTTTGTGGTAGTAATTGGATATTGAACCTGGAACATCAGAGCTTTGGGCATGAAAGTCTTTTTGCAGAGCCATTATACTATCCCCTGAGTCTATATGAACATATTTAACTTTGTTTTGTGGCTGCCTCCTGAATCCCTCTCTTACCCTCTACCCCCCAGCCTCACCCCATCACCACCATAATTTGTTGAAACAAGAGGCCCTGGAGAATACAAGTGAGAAACATCATTTCACATTTGCTTTTCTTTGGTCAGGTGGGAAAATTTATGCTTATCAATCACAGGCATGAAAACTGCAGCAAGCTCAGTGGATGAGATAAGGACATGCATTACTAGTTTTGGCTGTGTTCCTAAACATCAAAACTGAGAAGTCAGTAAAGTGAGATACAATGCTAGTCCTCAGTTCTCCAAGTTCTTGTAGAGAATGTCACACACCCCATTTCTTATATTTTCATCCTAAACCTTCCAGCATGTTCTTGATTAGTATTGTCCCCTCTATTGTCAGGAAAAGAGTCAGTGGAGACTATAAATTGTCATAACCTAGTAGATATAGAAGAACAAATTCAGTATCAAGTTTATTTATTTATTTTTTTAAAAAAATCTTTCTGAATTTTTAAAATTTATTTCAACCAGAGCACTGCTGGCTGACCTCTTGCTTATAGTGGTTCTAGGGATTGAACCTAGCCTTAGGGCCTCAGTTAAATCCTCTGCTCTAATTTGACCCATCTGCCCAGCTCAAAATTTTGAGCTCAAATCTAAGAGTTCAAGATTTAGAAATTCAAACAGTGTGGAGTGCTAAAAACAAATAGATGAATAGGTGATTGATGGATGATAGAGAAGTAGACAGATGTTAGACTGATAGGTAGGTGAATAGATAAATGATATATATTGACAAATAAACATTAGATAGATATATTGATAGATATTAGACCAATAGATAGATATATATGATAGATAGATTGATAGACAGACAGATAGACAGATAGTTAGAGAGCTAGATGATAGATATAAAAATACCCAACATAATGACTTAAATACAAACCTTGTTCTCATTCAATTATCTGCACTACCATAGCCAGAGTTGAATAGTGTTCTGGTGGTTAAAGGAGAAGAAAGAAAAGAAGGAAGGAAGGAAGGAAGGAAGGAAGGAAGGAAGGAAAGAAGGAAGGAAGGAAAAGACAAATTTTGGGTCAGGATGTTCCAAAAAGGAAAAAAGCAATTTAGAAAAAGAACAAATTTTAGCATTTAACCTATCTCCAAATAACTAGAGCATATGTAGTCATCATATCCACTCATTTGTTAGAAAAATCAGCATTACTGCAGCCCACAAAAGATTTTGCCAGACTATCAAGGTGGCAGAGAACACTATTAGTGTGTTGTGTTGTAACAGGGTGAAAGGGCATTTAAACTGGCTCCCATTTTTTTTTTCCTCAGGGAATTAACAGTTGGCTAAAAAAATGCTTTGATAAATATTTGGGAAATATAGCTGAAAATCTGCAGGTATGACTTACCAAAAATAATAATTAAACTACCTGTACTTTTAAAAGGCTTATATTCTTATTGTGAAAGATAAAGGATGAATGAAAAAGAGAGAGTCAGGGAGGGAGGAGCAGAGCACTGCTAACTTCCAGTTTAAGGTAGTGCCAGGGATTGAACCTGGGACTTCTGGAGCCTCAGGCATACAAACTGGTGCTTTAACAGACTGAGTTGATTTCCCAGGTCCTTAACCTACCTTTAAAAAAGTTCATGTGTATTAGGTCTCTAGATTTCATATTTGAGTGAAACCATTTGGTTGTTGTCTTTCTTTTTTAAAATTTTATTTGTTATTAATAATGTTGCAGGATTGCAAGTCTACAACGTATAGTTCTGTATCTCCACCTCCCAAAGATAGCTTACTTCTGGGTATTTTGTTTTTGGTTTTAAGTTCTTGTGAATCAGGTCTCTAGATTCCACATATGAGTGAAACCATCTGGTAGTTTTCTTTTATCTCTTTACTTATTTGGCTAAGCACAATCAATTCCAGTTCCATACTTCTTGTCCCAAAGGACACAATATCATTTATTTTGATTGCAGGGTAGTACCCCATGGAATCAATCTCTCTCTCTCTCTCTCTCTTTCTCTCTCTCTTTTTAAAAAAAGCTTTTATTTATTTATTAATGAAAAAGATAGGAGGAGAGAGAGAAAGAACCAGCTATCACTCTGGTACATATGCTGCCAGAGATTGAGCTAGGGATTTCATGCTTGAGAATCCAATGCTTTATCCATTGCGCTACCGCCTGGACCACAGATTATGTATCTCATAACTTCTTTAGCCAGTCATTTGTTAATGGACATTTAGGCTGCTTCCACTCTTTGGCTATAGTGAATAATGCAGATATGAACATAGGGGTGCATGTGTCCCTTCTGGTTAATGTTTCAGTGTCTGTTGGATAAATGACTAATAGTTGTATTGCTGGATCATAAGGTAATTCCATTTTTATTTGTTTAAGGATTCTCAATACAGTTTTCCAAAGAGGCTGCACCAGTTTGCATTTCCATCAGCAGTGTAACAGAGTTCCTTTTTCTCTACAACCTCCCCATCACCTGGTTTGTTGGCATAAGCCATTCTCTTAGGTGTGAAATGGTATCTCAGTGTAGTTTTAATTTGCATTTCTCCAATAAGCGCAGTGGAACATTTCTTCATGTGTCTGCGGGTCATGTGTATCTCTTCTTTAGAAAACTGTCTCTTTAATTTTTGGCCCGATTTTTTATTGGGTTATTTTTACTTCTTTTGTAGATCTGTGTCAATTCTGTATAGATATTCGATATTAGTTGCTTATTGGATGTGTGATATGCAAGTAAGTATCTTCTCTCATTTATTGGGTTGTCTGGTTATCCTTATATAGTTTGCTTTCAATGTGTAGATTTTTAGTTTCATGTAACCCCATACATGATCCACACAGTTTTAAATGTGAAGGCCTTGCAAAGTTTCACTGCTATTTTCTTCTATAAATTTTAGAGATCCATTTTTTATTTGACTTTGGTTTATAGTGTTATGTGGTAGTCTAGTTTCACTTTTCTGTATGTGCTGTCCAATTTCTCCAGCACCATCTGTTGAAGAGAACTTCTTTACCCCATTGAATAGGTTTGACCCCTTTATCACACATTAGGTGATTGTATATGTGTGGGCCCATTTCTGGGCTTTCAATTCTGCTCCACTGATCGAAGTGTCCATTTTTATTCCAGTACTATGCTTTTTTGATTACTATGCTTTGCAGTATAAACTGAAGTTGGGGACAGTTCATATTATTCCTTTTTTCTCAGAATTACTTTGGCTATTCATGGTTTTACAGAATCAAGATTTGTGAGAACTATCTTTAGGATAAACTATCATTGGTGGTTATCTTTGGGAGGAGGGAGATAGGGATACTGAACTTTGGTGGTGGGTATGGTGTGGCACTATACATTGTAACCTTACAATCTTGTAACCTACAATTAATCACAACTAAAATAAATTAAATTTTAAAAATCATAAGCAAAAGGGTGGGGAAGCTAGCATAATATTTATGCAAACATACCTGAGGGCTCCAAGCTTCCAAGTTCAATCCCCTATATCACCATAAACCAGAGCTGAGCAGTGTTCTGGTAAAACAAAGAAACAAACAGCCTTATAGTGGCATACTTGGTAAAGCACATATTACCATATGCAAGAAGCCAGGTTCAAGACACCTCTGCCTGCAGGAGGGAGGCTCTACCAGTGGTTAAACAGTACTACAACACTCTCTCTCTCTCTCTCTCTCTCTCTCTCTCTCTCTCTCCACTCTCAATTTCTCTGTCTCTGTTGAAAAAAAGAAAGAAAAATGACCACCTAGAGCAGTGGATTTGTCATGTGGGTACTAAACCCTACTGATAGCCCTGCAGGCAATTAAAAATTAATAACAAAAACCCAAACTATGTAACAGAGTGAAAGAATGTTTCAGTTGGCACTCATATCTTTTTGGGGGAAGTCTTTTTTAATATATATATATATATATTTCAATAGATATTTGGGAAAGATAGCTGAAAATATGCAGGCATGACAGTAAAAGATAAAAGATCAAATAATTTAGTTAAATTTTTATTAAGATGAACACATTGTAGAGTAGAAAGTTCATGGACAGGAAAACTGGTGAAAAGTTTGTGGTCAAGTGGCCCCTTTTTTTCTGTAATGAGTATTCTATTGTCTTAGCACATAGTTAGATTTGCAGAACAGTTGAGGAGCTAGTACACAGGGTTGCATATATATTCATCTTCTTCACCCCTTCCCCTGTCATTATTATTAGCAGAATTGAGATGAATAAGAGGAGTGTCATGTCTAATGAATAGGTGACATCTCTTTTCTAAAAAGTCAAGCTTGCATTAGAATAATGTCTGCTGGGGGCTGGCTGGTAGCATCATGGGTTAAGCGCACATGGAGCAAAAAGCTCAAGGACTGGTTTAGGGATCCCAGTTCAAGGCCCCTGCTCCCCACCTGCAGGGGGGCTTGCTTCACAAGTGGTGAAGCAGGTCTGCAGGTGTCTATCTTTCTCTCTTCCTTTCTGTCTTCCCCTCCTCTCTCCATTTCTCTCTGTCCTATCCAACAACAACAGCAATAACAACACTAACAATAACAACCACAACCAGGGCAACAAAATGGGAAAATAACCTCCAGGAGCAGTGGATTCATAGTGCTGGCACCAAGCCCCAGTGATAACCCTGAAGGCAAAAACAAAGAAAAAGAAGAAGGAGGAGAAGGAGGAGGAGGAGGAGGAGGAGGAGGAGGAAGAGAAGGTCTGCCATTGTAACACTCATGAACCAATACTGACACATTATTGGTAACCACAGTCCATAGCTCATAAGTTTCACTCTCTCTTTATATTCAGTTTTCTCTGTATCTTGATGATGCATGATACCATGTGCCCTTATTACAGATTTAGGCCCTAAAAGTCTTGGTATTTGACCTATAAGTTCCTTCTTTCCTACCTCTTCCACAGTTTAAGAGTCTTACTTATAGTGTGCTTGATTTATAGTTGTCTTCAAATCCAACTCAAATCCAGGCTTAAATCATTTGTTTAATGTAACTGATAACACAAGAAAAATACTGATACCAGAGGGATCCTAGATTGCTCTAGGTCAGGTCATATAGAAAGCAGATAAAAAACAGAAAGAAGGGAGTCGGGTGATAGCACAGCAGGTTAAGTGCAGGTGGTGCAAAGTGCAAGGACCGGTGTAAGGGTGTAAGGATCCTGGTTCGAGCCCCCAGCTCCCCACCTGCAGGCAAGTCGCTTCACAGATAGTGAAGCAGGTCTGCAGGTGTCTGTCTTTCTCTCCCCATCTCTGTCTTCCCCTTCTCCCTCCATTTCTTTCTGTCCTATCCAACAACGATGACATCAACAACAACAATAATAACTACAACAATAAAAAACAAGGTCAACAAAAGCAAAAATAAATATTAAAAAAAAGAAAGAAAACTTCTTGGGGGCCAGAGCCATTGAAATCTGGGGGTAAGAAGGCAAAGCAAAGAAGTAGGTAAGAAAGTCTTTAGAGCTCAGTACCCTGAGACTCTCCTATTTCCAACTGAATTCATCAATCCTTGCCTATCCCCTCCTCTCAATGTCACACAAGACAATCCAAACCTAGCTCCTTTGGGGCTCTATTTTAAATATATCTGTTGGTCTGGGGAGACAGCACAAATTGTTATGCAAAGGGCCTTTTATGCCTGAGCCACCAAAAGTCAGGTTGATGAGGACTTAAGATGGAGACTTATGATGGTCCCCAGCACCATCATAAGTCAGAGCTCAGCAGGGACCTGGTAAAAATAAATAAATAAATAAATAAATAAATAAATAAATAAATAAATACATATGTTGTTTGGAATTATGACTTCTAGCTTCTTTAAAATAGAACATTAATTACCAGTTGCTTGTCCTTCAGTTGTTAGACAAAGTTTTTCTATCATGTTATGCTGAAGTCTACCCACTTATCTATGTGTGGGATCTACTATTGGGCATTCAGTTAACTAAAAATGGAAATGCATGAGTTTACTTGCAGATTTTCAGTATTGAATATGTGTGGAAATATGTCAGTGAAAAACATTATTAGCAGAATTGCGATGAAAAAGAGGAGTGTCATGTCTATTAAACAAGTGACATCTCTTTTCTAAAACAGTCCCTAAACAAGGAGAAAAGAGATCATTTTATAGCTTGGGGGTAGTTACTTTTCCTAGGAAAGCATATGTAAATAGTGCTGGCAGTCAGAGAAACATAAAACACAATGAAACTCTTTCTTCCAGTAACTTTTTTATCTGTTTTCCTACCAAGCTTAAAAAAATATTTATTTATTTATTTGGATACAGACATAAAATTAGATAGAAAAGGGAGACAGAGTGGGAGAGATAAAAAAAAAAATAGCCACTTGCAGCACTGCTTCACCAGTCATAAAGCTTCCTCTGTGCAGGTAGGGACCAGGGGCTTTAACCAAGGTTCTTAAGCATGATAACTGTGCACTAAACCAGGTCCTCCCAGCCCCCCATTCACTGTCAGCCTTTTTAATAACATTTGATGGCATATTAAGTCATTATCTTGGAAATGTTGATAAGGCTGTACTGGAAACAGCTGAAACGGGGCCAGATGGTAGTGCACCTGGTTGCATGCATGCTACAGTGAACAGGGACTTAGGTTAGAGCCTCCAATTCCCACTTGTAGGAGGAAAACTTTGTGAGTGGTGAAGCAGTGTTGCAGATGTCTCTCTGTCTTTCTCCCTCTCTATCTCCCCCTTCCCTCTTGATCCAATAAATAACTGAGAACAATTTGTTATGATTATCAGTGGTGAAGGGTCCTATTGAAGTCTGTTGACCTTGAACCTTATAAACTATTTTCTGGTCATGCTAACATCTTGTTAGATTGAAACAGTTAAATAAAAGAAGACTCTTGGTCATTCTAAATACTCAGACCATTACTAAATGAGCCCAAGATCACCTTTATTAACTGATCTCAAAATACAAATTAAAAAGCAATTTCCTAGAATGAAGCTCCCACAAAGTAATGAGAAAAAACAAGCTTGCACTAACTTCAAGCTAGCAGCATACTAGTAGTGTTCTCTCTTACTTTTAAACTTCACAATTAAATGACATTCTTAGTTATGCAAAAAAAAAAAAAACCTTTCTTGACTGAGGCACCAAAGACACCAGGTTCAATCTCAGCACCACCATAACCCAGATCTGAGTAGTTCCCTGGAAAAATAAATACATAAATAAAATAAAATGATCAAATACTTGACATGCTTGATTAAAACAAAACTTATCACCATCTCACCTAAACCTCAAGGACATCTTTGATTCTACAAACCCAATTGCAAGGAAGACTAAAACAAAAACAAATCAGTGGGACTACATCAAATTGAAAAGCTTCTGCACAGCCAAAGAAATCATCATACAAACAAAGAGACCCCTCACAGAATGGGAGAAGATCTTTACATGCCATACATCAAACAAGAGACTAATCACCAAAATATGCAAAGAGCTCAGCAAATTTAGCAACAAAAAAAGCAAATGCCCATCCAAAAATGGGCAGAGGGTATGAACAGAACATTCGCTACAGAAGAGATCCAAAAGGCTAACAAACACATGAAAAACTGCTCCAGGTCACTGATTATTAGAGAAATGTAAATAATGTGAGAATGGTATACATCAAAAAGGACAACATCGGGGAGTTGGGTGGTAGCACAGCGGGTTAAGCACAGGTGGCGCAAAGCACAAGGACCAGCATAAGGAATGGCGCAAGGATCCTAGTTCCAGCCCCCGGCTCCCTACCTGCAGGGGGTCACTTCACAAGTGATGAAGCAGGTCTGCAGGTGTCTTTCTCTCCCCCTCTCTATCTTCCCCTCCTCTCTCCATTTCTCTCTGTCCTATCCAATAATGACATCCATAACAACAACAATAATAACTACAACAGTAAAACAGCAAGGACAACAAAAGGGAATATATATATGACAGCAGCAACAAATGCTGGAGATGCTGTGGGGACAAAGGAACCCTTCTGCACTGCTAATGGGAATGTAAACTGGTCCAACCTCTGTGGAGAGCAGTCTGGAGAACTCTCACAAGGCTAGACATGGACCTTCCATATGACCCAGTAATTCCTCTGCTAGGGATATACTCCTAGGACTCAATAATGCCCAACCAAAATGATATATGTACACTTATGTTCATAGCAGCACATTTTGTAATAGCCAAAATCTAGAAGCAACCCAGGTGCCCAACAACAGATGAATGGCTGAGAAAGCTGTGGTATACATACACAATGGAATACCATGAAACTATAAAGAACAATGAACCCGCCTTCTCTGATCCATCTTGGATGGAGCTAGAAGGAATTATGTTAAGTGAGCTAAGTCAAAAAGACAAAGAGACATATGGAACGATCCCACTCATAAACAGAAGTTCAGAAAGAAGAACAGAAAGGGAAACTCAAAGCAGGATTTGACAGAATTTGGAGTAAGGCATCAAAGTAAAAAAACTCTGTGTTGAGGGCGAAGGTGGAAGTTCAGCTTCACTGGGGAGGGGTGGGGGTTAGGGTGGGACACAG
Organism: Erinaceus europaeus; assembly: GCF_950295315.1. Taxonomy (NCBI): domain Eukaryota; kingdom Metazoa; phylum Chordata; class Mammalia; order Eulipotyphla; family Erinaceidae; genus Erinaceus; species Erinaceus europaeus. The sequence goes on from NC_080170.1 coordinate 74,925,612, forward strand.
TCTTTTGGTAGTGAGAATAGTGTTTATGTACACTCCTATTAATTAATTATGTTCATGTGTATCCATAAATTAGGGCAAAGGCCCAAGTACAATTACAGAAGTCAGACCTTCAACCTTCTGCATCCCACAATGACCTTGGGTCCGTACTCCCAGAGGGCTAAAGAATAGGAAAGCTATCAGGGGAAGGATGGGATACAGAGTTCTGGTGGTGGGAATTGTGTGGAGTTATAACCCTCTTATCCTATGGTTTTGTCAATGTTTCCTTTTTCTAAATAAAAAATAGGTCAAAATATATACCTAAAAGCAAAAGTAAACAATAATCTACAGTGAATCAATATGAAGTTCATAATGAAAGAGTGTCTACTTAGACTCAAATACCTTCCTCACCTACTTCCTATTACACTTCCCTCACTCACTCCAAAAGTGTAACCTTATTAAAGCAAGGACTGCAAAAGCTAAATAAGGGCAAGAGACTGGCATACTTTAACGATGACTCTTTAGTCTCTAAAAGGCCACCCCATCAGCTGAGACCCTATTCAGGGAGTCCTGAGATTCCAAAAAACAGACATGATGGGCCTAGACCTAGAATAAATGCCTCTCTCCATTGTTACTGGTCATCTCTATCAGGAACAACACAATGGGCCCCCATAGGACCTTGCCCTCAACTTGGATCAACAAAGGTTAGAGAATGTTCCATCCTCTGAAGGGAGGCTAGACAACATACTCTATGCTACACCTGAGGAAGATAGGTGCCGAAATTAGGATAGCTTGGAACATTCCTACTCATGACCACAGAATGTGAGCTCAGATCTACAGGAATGCAGAGGTCGCATAGGCTCCTAAGCTGAATATGGGCCCCAGATCACATCAGCTGATGGGGTTTACAGTCAACAATATTTATACACCTTTCCCATATTTGGGAGCTACTCTCTTCCCAGATCCAGCTTTCTGGTCCTTTTTCCAGCCATGACATCATCTCCCCAGATAATAACTTGGATCCACCTACATATCAGATTTCAGGCTCACAGAAAAAAAAAAAAAACTAGTATATTCACAGGCCCTTTGGAAAATAACTAAAATATGCCTACCAGCTATCTACAGAACAGAGACCCATCCAACTCTTCATCTGCACTACTCCAGCCTTTAGGTTCATGATTAGTCAACAACTTGATTGGCTTTATATGCTAACTCTCTTTTCAGCCACCAGGTTCCAGATGCTACCATCATGCCAACCAGACATCCCTGGACAGACAGACAACCCCACCAATGTATCCTGGAGTTCTGATTCCAAAGAACTATGCCCCACTAGGGAAAGAGAGAGGCAGGCTGGGAGTATGGATCAACCTGTCAATGCCCATGTTCATCGAGGAAGCAATTACAGAAGTCTGACCTTCCACCTTCTGCATCCCACAATGACCTTGGGTCCATATTTCCAGAGAGTTAAAGAATAGGAAAGCTATCAAGGGAGGAGATGAGATACGGAGTTCTGGTGGTGGGAATTGTGTGGAGTTGTATCCCTTTGATCCTATGGTTTTGTCAGTGTTTCCTTTTTATAAAGAAAAAACAAAAGCTTAGACCAGGGAGAACAGAAGCAACTAGTGGCACAGCTATATACAAATAATGTCAAAGGATACAAATTATGGTGATGTTGTGTATGATATAGCAAACCCTAACAAAGGGATTCTTCTTTTTTTTTTTTTAAAGATGATGCTGAAGTAGAATAAAACCAGCATAAGTATATTTTTGGGAAAAAATTAAGTGCTGGTTCCTGAAACAGTACCAGAATGTGGGGAAACATATATATATATATAATTTATTTCTTTATTGGAGGATTAATGGTTTACAGATGACAATAAAATACAATAGTTTGTACATGCATCATAACATTTCCCAGTTTTCTATATAACAATTCAACCCCCACTAGGTCCTCCTCTGCCATCATGTTCCAGGACCTGAGTCCCCCAACCCCCCCAACACAGAGTCTTTTATTTTGGTGGTAATTTTTTTTGAAGGTAGTGAGTGTTGCATTCAAGTAATCAATACAGTTGAAACTGTTTTATGGTGGTGCAATGAGCATATATATTACCATGTGTAAGGACCCTGGTTTGAGCCCCTGTAGGCGGACTGCTTCATGAGCAGTGAAGTAGGTCAGCTTGAGTCTTTCTCCCTCTCTATCTCCCCCTCCCCTCTCAGTTTCTCTATTATCAGTGCACTGAACCCCAGTGTACTGATATAACCCTGATGGTAATAAAATAAATAAATAAATAAATGTCACTATTTTGTGAGGGGAGGCATTGGTGTCCCCCCCTGCAGGTAGGGATTGGACTCTTGAACCTGTGTCCTTGCGCATGGTAATCTGTAAACTCAGTCAAGTGCACCAGCATGCTGCCACCAGTCTTTTCGCATAAGCATTATGCCATCTCCCCAATGCTCTTTATTTCTTTTGGTAGTTCCAGGGCCTCACTCACATGCAATTTCACTACTCTCAGGCTGCATTTTCATTCAGAGAGAAGAGGGAACTTCTCCCTGTGTTAAGGCACTTCCATATGGGAAGTTGCCCGGCCCAACATGATATCTCTCTGGCCTTATCTAAACTTATTTTTTTACTTTATCTACAAAGGAATTTTTCAAAGTTAACCTAATTGCCAGATAATGTGATTATAGCAATAACTATCTGTTGCCTTCTTAAACCCTAAAACAGCAGGACCTCCTGCTCCCTCTATTGAACCTATATTTCCCAAAGTCCTGTAACCTCTAGGGTGGGGCTCACTTTCCTGCATGATTCCCTCAGTTCATACCAAATGATATTGCATCTGCCGACTCCAACCAAATCAATGCAACGAGTACCACCTTACCATGCTTCACTTCAGACTGTGTCCAGCGATATCAGGCATGGAATGTCAACCCTTCAGCCTCATTACTTGAGTGAGACCTTTTTTTTCATAGGATTCTCCAATTCCATTCCAGGTGGTTCACTTCCTAACAAAGTCCCAATACCTAGATATAGACCAGGTCCCATGAGATAGAGCATATGTTCACATGTATCCATAAATTAGGGCAAAATACATACCTAAAAGCAAAAGTAAACAATAATCTACAGTGAGTCAATATGAAGTTCATAATGAAAGAGTGTCTACTTAGACTCAAATACCTTCCTCACCTACTTCCTATTACACTTCCCTCACTCACTCCAAAAGTGTAACCTTATTAAAGCAAGGACTGCAAAAGCTAAATAAGGGCAAGAGACTGGCATACTTTAACGATGACTCTTTAGTCTCTAAAAGGCCACCCCATCAGCTGAGACCCTATTCAGGGAGTCCTGAGATTCCAAAAAACAGACATGATGGGCCTAGACCTAGAATAAATGCCTCTCTCCATTGTTACTGGTCATCTCTATCAGGAACAACACAATGGGCCCCCATAGGACCTTGCCCTCAACTTGGATCAACAAAGGTTAGAGAATGTTCCATCCTCTGAAGGGAGGCTAGACAACATACTCTATGCTACACCTGAGGAAGATAGGTGCCGAAATTAGGATAGCTTGGAACATTCCTACTCATGACCACAGAATGTGAGCTCAGATCTACAGGAATGCAGAGGTCGCATAGGCTCCTAAGCTGAATATGGGCCCCAGATCACATCAGCTGATGGGGTTTACAGTCAACAATATTTATATACCTTTCCCATATTTGGGAGCTACTCTCTTCCCAGATCCAGCTTTCTGGTCCTTTTTCCAGCCATGACATCATCTCCCCAGACAATAACTTGGATCCACCTACATATCAGATTTCAGGCTCACAGAAAAAAAAAAAAAACTAGTATATTCACAGGCCCTTTGGAAAATAACTAAAATATGCCTACCAGCTATCTACAAAACAGAGACCCCCCCAACTCTTCATCTGCACTATTCCAGCCTTTAGTTTCATGACTAGTCAATAATTTGTTTGGATATATAAACATATACATATACATATACATATACATATACATATACATATACATATACATATACATATACATATACATATACATATACATATATATTTTGTCTCCAGGGTTATTACTGGGGCTCAGTGCCTGCACCATGAATCCACTGCTCCCAGTGACCTTTTTTTCCCCTTTTGTTGCCCTTGTTGTTGTAGCCTTGTTGTGGTTATCATTGTTGTTGATGTTGATGACTTTATATATTAACTCTCTTTTCAGCCACCAGGTTCCAGATGCTACCATGATGGCAATGAGACTTCCCTGGACTGTCGTATGCTTTACATTGGTTTGTTCTAGCCCTCCCCAGCCAAGAGAATTGGATCAGTCCAGTTAGTTTTGTGGGCCTGCTTGGCCCCGCCCCGAAGGAACCCCGCGAGAGTTCCAGAGTCGCAGAGTTCCTGAGTTTGAGAGTAAGATAGGGTTCTTGAGTTTGAGAGACTGAGTTGAAGAGTTCCAGAGTTCCAGAGTTGAAAAGTTACAGAGTTCCAGGGTTCCTGAGTTCGAGAGTTAGAGAGAGTGCTTGCGCCGCCGCAAAGAGACAGCAGAGTTCTGTTTGGTGATTAGTTTGTCTTAGTTTATGAATCGTTGTTCCTGAATAAAGAAATACAGCTTCCCTGCCCAGCCGTATGTCTCTGGTCGTCTCTGTTACCCGCCCGTGAAGCCAGCCCGGCCAGCTAGAGCCTCCAAAATTTTAACAACACTGGACAGAGGACCCCACCAATGTGTCGTGGAGCCCTGCTTCCCCAGAACACTGCCCCACTATGGAAAGAGAGAGGCAAGCTGGGAGTATGGATGAAACTGTCAATGCCCATGTTCAGCAGGGAAGCAATTACAGAAGCCAGATCTTCCACCTTCTGCACACCATAATGACCCTAAGCCCATACTCCCAGAGGGATAAAGAATAGGAAAGCTATCAGGGGAGGGGATGGGATAAGGAATTCTGATGGTGGGAATTGTATGGAGTTTTACCCCTCTTATCCTATAGTTTTGTCAATGTTTCCTTTTTATGAAAAAAAAAAACGTATCCCCAATATTATTAGTTATATGAACATTACATATATTTCCTATCTCCCCAGTGTGTTAATTATCTATTGTTTTTCTCTCTAAGTACATGAATCTTACTCTAAGAGTTCCACATTCTATTCATTTTATCCACAATGTATGGATAAAAATTATCTATGGTCTACCACAAATTCAATCTAAACACAATACCTCTTGCCTGAATGATTGTAATAATTTCTTGATCTTCATATCTATAATATTTGTATAACAGCTGGAGTAAATACTTTTTAAAAGATTTAGAGCTGGCCAGTGACACAACTGGTTGAACACACACATTGCTATGCACAAAAACCCAGGTTCAAGCCTCTGGTTCCCACCTGCAGGGGGGAAGCTTCACAATCAGTGAAGTGGTGCTGCAGACGACTCTCTTTTTCTCTATCTTCTCTTTCCCTCTTAAAATTTTATCTCTCAACTCAATAAAATTAAAAGTAAATCATATTTTTAAAGATTTATTTATTTATGAGAAAGAGAGAAGGAGCTAGAAACAGAGCATCACTCTGGCACATGTATAGCCCAGAGTTAAACTTGGAACCTCATGTTTGAGGGTTCAACACTTCATCTACTAATCCACCTCCTGCATCACTAAGCATTTAAAAGTTCCAAATGTACCCTCTCACTTTTCTGCTTACAGTCCTTCCATGGCTTCTTAGTGCAGTTAGAATAGATTTTGAAACCTAACTCTTGAGTCTGGGAACTGTGCACCTGATTCCTGTCTTAATTGCCTACATCCTTCCCAACTCTCCTTTATTTTTGTATCCTTATTTATCTATATTCAGTGAGACAGATGCAGATAGAAAGATAATACAGAGAGACCAGAGAAATTCTTAGTTTTGGCTTATAGTGATGCTAAGGACTGAATCTGGGATGTCAGAGCCTCAGGCATGAAAATATTTTGCAGGATCGTTATGTTGTTTCTCCAATTCTCCTACCTCTTTTTCAGTCACCAGTCTGTTGATTTATAACTCTCCTTCAGACCTTAGTCAACCCAAACTTCTCTGCCTGAAAGTTTCCTCCCCACCCCTTTTTTTTTCTGCAATGATCACTACTTGTCTTTACTTTTTAGGAAGGGTTGAGTGGCTAGGGAGGTGGTTCAATGGTAACTGCATGTCTTGCATATGTGAGGCCCTTGGTTTGACCCCCAGCACCACATGGGAGAATTGAGGCCAGAGGCAGGTCTAGGTCTAGTGTGTTGGAGCTCTTATCTCTTTCTCCTCTCACTGCTCAGTTATATGATCAGACCTAGGACTCCATTGCCTGTAAGCTCTGTGCTCTACAGCTTTGATGTCTCCCCACAAATTATCCCCTAACATTGTACATGGCACACAGTGGTCTCTGTGATTATTACCTTCCCACACCTGTGCCTCTCCTTTGTCCTCATCAGGGACCAGATTCTTGTGCCACACAGGAAGACCGGGATGGACATGAAGGAGCAAACATAAGACAGTCAGCAAAGTGGCTTTTCAATCATTTGATTCCTGAGGTAAATGAAAAGAACCCATATTATTTTAACTGTCACAGTTAAATTGAGGGCAAGTTTGAGGCTCAGGTGGTAGTGAAGTGGATAAAGTGTTGGACTCAAGCATGAAATTCTGAGTTTAGTCTCCAGCATCTTGTGCCAGAGGGATGTTCTGTTTTTCTCTCTAATGCAAACAAGCAAGTAAGTAAACAAACAAACAAACAAGACTGGTGACTAAAAAAGCAACAGGGGCAACAAAAGTGAATAAATTAAAAAATAAATACATACATACAATATATATTATATATATCTTTTTAAAATTATAGCGGGCTCATCAGAATAATAATTGAAAAGTAAAAAGTGAGTTGAATATATATGTATATAGCCTCCAGGATTATTGCTGAAGCTTGGTGCGTGCATTATGAATCCACTGCTCCTAGAGGCTTTCATCGCCTTTGTTGCCCTTGTTGTTTTATTGTTGTTGTGGTTATTATTATTGTTGTTATTGATGTCATTGATGTTGGATAGGACAGAGAAAAATGGAGACAGGAGGGAGAGACAGAGGGGGAGAGAAAGATAGATACCTGCAGACCTGCTTCACCGCTTGTGAAGCAATGCATGGGGGTTCGAACCAGGATCCTTACACTGGTCCAGGATCTTTATACCAGTCCTTTCACTTGCCACCATGTGAGCTTAACCTGCTGCACTACTACTAGACCCCCATGAGTTGAATATTTTGTCTGACAGTTTTCTAATGATATTGTAACAAACTAAAACAATATCCAACATATTGAATTGTTAGTTGCCAAAAGCCCAAAGGCAGCAAGAGATAAATTTATATATTTGTATAACCTTCTCCTTCCATCCAAAAGTCTGGTTATATAATTTCAGAATAGTGGAGAAAAAAAATCTACCTTTGGGTATTCACAAAGCAGAAAGGTATCAAGTTCAGGATTACAAAAGAATGTTTAGTATCATTTATTTTTAGAAGTAAATTTATTTACTGTCTAGAGAAAGACAGAGAAGTCCATATGGGGTAGGAAAGTTGAAAGGGAAAGAGAAAGAGGATACTTGCAGCACTGCTTTACCATTCATGAAGGTTATAGACAAGGGACTAGAACCCTAGTCCCTTGCACATGGTAATATGTGTGCCATCCCCCAGCCCTTAAAATTAGTTCTTCTAGTGACAGCTGACATTGAGATTTTTGTTGCACATGTTGAGAACTCACCAAAGACATACAGCGAAAGAACAATAACATTTACTGATCCATGCAATTGATCTATTGAATTAAATGTCAACTTAATTAGCAGAATGCAGAGAACAAGGAAAGATCATATTTGGTTTTTTCAAATTTAATTTTCACTAGGGAAACAGCATTATGGTGATACAAAAAGACTTTCATGCGTAAAGCTCCAAGGTCTCAGGTTCAATCCCCAGTGCCACCATAAGCCAGTCTGAGCCGTGCTCTTGACAATCTCTCTTGCTCTTTCTCTTTCTCTCTCTGTTATCTCTTTCATTAAAATTATATATTCATTTTAGCCAAAGGCTCAATGAATGGAGCAGTTTAGTTTGCTGTTATGTTAACTGACTGATGCTATTTTTTTTTATTTAAGAAAGAAGACATTAATAAAACCGTAGGATAGGAGGGGTACAACTCCACACAATTCCCACCACCTGATCTCCATATCCCATCCCATCCCCTGATAGCTTTCCCATTCTCTATACCTCTGGGAGTATGGACCCAGAGTCGTTGTGGGTTGCAGAAGGTGGAAGGTCTAGCTTCTGTAATTGCTTCCCCACTGAACATGGGCATTGACTGGTTGATCCATACTCCCCTGACTGATGTTATTTAAGGTAAAGAGAGACCCAATGACTTGAGACATTATACATAATGATGAAATTTAATTGTTGTTTCAGACCAAGAAAATTCACAAGTGGAAGGGAATGTTGATAACAAACATGCTTACACAACACATACAAACTGAGTCAGAGGATCACCCTAAGTTAAGAAAAGTAGTTGTGGGGGAGTTTGGCGGTAGCACAGTGGGTTAGGCACAGGTGGCGCCAAGCACAAGGACCAACATAAGGATCCTGGTTCGATCCCCCGGCTCCCCACCTTCAGGGGAGTTGCTTCACAAGTGGTGAAGCAGGTCTGCAGGTGTCTATCTTTCTCTCCCCCTCTCTATCTTCCCCTCCTCTCTCCATTTCTCTCTGTCCTATCCAACAACGACGACATCAATAACAACAACAATAGTAACTGCAACAATAAAAAACAACAAGGGCAACAAAAGGGAATACATGAATAAATAAATATAAGAAAAAGAAGAAAGAAAAGTGGTTCAAGATCCCAGACCCTACCTATAGGAGGGAAGTTTCATGAGTAGTGAAATAGTGCTGCAAGCCTTTCTCCCACACTTGCTCTTTGCCCTTCCCTTTCAATTTCTCTGTCTCTATCAATAAGAGAAGAGAAAGAAGGAATGAAGGGAGAAAGGGAGGAAGGGAGGGAGGAAGGAAGGCACGGGGGGGAGAAAGAATGAAGGAAGGAAGGAAGGAAGGAGGGAAGGAAGGAAGGAAGGAAGGAAGGAAGGAAGGAAGGAAGGGGAAAAACAATGACTGCAAGGAGCAGTGGACTCATTGTACAGGCATTAAGCCCCAGAAAGAACCCTTGTGACAATAAAAATAAACATTAAAAAGGGAAATAAATGGCTAAATAAGTAAAGAATAGTGTTGTATAACCATTAACCAGAGCCTGAAACACAAATTTGATGAACTAAAGACTCTTGATCTATTATTAACTGTGTGGTCATAGATTAGTTACTTTACATCTCTGTGTCCTATAGTCATCATCAGTGAAGATTTCTATTATAGCACCATTCTACTAGATAGCAGTGGCTTCTGTTAGTTGACTTCTGCATGACTCATACACAGGGGGAAATATGGGTATCCCTCTGCATCTGTAGGTTCTGTGCCTACAGATGGCACAAAATCCACAGTGAAGTGAACACTGGCAGTTCATATCTACGTCTTTCAAGGGTCCATGTGGTCTATTTCCAGAATCTCTATTCTAGTCCAGGGAGTCTGAGTGTATTTTCTGGACAATGCGATGCTGTTTGAGGTTATTTTTGACTGTGTGTTCAAGTATATTGGGCATTAAAAGTAGATAGGTCATTAATGCACAATTCAATGAATTATCACAACGAGGACACACTGTATTATCAGCTTCTAAATGAAGACACAGCACCTAGCTCTTTCCAGCATCCATAGCCTCTTAGCTTAGACACCACCCTGACTTACAGAGGCTTCTTTTGCTCAGCATTACTCTTGTAGGTACCCCTGCAATAATACTCATTCTCACTGCTGCTTGCTGTTTGGTATAATTGACCATGGGTATCTACCTTATTTTCACTTTTAACTATTACAGTGATGTTTCTGTGGACATTCTGGGACAATTATCTTGGAAAACATATGTGTGCATACTTATTAAGCATGTACCTAAGAATGGGTTCATTTAGATCATAAAAAATGCACACATTTGACCCCAATAGACATCTCTGAAGAGAAGATTTACACTTGGTCTATAGAACGCACTTGAACATATGGATTAATGAAAGCTTCCAGATGTTGGATAAGCAGCCAAGTCAGAGGACTTCTGTTGGAGAATTCTAAGAGCCTCACCTGACTGATTTTGCCTATTCCATATGGTTTATCCAGAAATTGTTTAAATTATAAAAAAAAATTTTTTTAAATGGTTGGCAGAGTACCAGACAACCGATCATTGATACACACCATAAGAAACAAAAAAGGAAGGCTGTGTGCTAATTATAGTGGAGAACTCCTTACAAAGAAGAATAAGAAGAAGAAGAAGAAGAAGGAGAAGGAGAAGGAGAAGGAGAAGGAGAAGGAGAAGGAGAAGGAGAAGAAGAAGAAAAAGAAAGAACAATAAAATAAGGGACAGGAAGTCATCTTTTGATACATACACATCACAACCACTACTATCATTATTACCATCATTACCACCTTCATCACCTCTGTCACCTCCATCATCACTAACACCTCCAATACCACCACCACCATTACCTCCATCACCACCACCACCATTACCTCCATCACCACCACCACTACCTCTATCACCATCACCACTACCTTTATCACCTTCATTACCATTACTATTATCTCCATCACCACCATCATCTCCATTTCTATCACCATCATCAACATCACCACCACCATCTCTTCTTTTTTAAAGATTTTATTTATTTACTCATGAGAAATGTAGAAGGAGAAAGAGAAAAAATCAGACATCACTCTGGTGCATGTGTTGCCTGGGATTGGACTCAGGACTTCATGCTTGGAGTCCAAAGCTTTATTCACTGCACCACTGCCTGGACCATGCCACAACCATGTCCATCACCACCACTATTACCTTCATCACCATCACCATTACTATTACCTTGGTCATCATCATTGTCATTACCATTACCATCATCTCCATCACCACCGCTATCACCTCTACTACCTTCATCATCATTACCTTCATCATCATTACCTTCATCATCATCACCACCACCAGTTAAGAAATAATCCTTAAAATAGGACCAGATCATGTATTTCTTGATTTTCAGAATCCTCCATCCACTCTTAATCATATTTGGTTACCTATTTAGGGCTGTCCCCTCAGATCCTTAAAGATATGACTTCATAGGCAGGATCAAATTCTCTCATGAGTTCAAGCCTTTTGCCTGCTATCTCAAGATGTTCTCAGATGCTCTTGGATTAGTAATCAGGGACCATCAGGCTCTACTGCAGACCTCAGAAGGGAATAATTTGTTGGTATTATTGTCTGGAAGGACACAAAAGATCCAAGAACAGATACACAATCATTGATTTTTTTTTTTTTTTTAAATTGCATTAGGCTGCACTCTCTGTGACATAGCAACCAGCCTGTGTGCACATGGTTGGACAGTCACATGGGTATTGTAGCCAGGAGACTTAAGACACAGCTCAGAAAAATGAGGGAAGATGAGGAAGGTCAGCCAATGCTCAAGCCCCGTGCAATTTGATTTGGCGGTGATGCTTATGTTTCTAGGAATCCACTTCTTCCATTTGGCAACACCTGGGGACCCATGTGTTTCTCTGAAGGGAATTAGCTAGCAGAAAGAAGGCCTCTTCCTTTAACTTAAGGAAAAGGGAAAGTGGTATACAGAAGCTCCTGCCCCAACTCTCTCTCTCTCTCTCCTCCTTCCCATCCCCCTTCAGTCTGAGTGGAAGAATAGGTATCTCTTATTACAGAGATTAATAAAATGTTTGGTCTGAAGTAAGATGCACAGATGACACTGATTTTTTTTTTTTTGGAACCAAGAAATCCTGTTCTTTCTTCATTTCAGTGCTAAAATATGTAGAACATATTTAGATTCTCAGGAGCACATTTTGATATTTGATGACAAACACTCATTCCATGTTTATTCTAGATCAAACAGCATTCAAGAGCTCCTTCAAGCTAGGTTACTTCTCTGTCCCTGCTCTAGTCCACCTCCCACTCAATAAGCTTTCTGAGATTCATTGACACCTTTTCCTAAACATGTTACAGTTTTTTGTTTGCTTGGGGACCTGCTTGTGCCATCCCCTTTTAGTCAGAATGACTTTGTCCCTTCTGCTCAGGCACCATTTTTATTTCCCATTTTCACTTTTCAGAAGCCAGCTCAGAAGCTGCTGCTTCTTTTAGGAAACCTGCCTGGGATCTTCCTACAGTGCTACAAGGTATTTGTTGCTCTTTACCTCAATAATATGCCCCTCAACTTCTGTTAGTATGTTTCTAATTCTACTTCTAAAAATCTTTTCTGTTTCATTTGGTTTAAATCCCCCCTGCTTAACACTGCATTCTATTTACATAACCATTGTATTCTATTTACATAACCACTATTAACAAGCACCACCCTCCCTCCAGGGCATTGGTGGTTCAGTGGTAGAATTCTTGCCTGCTCCGCCCCCTCTCCTTGTCATACCCTGATTTTCACCAGTCACTTTTCTCTCCACCCTCTCTATGTCACGTCCTGTTTCCACCCTACTTGGCAAGTATATATAAAGACAGCATTGTGAATTTTAGGGTACTTTAGTTTAGTTTAGCTTAGCTTGGTATAGATTGCACTGCGTCCTGCATGAATAAAGAGATACTGCGTACAACCCAGCCATGAGTCCCGGGTCATCTGTTACCAGCCCGTGAAGCCATCCCAGCAAAAACAACAAACTTCCATTTATAACAGACTTCATTTGGCCTCAGCTTGTGGTGCACAAATTTGTTAGTCCCTTCTTGTGGTATAAGGTTCTGTCTCACTTTGGTTTTACTTACTTGTTTATTTTGTTATCAGGGCTTTGCACCTGCACAATTTCACCACTCCTGGTAGACTTTTTCTCCGCTCCTCTGAATGTGGGAAGAGAGGAAATGAGAGAGAGAGAGAGAGAGAGAGAGAGAGAGAGAGAGAGAGAGAGAAGAGAGAGAGAGAGAGAGAGAGAGATAGAAACAACAACAACAACAAAAAAAAAAACAGCAAAGAAACAAAAACTTGAGAAAGAGAAAAGGTGCCACATCACTCTTCCACCACTCATAGAAACTTCCCCTTTGTAAGGTGCTCTGATATGATGGCCTGGGACTCAAACCCTGTTCTCATGCATGGTAAAGTGTACAGGGTACCTAGTGAACCAACTCCCAGCCACCATAGCTTACATGTTTATTATTTATTTATTTATTTATTTATTTATGCCTCCAGGGTTACTACTGGGGCTCAGTACCTGCACTACGAATCCACTGCTCCTGGAGGTTATTTTTCCCTTTTGTTGCCCTTGTTGTTTATCGTTGTTGCTGCCATTGTTGTTGGATAGGACAGAGAGAAATCGAGAGAGGAGGGGAAGACAGAGATAGGAGAGAAAGTTGGACACCTGCAGACCTGCTTCACCACTTGTGAATCGACCCTTCCCCACCCACCCACCCCACCCCCCCGCAGGTGGGGAGCCGGGGCTCAAAACAGAATCCTTATGCAGTTCCTATGCTCCACACCATCTGCGCTTAACCCACTGTACTACTGCCCACCCCCCTGTTTATTTATTTTTGCCTACATGTTTAAACTTGAAATTTCCCATGGAACCAGGATAATGCCTGGGTCACAGGAAGTGCTATATTAACTTGAATTTTATTGATCTATGGGAAATAGGTGAAGGTTTTATAATATGAAGCTAATCACTGTAGAATGCCATAAAAAGGAGAAGAAGGAAGCAGGAGGGAAGGAAGAGGAGAGAGGGAGAGAAAGAGAAATGGAAAGAAAGGGAGAGAAAAAAGTGGGAAGAAGAAAAGTAAGGAGGGGGCCAGGTGGTGGTGCACCTAGCCGAGCACCCATGCTACCTGAAATAAAATGATACAAAGGACAGGCAGGTGGGTCCACTGTCCCTGCATTTCAGAAACCTAGGGGACTAGAAATGTAACCAATCAGGATGAAATTGAATTCACTTGTATTTTGGCTATCTGGATTGAGTGTGGAATGTGGCCAATCCACCCCATCCTTTGTTTAACCTGATTGGTGTACCTTGTAACCACCTTTTAACTAAAACTAAAACCACCCTGTAACCAATTAAGCACACCACACCCAGCTTGAAGGGTATGTAACTGCCTTTCTAAATCTGGCGAGAGATCTGGCATGGCAGGAGTCTGCTAGATTCTGCAGGTGTAATAAAGTATTTTCCTGCCCTCCAGGCTGTCTTGGCCTCAGACTAGTTCTTTGGATCTGCTACACCTTGAGCTGTAACACTTGAAGCTGTTATCACTCTTGACTTGTAACACTCAGAGCTGTAACACTTGGAGCTGCAGATATATTTTTTCCATAACACTACAATGCATGAAGACTTAGGTTCAAGTCCCTGGTCACTATCTGCAGGGAGAATTTTCATGAATGGTGGAGCAGTGATGCAGGTGTCTTTCTCTCTCTTCCCTCTCTATTTCTCTCTGTCTCTTGCTCTCTCTCAAAAAGAGAAAAGGGGGGTTGTTAAAGAGATAACTTAATAGTTATTCAAAAACTTTCCTGTCTGAGGTTTCAAAGTCCCATATTTAATTCCTTGCATCACTATAAGTCAGAGCCAAGCTGTTATCTCTCTTTCTCTGAATTTCTTTTTTTTTTTTCATGGAAGAAGAAAAGAATACTTTAATATTTATTTACCTTTACTTCACTGATCTATATTTTTTTTAATGAAAGAGAGATAAACAAAGCAAAAGATACACACAGAGATTGCCAAGAGCACTGCTCAGCTTGGGCTTCTGGTGGTGTTGGTCATTGAATCTAGGACCTTAAAGTCTAAGGTAGGGAAGTCTTTTGAAGAACCACTATGCAGTCTGCCCAACCATAAACTATATTTGAAGAAGAAGGAGGAGGAGGAAAAAGGAAGAAGAAAGAGGAGGAGGAGAAAGAGAAAGAAAGAAAGAAAGGAAGGAAGGAAGGAAGAAAAAAGGAAGAAAGAAGGAAATAAAGGAAGGAAGGAAGGAAAGAAAGGAAGGAAGGAAGGAAGGAAGGAAGGAAGGAAGGAAGGAAGGAAAAGAAAGAAAGGGAGAAAGAAAGAAAGAAAGAAAGAAAGAAAGAAAGAAAGAAAGAAAGAAAGAAAGAAAGAAAATGATAGTGAAGAAGAGTGGAGTCATGCAAGTGCTGAGGCCCAGTGAAAACTCTGGTGGTAAAAGAAAGAAGATAGGAGACAGTGAGTCAAGTGTTAGAGTATAGGACTGGCTTCCCTTTAAAAAAAAAAAATTTTTTTCTTTCAAGGTTAACAGTGGGGCTTAGTGCCAGTGCTACAAATCCTCTGCTCCTGGCAGTCATTTATTTTTTATTTTTTATTTATAAAATGGACATATTGAGCAGACTATAGGATAAGAGGGGTTCATTTCCACACAATTCCCACCCCCAGAACTCCATATCCAATACCTTTGATAGCTTCCTTATTCTTTATCCCTTTGGGAGTATGGATTCAGGATCATTGTGGGGTACATTAGGTGGAAGGTATGGCTTCTGTAATTGTTTTCCTGCTGAACATGGGTGTTGATGTGTCGATCCATACTCCCAACTTGTTTCTCTCTTTCTCTAGTGGGGCTGGGCTCTGGGGAGGTGGGGTTCTAGGACACATGGTGGGGTCATCTACCCAGGAAAGTCAGATTGGCATTATGATAGCATCTGGAACCTGGTGGCTGAAAAAGAGTTTAAGGTATAAAGCAGAACAAATTGTTGACTAATCATGAACCTAAAGGCAAGAATATTGCAGATGAAGATTTAGGGTCTCCATTTTGGAAAAATCTATTTTAGATATATTTCAAGAGGCCTATGACCCAACTAGTTTTTGCTTTCACCTGACATCTAATATGCAGGTGGACCCAGGTTATTGTCTGGAGAGATGGTGTCATAGTTGTAAAAAGGACTAGAAAGCTGGATCAGGGAAGAGAGTAGCTCCCAAATATGGGGAAAGTATATAAATATTGTTAACTGTAAACCCCATTGATTTAATCTGGGGACCCTATTCAGCACAGGAGCCTATGTAACCTCTGCATCCCTGTAGGTCTGAGCTCACATTCTGTGGTCACAACTAGGAACATTCCAGGCTGCACTAATTTCAGGACCCATCTTCCTTAGGTAGTAGGTAGAGTATGTTCTTCTGAGAATGGGGCTGTCCCTACCATTGTTGATCCACATTGAGGGCAAGGTCCTATAGGGGCCCACAAAGGGGGCCAGTGACAGTGGTGAGAGGGATCTGTTAGAAATCTAAGCTCATCACGTCTGTGTGGGAATTGCAGGACTCCCTGACTAGGGCCCCAGGTGATGGGATGGCTTGGTAGTCATCATTACCTGGCAGCCATTTTTTATTTTTTTAATTTTTTATTGGATAGGACATAAAGAAATTGAGAGGTGAGGGGGAGATAAAGAGGAAGAGAGACAGAGAGACACCTGAAGACCTGCTTCACTGTTTGTGAAGCAACCCCTCCTGCAGGTGGGGAGTTGGGGGCTCAAACTAGGATCCTTTCTTGGGTCCTTGTGCTTTGTACTATGTGTGCTTAACCCAGTGCACCACCGCCTAGTCCCAGGACTGACTTTATTTTCAAACTACTTTCATGACCCCTAGGCTTTGACCAGAGAATTTGTTTCATCTGCATCTGTCATTTTTTATTCTAGCAATCCCCAGGATGACTTAGTGGCCTCTGGCAGCTCTGGGAATGAGGAGAATGAGCCTCCTTATGGCTGGACCAGAGAGAGATGAAGATAGAGATGACAACCTCCCCTGCCCCCCACCAGATGCAGGGAGGGGGAAAGACAAGACACACATCTTTCCTAGCATCAGAGAACACACTGTGGAGAACTAACGCAATGGATTTAATTGAACTGAGCTTTTTCTTGTGTTGATTGAGCCCCAGAGGAAGCTGGCTTCTCTTCCTACTGAATAATGATCTTCTTTGCAGCAACAGCTGTGGCTCACCCCCAGCCCCATGTGCAAAGCTGAGCACATGGAGTAGAACCCAGCCTCCTTCTCCACTTCCCCCTCCCATATACACACCCTGGAATATTCCATGGCCTCAATCCAAGCAGTTTTATTCTGAAGAAGGATTAGGGCAATAGGGAGAAATTTTCCACTGTATCTGAGTAAATCATAATCAGAGAGGGTCAGAGGCAGCTAAATGGCTTGGTGCTGGCTTCATCCCTTGCAGGCATACTAGAGTCTCTGCTTTTTTTTTCTTTTTTCTTTTTCTTTTTCTTTTCTTTTCTTTTTTTTTTTTTTTTTTGAGAGGGGTTTCACTGAGTTTTGACCAAAATGATTGATTTCTTCATTCATCCAGATTTATTTTCTTTTTGGCCTATGGAGTTAGCTATTTAAAATCTTCCTATACACCCCTGCCCAACACAGCATTTGTCTAAAGGGCATCTGTCATTCACATCTCTTTCACTTCCTGAAACCCTCTTCCCTTTGTCTTAGGGTTCCCATGACTGTGCTGAATTGAAAGACGGAGGGAGCCTGAGCTCTGTTTGATCCTACTAAAAGCCTCTTTTATCTGCCCTGCCCACCCAAACTTGAAGAGGAAAGGACCCATTTGGAAACTTATTACCACAATCAGAGGATGATAACAATTGTGCTTGCTTTCTTTTTTCTTTTTTACTTCTGTCAGTTATCATCTGGCATGTGTGTGATCTCACCACTCCAGAGATGGGGAGGGTGGGTAGGAGAGGCACCAAAGCACTGAAACTTCCTCTGGTTTCTGCCATGACACCTTCCACTGGAGCCAGAGCTTATATTTGGCATGGCAAGGCATGCCAAATAGCTCACCTACTTGGTGAGCTGTCTCTCCAGCATCCATGACTTTTCTTTCTAGTTTTAGATTTTATGTATTTTTTTTTCATGGAGAGGGGGAGAACCAGAACCTTACTCTCATGCATGTGGTGGCAGGGGTGGAAATCAAGGCCTTTTGTGTATGTAAGTCATATGTTCTTTCACTGAGTCACTTCCCCAACCATGTAACACTTTATCTTTCTGAGTCCCTTCCCCTCCCCCATCAGATTCAGAAGGTCCTGAATAGATGAATATGATCAAGTACTAGCTCTTTGGGGACTGTGACAGTCTCCTGTGACTTGGGGCGGGGGGATGGATTTGAGAAGCAGGAGACACGGCCAGTGAATATTAGGGACACTTGCTCTCAGGATCAATCACAATGCACTGCTTCCTTACTTAGCTCTCTGGAGATCAATAGCAAGACCACAGCCCAGCAGAATTGGCTGCACCTGCTTCTGCTTATAAAGATCAACAGGATTATAAGGTAACTTGGCTCAGTATAATACACACACCACCACCACCACTACCACCACAACCACCACCAACAACAACAATAATAACAACAGGCAAGGTTCCCTCTGCCTGCCAGACCCCCTCTGAAGATTCTTTTAGGAAGTTAGAAGTATAAAGTCTGGGGCCAGGTGATGGTGTGCCAGGTAGAGCACACATGTTACCATGCACAAGGATCCAGGTTAAAGCCCTTAGTCCCCACCTGCTGGAGTGAAATTTCATGAAAAGTAAAGCAGTTCTGCAGTTCTCTCTTGATTTCTCGCTCCCTATCTCCACCTTTCCTCTTAACTTCTCTCTGTCTTATCAAATATAAGAGAAAGAAAGAGGGGGAGGAGCAAATGACTGCCAGCAGCAATGGAGGAGTGCTGGAAAACCTGAATTTGGGAGACCAGTAGGGACAGGCCTTAGGATCTTTCCATCTCTGGGACCCGAGATCCTCATACTTCCTCCCAGAGCAAAGCCCTTCATAAGTCTTATCTCTTTTTGATTTCAGAGGATGAGGTCAACAGGAGCATCATCAGGGCATGACTCCCTGAAGTTGCCCTCTGGCTTCCAGATTCTATTTTAGCTCATTAGCTTTACCTTTGCAGAAGAATTTCTGTAAATGGTTCAGGCCACCCTTTCTCTCACCCCAGAGCCACACCAAACAGCCTGTCATGGGGGCTGAGTTTCACTGTGACACCCAGAAATTCGCATCTATTTCATGCCAAGTGAGGAGACTAAGATGACAGACCTGCTTCTACTCTCCCCATCACCAAACCCACACCCACTTGGTGAGAGGAAGAGGGGGAGGGGGAGGAAAGCTAAATTGATCTGTGTTGCCATGGAAACTGAGAAAGCAGTTTCTGGAAATGTAATAATAATTGCTGTCATCTGAAAGGGCAACTTTCTGCTTTAGTATCCTCCCATATGTCTGCATTAGGTAGGTTTTAGCAAGTGGGTGTCAAAAGGCATTTGCATGCAAATTGCTAAAAAAAAAAAAAAGATGACACTGACACAGAGGATTGAAGGAGGCTGCAGAGGGTGGGCAGGCTGGCTCAGGGAGAATTTTTCCATAGTTGCTGCTTCTGTTCCTCCTCCTCTTTCTCCTAGTCCTCCTCTTCTTAAGTGTCACTAGGGTTATTACTGGGGTTTGAGGAATCCACCTTCCCAGTGAGAATATGCGATGAGAATGGGGAGGTAGGGAGAGGAGAGAAACCATCTGCAGTCCTGCACTACCACTCATGAAGCATCCCAACTATAAGTGGGGAGTGGGGGCTTGAGACCAGATCCTTCAGCATGCACTCTACTAGGTGTGCCACTGCCTAGCACCCCCTCAAACTCTGCCTCTGGCCTAAATTCTCTGGATAATGGGGTAAAACTCAGGAGAAGGCTCTGCCTGGAGATCTCAGTGCTGACTCTTTCTCTAAATGCCCATATCAGAATCCAGACCAGACCAGGAGTGCACGTGTACAGGGACTTCAAGAATCAAGTGTGAGTGTGTGTACTTAACAAACACTCTGCACCTTATGAGCATCTCCCAATGAAGTGTATCTGCTTTAGAGGAGAGTGTTGGGAAGGGGTTGAGCATGGCTTCAAAGCTCTCAGAACTGAGGGAGTAACACTCACAAAGCTCAAAGATGGCCTTGGTGCAGGGGGCCTCAGCTCATCTTTTGCTGGTGATGTGTGGCCTAGGGCCAGGTAGCTTTTGCAGAGCCTGGAAGATGTAGTCAGGGAGATGGCACAGTAGGAGGGTGTAAGACTTTTAGGCAAAAGGCTGTGACTTCAATCTCCAGTGCCATAAATGTGAGAGTCTAATTTAGTTTTTGCCTGATGTTTCTGCCTTCCATAAAGAAATAAGGAACTGGGATCAGATAGTACACACATTACAATGCACAGGGACTTGTGTTTAAGTCCCCAATCCACACCTGGCAGAGGGAAGCTTCATATGTGATGGGACAGTGCAGCTGGGGGGGGTATCTATTTCTCTCTCTTTCTCCCTCTCTAGCTTGCTCTGTTTTTCACCTCTATCAAAAAGAAAGAATTAAAAAATGACCTGGGAATGATGGGATCATGAAGGCACCAAACCCTAGTGATAACCCTGGTAGAAAACAAAACAAAACGAACAAACAAAACAAGAAAAGGACATAGACCTGCTTCTGAGGACACAAAATGCCTTAAAAATATTGTCATTTTCTGTAGTTCTCAAAGTCTGGTGTGAACTTAACATTCTTCATTTTCACTGTCCAATTCCTCACACAGATTTCTGTACTGTGCATTCCAATGGTCACCAGGGAATCTTCTGGAACAAGGAATTTCCTGGAAGAGGGATGTCCACTCATCTCTGATAGAAGATGGCTGATTGTGTCAGAATTGGAGAATTACCCTTCTATCAGGATTTTTTTTTCTTTCATTCATTCATTCTTTCTTTCTTTTTCTGGATCCTAATACTAATTTAGCAGAACACACCAAGGGCTAATTATCTTAAGCACTTCATCCAAACATACATACATTTAAAATATATATCTTATGAGAAAGATAGAAAACCAGAATATTACTCTGGCACATGTGATGCCAGAAATTGAATTCAGGACCCCATGCTTGAGAGTCCAATGCTCTAAACATTGCACTACCCCCTGGGCCACTGAAACATCCAACTTGAAAATTATTTGACTGCCAATTTTGTAGAAAACATGTTGTTTCCAAGTAAGCCTATTGGGACGTAGTCTCATTATTCTTCCAAAACTAGGGTTTGTACAATCCAGGTCTTTAAATTGAAACAATCTCCCAAAAGTTCTGCTTGAGGCTTGTGCAACAATAGAACTGACTTCCCATGGATGAGGAGAGAGCAAAAGGGACTTAGTGACCTGGCACCAAGGGACATTCATTTTCAGCCATAGGGACAGTTGGCCAGGCACAGAACATAGTTTCTAAGTGGGTACTGCTGTGCTGGCTGCTTTAAGGGCTGTCATTTACATTGGAAAGATTAGTGCTTTCTTCACAGAGAGAAGCTTTTGTTTTTGCAGGAGCACAGCTCTCTCATTAGCCTTGATGGTGCTCTGGTTCCAGCTGATCTTCAAAAGTAGTGGATTTAGGTAGATATTAAAGGATTTCTGGAGCACAACATGACTTGGCTAACACAACAAAGAGGAGTCTTCAGTAGACTACATCAACTGGAAGTGGATTAGTCTTTTAAAAAAGATTTCTTTTGTTTGTTTATTTATGACAGAGAGGAAGAAGAGCAGAGAAAGAACCAGAACATCACTCTGGCACATTCAATGCCAGTGATTGAACTCAGGACCTCACCTTGTGAGTCCAGTGCTTTATCCACTTTGCCACTTCCTGAGATGTATGAAGTGGTCTTTATACAGCGGATTCTAAGCCAGTGCTCCTGTGTACTAAAGGATGTTGGGTGTGCCAGGCAATATCTCAGGCAAGACCTCTTCCTAGTCAGACTGGCCAGCTGAATGGCCTCACTTATAAACTTCCTTCAGCTAGACAGAGAAATATTTACTGTGATTACCCAGGTCTATACTTCCTTTGCCTTTTGTATATTATGGGGTACACTTATTGCATTTCTTCTTTGTAGCACTACTGGGGGATAAAATGAGGTAGCTTTGGAGTCCTTGGTCTATGGTAGACGGATAATAAATAAAAATGGGGAGCTGTGCGGTAGCGCAGCAGGTTAAGTGCATGTAGTGTGAAGCGCAAGCACCAACCTAAGGATCCTGGCTCTAGCCCCTGGCTCCCCACCTGCAGGGGAGTCACAGTGAAGCAGGTCTGCAGGTCTCTGTCTTTCTCTCCCACTCTCTGTCTTCGCTTCCTCTCTCCATTTCTCACTGTCCTATCTAACAATGACTGCATCAATAACAACAACTACAGCAACAATAAAAAGGGCAATAAAAGGGGAAATAAATAAATAAATATTAAAAATAAAATAAATTAAATTAAAATAATTTTTAATTGTGTGTCTGATCTCCTTAAAAGTGGAATGTGTGGCTGGGGAGAGAACATCATGACTATTTAAATGACTTTCATGCCAGATTCAACCCCAGTACCACCATAAGCCAGAGCTGAGCCTCTTTCAGAGCTCTGCCTTAGCGTTTTGTGCCTCTGTTTTCCTCTTCATTTCTTTCCATCTCTCTCTCTCCTTACCTTCCTCCTTCCACCCACCCCTATTTCATTAAAATAAATGAATAAAATATTCATAAAATTTCTTTATTAGGGGTTTAATGTTTTACATTCCACAGTAAATATAATAGTTTGTACATGCATAACATTTCTCAGTTTTCCACATAACAATACAACCCCCACCAGGTCCTCTGTCATACTTTTCCGGGACCTGTACTCCCCCTACCCCCCAACATCAAAGAGTCCTTTAATTTGGTGCAATACACCAACTCCAGTTAAGGTTCTACTTGTGTTTTCTCATCTTGTTTTTCAACTTCTGCTTGTGAGTGAGATCATACCATATTCATCCTTCTGTTTCTGACTTATTTCACTTAACATAATTTTTTCAAGCTCCATCCAAGATGGACTGAAAACAGTGAAATCACTATTTTTAATAGCTGAGTAGTATTCCATCGTGTATATATATACCACAACTTGCTCAGCCACTCATCTGTGTTGGACACCTGGCCTGCTTCCAGGTTTTAGCTATTAGAAATTGTGCTGCTATGAACATGGGTATACACAAATCTTTTTGGATGGGTGTATTGGGTTCCTTAGGATATATTTCCAAGAGAGAAATTGCAGGATCATAGGGTAGGTCTATTTCTAGGCTTCTGAGAGTTCTCCAGACTGCTCTCCACAGAGGTTAGCACAATTTACATTTCCACCAGCAGTGCAGGAGGGTTCCTTTGACCCCACAACCTCTCCAGCATTTGTTGTTGCTATCTTTTCTGATGTATGACAGTCTCACAGGAGTGAAGTGGTATTTCATTGTTGTCTTTATTTGCATTTCTCTAACAATCAATGACTTGGAGCATTTTTTTCATGTGTTTCTTGGCCTTTTGGATCTTTTCTGTGGTGAATATTCTGTCCATGTCCTCCCCCCATTTTCGGATGGGGTCATTTTTTTTCTTGTTGAGTTTGGCAAGCTCTTTATATATTTTGGTTATTAACTCTTGTCTTATGTATGGCATGTAAAGATATTCTCCCATTATGTGAGGGGTCTCTTTGTTTAGGTATTGGTTTCTTTTGTTGTGCACAAGCTTTTTAATTTGATGTAGTCCCATTAGTTTATACTTGCCTTAATCTTCTTTGTAATTGGATTCATTTCATTGAAGATGTCTTTAAAATTTATATGGAAAAGAGTTCTGCCAATATTTTCCTCTAAGTATCTGATAGTTTCTGGTCTAACACCCAAGTCCTTGAACCACTTTAAATTTACTTTTGTATTTGGTGTTTCAATTTCATTGGCTATGATTGGCCTGTTCATATTTTCTAGTTCCTCTTTATTTAATTTTGGAAGTCCATAGGTATTTAGGAAATCATCAGTTTCTGCCTTGTTCTCTAACTTGGTGGCATATAGTTGTTCATACAAGCCTCGCATGATATGTTGAATTTCTGTGGTGTCTGTTGTGATATCTCCTCTTTAATGTACTATCTGATTTATCTGGATCATCTCCCTTTTTTGTTTTGTGAGTCTGGCTAAAGGTTTGTCGATTTTGTTCACTATTTTGAAGAACCAACATTTACTTTCGTTGATCTTTTGTATGTTTTTTTCTTATTTTCAATGTTACTGATTTCTGCCCTAACTTTAATGATTTCTGTCCTTCTGGTTGCTTTAGGGTTCCTTTGTTCTTCTTCTACTAGGCCTTTAAGAAGTGCAATCAGGCTGTTTATTTGTGCTTTTTCTTGTTTCCTAATGTGTGCTTGTATGCCTATGAACTTCCCTCTCAGTACTGCCTTAGCTGTGTCCCAAATATTTTGATAGCTTGTGTCTTCATTTTTATTGAACTTTCGAAACATTTTGATTTCTTCCTTGATTTCCTCTTTGACCCATTAGTTGTTAAGTAGTGTACTATTGAGCTTCTATATTTTGTGACTATTAATAATTTTTTGTTGATTGTTAAGTGTTAGTTTAATTCCATTGTGGTCTGAGAAGATGCTTGGGATGATTTTAATGCTCTTGAATTTGCTGATGCTGGCTTTGTAGCCTAACATATGACCAATCTTGAGAATGAACCACGTGAAGTTGAGTAGAATGTGTATTGCCGTTTCTTGGGGTGAATGACTCTGAAAATGTCCAATAGTTCTAGTTTATCTATCTCTTCATTTAGCTCCGTCATGTCTTTATTGATTTTCTGCCTGGATGATCTGCCAAGTTGAGTGAGTGGGGTGTTGAAGCACCTACTATTTCTGTGTTGCTTTTAATATATTGCTGTAGCTCTTTCAGTAGATGTTTGATGTATTTAGATGTCTTCTTATTGGGTGCATAGATGTTAATAATTGTTAAGTCCTCTTGGTTGACTCTGAGCACTAAGTAATGTCCACCCCTATCTTTTTTTATTTTATTTATTTTTAAGTCTTTAGTGTCAGATATGAGAACAGCTGTTCCTGCCCTTTTTTGTGGGAATTGCTTGTATGATAGTTCTTCATCCTTTTACTTTGAGTCTGTGTTTGTCTTGTCGAGTTAGGTGGGTTTTCTGTAGACAGCATATTGTTGGCTTGTGTTTTATAATCCATCCTGCTACTCTGTTCCTTTTAATAGGTGAATTCAGGCCATTGACATTTATTTATATCATAGATTGAAGATATTTTATCACCATTCTTGTAGATCTTTAGAGTGTTCTGATATATAGCCTATTTATGGTGGTCTGACTGTCTATAGGAGACCTTTCAGAACTTCTTTCAGGGCAGGCTTGATGATAGTTGATTCTTTCAACTGTTGCTTGTCTGAGAAGGTTTTTATGCCTCCATCTAGTCTGAATGACAGTCTAGCAGGATACAATAGTCTTAGTTGAAAGCCTTTCTCATTGATCACTTGATAGATATCTTGCTATTCTCTTCTAGCCTGTAGTGTTTTTGTGCAGAAGTTTGCTGCTAATCTTATGGGTTTTCCTCTGTAAGTGACTCTTTGTTTTTCTTTTGCAGCCTTCAGGATCCTTCCTTTATCCTCATTCCTTTCCATTCTAAATATGATGAATCTTTAAGTCTGGTTTAATTATGGGCTTCTTGAGCCTTTATAGCTTTTATGTTGTCTAGACTAGAGAAGTTCTCAGCTATTATGTCGTGAAAAATGCCTTCTTCCCCTCCCTCTCTTTCTTCCTCTAGTAAGCCAACAATGCATACATTATTTCTTTTGAAGTCATCCTATATGTCTCTGTTGTTGTTTTCAGTATCTCTTAATCTCTTTTTGAGATCTCTTACTTCTTTTTTAGTTGACTCTAATTTGTCCTCGATCTTGTTAATTCTGTCTTCAGCCTCATTGATTCTATTCTCTCTCCCCTCTACTGTTTTCGGGAGATCGTCTATTTTGTTACCCTTTTCTGATACTATTTTAGCTTGTTCAGCTAGTTGTATTCTTAGCTCAGCTATTTGAGCTTTCAGCTCTCTAATAACCTTGAGATAATTAGTGTTTTCTTCCAGAGTTTCATTTGTTGTTTCTGCATTTCTGATTTTCTTTCAAAATCTTTACTCACTCTTGTGACTATTTCCTTAACTAGAGTTTGGATGTTGACCTCATTATTCTGTGCTTAAACCTATGGGGTCCTTTTAGCTGGACTTTTACCCTGGTTCATTGCTCTAATAGTTCTTGTTGTTTTAACCAACCTATATAGTATGTTATGAGGTCCCTCTCTCAGTAATTTTCAAATTACTGATTACTCTTGCCTGGATTGACTTGTGTCTAAGTAAGGTACTTAAAGAGTTCATAGTTGTGGAAATTAACAGTTGTTTAAATATTATTTCAATCCTTGAGTTGGAGCACAGTGGCTGTTACAGCCTCTTTTGTCCTTTTTCTTCCTGGTAGGCTATGGCAGCCTGAGGTCTTTTAAACTATAAGTAGGCTTCTTAGCTTAATCACTCACTCCTGACCAAGAGATAAAGCAGGGTGTGGGAGAGATAGCACAGTGGTTATGCAAAGAGACTCCCATACCCCAAGGATCCAAAGCTCCGGGGTCAATTCAGCCTCCCTGCCTAGCCAGGCAGCACTTATGGTCTTTGGGAGCCTCCAAATAATCTCATTTATAGTCTGTAGGCACCAAGGCAATCATTTACCATGTTCTCATCAGGAGAACAACAAGGAAAGGCTCCCACATTACAGCCCCACTGCTAGGCCACTGAGGTGTAGATCTTCTCCTGAGTTTCCTAGTCTGTTCCCCAGTGTCAACACAGGGCCTCCCCCACAACTGCTCCAGCCTCTGAGGGCAGTAGCAATGGAGACTCACAGTTGCATTTAGTGAGCCTTAGTGGAGTTGTCTCCTACCTTCAGCAGTCTTTTTGTTGGTAAAACAGACTAGAGGTGGTGCCTCAACCAGTAAACAGCTTCTCAATCTCTCCTTAGGTTTGTCTCTGTCCACGAGCCACACGTGTTTGCACTCTCTGATGTGATTTGATGAATTCCTGAAGTCGTTCTAGTCTTGTCTTGTTGTGATCTCAGTTAATCTCCTTTGGCATTCCTAGTTGACCCGGGAGAGGAGAGGAGAGAAACACAGCTGCTGCTGCTTCATAGCCCAGCCTTCAGAAGTCTGAATAAAATATTTTTAAGTTTAGTGTGTGTTGCATCTTAACTACTTAAAAACAAAGTCTCTGTGTGTGCGTGTGTTTATGAAACATGTGGTTTGTGTAATGTGCATGTAGCTTGAGTGGCTCGTGTATAATATATATGGTATGTTTGTGTGTATGCAGTGTATTGTGACATGTGTGGTTTGTATGAGATGCATTGACATGCATGGTATGTGTGTTATGTACATGCTGTGCTTGTATGTATTCTATTTGTGCGGGGTGTATGTATGTGTGTTGTTTATGTGGGGTGTATGTATGTGCATGTGTTGATGTGTGCATAAAACTCAATACTCGCCTTAGGGTCAACATTTAGCTAGGTGGAGGCAGTGAATCATGAAATTACCTTAGGCCATTGCAGGCTCTTTCCTGCTCTATTTTCAGATGATCAACTGATCTGAAAAGGTAGCTCAGGGATTCTAGTGGCATTTCTCTCACTCTCTAATTTTGTTGCAGTCCTCCTCATCGTCACCTGGGTTTGCTTCTCACCTTAAATCAGGTGAGAAGATTTCTCACCTTAAATCAGCCTCTTAGAGAAATGTAGGTTAAGAGCACTGTCACATGCTGATCACACCTGATTCCATCTAGCCCAGTCCCATTCTCACAATTTAGGTCTATTTCTAGGAGTATAACAGTTTCAGAATGTTCAAGGCCTAGGGACAAAGTATCCTGTAGCTGCCCCACTAATGAGATAAGTTTCACCATGAAGAGACAGTTACAGAATAACACTGCTGCGAATCAGAGTTCTACCCACAGAAAGAAAATTCTGTGAGGAACCAAGGAACCATACTCCTTGCTCTCCTTCACTATGACCAGCCATTGGAGAGCTAGCTATAACATCTCTTGCCCTGTAGCTGGACAAGTGGTGTACCTAGTATGCTAGCATACACTGGTAGCACTTGCCACCAATTAAAGCCTTTTTTATGTAGGTTTTTTTAAACCTTCTGGAATCCATATGCTCCTCTCTCAGAGACTCAGAAACCGGAAGGCCCAGGGTTTATCACTGAAATTAGTGCCTGGTACTTTGCATCTCAATGACATCATGGATAAAGGGGACATGATCAGTGGCCAGGGAAAATAGCGTATTGATTTAGGCAACAGATTTTCATGCTAGAGGCTCCTAAGCCCCAGGCTCCATCCCTAGTACTACCATAAACTAAAGCTGAACTGTGCCACTTGGGTGGGGACAAGATGAAGCTTGGGGGTGAGGGGAGTAGAAGCATTCTATCTGGTGTTCTAGATGCTGCTGCTGATTTTCCCAGAGTACTGTTCAGATATGGTTTAAGGTGTTGCTAGGAATTATACCTGGCTCTTGGGAGTCACAGGCATGAACCATTTTTTGTATAACCATTATGCTAGCTCCCTAAGCCTAGCATTATATAATCAATTAAATCTATGTTTTGATTGAAGGTTGTCTTGAGGTTTATATGTAAAGTTCTGTACTTGTGACCAACTGGGCAGATTGATCTAAATGTTCAATTTCTCATTGGTATTCAAAATTCCCCAGTGATTCCTTTATTGATTTTTTTCACAGTTTTTTTATATGCTAAACAAAACCTAGAAAGTTCAAATATTACTTTTCAGTTATATTTTAGTTTGCCACCAGGGTGGTTGTTGGGGCTCAGTGCCTGAAGGACTTCACTATTCCCAGTAGCTATTTCTTTTCTTTCCTCTAACAGGTGAGAGACAGGAAAAGAGAGAGAGAGAGAGAGACTCTGAAGAAAATGCACCAGCAGCACTATTCCAACCTTTCTGGTTGTTTGATCCCTCTCTACTTAGTAAGCCACTGCTCATATCCATTACTTTTGGTCTTATGTAATGTTTCTTGTATCTCCTTTAATTTTGAACTTACCTCAACCCTTTTTTTGTTTATTCTACTTTAACAATGATTTATTGAATAATCAAGTTATTTGTCCTAGAGTTTACCATTTTATTATTTCTAGTGGCTTCAGCCTTTAATTTAACTCTGTTTTTTTTTTGTTGTTGTTGTTGTTGTTGTAGTTATTGATGTTGTCATTGTTGGATAGGACAGAGAGAAATGGAGAGAGGAGGGGAAGACAGAGAAGGGGAGAGAAAGATAGACACCTGAAGACCTACTTCACCACCTGTGAAGTGAATCCCCTGCAGGTGGAGAGCTAGGGGCTCAAAATGGGATCCTTACACCGGTCCTTGCACTTTGCGCCACTTGCGCTTAACCTGCTGTGCTACTGCCTGACTACCAACTTCTTTTTTTTTAAGTTTTCTTAAAACAATTGTTTTCTTTTCTTTATTTATTGGATAAAGACCATTAGAAATCAAGAAGCTAGGGGAGATAGAGAGGGAGAGAGAAACAGAGACACTTGTAACCCTGCTTCACCACTTGCAAAGCTTTTGTCTGCAGGTAGGGACCGGGGGCTTGAACCCAGGTCCTTGTGCACTGTAACATGTGCTCTAAACCAGGTGCTCCACCAGCCGGTCCCAACTCTATTATTCTAATGAGTGGATGCAGAAAATGATTTGGATTTAGTTTTTGAGAGGGTAAAATTACTTCTTATATGACACTGTATATGTCCAACTGTGTAGAATCAACATTGTGATGAGTCTAAGATCTTTGGGTCAGGTGTGATCAGCTTCATTCAGTCATTTCTCACTAACCATCTGCTTAATGAATTGAGATGTCACTGAATCAGGCCATTATTTCATCATGGTTTCATGACTTAGGAAGAAAATGTTGCTCTCCATATTGCTTATCTCTCATTGTGCCCCACCCCCACTCCACCCCTGTGTGTTTCTCTTTCCTGCATTGCATTGTTCTCTGGGACACTATCCTGTGTCTCCAATGCCCACAATCTTCTTGGCTCAAGATTGTGAAGATATCAATGAAGTTCCGACTCTCACAAGACTGGTTCCCCAACGGACATCTACTTCACATATTCTCTCAACTCCTCCTCCTCTCTCTCTCTCTCTTTCTCTCTCTCTCTCTCTCACACACACACACACACACACACACACACACACACACACACACACACACACACACACACTCATGTGTCCCAGACAAACAACCAACCAATTGTTTCTGTTTCAAAAAGGCTTTTCTAATAAGAGTGTCGTAATCAGGGAAAGCTTCATTCATATATAAGGCACATGGCTGGGAGAGACCAGGAACTTGTGGCAGAGCTGGAACACAAATCTTTATTCATGCGGACGTGCCAAAGTCGGGTGTGAGCACAGTGGGTTTAGACCACGTGGAGCTAGCAAAATGGCAGCCTCCCACCATGCACGCCAGACCTTTTCCAGGTCGGGATACAGAAGAAAACAGAGAGACAGCAGAAACTGAAATGACTTTTATAGGAGAATTCTGGAAGTGGCAAGTCTGGGCTGAACTGACTGGGAAAGGGGGTGGAGAAAACAAAGCACTCTGGGAAGGTAGAAAGCTTCCATAGCAACATTTCTAGGGTTTAAGCTGGTGGAACAGGTGATACCCTGAGGGGGTAATGTGGTGGTGGAAGAGTCATTTTTAAAGCAAGGGAGCAGATTGATATGTAAATAATAATACTCACATAGATATATGGTAGTTTTGGGGTCCTGCCTAACTCAACCACATCTGTACAACACTGAACAAAGAACTACTAAACCTAAATGTACCAATTATAGACAAAGAAATCGAAACAGTTATTAAGAATCTCCCCAACAACAAAAGTCCTGGACCAGATAGCTTCACAAACGAATTCTACAAAACCTTCCGGAAACAGTTAATACCCATACTTCTAAAACTTTTCCATAAGATCAAAGAAACAGGAACACTCCCTTCCACCTTCTATGAAGCCAATATCACCCTGATACCAAAAGCAGATAGGGACACAACAAAAAAGGAAAACTACAGACCAATGTCTGATGAACATAGATGCCAAAATATTAAACAACATCCTGGCCAACCGGATACAACAGCACATCAAAAAGATTGTTCATCATGACCAAGTGGGATTTATCCCAGGAATGCAAGGCTGGTTCATCATATGTAAGTCAATAGATGTCATTCACCACATCAATAGAAGCAAAACCAAAAACCACATATTATCTCAATAGATGCATAGAAAGCCTTTGACAAAATCCAACACCCATTTATGCTCAAAACACTACAAAAAATGGGAATAGATGGAAAGTTCCTCAAGATAGTGGAGTCTATATATAGCAAACGTACAGCCAACATCATACTCAGTGGACAGAAGCTGAAAGCATTCCATCTCAGATAGGGGACTAGGCAGGTTTGTCCACTATCACCATTACTCTTCAATATAGTATTGGAATTTCTTGCCATAGCAATCAGGCAAGAGAAAGAAATCAAAGGAATACAGATTGGAAGGGAAGAAATCAGGCTCTCACTATTTGCAGATGATATGATAGTATACATAGAAAAACCTAAAGAATCCAGCAGAAAACTACTGGAAGTTATTAGGCAATATAGCAAGGTGTCTGGTGGGTGGGATGGGACACAGTCTTCTGTTGGTGGAAATGGTTTTATGTACACTTCTATTAATTTTTAATCATATAAATCACTATTGAATTAATATGAGGGAGGAAAAATTTATTGTATGTCTCCAACTTTTTAAAACACAGACTGAGTCTTTTTAATACATAGGCTGAGTCTTTGATATGTTGACTCTCTCAAAAGCCTAGACCAGGGAGAACAGAACTGGTAGCACAGCTATATACAAGATGTTGGGTATCATACAGCAAATCCTAACAAAGGGACTTTTCAAAGTTAACCCAATTACCAAATAATGTGACGATAACAATAACTATCCATTGTCTTCTTGAACCCTAAAACAAAAGGAACCTCACATTTCCACTATAGAGCCTATATTTCCCCCAGTCCTGGAGCCTTAGGGTGGGACACTCTTTCTTGCATGCCAAATAATTCATACCAAATAATGTTGCATCTTCCTATCCCAACCTAATCAACGCAACAAGTGCCACCTCAGCATGCTTCACTTTAAGACTATGTCCAGAGACTTCAGGTGTGGAATGACAACCCTTCAGCTTCATTACTCAGGTGAGACCTTTCCTTTCATAGTATTCTCTAATTCCATTCCAGGCGGTTCTCTTCCTAACAAAGTCCCAAAACCTAGATATAGACCAGGCCCCATGAGATAGAGCATATGTTCACACGTATCCATAAACTAGGGCAAAATATATACCTGAAAGCAAAAGTACACAATAGTCTGTAGTGAGAACCCCCCAACACTTTATCTGCATTATTCTAGCCTTTAGTTCCATAATTGTTCAACAATTTGTTTGGCTTTGTATGCTAACTCTCTTTTCAGCCACCAGGTTCTAGATGCCAGCATGATGCTGACCAGACTTCCATGGATAGATGACCCCACCAATGTGTCCTGGAGCTCTGCTTCCCCAGAGACACACCCTACGAGGGAAAGAGAGAGGCAGACTGGAAGTATGGATCGACCAGTCAATACCCATGTTGAGCAGGGAAGCAATTACAGAAGCCAGACCTTCCACCTTCTGCAACCCACAATGACCTTGGGTCCATACACCCAGAGGGATAAAGAATAGGAAAGCTATCAGGGGAGGGGATGGGATACAGAGTTCTGGTGGTGGGAATTGTGTGGAGTTGTACCCCTCCTATCATCGGTTTCGTTAATTTATCCTTTTTAAATAAATAAATTACTTAAATAATAATAAGAAGAAGAAAGTCACATACATAAGGCACAAAATAGTGGACTCTGCTTTCTTTGGAAGAGTTCTTTCCCCATCCCACTATTTTATTCTTTAATTTATTGGCATAAACTTACTTTATAATGGTATGTAAGTTTAAGGTGTGCATCATTAAAAATCAATACCCCAGCTGATGAGACAGTATAATGATTCTGCAAAAGACTGTTCATGCCTAAGCCTCTGAAATCTTAGGTTCAATCCTCAGCACTACCATAAGCCATAGCTCAGCAGTGCTCTGGTACCCCCCCACCTCTGTGTGTGTGTGTGTGTGTGTGTGTGTGTGTGTTTCTTTCTGTACCTCTCACTAAAAAAGTATATATATGAAAAACATCAACATTTGTATATATTTTTCCAAGTTTCCCACTAGAAGTTCAATTTTATCCTTCACCAAAAATTTGTCCCTTTTACTCAACTCCCCACCCTTCTGAGAACCGCTGATTGGTCTTATCATCTAAAAATTTCATTTTTGTTTCTTTATTTATAGTTTATTTTATTAAGTTCATCTGTTTGTTTTTGTTTCTCTTTCTGCCACATAGGAGTGAGATCACAAACACAAACTGCTTGTCTTCCCTCTGGCTGATCTCATTTAACATAACACCATTAGAATCTTCCTTAATCCTCTGACAAATGTTCTCTCTTGCTGAGTCACTCTTAGATTCTATTATATACATGGTTGGGGGGTGCGAAGGAGTAAGAGTTCTTGGTGAATCACAACAGACTTGAAGGCCAGGTACTGTAGCTCCTTTCCTGGCAACAGTGTGTGGGTGGGCTAAAGTGAGGGTGTCAGGATGGTGGAACCCCCAACAACACCCACAAGGTGGGGCTTTGAACAAATGACTCAAAGCCTCTAGCCTTCATTTCTTTTACCCATCATATTGTTTTCTATTCCTTCTCTTCTAGGCCTGGTATAAAGATGAAAGGAGATGACACACTGTGAGTGGATTCTGGCAGTGAGGAAGTAAGTACTCAACGACTAGTATTTTGTTTGTTTGCTTTTCTTTGACATGACAGGACAGAGAGCAATTGAGAAGGGTGGGAGAAACAGAAAGATACCTGCATGCCCCTTGCAAGTGAGGATTAGTGGCTTGAAATGGTGTCTTTGTACATGAAAATATGTGCACTCTACTGGATAAACCACTATTGAGGCCTCTCAAATGAATAGTTTGTTTCTCTTTAAATACACATATTCACAGGGCCTGCTTCTCTGTACCCCAGGCAAGAATCAAAGCTGAGCTTCTATTAAATATTTTCCCTTGCTAAGGGAATGATGCCATGACAAGAAATTTCATATGTCTGATTTTAAAAGTAGAAGACTGTGTAGGAAAGATAGATTTAAAAAAATAGGGAGTCAGGCTCCCCACCTGCAGGGAAGTCACTTCATAGGCGGTGAAGCAGTTCTGCAGGTGTCTTTCTCTCCCCCTCTCTGTCTTCCCCTCCTCCCTTCATTTCTCTCTGTCCTATCCAACAATGGCAACAATAATAACTACAACAAGGGCAACAAAAGGGAAAATAAATAAACATTAAAAAATATTTAAAAACATTAAAAAATAAATAATAACTCCAAAATAAGAAAACAAGGCAAATAAATTTTTATGTTGAGACCTTGTGCTTTTCTATCCATAGTGTCATTGATGTCAGAATTATTAGGTATTGAAATCAGATGGAATTTTCCAGTTTCATTTAAAGAAGGGTCACTATTCCAAAAAGTAATGCATGAGAGGTGACCAGAACTGCCACTTCTCACAAAGGGTCCATGTGAAACAGGACTCAAGTATTCCGAGTCAAAACTGCTTGTCTTAGCTTTTTCACCAAGCTACCTATAATGAGAATCTGACTTATCTTTTTCCTTTTCTATCAAAAATTCTTCAACAGAATGTTTCTGCCTAGCAAGGGGGTGGGTGGGAGTATCATTGCATCACTTTGCAGCTGCTCTGCTGCCAGGGAAAAGCAGTGATACGTAGGGGTGGACAATACCACTGAAGTTGCCAGAGATGCTGAGACCTAGGGGAGTCCTGCAACCTCTCTGCTATTTCTCACAGGGAAGCTTATTTCAGTTCATAGCTATTCACCTGTATCTGCTAAATTCTGCTGGAAGAAGCACTTTGCTGCCCCCTCCTATTCCAGATGTTTTTGTTTTTACCAGAGACTTGCTCAGGCTTACGGTAGTGCTGTGAATTGAACCTTGGACTCTCAAGCATGAGAGGGGTTTTTTGTTTGTTGCACAATCATGCTGTTTCCCCGGCCATCCCCTTCCAGATGTTCTCTCCCTTCCTCTCACATATTTCAGGCATATTTCTGCTCAGATAGATAATGGTTGGAGGATTCACATCCACCACACCTCTAGCGTGAGGCACTTTTAAGAGATTCTAGGGGCCAGGCGAAGCATCTACTCACTTGGAAGTTCACACTTTAATGGTTTCTATCACATTCTAAAAACCTCAGTTAAGTTGGAAGATCCTAAGTAGACCAATCAACTCCATGGAACCTAGAATGGTCATAGAAGGAAAATTGACCCAAGTCTGCTTTAACTCTGGCCTTGGCATTGAACAAATGGTTTTTTCACACTGAGGACCTGATCTGACTTTGTGGTTCCAATGCTTCTAGACCAACCCTCTCAGTCCTTAGAACACACTTCTATGGAGCATGACTTTGCATAGCCTCTTTCTCTTTCAAAATACTATGAGGTTTCATTCACAGTTTGATGAGACCCCTGGTCTGGCACCTTGTGACCTGCTGTTCTCTGCAGAGAAGACTTCAGTTTCAAACTTCTATCCTGTCCGGCCTACTGCTGGCTTTCCTTGGCTTCTGTTCTACTCACCTATATCTACCCTTAGGGTCCCAGCCTCGCTCTTCAGCAGGGACCTCTCAGGCCTTCACCAAAAAGGTGTTGCTAATGTAACCAGGTATCAGGTATTATTCACACAGCAACTTTCCACCTTACACTTCATTTTTCTCTCTCTTTCTCTTTCACCCTCTCCCTCCTTCCCTCTCTCTCTTTGCCTCTCTTTCTCTACCCAAAAATCAGTTAATAAATAGAAGAAAGAGGAATAAGTCATTGATTAATTAAACCTACCGATTTATTACTGTACTATACCCACTATATGACCACTTTTTCCTTTTGTCTTCTCTAAGACTTCATGACTCAGGAATTACTGTTTATTTATTTATTTATTCATATCAAGTCAGAAACAGGAGAGAAAAAGAAAAAGAAACCACAGCACTGAAGCTTCCCCACTGCAGTGGGGACCAGGTTGGAACCTGGGTCATATACATGGCAAACCAACAAACTATCCATGTAAGCTGTTTTGCTGGGCTTTTCATCTTTTTAAAAATTTTTATTAGTGATTTAATAGTGATTAACAAGATTATAGGTTAACAAAGATATAATTCCATACAATTCCCCCCACCAGGAGGCTGGGTGGTAGCACAATGTGTTAAATGCAGGTGGCACAAAGCACAAGGACTGGCATAAGGATCCCAGTTCAAGCCCCCAGCTCTCCACCTGCAGGGGGGTTGCTTTACAAGCAATGAAGCAGGTCTGCAGGTGTTTATCTTCCTCTCCCCCCTCTGTCTTCCCCTCCTCGCTCTGTCCTATCCAACAACAATGACAGCAACAACAAGAATAACAACAACTATAAACAACAAGAGCAACAAAAAGGAAAAAAATAGCCTCCAGGAGCAGTGGATTCTCAGTGCAGTGCAGCAATAACCCTGGAGGCAAAAAAAAAAAAAAAAAAACTATTCCCTCTACCAAAGTTCCATATCCCATCCCCTCCACTGGAAGTTTCCTTATTCTTTATCCCTTTGGGAATATGGACTAAAATTCTTTATGGGGTGCAGAAAGTGGAAGGTCTGGTTTCTGTAATTCTTCTCCACTGGGCATGGATATTGGCATGGTTGATCCATACCTCCAGCCTGTTTCTATCTTTCCCTAGTGGGATAAGGCTCTTGGAAAGTGAGGTTCCAGGACACATTGGTGAGGTCATCTGCCAAGGTAAGTCAGGATGGAATCCAAGTTGCATCTGCAACTTGGTGGCTGAAAAGTGGTGAACTATAAGGCAGGATAAATTGTTTAATAAACAGGAACCAAAAAGTAGAAGCAGTGCAGATGAAACTATGGGTCTTCATGTGGGAAAAAGCTAGGAATTCTATTCTAGGTATAATTCAAGGGGTCCATGACTTCAGTAACTTTTGCCTGAGCCTGATAGCTAACATGCAGGTGGGCTAAAAGTACTATTTGGAAAGATGGTGTCAGAGTTGAGAACAGAACTAGAAAGCAGATGGGAGCAGAGTACCTCCTGAATATGAGGAAAGTCTATAAATACCATTAATAGTAAACCCCATTGATCTGACCTAGGGCACATATCTATTCCTATTTAGCACAGGAACCTGTGTAACCTCTACATCCCTGTCAGTCTGAGTTTGCAGTCCATGGTCACAGCTAGGAACATTCTAGGCTATAGTCATTGCAGGACCAATCTTCCTCAAGTGGCAGAATATGGGCTTTGATTTTTTAAAATTTATTTATAAAAAGGAAATAGTGACTAAACTGCCAGGCTAGCTTCACCAGAGAAAGAGACCAGGAACTCGTGGCGGAATGTGAATGCAATGCAATGCCTTTATTGATCAGAGACAGCGCTTTTTATATCTTAGAAACCAGAAGTGGAAGGTTGGAAAAGGAAATGGCTTGGAGAGGGGGTGGAGAAAAGAAAAGAGCATGAAGGTAGAAAGCTTCCATAGCAGCTGTTGCGAAGGTGCTAACCAATGGGATAATACCCTGCAGACAGGGTGGGTCTCAGGCAAAACAAGATTATGTAAATAGACCATAGTATCAATGATGGAGCAGGGCGTAATGCCCAACACTAAACTATAGCATAAGAGGGGTTCAACTCCACACAATTCCCACCACCAGAACTCTGTATCCCGTCCCCTCCCATGATAGCATTCCTATTCTCTAGCCCTCTGGGAGTATGGACCCCAGGTCATTGTGGGATGCAGAAGGTGGAAGGTCTGGCTTCTGTAATTGCTTTCCCTTGAACACGGGCACTGACAGATCGATCCATACTCCCAGCCTGTCTTTCTCTTTCCCTAGTGGGGAAGGGCTCTGGGGAGGTGGAGCTCCAGGACACATTGGTGGGGTTGTCTGTCCAGGGAAGTCTGGTCAGCATCATGCTAGCATCTGGAACCTGGTGGTTGAAAAGAGAGTTAACATATAAAGCCAAACAAATTGTTGACCAATCATGGGTCTAAAGGCTGGAATAGTGCAGATGAAGAGTTGTGGGGGTGGTCTCTGTTTTTTAGATAGCTAGTAGGCATATTTTAGTTATATTCCAAAGGGCCTGTGGCTACACTAGTGGTTTTTTTTTTTTGCCTGAGGCTGAAATCTGATATGCAGGTGTATCCTAATTATTGTCTGGAGATATGATGTCATGGCTGTCAGAAGTATTAGATCAGGGAAAAGAGTAGCTCCCAAGTATGGGAAAGTTATATAAATATTGTTGACTGTAACCCTCATCAATTGGATGTGATCTGGAGCCCATACTTAGCTTAGGAGCCTATGTGACCTCTGCATCCCTTGTAGATCTGAGCTGCCATTCTGTGGTCATGAATAGGTACATTCCAAGCTGTCCCAATATCAGGACCCATCTTCCTCAGGTGTAGCCTCCCTTCAGAAGTTGGAACATCCTCTACCATTGTTGATCCAAGTTGAGGGCAAGGTCCTATGGGGGCCCACAAAGGGGTCTATTGTGTTTTCTTGATAGAGATGACCAGTAACAATGGAGAGAGGGATTTATTCGAGGTCTAGGGCCTTGATTTTTTAAAGCAACACCAAGGAGTGAAGCCAGGGTCAAGCTCATGAGTCATACTGTTGAGTGATTTCTCTGGGCAAAATTTATATTCTCTTTCTCTCCTTTAGAGAGAGGGTGGGAGAGGGATAGACACTAGAGTACTGCTCCAGCATCCATGGAGTTCCCCTATACTGTCCATCGTGATCCCGTGTGATGCTGGGGCTTGAACCTAGGGCCTCATGTACAAGGCTTGTACTCTACTGGGTGATCTATGATAGAGTACGTACCACTACCCATGGAGTTCCCCCATACTAAACATGGTACTGCCATATGGTGTCAGGCCTCAAACCCAAAGCCTTGTGTACAAGGCCTACACTCTACTGAGTGAGCTATCCTCAGTCTCCTACCTACCTCTTCTTGAAAAGGGAACCAAACAATGCAGCTCCATTAAGAGGTGGGAAGCACACATTACACTGAAGAAGAACCCAAGTTCAAACCCTGGGTCCCCACCTGCAAGGGAGAAGCTTCACAAGGGACAGTGATGTAGCAGTGCTCATGCAGTGAGTGCTTTTCTTATAGTTTTTAATGTCTTTCTTTTTTCTCTCCCTCTCTCTGCTTCCCCTTTTCCTCTCAATTTATCTGTCCTATCAAATTAAAAAATAATTAATAAATACTAAAAAAAAAGGGAAAGCAGCACAAAAATGTTCCATTTCTAATGATAAACAGATACCAACAGCTTCCAAACTCACTAGCTAAAAATATTTTAAAAATGGAAAAAGGAAAAAGATTGGGTCAGTCAATGTGGAGTCTAGGTAGCCTTGATGGAAAGACCACATTTCTCACTAGCTTTCTCTATTCCTCCTCTGTTCTATCAAGAGTGCATCTCCCTCTCTTCCCCTCCTTCCCTGGGGTCATAGCAATGGCACCCATGAGGACACCCAGGAACTAGAATTATCCCAATGCACAGCTCGAAGGCCTAATTTTAGTCTTCTTTTCAAGAAGCCTGGATTTTTGAAGGGTCTAGAAGGCTTCTGACTAAGTTCCCAGGGTTTGTGGCTTCTTGCTAATTACTGAGGTTTGGATACAAAGGTAACCCAGAGCAGCAGAGCCCAGGGGCCCTCCTCTGCAGGACTAGGGGGTGTGGGTGCGGGGTGGAAGAAAGAACTAGAGAACCCAGTGTTGCATCTAGAAATTGTTTTCATGCCCCAGGCAGAGACTGGCTGTGTCCTGCCTGGCTGAGCTGACAAAGAAGCCTTGCTGGCTGGCCCTGCCAAGGATAGAAGAGACCTTTTCTTTTCCTTTCTTATATATTCTTTCTCTCTCTCTCTCTCTCTCTCTCTCTCTCTCTCTCTCTTTCTCATTCTCTCTCTCTCTCTCTCTCCTTTTCATTGCAGGGAAAAGAGTGTCCATGCTCACCTGTGAAAGGACTAGAAGTTGAATCATATCAACTCATCTCTCATTCCACCCAACTCACCCTCTTCACACCCTCCCTCCCCAGCAGACATTAGTTACTGGTGTTCCACCTGGTGTTTGATGAAGGTTTCTCTGTGGCTGCAAGGATGGCAGCGACCTTCATGTGTTTTCATGGCGCAGCTGCAGTTTAAGAAACCGGAATGGCTAGGGTGAATTGTCTCTCTCAATGGAGAAAGACTCAACATGTCTATTATCTGTCTGTCCATCTAACTACCTCTATCTATCATCTATTTATCATATATCTAATCAATCATCTATTATCTATTAGATATGTCTAACTATTTATCTAGCAAATCTTTCATATTTTATTTATCAGTCTATCTAATCAAACATCTATTAGTTATCTATTTATCTATCCAACTATCGATCTATCATCTAGCTATATCTATCTACATAAGTAGCTATCTACTCATCTATACATGTCATCTATCTACTCGATCATTTAGCTATTTATCTTCCTAACCATTTGTCTGTTTGTCTGTCTATCTATTCTCACTTGCCCCTTTAGATGGCAAGACTCTCTAGGAAGGGTACATAATAAACAGAAGTCTCTATAACACTCACCAGCAACCTGGTAAGATAGACACCTCTGGGAGTCCCAAGTCAGGCACAGAAGAAATAACCAACTCACACATTTTGTTAAGCCCCATGTGGTGATGCAGGGATGACACAGAACAGTGTAACTGCTAAGAGAGTCAGCCAGACTCTCAATCTTTATACTTTTCAGGACCTAAGGGAAAAAGCTTATGTTTGCTTAAAAATAAAATCGTAGTGTTTAGGAGTTTAGAGACCAGAGCAACTAATAGGGGCTTTGGCTGTGGTGCATAAGAAATTGACTGCAGAGTGCTGGGAATGGGTTTAAACAATTCAAGGCTTTATTAGGGTGATACAAGGGTAAAAGGCAAATATCTAGGGACAGTAAAATAAGTGGCTCAACTTAAGGTTAAGCAAAAGAAAGGTTTATTCATGAAATTCACTGTGAATGTGAGGGGAGAAGCCTAGCTAGGAAAATGGGCAGAAGTCCAAAGTCCAAAACTAAGCTACCCAAGACCATCCCGTAAAGAGATCCATCTGGAGCTACACTAACAGGAGACTGCCATGATGAAGGTAATCCAATCAAGAGAGCCAGCTGCTGCAAGTACTTGCTTATATAGTCTTTTGTCAGTTGCTCCGCCTCAGGCTGGCATCATTTGTATGCTAATTGCCCCAAACTCCTGTTGGGGTTACAACACAGACAACTCTGTAGGAGAGTCCAAAAAGACTTCATATATAAGGGAGCCTTTGATTCTTATCCTATGGTTTCTGTCAGTGTTTCCTTTTTAGAAAATAAATAAATAAATAAATAAAAAAGAATTACAAAAGGAGATATCCAAGGGGACAAATCTGAAGGAGTGAGTTTATTTTAGAATAGTTTCAGCCAAAAAAGGAGTTTGAGCAGAAGAAATCTTGGTATCTACTTTGCATTCAGAAAAGGATTCTAATGTCAGTGTGGGGAACTGAGTGGAGGAGCAAGTGTCTGAGGCTCAGATGACCTTGAAAAGTTAAGCAGGTAGACCAAGTGAGAAGAGAGAATGACATTTTGCCCAAAGAGACATGGTGTCAACTTTTTAATGCCTGAGTTTTCCAGTGATTCCATATCCCCAATTTTTTTTTAATCTAGCTGTTGTGAATGTACATATCAATTGATTCCATATTTTGCTATTGTTAATACTGATGGAAGTTTCTTTTGAAGCTCAGGTTATAAAGGAGACCAACCAGTACCTATGAGACCAGGAGAATAAACCTGACAATATGACCCTGGCTTCTTACTTTACCTCTGATGTCCATTAGCATTATCTCTACTAATCTACTTTTTATATATACTTATTATAGTCTTTTTGACTCACCGGAAATGAATCAACGCAAGCTGTGCATGATTTTCCTCTTAGTTCTGTATTCAAATGTTCATTCTAAAGAAATATTTGGCTGTAGTGAAAGATTGAAAATCGTGCATTCTGAACATTCCCTGGCTCTACTCTTGTCAGGCAAAGGAGAAACCCAGACCAATAAGGGAAGCAGAACCAGAGTTCTAGCTCCAGAGTTAGGATTCTATGCCCATATTTCTCAGCAACAACTTGGGAAGACCTCAAATAGTTTACCATTTTAGTCTCAGTATCTTTGATTGAGTTTGTAATTGAGACTGCCTAGCTGGTAAGGAAGACCCCCATTGGGTCTGAAGTTATGACAGATTCTGCAGCTCAGTAAGCTAAAGGAACTGTAGGAAAATGATAGAGGGAGGCCAGTGAAATAGTTCATTTGCATAGTGTGTTGCTTTGCCATGTGTATGACCCACATTCAAGGCAAGTCTCTACCACATTGAAGGAAGCTTTGGGTTGTGGTCTCTTTCACTCTCAATCTCTGTCTAATGAAAGGAAGAGAGAGAGAAAGAGAAAATGAAAGAAAGGAGGAAGGAAAATATTAAAGATATCAAACTTAGATAATTCAGTTTTGAATGAGTAATAAGGGTCTTTCTACTCTAACTCATAGATCTTTCTGTAAAAAAAAAAAAAAAACAACTTGATCATGGGGATCAGATTCCAGTACAATGCTCAAGTTAATGTAGTGTTCCTTTCCATTATTATTTTTTTCTCTTCTCTTTCTGGGTTTCCTGATAGCTTCTTCTCAGTTATTTCCAAAGTTTCTGTTCTAACATCCATGACCCAGCCCTGAATTAGCCACTTCTTTCTGCCTATCTATCTGTAATCTCTTCAGGAGAGACTACAGGAAGCAAGGTGGGGGGGGGAGTCGGGGACACACCATGGATAGGATGATTCACCCCTTCTGGAAATCTCTGGACCTCTTTCCCTCCCCTCATGAGAGAACAAAAACTAGATAGCTTACTTTTTAAATAGCTGCTCTGGAATCACAGGTGCCAGAGGGATGCTTTGTTTCTCTTTCTCTCTCCTCCTCCCTTGTAAAAAAAAGTCTTAAAAAATGTTTTAAAATATTTTACTTGGTAGCCCAGGAGGTAGCACATTAAGTAAAGTTTTGGACTCCTGAGTTCAGTACCCCACATCACATGTGCCAGAGTAATACTCAGGCTATCTTTCCCACTCTCTCATAAATAAATACACATTTTAAAAATATGTATTAATTTATTTTTATGAGAGTCAAGAGAGAGAAGGATAGACTAGAACACTGCTTAGCTCTGGCTTATGGTGGTGCTGGGGATTCTGGGATCTAAGAGGCTCAGGCAGGGGAGTCTTTTACAGAACCACTATGTTGTCTCCCCAGTCCACAAAGAAAAAACTTTTGAAAAGTGATAAATAGACATGCTATGTTTAAACTAAACTAGAACACTGCATGATTTAATATTCAAACAGGAGCTGCTGCTACTAGAA
Organism: Erinaceus europaeus; assembly: GCF_950295315.1. Lineage (NCBI taxonomy): Eukaryota > Metazoa > Chordata > Mammalia > Eulipotyphla > Erinaceidae > Erinaceus > Erinaceus europaeus. Next base: position 74,969,025 of record NC_080170.1, read on the forward strand.
CCAGTGGACCCTTAAGAAATACAGAAGCTGATAGCTTTATTGCAGGCACCTCAGGGTAGTGACAGGTCATGAGCACTATGAACAGAGGAAGAGTGTCAGGTAATCTTGTCAAGACAGAAAAGATTTTGAGATAGGTGGAGGGTGGGAGACTTGCTAAGATGCAAAAGTTTTAAAGAAGCATAGTGGGCTAAGGAAATTGCATGATGGTCATGGAAAAATATTCTCACGCCTGAAGCTCCAAAGCCCCAGGTTCAATCCCCAGGACCACTATAAGTCAGAGATGAGCACAGAGCTGAGCAGTGCTCTGGTGAAGATAGAAAAAAAGGAAAGAAGGGAGGAAGGAAGGAAGGAAGGAAGGAAGGAAGGAAGGAAGGAAGGAAGGACAGAAGGAAGGAAGGAAGGGAGGGACTGAGGGAGGGATGTACAGTGACTCTAGGCTGAAGCCCTTTGATGTAGCCACTAGGCTAGGCTGTTACACTTTGTTCCCTTTAGCCACAGGGACACAAGCTAAGTTGCCACATTACCATTCAATTTGAATGCATCAAAATGAGTTTTCATGACTCAAATTCATAGAGGAGCTTTACAATGACAGATTGAAGCATGCAACAAGCACTCAGTGTGTCACTGCTACATATCCCCCACACACTCCATATCCCTGAAGTACTTTGATGGCTGAGAACTGAACTGATTGAGCCTGGAGTTGACCTACGTGACACAGAGGCAGAGATGTCAGCAATGAAGAATTCCATGCCTGCCCTCATGTCTTTAATCAGCTTGACAACAGATGATGGCAAGGTTGTGAAACTGTATCTCTGTGTTCAGTCATTTCCCAGAATTGCGGCCCCTACGTGCTGGTAGGCCAGCATGTCCAGTTGAGTGCAGACTGGCAGGTAGTTGGGGTTGGAATCTGCAGCCCAGCACTGTGAGGTGAGTGCTCTGCAAGCCCCTTAGGTTGTAGGAGGGACTTGCATCCTTGTGTCTTTCTGATGCTCTAAATAAATGTGCTTTCTCTTCTATTCTTTAAGTTTCTCTCGTGTGTGTGTGTGTGTGTGTGTGTGTGTGTGTGTGTGTGTGTGTGTGTGTCTGCGTGTTTAAATGAAAAGATCATCAAGGCTGCAGATAGCTCTCCTTTTAAACACCCTTACTGCAAACACTTTGGATCTTCTGAAATAATAAGCTGTATGTTGCTAAGCAATGGAAGACTTTCTTTTTAAACATTTTTAACATTTATTTATTTATTTTTGCCTCCAGGGTTATTGCTGAGGCTTGGTGCCTGCACTACAAACCCACTGCTCTTGGAGGCCCTTTTGTTGTCCTTGTTGTTGCCTTTGTTGTTATTATTGCCATTGATGTTGTTGCTGGATAGGAGAGAAATCGAAAGAGGAAGGGAAGACAGAGAGAGGGAAAGAAAGATAGACACCTGCAGACCTGCTTCGTCACCCATGAAGTGACTCCCATGCAGGTGGAGAGCCAGGGGCTAAAACCAGGATCCTTATACCAGTCTGAGAGCTTCGCGCCACCTGTGCTTAACCTGCTGTCCTACCATTTGGCCTGAAATAGGAGATTCCCTTTCGTTGCCCTTGTTGTTGTTTTCATTGTTGTTGTAGTTATTGTCATTAATGTCATCGTTGTTGGATAGGACAGAGAAATGGAGAGAGGAGAGGAAGAAAGAGAAGAGGAGAGAAAGATAGACACTTGAAGACCTGCTTCATCGCCTTTGAAGCGACCCCCCTGCAGGTGGGGAGCCGGGGTCTCAAACCGGTATCCTTAAACTGGTCCTTGCACTTCGTGCCACGTGCGCTTAACCCACTGCACTACCACCTGACCCCCTAGATTTTCTTATTTAATTGTAGGCAAGTTCATCTGTGGCAAGGTGGAGAGATAGAGGTTGACTTCTCAGCTGTCCTGTCCTGTGTTATTTATGAATCGTATAACATAAAAGATCATTCCCAGAGCAAATGAAATGGGCATAACCTAAAATCATTCATTTATTCATTCATTCATTCATTCATCAAGCAGTGTGTGAACACTAGCTCTGCCCCAAGTACTAAGTTAGAAGTAGGGAGCATCAGATATTATGATGAGACAAAGTTTAGTCCTCTAAGAAGTAAATTTTAGCAATGGATACATTGACCAGATAGCAGATAATTATTTATTATTATTGTTGTTGTTGTCAGCAAGAGCCCTGTTCAGCTCTGGCTTCTGGTGGTGCTGAGGATTGAAACTGGGACCTTTGGTGCCTCAAAAAGGAAAGTATTTTTGAATAGTCATAATGCCATATCTTCAACTCAGCAGATATTTTATCTAATGCCAAACAGAATGGCTGTCAAGGGAGAAGACAAGCCAGAAGCTAGGGTGTGGCAATGGAATTGTGTGGACTATGCTGAGCAAGGTCAAGAGGAACAAAAGAAAAAATCAAGTGAGACCAGATTAGTTATTTTGTCGGGGTCCTGATGAGGATCCCACTTCTTAGTCCAGCAGAGTCAGCTGACCCACTCTGTTGCACACCAGAGGAGGGGGCTGAAGGGCAGGAGCAAGGGCAGCAGGGGTGAGTACACTGGGGGTCTTTCCCTGTGGATCCTGGCAAGAGCAGAAGCCAAGGATCACCCCAGGACACTATTTGCCTATGAATAGCACATTTATTGTATGGCAAATAAGGGTTTTTATAGGTTGGGGTAGGGGAAAGAACAGGGCAGCTATGGCCTAGCCTAATATAGTCAGGAATGTTAAGGGAGGAGGGGGGTGTGGGGGCTGGTCTTCAGAGACAGGTACTTGTTTACACCATATATGGTCAGGAGAGCAGGAAACAGGAAATGGTGAGGGTCTTTCCAGTAACCCTTGGGTAAGATCAACTGGTTTGAGAACAAGGATGTGAACTGTTGTGCTAACAGAGAGAGGATGTGGGGCCCATGTGGGCAGGGGAGACTGACAGGGGGACAAAACCTGGAAAGCCAAGGCCCTCCCCTGCTCCACCCCGAGGTAGGGGAGACTAACAAGGTGTCTGTACTTTCAGGCACCTGTTTTTCCATAGGTGGTCCACACCATGTTCAACCTCAGCCTCACAATTCCCCACATTATTTCTTGTCTATTGTTTTAATCATAAACTGAACAGAGATCGAGACGGAGATCAGGATGTTTATATTTGTATATACATATTTGTATATACTTATCAGTGCATTTTATATAAATCTGTCATTTATCTTTCTATAATATATAACCATTTCTATCTATACATCTATTCATCATCTACCTACCCATCAATCTATCCCTCCATCCATCCATCCCTCCACCTATCCATTTAATCTATACATCCAGTCATCCATCTCTCACTTGTTTCTATGCACGCGTCTATCTACTCATCTATCTACCCACACACTAATCCATTCTATCATCTATCATTTATCTATCTCTATCATCTAGCCATATTATATCTACCTATATTTATCATTATCTAATATTTTGTTTATTTATTTATCCCCTTTTGTTGCCATTGCAGTTTTTATTGTTGTTGTTATTATTATTGTTGTTGTTATTGATGTTGTTGTTGGATAGGACAGAGAGAAATGGAGAGAGGAGGGGAAGACGGAGAGGGGGAGAGAAAGATAGACACCTGCAGACCTGCTTCACTGCCCATGAAGTGACCCCCCTGCAGGTGGGGAGCCAGGGCTTGAACTGGGATCCTTATGCCAGTCCTTGTGCTTTGCACCACCTGCACTTAACCTGCAGTGCTACCGCTTGACTCCCCTATTATCTAACTTTCTATCAATCATCCATCTTTCTACTATCTAACCGTCTAACCACCTAGTTATCTAGTCATCTATCCATCATCTATTTCTGTCCACTTATCTATTCAGCTATCCACCCACACTAACCCATTCATCTACTTACATATATGTCTGTCTCTATCACCTGTTGAGGAACATCTAATACAGTATATAAATATTCTGGACTTATGCATGTTTTAGACTAGCAAAAACTATGGTTTAGTCAATCACTCTGCAAGGCTTGACAGCTCCTTGACTTTCTAGAGGTCAGTGGGTGTTGAGAAGCCAAAGCCTCCCCCTCTGCCATAGCAATCACCCAAAAACTGATAGGAAATTATGTGACCTGTTAACTTTTGGATTATTACCCACCTTGATACCATATGAGATTAGTTAATAAAATAGTAAAAACATTGTACTTGTCCTGAGATGACTTATGTACCTGTCATTTGATACTTACCCTGTGTAATCTATATCTTTGCTATGACCCTAAACTCCTTTCTAGATGTAGCCCTTAGGCTTCTTGCTGATGTAAGCTTTCTGTGGAATTTCTTTGTTACAAACCTATAAAAAGATGAATTGTTCTTTGTTAGGGCACATACTTCTGTCTCACTCAAATGGCCTTTCTTAGAACAAACTATAGTCTTAGAATATTTTTCCTTGTTTGAGTAATTTTGTTTGAGTTAGCCTGACAAAATTAGCCTGTGGATGCATTGGATTGACCTTCCCGTGGTGCATCTCGTGAGTACCCATTCATTGGGGAAACTGACGATCCTTCCTAGCCGACTGAATCCACATGGATCCCAGTCACTTTCAAAGCCAGCAACAAGCAGCTCCTGACAGCTTTCAAGCTGTTGGTCCTGCTCTTCGAGTCCTCCAACTTAATGTTGAGGGGCTGTCCTTTGCCAAACGCGTTCTTATTGGTCAATTGGCGATACAGCATCAGGCAGATGTTATCTGCCTACAAGAAACACATATAGCAGTCGATGAAGCTGCTCGATTCACCATCATTGGATTCGATTTAATATGCTATAATCTCCATCCTAAACACTGCCGAGCCATGTTGTTATAATTCGGAGGCTCTTGCCGGCCGGGCTAGCTTCACGGGCAGGTAACAGAGACGACCAGAGATATATGGCTGGGCAGGGCAGCTGTATTTCTTTATTCAGGAACAACGATTCATAAACTAAACCAAACTAATCACCAAACAGAACTCTGTTGCCTCTTTGCGGCGGCGCAAGCACTCTCTCTTACTCTGGAACTCAGGAACCCTCTCTGTCAGGGTTCCCTGGGGCGGGGCCAAGCGGGCCCGCGAAACTAACTGGACTGATCTAATTCTCTTGTGGGGGGGAGAACTAGAACAACCCAATGTAAAGCATACAACAGAGCCATCTACGCCAAATCGTGTCTTGCGGACGTTTACCATACGGCCTCTTCGACCTTCTATGACTCCATTTCTATTGGATCTATTCAGCTCGTCAACATATATAAACCTCCCAGTGCCTCATGGGATAATGAGGTCCTGCCTAGCCCGAATCACCCAGCCGTTTACGTTGGAGACTTTAATAGTCATCACCAAGACTGGGGATATTCCTCCACTCATGCTGACGGCTCTATCTTAGCCGACTGGGCTTTAGCGAATGACCTCTTCCTATTATATGATCCCAAACAGCCAGGCTCTTTTCACAGTGCTAGATGGAATAAAAACTCGTCACCCGACCTGTGCTGGATTAGCACAGTCAATGGCCAAGCCTTTCCCGCTACGAGACAAGTTCTCAAGATCTTCCCGCACAGTCATCACCGCCCAGCTATCATCCACATTGGTCTCCAGCTCCCACTGATTCTGTGCTTGGAGAAACTAAGATGGAACTTTCGGAAAGCAAACTGGCGTCTGTTCAGTCATCTTACCAACAAATCTATTCCTGCAATTCCAATTAACTCTATCCCCTCTGAAGATTCCTACAGGCGCTTCCGCCAAGCCATCTTCAAAGCAGCTTCCCAAGCCATTCCTCGTGGGAGACGTGCTAACTATACGCCTTGTCTTGATGCTGAATGTGAGCAACTACTAAAGCAGTATGATGAGTCGGGCGACCCAGATGTGGCTGAACATCTCATTGCCTCCCTGGATGCAGCACACCAAGCCCACTGGCAACAACTCACGGAAAGTCTGAACTTCACCCACTCAAGTAGGAAGGCCTGGAAACTTCTTCACAGACTGGGTGCCGGTAGCCAACCCCCTCCCGTCTCCCATCCTCCCGTATCTCCAAACTCAGTGGCCAGTCACCTAACTCAAGTTGGACGTGCTAAGATCGACCCAGTCTGGAAAAGAGAAATTTCCCATGAGTGGTCATCCCACTTCCGTTTATCTTGTCCATCTCCAAAACTCTCTCCCTTTACACTGAACTGGAAGACGCTTTGAAGAGGGTTAAACCGGTAACAGCTGCTGGCTATGATAACATCACCCCAGAACTCATTCTTAACCTGGGTCCCGTGGCAAAGAAGTGGCTTGCTTCATTCCTGTCCCACATCTTGGAATCTGAGTCTCTGCCCAAAGTTTGGCGTCGTGCGAAGATTATAGCGGTTTTGAAACCAAAGAAAGACCCAACACTGGCCGCCAGCTATAGACCAATTTCTCTCCTCTCCGTGTGTTACAAACTCCTTGAGAGCTTCTGTCACATATTTCTCATCTTACAGAGAAATTCCTATCACCCGCCCAAGCTGGTTTCCGCCCAGGAAGATCTACCTGCGAACAAGCCCTGGCCCTCTCAACTTACATTGAAAATGGATTCCAGAAGAATTTAAAGACGGGTGCTGTCTTTGTTGATCTCACAGCAGCCTATGACACGGTCTGGCATCGTGGTCTCCTAGTCAAGATCTCAAGATGCCTGCCTCCATGGGTGGCCAACACTATATCGTTTCTTCTCCAAAACAGAAGATTCCGGGTGCATCTGGGTGACAAGTCTAGCAGGTGGAGACTTGTCTCAGGTGGCCTCCCCCAGGGCTCTGTTCTGGCTCCTACGCTATTTAATATTCACATCAATACCTCCCAGAAACTTCTTCAAGGAAGTTCATCTATGCCGATGACATCTGCTGTGCAACTCAGGCATCCAAGTTCGACATCTTCGAGGAAACACTCACGAAAGACATGTCTCTGATATCTGATTACTGTAAAAAATGGCAACTAATCCCTAGCACTGCAAAAACGGTATCATCTGTTTTCCATCTACACCATGCCTCGGCCTCGCTTGAGCTTAATGTGCAGCTTGGTGATACGAGAATCCAGCATGAAGCCCAGCCAGTCTATCTTGGCGTTACTCTCCATCGCACCCTGTCATTTCACAAACATCTCATAAAAACTGCAGCAAAGGTGGACGTGAGGAATAACATCATTGCAAGACTGGCCAGCTCCTCATGGGGCGTGAGCGCTTCCACACTACGATCATCATCTCTGGCATTATGCTATTCCACTGCAGAATACTGTTTCCCAGTATGGTTCCGTAGCCCCCATGTCCACTTGGTTGATTCCAAAGTATATTCCTCCATGAGGATAATTTCTGGAACCATCCGTTCCACCCTGGTTCCATGGCTGCCAGTTCTTAGCAACATCACCCCGCCAGATATTCGTCGGGATGTGGCATCATCTAAGTTCATTTCCCACCTCTACGCTCGACCAGACCTGCCAATATATGTGGATATCTTTGCCCACCCTGTACAACGCTTGACGTCTCGTCACCCAATATGGTCCCCTATGCCTACACTGAACTTCTCTGTTCCAGTCTCTTGGAAACAGAGTTGGCAGTCAGCTGAGGTAAAGAACAAACACCTCATCACAGACCCCTGCTTTGACCTAGCACGTTATGATTGGGCCCTCCTCAGTTGCTATCGAACAGGCCATGGCCGGTGCGCCGCTATGTTCCATCGCTGGGGAGCCAGAGATGACCCGAACTGCCCCTGCGGCTACAGACTATGACCCACATAGTCAACGACTGCCACCTCTCCAGATTCAAAGGCGGTCTCGAAACTTTACATCAGGCTCAACCTGACACTGTTGACTGGCTATGGAAGAAGGGCAAACGCTAGAAGAAGAAGTTTGCCTGAGCAGAGACTTCAGTGTCAAGGACCAGTGGAGCACATTCTTATAATCATCTACCTACCTACACATCCATCCATGCATCCACCCATGCATCCACCCATGCATCCATCCATCCATCCATCCATCCATCCATCCATCCATCCGTAATCTATTTCTATCTAGTCATCCACTTATCCATCCATATACCTACATGTCTATCTGTCTATCTATCTATCTATCTATCTATCATCAACTATGTACCCATCCTTCCATCACTTATACATCTATCTCCTATCCATAAAGAGCATAAAGTACTGAGATTCTAGGTAGAAGAGTGTAGTGTTTTGGGACACAATAAATAGTCCATTACGCCTGGTGTGAAGTGTGCAAAGAGAGTGGCAGAATGAAGTTGGAGAGTTTATCTGAGGTCAAATACTGTACAACTATGGAAATTCTCATAAACCTGGGTATGTTCCAAGTTTGTGAGGGAGGGAAGGTGAAATCTCATTTCTGGCAATCTTGGCTACGGAGATTCATGTGATTGTTATGCAATACCCCTCTATGGCCTTTTTGATGCCAGAGTTCAGCTCATCTCCCCCTAAATATGTGATGTCAGTCTGACCTTACTCAGAAATCTTGCATTAGTCTTTCTTTATGTAAATGAACATGTTTTTTTCCCTATAAAATAAAGTGACATTGAGCCAGTTTTTCAGTCTGGCACCAAACAGAGCCTTCAGATACTAGCTTGTGAGGGGGTCTGAATAACAGAAACCCATTGTCTCCCTGTTGTAGAGGCCAGAAGTTCATTGTCAAAGTGTCAGCTGATTGGCTTCTATGGAGGACCATAAGTGACCATAAGGATGATGAGCTCTTCCAGACCCCTGGCTTAAAGACACCATCTTCCCACACCCCATGTGGTTTGTCCCAAATTATAGCCACCCCTCTTCCAGCACGAATACCAGCTCACTTCTTCCTCCCTTCTGCTCCCCTCTTCAGTGTCCAGGTCACAGCCACAGCATCCCTCTGGGCCACCCAAAAGTTATAGTTGCCACTGAATTCTTCTGCAGTGACAGGGAGGAAGGGACATCAGAGAGAAGCCCTGGTGGTGCCAGTCACCTTGTGGAGGAGGTAAGATTGAGTCACCCTACCATCTTCCAGTCTTTACCACATTTTAGTCTGAAACTCAAGACTTCCAGAGGCAGTCCTGCTTAGGGCCCCCAGGACAGGGGCATCTTCACATCTGAAAAGGGATGATAACAGGAACAGCCAAGTTCACTTTCTTATGCTGGCATCAACTTTGCTTATAAGAAAGTCTGCACATTGGAATCTATTCTTTTCCCTGATGCAGCTTTCTAGTCCTACTCCCAACTCTGATAACTTCTCCCCAGACAGTACCTTTTGTCCACCTGCATGTTAACTGTTGGGCTCAGGCAAAAGCTAGTAAAGTCATGAGCCACTTGTAATATACCTAAAATAGACCTACTAGGCTTTTACACATATTTATGTATTCCCTTTTTGTTGCCCTTGGTTTTTTTATTGTTGTAATTATTATTGTTGTTGTTATTGATGTTGTTGTTGGAAAGGACAGAGAGAAATGGAGAGAGGAGGGAAAGACAGAGAGGGAGAGAGAAAGACAGACACCTACAGATCTGCTTCACCATTTGTGAAGCAACTCCCCTGCAGGTGGGGAGCTGCAACTCGAACCTGGATCCTTAAGCCAGTCCTTGCACTTTGCATCACCGCCCAACTCCCAGACCTACTAGTTTTTTTTCCAAAATACAGACCCCAAATCTCATCTGCTATGTTCTGGTCCTTATGTTCCTGATTATTTAACAATTTGTTCTGCTTTATATCTGAATGCTTTTTTCAGTCAGCAAGTTCCAGATGCTACCATGACACCAACCTGACTTCCCTGGGCAGATGACCTAACTAATGTGTCATGGAACCTCATCTCTCCAGAACCCTGCATTAGTCTTTATGTAAATGAACATATATCCCCCCCTATAAAATAAAGTGACATTGAGCCAGTTTTTCAATCTGGCACCAAACAGAGCCTTCAGATACAAGCTTGCACCACAAATGAGGGGTTTGAATAACAGAAATCCATTATCTCTCTGTTCTAGAGGCCAGAAGTTCATTGTCAAAGTGTCAGCTGGTTTTCCCACTAGGGAAAGAGAGACAGGCTGGTTAAGACCCATGTTCAGTGGAGACGCAATTACAGAAGCCAGACCTTCCACATGCTACACTCCATAATGATCTTGGGTCCATACTCCCAGAGGGATAAAGAATAGGAAAGATTTCAAGGGAGAGAATGGGATACAGAGCTCTGGTAATGGGGATTGTACCTCTCTTATCCTATGGTCTTGTCAATATTTACATTTTATAAATAAATATTTTAAAGTATGCATAGATGGGCTAGGGCTTAACTCTCTGGGTAGAGCACATACCTCACCATGAGTAAACCAATCGGTTCAACACCCAGCATCACAAGAGAACACCATGGACAACACTAAAGGAATTTCATGAATAGTGAAATTACACATGTGTGATGTGAGGCTCTGGGTTCATTGCCTGGTACCACATGAAAATATAAATAGAAGAAGCCAGCTGAATGCACACATCATCATGCACAAAGACATCAAGGCATCAAGCCCCTGGTCCCCACTTGCAGGGGAAAATATTCACAAGGAAACTTCAGGTGCCTTTCTATCTTCCCCTCTCCCCCTCAAATTCTCTCTGTCCTACTAAATAAAAAAAGAATGGGAGGGAAAAAGGCCACCAGGAATAGTGGATTTACCATGTAGGCAGTAAGTCTTACTGAAACCCCTGAAAAAAAATATGTAAGAACAAAGATTAATCTTTTATATTTTCATGCAGTACCAGGCAATGAACCCAGAGCTTCACATCAAACATGTGTAAAAGCATCACCTAGTGGTCTCCCTGCACAGCTGCTGGAAATGTAAATTGATCCAATCCCTGTGAAGAGCAGTCTAGAGAACTCTCAGAAGGTTAGAAGTGGACCTTCCCTATGACCCTATATATAATTCCTCTTCTGGAGATATATCCTAAGGAATCAAACATACCCATCCAAAAATATTTGTGTATATCTATAGCAGCACAATCTGTAATAGCCAAAACATGGAAGCAACCCAGGTGTCCAACAACAGATGAGTGACTGAAAAAGTTGTGGTATATATACACAATGGAATACTACTCAGTTATTAAAAATGGTGATTTCACTATTTTCAGCCCATCTTGGATGGAGATTGAATATATCATGTTAAGTGAGATAAATCAGAAAGAGAAGGATGAATATAGGATGATCTCACTCATAGGCAAAAGTTGAAAAAATAAAAGCAGAAGGAAAAACACTAAGCAGAACTTGGACTGGAGTTGGTCTATTGCACCAAATCAAAAGACTGTGGGGTAAAGGGAGGTTCAGGTCCTGGAACATGATGTCAGAGGAGGACCTAGTGGGGGCTGAATTGTTATGTTGAAAAATTGTTATGTGGAAAAAGTGTTATGTATACACAAATGATTGTATTTTACTGTTAACTATAAAGCATTAATCCCCCAAGAAAGAAACTTTAAAAACTTCTCAGTAAAAAACAAAGAAAATTAAAAATAAATTAGACTACAAATCAGATGTGATTGTCAGCCCTGGTTGGAGTATTGCTGCATCAATGATAATAGCTTTAGTTTACAGTACAGTTGTTGGTATATGGGTACACTTCCTCATCTCAACAAGCTAGGTGTCTACAAAACACTTCCACCCCAAAATTAGGTCCATCATTGTGTAACAGGACTTGAACACCCCCCCCCCCCCCCCGACACACACACACACACCTAAGGACAAATGAGAAACTCTCCAATCACTGCTGCATTGTGTTGGAATGGAAACTTTACATGGGTTTTTCTTTCTTTCTTCCTTTTTTTTTAGATCAAACATGGAGCTTCAAAGAACTCTCCAATCCCTGGAGTTTCAATTCACTTCTCCCGCAGCTAGCATAATGGAAAATTTTGAGATGCACTCTTTGATCTATTTTAGAGCCTTTGTCATTATGTAGTGACATCTGGCTCTTGAGAATCAGCTTATCTCTTGGAAAGAAAAACAAATCTTTAGAAAAGGGGAATCTCTGTCAGTAAAAGGGACATAATTAACACCTAGAAAAAAAGTCTCCTCTTACTGAGCCTAGAACAGCTTTTTAAAAAATCTCAGATATAGTGATTTGAGTGTCCAGAACTTAATAGCATAGGCAGTGAATGGACACCTGGGTTCTGTACAGGATTGATTAGTATTGATTAGCAGTCAATGTTGACATTTTTTTTTTCCTAAGGACCAGTTGGAGGTGCCTTTAAGAGAAAAGTCTGGTCACTGTGCCCTTGCTATAGAAATATGACAAGGAATGGGGAGGAGGGGTTGGGAAGAAGGGGATGGTAGATGAGATAAAGGAGGGTAAGAATCACAAGAGAAGCAGGAGGAGCATAAGCTTTAAAGAGAAGAAGGACATGTGGAAAAGAAGAAAGAGAAGATTAAAGGGAAGAAGATGAAGGAGTAGAAAAGAGTTCAAAGAATAACAGACCACCATCATTTCCTTGACAAGCTGTCCTACTGAATTGCTGTTTGTCCTTCAAAGAGCTACTTAACCTCTCTGAACCCCCTGGTCTATAAAGTAGACATAGGGATCCTAGCAATTCTTAAGTCAGTGGGAACATGGGAGAGGGATTAGTCATGTACATCATCCAGAACAGTTCTAGTCACAAGAGCCAGTGGCAGACAATGCACCCACCACATCCCCATGAAGGTCAAGGAGAGGCCAGAGGAGAGTTCTCAGGCATTTGCCCATGTTCCAGTCCCTCTCCTCTTTCTTTTCTTAAGCCCAGAGTCAACTATCTTTCCATGCCTTCCTCCATCAAGAGCATACATAAACGCCTAGGGTCATATATGTTAAATCAATGTTGACCTTAAGACTTGTTGGCTGTAACAAGCAGTGTGTTCTCTCTGTGTATCACCCAGAGCCCAGACTCACCCTTGGTTGAGAGCCACTGCTCTTAGATATATGGATCCAACCTTACCATCAATACAGACGGGTGTTCAGATTGGAATCTGAAGGCTGGGTGGTAGCTTAGCCAGTAGAAAGCATGTGTTACCATGTGTAAAGACCCAAGTTAAGTCCCTGGTCTATACCTTCAGCAGAGAAATTTCATAAGCAGTGGAGCAATGCTGCAGGTCTTTACCTCTATCTTCCCCCTCTCAGTTTTTTTCTGTCTTTATCAAAAAGAAGAAAAGGAAGAAAGAAAGAAAGAAAGAGAGAAAAAAATAAAGAAAGAAAGAAAAGAAAAGAAAAGAAAAGAAAAGAAAAGAAAAGAAAAGAAAAGAAAAAAAGTGATCCCTAGGAGCTGTGGATTTTTTTTTGTACAGGCACTGATTCCTCAGCAATAATTTTGATGGCAATTAAAAACAAACAAATTAAAATGCAACATGACCATGGCAAAAAAAAAAAAGCCATATTTCTACCTTACTTAAAACCCTCCATTCTCTCACCAAAAATTAAAAAATAATTTTTTTTGTAAGCATTTTCCCTGTTCTATTACTGTCCACTTTGGCTACTCAAAAAAAGGAATACAAGATGAAAGACTGGTCTCTTTCACCCACCCTGCATATCCAAACCCAAACAGTTTTGTGTGATGTACTTTTTTAAAAAATTATTATTTTTTTAATTTCCCCCTTTTGTTGTCCTTGTTGTTATTATTGTTTTATTGCTGTCGTTATTGGATAGGACAGAGAGAAATTGAGATAGGAGGGGAAGACAGAGAGGGGGAGAGAAAGATAGACACCAGATTTGCTTCACCACTTGTGAAGCTACCCTGCTGCAGGTGGGGAGTCAAGGGCTCAAACCGGAATCCTTGCTCTGGTCCTTGCGCTTCATGCCACGTGCGCTTAACCCGCTGCACTACAGCCCGACTTCCTAATCTACTTTTAAAACCTGATCTGAAGGCTGGCATTGACACACATCATAGAGGACACAAATTACCATGTGCCAGGACCTGAGTTCAAACTCCTGATGCTACATAAGGACACATGCTGGAGGGAAGTTTCATGAATGGTAGAGCAATGCTGTGGCATCTTTCTCTCTGACTTCCACCCTCTAGTTAGAGGAAAGAAAAGAAAAAAAAAAGGCACCAGGAGTCTTCCTTACTGCACCCCCAACACACAGGTATGATACTGAGGCAAAGCTTGGCATGACTCAGCCTGTGCATCTGGCTCAACACACAACCTGTTTGCTTAAATTAACACCAAGTCCCATTATCTAAGCTTAGCTGAAGGATCACTCTGTATGACCACTGAATTTGCCTTAATGTAGTCATATTTCAGAACAATGATCCATAGGGCCAGCAAAATAGCACTACTGTGCCATGTGTGTTTAAGCCCAGCCCCACAACACTGGATGAAGCATCAGTGCTGTGGTCTCTCACTCTCTCTATCTCTGCCTCTGTCTCTATCTAAAACATAAATTAATAGATATATAAAAATTATCTCCAGCTGCCCTCCTGCACTGCTGGTAGGAATGTAAATTGGTCTAACCCCTGTGTAGAGAAGTCTGAGAGAACTCTCAGAAGGCTAAAAGTGGATCTATCCTATTACCCTGCAATTCCTCTCCTGGGGATATATCCTAAGGAACCCAACACACCCATCCAAAAAGATCTGTGTGTACCTATGTTCATAGCAGCACATTTTGTAATAGCCAAAACCTGGAAGCAACCCAGGTGTCCAACAACAGATGAGTGGCTGAGTATGTTGTGGTATATATACACAATGAAATACTACTCAGCTATTAAAACTGGTGAATTCAGGACTAGGGATACAGCATAATGGTTATACAAAAGACTTTCATACCTGAGGTTCTAAGGTCTCAGTTTTAATCCCCAGCACCACCATAATCTAGAGATGAGCAGTGCTCTGGTATCTGTGTTTCTCTATATCTCTCTCACGAAAATAAAATAGAGCATTTTTTTTTAAATAGTGAATTCATCTTCTTCACCTCATCTTGGAAGGAGCTTGATGGAATCATATTAAATGATACAAGTCAGAAAGAGAAGGATGAATATGGGATGATCTCACACATAGAAGTTGAAAAACAAGAACAAGATGGACCTAGACCTCTAACAAATCCCTCTCTCCACTGTAACTGGCCATCTCCATCAGGAACGACATAGTGGACCCTTTTGTTGGACTCTACAGAACTTTGCCCTCAATGTAGGTCAATAATGGTAGGAACAGCCGCATTCTCCAAAAGGAGATTGGGTGAAAATACTCTGCCACTCAAGGAAGACAGGTCCTATAGTGAGTGAAGCCTAGAATGTTCCTAGCTATGACTACAGAACGCTCAGACCTATAGTGATGCAGATGTTACACAGGCTTCTGTGCTGAATATGGGCCCCAGATCAAATCAATGGGATTTACAGTTAACAATATTTATATACTTTTCCCATATTTTGGAGCTACTCTTTTCCCTGATGCATCTTTCTAGTCCTATTTCCAACTCTGACACCATCTTCCCAGACAATACCTTTAGCCCACCTGCACATTAGCTATTGGGCACAGGCAAAAATCAGTAAAGTCATGGGCCCCTTGGAATATACCTAAAATAGACCAACTAGCTTTTTCCAAAATGGAGATCCCAAATCTCATCTGCTATAGTCTTACCTTTATATTCTTGATTATTAAACAATTTGTTCTGCCTTATATCTTAATGCTTTTTAGCTACCAAGTTGCAGATGCTACCATGACATCAACTTGACTTTACTGGACAGATGATCTCACCAATGTATCCTGGAACCCCACCTCTCCAGACCTGTCCCATTAAGGAAAAATAGAAACAGGCTGGGAGTATGGATAGAACTGCCAATGCCTATGTCCATCAGAGAAGCAATTACAGAAGCCAGACCTTCCACCTTCTGCACCCCATATTGATCCTGGGTCCATGCTCCCAGAGGGATAAAGAACAGGAAAGTTCCTCAATGGAGGGGATGGGATACGAAACTCTGGTGGTGGGAATTGTACTCCTCTTGTCCTATGGTCATGTTGATCATTATTAAGTCAATAAATAAATAATAAAAAAACAAGAAAAGAAGGGAAAACACAAAGCAGAACTTGGACTGGAGTTGGTGTGTTGCACCAAATTAAAAAACTCTGCGGTGGGGGTGGAGATGGGGGTGTGGTGGGGGCTCAGGTCCTGGAATATGATGACAGAAGATGACCTAATGGGATTGAACTGTTATGTGGAAAATGGAGAAATATTACATATGTACAAACTATTGTATTTTACTGTTGACTATAAACCACTAATCTCCCAATAAAGAAATAAAAATTTGGAAGCGCCGTCCTTTTCCGCTTTCCGTGTTGCTCGCGGCTTCCTGAGAGCGTCTCTCTGCCTGTAGGTGCCGGCGGCCGCACCTGATCACCATGCCCCGCAAGATCGAGGAGATCAAGGACTTTCTGCTGACCGCGCGGCGCAAGTACGCCAAGTCTGTCAAGATCAAGAAGAACAAAGATAATGTGAAGTTCAAGGTGCGGTGCAGCAGGTACCTTTACACGCTGGTCATCACGGACAAGGAGAAGGCGGAGAAACTGAAGCAGTCCCTGCCCCCAGGTTTGGCAGTAAAAGAGCTGAAATGAAGCAGGAGTGCTGATTTAAACTGTATTAAAATTATTTTAAAAAAAATAAATAAAAATTTGTCCCCAGCTATTAAACATATAATAAAAACTAAACATCATCGGAAGTTATTATGAAGCTCAGTTATGATGATTTCCCACTAACACAGAAGGGGTTGTTAATCAACTTAATGAATGCCAGAAATGCATCTCATCACTGGCAAGACTGAACAATGAACAGACAGCTATTAGTGAAAATAAGTGTGCCAGACATTCAGATGGTCTAATATTCTAGAGGTGCTAACCCTGTAGATTTGACCTGAGATAGAAAAATCAGGAAACCTAGCACCTGTGCCTCAAGGGAAAGTGGATTTTGGTCCCTGAATAATCCCACATGTAGCATTTTGGCTGGAAATTCCAGGTGGTCCACAGACTCAAATTAAAGGAAAGAGCAAAGCTCACAACTTCAGTGAGCTGACAGATGAGGCTTTGTAGGCTGCAGCACCTGCTTGTTGATAGATGTATAATACAGAGAGCAGACGCTTAAGTTGCTGACAGAATAGCTATCTGGATAGTGTGCTACTTTGCCATGGGTGCCACCCAAGCTTGAGACCAGCCCCCACTGCATGGGAGGAGGCTTTAGTGTTGTGGTCTATCAAACAGAAGGAAGGAAGGAAGGAAGGAAGGAAGGAAGGAAGGAAGGAAGGAAGAAAAGGAAACAGGAAGGAAGGAAAGAAGGAAGGAAGGAGGGAGGGAGAGAAGGAGGGAGGGGAAGGCAGCTAAGCAAGCAGAAGAAATCCGAAGTGAAGTTTAGTCTACTTTTTTATTTTCTTTTTTTAAATTATCTTTATTTTTATTGGATAGACGCAGCCAGAAATTGAGAAGGGACAGGATGATTGAGAAGTTAGAGAGACACCCACAGACCTGTTTCACCACTTGTGAAGTGTTCCCTCTGCAGGTAGGGACCGGGGGGGGGCTCAAACACGGGTCCTTGCACACTGTAACATGTGCGCTCAACCAGGTGCACCACCACCTGGCCCCTATTTTTTGATTTTCCATGGACACTTAGGGACCCTGGAGACTCTCAATTCCCTTTTAAGCATCTGTGCCTATGATTTGCCTTAGAGAAGCCAAGAAATGTTGGTCCCCAAGCTCCAGAGCTTCAGTGGCAGCCCAGCTGTGGGCTCCCTCCCCTGGGCTGGAAGGTCCTGTGATGTGATGGTCAGGGGACTTGTCTAAAGGGGCCAGTCAGGTCCTGAGAGCTGGTGAGGGTCAGGAGGGGAAGCTGGCTCCTATCAGAGCAGAGGCTGAGAGGAGTGGGGCATTGGGAAATATCTCGGTGAGCATGTGTGTTGGAGGGAGAGGGGGTACTGCAAAGCCAGGGAATGAGGGCACAAAAGGGGGTGCTTGGGAAAGCATGAGCTCCAGCATGCACATGGCATCTGCCCCATTGGACCTCCCTGTGACAGAAGTTTGAGTGACATAGTATGACACAGTGTGTGCAATGGCTGCTCCATGCAGAGGAGGTATGAGGATGTGTGTGCTTCCTGAACATTAACAAATGGATGCACGCGCGCGCGCACGCGCGCACACACACACACACACACACACACACACACACACACGCATTGAGACTGCTGAAATCCTTAGCCCAATTACTTTATTTTATTTATTGCCAAAGCACTTCTCAGCTTTGGCTTATTCCAGGAATTGAACCTGGGACCTTGGAGCCTCAGGCATTAAAGTTGTTGGCATAACTGTTCTGTTACCTCTCTGCCCCCAATTATTTTGTTTTATATCTTTAGGGAGAGGGAGAAGGAAAGGGAGAAGAAGAAGGAGAGGGAGAGGGGGAGGGGGGGGGAGGGAGGGAGAGAGACAGAGAAAAGGGAGAGAGAAGAAGAAAGAGAGGAGGAGTAGTAATAACACAGCACCATTCCACCATCCTTGGAGCTCTCCTTGATGCTGCCAATGTGGCAACAGTGTTCAAATGCATGGCCTCACTCAGGGCAGGGTGTGCATTCTACCCTCTGAGCTGTTTCCTGACCCCTAGACAGATGCTATGTAAAACATGGGCAATTCAACTTTATGTCTTATAATGACAATCAGTCACCCTCTAAAACTTTTTTTCCCTCACAAAATGAACCAGGATGATCAATGATGACACCCCTCAAATAAATAAATAAATAAATAAATAAATAAATAACCAGGATGCTTCCATGCAGGAGAAGAGAGGAGCAGAGGAGACTATGCAGGGGGCCTATTTTTGCTCCAGTCATAGATTTTCACTTATGAAAGGGGAATAAGAACAATGAAGGGCCCAGGCAGCAGAGCATTACAGTGCACAAGGACTGGGGCTCAAGTCCTTGATCCTCACCTGTAGGGGGAGGCTTCATAAGCAGTGAAGCAGTGCTACAGGTGTCTTTCTCCCTCTCTGTCTTCAAAAATGTTACCCAAGGCCTGGGTTCCAAGATAGTATCTCTAGCCAGCAGAATGTGAACCATTTTCAGATGGTGGGAAAAAAAGCTAGACAGGAGGGATGAGAACTCTCTGGTTATCATGAAAATGTAAGGAAAGTGACTTGTGTGTGATGAAACTAACAGAGAGACCAAATCAGAGGTTTTGACGGTATGTTCAGTGTTTTGGCCATTGATTAATCAAAAGGAAGTCCTCACTGCTCTGAACTTTTTCAGACAGAGAGAGAAAGATGTAGAGCAGCAAAGAAAGAAAGAGACCACATACTGAGTCTTCATCCAAGGTAGTGGGAGTAGATCTCGAACCAGGGTCTTGAACGTGGCAAAGTAGCACACTATACAAGAGAGTGATTTCTCCTGCCTAACTTCCCGTTTTCTGGATGCAAGACATTTCTTTGAGTGACTGGTGCTGGTCCTGAATGGAAACTTTGCCTTGGGAATCATATGAATGTGAATACCAACTTTTAAACAGGGTCTCTCTTCTACCACAATGTGACCTAAAATAGATCAGATTTTAGATATCCAAACACTGTCTGGTAAGAAATTTCTAGCTTCCTGTTATCCAAACATACTGTAGAGTGAATATCTAAATGGAGATCAGGGCCTTTTTTTTTTTCTTTCTGCCAGCCAATCAGTAAATAAAAGGGAGAAATAGCAAGAGGTAAAAAAAAAAAAAAAATAGAAGGGAAAAAACACTCCTCATTTGCTTAAAGTAAATGAGCTTTTATTATGGCCTTTTGAGATAAGGAAAAAGTATTTTCAGGCAGTTGCTCTGGTGATAAATCATGCAGGGAGATCAGGACTTAAGAGGGAGAAGGCAAAGGGTGGGGAGTTGATTGCAGGTCTAACCTGGCTTGAGCAGGCTGCCTATGGCAAGTGTGACTCAACAGGTTCAAAGCAACAAACAGCTTAAAAAAAATTTTTCAGTGCTTGGATAGTGAACTGCTTTGTCATATGCAAAAAATAAAAGAGGAAGGTTGGGGAGATAGTATAATGGCTATGCAAACAACTTCCTTGCCTGAGGCTCAGAAGTCTCAGGTCAGTCCCCAGCACCATCAAGTGCCAGAGTTAAGCATTGCTCAATATATTAAAAAACAAAACAGGCACATTTCGATCAGAGTAAATAGCAAAAATACTTTCATGCCTGATGTGCAGAGGCGCCATGCCACGCCACGCTCAGTTGCCCACACCGTGTGTGAGAGCTTAGCAGTGCTCTGGTAAATAGAGCTTTGAATATGTCCCTCAGTGTGCCAAAAATGGAGGCTAAAGGAGTGAAAGAGGGACCTTTTCAACACCATCATGAACCAGAGCTGGTCAGTCTCTCTCTCATTAAAAAATAAAATTTGTTTTAAGAAAAGGAAGGTGGGCTATAAATAAACATATCACTGTTTTGAGGAAACAATGGCCATATCCAAATTAGAAAATTGAAAGTTTGGAGACTAACACCAGAAAGTTCATGAACCTGAGAGTTAATGGGCAAACTTCATCTGTTATGGGTGGGTATTTCATTAGAGAGGAGGGAGGGTGAGGAGTCAGAGAAAAAACTCATAAAGCACAAAGCTTACCTTACATAAGACATCTGGTTTGATCCCTGTCATAGCCATCACCTATCACTTTTACTTTGTGTGAGAATATTAGGGGGAAGGGGCTTGAAATTAATTCTCTTCACAAATTTAAAAAAATTAATGAAAAATTAATTTATTTTATCTTATTATAGTATTTAATGTCTTTTGGGGAATTAATATTTTACATATGACAGTTAATACAGTAGTTTATACATGCATAACATTTCTCAGTTTTCCATATAATAACACAATCCCCACTAGGTCCTCTGTCATCCTTCTTGGATCCCTATTCTCCATCCCTCACCCACTCCAGAGTCTTTTAGTTTGCAATATGCCAATTCCAGTTCAGGTTCTACTTGTGTTTTCTCTTCTGATCTTGTTTTTCAACTTCTGCCTGAGAGTGAGATCATCCCATATTCATCCTTCTGTTTCTGACTTATTTCACTTAACATGAATTTTTCAAGGTCCATCCAAGATCAGCTGAAAATGGTGAAGTCACCATTTTTTCTATAGTTCACTAGTATTCCATTGTGTATATATACCACAACTTCCTCAGCCACTCATCTGTTGTTGGACACCTGGGTTACTTCCAGGTTTTGGCTTTTACAAATTGTGCTGCTAAGAACATACGTGTACACAGATATTTTTGGATGGGTGTGTTTGGTACCTTAGGATATATCCTCAGGAGAGGAGTTGCAGGATCATAGGGTAGGTTCATGTCTAGCCTTCTAGAGTTCTCCAGACTGTTCTCCACAGAGGTTGGACCAATTGACATTACCACCAGCAGTGCAGGAGGGTTCCTTTGACCCCACAATCTCTCCAGCATTTGCTGCTGTTAACTTTTCTGATGTATGACATTCTCACAAGAGTGAAGTAGTATTTCATTGTTGTCTTTATTTGCATTTCTCTGACAATCAAAGATTTGGAGCATTTTTTCATGTGTTTATTGACCTTTTGGATTTCTTCTGTGGTGAATATTCTGTCCATGTCTTCTCCCCATTTTTGGATGGGGTTATTTGTTTTCTTGTTGTTGAGTTTTGCAAGCTCTATATATATTTTGGTTATTAGCCTCTTCTCTGATGTATGGCATGTAAAGATCTTCTCCCATTCTGTGAGGGGTCTCTTGGCTTGGATAGTGGTTTCTTTGCTGTGCAGAAGCTTTTTAATTTGATGTAGTCCCATAGGTTTATACTTGCCTTAGTCTTCTTTGTAATTGGATTCATTTCATTGAAGATGTCTTTAAAATGTATGCGGAAAAGAGTTCTGCCAATATTGTCCTCTAAGTATCTGCTAGTTTCTGGTCTAACATCCAAGTCCTTGATCCACTTGGAATTTATTTTTGTATTTGGTGAAATATAGTGGTTCAGTTTCATTCTTCTGCATGTTTCCACCCATTTTTTTTCAACTCCATTTGTTGAAGAGACTCTGCTTTCCCTATTTAATAGTTTGGAACCTTTGTCAAAGATGAGATGTCCATAGGTGTGGGGGCTTACTGCTGGGTTCTCAATTCTATTCCACTGGTCAGTGTGTCTATTCATGTTCCAAAACCAAGTAGTTTAGATGACAACAGCCCTATCCTACAATTTGAGATCAGGGAGTGTGATGCCTCCAGTTCTGTTCTTTCTTCTCAAGATTGTTTTGGCAATTCTAGGTCTTTTCTGGTTCCAGATAAACATTTGTAGCATTTGTTCTATTCTCCAAAAAAATGTGCTTGGGATCTTGATGGGGATAGCATTAAATCTGTAAATGGCTGTGGGTAGTATATTCATTTTGATGATGTTAATTCTTCCAACCCATGAAGATGGAATATCTTTCCACTTCTTTGTCTTTTTCAATTTCCTTGAGTAGTGACTCATAATTTTCAATATACAAGTTTTTCACTTGTTTGGTTAGGTTTATTCCTAGATATTTTATTGTTTTGTTGCTATAGTAACAGGAATTGATTTATGGATTTCAACTTCTTCTAACTTAGTGTTTGCATAGAGGAATGCCACTGACTTTTGAATGCTAATTTTGTAGCCTGACACCTTACTGTATTGTCTGATGATTTCCAAAAGTTTCTTGCTGGATTCCTTAAGCACTTCTATATATACTATCATGTCATCTGCAAATAGGGAGAGTTTGACTTCTTTTATTCCAGTCTGTATGCCTTTAATTTCTTGCTTCTGCCTGACTGCTATGGCAAGAACTTCCAACACTATGTTGTAAAGTAATGGTGATAGTGGTCAGCCCTCTCTAGTACCTAATCTGTGGGGAAATGCTTCCAGTTTTTCACCATTAAGTATGATGTTGGCTGTAGGTTTGCTATATATAGACTCCATCTTCAGGAATTTTCCATCTATTCCCCTTTGTTGTAGTGTTTTGATCTTAAAGGGATGTTGGATTTTGTCAAAGGCTTTCTCTGCATCAATTGATATGACCATGTGGTTTTTGGTCTTACTTTTGCTGATATGGTGGATTACACTGATTGATTTACATATATTAAACAAACGTTGCATCCCTGGGATAAACCCCACATGGTCATGATGAACAATCTTTTTAATATACTGCTGTATCCGGTTAGCTAGAATTTTGTTCAATATTTTAGCATCTATGTTCATCAGAGATACTGGTCTGTAGTTTTCTTTTTTGGTTGTGTCCCTCTCTGCTTTTGGTATCAGAGTGATGTTTTCTTCATAGAAGCTGGAAGGGAGTATTCCAGTGTCTTCAATCTTCTGGAAGACTTTTATTTTTATTATTATCTTAATTTATTTATTTACTGGACAGCCATAAATTGAGAGGGAAGAGGTGATAGACAGGGAGAAAGGTAGAAAGACACCTGCAACATTGTTTCATTACTAGTGAAGATTCCCCCCCCAGCAGATGGGGACCGAGGGCTTGAACCTGGGTCCTTGTGCACTGTAACATGTGCGCTCAACCAGGTGCACCACCACCTGGCCCCCTTCTGGAAGACTTTTAAAAGTAGAGGTATTAGTTCTTCTCTGAATGTTTTGTAGAATTCATTTGTAAAAACATCTGTTCTAGAACTTTTATTTTGGGGAAGATTTTTCATGACTGTTAGAATTCTATTAGCTGTGATGGGCCTGTTCATGTTATCTACAACCTCTTTACTTAGTTTTGGAAGTTCATAGGTATTTAGGAAATTGTCCATTTCTTCCAGGTTCTCTAGATTGCTGGCATATAGTTGTTCATAGAAGCCTCACATGATATGTTGAATTTCTGTGGTGTCTATAGTGATATCTCCTCTTTCCTTTATGATCTGATTTATTTGGGTCTTCTCCCTTTTTTGTTTTGTGAGTCTGGCTAAAGGTTTGTCGATTTTGTTCACTTTTTTGAAGAACCAACATTTACTTTTGCTGATCTTTTGTATGGTTTTCTTATTTCAGTGTTACTGATTTCTGCCCTAACTTTAGTGACTTCTGTCCTTCTGGTTGCTTTAGGGTTCTTTTGTTCTTTTTCTTCTAGGTTCTTTAAGATGTTCAATCAGGCTATTTATTTGTGCTTTTTCTTGTTTCTTAATGTGTGGGGTACTTTTAGCTGGACTCTTCTCCTGGTTCATTTCTCCATATTTCTTGTTGGTTTAACCATTTTATATAGTATGTTATGAGGTCTCTCTCTCTCTCTCTCAGCTCTTTTCAAATTACTGATCACTCTTCCCTGGATTGACTTGTGTCTAAGTAAGGTAATTAAAGGGTTCACAGTTGTAGAAACTGAGAGTTGTTTCTATAGTATTTTAATCCCTGATTTGGAGTTTAGTGGCTTAAAAGCCTCTTTTGTGCTTTTTCTTCCCTTTAGGCTATGGGAGCCTGAGGGCTTTTAAACTATAAGTAGGCTTTTTAGCTTAATCACTGACTTTTGACCAAGAGATAAAGCAGAGTGTGGCAGAGATAATCCAGTGTTTATGCAAAGAGACTTTCATAGCCCCACTGCTAGGCCCAGGAGGTATAGATCTTCTCCTGAGCTTCCTGGTTAGTTCTCTGTCCCCTAGTGTCAACACAGGGCCTCCCTGCCACTGCTCCAGATTCTGAGGGCAATAGCAATTGAGACTCACAATTGCATTTGGTGAGTCTCAGGGGAGTCCTCTCCTCCCTTCAGTTGTCCCCTTGTTGGTGAAACAGACTGGAGGTGGTGTCTCAGCTGGTAAACTGCCAGACTGTTACTAGCCACTTAATCTCTCCTTACTCCTCTCTGTCCACAAGTCAGAGGTGTTTGTACTCACCGGTGATTTATTGGGTTCCTGATGTCGTTCTAGTCCTGTTTTATTGCAGTCCCAGGTGGTCTCCTTTGGTATTCCTAGTTGACTTGGGAAAGGAGAGGAGAGAAACACAGCTACTGGTGCTCCATACCCCCCCCCCTTTTTTTTTCATCAAAGCAGTATTCAGTTTTGGCTCTAGGTAGGGGGAGAATTGAACACAGCATGAGGCTCAGGCATGAAAGCCAGTTTGCAGATCTATTATGCTGTTATCTCAGTCCCCTCCATAGATTATAATCACACAATGCTATATACTGAACATACTCACCATGTTTCATGTTAGACTCTCAGACCTCACTCATTTTCCCAGTGAAAGTCCATCTTCCTTTGTCCCCAGAACCTCAGATCCTGACTGCTTATATATCTGGTCTCTGTTGCTAGGTGTGTGGCTATCTTCTTACCCCCATTCCCTGAGCAATTCTATAGGAAAAGAGAATGCTTCATCAGCACTTTTAAGAAAAATCCTGGGCTTTTTCTGAGATGTGTATCCTCAGAGTTAGCTAACACTGTGTCAAATTTTAAAGATGAGGATCAGATCTTGCTGGCCAAGAGCTTTCAGAGGTATAATCTCAGAAACTGCCACAATACTTTGGCTTGTCTACCTTTTGGGATTGGGGAAATAGTTCATTGAATACTGTTTTGCAATGTACATGAACCAGGTTCAAGCCTGGCCCCCACTGCACTGAAGGAAACTTCAGTGATGTGGTTTCTGCTTCTTTCTATGAAAAAAAAAAAGGCTAATTACTGGGTTTTAATTGCTTGGGAAAGATCATGTTAGCAACATTTAACCTGACGGCTCCCTGGATACATTTTCCAATAGTGGGACTTGCTAAATCTGACAACCCTCACTATAGAGTAGCCCAGAACATTTGCTACTTAGTCCCTTTGAATCCACCCAAGTATGGTACTAAAACATACTTTGCAAAGCCTAATGAGTTTTATTACTATTATTATCATCAACCAGAATCAAGTCAAAACAGTTCAGAGCTATAAGATCCAGGAAGTAGTTCAGTAGCGTTCTCAAGCATGAGGTCTTGCGTTCAATCCTTGGCACTGGAATTGTCCCCAACTGTGACATAAACCAAGACTTATCATACCCCAGCCCCACTCACACCTTCCACTTCCTTTTCATTAACTGCTTCCATTCATCAAACCCAAAATCTCTCCACTAGCTTGGACTGTCACCTGGTTATTGTCTCTTGTTGTGTTTGAGGACAACCCTTATACCTGGTCCTTCTGGGTTCTGTCCCTGCCCACCCTGGTTGCCCAGAGGAGTCTTCTCTGGAAGAGTCAACAGAGTATGTTCACAAGCATGCATATGATGCCCTCAACTGGTTTCCTTGATAGCAAGCCAATCAAGATTTTATTTCTTTTTAAAATATTTTATTTACTAATTAATAAGAGAGCAAGAAAGAGAAGCAGAATATCACTCAGGTGTATCCACTGCCAGGAATCAAATGCCCAGCCTCATGCTTAAGAGGCCAATGTTTTAGCCTCTATTCTACCTCCTGGGCCACATCAGTGCTTCTCTCTAACCAAAAGATATCTTTACTCATTGTGAGGTCACCAAAGGGGTAAAAGTCTTTAACTGCCTCTGGATAGTAGACATGTTTTGATTCTTTTCCAATAGTCTCCTTTCTTCTTGTGAGTGATTTTTTTTTTAATTACCAGGGTTATAGCTGTGGCTTGGAGCTTGCATAGCTTCGCCAATCCCAGTGACCATATTTCTATAGATATGAGAGACAGAGGAAAACAGAGAAAAGGAGAGACACCTGTAGCACTGCTTCACTGCTCATGAAGCTTCCCTCTACAGGTGAGAAGTGAGGATTTTAACACAGGTCCTAACACATAGTAATGTGTGCTCTCTATGGGGTATGCCACCACCTGGCCCTTGACATTACCCTCTTGACTTCCACCTCCTCACCCACTCACTATCGTTCAAAGAAAATAAATGCTCATGTGCTCACTCCCTCACTCTTAATCCGAGTCAACTAACCATCAGGAATGTGTACTCCCTTCCTTTGCACTCTCCTTATATCTCAGTTGAGTAAAGCAGGTCTGTTTGATACTCAAGTTCAGTGCTAAGATCACTCATTCTTAGTCATAAAGCTTCATGGCCCAGCATTAGGGGGTATCAGCAGTGTAGGGGAGAGATTTGGACTGTTGTTGTACATACACTTCAGTTTTATTTATTCAGTTGATTTCAGGACTTGGCAGAAAATGGGGGTGTAGTAAGTAAATGGAGCCCTTGGCAGCCCAATACCTTTATATCCCTGAACCTCACATTACACATTTGTAAATTATGCCAGGTGCTTTTCAAAGTCACCATCAGCCCCACAATTCTGTGATAGGAGGGGATATTGAGTATGACATTTCATAGTGTGTGTGTGTGTGTGTGTGTGTGTGTGTGTGTGTGTGTGTGTGTGTAAAGTATTGGACAGATGGTAACAATTTCAATTCCACACATTGTGACACACAAAGATGAGTTGGAAGAGAACTGTTGTGTTAAAAATGAGTTAGAGTTGGCAAATAGTTCACTTGGATAGTGTACTGTTTTGCCATGTGTGTGACCCAGGTTTTAGCCAGGGCCCTACCACATTAGAGGAAACTTAAGTGCTATCCTCTCTCTCTCCCCCCCATCTAAAAATATAAAAATGAGTTTTCTTGGCTGCAACTAGAATTTGCATTTTTCTTAAATTAAGAAATTCTTAATTAAGAGACATAAATATAAGACAGACTCAGTTCTCACCTGCAGAGGGAAAACACCACAAATGGTGAAGCAGTGCTGCAGCTGCCTCTGTCCCTCTTTCTATCTTCACCCTCCCCTTCAATTTCTATCTCTATCCAATAAATAATTAAAATATTTTAAGAAAGAAATCCTCTCATGTATAATCAATAAAATAAATCTTTAAAAAATATGAGAGAGATGAATAAAACCAGACCTTAAGGATGCCATGTTTATTTCTGTTTTATTCATTCTTTCCCTTTCATTTCCCCTTTCTATCCCTCTTCCTACTCTCTTTCTCCTTCTCAAGTTAATGTTTTTAAGTATTTTCTTTTTTATAATTTCTTTTTTTTAATTTTTTTAAAGTACAGTCACCTCCCCAGTGTTTTTATTTTATTTATTTATTTATCCCCTTTTGTTGCCCTTGTTGTTTTATTGTTGTAGTTATCACTGCTGTCGTTGTTGTTGGATAGGAAAGAGAGAAATGGAGAGAGGAGGGGAAGACAGAGAGGGGGAGAGAAAGACAGACACCTGCAGACCTGCTTCACCACTTGTGAAGCGACTTCCCTGCAGGTGGGGAGCGGGGCTCGAACTGGGATCCTTATGCCAGTGCTTGTGCTTTGCGCCACCTGCGCTTAACCCGCTGCGCTACAGCCCGACTCCCTCTTTTTCTCCTTCTCTATCCCCTGTACCCACTAAAAAAGTCAAGACTGGCATATTGATTTTTTAAAAAATATTTTATTTATTTATTAATGAGAGAGATAGGAGGAGAGAGAAAGAACCAGACATCACTGGCACATGTGCATCTGGGGATCGGACTCTGGACCTCATGCTTGAGAGTCCAAAGCTTTATCACTGCACCACCTCCCGGACCACTGGCATATTGATTTTTAAAATGTGGTTCTGCTATCTACAAAGAATCATGTGAAGTGTGCTCTCTAGCCGCAATAGAATAAAATTATGAATCCTGGAAGAATTGGAGCATCTCTAGTCTGAAAAGTCACTGAGGGGATTGTTTTGCTTTTGGGGGATGATAAGCAGAGGGGGTGGGTATCAAGGGCATGTGGCAGTCTCTACCACCTAGGATTGCTGTGGGGAGCAAACAGAATAATGCATTAGCAAAAACTCTGTCACTCCCAACCATCACCCAAGGTGAATCATGGCCACACTCAGTTGACGAAATTGGCTGGTATGCTAGCCATCACCCAGGTTGACTCAGCCTGTCATGGAACAAACATTTGAAAAATAAAGAAAAGTTGTTTTTATTGAATATAGCATTTCCCAGTCCACAAAGTTAATTTGAGAATTGACCTCTCATTACCAAGAATTTGCCCTGAAAACTCGTGTCCTTCTTTCAGGTCTTAATCTTGCTGGGGATGAAAGTAGAGCTATCAAATAAATGCTGGGCTCTCTGAATTGCACTCAGATGAGCTTTCTCCCTATGACCTTGTTTCCGTTGAGTGCTGTCCTGATTTCTGACTCTTGTAGGAGCTTTTAGGTGATCACACTCTGTGTGAAAGAGAAGCAAGGGCCACAGCTACAGTGGAGTAAAGAGGCATTCCTCACCAGTTGGAAATATGGGCTAAGGAGCCAGGCAATGACACACATAGTAGAGTGTACTCTGTGCAAAGTTCAAGTCCCTGGTCCCCACCTGCTGGGAGAAGCTTCATAAGCAGTGAAGCAGGTCTGCAAGTGTCTCTCCCTATCTTCCCTTCCCCTCTCAAGTTCTCCGTATTCTACGAATATAATATTAAAAAAAAAACTAAGTCCAAATCCATTGCTATACATTAGAAGCAGAAGCTGAAATAAATGTCCTAATGTGCTCCCTCCCAGAATTTCTCACCCAGGTGCCCTGCTGTGAAGAAGCAGAATGCAGTTACATATCATCTGATGTGGAGCCCAAAATGCTTATCAAAATTTCTCTGGCATCTTGAGAAGTCACAGAAGACTGTGTACATTTCTGTGAGCTGCCACTAGGTATTTCTGTGCCAGTTTTCCTGATAAAATTTTATTCTGAA
This sequence comes from Erinaceus europaeus, assembly GCF_950295315.1. Taxonomy (NCBI): domain Eukaryota; kingdom Metazoa; phylum Chordata; class Mammalia; order Eulipotyphla; family Erinaceidae; genus Erinaceus; species Erinaceus europaeus. The sequence goes on from NC_080170.1 coordinate 74,998,545, forward strand.
GCATGTATCGTCAAGGATGGTGAAATAGGTCCCTTGGATGGTACGCTGCTTTGCCCAGTGCATAACTAGGATTTGAACCTGGCCAACTCACTGGAGAAAGCTCCACTGCTGTAGTCTCTTTCACTCTCCTCTGTCTCTGTCTCTATCTAAAAAATTGTTTGCAGGGCAGGCTTGGTGATAGCTGATTCTTTCAACTGTTGCTTGTCAGAGAAGGTTTTTTTTTTTTTACCTTCATCTAGTCTGCATGACAGTCTAGTAGGATACAGTAGTCTTGGTTGAAAGACTTTCTCACTGAGTGTTCAATATATGTCTTCCCATTTTCTTCTGGCCTGTAGTGTTTGTGTGGAGAAATCTGCTGTTAATCTTACCGATTTTCTTCTGTAAGTGAGTCATTGTTTTTCTCTTGCAGCCTTCAGGATCCTCTCTTTATCCTTCACAAACAGTGAAGCAGGTTTGCAGGTGTCTCTCTTTCTCTCTCCCTCTCTATTCCCCCCTCTCCTCTCAATTTTTCTCTGTTCTGTTAAATAGAAAATAGAAAGAAAAAAATGTCTGGTGGGAGCAGTAGATTTGTAGTGCCAGCACCAAGCCCCAGCAATAATTTTGGTGACAATGAAAATAATAATATTTTTGTTTTGTAATTTTTAAATATTTTATTTATATTTTATTTATTTTACCTTTTGTTGCCCTTGTTGTTTTTTATTGTTGTTGTAGTTATTATTGTCATTGATGTCATCATTATTAAATAGGAGAGAGATAAATGGAGAGAGGAGGGGAATACACAGAGGGGGAGAGAAAGAGACACCTGCAGACCTGCTTCACCGCCTGTGAAGCAACTCACCTACAGGTGGGGAACCAGGGGCTTGAACTGGGATCCTTTGTTCCATGTGCACTTAACCCGCTGCGCTACCACCTGACTCCACAAAATAATAAATTTTAAAAAGGGGGCTGGGTTGTGGTGCACCTGGCTGAGCTCACATGTTAATGTGCAAGAACGCATGTTTGAGCCCCTGGTCCCCAACTGCAGGGTGAAAGCTTTATGAGTGATGAAAAAGTGTTTCAGGTGTCACTCTGTTTCTTTTCCTCTCTATCAATTTCTTTTCCTTCCCTTTCAATTTCTGGCTGTTTCTATCAAACAAAGATAATAAAAAAAATTTAATTGAAAAACCATTTAGAATAGCATAATATTGCACTCAGGTTTGAATGTAGTCACCTCACACACCAGAGTAGTACACTGGTCTTTACCAGCACCACCATTAAACGAATCTTTAGGATCATATAATCTAACCAGTCTAATAAACACAAATTCCTTAAGCTACATGAAAAAATATGGCACATCAAGTATGGCACATCAAATATGGCACATAGATGATACAGGCATTAAAATCATTATGGGAGCCAGGTCATGGTGCACCCAATGTAGTGCACACACTGCCATGTGCAAAGACCCCAGTTCAAAGCCCCAGCCCCTACCTATATGGAGGAAGCTTTGTGAGTATTAAAGGGGTCATATAGGTGTCTCTTATTCTCTCTCCTCCATCCCCCCTCTACCAGAGCACTGCTCAGCTCTGGCTTATGGTAGTGTGGGGGATTGAACCTGGGACCTTGAAGCCTCAGGCATGAAAGTCTCTTTGCTATTACGACCATTATGCTATCTACCCCCACTCTTGTTCTATCTCCCCCTTCCATTTCAATTTCTCCCTGTCTCTATAGAAAAAAAAATTTAAGTAGCCTCCAAATAACAACAATAATAATAACAACAACAATGATAAACAACAAGGACAACAAAAGGGAAAAAATGGTCTTCAGGAGCAGTGGATTCATAGTACAGGGACTGAGCCCCAGCAATAACCGTGGAGGCAGGAAACAGGAAAAAAAAAAAAGTAGCCTCCAGGAGCAGAGAGTTTGCTGTGCAGGCACTAAGCCCTAACAATAACTCTGATGGCGATAAAAAAATAAAATAAAAATCACTATATGAAAACTAAACAGAAAGTTCAAAACATGTTAAATAAGCAAAAAAATCAAACAGAATTCAAAAGAAATGGAATATAATTCATTAGGATTCAAAAGAATAATATTAAAGGAGAGTATTGAGATGTTAGACTAGAGGGAATAAATACAGATTTTAGGAGGGAGGCAAAGATACGACAACACTTCTCTACCATCCATGGAGTTTCCCCTAGTGCCATGGTAAACCCATGTGGTGCTAGGACTCTAATGTGGAGCTTCATCTAGTTCTACCAGGTAAGTGAACAATAAAGCTCCCTTGATAAGAAAATAGTTTTTTTTAATTTTTTTAATATTTATTTTATTTATTTATTCCCTTTTGTTGCCCTTGTTGTTTTATTGTTGTAGTTATTATTGTTGTTGTCGTTATTGGATAGGACAGAGAGAAGTGGAGAGAGGAGAGGAAGACAGAGAGGAGGAGAGAAAGATAGACACCTGCAGACCTGCTTCACCGCCTGTGAAGCGACTCCCCTGCAGGTGGGGAGTCGGGGTTCGAACCGGGATCCTTATGCTGGTCCTTGTGCTTTGCGCCACCTGCGCTTAACCCGCTGCGCTACAGCCCGACTCCCAGTTCTTTTTTTTTTCATTATTAAGCTGGACTTAGGGGAAGGTTGGTCATCAGGATTACCCAAGTTAATTTGTGGCACCAAGAGCTTAGGTCATTAGCATCATCATCATATATTTTGTCATAAACCAGAGGTGGGAACATCAGGCCTATGAGCCATGCATGCCTGTGAAATCCTTTGGTCTGAGGATGTCGAGCGCTAGTGCAGCAGGTTAAGCGTACATGGTGCAAAGTGCAAGGACCTGCAGAAGAATTCAGGAGAGCTTCAGTGCTGTGGTCTCCTTCATTCTTCCCTCTCCCTCTTTCTCTATTAAAAAAAAAGGGGGTCATCCAATACTGTTATAAACCACGTTATAAACTATAGTAACTATCATTGTTGATCAATTTCAGTAACAGAACTTTTTCAGCCAGAATAATCACTTGGCAGAGCAGACCCAGGACTCCTTTTTAGTACAGATGCAGAAAGCTTGGTGCCCTCCTCTTGCTGCCTGGAGTCCAGCCCTGGATTGGACATGCTTGGAATGTGCAGACAAGGTAGGGACAAGTCTTGTCCTCAACCCTAAGTAACACTTTGTGAGAAAGCCTCAAGAAGACAAGTGTCCTCTGACTCAGAAACCAGATGGCTGGCAGAGGTGTAAGCAGTAGAGTTTCTTCATCATGGCCCAGCATGCCCTATACTTGCCAGCTCCATTATAGTCTGTGAGTCTCTCACAATACTCAAAAGGACCACAATACTTATTTATTGCCACCAGGGCTATTGCTGGAGCTTGGTGCCTGCAAGGCCACACATTCCCAGAGGTCCTTCTTCCTTCTCTCTTTCTCTTCTGATAGAGGGTGAGAGGTAGAGAGTGGAGACGCCTGTGGTACTGCTCCACTGTTCATAAACCTCCCATTGCAGGCATAATGAACTCAGGACTTGGCTATTGAAAGGAAGTTTAGCAGTTACGTAGCTGACCAACATATATTTTCTATTATACATGAAGTATATGCTGTGTTACTACAAAGAAAGTAAACTAGAGAAAAGAAAATGCTACTAAGAAAATTGTATAGCACCATCACAGAGGTCATCATCCTCATCATCTTTCCCCTAAGAGAGGAGGGGTAGACACGATGCAGGAACAAATGAACCCTCACAGTTCAAACCCATGTTATTCATGGGTCAACTACATTTCTTTGCTGCCCCACATACAGACATCTTCCTGTCACCTACTAAACATAAATGATAGACTTTCAAAAAAAATGTGGTGCCTGGGGGTAGGCAGTGGTAGCTGAACACACGTTACCAAGTACAAGGACCCAGATCCAAGCACCCAGTCCCCACCTGCAGAGGGGGACCTTTACAAGCAGTGAAGCAGGGCTGCAAGTGTCTCTCTTTCTCTCCCCCTCTCTATCTCCCATCCCCTCTCAAATTCTCTCTGTCCTATCCAATAAAAGAAAAAAATAAAATGTAGTGTTAGAAAATGAACTCAGGGTGGTTTGGGAGGTGGTGCAGTGGATAAAGTATTGGATTCTCAACCATGAGGTCCTGAGTTCAATCTGCGGCAGCACATGTACCAGAGTGATGTCTGGTTCTTTCTCTCCTCCTATCTTTCTCCTGAATAAATAAATAAATTCAAAAAAAAATGAACTCAGGGCTTTGCACATACATGATACCACTGGGTAGCTTCCCCAAATGAATTCCCCACCCCCTTCCCTTCCTTTCCTTTCCTTCCTTCCTTCCTTCCTTCCTTTTCTTTTCTTTTTTCTCTTTTGACACCAGTGCCATTACTGGAACTCAGTGCTGCAGAATAAATCCTCCCCTACTGGGAGGCTCTTTTTTCTCGCTTTCTTTCTTTCTCATGCCTGAGACTCCAAAGTCCCAGGTTCAATCCCCTGCAGCACCATGAACCAGAGTGGAGCACACTGATTTAAAAAAAAAAATGCATAAGGGAAAGAAAACAGTATCCTTTCATATGCTCATTGGATAGTAGTTTTTGCTCTTCTGTGAACTGCCTGCTTATATTCTTTGCCCATCTATCTCATGTGTTGCTTCTCTTTTTCCTATTGATTGATCGGTCTTATTAAATGTCTGCAAGTCAACCTTATTTCCCAGAAAAACATCTGTCCCCAAATCTGGGTCTCTTTGCTTTGTGTATGGGGTGGTGTTATACAGAAGGCTTCACTTTAATGTCCTTTTTTTCTCTTTTCCCCAGATGAGAAACTAGAGGAAGAGAGAACCACTTCTCTGGACCAGACACTTGTGTGCAAAGTGGAGATGACCCATGGTCTGTGAAAAGTACTCTTTTAAAAGACTCAGTTGATGTGAATGAGAGGGAGGGGGGAGAGGAAGAGATGGGGAGGGAGTGAAGGAGAGGAAGAGGGAAAAGTACAGGGAGAGGGAGAGGGAGAGGAAGAGGAGAAGAAAGGAAGAGAGAGAGAATCACCAGAGCACTGCTCTGCTCTGCCACATGCAGTGCTGGGGATTTAATCTGGGGCCCTGAGCATGCAAGTCCTGTGCTCTACTGCTATGCAATCTTCCCAGTCCATGTAAAAGACTATTGAGTCCAGTAGAAGAATCCCTATAGTTCCTGGAAGAACTAGAAGTGGATGGAAACTGCAAGGCATTTGCTCCCCACACTATAAAGTGCTCTCTCGGGGGCTGGGGGCTGTCCATGGGGGGAGGGGGGTGAGATGAACAGTAGTCAGCAGCTGAGATGAGCGATTCCCCTATGAACCATTCATTCTCTTATCCTTCCTTCTTTGCTTTCCTTCCTATCACACGGTTAGACCCTCTCCCTGGAAAGCCATGTTTTACCCTGTTCATGATTCTCTTTCTGCCATCCTAGGGAAATTCAACCATTTTGGGACCAAAGGTACTATAATTTCATTGTCCAGAGACTGGGGCACACTATTGATGGGTAGAGGGAAGTATGGCTAAATTTAATCAAGATTTCTAAAAAAGAACTATAATTAAGACTAGGAGGACTGGGAAGACAGCTTAATGGTTGTGCAAAAGACTTTCTTTCACTCCTTGGGCTTTAAATCCCAGATTCAATCCCCAGCACCACCATAAGCCAGAGCCAAGCAGTGCTCTAGTCTCTGTGTTTTTCTCTCTGTATCTTTCTCTCTCACTCTCATTAAAATAGAATAAAATATTTTTTAAAAGACTAACAAAGCCATCATTTTCTAAAATATATTTTGCATATGCCACTTGCCTTAGTCACTGAACTTTTTCTTTTAAGTCTTTTAAGTGACTCTTTATTTCCACATTCTACAATTAAATGACCTCTTTCAAATGCATGACTTTGAGAGCAAACAGGACTTTCTAAGTGTCTCTAATTCAGTGACTCTAGAGATATAAAAGTCAACCACCATCCTCTGAGACTACTTTATGAAAAATCACCTAGATAACATTTTTATTAATTTTAAAATCATAAGCCAGAGCTGAGTAGTGATCTGGCATTTCTTTATTATTTACAATTATTAATTGTAAATGATAAATTAATTGTAATAATAAATAATAATAAGTATTAATTGTAAATAATAAATTAATTGTAAATAATAAAGAAATGCCAGATCACTGCTCAGCTCTGGCTTATGATGATGCTAGAAACTGAACTTGGGGGAGTCGGGCAGTAGTGCAGGGGGTTAAGCACACGTGGCGCAAAGTGCAAAGACCGGTTAGGATCCGGGTTTGAGCCCCCGGCTCCCCACCTGCAGGGGAGTCACTTCACAGGCAGTGAAGCAGGTCTGCAGGCATCTCTCCATCTCTCTTCCTCTCTATCTCCCCCTTCTCTCTCAATTTCTCTGTCTTTTTCCAATAACAAATAAATAAATAAATTTTAAAAAGTTGAACTTGGGAGCTCAGAGCCTCAGATATGAAAGTCTTTTTTGCATAATCACTAGGCTGTCTCTTAGCTATTGATAACTTCTTTAAAGGATCAAGAGCCACTTCCACTCTCCCATTCATGACTTTCGGAACATATCCTTTGATGGATCAAGACCATTCAGAAGCCATGCTACTGCTGAGAGTCCTAGGAAAGCAAAAACAATTGAGAATCAGAGCCACTATCAAACTTCTTTCTTTCAAAAGTGAAGAAATTTAAGCCTGGGATGCTCATGTGACTTATATCTACTGTCACCAATGATCTACCTGGGGACCTCTTGCAGCCCCAGGTTCTGGACCTAGTCCATCAACCTACAATTTGCTTGACAGTTCTCTCAACCTAAGGGAAAGACATTCAGAAAGTCCAACAGTCTACTTTTTATTATTTATTTATTTATTTTACCTCCAGGGTTATTGCTGGAGCTCAGTGCCTGCACCGTGAATCCACTGCTCCTGGAGGCTATTTTTCCCCCTTTTGTTGTCCTTGTTGTTTTAGCCTTGCTGTTATTATTATTGTTCTTGATGTCATTGTTAGATAGGACAGAGAGAAATCAAGAGAGGAGGGGAGACAGAAAAGGGAAGAGAAAGATAGACACCTGCAAACCTGTTTCACTGCCTGTGAAGTGACTCCCCTGTAGGAGGGGAGCCGGGGGCTCAAACTGGGATCCTTCTCTGGTCCTTGCGCTTTGCACTCTTCTTACTAGCAGGAAGCTCTGTGCTAAAATTGCAAGGTCATGGTTTTGAAGGTGCCAGGATAAAAATATAACTTGCTGTTAATAATAAACACATTTGCTTTTTCAACTTCTCATACTTACTGAGTGACCAACTACACAAAATGGTAACTCTTACTTGTCAACACCCATCAGAATAGGTAGGTCAACACAAAGAAAGGGGAAAATAAGGAAAGAAGCAAGATCATTAGCCTCTTGGCAAAGACATGATCTGGTATTTTACTGCTCTTGCCTTGACTTTCAGTGGAGGAAGTGACATGGACCAAAGAAAAGGAAGTGGCCATTTTACTAGGTATATAGTAGCTCCATCCTAAATGGGGGAGATTCTCAGAGTAGTTACATGGGAGGTGGTGCAGGTGGTAGAGAGCAAGCATGAGGTCCTGAGTTCGATCCCAGGTATCTCATGTGCCAGAATGATGCTCTGGCTCTTTTTCTCTCCCTCTCTCTCTCATTAATATGTAGACAAGTGAAAAAACAGACAAGAGTGTGACTTGTGGACCCCTGAGCTAGTTCTAGAACAGTCAGGGGTCCTGGAAGAAACCCCTGCAAACTCCCTCGGCCTAATTATTTTAATTCTGCAGGGGAATTTAAAAAAAGGTGAATAAATTCAAAGCAGGGGCAAGAAGCTATGTAAAGAATGTGTTCTATACAGACTGTCTCCAAGAAACTGAAGAGAATAAACAGGAAAGTGTGTGTGTGTGTGTGTGTGTGTGTGTGTGTGTGTGTGTGTGTGTGTGTGTGTGTGTGATGAACAGGAGAGGTGACTGGAGTTAGGTAGCTGCTGAAGAGCTGGAGAGAGTCAGGGTGACAAGATCAGCCACAGAAATTCTAGTTTGGTAATTTCCTACTTCTTTGTTACATTTGGTTCTTTTGATTGGAAGCCAAGCCCTGAATGAATCTGCATACTCCAGTGTGTGTGTGTGTGTGTGTGTGTCTGTGTGTGTCTGTGTGTGTCTCTGTGTGTGTGTGTGTAAAAGACAACTGGAAAGAAGCAGACATTGATATCTGTTAAATTTAAATTCTTGGCTTTGGGTTGGATAAGAACCTTTATAATAACTGCCATAAAGCAATAACGTTAATCCCATTTATAGATCAAAGCATCAAAGGTCCGGAGAAGTAAAGTTAATTATTCAAGTCCTCCTTGCTAATAAGGGGCAATACGAAGACTGACATCCAAACTCTGCTCTAAAATTTATATTCTTCCTGGTGCTTGATGCTTTTAACCTACAGAAGGCCTTGAGTGAATACTTGCTGAATGACTGGACAAAGGAATCCGTGTTTCAGAATACTTTCATTTTTTTTATTTTCATCGAGACTGTGAAAATCATACTCATGGAACTAGAGAAAAATCAATGATGATTCCAGAAAAGCGGCCCAATTAAATGTAAATGGTTATCTACATCATCTGTCAGTGAATGAACTGAGAATAGCTTAATCAGAGCCGTGACTTGAGGTTACTTCAATATCTTCCATCAAACAAGGGTCAATAGGTTTGGGCATTAAGCCCTCATTTCATAGTCTATCATTTTGCAATAGGAGGTTAAAATCTGTTCAGCCACTATTTCAAAAGCCACATTATCCTATGGACTCCTCTTCTGAAAGACTCAACAGGCATGCCTGAAAATCAAGAGCTAATTTAACCCAAATTGCTACCTTGCAAGACACTTACCTAGAGAGAAACATAAACTGTCATTCTGCGAACTACCAAACAACTGGGCTTCGGGATAATGATAGACAATAAGAAGCTTGTCTGCACTTAGTTAAATGCAGCCAAATCTCTAGACTGACCTAGGTATTCTTAACTACAGGGAGAAATCTAGAAATCTAATTGCTTAAACCCCCACAGGTAAGAGACAGACAACTGTCCCTATGTGCACAAGAAAATGCTCACAAAACTATACGTTACAGTGGCTTTAATACCTATGTTAAGAGCACATGCTTCCACCAGCCAAGAAGAGACGGTCTGTGGATGTAAACTGACTTTGAGTCTCTCTATGCAACCACCTCCATGTTCTCTACTTAAAATAAAGGCCAAACAGAGCAGAATAGGAAATGAATGAAGTAGTGTCTACTTAGTAATTACACTGACTTGACAGCTGCTTCCTGAAGGCCTCTGCAGAGCACCCAGGAGAGGTGTCAGCTATGGTGAGGACTGGGTGAGCTCTTTCCTTTCAAAACAGAGAAACAGAGAAATGGATATGGGAAGGGGAGATAAGGAGAGAGACAGAGAGATACCTGCAGCACTGCTTTACCACTTGTGAAGCTTCCCTGCTGCAGGTAGGGATGGAGGGATTGAACCTGGGTGCTTTTGCATGGTAATGTAGTAATGGTGTGCTCTACCTCATATAGAGCCCCTTTCTCTCCCTTCTTTCCTTCTTACTGTCTTTTTCTTTCTTTCTCCTTCCCCATTTCCTCCCTCGCTCCTTCTCTCTCCCTTTCCCTCCCTTCCTCCCTTTCTTCCTTCTTTTATTCTAAGAGGGATGGGGATTCACAGAGAGAGGAGAGACAACATAGCATTGCTCCACTATTCATGGAGCTCTCCTAGTATCCTTCCAATGTACTCCTCTGTGGGATTTCTTCTGGGTGTGCTACCTTCTGGCCCCCACCCTCTTGATACAGAAAATGATTATGGTAGGGACAGGGTGATGCCATCTCTAGGTGAAAAATGGAAACTAGCTTCAGGATGGGCTTCATGTAGGGCACAGCTCAAGGGTTGGCTGGGACTCCTGGTGGAGTCCAAGGGAGGTTTCACCACAAAGATAGTGTCTACCCCTGTTCTCCATAGATGCCGTCATCAGCTTTCAGAGGACTTGTGAAGGGTAACTGCAGCACAGGCACGTAGCCAAGAAAAACAACTGAGTGGGACAGGAACCGGAAACATTTTCTCTAGCTTTTAGTCACTATGAGCTATAATAAGGGGGGAAGGTATGCTCAAATTTAGAAGACTTTTAATCTACTCTGAGGCTGGCATTTGAAATTATTATAGCCTGCCTTCCTATTCACGATCACCCATCACACAAGGCACATGGCGGGCTCCACTATTGCTGTCACCTCCTCTCACCTGACTCCCTTTACACTGTGTTCACCACTTGCTCTTTTCCCACAGGTCAAGTGTTGCTACACTGGTGGCTTTCAGCAGCCTGACTATCACTGCCAGCCTACCCAGGCCCACTCTAAGACACATTAGTCACTAGTTATCAGCATGTCACCCTGTACTGCTGAAAGTGAGGCTCTACAAGACAGGGGCAGTATTCTGGGGGAAAAGAATAGACTTCTGTTTGTTCCTGAATGCAGGGTAGAAAAGTTATGAAACTTCAGGCCCTGGGAGAAAAGGAACCCAGACAGGATGCTGGGGTGCAGAGAGAATGAACACTGGTAAACAAGCGGAGAGCCAGGCAGAGCCGGGGCAGGGGAAGCTGCTGCCTTCAGACTGGTGTTTCCCCAGGGGCAGCAGGCCAGGCCCCTGATGAGCCTTGGCTGCAGCTCACTCTTAGCAACATCCCCTAGATTGGGGAGAGAAGGTGACAAATGCAAACCAAAATCTGTGTAGCATCACATGCCCTCCTGTAGGAAGTGAAGAAATCCCTCCAAGAGGTGGCTTCCCCTACTTCCTTCCTTCCCCTTACACCGCCTCCTCACTCTGGATCAACCCTCTAGAGACACAGAGAGAGAGTAAAAGACACCACAGAACCAAAGCTTCCTCCAGTGCAGTGAGGGCCAAATCACATGCAGGGCAGACCAGGTTCCTTCCCTCAGCTTTTAGCCAGCTCATTTAATTTATATGACAGATGTTAAGAAGTATCTACATTTGACCCAGATTATTCCTTTCACCTAGTCTAATCACTAAAATGTTCTCCCAGTGATAAATTATAAAATCTGTATTTTGTCATGAGCTGAACAGAATGTTCACTGATGTTTTATTATTTGTTTGTTTTTTGGTAAATCACTGAGGCTTCCCTACTCCAGGATGACTTTCGCAGACAGACAGAGACAGAGACAAAGCAGCAGAGAGGCAGCACAGCACCAAAGTTTCCTCTAATGGTGGGGCCAGATTTGATCCTGGATGGTGAACATGGCAAAGCAGTACACTATCCAAGTGAGCTATTTTGACAACCCTAGAATACTTATTTATTTATTATTGGATAGAGACAGAAAGAAATTGAGGTGGGAGGTGGGAGACAGAGAGAAGGAAAGAGACAGTGACCTGCAGCACTACTTTACCACTCATGAAGCTTTCCTCCTGCAGTTGGGTTTGAACCTGGGTCTTTGCGTACTATAATGTGTGTTCTTAACCAGTGTGTCACTGCATGATTCCAACACTCACTCTTTAAAAAAAAAAGCTGTTTTACTTATTTTGACAGGACAGAGAGAAATTGAGATGTAAAAGGTAGATAGGGAGGAAGAGAGAGCAAGAGAGCGAGCAAGAGAGAGAGATCTGCAGCACTGCTTTACAACTTATGAAGCTTCCTCCTTGTTAGTGGGGACAGGAGGATAGGACCCAGGTTCTTGCACATGGTAACAAGTACATTCAACTGAGTATACCACCAATTGGCCTCCCTAGAACACTCACTTTTATTTTTATTTCCTCCCCAGTTGAAAGGTAATGTCTCCTCTACTTTCCCTGCTGCTTTAAGTTCCCAAATACTCATCTGGCAAGTCTTGCCTTCCAGCCTCCAAACCTGCTGACCCCTTCATACCTTCTCTATACCCACCTCCAAGCAAAGGCCCTTCCCTGAAGCCTCCTTGCAGGCCAGACCCTGCAAGCCAACCTCACTGCTCCCTCCTGCTAGGCTTGCAGCTTCTCACATTGTACAACAGACATTGCTGCCCACAGGTCACTTCAAAGTGTCTCACCCTCACACCCTACAGCCTCCTACCCACGCCTAGCCTCCAAGAGCATTCTCTTTACCTGCCTTTGTCCTCCCTCCTGCTCCCACTGACCCTATTTTTATTTTATCATTTTATTGGGAGGGGGTTAATGATTTATAGTACAGTTGCTGTTGATGCATGGGTACAATCAATTTTTTTCTATCTGCCTGTGATAGTTACCTGTAGAATATTCCCCACCCAAGTTAGGTCCTTCTCCACCATCAACCACCCCCCACAACCCCCTCACTCCCCTCCTTCCCCAGAGCCCTTTGTTTTGGTGTAATACACCAAACCCAGCTCAAGTTTCACTGTTTTCCTTTTCTTTGTTTCTTCATTTTTTTAATAAATATATTTTTAAAAACTTTATTTTATAGAACAGAGAGAAGTTTTGAGAGGGAGAGGGAAACAAAGAAGGAGAGAGACCAAGAGACACCTGCAACACTGCTTGACCACTCTTGAAACTTCCCCCTGCAGAGACCAGAGGCTTGAACCTAGGTCTTTGTGCACAGTAATATGTGCACTTAACCAGGTGTGCCACCACCCTGTCTCCTTGTTTCTTAAGTTCCTTCTATGAGTGTGATCATCCTATATTCCTTCCTCTCTTTTTGGGCTTATCTCACCATGATTCCTTCAAGCTCCAACCCTACTTTTTATTCTTACAGGGAACACAGTCCTTTAGTCTTGCCCATTTCTCCCAAGCAACTGTCCCTGTGCAAGCCACACTGGCATCCCTGCCTAGGGCACAGGCAGGTTCCCACAAGCCCCATGCTTCTCACTACCTTAATCTAACACACACCAGAACCAAGTCTCCTAGCTTCCCTGGACTCAGGCACAGTTACGTGACTGTATATTAGACAGAAAATGGGAGTGGGGGTAGCAGGGGCTGCCCCAGGCTTTGCCATAACAGAGGCCATACGCTGCTCTTCACAGCTAGACAGGCTATGAAACTTAGTCTCAGGGACAAATTTCCATGTTAAAAACAACAGTTAAACTAACAAGTAAACTGCCAGAGCTTACTGCCCTTTATGCTGTACACACAAACAGTGTTGTGTAAGGTTCAAGCTGGCTGAGAGCAGAGCCCAGCACTGACTAGGACAGTGAGTGCTGGGCTAGCATCAGGATGTTTCTTCCCGGGCACGTGCTCTCTGGGTTGGAGAGAACTCAACCGGAGCCAACCTGGGTTGCTGCATAATCAGCAACGTGGGAGAGAGACCAGGAACTAGTGGCTGAGCGGGAACGCAATGTGTCTTTACTGATCAGAGACAATGCTTTTATCTATTAGAACCAGAAGTGGCAAGTTGGAAGAGGAAACTGCTAGGAAAGGGAGTGGAGAAAAGAAAAGAGCGGGCTAAGGTAGAAACTCCCTTAGCAACAATTGCGAAGGTTTTAACAGGTGGGACTAATTAATACCCTGCAGGCAGGGAGGGTCTCCAGATAGAAAGAAGATAGATCAAAGGAATGGGTGGGGAATCTTTCAGGCAAAACAATGATTATGTAAATAGGCCATAGTGTCAGCAATGGAGGATGGGGGGGGGGGCTGGCTTAAGGTCTGACAAGTGAGGAGGTGTCACAAAAAATAGGGGCAGGGCTGAGCTGAACCCACACATCCACGTCTCAGGGTGAGAGAGTCTGGTGACTCTGAACCTGCAGCCACCAGCAGGTAGGCTACACTTGAAAATAAATACATGGGGCTGGAAGACAGTGCACCTAGTAGGGCACATGCTTTACCATCCATGAGGCCCTGGGTTTGAGCTCTGGCACTATATAGAAGGCAATGGAAAGGGAGTTGGGCGGTAGTACAGCGGGTTAAGTGCATGTGGCACAAAGCGCAAGGACCAGCGGAAGGATCCCAGTTCCAGCACCTGGTCCCCACCTGTGGAGGAGTCGCTTCACAAGTAGTGAAGCAGGTCTGCAGGTGTCTATCTTTCTCTCCCCCTGTCTGTCTTCCCCTCCTCTCTCCATTTCTCTCTGTCCTGTCCAACAACAGCAATGGCAACAATAACAACAACAACAAGGGTAATAAAAAATGGGGAAAATGGCCTCTAGGAGCAGTGAATTCATAGTGCAGGCATGAGTCCCAGCAATAACTCTGGAAGCAAAATCCAAAAAAAAAAAAAAAAATTGAAATAAACCTTGCAATAAGATGACTAGTCTCAACCACCTTGACCTGTTATGTAACAAATACATTTTACAAAATATAGTCTCTTATAAAACAATAGAAAGTTGGCAAGCAAACAGATCTAAAAATGCAGGCAATGGGGATGAGACATTGCCACTAGACAGATTCTTACCTTGCTATGTGTAGGTCCCAGGTTCTAGCCCTGCCACCACATGGGAATGCCACAGGACCCAAGGAAGTTCTGCTGCTGTGGTGTTTCTCCTTCTTTGTCCCTCTGTCTGAATGAAAAAGTCAGCCTGAGAGCAGTGAGATTGCTCACATGCAAGGTCCTTGGTCCAAAATATACGAACAAGTAAACAAGAGGCAGGGCTTGTTTTCTTCAAAGATTCAACACTATCTAGAGGCCCAATTTTATCATATTAAAAATGTACCTTTACCTTTGTTGAAATCTAGGGGGAAATCTTAAAAAGGGAATTTGAAGAATCTACACAATTGTTCTGTACAGCCAAGCTGTGTGCTATGTTGTGAAGCAGCCCACCCTCCCCAGCTCTCCCTTGTTCCTCCTGGATCCCCCTCCACCCTGCCCCCACATACCTCTTTGGAGCACCAGGCACATTTTGGGTGAATTAGACATTCTTCACATGAGGTGGCATTGCCACTAGTGCATATGTTGAGGCCTTCAAAGCAAAATACATATACATCAATTAGTTCTCGGTCATAAACTTTACTGAAGAGACCTTGGAATGGGGCAGGAGGAGTCCCACAGAGGCTAAATGGTGCAGGCTGAACGCCTTTGAAATTTATGCGGAAAAGAGTTCTGTCAATATTTTCCTCTAAGTATCTGATAGTTTCTGGTCTAACATTCAAGTCCGTGATCCACTCGGAATTTACTTTTGTATTTGGTGAAATATAGTGGTTCAGTTTCATCCTTCTGCATGTTTCAACCCATTTTTTCCAACACCATTTATTGAAGAGACTCTGCTTTCCCCATTTAATAGTCTGGGCACCTTTGTCAAAGATTAGATGTCCAAAGGTGTGGGGGCTCACTTCTGGGCTCTCAATTCTATTCCACTGGTCAGTGTGTCTATTCCAAGCAGAGTCCAGTAGGAGGCCTATGGGAAGTCAGTGGAGAGTTCTAAAGCAGAGACATGATCTGACTTGAGTGAACACTGGGAATAATTCAAAGGGACAAGTGCAGTAGCAGGTCCCTACTCCCTAAGAGGCAAGCAACCATCTCTGGTGGAGGAGGAGAAGGGACTCCAGCAAGAAGTTAGTTCAGCAACAAGAGGAAATAAGAAATCAGACAGCTTTGAGTAGCACCTTCTAACATTAAGAAATTCAGGGCACTAAGAAGGAGGTGACCAGGTCTGGAGGTAGTAAAGGGCTTATTCTAACACTGCTCTGCTATTTGAAGAGGGTGGTTGCTGATAGAAATCTAAGGCTATCATGGAAGAAAAGAGAACACTAAAGGAATCAGAAATAAACCATCATGCCCCTCCCCCTTCCTATCTAAGCTGAGTCACATAGGATAAAGGGCACTAGACCAAAAAGCTTTGAGGTCAATGGATGAGGAGGGTAGACAAGCACTTCACTCTCTTAGGGCAATCTGAGAAATGCAGTTCTCTGTTAGGTTGTGTATGAACCTTGAAAACAGACACTGCAATACAAATAGAAAAGAATGTATTAAATTCCATGCAACTGGAACTATTTTGGCTTTTATTAGAATCACAGAATGTCTGCTTATAAGGAAACTTCAGTCATTCCTTTTAAAGGCTCTCAAACTTTTAGAGGTCACAGAACACTAAGAATAGAACAACAACAACAACAACAAACAGAAAAAGAGAAAAGGGGAGTGTATAGGATTACCAGATTTATTTTTTTTGCACAAGATTAAAATACAAAATAAAATAAACCTCTCTAAGCACATTGTTTTTTTCCTAATCACATTATTAAAAGAAAATGAATGTTTTGGCCTGGGAGCTGGTGCAGTAGGTAGAGTGTTGCAATGAAAAGTATGAGATTCCAAGTTTGATCCCCAGCATCACATCTGCTGGAGTGATGATCTAGTTCTCTACCCTTATTTCTCCCATTTAAGTAAATAAATCTTTATTTTAAAAAGAAAGAAAATGAGTTTTCTCATTTTTCAAAAATCTTTAAATGTCATTCCAAATGAAAGGACAATCCTTGGCTCATGAGGTATTGCAGTTGGTAGAGTGCAGTACTTGCAGGTCTGAGGACTCTAGCAAGTGTTGTGAGTCCCTCTCATTAAAAATAAACCTCAGGGAGTCAGGCGGTAGCATAGCAGGTTAAGTGCAAGTGGTGCGAAGTGCAAAGACCGGCATAAGAATCCCGGTTCGAGCCCCAGCTCCCCACCTGCAGGGGAGTCGCTTCACAGGTGGTGAAGCAGGTCTGCAGGTGTCTATCTTTCTCTCCCCCTCTCTGTCTTCCCCTCCTCTCTCCATTTCTCTCTGTCCTATCCAACAACGACGACATCAATAATAACTACAACAATAAAACAAGGACAACAAAAGGGAATAAATAAAAATTTAATAAAATAAAATAAACCTCAGACCAGGGAGACAGCATAGTGCTCATGTAAAAATAAACCTGGAGGGCTGGGAACTAGGATAATGGTTATGCAAAAAGACTTTCATGGCTAAGGCACTAGGTTCAACTCCCAGCACCACCACAAACCAGAGCTGAGTTGTGCTCTGGAAAAATAAGCTCTATGTGTGACATAGATGGCATCTTACTGCTTTGCTTTTTGCCATCTCCTCTGGGGGAAGGAGAGAGCAGGCATGAAAAATGCAGGGTACTGGTTGCCAGGTGAATGTCTGGAAACCAATGATCTCCTTCAAATTCTGCAATGATTCTTTTTCCCCTAAAAGAAGGCTTGGTACAGTATTAAGTTTGGACTGGGGCTTGAAGAAGGTATTTTGTTGGCCCAGACCCCTTTCCGCTTACAGACATAAATACCTTTTGGGGCTTCGGTGTAACCAACATATGCTGGAAGGGACAGCCCTCCTCCCTCCCTGGCCTGGCGCTGGACTCATGAGCGCGACCACTTAACCCGGCTTGAAAGTGAATGGAGCACCCCAACATAATGATTTCCTACAAGGAGGAAGGAGAAGAAAGTGAGATGTTCCCTAGTGGGGTCTGAGAGGAAGTGGACTCATCTACCTATAAGCCAAACAGAGCCTCCTTCTTTGGGGCCCCCTAAGCTCCCCACGATGTCCGCTCCTCACTCAATGGAAAACCGCAAGCAGGCAGGCGTGCCTGAGCAGCGTAGGATAATGTCACCCCAAGTCACCAATCCTCCCCGAGTGCTCTGAATTTCGCAGAGACTCTGGCGCTACGTAAAGTGCCTCTGGCTCCCAGGCCACAGTTGGGCAGAAGTAACCCGGTGGAGCCGCAATTTGGGGAGCGAGGGCCCCCTGGGGTGTGCGGTGACTCCGGGATGGAGGCTGCGGGGCTGTAGCGTTGAGAGAAGGCAGCCGGCTGCAGCGCAAATCCAGGGGCTCCGGAGCCCGCAATTCCAGGCCGGTCCCGTCCGGGCGGTCCCAAGGGCCGCTCTGTGCCAGGGGGCGCAGCGCCCGAGCCCCGAGTGCGGACTGGCAGCCTCTCCCCGACCCACCGGCTGTTTACACAGGAAGGGCCGGCTCCTGCTTGGCGCGGAAGGGACTGCTCGGGGAGGGGGCGACTGCGGGATGCGTCCGCAGCTCTGGAACCGGAGCCACCCGGGGTAGGCTCCCTCCAGACGCTTTTGAGCGCAAGAGCGGGTGCACTGCCAGGTCTGCGCGAGGCGCGGGGCGGCTTACGTGCGAGTGCGACCAGCTCGGGGCCTGGGGGCAGAGGCTCAGCCCGGCTCACGGGCCCGGATGCTCTGGCCCGGGCCCAGCCGCCACCATCCCTCTAGCGGTCGGGCCTCGGGACGCCGGGGTGGGGGTGCTGCAGCTGGCGCTCGGTACGCCCCGGACAGGGAGGGCCCGTCACTCTGACGAGCTGGGCTCCGGGACGCGCCCCGCGCTGCCACGCTCAGTCCCTCGCTTCCGCCCGACCCCACTTCTCTGCTCTCCTTTCTCCTTCCCTGCTCTCCTGGCCCAGGTCCCCAACCGGCCGCTACAAAGTCAGTTTAACGCGGGGTGTGGCGGAGCGGGGCGGGCTTGAGCTAAGCAGCTCCGCCCCGCGGGACCGACCGAGAAGCGCGGCCCCAGCGCACAGGTGCGACCCCCTTCCCGCGCACTAGGCCTCTCCCGGCCGGGGCGCTGCGGGCTAGTCGAGCGCGCGCCTTCTGGGGCCCGGAGAAAACTTGCGGTGCGCTGGGTGGATGGTGCTTGGGCTCCTGCTCCTGAGCCCAGAGCTGCCCCGCCAGCCCCGCGCTTCCACGGGGGACTTCGGGGCGGTGACACGCAGGGCCCAGAGGTACAGCAAAAGCTTATTTCACTCAAAACCGTACTAACGAAAACGCCATCCTGTTGCTAGTCTTGGACAGATGAAGTTCCTGAAGCCAAACTTGATACAACGAAAAACATGCTCCACCGGTGGGATTTAGGAAACAAAGGAAAATGCAGGATGAAACTCAGGCTTGTGTCTCCCGCTGCGGATCCAAGGTCTCCAGCCCGGGTTGCGGAGGGTGGAGGAGGAGCTGCGCTAAGCACCGCCTGTGGGGTACACCTGCAAACCTGTGACAACTTTGTAAATCAATCCCCCCATAAAGTGATTTAATAAATAAATTGTACTCACGCTTCCCTTTATTTACTTCTGAGCTAGTTCTGCAATTGCCCAGAAAGGGTGGGTGTGGGGAGGCTCCTCTGGCAGGCAGTTCATGGGAAGGACCGAGTGTGTTACTAGGCTCCCCTCCTCCCGCACCTCTTTTCCCAAGAGGAAATGGCAGCTGAGTAGGAGATGATAGAATGCCTAAAACTGACAGGAAGAATAGAAAGAACACTGCTAACTAGCCAGTTCTAAATGCCTTCTCTTGTTAACTAATCTAATCTTACAGAAACCCTATAGTTATGCAGATGAGAAAAATGAGGCCCAGTGGTTGCTGAAGAAAAGGAAGTGTGAAACCTTGTGCAGATGTTTAGTCTAAGACTTGACTAAACAAAGAAGCAGCCAAAATAAAGAGCCCTATAATGTGACTTCTGGAACCTGTAGGTGGGATGACTCCAGGAGGTCAGTGTGGGACAGTTCTAACTGCCCAGATCACAGACTTTGGAGTTTAACCTGTTGTGCCCCTCACCTAGTTTACCCCCTCTCCCCCCTCCCAGTCTTCCCAAAGTGATGCCCAGATAATGAAGTGGCTTTATTCTTGTGGTATAGTATGCCACCTTCCCGTCTTTCAACTGCTGTAAATACTGCACTTGACATATTCCTATATTTGTTCTGTTGCTTGTCCCCAATTTTTTGAGTAAAATTGGTGCAGCAGTGAAGGCCTCAGGCTTATCATCTGTCTTCCTGCCTCTCAGTCCTAGGGCTACTCTTATCCAACCTTGAAAGGCAATGGTTACAAATAATTGGGAAGTGGGCAAGCAAAACAACTCACTTGGATAGTGTATAGCTTTGTCATGTGTGCAACCCATGTTCAAGCCTGGCCCTCACCACATTAATGGAATCTTTGGTGCTGTGGTTTCTCAATATCTCTCTGTGTCTCTCTCAGCCTCACTGTCTCTCTATCTATAATAATAATTACTATTATTATATTTTTAATAATAGGAAGAAGGGGGAAAGAAGCAGCAGCAGCAAGTGAAAGAATTTAAGGGGCTGTGTGCCAGTCTATGCTTTTTAAAATATTTATTCCCTTTTGTTGCCCTTATTGTTTTATTGTTGTAGTTATTACTGATGTTATCATTGTTGGATAGGACAGAGAGAAATGGAGAGAGAAGGGGAAGACTGAGGGGGGAGGGAAAGATAGACACCTGCAGAACTGCCTACAAGTGGGGAGCTGGGGGCTCAAACCAGGATCCTTGTGCTGGCCCTTGCACTTTGCATCATGCATAGACTGACTCCCTCCAGTCTATACTTTTAAAAGATTTGTCCATTCGGGCAAGGAAGGTAGTGCAGACAGTAGAGTGCATTCCTAGCATGTGTGGAAGTAGGTGCATTCCTAGCCATGTGTGGAACCTAGGATTTGACTCCTATTATCAATTAGAGAATATTTTAAGAAAGCAGTGCTGTAGTTCTTCTCATAAAGTAAGCAAGCTTTTTTTTTATTGTTGTAGTTATTGATGTCATTGTTGTTGGATAGGACAGAGAGAAATAGAGAGAGGAGGGGGAGAGAAAGATACCTGCAGGCCTGCTTTACCACCTGTGAAGCAAATTCCCTGCAGGTGGGGAGCTGGGGGCTTGAACCAGGATCATTCCAGTGGTCCTTGTGCTTAACACTCATGGCTACCACACGACTTCCAAAATAAGCAAACTTTTAAATCACTTGTCAAATATGAAGAGGAAATAGCTCATTTAGTGGAGTACAGGATTTGCATGACTGAGGCTCTGGGTTAGATCCTTTTGCTCTATTTGTTTTTTGTTTTTTTTCTTTTCTAGCTCAATTGGAGTAACAATGTATCTGACCAATCAGAGCCTCATACCACCTGGGAAAGACTACTTGGAGGGTTTTTTTTTTTTTTAAACAACTGGTTGTCTTTGCTCAGGCTGCCTCAGCCAACTGGGAGCCATACAAGCTACAGACTAACTGCTAGGGTTTTTTATTCTGTCCTATTTTATTATTACTATTATATATAAGTGTGTCCCTTTCCCCCTCTCCTTCAGGTTGACCAAAATTAACTTTTAGTGTATTTTCCATTGCTAGGTGACTGGATGTCCTATCCATTGTAAGAGGAACTTGTTTCACTCTACCTACCTCCTCTATCCAGTCTCCCCCTTCACCCCCTCCTAGCTAATTAAAAAAAACTCTTTCCTTTCACTGCTATTTTTTTATTTTCTTTTCTTTTTTCCTCATTCTTGTCTTATTTTCTTTCTTCCTCCTTCTTCTGCTTTCTGAATTTACTGATACTCATTTGTGAATTATTTTGGGGAAGAAATCTGACTCAGAGTGGACTCTCTTTGTGTGTGTCTCTTTTCTACTTCCTTTCTCCTCTTGCTACCCCTAGAATTTACAGTGGACAGTAGATTTGAATAAATGTCTATTCTTGCTATCCCTTTTTTCCTGTCTCTTTCTTTTTCATTTGGATTTGGTTGCTATTTTTTCTTGGACTGGAGGCATTGTTTGGCTAACTAGTATTGGTTAAGCTTAATCAATCCTTGCGTAAGTTACTATTGTAATTCTGAGGTTGGTGACTGTATTTGTCATAAAGGTATTTAGTATAGCATGGCTTGTACTCAAAACTCTACAACAGAACATAAAAATAAAAAACACATCAATAAAATAAATGGTTAAATCAAGAGCAAATAAAACTGCTACTGCAATGAATGAAGGCAGGAGCCCAGGAGAAACTACAAATCAGTCAGAAGTAACAATAGATAAGAAAAGTATGCAAGCAATAGTAAACCTAATAATCACAGACATAAAGACAACTATGGAGGAAAAGGCCAGCAGACTTAGGGAAACAACAGATGAAACCCACAAGGAAAATACTAGCTACCTCGAGGTAATTAGAGAACTAAAAGCTGAAATAGCTTAACTGAAGAAAGTAGCTGAGGGAAGGGAAAGCAACTAACAGAAGTAGAAAACAGAATTAGCCAGACAGCAGATGAGCTAGAGAAAACTAAGAAAGAGGTAAAAGAGCTCAAAAAGAGATTTTAAGACACTGAAAACAACAACAGATACATATGGGATGATCTCAAAAGAAGTAACATTCGTATAATTGGCCTGCCAGAGGAAGAAAGAGAGGAAGGGGAAGCAAACATTCTAGAGGAAATAAAAAAAGAAAACTTCCCAGACTTGAACAACAGAAAGGACATTAAGATTCAAGAGGCCCAAAGAGTCCCAAACAAAATCAACCCAGACCTGAAGACACCAAGACACATCAGAGTCACAATGAAAAGAAGTAAGGATAAAGAAAGGATCCTAAAGGCTGCAAGAGAGAAACAAAAAGTCACATACAGGGGAAAACCCATAAGACTACCAGCAGACTTCTCCTCTCAAACTCTAAAAGCCAGAAGAGAATGGCAAGATATCTATCAATCCCCGAATGAAAAAGGGTTTCAACCAAGGATAATATATCCTGCTAGACTTTCATTCAAACTAGATGGAGGGATCAAAACCTTCTAAGACAGACAATAGTTAAAGGAGGCAACCATCACCAAGCCGGCCCTGAAAGAGGTACTAAAAGACCTCTTATAAACAAGAACATCACTATATTACTTGCAATATATCAGAGCAAATAAAAAATTGTTGAATAATGGCACTAAAATACATTAAGTCCATAGTATCAATAAATGTCAATGGCTTAAACTCACCCATCAAAAAGCACAGAGAGATGATGAGAAACCATAACCCAACCATATGCTGCTTGCAAGAATCCCATCTGACCCAACAGATAAACACAGACTTAAAGTGAAAGGATGGAAAACTATCATACAGGCTAACAGACCACAAAAAAGGCAGGAACAGCAATTCTCATCTCTGACACAATAGATTTTAAATTAAATAAAGTAATAAAATATAGGCAAGGATATTACATAATAATTAGAGGATCAATCAGCCAAGAAGACTTAACAATTATTAACATCTATTCACCCAATGAGGGACCATCTAAATACATCAAACACCTACTGAAATAACTACAAAAATACATCAATAGTAGTACACTAATACTGGGAGATTTTAACACCCCACTCTTACACTTAGACAGATTAACAAAGCAGAGAATTAACAAAGAAACAAGATAATTAAATGAAGAGATGGACAGACTAGACCTCCTGGCCGGTTTCAGAAATCTTCACCCCAAAAAATTCAAATATACATTCTTTTCAAATCCACACAACACATACTCAAGGATAGACCACATGTTAGGCCACAAAGACAGTATCAACAAATTCAAGAGCATTGAAATCATCACAAGTATCTTCTCAGACCATAGTGGAGTAAAGTTAACATTTAACAACAAACAGAAAATTACTAAAAGTCACAGAATTTGGAAACTAAACAACATATTGCTTAAGAACCACTAGGTCAGAGAAACACTTAAGCAAGAAATTCAAATGTTCCTGGAAACAAATGAAAATGAAGACACAAGCTTACAAAATATTTGGGACACAGCTAAAGCAGTATTAAGAGGGAAACTCATAGCCATACAATGACATATTAAAGAACAACAAAAAGCTCAAATAAACTACCTTACTGCATACCTTAAGGACTTAGAGGAAGAGGAACAAAAGAACCCTAACAAACAGAAGGACAAAAGTCACTAAAATTAGAGCAGAAAATAGACAACATAAAAAATAAGAGAACTATTCAAAAGATCAATGAAGCCAAATGTTGGTTCTTTGAAAAATTAAACAAGATTTACAAACCCCTAGCCAGACTCACTAAAAAAATAAAAAAATAAAAAACCTGTCAAATTAATAGAATCATAAACGACAGAGGAGATATCACAACTGACACCACAGAAATCCAGAAAATCATGCAAAACTTTTATGAAGAACTACACACTACCAAGGTAGAACATCTGGAAGAAATGGAATAATTCCTAGAAACATATGCTCTTCCAAAACTGAACCAAGAAGAACTACAAAAGCTAAATACACCAATCACAGACAAAGAAATTGAAACCATTATTAAGAATGTCCCCAACAACAAAAGTCCTGGACCAGAAGTCTTCACAAACAAATTCTACAAAATTCTACAAAACCTTCAGGAAACAGTTAATACCCATACTTCTAAAACTTTTCCACAAGATCGAAGAAACAGGAACACTCACATCCACCTTCTATGAAGCCAACATCACCCTGATACCAAAAGCAGATAGGGACACAGCAAAAAAGGAAAACTAGAGACCAATATCTCTGATGAACATAGATGCCAAAATATTAAACAAGATCCTGGCCTACCGGATACAACAGTACATCAAAAAGATTATTCATCATGACCAAGTGGGATTAATCCCAGGAATGCAAGGCTGGTTCAATATATGTAAGTCAATCAGTGTCATTCACCACATCAATAAAACAAAACCAAAAACCAAATGGTCATCTCAATAGATGCAGAGAAAGCCTTTGACAAAATCCAACACCCATTCATGCTCAAAACACTAAAAAAATGGGATTAGACAGGAAATTCCTCAAGATAGTGGAATGCATATATAGCAAACCTACAGCCAACATCATACTCTATGGACAGAAGCTGAAAGCATTCCATCTCAGATCAGGGACTAGACAGGGCTGTCCACTATCACCATTATTCTTCAACATAGTACTGGAAGTTCTTGCCATAGCAATCAGGCAAGAGAAAGAAATCAAAAGAATACAGATTGGAAGGGAAGAAGTCAAGCTCTCACTATCTGCAGATGATATGATAGTAAACATAGAAAAACCTAAAGAATCCAGCAGAAAACTACTGGAAGTTATTAGGCAATATAGCAAGGTGTCAGGCTACAAAATCAATGTACAAAAATCAGTGGCATTTCTTTATGCAAACACTAAAACTGAAGAAGAAGACATCCAGAAATCACTCCCGTTCACTGTTGCAGCAAAATCAATAAAATACCTTGCAGTAATGCTGACCAAAAAAGTGAAAGCCCTCTATACTGAAAACTATGAGTCACTATTCAAGGAAATAGAAACTGTTACCAAGAAACGGAAAGACTAAAGCAGAAACAAACCAATTGGACTACATCAAATTAAAAAGATTCTGCACAGCCAAAGAAACTATCACACAAACAAAGAGAACCCTCACAGAATGGGAGAAGATCTTCACATGCCATACATCAGACAAGAGACTAATAACCAAAATATACAAAGAGCTCAGCAAACTTAGCAACAAAAAAGCAAATGACCCCATCCAAAAAGGGGCAGAGGATATGAACAAAACATTCACAACAGAGGAGATCCAAAAGGCTAACAAACATATGAAAAACTGCTCTAGGTCACTGATTGTCAGAGAAATGCAAATTAAGACAACACTAAGATACCACCTCACTCCTGTAAGAATGGCATACATCAAAAAGGACAGCAGCAACAAAATCTGGAGAGGATGTGGGGACAGAGGAACCCTTTTACATTGCTGGTGGGAATGTAAATTGGTACAGCCTCTGTGGAGAGCAGTCTGGAAAACTCTCACAAGGCTAGACATGGACCTTCCATATGATCCAGTAATCCCTCTCCTAAGGATATACCCCAAGGACTCCATAACATCCAACCAAAAAGATATGTGTACACCTATGTTTATAGCAAAACAGTTAGCTAAAAATAGCTAAAACCTGGAAGCAACCCAGATTTCCAACAACAGATGAATGGCTGAGAAAGCTCTGGTATGTATACACAAAGGAATACTATACAACTATTTTAAGAATAATGAACCCGCCTTCTCTGATCCATCTTGGATGGAGCTAGAAGGAATTATGTTAAATAAGAAAGTCAGAAAGATAAAGATGAGTGTGGGATGATTCTACTCATCATCAGAAGTTGAGAAAGAAGAACAGAAATGGAAACTAAAAGCAGGATTTGACTAAATCTGGAGTAGGGCACCAAAATAAAAACCCTGGGGTGAGGGTGGATATTTGGCTTCCTGGGGAGGTGGGGGTGGGATAAGGGTGGGGGAGGTTGGTATGGGACACAGTCTTTTGGTGGTGGGAATGGTGTTTATGTACACTCCTATTAAACTGTAGTCATATAAATCACTATTTAATTAATATGAGAGAGAAGAAACTGATTGTATGTCTCGAACTTTAAAACACAGACTGTCTTTTTAAAACATGGGCTGGGTCTTTGATATGTTGACTCTCTCAAAAGCCTAGACCAGGGAGAACAGAAGCAACCAGTGGCACAGCTATATTCAAAATGTTGGTCATTATACAGCAAATACTAACAAAGGGACTTTTCAAAGTTAACCCAATTACCAAATAATGTGATGATAACAATAACTATTCATTGTCCTCTTGAACCCTAAGACAGCAGGAACCTTATATTTGCACTATAGAGCTTATATTTCTCCCAGTCCTGGAACCCTAGGGTGGGGCACACTTTCCTGCATGCTCCTCTCAATTCATATCAAATACTGTTGCATCCACCGATCACAACCTAATCAACGCAACCAGTTCCTCCTCAGCGTGCTTCACTTCAGACTGTGTCCAGAGACTTCAGGTGTGGAATGACAACCCTTCAGCTTCATCACTTGGGTGAGACCATTCCAGAGGGATAAAGAATTAGGGAAGTTTCTGGTGGAGGGGATGGGATATGGAGCTCTGATGGGGGGAACTGTATGGAATTTTACCCCTGCTATCTTACAATATTTTTAATCATTATTAAATCCCTCCAAAAACAAAAATAAAGTTATTAATGAAAAGTAGGACATGTATATCCTTCATACATTTATGAAGAAGCAGTGCACAGTAAATTTACTAATATTGGTGTATTACACCAAAGTAAAAAGACTCTGGGGTGGTGGGGAAGGGTTCAGGTCCTGGAGTATGATGGCAGAGGAGGACCTAGTGGGACTAAGTCATGGACTAGAGAATAAATATAGAAATATAGAAATGTGGGGGCCAAGTGGTAGCACAGTCGGTTAAGCACACAGTGCGAAGTACAAGGACCAGCGTAAGGTTCCCAGTTCAAGCCCTCAGCTCCTCATCTGCAAGGGGGTCGCTTCACAGCAGTAAAGCAGGTCTGCAGCTGTCTTTCTTTCCCCCTCTCTGTCTTCCCTTCCTCTCTCAATTTCTCTCTGTCCTATCTAACAATGACATAAATAACAACAGTAATAACAACAACAACAATAATAGACAACAAGGGTAACAAAAGGGAAAAATGGCCTCCAGGAACAGTGGATTCATAGTGCAGGCACCGAGCCCCAGCAACAACCCTGGAGGGGAAAAAAAAAAGAAATACAGAAATATAGAAATGCAGTTGCCTTAAAAATGCTCATTTTGGGGCCAAATGGTTAGAGAAAGAAGGGATTAATGGGGGGAAGGAATAGTATGGTAAAAAGATGCAGAAAAGAGATGCATCTGGATTTTTTGTTTTATGAGAAACAGTTGACATGTTTGGACCACATTTTGTATTAACAACAGACAACTCAATCTATGTATATTATATTTTTTAAACATTTATTTTATTTAATATACATGAGAGACTTTCATATGAAACAGAAAGAGAGAGGGGCAAGCCAGAGCATCACTTTGGCACAGGTGGCACCAGTGTCTAGATGGGAACCTTACATATGAAAGTCCAGTGCTCTACCAGTTGAGCTATTCCCTGGCCAAAAGATAATGTATTTTCCCCCAAAGTAACTAGATATTGCAGCAATGACTATGAAATCTGGATAGTAAGAAAATAATCCTAAATATGCATTTTAATTTTTAATGTTATATTACCATTTAAAAATCACTCATTAGTGTGATTGTCGACTTTAGAGTGCTATAAAATACTCTGGTTCTGGTTTTTTTGTCATATTTTTAAATAATCCAACATTGTAAAGTATATGGCATGTTTTCCTCTGATGGCTTATTTTGAAGCATCAAGAGCTAACCTGAGCTGATAGATCTTATGAGGAAACTTGTAAAGGAGTCTGTGAGAAGGCACCACTGCAGTGAGATATACATCCTGTGTGAGGAATTGAATATCTGTCCTCAGCACTTGTGCTGGATTGCTTTTGATTTTGTTTCTCACTAACAACTTTTGTCACTATGATATAGTGAGTCAAGACTAATATGTGGAATAAGCTAATTTGGAGTAGGGGATCTTTGGATGTAGTCATTTTATACTATATATATATCATGCTTACAATCAAATAAACAAAGCTATGTGACTTCAAGGGTTACATTGACAATAAAACAGCCATAGTAGATGACCTTTAATGCACAACTTCAAGCAAGGGATATATCATCCAGTCCCCCCATACACACCCAAAAGGAAAGAAAAAAAACAACAAAGAAATCCACCCTACTTCAAATGCCTGACTGCTTCATTATAGGAAAGCAGTGGGGCATGGATGGGGAAGCAGATGAAGACATATTTGCTATGAAGTTACCTTCTCTTCCAACAGCTCCCGTGAGGATAGAATACGTCAGTCAATCCAGTTTTTCATGTGTCATAACCATTATTGAAAATGAGACATACTTCAGTATTCATGACCCGACACTCTGGATACAAGGAAGAATACCATCTACTAAAGACATTTTATTTATTACCCTTCTCAGATAAAAGTTGAGAACAACAACAACAACAAAAAACAAGTAAAAAGAACCAACAAAGAGTTGAGACATCAGACACAAATAAGAACACTATTCATATTAAAGAAAGCCTATGTTGGACATGGCTGGCTGAATCTTAGGAGAGAGAGAGAGAGAGAGAGGCTGGTGGTCACAGTTATGCCTTTTCCACTAGGGAAGGCTGAGGTCTCAGTGGAGTGACATCTGGAATCTATCTCACAACATATCTGGATTCAGGGCACAAACTCTCTCATCATCAGCCAGAGTGTCTTTGTGATTTCAAAGTAACTTAAAGCTCTTATTCCTATGGCTGGAGCATTTTCATAACATTTTCAGGCTCTGAATCTTGGGTGTTATATAAATTAGAGGAGGGAGTCACTTTGTTGAGGAGAATCTGTGTTTGAAGACAGATTCCAGGTGTCTTCTCCCTTATTCATCCTTCCAGCCCAGCTTCATTCTGCCTTTTATTCCTGAAGCTCCTGTTCATGTTTTTTCTCCCTGCCTTCCCCACCTTTAAGGATACCTTTGAAGTAAAAGTATTTTAAAACCTTTAAAATATGCTCCTTGATGGATATTTCTATCCTGGGCTTTCTAATCTAACTGAACCTAGATTCCCAGCCACTTTCCACAAAAAGGCTGTGAAACATATCATTTTTCTGTCTTCTTGGTATGAGCCCATGTAAGCCCAAGCCCTTACAATTTAGAGGTAGTGGTGTCCCTGTACTCACTTGTCAAAGAATAAGCCTTAGAACCTTAAAAGATAGCAGCTCTTCCTCTTTCCTGGGACTTCCATAGATGATATGTAAGACTCTCTCAGAGTTAGGCCACTTATTTGTAAGGTGATCAATCATAGCAGAATTCTTCCACTATTTTGTGGAAAGTATTCTCTAGACTGAAAATGGTGATTGTTGCCCTACTGGATAAGTAAATGAGAGAAAGTCATCTACCTTACAAGTGCTAACTATATATATATATATATATATATATATATATATATATATATATATATATGTACACATAATCTCAGAAGGGCTTAGCTGACAAATTATATTCATTGCAAACATTCACAACTTCCATTCAGAGAGGATCGATGTTGGACACAAGAGAAATACCAAAGACCAGATCTTCACAGCTGCTCACTTCTCCACAAGGGCTTCAACAATTCAAAATAGAAGATCATATATACTGGTTTGAGGGCATGGATGCTTTCTTTTTTTTTTCTTTTAACATTCTAGGCAACAAAAAATAAATAGAACTATTAGAAAAGAACTATTCCAGCAAGAAACATGTGATATAGATTATAGATTCACAAATTAACATTACTTTATGTTATTTGAGTACTATTATTCAGATTACAACCCTTCTGTCTTACTTTTAAAATAAAAAGTAGTATCTCCCATGTGGGGCCAGGTTTGAACCTAGTCTGCACTCATGTCAAGGCATATACCCTACCTGGTGAGCTGTCTCACCCCCTAGATTTCAAAAAGTTATTTCCTTGATTGTCTCTCTTATTTTTCCTATTATATTTTTTGTTCATCATCTTTCTTTCTTTTCTTTAATATTTTTATGTATTTATTATTGGACAGAGACAGAAACTGAGAGGGGTGGGAGAGACAGAGAGATACCTGCAGTACTGCTTCACCACTCCTAAAGCTTTCCCCCTGTAGGTAGGGACTAGGAGTTGGAATGTGGGTCCTTGAGCACTGTAATGTGAGCACTTAACCAGGTGTGCCACTACCTGCCCCTTGCCCCCCCTTTCTTTTTTCTTTTTTGCCTCCAAGGTTATCTCTGGGGCTGGTGCCTGCACTACAAATCCACTGCTCTTGGAGGCCAGTTTTTCCATTTTATTGGAGAGAGGAGGGAGAAGTAGAGAGGAGGAGAGAAAGACAGACACTTGCAGATCTGCTTCACTGTTTGTGAAGTGACCCCCCAGCAGGTGAAAAGCAGGGGGCTCCAATCCAGATCCTTGAGCTGGTCCTTGTGCTTCATACTATGTGTATTTAACCCGGTGCACTACTGCCCTGTCCCCTATTTACCATTTTATATCTCAGTTCCCAGGAAGTCTTTCTGGAAAGAGTTACCTCTTAGAACCTTTCTCCTCCATTTAGCTCTGCCTTGAGACCTGGTGGGAGGAAAGGAAAGATTTGCCTGCCCAAGGGCTGGCTAGGAAGGACTTCATAGAACTATGTTCACATCCAGAAGGCCCCTCTATGACACATCTAGGTGTAGGACCTTGAATAATCTGGGAATTGTAATTGTAATCACTGGCACTTTTAATTCCAAGGTGTCTAAAAGGCCTATAAATTAAGCTTCTATTTTTACAATGGAGAAACTAGAAGGCCAGATAAATTAAATGATGTGTCTAAAATCATGGTCATTGTTAAGGACTTGGTAGTGGCTACCTTCTTTGATCTTTTTCTTTTCTTTCTTCCTTCCTTTATTCTCTTCCTTCCTTCCCACCAGACTTATCCTAGGGGCATCATGCCTGCATGATTCTCTCCTTCTAGTCATCTCTCTCTCTCTCTCTCTCTCTCTCTCTAAAGACAGATGATAAGAGTCTGGGAGAAGGGGAGGAGAGAGAGAAAAGAAGAGTATGGAGGAGAAGAAGAGAAAAGACACTGAAGTACCACTCCATTTCTCATGAAGACTTCCCCCCACCTCCACCTCATGCATTCCCAAGTGATGGCAGGGGCTAGAACCGGGGTCCTGTGTGTGGTGAAATGTACGACTATGGAGTGAGCCATCTTCTGGTCTTGATCACCTGATTTTTTTCTTTTGATTAGAAATAAAAGCATGTGGAGCAGCAGGAAGAGCAGCCAGATTCTGGCTGGGCCCTGGCCACCTCCCTCAAATAAAGTCTGGCTGGAAGTGGGCTTACTCACCTAATAATCAGGGTAGGGTAAGCGGCTCTGGTTTGTGTAGGGATTCTGTGGCTGGCTGGTGGTGTTTGCCCTGATTTTAGGAAAGAGGCTCCCTTCAGCTCCTGGATTGGAGAAGCCTGTTGTCTGCTGCAGCCTCAGATTCTGAAAGTCGTTCTCAATCAAGTTCTGTTCTTCAATATTATTCTTTTTACTCTTTGTTCTGTAAGAAGAGTAACAAAAATTAGGATCTGACAATGATAGGTGCTCAAAGCAAAAATTTAAGACTTAGAAGTAATTTCAAATTTACATATGGGATACCCCTCAAATTACACAACTCCTTTATATCCATCAGGCAGACTTCCCAATTGTTAATGTGTTGGAACCATTTAAGAGCAAGCTGCAGACCTATAATGGTGCATTACATGTAGGTATCCTTCACTCAGTATAGAGTCCCTGAGTTTAAGGGCACACTTCTCATAAACTCTGAGAAATCATAAAAATCAGAACATTAGTACTGACCCACTATTCTCATCTGATGCTTTTGTATCATTGAGATGTTGCTACAATTTTTGTATTCTTTTTTCTTCTTTATTTTATAAGAGAGGATAGAGCACTGCTTCATTATTTAGGCAGTGACAGAAGTTAAACTCAAGATCTCACATGTACAAGTCTTTCACTCTACCTGCTGTGCCACCTTCCCAGTCACAACACTTGTTTGTTTGTGTGTTTGTCTGTTTACAAGAACACTGTTCAGCTCTGGCTTATGGTGATGACAGGAACTAAACCTGAGACCTCTGGTGCCTCAGGCATGAAAGTCAATTGCATAAATCGCTATCCTCCTCTGAATATACACAATACTTGTATTCTTTTTTTTATTTTATTTCTTTATTAATGAAAAAGACAGGAGGAGAGAGAAAGAACCAGACATAACTCTGGTACATGTGCTACTAGGGATTGAACTTGGGACCTCATGTTTGAGAGTCCAGTGCTTCATCTACTGCGCCACCTCCCAGACCACTACAATGCTTGTATTCTTAAGGGTACTTTTTGATTTATTTATGGAAACAATAACAGAAGCCAATGAGTAGAGATATGTGATATATGTTCTCAGAAAAAGTTTCCCCATCCATGCGGTGGTAGAGCATGTCTGTGGCAATGAGAGCATTTACTACACAAAGGAAGAACTATATGGGAATCTCCCCCACTGAACCTACAACTACACTAACTGAGGAGGTAACCTTTTTATCTCTATTGCTTGGAGATGGTCTTTGTATATTCCTCTCCTGAGCACACACACTTTTCTCCCTATAAATATGCATGATGTTCACCAGAAAAACCTTTAAATATGCATAGCTATTATATTTCTGCAACTAGACTTAATATAAAATCAGACAACCCCCTCCCACTTCTGTTTTGGAGCTTACTTGCTGGCAATACTGTCTTAGACAACTTTTTCAACATGAGTTGCTTTCAAGCCAACAAACTGCTTTTTGTTTTGAAACAATAGTTATTTCTGTCATTTCTTTGACTATAGAAACTAAAGTCTATTTATTCTTTCCAATTATGATGCAAAAATATCTGTTTTGCCAAAGCATAACATGTGAGCTAAATGTTAATTAAAAAAAATTACTTATTTTCCCTTTTGTTGCCCTTGTTGTTTTTTATTGTTGTATTGTTGTTATACTTGTTATTGATGTCATCATTGTTAGATAGGACAGGGAGAAATGGAGAGTAGAGGGGAAGAAAGAGAGGAAGAGAGAAAGTTAGACACCTGCAGACCTGCTTTACTGCCTGTGAAGTCACTCCCCTGAAGGTGGGGAGCCAAGGGCTCAAACCGGGATCCTTACACCAGTCCTTGTGCTTTGCGCCATGTGCGCTTAACCTGTTGTGCTACCACCCAACTCCCACTAAATGTTAATTTAAAAAAATAGCTTGGCTTAATCTGGGAAGTGACCCAATGGATCAAATATGGGACATACAAACATGAGTTCCTAATTTGATCCCCATCTTCATATGTGAGAGATGCTCTCCTCTAGTTCTTTCTCCCTCCATATCAAAACCTCAGGCATTAGAGATTTATTGCATAACCTTTATTCTATCTCCCCTGCCCTGTTTATGCTGCTGTTTTAGCAATCCACCGCTTTAACCACTTGGCCACCTCATCTCTATGCTGTTTTTAAAAGAGAAAAAAAAAATGGAAGAAGAAAATTGAACAACTTGGAATGTTCATTGTCTAATGTTCAATGGAACAAGTCAGTGGGTTTTGCAAGTAAACTTTTATTTGGCTCCTTTATACATTTCTCTATGTTTTAGATTTTCTTCAATGACTATATATAGTTGATATGACTAGAAGAAAACTAAAGTTAGGAATATAAAATATGGGTCAGGCAGTGGTACACCTAGTAAAGCACACATGTTATAATGTGCAAGGACCTGAGTTCAAGCCCCTGACTGGAAGCTTCATGAGTGGAGAAGCAATGCTGCAGGTGTCTGTCTGCCTCTTTACCTTTCTGTCTCCCCCTCCCCTCTCAATTTTTCTTGTCTCTATCCATTAATAAATAAATACAAAGATTTAAAAAGGAGAGAGAATAAAAATACAAGAAAAACATTCCATTTCAAATAGTAAAAAATTATAAATAATAAAAAAATAATAAAAAGACTACCAGTATTAGAGTTGTCTACCTTGATTGGTTTTTCTTGCCCAGGAAAGGCCTAGTGGAGCATGTTGCAGGTGTGTTTGTTAACTTGAGTGCAATGGTGGTAACAGTGTGCCCCAGGAAAGGGGTGCTCCTAACTCCTTACCTCAGTACAATCAATGCAATTGCCATGCCGATAATGATGATGGCAGCAATGCTCCCCACGATGATAAGGATCATCTGGAATGCTGAAATAGAAAAAAGAAGAGTAGAAAGGGCATCCTTAGAGTGGCCTCTACTCTTTACTATACAAGTGAGTACGTCCCAGAGGCTCCTGACTATGAGGACTATCATGTCTCCTTTGATTTTTTTTTTTTTTTGAAAAATTTTAATTTTTGTTTATTTAATTTTATTTTTTAACCAGAGCACTGGGGGATTGAATGTGGGACTTTGGAGTCTCAGGCATGAAAGTCTCTTTGCATAACCATTACCCCTGCTCTATGTGGACAATCAGATTCTGGTCTCTAAACATTTCCTTTGAACCCTTCTCCCCAGCTGTGTTCTCAGAACTCAGAAGAGACAACTCTTTCAGATAAAACGGTTTTCTGTTGGTAGGGCCTTTTTGGGCTTAGGAACTGGGGGTGGGAACTCAACTGAAGTCCACAACTCCTCCGGAAATCTCCTCTCTTTGCCTACTCATCGCATCTGACCTTTTCTGACCTGAGAAACTCAAGGAACTAGGTAGGTTGGAGTAATTTTTGTCAGTAATAGAGGAATGAGCTAATAGTTTTTGTGGAATCTTCAAAAATTCTTTTGTTGTTGTTATTGTCATCACTGGGGCTTCACTATTCCAGCCATTGTTTTCAGATAAAAAGACAATGATAAGAGACAGAAAGAAACACACCAACACCAAAGCTTCCCTCAGTGCAGTGGAAGTTGTTCTTGAATCTGGATCTAGCACATGACTAAGTGAGCTATGCAGCTGGCTCTAGCGAGGAAGAATGTATTACGATCTATTCTCTTCCTCTAGACCTCCTCTGTCGAGTACTACCTAACATATAAGTAAAATTCTTGTGCACTTAACTGGGTGTGCCACTGCCTGCCCCTCAACAGAGAACATTTCTAATCACTAGCTTTGTGACTGGTTGGATGGTCAACAGTAATATTTCCGTCTTCTTGGATTGTTGGTCCTTATGTCATCATGTACAATTAATTAGCTTACTAATTAATTTTAGCCAGAACACATCTCATTTCTGGCTTATGATGGTGCTGGGGATTGAACCTGGGATACTAGAGCCTTAGAAACTTTTGCATAGACCCTTAGATAGTCTTTTTCATAACTACTGTGCTATCTCCCCAGTTCATCATGTAAAATTTAAAGTATAAAGTAAATATTGCAATAAATAAATAAAGTTAATATTGTGGGTGTGGAGCACAAGAGAGAACAAAGCAACTGAATTTGTGTGTGTGGAATTGGGGGCATGTGCATATGTGATTTCACCATTCTGGGCTATGTTTTTCATTCAGACAGGGAAAGAGACAGATGAAGAGGCACCACAGAAACTTCCTCCACTGACACAGTACATCCCATGTGGTGCTGGGGCTCAAGCAGAGTCACATGCATAATACTGTAGGCACTCTACCCAGTATATCTCTTTGGGTTGCAACTGAATTTTTAAAATATTTGTTAATTGAAATCTTTGATCACAAAGAGTGAAAAAACAGGTACTGCTGAGCTCTGGTGTTTTGTGCATTAGGGACTGAAACAAGGGCTTTAGGTATGCAAGTTCTGCTCTACCTCTGAGCCCTGGCCCTAGCAAATGAATTTGTAAGGACACATCCCCAAACCAACAAATAGCTTAGACAAACAAATAAAACAAACAAAAAAACAGGGTCTGGGATATAGCTCAGTAAAACAAGGTCTGGGAGATAGCTGGGTAAAGCACATACCTTACCAAGTAAAAGGTCCTGGGTTTGTTCTCTGGCACTACACAGGAGCACTATGGACATCACCAAAGTAACTGTATGGGAAGTGTAGTATTATCTTGGAGTCTCTCTCTCTCTCCCTCTCTCTCTCCTCTCTCTCTCTCTTCTCTCTCTCTCTCTCTCTCTCTCTCTCTCTCTCTCTATGAGAGGCAGGGAAACAGCTTGGTGGTATAATTCAAGCACAAACTCATTCCCTGGCACCTCAGGGAATGAGTTTTTAAAAGATCAAGGTATTTAAATGTTAAGTTTTAGTTCTGCTCATATATAACCATAATATACTGGTCATTGGTCCTTCCTGCTAGCAGAAAATGCACAATCCAAGTTATTGTAGGAAACAAATGTAATGTTAGGATGCCCTTCTCTACTCTGGAGCAGAGCCAGAAGGGCCAGCCTATTTCTTGGGCTGAGTTCTGTTGTTCCCTATAACAGAAGTGCCCATGACCTAAGGGTGGAGGTGAGGTAGCATGGCCCAGAAGACAAACTACAGATAGAATGTCTCCTTCCTTATGAAGGGACTCAGAGATTTTGGGGATGAGTGGGTTGAATAGGATTCAGTGTGGTGTTTGCAGGTTTCTAGGACACGTAATAATACAGCAAAACTATGAAACTCACAGTCTTGACAGTTGACTCCGCTGTAGCCAGTCGCACACCTGAAACACAGCAAGTCAAGGGAAACCATAGTAATGGGCCTTTAGGTCATCCTGTCAATGTTCCTGCCCAAACTCCAGTTCATCCCTCCTGCCTCCCTTCATTCTCTCTTCTCTTATCCCTCCCTTTTCTCAGTTCTTCCTTATAGTCCCATTTTTCCAGGTTAGCATCTTTAATAAAGGTTGGGGGTGTGGTGTGGGGTGTATATCATCCCATGTGATCTCACTGGCTATCACAATTCAGCTGAATCCTAGAGGCACAGAACACAGTGGGACCCCAATGGGGAACTAGTATTTCTTGACAGAGAATGTTCAAAATATTAGTTACGATGCCTACAACTATTGATTTGTACCAGTGTAACAACTTTCTGGTTCTAAACCTATACATGTGTTGCAAACTTTATCCTTTTCCTGAACTCTATTATGGTAATATTTAAAAAAGGGAGTGATTTCTCTTACTTTTGGCAGTCCCCTCGGCCATCTCTTTCATAACCCGCCAGGCACATGCATTCAGCTGTGTTACTCTTGATTATACATTGCTTATGATATTTTGAGGAGCAGCCAGAAGAACATACAGCAGGAACAGTAGCTTCAAAACACAGTGAAAATGACTAGGTCACTTTCAGACACCTTTTCAACCAAAGTGACATGTCACAGAACACATTTTTTTTTTTGCCCCCAGGGATATCTTTGGGCTTCAGTACCTATACAATTCTATTGCTCCTAGCACCCATTTTTTTTTCCTTTGCAGCACTGTTTCATAACTGGTGAAGCTTCCCCTCACCCTTGGCCCCATGCAAATAGGGACCTAGGGCTTGAATCTAGGTCCTCCTGCATGGTAACATGTGCTTGCTACCAGGTGTACCACTTCCTGGACCCAGACATAGTTTTTGTTTTTTTTTTCTCACACTACAGTTTCTAGGTAAAATGAAGTATCCACTAACTTGGCAGATGACAGGCCCCTATGAAGCTGCACATGAACTGTCCTTCCATCTCTTGGCGAGGCTGCTATGTCTACAGTCAAAACACATATGGCTCAGATTCTGAAATATACTTTTGGCTAACATTTTTATTTTGTAAATGTGAAAGGGGAGAAGCACAAGAATTATGAAGGACATTTAGAAGGAGTTGGAACACTTACCAACACAGAAAGGGACTTGTGGATTAGGTCTCTCCAGGCCATCTTGGCACTGACATTGTAAGCCATTGTTGCAGTTATCTTTATTCTTAACACAACCATAATAGTCACATAGACTTTGTGCTGAGAAGTAAAAATAATTAAAATATGTTTAGCAAGATATGAATAGATAATTTCAGAAAACATCTCTCTCCATTGTTATTACAACTTTTTAATACATTTAGGATTTTTAAAAAATGGAAGCCTGATAGCCTGACATTGAATTTCTCAATCCTCTCTTCTATAGTGCTTTTCTTATATTGTCCACTTCAGATTAATACAATCCAATGCAGTGCAATTATGTTCAAGTTCAGGATCCCTTTTGCACCAAACTTTGTGCTAGGTTTAATATGAAGCACAGTAGCTAACTTTTGGGCCACATTTTGATAGAGTTATACTTTTGAAGCCATAGAAAATCACTTCAAGGGGCCAGGTGGTGGCTCACCTGGTTAAGTGTACACATTTCAGTGTGCAAGGACCCAGATTCAAGCCCTTGTTCCCTACCTTCAGGGGCAAAACTTCATGAATGGTGAAGTAGGGCTATAGGTATCTCTTTGCCTCTTTTCCTCTCTTTATCTCCCCTTCTCTCTCAGTTTCTTTCTGTCCCTATCCAATAATAAATACATAAATATTTTTTAAAAAGAAAATAACTCAATAAATGCATTACCTAGAACTAATACACATGAACTTTCAAAAGAAAAAACAGAACTATGGAGGTTATCTTTGGGAGGTGGAAGGGTAGAAGATAGAACTTTGGTAGTGGGTGTGTTTTCTGTGTGTGTGTGTGTGTGTTTGTATATATATGTGTGTGTGCTTACAAATAAAAATGGAAAAAATAGGAGAAAGAGAGAAAGAAAAAAGAAACTCATAACCTAGACAGTAAGTACCATGAGGACTCTGAGACTCAACTAATAGGAGTATGGATGGAAGAAATGAGAATGAGCTAAATCTTAGAAGGCAGGGCAGATTTGAATAGGCAAAGAAGGGACAAAGTCTACCTATGTAGTGTAAATAAAGCACGAAAAGGAGCAAAACAGTTCTTGTCAAGGAGCAGCAGAGTAACGTGGGCAGGAGAAAGGCAGCTGTCATGTTATAGATGAAAATTTTAAAACTTTAAATCTGTCATTTATTAGTTGTGAGTTCTCTGATGAAACATTTGATATTTGCTGGATCCAAGTTTCCTCCTTCTATAAAATGGGACCAGCAAATCTTGTTTCCAGTGATTGCTTTGTGGATTAAATGAGATCATGAAAATGTAAGTGTCCATTAGATGCAGTTCAATAAATAACATTTATTTTGTTCATTTGTAGGTATCAGTAGAGTTCAAATGCTAAAGCCATTGACTTCTTTTTTAAGAATTATATATTTAATAAAAGGTTAGAGAGGCTAGAACCATGCTCTGATACATAGTGTTGGGCACCAAACCTGGGGCCTCATGTATGCAAGCCCTGTGCTCATCCACTGAGATTTCTCCCTGGCTCCTAATGACACTGAGTTTTGTAGTAGAAGCCCAAAAACACATTAGTAAATTTTGAGACATGGCATAAGAGAATAATTTTAAAGGATGTTGATGTAAAATCAGACTGACAGGGTGGGCAAGATAGTATAATGTTTATGCAAAGAGACTCTCATGCCTGAGGCTCCAAGGTCTCAAGTTCAATCCTCCACACCACTATGTGCCAGAACTGAGTAGTGGTCTGGTAAAATAAGCAAACAAAACAACAATAATAAAATAATTTTACATATTTAATATGTAAACAACACTTATAAGTCTATAATATATGATTATATACCCAAAGAAAAAGAGCAAAGATAATAAAAATACAATTCATACATAAAAATAATAGTCAATACATAAATTTAAAAGTTAAAAAAATAAGACTGGAAGATGTACAACTGATTTCCTTCATTACAAAGTCTAGAGAAAGAGATTTTATGATTTTTTACACAAAAGAGAGAATTCATCTTTGCAGAAGTCAGAGTGCATGAATGTCGTTAAAGTTCGGGGCTCTAGTAGGCTGGGCTAGCTTCGCGGTGGTAGACAGAAACGACCAGAGACACACGGCTGGGCAGAGAAGCTATCTTTCTTTATTCACGAACAACAATTTATAAAATAACTCAAACCAATCACCACACAGATGTGTTCTGCATCCTTCTCTTCCGGCGGCTGTGCCAAGAACTCCTGAACTCTGTAGGGGTTCCAGGGGCAGGGAGAAGGGTGCCTGCGAAACTATCAGTGGCCATACCACAATCTCCCAGAGGCGGGGGGTGAGACCAAAACCAATGTGAAGCATACAACAATTCCCCCTTTTCTTTTTAACTAAATGACCATAGTATCAGGGGTGTGGGGTAAACAGAAACCTATATCGTACAGGCATTTTTTTCTTAAAAAAAAGAAACTGGCACAAACATGGAGGAACATGTAAGTGAGTAACAAGAACCAGTGTGCTGCCAAGGGAAGGCCTGAGGGAGACCTTTTTTTGCCTCTGGGTGTTACTTGCCTCGACGGGCATTTTTTAGCATGGGGACGGGGAACGGCCTAGAGTCCCAAGGCAGCCTCCCCTTCATTATGTACCCTTGCCCCCCCCAAATAGGGAACGTTCCTTTACGCACCAATCCTTCCCTTGACATCACACTGGCTTTTACTACTCCCCTACTTGTCCCTTCCTGTTTTGTTATATCATTTAAGTTTATGCCCAAAAGGTTCCTGCTCACCCCTACACTACTATTCTTCTGTCATAGATAGTCTTTTACAGACATTGAACCATCTTATGCCATGACTAGATAGAGAGATAGAAAAAGATGTAGAGATATTGTGAGGAGATGGTTGAGCAGGCAGCGCTTAACCTATGAGATGAGTCCCTCCAGGTAAGTCTCCCTCTCTAAAGAGGGATTGAGCACAAGGGGGATACATAAATCTCACAAGGTTGGTGGCCATTTAAGCCTTACCTCCTCCACAGGAACATCCTACATCTTCCCATCTGAGCACGGCATTCCCTAAAAACATTTAAGCCTGCTCCATTACATATTTCCTTACTGTGTCCATATAGATATAAAGTAAAAGGAGGAGATGATGTTGAGGAATTATCCAGATGCAGTCTATATCCCCAGGTTTTACCACTTCCTGCGATATTCTCGCAGGAAGAATTTTTCTACCAATCCTGTCCCGACACATCACCCCTGGTTGTTGCCCAATAAAAGCCCTCCCACTCCCCCCCCTCTTTCTCTCTCTCTCTCTCTCTCTCTCTCTCTCTCGGCGCCCGCCCTCTCGCTCTCTCGCACTTTCTCTCTCTCTCCCAGGTGATGAGGTATCGGGGATGGCCATTTTCGGCTGACTCCACGTGGCCTGAGCCACCCCCTCCTGATCCAATAATAAAGATTTGTGTACCCCATTTGCTCCAGATCTCCTCTCTCTCTTCTCCACAGCGCAGCCCGACACATGAAAATGTGTTTTTCTCTAAAAGTCCAAAGGTGTCACTTCCATTTGCTGTGAAGCTTATTCTTGTGGCCCTGTCCAGTTGGTAATTTGTTAATTGTTAAGTATAAGAATACACATATGGTCTCAGAGCGGTGAAAGCTTGGAAAGAGTTGTCAAAAGGGGGCAATTCTTAGAGCTGAGACCAAATGGTTTTAAATATGCCAGGGTTTAAAACCAAGGTAATTACTGAGGAGAGTCCAAGAGAGTTTCACCCCAGCTTAATCTTGAAGACTGCACTGGTTATTTTCAGTGAGTGACCACTCTGTCAGTCCTATGCTGATAGAGAGTCTTAATTTTCTCAGATGTAAAAAAAAGTTTTTGTAAAAAAAAATCTTATGTAGCTATAATAGAGTTTGTGTTTACAGTCAAAAATATTTATATACCTTTCCCATGTTTGGGAGCTACTCTCTTCTCTGATCCAACTTTCTGGTCCTTTTTCCAGCTATGACATCATCTCCTCAGACAATAACTTGATCCACCTGCATATCAGATTTCAGGCTCAGGGAAAAAAAAAAAAGACTAGGCCCTTTGGAATATAATTAAAATATAACTACTAGCTATCTATAAAACGGAGACCACCCCCCAACTCTTCATCTACACTATTCCAGCCTTTGGGTTCATGATTAGTCAACAACTTGTTTGGCTTTGTATGTTAACTCTCTTCTCAGCCACCAGGTTCCATGATGCCAACCAGACTTCCCTGGACAGACAACCCCACTAATGTGTCCTGGAGCTCCGATTCCCCAGAACCCTGCCCCACTAGGGAAAGAGAGAGGCAGGCTGGAAGTATGGATCAACCAATCAATGCCCATGTTCAGTGGGGAAGCAATTACAGAGGCCAGACCTTCCACCTTCTGCACTCCACGATGGGTTAACTCCCAGAGGGTTAAAGAATAGGAAAGCTATCAAGGGAGGGGATGGGATATGGAGTTCTGGTGGTGGGAACTGTGTGTAGTTGTACTCCTCTTATGCTATGGTTTTGTCAGTGTTTCCCTTTTATAAAAAGAAAGAAAGAAAGAAAGAAAGAAAGAAAGAAAGAAAGAAAGAAAGAAAGAAAGAAGGGAGGAAGGAAGGAAGAGAGAAAGAAAGAACAGAAAGGAAGAAAAAAGAAAGGAAAAAAAGAAAGAAAGGAAGTAAGGAAGAAAGAAAAGAAAGAAAGAAAGAAAGAAAGAAAAAGAAAGAAAGAAAGAAAGAAAGAAAGAAAGAAAGAGAGAAAGAAAGGAAGAAAAAGGAAGGAAGTTTGTGACAAGGTCGCAACTTGCTTTGTTGACAATTAAATCTCCCAGGACATGGAACTTTCCTGACTACATGGATTGCTACTCTGACCCCATAGAGAATTCTGACCCCATAGAGAAATTGATTGCCAAATGAAAGTTATGGGTAGCTTGAAACAAAAGCATCAAGGTAGTATTCAGAGAGATGAACATAACTTTGAGAGAGTAAAGAATGAAAGATATGGTATCATTATAGGAGATGCTAGAAAATGAAACTCGCTCAAGAAGAAGTTCTGCAAAGATAAGGCTAACTGCACAGCTGCAAATAATCCCCATGAGCAATACAAAAAGAAAAAGAATAGGAGAGAAAGTCAAGAAATTTAAGAAACTGACAAGGTTTGTATAGACAACTCTCAGCTGAGATATATAAACAAAATATGGATACAGGATTCCATAACCGAAGATGAATATTAAGTATTCATCTTTGACAAAGAAAGTGTTAAATCTAAATGAACTCAGGTATGCCACAAAAGCTAAAATAATAACAACAATGAAAAAATGGGCATAACATGGATGTGAGGGATGTGTGCATGTCTGTGTTATAATGCACTCATGGAAAGACCAGACCTGGCTGATGTAATGCTAATGATGAGAAGAGAATAGCTTCAGTTTCTTGTGCTGAGGCAGAATAATTACATATAAAGAAGTTAAATGGACTTTATTAAGAGAAACACAGTCATGGATGGGGTATAGTAAAGAGGAACATCTGTCTTTTTTTAATGTATATTTTATCTTATCTTATTTTATTTTATTTAATTTATTAAAAGGAAACACTGATAAAACCATAGGGTAAGAGTGGTACAACTCCACACAATTCCCACCACCAGAACACTGTATTCCATCCCCTCCCCTGATAGCTTTCCTATTCTTTAACCCTCTGGGAGTTAAATGACCCAAGGTCATTGTGGGATGCAGAAGGTGGAAGGTCTGGCTTTATGGTAGGATTGTATCCCAAAGATTTTACAATCTAGGTCCTGAAGAAATTATGAGAATTTTTGGTAAAACTTTTAAGAGAAAAGTTGCTGAAAAAATGATAACCAGAGAATATTTGTCTATATTTTCAAAGAAAATAGATCTTGTAGTATAGACCAGAGAAGTTATGATTACTTTAAAAAATTCAATCTGAATTTATTAGAGAGGAAAGGAGGGGCATCAAATGAAGTGAGGAACCCACTGCTCTATGGTGGAGAGAGATGGCACTTTGGTAGTAGGAAACTGTGGTAACATGTGCTTTGAGATGTGAAATTATACCCCCTGAGACAACTAGAGTTTTGTAATCCAACATTTCCTCAACTCAACAAAGAATACTGTTTAGATTAAAATATAGAAAATGGAAAAAAGTCTCAGAGGAAGCCAAAAGAAGAACGGCGGAGGGAGAAAGGAGATTAGAATAATGAGAATGCAAGTTCAGAGAGAAGGTGACTTTAAGGAGGAAAAGATACCATGGCTACAGAAAAATTCAGTAGATTTTTGCCTCAACCAATAACTTTGAATTTGGCCATCCGAAGAGTGAACTAGTTGTATAAAGTCTCCACTGGGACCGGTACTAACAGGTCATTTCTGAAATGAGGAAACTTTTGCTAACTGTTGTAATAAATTGTCTGTGGTAATAATGTAAAATTATTCATGCCTTCCTGTATCTCTGTCCTTTGCTAGGCTCCTACCATCTTCTTGAGGTTGTGAGTTACTTTGGCCATTAGGTTTGCTGCCAGTATGATGTAAGCAGACTTAATAAACACCTGTGCACTGAAACTTTCTTGCTGCTCTTGAAGCCCTTTATGACTAGTCTGCTAGAGAGAGACCCTGGAGAGCTGAAACATACCATCCAGCTGAACAGAGAAGCAATTGCATATTTTCTAAAAAGCCATATTTTCTACCTTCTATACCCAATAAAGAATTTTGGTCCAGTGAAAAGGTAGATAGCATAATGTCTATGCAAACAGACTCTCATGCCTGAGGCTCCAAAATCCCAAGTTCAGTACCCTGCACCACCATAAGGCCAGGAGATTTGTATGGGTTCAATATCTAATTCTTAATTTTTACACATTCAGTAAAGTCTATAGAAAGGTAGGGAGTTCT
Organism: Erinaceus europaeus; assembly: GCF_950295315.1. Taxonomy (NCBI): domain Eukaryota; kingdom Metazoa; phylum Chordata; class Mammalia; order Eulipotyphla; family Erinaceidae; genus Erinaceus; species Erinaceus europaeus. Next base: position 75,043,160 of record NC_080170.1, read on the forward strand.
TTAGCAAAATTAATTTTATTAAAGAATAAAATTATCTAATACTTACAATCATAGTTGGCAATGTTTGAGTTGGCCATTGAATTTTTAATTATGTTATACACAGTTGTCTCATTTTGTGTTGTAGTTTCTGCAAAAATATTTACTACTGATACTTTAAGATTACTGGCACCAGTACGAATGCCATATCTTGCTTCTGAAAGTGAGCTACAAATGAAACAAATATATCATTTGCTGTTTTGAACTGAAGACTCAACAAGCAGGTCTTACAACCACCCAGACTCCCAAATCTCCTAGGTCTAGTCCTGATATGTCCTTTCTCCACCTTAGTAATCCAAATATGTCTAAACAATTAGGTGATTTTACTCACATGTAGAATCTAGATAGCTGAGATCCATTAACTTACAAAAAAAAGCAAGCAAAGCAAAACAAAAACAACAAAAAACTAAAAGGGAAGGGTTGGGGCACAGAACTTTGGTGGTAGCGGTAATCTTATAATTTTGTAAAACACTATAAATCACAAATATAAAATGGCTTGTAAAAAATTAAATAATGAAAACAACAAAAACAAATTTAAGTCTAGGTTTATAATAAGATGACAATCTATGAACCTGGAAATCTCCATGTGAAGTGGAAACCTATGATAAAACAATAACCCTGTTGGACTAAGAAAAATGGTGGGCACTCATTTCTAGGATCTAAGAGCCTGGAGTGAACCAGAGGTAGAGCAAGTAACACTTGAAATAATAAGCTCCCCTTTATATGGAAAACCAGAAGTAGAAGCCTTGCTGAGCCGATATATCTTAGACTTGTACTTTGAGATAGACATGCACAGTGAGAACAGTAATCAATCATACAGACCCTGGATCAAACCCAGAAAAGCCAGGGAGTCAGCAGGCAGCTGCTAAATATGTGTATGAGCGAGTAGGACCATAGAGCAGCGGGTTAAGCGCAGGTGGCACGAACCACAAAACTGGTGTAAAGATCCTGGTTCGAGCCCCCGGCTCCCCACCTGCAGGGGAAGTCACTTCACAGGTGGTAAAGCAGGTCTGCAGGAGTCTGTCTTTCTCTCCCCCTCTCTGTCTTCCCCTCCTCTCTCCATTTCTCTCTGTCCTATTCAACAACAATGACATCAATAACAACAATAATAACTACAACAACAGTAAAACAACAAGGGCAACAAAGGGGGGGGGAAGCAAAACTAAATGTGTGTATGATTGGATCTGGGACCACGTGATTTATAAGAGAACTGAAAAGGAAGGGCTTTTTCTGTGCATATTGATTCATATACTAAATGTCTGCTCTTACTGCATGGTGAACTCATTACTGGCAGTAATACAGCAGGTGGCTGTATGATGATTGGGGTGCTCTTGTCTCCTTACTCTGCCCACCCCATATGAGGGAAGAGATGGTTACAAGTTAGTCATTCTCTTCCTAACCCTCTGGAATACATACTCCAGGGGTTGATCACAGTGGGGTTTTATCAGGGGATCAAACAAAACTGACCATAGGTGCAAGTGACTAAGTAGTCAGTCACAGACAGAAGCTTGCTATCCCCAGGCACATCCAAGCCAGGATCAGTGTGATGTCAGAGATTGGTCTTCTTTAGTGGTAAGACTGGCCACTTCTTTGGAATTTGTGACCATAGATGGAAGGACTTAATGTTGCATGGGGATTTAAGAAAAGACTGGAGGGGTTGGGCAGTACCACACCCAATAGAGTGTACATGTTACAGTGGTCAAGAACCTAGGTTCAAGCTTCCAGCCCCCACCTGCAGGTGTCTCTCTTTCTCTCCCTTTTCATGTTTCCCTTCTCTCTCAATTTCTTTTTGTCTCCATCCAAAATAAGTAAATAAATGAAAAAAATTTTAAAGACTAAAAATTAAGCAAATACACTTTTGCCTCCACAATATCCCCATCAGCCCAGAGCAAACTTACCTTACTTTAGTTATTACAGTCTGACCATAATCAGTATTCTTAAATGTATTTGCAAACTGTGGAGGAGAAAAGTAGATTTAATAACACCCAGAAATATCAGGGCAAAACTTTAAGAAAAACTGCTTCTAGGATTTAATATTAGGTACATTTTAAAATTCTATAAATGTATAGTTTTCCAAAGTAGATTATTTATTGTTGACATTGACTCTAATACATTTTTTGTAATTTTCACTCTAAAGTGTTATAGAATTTGATTTCAAAGTTATCAAAAAATATGGAAACATAAAAAAAAAACTCAGTAAAATCAATGAGCTTACTTACTTCCCCCTACTCCTTCCTTCCTCCCTCCTTTCCTTTCTTTTTTCCTTCCTTCCTTCCTTCCTTCCTTCCTTCCTCCCTTCCTTCCTTCCTTTCTCTTTTTTTGTGGTATCAGGGTCTTATGAATGAATGATTCCACTGTTCCTTTTTCTTTTTTAAAGTATTTTATTTATTTTATGTTTGAGAGAGATGTAGAAAGAGAAAGACACAGAGAAACACCAGAGCACTGCTCAGCTCTGGCTTATGGTGGTGTGGGGCATTGAATCTGGGACTTCGGAGTCTCAGGCATGACAGTCTTTTTGCATAACCACTATGCTATCTATCCCCACTCTCCACTGTTCCTTTTTACTTAAAATATAGAAAGGCACACCAGAGCACTGCTACCGTCTGTAGAGGTTCCCCAGTGCTGTGATACTCACATGTGTTTGAACCTGGAGCCATGTGCATGGTAGTTAATGCATGCTCTCTACTGGGTAAGCTATTTCTCAGTCCCTCCATCCCTTTTTTTTTATTATTCCTATGTGTGTTTCCTGTACTCATAGCTTAGAAGAAGTTAAGTGCCACAGAAAATAGCATTTAATGTGGAAGAAGGGGGAAAAAAAAGGCAAAACCTCTCTTCCAGTTGCAGAGGAGCAAAGAGGTCTTTATCAAGGAAGGGACCTTAAAAGCATTCAGGAAACAGTGCTGAAACAAAGAGTGGAAGAAGGAACAAACAGTATCTACTAATTAATGTTCAGAAGAGTATGGCCCAGAAAGGGATCTAGATTAGGAAGAATAGCTGAATCAAATGTCTGCATTTATCAGCTTTTACATACTTTAACTTCTTTGAATATTTTCTCATTAAAGAAACTGAGGTAGTTGTAATTCCCAAAACAAAAATCTATAATATCTATAAAGTAAGATGGACTACATGGTGTTTGGCTTTGTGAACTGGAAGACTCTACCACAGGTAGATCTTAGCAGGTTTGAACTGTTTTCTGAGTAGGTAGAGACAATTCTACCATGTGGTGCTGTTCTTTCTGAATCCACTCCCAGCACTATATACTGAATGTGTTAAGGTCCAGTTTTTTTTTTTCTATAAAGTAGCCACATGGGGGCATCATTAATGTCAACAGAGAAGCTCCATGGGTGGTGGGACAGTACCTTAGTGTCTTTCTTTTATCTGCATCTCTCCTTTTAACAATAGAAGAATGAGAAAACTGACCTAGGGAAGGCCGCTAAGAAGTGTTACCACACATGGACAAAGATCCAGCACCACATAAAAATAAATAAACTTTTAAAAAATACTTGGCAAACATTGCCTTCTGCAAGCACTTCCACGTCTACCCATTTTATATGGGTACACTAATTCACAATAATCAAAAGTTGCACACCCCATGTTTATTGCAGCATTATTACAGGGGCCAAGGCATGAAAGCAGCCTAAGTGTTTCTCAGTGGGTGAAAAGATAAAGAAAATAGGATCAATATACATAGTGATGTATGATTCAACCATAAAAAGAATGAAATCTTGTCATTTGAGATAACATGAGTAGAGCTTGAGACCAGTATGGATAGAGGCCAGTATGCTGAGTGAAGTTGGACAGAGAATAAATACTATATGTTTTTACTTACATGAAGAGTTTTTTTTTTTTTTTTTAATGAGCTCATAAACGCAGAGATCAAGTTAGGGGTTACCAGAAGCAGAGATGGGAGTAGATGAAATGAGTGAAAAGTTACAAAGTTCTAGTTTTAAAATGAGTTAGTCATGGGGTGTAATAAATAGTATGGTGACTATAATTAGAATTATATTGTAGATTTGAAAGTTGAAGAGAATGGAACTTAAAAATTCATATTATGGGGCCACAGAAGAATAGCTCATCTGGATAGTGTATCTGCTCTGTCATGTACATGACCCTATCACACCCTGTCTTTCTCTCCCACTGGTCTGGTCTGCTCTTTCTGTCTGAGTAAAGCTGACTCAGAGTGGTGAAATCTTGGTAACAATAACAACAACAAGAAAAAATAACAAGAGAAAAGAAATTGTAACTGTGGTGATGGATAGTAACTAGAACTACGATGGTTCTAGATGAAATGAAGACAGTGAAATGTCCATTTCACAAGGTTTAGAAGCACTGTATGTAAAATCCAGTTACTAACCAAATAAGTAAATAAATAACAAAAAAGGGTTAACACCTATTGATAAATCTAAAACCTGAGAACAAGAGAAAATTGAGCATTCAGGAGTAATGGAATCTGGGAAGAAGGTTAAGATTCCATTCTTCACTCTGCTCCTCAGTATTCACCCAGACAAGCATAATTATAAACAGCATAATTATAATCACTGCTGACCAGCGGCCATTGAGGAATACATAGCACAGTGATGCCTTAATAGACTTAATGGTTTTTCTGAATCTTTGGTTTGGTCAGAATGTTCACACAAAATGGTTCCTTCTCAGTTGTAGTCTTTTCCAAAAACAGACAATGTCTCAGTCCTAAATCTGAATAGCATAATCATTACTAAAGTGATTTGCATGATGATTTTTCAAATTAAATATCATTGCTCTAATAGCAATGAAATTCTGGTCTGTCAGAAAAACTGAGAAATTTTACACATGTACCAACAACTGTATTTACTGTAAACCATTATCCCCAGTAAAAATAGTAGAAAAAGAAAATCAGACAGAGAATGAAGAAAATGATGACAAATTTAAATAAAAAAGTAAATTCTGGTGCATATATAAGTCAACTTGTTAGATAAGAATAGACAGGATGAAGACTGTGATGACAGTTGTATTGATTCAAAAATACCAAAATATTATGATACTACACCAAATAGTTAATTATAGCTGGTTAGAGTCATACTACTAGTATATACAATTTATTTTAAAACATCATTATATTTATCTGTTTACTTAAGAATATTCTAATGGTTTATATAATTGTGAACATGAAGTGCCTGACACAGACATTTACAGGCCTTCTCCCATGTCAGGAGAAAGTCCTCTAGATTCCTAGGGGTGGGCAGAGCAACTGAGAAGCCTTGGCATCAGAGAGCTCAGGGAAGGTACTGCTTGCCAGCTAGTAATAGTACATTACACTATTTGATCAAATAGTATATCTGAACTAGTGTGTAACATCTGACTACCATCCCTACATTCTTTGAGTTGGTATAAGAATGAAAAGAACAGAGGGGAGGATTGAAAAAAAAAACTTACAAAGTTAGTAATGGTAAAATGTAAATTTTGGTAGTCCTCAGAAGTTTTATCATTCCAGTTTTTTACTTCTGGTGTTTGAACTGATCCAGGGAATAGTTTTCCTGAAATTCAAGCAGAATATTTTTGTATTAATTGATGCAAAGAAAGGTCATTTACAGTTTGTTTAAGGCACAGGTATTTTGAAAATTCTCAACTTGGCATGATGATATTATAAAAAGTTAGGAAATAGTAAAAATATTACTCCAAATTCCACCCAACCTAATACAACCTTTTCATTTTATATTTCTCCCAGTTCTTATTTCAATGTATAGTTTATATTGTTATAATTCCAAGTTTATATAATGAGTGTTTTTATTTATTATTAGATAATAAGCATTTTCCCAATCATTTTTCAGAGGGGCCTGATGGTGTTGCACCTGGTTGAATGTGCATATTACCAAATCATTATCCAGTCCTCACAGCTATTATTTTGAAAGACTATTTAATAGTCTATAACATATATACTCCCCTCACTGGTGTAGTCAGATTTTATTATTGGACTTAGTAGTTTTAATTATTTAAAAGGGCGAAAAGGTTAAAGAGAACAACCTTTTTTTTTTTTTGCAAGGGGGATTCTCTCTCTCTCTCTCTCTCTCTCTCTCTCTCTCTCTTCCAGGGCACTGGGGCTTGGTGCCAACACTACAAATCCACTGCTCCCAGCAGTCATCTTTTCCATTTTATTAGATAGAACAGAGAGAAATTGAGAAGGAAGGGGGGAGACAGGGAGAGAGATAAGACACTTGCAGACCTGTTTCACCCCTTGTGAAATGCCGCAAACCCTGCCCCCCCAGTGGAAAACTGGGGGCTCAAACCCCAATCATTCCACAGGTCCTTGCACTTAGTACTGTGTGCCCATAACCAGATGCGCCACCTACTGACCCCCACAGTGAAGATCTTTATACACAAAACTTTCTATATTTGGGGCCATTTACTTAGAGCAAATTCCCAGAGATGAAATATTCAGTGCTAAAAATATGAATACCTTTCAGCTTTTGAAATATCTTTAACTCCTATGACAAACAGAATACATCTTCTTACTAAATATTGGTTTGATGTGGCAAGGAGGAATATTTCTCACTCATGAGGTAGAAATTTATTATTCAGATAACACCCTTAGATCTATCTACTCAGCATTCAGATGATCTGATTAAAAGAAAGTTGACTCTCAAAGATGAGTTCCCAAGTTTGAACCCTGGCATCACATGTGCCAGAGTATATGGTTCTCTCTCTCTCTCATTAATGAAAAAAAGAAGGACTAGGAGATACCACAATGATTATGAAAAAAGACATTACTGCCTGAGACTTTGATACCACAGGTTCAAACCCCAGCATCATCATAAGCCAAAAATAAATAAATAAATAAAATTAAAAAGTGGGTTATGCTGAAGGTTTGCCCATCTGCTCTGAAGATACCACTTCTAGAGTTGAGATACAATTAGGTCTCTGAAAATGGTATTTGCCGGGGTCAGGCGGTGGCGCAGTGGGTTAAGCGCATGTGGCGCTAAGCGCAAGGACCAGCGTTAGGATCCCAGTTCGAGCCTCCGGATCCCCACCTGCAGGGGAGTCGCTTCACAAGCGGTGAAGCAGGTCTGCAGGTGTCTATCTTTCTCTCCCCCTCTCTGTCTTCCCCTCCTCTCTCCATTTCTCTCTGTTCTATCCAACAACGAACAGCATCAACAATAGCAATAATAAAAACCACAACGAGGCTACAACAACAAGGGCAACAAAAGGGGGGAAAATGGCCTCCAGGAGCGGTGGATTCATGGTGCAGGCACCGAGCCCAGCAATAACCCTGGAGGGAAATAAATAAATAAATAAATAAATAAATAAGAAAGAAAATGGTATTTGCACAAACAAATCTTATGACAGAGAACTGAATCAAGCCCTGAAACTGACCTCTAGGCCTATTTGATTGTGTGGTCTTAGGTTTATCATTCTTTGGGTGGCCACAAGTAACACACTACTTATTTTTCAAAGATTTATGTATTATTTATTTATATATTTTTAAATTTTTAATTTTTATTTATTTATTTGTTGGATAGAGACAGAAATTGAGAGGGAAGGGGTGATAGAGATGGAGACAGAGAGACACCTGCAGCTATGCTTTACCACTTGTGAAGCTTTCCCCCTGTAGGTGGGGACCGGGGGCTCGAACCTGGGTTCTTACGCACTGTAACATGTGCGCTCAACCAGGTGTGCCACCACCTGGCCCCTGTATTATTTATTTTATAAGACAGAAACTAGAGCACCACTCTGGCACATACAACATAAGGGAGCCAACTCAGGGAGCCAACATGCAAGTCCTGCGTTCTTTCTACTGTGCCATTCCCCAACCTGTACCACCAATGCTATATTTTTGTAGTCTCTATACTTTTTCAGAAGCTTCAATATCTAATTCAGCTCAGACAATATTACCTAGAACCACATAAAGTGAAGGGACACACTCCCAAACCAACACAAGCTCACAAATACAACTTGCTTCATTTCTTCTTCTATTAGGCTCCCTCAAGACAAAGGGCTCTTTTCTCTCCTTGACTGATCTTTGTTACTTCCAAATATTACTCCACTTCTAGTATACTAAAACTGTTTTTTTTTTGCTTGTTTTGTTTTGGTGCCAGGGATCTAATCCAGTGGTATAAACATTCAAAATATCTGGAGGCTTTTTTTCTTTTACTGGAGTATAATTTTTTATATTTTATTCATTATAGGTGTCTGCATATCACTTAAATCCTCTTCTACCATCTTGTGTTTGTTCTCCAATACCCTCTCTACTACTCCTCTTCCTCCTAGCTAGAGTCTCCATATTTTTTATTTTTATTTATAAAATGGAAATATTGACAAGACTATAGGACGCTCTTTTTGATATTATTTTGAATTTTCCATTTCCTCTTAGCTGTAAGATGCAGCTCTGGATGGTTTATCCTTCATAACTTACCTCTATCGCACATGCTATTTTTGTTATAATAATACCCTTCTACACACAGGCAAAAGGATTCATTTTTTAGACGAACACATGAAGAACCACCTACACAGGATTTGGTTTCACAAGGATCTGTGGGAAATGATAGAGAAATGAGAAAGATTTTAAAAATCTCTTTCATAGAGTGAAAACAAATAACATCCAGAAACATCTTTTTTTTTAAGTCTTTATGACTCCCTCCTGGATACTTTCTGTTCCTTAGGAGGGCATACTATCAGACAACCTAGAAACACATACAGGTTGTCTTCTGTCTCTAGAGTTGATTACTGTCAATAGCAAAGCTCAGGGGTTGGAGGGCAAGTGTCTATTCAGAGACAAGGCACTGCCTTCCAATTCCAAGGGCTGGGGATATTTCAATTTCCAGAAAGCTCCAGAACTGTGAGGTCTATTCTTCTAACACTAGTTAGGACTCTCCAAAACTTGGGACTTAGCAAAAGCATAATGTGTTTGAGAAAGGTGTGAATAGCTGTCTAGTATGGAAATTGAGAGAGGAGGGGGAGATAGAGAGGGATAAAGAAAGACACCAGCAGATCAGCTTCAACACTTGTGAAGTGTCCCTGTTGCAGGTGGGGATCTGGGGCTTGAACCTGGTTCCTTGTGGATAGTTCTATGTGTGCTTAACTGGGTACCCTTAATGGGAGGCACAGGAAAAAAGATAAAAAACAAACTATTTCTGATTGGCGTATAAAGTAGACATATCCTTGAAATGAAAGGGGTAATTATGGAGAAAATGTAGATTTAATTAGATAAAGTTCTCAATAGAAGGGACCAGGGGGCACTCCATTCTCTGACTTTGAGTAGACAACTTCAATTATGATAAGAATGATACTGCAATGGTTTTCGCAAAATTGGTGACATTCTTGACTAGTAAGGGTATAGCACTGTTGCAGCTCCAAGATTCAATAAGGCCTGAAGGGGGAAGTCTGAGTGGTTCATTGGTGATCATGGCTGGCCACTTTATGCCCTGTTTATTTATTTATTTTTATTTTGGTTTTTTATTTTCCTGTTTATTTCCTGTTAAATGAAATGATTCAGAGCTCAGATTCCACAAATTGAATCAATTTCCAATCAATCACTATTACTTTGCCGTACCCTTCAGTAACATTTGAGATGGAGTCAGGGTAAAACCAACTCCTTCCTTAGGTAGACCAGGAGCTAGAGAGTGTATTTATTTGAACCTGGTCTTCTTAGAGAAGTTGAAATGATTTCTGAAAATCCTTGATGGAAAGGACAGTTAGAGAACCAGTTCTCACAATGTCCAAATTCATAAAAACAGTCTATAGTGGGCAAATCACTAGGGCAAGAATGGGTGGGACAGTGAGGGATACAGAACTGTGAACAAACTTTTAGGGTCCCAGCAGTTACTAGTAGTCTTTGCAACTTGGGATTGTCTTTTCTTTTTTTCCTTTATTGGGGAATTAATGTTTTAGAGTCAGCAGTAAATACAATAGTTTGTACATGCATAACATTTCTCAGTTTTCCACACAACTATACAACCCCCATTAGGTCCTTTGCCTGTCATCCTTTTCCAGGACCTGTATTCTCCTTCCTCCCACACACCTGCAATATTTTGGTGCAATATTTTGCTTTGTTTTCTTATTTTTCAACTCCTTAAATTATTAATGATTTAATAATGATCAGAAAGATTGTAGGATAGGAGGGGTACAATTCCATACAATTCTGACCACCAGAGTGCCATATCCCATCCCCTCCACTGGTTAAGGAGATGGGACATGGCAGTCTGGTGGTCTAAAGAATAAAGCAACTTGGGATTTTTAATGCCAGGAATTTCAAGGATTTAGGTTTAAGGAAACCCACTTCCATTCCTCAGCAGAACACACTTAACTATAGTCCTTCACAATGCTATGACTCCCCAGTAAGCAATCTTAAGGAATTGTTCTTACCAGTGTTGTCAGGAGGAATTTGAGTCGTGCTGGAGGGCCCTGGAGGGTTGGTGCCGGGGGGCCTTGGAGGGTCGGTGCCAGGGGGCGCTGGAGGGTCGGTGCCGGGGGGCGCTGGAGGGTCCGTGCCGGGGGGCGCTGGAGGGTCGGTGCCGGGGGGCCTTGGAGGGTCGGTGCCCGGGGGCGCTGGAGGGTCGGTGCCGGGGGGCGCTGGAGGGTCGGTGCCGGGGGGCCTTGGAGGGTCAGTGCCCGGGGGCGCTGGAGGGTCGGTGCCGGGGGGCGCTGGAGGGTCGGTGCCCGGGGGCGCTGGAGGGTCGGTGCCGGGGGGCGCTGGAGGGTCGGTGCCGGGGGGCGCTGGAGGGTCGGTGCCCGGGGGCGCTGGAGGGTCGGTGCCGGGGGGCGCTGGAGGGTCGGTGCCGGGGGGCGCTGGAGGGTCGGTGCCGGGGGGCCTTGGAGGGTCGGTGCCCGGGGGCGCTGGAGGGTCGGTGCCGGGGGGCCTTGGAGGGTCAGTGCCCGGGGGCGCTGGAGGGTCGGTGCCGGGGGGCGCTGGAGGGTCGGTGCCGGGGGGCGCTGGAGGGTCGGTGCCGGGGGGCGCTGGAGGGTCGGTGCCGGGGGGCGCTGGAGGGTCGGTGCCGGGGGGCGCTGGAGGGTCGGTGCCAGGGGGCGCTGGAGGGTCGGTGCCGGGGGGCACTGGAGGGTCGGTGCCGGGGGGCCTTGGAGGGTCAGTGCCCGGGGGCGCTGGAGGGTCGGTGCCAGGGGGCGCTGGAGGGTCGGTGCCGGGGGGCACTGGAGGGTCGGTGCCGGGGGGCCTTGGAGGGTCGGTGCCCGGGGGCGCTGGAGGGTCGGTGCCGGGGGGCGCTGGAGGGTCGGTGCCGGGGGGCGCTGGAGGGTCGGTGCCGGGGGGCGCTGGAGGGTCGGTGCCGGGGGGCGCTGGAGGGTCGGTGCCGGGGGGCGCTGGAGGGTCGGTGCTGGAGGGCGCTGGAGGGAAGACAAAGATACTAAATTCCAGAAGACAGAATACTGAATATATAATGACAGTTCCTGTTCTTACTATTAATTTGTACTCAATGAATTCTGAGAAAAAATATTAACTACATTAAAAACTGACAATACATGACTTCTTCAAAGTGTATGACTGTTGTTATTTTTGCCACTAGGGTTGTAACTGGGTGTGCTACTATTTGACCCCACATGGCTACTTCTTTTTTTTTCTTAAATATTTTTATCTTTATTTATTTGCTGGATAGAGATAGTCAGAAATTGAGAGGGAAGGGGGTGATAGAGAGGGAGAGAGACAGACACCTGCAGCACTGCTTCACTTGTGAAGCCTTCCCCTTGCAGGTGGGGGCCAGGGCCTCGAACCTGGGTCCTTGCACACTGTAACATGTGCAATTAACCAGGTGTGCCACCACATGGCCCCTACATGGCTACTTCTAAATGTATCCTCCAAATCCTGCAATGAATACAGTTAAACTGGGAAAATGTTATTGAAAAATGTGGCAGAGTTAATATGCTTTAAGATGACTACCATCAAAAGAATTAAAGACTGAACTTCAAAACTTCAACTTCATCTGGAACTGGAAAGAAAGGAGGAAAAAGGAAGGGACATTTGGATGTAATAATAGGTGTCTGTGTGACTTGTAAAAGAAGAGAAGATGGGCCTCCTCCAAAAAAAAGGCCAAGTATATACAAATACAGGAAGATGGTTGTAGAAATAATAATAGTTGACCCATACCTGCAACCTTGGGAGAACTGCTTTAGTTTACAGTGGAGGGGTTTGGGATCCAGAACTCTGTTGGTGGGTAACAGTGTGGAGTTTTACCCTGTTATCTTATAATTTTGTACATTAGTATTAAATCACTAATGAAAAGCGGGGAGCAAAGACATTAGAAAAATGGGAACAAAATGGACAGAGCAATGTTGGTGAACCAATGCCAATAATCAAATGGCCAAATACTACTAGATCAGAAACTCTAAAATTCCACTATTTGCCTCACGTTGCTTGAAACCTGAAGGAAAAATGATGGGTGGAATAAGTCAGGAAGAGAGGGAGGAATTCTGCTTGACTACACATATAGGTGAAACTCAGGAGACAGAGTCAGAGAGGAAGAACACAGGGTGAAACCTGGACTGGGGTTAGGGTACTGCACCAAAGCAAGGAACTGTGGGGAAGGAATGGAAGAGAGGGAGGATAGGGGGAGGGCAGGGATTCAGGTCCTAGATAGGAGGTGAAAGTATTTTGCAGACATCCATGATGCAGAGCTGGGAAATGGTACCCATGTATAGATAATTGTACTGTAAACCATTAACCTACTAATAAAATACCAGTAGGTGGGGGTGGGGTGGGGGAGATGACTAAGAAAAGTATCTCATTTATACCTTTAGTTGTATAACTGACAATCTTGGCTAGGAAAATTAAAAGCACCATCAGGAGGCGCTGTTGCTACATAGAAGTAGACTCCTTTTGTGAATTTTATTGTATATGGCACTTTAGCCAACAATATGATATAAGAGGGTAGTGGGTGTGTTTAAAGAATGATAAAATAAAAGTAGTTTGTTACATGTAGTAAACCTCTAGAAGTATTTCCTAATCTTAGTAGAAGAGCTCCCAAAGCTGAGGCCCTGGTTCTATCCCAGACACTGCACAAGAATCCCAAGGACAAAAACAGAAAGAACTCCATGAATGGTGGTGAAATGCTTTGGCGTCATTCCCTTCCAGTTCCCTCTGAATTTTTAAAAAATATATATCTTATAAGTGGAAACAAACTAGAGAAACTCTCAATTCTAGTTGTGGTGGTGCTTGGGATTGAACTTGGGACAGTCAAGCATTAGCCATAAATTTCCAGTGAACTACCATTTTGCTACCTCCCTGGCACTAAAAAATATTTTAAAAATTGGGTTAGGGAGGCTACTTAGGAACTTTTGGACATACACAAGGCCCTAAGTTTGGTAAGCAGAATGTGCCTCTTTGTCTTGAATAGGACCTGGCTCAGACTGTTAATTTGTAAATGTTGAAGAAATAAGTAATTACTCATCTGGGGAAGAAAATAGTCAAGCAGTCGCCATTTTGACTGCTGTTACTCCAATTCCCTCTATTTATTCTCATTTACTCTATGTCTAGTGGTATCTATAGAGTCATTGTGAACATCCCCCAGAATTCAGAGCAACTAAGGGATTTACTCAGAGGTAAAGCCAGGTCTGTGTGTTGTCAATGTGCTAACTTTAAACCTAGTTAGGGAGTTGTATAAAAGCCCAACCATTTAGTGGAAAAAAATTACCAGAGGCTCAAACACAGAAAGAGTAAATAAAGGAAAATCAGGGATTAGAATGAAAGCAGTGAAAGAGGGAGATGCTTCTGTGGTGTCATCTATTATTAGAGCAATAATGAGAGTGACCAAGAACTGACCCTGCCATAGAAAACTGGACAGAAGAAAGGGCATTCATCCAACCAAGCCTTGAATTCCATATTTCAGAAATTATTATTCTCTGCTGATGCAAAAATCCCCACTATGTTTCTATAGATAGACACAAAACTAACTGGGGCCTTTAAAAAGATATATGTACGAAGTCAGAGCAGTAGCGCAGCGGGTTAAGGACACATGGCACAAAGCATAAGGACGGGTGTAAGGATCCCGGTTCGAGCCCCTGGCTTCCCACCTGCAGGGGAGTCACTTCACAAGTGGTGAAGCAGGTCTGCAAGTGTCTATCTTTCTCTCCTCCTCTCTGTCTTCCCCCTCCTCTCTCCATTTCTCATTGTCCTATCCAACAACAATGACACCTATAACAACAAGAATAACTACAACAATAAAACAACAAGGGCAACAAAAGGGAATAAATATTTAAAAAAATAAAAAAGATGTATGTATTCTAATGATAAAGAGATAGAGACGGAGATAGATGATAGATAGTAAGATAGATAGATAGATAGATAGATAGATAGATACCACCTATGGCACCTGCCGTGCAAGGGATCCAATTTGGGGCCTCACACTTACAAATCCCATGTTCTACCCAAAGCTGCTGCCCCAACCACATTCATCTATACTTTTCTTTTTAAAGAACACCTTTTTTTTTTTTAATTATTGGATAGAGACAGAAATTGAGAGCGGTAGGGGAGATAGAAAGATAGACACATGCAGCCCCACTTCACCACTTGTGAAGCTTTGCCCCTACAGGTGGGGACCAGGGCCTTGAATCCAGATCCTTGCACACTGTAATGTGTGTATTTAACCAGGTGCATCACCATCTGACCCTTTATCTGTACTTCTTAAAAAGTGTTCCTGTAAGCCTTTAAGATTATGACAATGAGTTTTAGAGTTAGTGTTTCACACTTCTGTCCAGTTGTCTGTGTCGGAGATTGCTTTAAAATACACAATTTACTTTAAACAAATGAGGCACATTCATCATTGTGAATAGCTACAATATTGATCTATAAGTGTGTAGATATGTGAGTTTTATCTGATAATTGTTGTGATTTCAACAACAATTGAACTGATATATCCTAGGCTTACATAATCTACTACTAATAACCAAGAGAAGTTGTAAAATCTACTATACTACTATACTGTGTCCATTCTGTAGCTACAGAAATAAATTAAGGCATTGGAATAATAGAAAAAAACTTTAATCTTTTTCCTCAGGTCTTTCAGCTTTTGAATAATTTAAGGACAGCACAGTGTCCATGAGGTAAAACATCAAGCTTAAATGGGAAAATTAAATATCATTCTTGAAGTTCTAAATTCTGTTTCTTAAATATTTTATTTTTGTGTATGAGGGAAATAGAGAGGCCAGCATACCACACAGCTCTGGCATATACAGTGCTGATGTTTGAACCTGGCATACAAGTACTATACTCTGAATATATCTCTGGCCAGATCTAAATTCTTTAGCACTATAGAATATTAACTTTCAAATGTACCTATCAGATTCTGTAGAAAAAACATACTTAATTTGAGGACAGGCGGTGGTATACCTGGTTAAGCACACACATTACAGTGCTCAAGGACCTGGTCCCCCCCTGTAGGAGGAAAGCTTCACAAGTGGTGAAGCAGGGCTTCAGGTGTCTCTCTGTCTCTCTCCCTCTTTACTTCCCCTTCCCTTTCAATTTCTCTCTATCTCTACCCAATAATAAATAAAAAAAAATTTTAAACATACTTAATCTCTCAGAGAAAGCTAAAACAATTTCAAAATCTTTGCTTGTTAAAAGGATTTTGAGTCTCACCTGCATATACATATTTCTCAACAATGGGGGATCTTGTCTTCAAGGTGCCAGTCAAGGTATGGGGGCATGTAAAACTTTACAAATATGATTTCTGACCTTGGAACTGGAGTTGAAATTTATCTCTAAAATGAGTTTTATTACCAGTAATTTCATGAGAGAGAGGGAGAGAGAAGGAGAGAGAGAGAGACTTAGACCAGAGCACAGGTACATTCAGAATCAGGGATTGAACCAGGAACCTCAGGTATACAAATCCTGTTCTCTTATTATCAGTTGAGCTATTTCCCCAGGTGCTAGAACTTATATTTGAAATATTAATTCCTTTCACACACATACAAAACTCTTTAACATTTCACAGAAAAAGACTTTCTCCCCCAAAAGGCAAACCTTAATGCATGCAAAATTGTCAGTAGTAGTTGTGAAGAAAGGGATAGGTGCATAGGAGGCAGACCAGATATTCACTTTTTGCTCAGCACATATCTATATTATGTGAATTTGCTATAATAGATCTTCATTACTTCTAAACACAGAAGAACAAAACAACATCAAAGTTAAAAATTGGATAAAGAGGGTGGGGATAGATAGCATAATGGTACGCAAAGAGAGTCTCATGCCTGAGGCTCTGAAGTCCCAGGTTCAACCATAAGCCAAAGCTGAGTAGTGCTCTGGTCAAAAAAAAAAAAAAGGATGAAAAGTCAGTGAGATAGCTCACCATTAGGGTTCCTGCCCTGCCATGTGTAGGACCCAGGATCAATCTCCTGAATCACATAGAAAATGCTGTGATGTCTCTTCCTCTATGTACGTCTCTCTATCTGGATGAAAAATGCAGTCCAAAGCAGTGAAATTGCACATGCACAAAAAGAAACTAAGGTTCAGGGGCAGGCAGTAGTGTACCTGGGTAAGTGTACATGTTACCTACCATGTGCAAGGACTAGGTTCAAGTCCCAGGTCCCCACCTGCAGGGGGCAGGGGAGTTTCATGTGGGTGAAGCAGTGATTCAGGTGTCTCCCTTTTGGTCTTCCTCTCTATCTCCCCCTTCACTCTCAGCTTCTTTGGTCTCTATCAAGAAGTAAATAAACAAAAAAAACCATAAATAAATAAATAAATAAAAATAGAGATAACCTGAGAGTCAAAAACAACCCCCCAGTAGAGACATGGCAACTGGATTTCTGCCCCCCTCACCCCAAGTATGTCCTCTGCTGGATATCCTTTGCCCTGTTCTGTCGATTCTCTAGACCAAGAAATGACCTCTCATAATTCTAATGTGATTCCTTGTTTTGGGATCTCCCCATACCCTCCCAGCAAACCCTCTTTCTCATGATAGCTCCTGAAAGCTGGACAGTCCTCATTCCACCCCCTAAAAGTCTGCCTATATCACCTGCCACCAGGGTTGACAGTAGAGATCTAATGAGTACTGACTCTAGTGTCAGGAGAGTCTTCTCAACCTTCTACTGGGAGCTTCAAAGCAGTTTTCAAAAAGATAAAATGGGGAGTCGGGTGGTAGTGTAGTAGGTTAAGTGCAGGTGGCAGCAAAGTGCAAGGACTGGTGTAAGGATCCAGGTTCAAGCCCCCGGCTCCCCACCTGCAGGGGAGTCGCTTCACAAGCAGTGAAGCAGGTCTGCAGGTGTCTATCTTTCTCTCCCCTTCTCTTGTCTTCCTCTCTTCTCTCCATTTCTCTCTGTCCTATCCAAAACAACAACATCAACAACAACAACAATAATAACTACAACAATAAAACAACAAGGGCAACAAAAGGGAATAAATAAATATTAAAAAAAATTTTTAAAGATAAAATGTGGGTGCTGGCCACTTCAATTTCCCTGAAATAGGTTCAATTCTCTCCCTCTCTCTCTCTCTCTCTCTCTCTTCTTTTTCTCCTCTCTTTTCTTTCTTTGCCATCAGGGTTGTTACTGGGGCTCAATGTCCACATACACAGCTCCTAGTGGCCAGTTTTTCCTCTCCCCTCCTTTTGATAGAGATAGAAATTTAGAGGGATGGGGTGGGGGGGCAAGGACCTGAACCCAGGTCCTTGAGCATGGTAACATGTATGTTCAGTTGGGTGCACCATTGCCCAGTTCCAGTAGATTCAATTTCTCTTCTTCATAAATTCTGCCTTTTTCATATTCTTTCTGTCAGCAGCTTCTAGATTTCAGTCATTAACCCTCACCTCTCAGATACAACCATCTGCCCTGCCACTGCCCCCACCACAAGTAACCCTTTTCACTTAGAGAGGAAAGTCCATTTCTGAAATCCACTCAACATAACAACTGTTCTTTTGTTTTGGTAGTCTGAAATTTAGTCTCTCTCTCTCTCTCTCTCTCTCTCTCTCTCTCTCAAACTACTGTTGGATATCAGACATTTGGAATCTTCTAAATCATTATTTTCTGACCTCAGAATACTCTAAGAATTCCAAATATAAGGTCAGAGACTACTTTCCTACTGTTCTTCAGCATGTATTGAAATGCTTCTGTCTATGACTGGGACAGAAGCTTCTTCCATAAAGTAATCCACCCATCTGTTGATCGCTAATTCTATCCCAAAAACAGCAAACATGACATATGTATACTTTAACTTAAATGGTCCTTACCTGAGGTTACAAAAAGGCAGGCAAGAAAAACAAGTGGGACGAAGGCTTTCATTTTAGATGTTCTTGTTCGGTAATCCAAGAAGGAAATGATTTTCCCTCATCTGTCTTTAGTTTTAACTGTCTTTTAGGTACAAAGTCCCATCATTAACTGACGTCAAACCAACAAAGGCAATTACTATTTAGGGCTTGGCCATATACTATAGGTCTCTTAGAGATATGGATTTTTTTTTTCTGTCTCAAAGTCCAAATAACTAAGGACAGGGAGGTTGGAGTGTTTATGCACGTTGGGGGACTGGAGTGTGGGGTGAGTTAATCTCTCCATATCACAAACAACTCCAAGTTACTAGTTTTTAGGATGTCACCATTTATTTAAATATTCAGTAACGGAGCTCATGCTCTATTTACCTGCATTTGAATGCAGGAAATCCACTTTACTCCAGCTGTAGAGCTGAGAATCCCCCAAATTTATGTTTCCCCAGATTACTTGTTGCTTAGAGTTTGTTACCTTTCACTCTGAGGCTCTCTAATAATCACTTCCAGGAGTTCTGTAGTTGTGTCTCCACCTTCCCTGGCTCTTCTTGTGGGAGGCAGCCCTCCATTATAGCTGTCAAACACAGTTAACATCAGATTGGAGCATTTGACCTTACTTTACTGAAGACTTGTAAGTGACAGGTAAATGAGGTAGAAATACAGTGCAGAAAGGGGGAAAAACTTGAGAGCATCAACTTTAAGTTGTCACTGAAAATAATTTCCTCATTCCTGGTTGTTCACTGATAATCTACCTCCACTCCACTCCCACACCCACACCCACATTTAGCTCTTACTCTTCAAACATCTCACTAGGTTTCAATGATCAGCTTTATTACTTGGACTAGAGGTTTAATCTTGTCCTTCTTCCTTAAAATCCAGGATCCTGACTCCTCCTCTGTATGGTTGCAGATGGAGGAATTAAATCAATAAAAATCTGAATATTAGCAGGAGTTTTACCTCTGACTTCAGTAAAACCAAAAAATTTTCTTGTTTTTCTGTTGCTTTGAGGTGGCGGGACATGGAGGAAAGAGAGGGGAGATCCAAAGCGGAGAGGGAACACAAATCTTTATTCGCACGGGCACCTCAGAGTTGGGTGAGAGTGCAGTGGTTTGGATCATGTGGAAGTAGCAAAAATGGCTGCCTCCAGGACCACCCTTTTCTGCGTCTAACCACTGAGGTGAAAACTGGGCAAGAGAGGGAGCGAAGGGCTTAAGGAGAAGGGCTTTATAGGACAACAACCAGGAGTGACATGTCGGGACAGGATTGGTTGAAAAGGGCACTGTGAGAATATCGCAGGAAGTGGCAAAACCTGAGGGCAAAGACTGCATCTGCATAATTCCCCAGCATTTTTCCTCATTTTTTATTTGTGATTGATAGTGGGTTACAAGATTGTAAGATTACAGGTTATAGGTCCACGTTGCACCCACCACCAAAGTTCTGTATCCCCACCCTCACATTCCCAGAAGATAATCACCATAGTTCTCACAGAGGCTTCTAAACTGTTTGCTTCTCATTTTTATATACTTTGCAAGTTCATGTGTATCAGTTCTCTAGATTCCACATATGAGTGAAACCATCTGGTAGTTGTGTTTCATCTTTTATTCTACTAAGCATAATCACCTCCAGTTGCATCCATTTGCTCCAAAGGACACAATATTAACTTTATTTGATTGCAGAGTAGTATTACATGGAGTATATATCAAATAACTTCTTTAGCCAGTTATCTGTTGATGGGCTTTTTAGCTGCTTCCACTGAAAACAAAATTTTCTTCAAAATATTTATATATTAACTTGAGAGAAGAAAGAAAACCCGAGCATCACTCGTTGGATCAAACCTAGGACCTTGTGCTTTTAAGTCCAATAACTCTAGGCACTGTGCCACTTTCTGGACTTACCCCCCACACCCCTTCCAACCCCAAAACATGCAATTTCTTTTGCATGGTTACGCAGCAGATGTTGTCCCAAAGATTGTTGTCTCCAGATTTGGGGTTTGCACATATACAGCTGAATGACTCATTTAAGTGTTTTTCCCTGGCAGTGACAGCTTTCAGTTCTACCATGCTGTGTTATTGTTCTGAATTTGGATAGCTACTTGTACCAATTTAAAAGGAACTTTTGGGCTGGGAGGTGATCACAGTGGTAGTATGCCAGATTTTCATGCCTGAAGTTTCAGAGCTCTCAGATTCAATTGATAGAGATGAATGGAGTTCTAATGTCTCTTTTTCTCTCATAGAAATAATGAAATCTGGAGCAGGACAGTGGCACAATGACCTATGTTTAAGCCCTCAATCCCCATATGCAGGGAGGGAAGGTTCACAAGTGGACGAAGCAATTCTCTGTCTCTCTCTCTCTTTCTCTCTCTCTCTCTCCATATATATATATATATATATATATATATATATATATATATATATATATATATTCCCTCTCAGTTTCTATCCAATATAAATAAAATATTTTTGAAAAAATAAAAGAACTAATTATTTGAAAAAAACTTTTAAATTTCTTTTGCTTCTACGTAACAATGTCAGTTTTGATCAATACTAGGCCACCCCATCATCTGGAGCTCTAGTCAGGAAATCTTTGGATTCCCACATAGATATTATGGGCCTAGACCTCTAAAGATCCCTCTCTTCATCATCACTGGTCACACCCATCAGGAATATCATCATAACTCCTCTTATGGGCCCCTATAAGACCTTGCCCCCACTGTAGAGCAATGGCAGAGAATACCTCACTCTCTGAAAGGAGGCTAGGTCAACCTACTCTGCCACTTGAGAAAGACTGGTCCTGAAATGAATGCAGCCTAGAATATTCCTGACTGTGATCATGGACTATGAACTCAGACTGACAGGGACTCAGAGGTTATATAGGCTCCTGTGCTAAATATGAATAAATATGGGCCCTAAATCAGATCAATAGGGTTTACAGTTAATGGTATTTGTATACTTTCCTCATGTTTAGGAGCTACTCTCTGCCCTAATCCAAGTTTCTAGCCCTATTCTCAACTCTGACACCATCTTCCCAGACAATACTTTGAGCCCACCTGCATTGGGCTCAGGCAACAATTACTGAAGTCATGGGTCTCTGGGAACATACCTAAAGTGGACTTCCTAACTTCTTCCCACCTAAAAACTGTAATTTTATCTGCTTTGTTCAGACTCATGGGTTCCTGTTTACTAAACAAATTTTCCTGATTTATATCTTATTGCTTTACAGCCACCAAGTTGCAGATGCAACTACTATTCCATCCTGACTTCCCTGGGCAGATGACCTCATCAATGTGTCCTGGAACTTCACCTCTGCAGAGCACTACCCCCCTAGGGAAAGACAGAAACCGACTGGGGGGTATGGATCCTCTTACCAATGTCCATGTTTAGTGGAGAAGCAATTAAAGAAGCCAGACCTTCTGCCTTCTGCATCCCATAAGGAATTTTGGTCCACACTGCTAGAAGGATAAAGAATAGGGAAATTTCAATTGGAGGGGATGGGACATGAAACTCTGGTGGTGGGAACTGTACAGAATTGTATCTCTATTATCTTACAATCTTGGTAATAATTATTAAATCACTAATAATAAAATTAAATTTTTTACTTCAAAAATTCATCTTATTGAGGTATAATTTACAACAATGAACTTTACCTATTTAAAGAATAAAATTCAATAAGTGAGAGATGTATGGTTATGTGAATTCATCATAACAAGATACAGAACATTTATTTCATATCACAAATTTCCCTCTTGTCCCTTTACAGTTTATTCCTCCTTCCAACTCCACCAAGGTTATCTGTTTTCTATCACTAAAGATTATTTTACATTTTTTGGAAATGTGTATGGAATTCCATACACAATGAAATTTCAAATTTGGCTTCTTTCTCTCAGCACAATGATTTTGAAATTCATATTAATATGTATCAGCAGTTTTCTTTCCCTTTCTTCCCTTCTTTATTTTTGCAATTCTGTTGACTTACATAAAACTATATATATACATAAAAAATTAGCTGCATATTTAATGCTTTGATATATTTGTATATCACTGAAACTATTACCATAACAAAGGCAACAAACATGTCTACAATCATCCAGAACATTAAAAAAATTTTGGTCTGGAGCTGGGCAGTAATCTGGTGTTTATATCTATGTCTTTCTGTCCCTGCATCTCTCTCAAAAATAAAATAATGTAGACATATAAATCAGTAGTTAATTAATATGAAAGGGGGAAAATCAATTGTATGTCTCAAAGTTTCTCAAAACACAAACTGAATCCTTTTAATATATAGGCTGTGTGTTTGATATGCGGACTCTCTCAAAAGCCTAGACCAAGTAGATTAGAAGCATCCAATAGCACAGCTATATACAAGATACTGGGTAACTGTACAGCAAACCATAACAAAAGGACTTTTCAAAGTTAACCCAATTAACAAATAATGTGATGATAACATTAACTATCGATTGTCTTTTGGAACCCTAAGACAGCAGGAACCTCACATCTCCACTATAGAGCCCCTACTTCCCCCAGTCCTGGAACCCTTGGATAGGGCCCACTTTCCCGTATGCATCTCCCAATCCAAACCAAATAATATTGCATCCGCTGATCACAACCTAACCAACGCAACGATTGCCACCTCAACATGCTTCACCTCAGACTGTGTCCAGAGACTTCACGTGTGGAATGACAACCCTTCAGCTTCATTACTCGGGTGAGACCTTTCCTTTTATAGTACACTCTAATTTCATCTCAGGTAGTTCACTTTCTAACAAAGTCCCATAACCTAGATATACACCAGTTTCTGTGAGAGAGAGCTTATGTGCACACGTATCCATAAACTACTGCAAAATATATACCTGAAAGCAGAAGTACACTAGAGTTTGCAGTGAGTACCTCCCTAACACTTCCTCTCCACTATTCCAAGCTTGGGATCCATGATTGCTCAACAAATTGTTTGGCTTCTTATGTTAACTCTCTTTTCAATCACCAGGTTCCAGATGCCACCAGGATGCTGGCCAGGCTTCCCTGGATTGAAGACCCCACCAATGTGTTCTGGAGCTCAGCTTCCCAGAGACACACCTTACTAGGGAAAGAGAGAGGCAGACTGGGAGTATGGACCGACCAGTCAACGCCCATGTTCAGCGGGGAAGCAATTACAGAAGCCAGACCTTCTACCTTCTGCAACCCTCAACGACCCTGGGTCCATGCTCCCAGAGGGCTAGAGAATGGGAAAGCTATCATGGGAGGGGGTGGGTTATGGAGATTGGGTGGTGGGAATTGTGTGGAGTTGTACCCCTCCTATCTTATGTTTTTGTTCATTAATCCTTTCTTAAATAAAAAATTAAAAATTAAATAAAATAAAGTACTTTTAAAAATTTTTTAAATAAATACAATAAATTTTTAAAAGTATAATTAAAAAACTAATTAGTGGAGTGTGTTAGGGAGGCAGGGGTATCAAGCAGAAGCAGCTGTGTTTCTCTACTCTACTCTCCTGGGTCAACTAAGAATACCAAAGAAGGTCACCTGGGACTGAAACAAGACAGGACTAGAATGATTTCAGGAACCCACCAAAACACCAGTGAGTACAAACATGTGTGGTTTCAACTGAGAGAAGCCTAAGGAGAGATTGAGTGGCTGGTAACAGTCCTGCAGTTTACCAGTTGAGGCACCACCTCCAGATTGTTTTTTTTTTTTAATTAGTGGAAATTTTTTTTTCTTTTTTATTTAAGAAAGGATTAATTAACAAAACCATAGGATAGGAGGGATACAATTCCACACAATTCCCACCACCCAATCTCCATATCCCACCCCCTCCCCTGATAGCTTTCCCATTCTCTATCCCTCTGGGAGCATGGACCCAGGGTCATTGTGGGTTGCAGAAGGTAGAAGGTCTGGCTTCTGTAATTGCTTCCCCGCTGAACATGGGCGTTGACTGGTCCATACTCCCAGTCTGCCTCTCTCTTTCCCTACCAACGAAAAGATTGCTGAAAAGAAGGGATAACTCCCCTAAGACTCATTAAATGTAACTGTGAGTCTCCACTGCTGCTGCCTTCAGAGGCTAGAGCAGCAGGGGGGAGGCCCTGTGCTGACATCCCAGACAGAGAACGGACCTGGAATTTCAGGAGAAGATCTACACCTAGGTGGCCTAGCAGTGGAGCTGTGTTACTTAAGGCCCAGGGGATAAGTCAATCAAGAGGACTTAACAATTATTACCATCTATGCACCCAATGAAAAGCCACCTAAATACATCAAACATCTACTGAAAGAGCTACACCAATATATTAAAAGCAACACAGTCATAGTAGGGACTTCAACACCCCACTCTCTCAACTTCATGGATCATCCAGGCAGAAAATCAATAAAGACATAAGGAAGCTAAATGAGGAGATAGATAAACTAGAACTATTGGACATTTTCAGAGTCATTCATCCCAAGAAACGGCAATACACATTCTACTCAAGTCCACATGGGTCATTCTCAATGACAGACCATATCCTAGACCAAAAAGCAAGCATCAGCAAATTTGAGAGCATTGAAAACATCCCAAGCATCTCCTCAGACCACAGTGGAATGAAACTAACACTTAATAATCACTAGTTATAGTCCCAAAATGTGGAAGCTCAACAGTACACTCCTTAACAACTACTGGGACAAAGAGGAAATAAAGGAAGAAATCAAAATGTTTCTAGAGTTCAATGAAAATAAGGACATAGGCTATCAAAATATTTGGGACACAGCTAAGGCAGTCCTGAGATGAACATTCATAGCCATACAAGCACACATTAGGAAACAAGAAAAAGCACAAATAAACAGCCTGATTGCACATATTAAAGACCTAGAAGTAGAAGAACAAATGAACCCTAAAGCAAGCAGGACAGAAATCACTAAAGTTAGGGCAGAAATAAATAACATTGAAAATAAGAAAACCATACAAAAGATCAACAAAAGTAAATGTTGGTTCTTCAAAAGAGTGAACAAAATTGACAAACCTTTAGCCAGACTCACAAACAAAAAGGGAGAAGACCCAAATAAATCAGATCATAAATAAAAGAGGAGATATCACAACAGACACCACAGAAATTCAACATATCATGCAAAGCTTCTATGAACAACTATATGCCACCAAGCTAGAGAACCTGGAAGAAATGGACAATTTCCTAGATACCCATGAACTTCCAAAACTAAGTAAAGAGGAAGTGGATAACATGAACAGGCCCATCACAGCTAATGAAATTGAAACAGTTATCAAAAATCTTCCCAAGAATAAAAGTCCTGGACCAGAGGGTTTTACAAATGAATTCTACAAAACCTTCAAAGAAGAACTAATACCTCTACTTTCCAAAGTCTTGCACAAGATTGAAGACACTGGAATACTCCCTTCCAGCTTCTATGAAAAAAACATCACTCTGATACCAAAATCAGACAGGGACACAACCAAAAAAGAAAACTACAGACCAATATCTCTGATTAACATAGATGCAAAAATATTGAACAAAATTCTAGCTAACCGGATACAGTAGTATATTTAAAAGTCTGTTCATCATGACCAAGTGGGGTTTATCCCAGGCATGCAAGGTTGGGTTAATATATGTAAATCAATCAACACGATCCACCACATCAACAAAAGCAAGACCAAAAACACATGGTCATATCAAGAGATGCAGAGAAAGCCTTTGACAAAAAACATCCCTTTATGATGAAAGCTCTAAAAAAAACAGAAATAGATGGAAAATTCCTGAAGATAGTGGAGTCTATATATATATATATATATATATCAAACCTACAGCCAATATCATACTCAATGGTGAAAACCGGAAGCATTT
The DNA here is from genome assembly GCF_950295315.1 of Erinaceus europaeus. Classification (NCBI taxonomy): domain Eukaryota; kingdom Metazoa; phylum Chordata; class Mammalia; order Eulipotyphla; family Erinaceidae; genus Erinaceus; species Erinaceus europaeus. Next base: position 75,069,176 of record NC_080170.1, read on the forward strand.
CCCCTCAGATCAGGTACTAGACAGGGATGTCCACTATCACCATTACTATTCAACATAGTGTTGGAAGTTCTTGCCATAGCAATCAGGCAGGAGCAAGGAATTAAAGGCATACAGATTGGAAGAGAAGAAGTCTAACTCTCCCTATTTGCAGATGACATGATAGTATACACAGAAAAACCTCAGGAATCCAGCAAGAAGCTTTTGGAAATCATCAGGCAATACAGTAAGCTGTCAGGCTACAAAATTAACATTCAAAAGTCAGTGGCATTCCTCTATGCAAACACTAAGTTAAAAGAAGTTGAAATCCAGATAACAATTCCTTTTACTATAGCAACAAAAACAATAAAATATCTAGGACTAAAGCTAACCAAAGAAGTGAAAGACTTGTATACTGAAAGTTATGAGTCACTACTCAAGGAAACTGAAAAAGACACAAAGAAGTGGAAAGATATTCCATGTTTATGGGTTGGAAGAATTAACATCATCACAATGAATTTACTACCCAGAGCCATCTACAAATTTAATGCTATCCCCATCAAGATCCCAACCACATTTTAAGGAGAATAGAACAAATGCTACAAATGTTTATCTGGAACCAGAAAAGACCTAGAATTGCCAAAACAATCTTTATTTTTCTTTTTTATTTAAGAAAGGATTAATTAACAAAAACCATAGGGTAGGAGGGGTAGATTTCCACATAATTCCCACCACCCAATCTCCTCAGAACTGGAGGCCTCACACTCCCAGATCTCAAATTGTATTATAGGACCATTGTCATCAAAACTCCTTGGTACTGGAACATGAATAGACATACTGACCAGTGGAATAGAATTGAGAGCCCAGCAGTAAGCCCCCACACCTATGGACATCTCTTCTTTGACAAAGGGGTCCAGACTATTAAATGGGGAAATCAGAGTTTCTTCAACAAATGGTGTTGGAACAAATGGGTGGAAACATGCAGAAGAATGAAACTGTACAAGTGCTCAATAGTCTTTAGTGAGTAGACTTAGACTCAGTAAGTGCAGCAAGCAAACAGAAAGGCCCAAAAAAGACACCATAATGTACTCAATCTAATATTTACTACTTATGCCTTGATACCCTCATCTCCTACCCCCTACTTCACTTGGCTCAATCATTTTAATTCTAAACTTGTTTTTTAATACTTTTTAAAAAATATTTATTCCCTTTTGTTGCCCTTGTTTTTTATTGTTGTAGTTATTATTGTTGTTGTTATTGATGTCATCATTGTTGGGTAGGATAGAAAGAAATGGAGAGAGGAGGGGAAGACAGAGAGGGGGAGAAAAAGATAGACACCTACAGATCTGCTTCACTGCTTTGACTCCCCTGCAGGTGGGGAGCCAGGGGCTCAGACCAGGATTCTTATGCCAGTCCTCAAGCTTTGTGTCATGTGTGCCTAACCTACTGTGCTACTGCTCAATCAGTTGTGCCACCACCTGATCCCCTAAGTCTAAACTTGTCAAGACTACAAAAGCTGCATGAGGGTGGGAGACTGGCACACTTTAATGATGACCATTTTTGTCAGGAAATTGTGAGGATGTGGTTGAGCTTTGCAGAGCTTGACTTGAGGGGACATCCAGCCTCTCATCTTATCAGACTCCTTGCCTCACAAAGCACCCTGCATTCCTGATACAATCGCTTGCTCCCTTATTATCTACACAGTCATTGTTTTGCCTAAAAGATCCCCACCCATTCCATTCCTTTGATCTATCTTCTTTCTACCCTCAAGATCCTTCCTCCCTGCAGGGTATTGTTAATCCTACCAGTTAAAACCCTTGCAATAGTTGCTAAGGAAGTTCCTACCTTTCCAGTCCCCTTTTGCCTTTTCCCACCGCTTTTCTAGCCATTTCTGTTTCTGACTTGCCACTTCAGGGTCCAACCTTTAAAAGCCTTGGCTCTCTGATCAATAAAGAATTGAATTGCCTCACGGCCATGAGCTCTGTTCACAAGTCATCTCCCTTGCGTCGCTAAGTGAGGAGCAGCCTAGGCTGGCTCCGGTTGAGTTCTCTCCAACCCAGAGAGTACATTCACGGGAAGAGGCACTCCCACACTAACCCCTAACCCGGCATCTGGCACCTGAACATGGGGCCTAGCCCCCTCAGCTTCACACAAGTGGCAGACGTATGAAGGTGCCCAGCCCCAGGTAAGTACTCAGCCACTTGGCTCTCCGCAGGCTTGTGTTTATGAAGGGACTGCATTTCTTTTTTCTCCCTCTTCTTATTTTCCTGAGACCCCTCTGTCATGGGCAGCCTTCCTTCTTATCAAGAGGATTCCCCAAGTCCTCTACTCCTTTCTCACTAGGCAGGTTCCCTGTCTCGGGGACCTTTTGCTATGGGCCACACCTTGGTTCCTCTTGACCATGATTGAAGCTCTCAGGAGATATTCAGAGCCCCCTCCAAAAAGACCGAGGAAGTTCCCCCTAAGACTTCCCTGGATCCCCTTGCCATGTCTCCCACAGAAAGTGGCAACTCTAACTTGGAAAACAGCCCTAGTCTAAGGGACCTTGAGGCTGTGATCCAAGATTTAAAGGAGAAGGTCATTCTGGTTGCCCAGCACCACACACACCTTCCAGAGAAAGCAAAACCTCCCAAGCCTGTTTCCCCACCTGCCCCAATCCTAACCCGCCCTAAGCCCTCTGCACTTCACCCAGTGGCTCCCTTTTCAACAGACAGATCTCCAGCTGCCCCCACCACTTCTATGGCTCCTTCTACCATGGCTCCTCCCCCCACCATTGCACAGTTATTGGACATAGAATACTTTTGCCAGCTTCGAGATGGAGCTTTTTCTGTGGAGCAAGTCCACACATTCCCTGTTACCCCCAATAGACAGAGACCTAAGGTGTGGTATCCGTATGCCTCCACAGATCTTAAGGAAATTCGTCAGACGGTTAAAGAGGGTGAAGTTCACGCTCCATGGACCAGATCTATTTTACAAAGCCTTCTCTAGGACCTTAACACTGCCCAAGACTGGAGGGACATAGCTCCCTCTACCCTCCCAGGCCCACTCTTCCATCAATGGGAAGCCTTTTTCAGAGATGAATGCCTGCATCAATCCCGCAGGAACAGTCAGAACCAGCCTAACTGGGATTTTAAAGCCCTTTTTGGAGTAGGACGTTGGGAGACAGTTCTCCAGCAGGTGAGATTGCCCCCTGGCTATTTTGATAAGGTATGCGTTTGTGCATTATAAGCATGGGAGAGGTTAACACAGGAGCAGCCTCAGCCCCCATTCTCTCCCTTCACCAAAAGTCTGATGAATCCCTAGCTAAATTCATTACCAGGGTCCAATCAGATTTGGAGAGAAAGATATCTGATCCAGATGCCGTTTCCTTTTCCTGCACTCTATAGTCTGGGACAGGATTTTTCCTGAATTTTGTCAGGTGTGCTTCAGTCTTAAAGATGAACACCCTGACTGATTGATTGTGGCAACTCAAGAGATAGATTCTAAAACCCACCAAGCTCTAGCCATGGCACAAGATTTTGCTGCTGCTTTAGAGAAGCAAAATGGGGACTGCTTCAGGTGCAGCAGTTCTGGCCAATGGCGGAATGAGTGCCCCAATCCTAGGCATAACTTCTGCCCCTGGCCAGATTCCCAGAATCCCTGAATGCTTTAACCTAAATGCCAGAAAGGTTTTCATTGGAGGAAAGATTGTTAGGCTAAGTATTATAGAAATAGTAACCATCTGCCACTTTTACCAGAAGTGGGACAGCCCTCAGCTTGGTGTCCAAAAGGAGCCCCAGAAACAGCACTTAGTGCTTTATGGACCACTCTTGTCTTGGAAAAGAGCCACCCTGTGATTACTATTAAAATTGGCGCTGTCCTTTAAGTGCTTGATTGACACAGGATCTGAGAGGACCATTTTGAAACAATTGGAAGTACCGCCTACCTGGCCCTTCCTCCCTGGCCCGTACCTTGCTGGTGTGGGAGGGCACTCTCAGGCTTTCATAAAAAGAGAATCTTATGTCTGGGAAAATTATGATGGTGTTAAAGGACGTATCCATCCCCTATTGGTGGAGGTCAGTACCAACCTGATAGGAAGGGATTTGTTGGAAGCTTTTGATGCCGTCATTTCCTCTGAAGCTGTTCCCCCGAGTGCCACTCTGATTTTGTAATCGCCCCTAGTGAGCTCACAGAAGATTGCTGCATTAACACCAATGAGATAGAGACTCATCCCTCCCGGCCGTTACCTAGGCAACACCCCCAATTCTTTTAGCCACTTCTCATTACAAAACTCCCTGCCTTGACTGGCTTTCTAATACGCCTGTCTGGGTGGAGCAGTGGCTTTTACCCAGGGAGAAATTAAAAATTCTAAGAGACCTTGTCCAGGAACAATGCTCTCTTGGTCACATCTGACATTCCTGTAGTCCATGGAACACTCCTGTTTTCGTCATCAAAAAGCGCTCTGGCAAGTGGCAGCTTCTGCAAGACCTCCGAGCAGTTAACAAAACCATGCACATTTAGGGCTCTCCCCAGAGGGGATTGCCTCTCGTCTCTGCCATCCCTGCGGGGGACCCCATAATTGCTATAGACCTAAAGGACTGCTTCTTCTCCATTCCCCTCCATCTGCGTGATTGCAAACACTTTGTGTTCTCTGTCCCATCTATCAATAATTCTGGGCCATCAGACCACTACGAATGGACAGTACTTCCCCAGGGGATGGCAAACAATCCCACCATATGCCAAGAAGCCGTTAAAGCCGCCCTTCTTCCATATATTCATGAAGATTTTAATGTTTACATTATGTAGATGATATTTTAATATGGGATAAACCAGACACAGATCCCTCAGCCCTGTGTGACCTTCTCATCCCCACCTTAAAGCAGGCTGGCCTCAATATAGCCCCTGAAAAGGTACAACTAGTTCATCCAATAACCTTCTTAGTCTCAGAACTTTCTCAACCCAGGTTCACCCCCTAAAGCCCTGCATTGTGTTCCCTTCTGATCTCACTCTTGCCTTTCTACAGAGTTTCCTTGGTAACCTTAATTGGCTCAGGCTGTGGCTGAATCTACCCAGTAGTACCCTTCAGCCATTATTTGATTTATTAAAGGGAGATAAATTTCCAACTTCCAAAGGTACAATAACCCCCACAGCTTCCTCAGCCCTAGAAAAGATTAATTGTGCACTCCAAGACTTGTCTCGCATGGTTCTTCCCCTCCTCCCCTGTAAGCCTCTTCATCTTCAATTCTTCCCTGACACTTGTTGGGGCTCTCTATCAGAGCCATGGTGTGCTTGAGTGGCTTCACACCCCTATAGGTGGAGCCCCTCACCTTATCACTGAAATTGATGCCCTGGCATCCATGATCCATCAGGGCAGAAACTGGTTCACACAGGTTTTTGGGAGAGAACCAGACACCATTGTCATTTCTTTTTCCAGGTTAGATACAGAATGTCTCCTACATAATCATTCCCACTTTGACATAAGCTTAATGGGGCTCTCAGGACAATGAGATAATCATTACCCTCCCGACAGATGGGTAGCTTTGCTGCCCCTGTTGCCTCTATTGGTGCCTAGACTTTTCTCACGTGATCCCATTCCTTCTGCCCCCACAATTTTCACAGATTGCGGCAAGATGGGAGCTGCTGCCCTAATATATGACCCAGATAAATCATGCCCCACACCTCTTTGTTGAACTCTCCACTCACTCCCCACAGTATAAAGAACTCTACACTGTTTTTCCTGTTTTAAAGGCTGTACCTGGACCCTTTAATCTATTTTCTGACAGTATCTACACTATCAACCTCCTCTCTTGTCTTGCCCACTCTTATGTTAAACTGGATAACAACCAACTTGCCCCTCTCCTCATACAAATCACCTCTATCCTCTGCTCTTTCACCCACTTACTATACATCCAACATCTCTGCTCTCACAGTCCTCTCCCTGGCCCCCTGTCTAAAGGCAATGCTGTGACAGACCCCCTTGCCTCCACAGGAATTTTCTTAACCTCCACCTCTGATCCTGCTGACTTCCATTCCCTGACTCATGTCAACTTTAAGGATCTTAGGGCCCAATTCCCTAATGCCCCCCTATCACAACTAGAGCACATTCTCACCACCTGCTCCACCTGTGCAGGCCTAATCAAGATATCTGCTGTTCAAACTCTTGGGGTTAACCCTCATGGCTTAAAAGCAAATGCTCTTTGGAAAATTGATGTTACCCACTTATCCAACTTTGGCAAACAAAAATATGTGTTTTTCTCAATTGATACCTTCTCTAAGTTTATGTAGGCTACAACTCAGATGGGAGAAAGCTCAAAAAAGCTTATAAGCCATATACTCTCCTGTTTCACTGTAATGGGCATACATCTTCAACTTAAAATGGACAATGGTACTGCTTTTACCAACAATTTAAAGAGTTTTGTTCCCTCTGGAGCATTACTCACACTACAGGCATTCCCTATAACCCTCGGAGACAAGGCATTGTCGAGAGGGCCCATCAAACTTTTAAGGCTCAATTAAATAAAGAAAAAGGGGGAATATACCCCCAATATCCAGATGGCAAAAGCCTTAACTACATTAAACCTCTTTAATATTTACAAAAAATTGAACCAACCTCCTATTATTCTTCACTGGCAAATACCATTCAACCTCCCACTATTAAGGTCAAATGGAAAGACCCCCTCGATAAAATTTGGAAAGGGCCTGACACCTATTGACCATGGGAAGGGGTTTTGCATGTTTGTTTCCACAGGATTACTCAAAACCTGTCTGGCTTCCTGCCTGCCAGGTCCGGTAATGTCTGCAAGATGGCATAGCTATCCCTGAAGAACAAGAAACACTATAAGAGGATTAGGTGCAGGACGCCCTCCAGGACCCATAATGCAACATGGAAGGACCTAAAAAGCCTGGTTCACAGAGCCTAAAAACAAAACTTCCCTACCACTTCTCTCCCCTCATTCTCTCTGAATATCTTAAGCCTGCTGTCTGTCCCCTCTGCTTCACCTGTCACCCTTTGAAACTATCAGTTTAGTTAAACAGTCTGCTGTCACTATTCCAATAAAAATTCTACAGCTGTAAAACCTTGATCCATGCTATGATTGGCCAGTCAGTGAGTGATTTGAATGACTGAATTTTTTGTACGACCCATTTTGTTCAGGGTAGTCTGAAATTTAATTGACCTTATATGGAAATGCTGGACTTGGCAGAGGTTTCTGAATATGTCCAGAAAAAGTCCTAAAAATTTGTTTTTTCCTCTTTTGATTTTTTTTAAGTCTTGGTATAAATGTGAAACGTTTAGTCTTGAAAACTGTGTGAGTAAAACTGGCTTGACTAAGACAGTACAGATCAAAATTTGTGTTTGACATGATATGTCTTTGTAATAAAAGTTTTTCTCCTCTTGTGTGTTATAGACTACATGTTTATGTGTGTGTTTGAAGTTTGGTAAACATTAACTTTAAGGTTAAAAGTGTAGCTTTGAAGCTACATTCTTACCAAGAAAAGTTAAATAAAGGAGTTTTAACACAATTCTTATAAAGGTAAAATTAATTTGCTAAAGTAACTGAGTATTTAAAGTAAAAATCTAAATATTTAACATGACAATTATTTACCTCCAAAATTAAAATACAAATTCTCTATACATTTAACCAAAAAGAGTTACAAGACATTTTTTGAGGGCCCCCAAACATGCCCTGTGAACTGATCTTGTGGAAATTAATCCACAAACAAATCTGGAATCTGTCTAGCATTGTAAATGTTCTAAGAAACATTGTCACTAATGTGTGGTAACTCTCTAAGTAACCTAGGTTTGTTTAAAGCTTAAAGTAAAAATTAGTTAAAAATCAATATACTTTAATTAAATTTGCTCTGAAGATCCTGCTGTACAGAGATTGCTACACGAGGCTAAATAGGATAACCTTTAAATTTATTTTCTTTAAAATTCAATCCTAGTCTTTCAAAATAGGTACCACATGCCCAGGGTGTGTCTCCATCCTAACTGGGTGTGACAAATCATAGAAAAGACATTACTGATATGTAAAGCTCTCAAATACCCTCTCAATTAAAGAGGTAGAACCAGCCTGGGTGATCGATAGATCACACAATGATTCTCATGCCTGAGGCTTCTTTTTTTTTAAATAGCTTTTTAAAAAAATTATCTTTATTTATTGGATAGAGACAGCCAGAAATTGAGAGGGAAGGGGGATAGAGAGGAAGAGATACAGAGAAACACTTGAGCACAGCTTCACTGCTTGTGAAGTTTCCCCTTTCAGGTGGGGACCGGGACTTGAACCTAGGTCCTTGCGCATTGTAACATGTCCACTCAACCAGGTGCGCCACCACCCGGCCACTCCTGAGGCTTCTAACTCCGGTTTTTCTCTTTACCTTTCCACATTTTATTGCACTTAAATTGTTTAAATAGCCTTACATGATACTAAAAAGGCCTTCCAAAATTATAAAGATATTTAAACCAATTCTAATCATCCAGTTATCAATTATAGTAAACTTATAACTTGGTACAAGTTTTTTCTTTACAAGTAAATGATTATAGCTATGTCAAGTCTTCACATGAAGAACCAAATGCTCATATGGAATCCCCGAATCCATCTGGACCCCTGCCCTCTGACATTGCCCACAAGAGGGCATGACTACAATGCCCCCTGAAACCCATGATGTGACCTGGCACAATCTAAAGAACCTGATTCATAGAGTCCAAGGACAAAACTTTCCTACAGACCTTCTCTCAACCAACACTGCCTGCCCTTCTGCTTCTGCTTCACCTGTCACCTTTTGGCAGTTTCAGCTCACTCTCTACAGAAAAGCAAAATTTGGTGACTGTTTTCCCCCACCAAGATAAGATGTGTCTCTTCCCCTGGTCATTGGCATTGGACTGACACTTCTATCAGACTTGTTGGGGAGCTCTTGGACACTCCCTTTACACTGCTGGACTTCTCGAGGACCAACTGTAGCAGTCCATGGACTTCACAGCCAGCTGTCTTGGGACCCTGCAATGCCAGATCACCCCTCTCACCCCTCAGCCTATCAGGCCCCCAATCCTCCACCTATCAGGCAGCTCCCCCTTCCACCCATCAGGAAGCCCCTCTCTGCCTACCAGGCCTCCCCTCAACCTCACACTGGCCCTTACTACTCTTACTTATCACTCCCTGTCTTATTCCGGTTCTTTTAAAAATGCCTGCATGATATCATTCAGGTTTCTGCCCAAAAGGTTTCTGTTCACCCCTACACTGCTTTTCCTCTGAAAGAAATGGAGTCTTTTACAGACATTGACCCATTTAAATATGGCCATTAGATAAAAAGAAAGGGGGAGAAGTCAGGGAATTCTGAGGATGTGGTAGGACCTGGCAGGGTTTGACATGAGGAATGCACCTATCCTGCTAGTCTCTCTCTCTCTCTACTGAGAGGTTGAGCAAGGAGGAACAGGAGTAACCCCAAAGGTTTTCCCTATAAGACTCCATGCCTCACAAAGCACCCTGCCTTCCTGATACTATGGCCTGCTCCCTTATTATCTACATAATCCCCACCCATTCCATTCCTTTGATCTATCTTCTTTCTACACTGAATACCCTCCCTGCCTGCAGGGTATTATTATTTATCCTACCTTTCCAGCCCCTTTTGCCTTTCTCTGCCCCTTTCCAAACCATGTCAAGCCATTTCTGTTTCCAACTTTCCACTTCCAAGTCCGACCTTTAACAGCCTGGGCTGCCTGATCAATAGAGAATCGAATTGCCTCATCGCCATAAGCTCTGTTCATGAGTCATCTCCCTTACATCACTGAGTGAGTAGCTGGCTCTGGTCATGTTCTCTCCAACCCAGAGAGTATGTGCCCGGGGAAGAGGCACCCCCACACTAGCCCAGCACATTTTGGTCAATACCAGGCCACTCCATCATCTAGAACTCTAGTCAGGAAATCTTTGGATTCCTACATAGACATGATGGGCCTAGACTTCTAATAGATACCTCTCTCCACCATCACTGGTCACTTCCATCAGGGACATCATCCTTTTTGGAGCCTCTATAGGACCTTGCCCCCACATTAGAGCAGCAATGGTGGAGACTGCCACTCTCTGTGGGGTGGCTGGGTAAACCTACTATGTCACTTAAGGAAGACTGATCTTGAAATGATACAGCTTAGAATGTTCCTAGCTATGACCATGGACTGTGAGCTTAGACTTACAGGGATGCAGAGGTTACACAGGCTCCTATTGTAAATATGAATAGATATGGTCTCTCAGTCAGATCAATAGAGTTAATGGTCAATGGTATTTATATACTTTCCTCATGTTTGAAAGCTACTCTCTGCCCTAATTCAGGTTTCCAGCCCTATTCTCAATTCTGACACCATTTTACCAGACAATAAATACTTTTAGCACACCTGCATGTCATGGGCCCCCTGAAACACACCTAAAATAGACTTTGTAGCTTTTTCCCACATGAAAACCCTTTTTTCATCTGCTGTATTCTTACCTTTGGGTTCCTGTTTTTTAAGCAATTTGTCCTGCTTTATATCATACTGCCCTTTAGCCACCAAGTTGCAGACAATACTATGATTCCATCCTGACTTCTCCTGGCAGATGACCTCATCAATGTATCCTAGAAATTTACCTCCTACAGAACCCTACCCCACTAGGGAAAGATAGAAAGAAGCTGGTAGTATGGATCAACCTGTCAACATCCATGGCCAGGAGAGAAGTAATTACAGAAGTCAGACCTTATCCCTTCTGCATCCCATAAAGAATTTTGGTCCATACTCCCAATGAAACAAAATGTTCTCCAGTTCCATGGAGGACAGGTAGGCAGGTCCGCTGTTCCTGCATCTCAGCAAACCTAGGGGACTAATCAGGTTGAATCTTTTCACTAACTAAATTATATGCACTTGTATCTTGGCAGTCTGGATTGGGTATAGAATGCGACTAATTCATCTTATCCTCTGTCTTACCTGATTGGTGCACCTAGTAACCAATCAAAATGTATATTTTCCAAAACCACCCTGTAACCAAGCAACACATGCCTCCCCGGCTTGAAGGGTATATAAACAGCTTTCTGAATTAGGTGAGTAATCTAGCGTGGCAGGAGTCCTCTAGATTCTGCAGGTGTAATAAAGTATCACCCTGCCCTTCACATGATTTCAGCCTCAGAATCATTCTTTGGATCTGCTACACCTGGAGCTGTAACGCCCTTGAACTGTAACACCTGAAACTTGTATTGCTCTCGAGTTGTAACGCTCAGAGCTGTAACACTTGGAGCTGTTACACAGATATATTTTCTGTAACACCAGAGAGGTAAAGAACAGGGAAGTTTTCAGTGAAGGGAATGGGATACGGAACTGGGGTTGTGGGAACTGTATGAAATTGTACCTCTGTTATCCTACAATCTTGTTAATCATTCTTAAATCACTGATAAAAAGGAATTCCCATATATATGATATGCAAATATATACATGATGAGGATATATATATGGATATATATATGATGAGAATATATATATGATGAGGATATATATATATATACTCTCTGTCATTTTGTATGTCATTCCAACCTAATATATTTATCTCTTTTTTCAAAAATGTATTTAGTTAAAGAAAGAGATGCAGAGTATTATTCCAGCACGTGTAGTATCAGGGATTGCCACATGTAAGTCCTGTGCTCTCCCACTTTATTTAATGAGAGAGAGAGACCAGAGCACTGCTTAGTTCTGGCTATATTCAGTGTTGGGTATCTAACCTGGAAACTCACTCATGCCAGCCCTGTGCTCTGCAATTAAACTGTCTCCACCATCCTTTATTTCTTTCCCCCTTGGAAAGCTATTATTATTATTATTTTATATTACAGAATTACATGTCAACAGGGGTTTGAATCCACACCATTCCCACCACCAGAGTTCTGAATCTTCACTCTCCCCACTACAATCCACCACAGTTTACCTAAAGTTGTAGACATGGGCCAACCATCTTCTCTACAACTATCTGTCCACATTTATACATAGTTGCCCCCTTCTTTTTCTGATTCAATCCTCTTTCCCTCTAAGCCACTCATAACATTGTAGCTACCTCCATATTTCCCTCTGATTTTCCTTCTCTGTCTCTGAGTGCAAATGGAGCTGGAGTTCAGAGCCCTCTTATCTTCATCCTATCACTTCTCCCCCACTGGGAGTATGGATCAAAGTTGTTTATGGGGAGCAGAAAGTAGGAGTTCTGGCTTCTTTAGCTGCTACTCTGCTGAGCATGGGTGTTTACAGGTCGATCCATACCCCCAGCCTGTTTCTATCTTTCCCTGTTGGACCAGAGCACTGGAGATACAAGGGTCCAGGACACATTGGTGAGGTTGTCTGCCCAGAGAAGTCAGGGTGGAGTACTGGTAGCATCTGTAGCTTGGTGTCTGGAAGGTGGTATGATCTCAGTTGAGACAAGATGGTTAATGAACAGGAACCAGAAAGTAGGATCAGAGCAGATGAGATTAGGGATTTTAGGGTAGAAGAAAGCTAAGAGAACCATTTCAGTCATTTTCCTGGGGGCATACAACTATAGTAGTTTTGCTTGAGTTTGGTAGTTAGCCTGAGGTTGGATAAGAATATTGTCTGAGAGAATGGTGTCAGAGTAGAGAAAAGGACTATAAAGTTGGACTAGGGCAGGGAATATCTCCCATTCTTATAAAAAATTATGTGGCTAAAATTAACTATTTATCTCTATACACCTGCCCCAGGGCCCATATATAAATACATATTTATATTTAGCACCAGAGCCTGTGTAACCTCTAAGTCCCTATTGGACTGAGGTTATAGCTTATGGTCACATCTGAGGAACATTGCAGGCAGCACTCATTTCAGGACCAGTCTTTCTTAAACGGCAGGACAGGATAACCCCAGAGACTGGGGCTGGGTATCCCTACCATCATTGCTTTATGGTAGAGCCAAGGTCCTGGGAGCCACCCTTTACTTCTCATTTATACTATTAAATTCAGTGCCAGGGAATGAATCCATGGAATTCTTCATTTGTGACACCACTATGTAATCTCCCCAGCCCAATTATTATTTACTATTTTCAGAGAGAGAGAGACCAACACATTGTTCCATCATCCATGGAGTTCCTTTAGTCTTGTCCATCATACTTCCATGTGGTGCTAGGCATTGAACACAGTACCTCAAGCTTACTAAGATATATGCTTTACCTGCTGAGCTATCACTTAGGCCTAAATTAATTTTGTTAAAGGTTAACAAGAAACCTATAAAAACCAAAAAAGTGGTGTTAGGGCACATAAGAAGATGCAGAGTCTCAAGTTCTCTATTCTGAATCAGGATGTGCTCACTGTTCTATCTTTCCTAAGGTTCAAGATGTCAAGGGATTAGTATTCACAGAGCTACGTTCCTAATGTCTGGAAATTATATTACAATATCAGTATTTATCCTGGGTGTTTATACCACTTCTTTTCTAAGTACACAAAAATAAAAACTAGGAAAGTATGGAAGTTTCCTAATGGAATCCTTACTGGGATCAGGGACGAACAGTCCAGTGAGGGACCTGCAGCTGGCTTATCCATGCCAGACAGAGATGCCAGAGGAGCCCAGATCCAGGACTATGCAGGGGGTGAGGGTTAGGGGAGAGAGACACCAGGGAGTTTGCTTTGAAAGGGAGATACAGGCACACACATGTATTTACTCACTTGCAAAAGGATTCTAGTTCACCTTCAAAGTACATCAGGATCCTGTAAGAGAAGCCCAATACCCCTTATAGCAGCACTCTTCCGCTTCCTGTGTCAATGTCAGGACTTAACAAGATAGGTCCTGACACCAGGCAAGGCAAGCCCAGACTCAAATCCTAGAGCATCCACATACCAGTTGTGTCTGTATAATAGGAGTGATGCATACAGCTGCTTGGAGCATTAAGTTTCCTGGGCTGTTGGAAAAGTCATGGCATATTTTTCTGTTTGTTTTTTTCTATGCAAAACATGTTGTAAATTTTCTGACAACCTAACATAATATTCTAGAATCTAGCAACATCCCTGATCCAATTTTCTATTTTTTTAATGAAACAAGGAAGTAGAAAGACCTACAAAGACACCATAAAGTACCTAATGAAATAGTTTCTACTTAGACATAGATACCCTCCTCACCTAGTCCCTATTACACTTCCCTCAGTCACTCCAAAGCTAGTAAGCTTTTTTACTCTGAACAAAAGCTGAGTAAGAGTAAGAGACTGGCATACTTTAATGGTGACTCTTTAGTAACTAACAGGCCATCCCATCAACTGGGGCCCTAGTCGGGGAATCCTGGGAATCCCAAACAGACATGATGGGTCTAGACCTCAAATAAATCCCTTTCTCTATTGTCACTGGTAATCTCCATCATGAGCAACACAAGCCCCCCATAGGAACTTGCCAACAATGTGGATCAACAATGGTAGAGAATGTTCCATCCTCTGAAGGGGGGTTGGATAACGTACTCTATCTACCACCTGAGGAAGATGGGTCCTGAAATAGGTGCAACTTGAAAAGTTTGTACTCATAACCACAGAATGCGAGCTCAGAGATACATGGATGCAGAGGTTATATAGGCTTCTATGCTGAATATGGGCACCAGATCAAATTAAATTTATATACTTTTCCGATATTTGGGAGCCACTCTCTTCCCTGATACAGCTTTCTAGCCCTCTTTCCAGCTATGACATCATCTACCAAAACAATAATTTGGGCCCACCTGCATATCAGATGTGAGGCTCAAGAAAAAACTAATGAAGTCTTGAGCCCTTTGGAATATACCTAAAATAAACCTATTTCCAAAACAGAGACCTCAAATTTTTTTTTTTATTTAAGAAAGGATTAATTAACAAAACCATAGGGTAGGAGGGGTACAGTTCCATACAATTCCCACCACGCAGTCTCCATATCTCCTCCCCTCCCCTGATAGCTTTCCCACTCTCTATCCCTCTGGGAGCATGGACCCAGGGTCATTGTGGGTTGCAGAAGGTAGAAGGTCTGGCTTCTGTAACTGTTTCCCCGCTGAACATGGGCGTTGACTGGTCTGTCCATACTCCCAGTCTGCCTCTCTCTTTCACTAGTAGGGTGGATCTCTGGGGAAGCAGAGCTCCAGGGCACATTGGTGGGGTCTTCAGTCCAGGGAAGCCTGGCCGGCATCCTGATGGCATATGGAACCTGGTGACTGAAAACAGAGTTAACATACAAAGCCAAACAAATTGTTGAGCAATCATGGACCCAAAGCTTGGAATAGTGGAGAGGAAGTGTTAGGGGGGTACTCACTGCAAACTCTAGTGTACTTCTGCTTTCAGGTATATATTTTGCAGTAGTTTGTGGATACGTGTGAACATATGCTCTCTCTCACAGAAACTGGTGTATATCTAGGTTTTGGGACTTTGTTAGAAATTGAACCACCTGAGATGAAATTAGAGTATACTATGAAAGGAAAGGTCTCACCAGAGTAATGAAGTTGAAGGGTTGTCATTTCACAAGTGAAGTCTCTGGACACAGTCTGAAGTGAAGCATGTTGAGGTGGCAATCGTTGCGTTGGTTAGGTTGTGATCGGCGGATGCAATATTATTTGATATGGATTGGAAGAGGCATACGGGAAAGTGGGCCCTATCCACTGGTTCCAGGACTGGGGGAAGTAGAGGCTCTATAGTGGAGATGTGAGGTTCCTGCTGTCTTAGGGTTCAAAAAACAATCGATAGTTAATGTTATCATCACATTATTTGGTAATTGGGTTAACTTTGAAAAGTCCTTTTGTTAGGGTTTGCTGTACAGTACCCAGTATCTTGTATATAGCTGTGCTATTGGTGGCTTCTGATCTACTTGGTCTAGGCTTTTGAGAGAGTCTGCATATCAATTACACAGCCTATATATTAAAAAGATTCAGTTTGTGTTTTGAAAAACTTCGAGACATACAATTAATTTTCCCCCTCGTATTAATTAACTAGTGATTTATATGACTACATTTTACTAGGAGTGTACATAAACACCATTCCCACCACCAAAAGACTGTGAGCCATCCCTCCCACCCACTCCCATCCCCCACTTGCCCAGGAAGCTGCATGTCTACCCCTCACCACAGGGTTTTTACTTTGATGCCCTACTTACAATTTGGTCAGGTCCTGCTTTTAGTTTCCCTTTCAGATCTTCTTACTCAACTTCTGTTGATGAGTGGGATCATCCCATACTCATCTTTATCTTTCTAACTTAGCTCACTTAACATAATTCCTTCTATCTCTGTCCAAGATGGGTCAGAGAAGGTGGGTTCATAGCTCTTGATAGCTGCATAGTATTCCATTGTATATATATACCACGGCTTTCTCAGCCACTCGTCTGTTGTTGGGCACCTGGGTTGCTTCCAAGTTTTAGCTATTATGAATTGTGCTGCTATGAACATAGGAGTACACACCTCTTTTTGGTTGGGTGTTATGGAGTCCTTGGGGTATAACCCCAGGAGAGGAATTACTGGATCATATGGAAGGTCCATGTCTAGCCTTCTGAGAGTTTTCCAAACTGCTCTCCACAGAGGCTGTACCAATTTATACTCCCACCAGCAATGTAAAAGGATTCCTCTGTCCCCACAACCTCTCCAGCATTTGTTGCTGCTGTCCTTTTTGATGTATGCCATTCTTACAGGAGTGAGGTGGTATCTTAGTGTTGTCTTAATTTGCATTTCGCTGACAATCAGAGACCTAGAGCAGTTTTTCATATGTTTGTTGGCCTTTTGGATCTCCTCTGAGGTGAATGTTTTGTTCATATCCCCTGCCCATTTTTGGATGGGGTCATTTGCTTTTTTGGTGCTAAGTTTGCTGAGCTCTTTATATATTTTGGTGATTAGTTTCTTGTCTGATGTCTGGCATGTGAAGATCTTCTCCCATTCGGTGAGGGGTCTCTTTGTTTGTGTGATAGTTTCTTTGGATGTGCAGAAGCTTTTCAATTTGATGTAGTCCCATTGGTTTGTTTCTGCTTTAGTCTTCCTTGCAACTGGGTTTGATTCATCAAAGATGTCCTTGAGGTGTAGGTGGGAAACTGTTTTACCAATGTTTTCCTCTAAGTATTTGATTGTTTCTGGTCTGACATCTAGGTTTTTGATCCATTTGGAGTTGATTTTTGTTTCTGGTGAGATACAGTGGTTCAATTTCATTCTTCTGCATGTTTTCGATGTTGTTTATTTCTGCTCGAACTTTAGTGATTTCTGTCCTTCTGGTTGCTTTAGGGTTCCTTTGTTCCTCTTCCTCTAAGTCCTTTAGGTGTGTAGTAAGGTCGTTCATTTGAGCTTCTTCTTGGTGTTTAATATGTGATTGTATGGCTATAAGTTTCCCTCTCAATACTGCTTTAGCTGTGTCCCAAATATTTTGATAGGTTGTGTCTTCATTTTCATTTGTTTCCAGGAACATTTGAATTTCCTGCTTGAGTGAATCTCTGACCCAGTGGTTCTTAAGGAGTATGTTGTTTAGTTTCCAAATTCTGTGACTTTTAATAATTTTCTGTTTGTTGTTAAATGTTAGTTTTACTCCACTGTGGTCTGAGAAGATGCTTGGGATGATTTCAATGTTCTTGAATTTATTGATGCTGTCTTTGTGGCCTAACATGTGGTCTATCCTTGAGTATGTGTTATGAGGATTTGAAAAGGTATATTCCAGTTTTTTGGGGTGAAGGACTCTGAAAATGTCCAAGAGGTCTAGTCTGTCAATCTCTTCATTCAATTCTCTTGTATCTTTGTTGGTTCTCTGCTTTGTTGATCTAAGTGTGAGAGCGGGGTATTGAAGTCTCCCACTATTATTGTATTACTATTGATGTATTTTTGAAATTCTTTCAGTAAGTGCTTGATGTATTTAGATGTTCCCTCATTGGTTGCATAGATGTTAATAATTGTTAAGTCTTCTTGGCTGATTGATCCTCTAATCATTATGTAATGTCCTTGCCTATCTTTTATTACTTTATTTAATTTAAAATCTATCGTGTCTGAGATGAGAATGGCTGTTCCTGCCCTTTTTTGTGGTCCATTGGCCTGTATGATAGTTTTCCATCCTTTCACTTTAAGTCTGTGTTTATCTTGTTGTGACAGATGGGATTCTTGCAAGCAGCATATGGTTGGATTATGTTTTCTTATCCATCCCCCAATTCTGTGCCTTTTGATGGGTGAGTTTAAGGCATTGACATTTATTGATAATATGGATTTAATGTATTGTAGTGCCATTGTTCAAAAAAAATTTTTTGTTGTTGTTTGCTCTGATATATTGCCAGTATTATCGTGATGTTCTTGTTTATAAGAGGTCTTTCAGAACCACTTTCAGGGCCGGTTTGGTGATGGTTGCCTCCTTTAACTGTTGTTTGTTTAAGAAGGTTTTGATCCCTCCATCTAGTTTGAATGAAAGTCTACCAGGATATATTATCCTTGGTCGAAACCCTTTTTCATTCAGGGCTCGATAGATATCTTGCCATTCTCTTCTGGCTTTTAGAGTTTGAGTGGAGAAGTCTGCAGATAATCTTATGGGTTTTCCCTTGTATGTGACTTTTTGTTTCTCTCTTGCAGCCTTCCGGATCCTTTCTTCATCCTTACTTCTTCTCATTGTGACTATGATGTGTCTTGGTGTCTTCAGGTCTGGGTTGATTCTGTTTGGTACTCTCTGGGCCTCTTGAATCTTGATGTCCTTTTTGTTATTCAGGACTGGGGAGTTTTCTTCTATTATTTCCTCTAGAATGTTTGCTTCCCCTTCCTCTCTTTCTTCCTCTGGCAGGCCAATTATACGAATGTTACGTCTTTTGAGATCATCCCATATGTCTCTGTAGTTGTTTTCAGTGTCTCTCAATCTCTTTTTCAGCTCTTTCACCTCTTTCTTAGTTTTCTCTAACTCATCCTGTCTGACTAATTCTGTTTTCTGCTTCTGTTAGTCTGCTTTCCCTTGCCTCAGCTTCTTTCTTCATTACATCTATTTCAGCTTTCAGTTTTCTAATTGCCTCAAGATAATCAGTATTTTCCTTGGGGGTCTCAACTGTTGTTTCCCTAATGCTGCCATTCCTTTCCTCCAATGTTGTTTTCATTTCTGTGATTAATAAGTTTATTATTGCTTGCATACTTTTCTTATCTATGGTTACTTCTGGCTGATTTGTAGTTTCTTCTGGGCTCTTGTCTTCATTCACTGGAGTAGCAGTTTTATTTGTTTTTGATCTACCCATTTTTTTGATTTATGTGTTTCTTTTTTAATGCTCTGTTTTTCCTCAGTTGTTGTGTCTTGAGTACAAGCAACACTGTACTAAATATACCTTTATGACAGTTGCACTCACCAGCCTCAGGAATTACAATAGCAACTGAAGCAAGTATTGAAGCAGTTCAATCACTACCAGTTAGCCAAACAATGTCTCCAGTCCATGAAAAAATAGTAACCAAATCCCAGTGAAGAAGAAAGAGAAAAGAAAGAAGGGATAGCAATAATAGACAGTTATGCGAATCTACTATCCAATGTATATTCTAGGGCTAACAAGAGGGGAAAAGGAAGTAGAGCAGAGATACACACATAGAGAGTCCACTCTGAGTCAGATTTCTTCCCCAAAGTTATTCACAAATTCAGAAAGGCAAAGAAGAAGGAAGGAAGAAGTGTATGACAAGATTAAAAACAAAAAGGAAAGAAAAAGAGATATTAAAGATAAGAAAAAGTGCTGTAATTAAAGAGAAGTGAAAGGAAAGGTTTTTTTGATTACTTTATTTTTAATTTAATTTAGTTTTTTAATTAGCTAGGAGGAGGAGGGAGCGGAGAGTCTGTAGAGGAGTTAGGAGTAAGGAGACAAGTTCCTCCCACAATAGATAAGATGCCCACTACCCTAGCAATAAAAGATACCCTAAGAGTTAATTCTGATCAACCTAAAGGGGGGAAGATATATGCCTTAATATAATATTAATAATAAAATAGAGCTGGGTAAAAAAAAAAAAAACCCTGTCCTTGTCCCAGATTACCTCAAACCTCATGATCAGAGGCAGCTGATTGTTAAGAATGAGAAAAAAAAAAAAAACACCTCAGGACTAGACAAGGATAGCTGAAATATACAGTTATGCAAGTCTACTAATCTACTATCCACTGTATATTCTAGGGGTAGCTAAAGGAGGAAGGGAAGTTGAGCAGAGACACTCGCAGTGAGTGTCCACACTGAGTCAGAATTCTTCCCCAAAATAATTCCCAAATGTGTATCAGTGAATTCAAAAAAGCACACTGTTTGGTGGTGTGGGGATGGGGCCTGTGGCTTTGGAAGCTGTAGGATTAAGGAAGAAAGGATGCCAAGAATGAGAAAAAGAAAAAAAAGAGAGAGAGAAAAATGAAAAAGATAAGAAAAAGAACAGTCATAAAAGAGCAGTGAAAGAAAAGTTTATTTATTTATTTATTTTTAATTTTTTAATTAGCTATGTGGGGTGAGGTGGGGGGGTTGGCTACTTAGAAAGAAAAAAGGCCAGAGGTTTCAGCAGGGGAGTCTGCTAGGAGCTGGTCCCCAGGGACTGGTTATAGGGGGGGGAGGGAAGGAGGTGTGCTTAATAATTAAAAGGAAAAAATTTATTTTCCCTTTTTTTCTACTCTATTTCTTAACCCAAATCAAGTTATAGTCACCTCCTTGGTGTCACTGCTAGGACCCCTTATTGACTGGCCTACTAAAGGCAGAAAATCCTACCATTTCCAGAAGATGTGGTCAGAGCTCAAGCCACTAGCAGCTTCTCAGTCCGCCATCTTCCGGGAACCCTCAAATCTTTATCTGCAATATTCTTGCCTTTACATTCATGACTAGTCAACAATTTGTTCTGCTTTATATCTTAATTCATTATTCAGCCACCAGGTTCCAGATGCTACAATGATGCCAACTGGACTCCCATAGGCAGATAACCCAACCAATGTGTCCTGGAGCCCAGCTTCCCCAGAGTTCTGCCCCACTAGGGAAAGAGAGAGACAGCCTGGGAGTATGGATCTGCCAATGCCCATGTTCAGTGGGGAAGCAATTACAGAAGCCAGACCTTCCACCTTCTGCAACCCCATAATGACCTTGGGTCCATACTCCCAGGGGGAAAAAGAGTAGGAAAGCTATCAAGGGAGGGATGGGATACAGAGTTCTGGTGGTGGGAATTGTGTGGAGTTGTATCCCTATTATCCTATTGTTTATTTATTCTTATAAATAAAAATTTGTTAATAAATAAATAAATTTAGATGAAAAAGAGTGCTTCCAGGGCCAGGTGGTGGCACATTCCGTTAAGCTCATATATTACAGTGCACAGGACCCAGGTTCAAACTCCGGTCCCCACCTGTATGAGGAAAGCTGCACAAGTAGTGAAGTGGTGTTGCAAGTGTCTTTCTGTCTCTGTCCCTTTCTCTCTTACCCCTACCCTCTCAATTTCTCTGTGTCTCTATCAAATAAATTTAAAAGAGAGAGAGAGAGAGAGAGAGAGAAATAGGGAGGAAAAAGCTGCCAATATTTTCCTCTAAGTTTTTATAGTTTCTGATCTAACATCTAAGTCCTTGATCCATTTGGAGTTTACTTTTGTGTCCGGTGAAATGTAGTGGTTCAGTCTCATTTTTCTGCACGTTCTAACCCAATTTATCCAACACCATTTGTTGAAGAGACTCTCCTTTCTTCATTTAGTAGTTTGGGCTCCCTTGTCAAAAATTACATGACCATAGGTTTGGGGGCTTAATTCTGAGCTCTCAATTCTGTTCCACTGGTTAGTACCAGGCAGTTTTCATTACAATGGCCCTATAATATAATTTGAGCATCCCCAGTTCTGTTTTTTCCCCTCAAGATTGTTTTGGAAATGCTGGGTATTTTTTGGTTCCAGATAAATATTTGTAGTTTTTGTTCAATTGTATTAAAAAAATTGAGTGGGACTTTGATGGATATTATATTAAATTTGTATAGGGCTCTGGGTAGGATATTCATCTTGATGACATTAACTCTTCCAGTCTATGAACACGGAATATCTTTCCATTTCCTTGTGTCTTTTCCTATTTTCTTAAATAGTAATTCAGTTTTCAGCATACAAGTCTTTCACTGCTTCTGCTAGGTTAGTTCGTAGATATATATATATATATATATATTTTTTTTTTTTTTGCTGCAGTAGTAAGTGTGACTGACATACAGATTTCTATTTCTGACTTATGTTTGCAAGAAGGAATGCCACTTATTTCTGTATGTTAATTTTGTAGTCTGACACTTTACTATATTGCCTGATAATTTCCAGGAGCTTTCTGTTGGATGCTTTAGGTCTTTCTATGTATACTATCATATCATCTGCAAATAGTGACAGTTTGACCACTTCTTTTCCAATCTGTATCCCTTTAATTACTAGTTCTTGCCTAACCACTATTGCAAGAACTTCCAACACTATATTGAATAGTAACAGTGACAGTGGGCAGTCCTGTCTAGTACCTGGTCTAAGTGGGAATGCTTCCAGTTTCTCACCACTGAGTATGATGTTGGCTATAGGTTTATAGTTTATAGGCTCTGCTAGGTAAAATAATTTTCCATATATTCCCAATTTTTATATTATTTTGATCATAAAGTGATGCTGGATTTTTTCAAGGGGTTTCTCTGCATCTATTGAGATAATCATGTGGTTTTTTGTTTTTCTTTTATTGATGTGGTAGGTCCAGAGATTTTAAATTATTATTTAAAAAATAATAATAGAGTTGATATTATATAATAATCACTTTAAATTTATTTATAATGTAATTGGGGCCTCATGCATGTAAATTTTAACCACTCTCAAACTAGTTTTTCTTTTTTTTCCCTAGATATATTTTTTAATTTTTTTATTTGTACAAAGGAAGCATTGACAAAACCATAGGATGAGAAGGGTACAACTCCACACAATTCCCACCACCAGATCTCTGTATCCCATCCCCTCCCCTGATAGTTTTCCTATTCTTTAACCTCCTGGGAGTATGGACCCAAGCTCATTTTTCAACTGAGCTAGACAAAGAAAAAAACATGGTGTGAGACATACAGAGATACCATAGTGCTGAAGGTTCCCTTAGTACTGTGATACTCCCACATGGTGCTGGAGTTTGAACCTGGACCCTGCAAGTGGCAAGGCACACACCCAAACTCCAGCCCTTGTAATAATCATTTGAATAGCTAACATGAGATTCATATCAAGTCAAGCTGTCTTCTATGCTTTCTAAATGATCTGTAGTTAAAATGAGAACAACTATCTTGCTTCTCCCATGCACTCACAGCAGTCAAGTTTTCTAAATGTAGACTACAGTTTAAGGGGTGCATTTTTGAATTGAGTACAAATGCAAGAAATAATTCTTTATTTTGAAACACATTTTACTGTGCAATTGAGGATCTTTTACCTAAATTTCAGTAGGGCTGATTAGTTTGCAATGTAGTGTAGCATGTTAAAAAGTCACTCCCAATAGGAGGCTTCCTTTTTTTTCTTCTAGACATCTTCCATCAATAGCTTATTTTTTTAATTTTTATTAATAAAATGATTATGTTGTTTTATTGTTGTTGTCGTGGAGTAAAACTAACACTGGAGTTACAGTGGAGTAAAACTAACATTTAACAACAAACGGAAAATTATTTAAAAAACACTGCTTTATTAAAAGACACTGTTTATTAAAAGACATTGTTTTATTGTTGTTGTCATGGAGTAAAACTAACATTGGAGTTTACAGTGGAGTAAAACAAACATTTAACAACAAACGGAAAATTATTAAAAGACACAGAATTTGGAAACTAAACAACATGCTCCTTAAGAACCACTGGGTCAGAGACTCACTCAAACAGGAAATTCAAATGTTCATGGAAACTAATGAAAATGAAGACACAACCTATCAAAACATTTGGGACACAGCTAAAGCAGTACTGATAGGGAAACTTATAGCCATACAATCACATATTAAACACCAAGAAGAAGCTCAAATGAACGATCTTACTGCACACCTCAAGGACTTAGAGGAAGAGTAACAAAGGAACCCTAAAGCAACCAGAAGGTCAGAAATCACTAAAGTTCGAGCAGAAATAAACATCAGAAATAAAAGAACCATACAAAAGATCAATGAAGCCAAATGTTGGTTCTTTGAAAGATTAAACAAAATTGACAAACCCCTAGCCATACTCACCAAACAAAAAAGAGAGAAGACTCAAATTAATAGAATTGTAAACGATGCAGGAGATATCACAACTGACACCACAGAAATCCAGAGAATCCTGCGAAACTTCTATAAAGAACTATATGCCACCAAGCTAGAGAATCTGGAAGAAATGGAACAATTCCTAGAAACCTATGCCCTTCCAAAACTGAACCAAGAAGAACTACAAAATCTAAATGCACCAATCACAGACAAAGAAATTGAAACCGTTATTAAGAATCTCCCCAACAGCAAAAGTCCTGGACCAGATGGCTTCACAAAAGAATTCTACAAAACTTTCAGGAAACAGTTAATACCCATACTTCTTAAGCTATTCCATAAGATTGAAGAAACAGGAAGACTCCCTTCCACCTTTTATGAAGCCAACATCACCCTGATACCAAAAGCTGATAGGGACAGAACAAAAAAGGAAAACTACAGACCAATATCTCTGATGAACATAGATGCCAAAATATTAAACAAGATCTTGGCCAACCGGATACAGCAACACATCAAAAAGATTGCTCATCACGACCAAGTGGGATTCATCCCAGGAATGCAAGGCTGGTTCAATATCCGTAAGTCAATCAATGTCATTCACCACATCAATAAAAGCAAAGCCAAAAACCACATGATTATCTCAATAGATGCAGAGAAAGCCTTTGACAAAATCCAACACCTGTTCATGCTCAAAACTCTACAAAAAATGGAAATAGATGGGAAATTCCTCAAGATAGTGGAGTCTATATATAGCAAACCTACAGCCTACATCATACTCAATGGACAGAAGCTGAAAGCATTCCCCCTCAGATTGGGGACTAGACAGGGCTGTCCACTGTCACCGTTACTCTTCAACATAGTATTGGAAGTTCTTGCCATAGCAATCAGGCAAGAGAAAGAAATCAAAGGAATACAGATTGGAAGGGAAGAAGTCAAGCTCTCACTATTTGAGATGATATGATAGTATACATAGAAAGACATAAAGAATCCAGTAGAAAATTACTGGAAGTTAATTGGCAATATAGCAAGGTATCAGGCTACAAAATCAATGTACAAAAATCAGTGGCATTTCTTTATGCAAACATAAAATATGAAGAAGAAGACATCCAGAAATCACTCCCATTTACTGTTTCTGCCAAATCAATCAAATACCTAGGAATAAGGTTGACCAAAGAAGTGAAAGACTTGTATGCTGAAAACTATGAGTCGCTACTCAAGGAAATAGAAACTGATACCAAGAAATGGAAAGATATTCCATGCTCATGGATTGGAAGAATAAATATCATCAAAATGAATATTCTCCCCAGAGCCATATACAAATTTAATGCAATACCCATCAAAGTTCCACCAAGCTTCTTTAAGATAATAGAAAAAACACTACAATCATTTATCTGGAACATGAAAACACCAAGAATTGCCAAAACCATCTTAAGGAAAAGAAACAGAAATGGAGGCATCACACTCCCAGACCTTAAACTATATTATAAAGCCATCATCATCAAAACAGCATGGTACTGGAACAAAAATAGGCACACAGACCAGTGGAACAGAATTGAAAACCCAGAAGTAAATCCCAACACCTATGGGCATCTAATCTTTGATAATGGGGCCCAAAGGATGAAATGGAAAAAGAAGGCTCTCTACAATAAATGGTGCTGGGAAACCTGGGTTGAATCATGCAGAAGAATGAAATTGAACCACTTTATCTCATCAGAAAGAAAAATCAACTCCAAATGGATCAAAGACCTAGATGTCAGACCAGAAACAATCAAATACTTAGAGGAAAACATTGGTAAAACACTTTCCCACATAGACCTCAAGGACATCTTTGATGAATCAAACCCAATTGCAAGGAAGACTAAAGCAAAAACAAACCAATGGGACTACATCAAATTGAAAAGCTTCTGCACATCCAAAGAAACTATTAAACAAACAGAGAGACCCCTCACAGAATGGGAGAAGATCTTCACATGCCATACATCAGACAAGAAACTAATCACCAAAATATATAAAGAGCTCAGCAAACTTAGCACCAAAAAAGCAAATGACCCCATCCATAAATGGGCAGAGGATATGAACAAAACATTCACCTCAGAGGAGATCCAAAAGGCTAACAAACATATGAAAAACTGCTCTAGGTCTCTGATTGTCAGCGAAATGCAAATTAAGACAACACTAAGATACCACCTCACTCCTGTAAGAATGGCATACATCAAAAAGGACAGCAGCAACAAATGCTGGAGAGGATGTGGGGACAGAGGAACCCTTTTACATTGCTGGTGGGAATGTAAATTGGTACAGCCTCTGTGGAGAGCAGTCTGGAAAACTCTCAGAAGGCTAGACATGGACCTTCCATATGATCCAGTAATTCCTCTCCTCGGGTTATACCCCAAGGACTCCATAACACCCAACCAAAAAGAGGTGTGTACTCCTATGTTCATAGCAGCACAATTCATAATAGCTAAAACTTAGAAGCAACCCAGGTGCCCAACAACAGATGAGTGTCTGAGAAAGCTGTGGTATATATTCACAATGGAATAATATGCAGCTATCAAGAGCAATGAACCCACCTTCTCTGACCCATCTTGGACAGAGATAGAAGGAATTATGTTAAGTGAGCTAAGTTAGAAAGATATAGATGAGTATGGGATGATCCCACTCATCAACAGAAGTTGAGTAAGAAGATCTGAAAGGGAAACTAAAAGCAGGATCTGACCAAATTGTAAGTAGGGCATCAAAGTAAAAACCCAGTGGTGAGGGGTAGACATGCAGCTTCCTGGGCCAGTGGGGGGTGGGAGTGGGCGGAAGGGATGGGTCACAGTCCTTTGGTGGTGGGAATGGTGTTTATGTACACTCCTAGCAAAATGTAGACATATAAATCAGTAGTTAATTAATATGAGAGGGGAAAACTCAATTGTATGTCTCAAAGTTTCTCAAAACACAAACTGAATCTTTTTAACATATTGGCTGTGTATTTGATATGCGGACTCTCTCAAAAGCCTAGACCAAGTAGATTAGAAGCATCCAATAGCACAGCTATATACAAGATACTGGATACTGTACAGCAAGCCGTAACAAAAGGACTTTTCAAATTTAACCCAATTACCAAATAATGTGATGATAACATTAACTATTGATTGTCTTTTTGAACCCTAAGACAGCAGGAACCTCACATCTCCACTATAGAGCCTCTACTTCCCCCAGTCCTGGAACCCTTGGATAGGGCCCACTTTCCTGTATGCGTCTCCCAATCCAAACCAAATAATATTGCATCCGCCGATCACAACCTAACCAACGCAATGATTGCCACCTCAACATGCTTCACCATAGACTGTGTCCAGAGACTTCACGTGTGGAATGACAACCCTTCAGCTTCATTACTCGGGTGAGACCTTTCCTTTTATAGTACACTCTAATTTCATCTCAGGTAGTTCACTTTCTAACAAAGTCCCATAACCTAGATATACACCAGTTTCTGTGAGAGAGAGCTTATGTTTACACGTACCCATAAACTACTGCAAAATATATACCTGAAAGCAGAAGTACACTAGAGTTTGCAGTGAGTACCTCCCTAATACTTCCTCTCCACTATTCCAAGCTTGGGATCCATGATTGCTCAACAAATTGTTTGGCTTCGTATGTTAACTCTCTTTTCAATCACCAGGTTCCAGATGCCACCAGGATGCTGGCCAGGCTTCCCTGGATTGAAGACCCCACCAATGTGTTCTGGAGCTCAGCTTCCCCAGAGACACACCTTACTAGGGAAAGAGAGAGGCAGACTGGGAGTATGGACCGACCAGTCAACGCCCATGTTCAGCAGGGAAGCAATTACAGAAGCCAGACCTTCTACCTTCTGCAACCCTCAACGACCCTGGGTCCATGCTCCCAGAGGGCTAGAGAATGGGAAAGCTATCATGGGAGGGGGTGGGTTATGGAGATTGGGTGGTGGGAATTGTGTGGAGTTGTACCCCTCCTACCTTATGTTTTTGTTCATTAATCCTATCTTAAATAAAAAAAATTAAAAAAATGAATATGTTGTTTTATTGTTGTTGTTGGTATTATTATTGTTATTGCTGTCATTGTTGTTGGATAGGACAGAGAGAAATGGAGAGAGGAGGGGAATTCAGAGAGGGGGAGAGAAAGATAAGACACTTTCAGACCTGCTTCACTGCTTGCGTAGCGACCCCCCTGCAGGTGGGGAGATGAGGGCTAAAACTGTGATCCTTACTCTGGTCCTTGCACTTCATGCCATGTGCGCTTAACCAGCTGAGCTACTGCCTGACCCCCACTTTCCTATTCTCTATCCCTCTGGGAATATGGATCCAGGGTCCTTGTGAGTTGCAGAAGGTGGAAGGACTGGCTTCTATAATTGCTTCCCTGTTGAACATGGGTATTGACAGGTCAATCCATACTCCCAGCCTGTCTCTACCCTAGTGGGGCAGAACTCTGGGAAAGCCAGGCTCCAGGACACATTGGTGGGGTCATCTGGCCAGGGAAGTCTGGTTAGCATTATCCTTGTAGGTCTGAGCTCGCATTCTGTGGTCATGAGTAGAAACTTTCCAAACGTTCCAATTTCAGGACCCATTTTCCTCAGGTGGTAGATAGAGTATGTTATTTAGCCTCCCTTCCTGGAGGATGGAACATTCTCTACCGTTGTTGATCCACACTGAGGGCAGGGTCCTGTGGGGGCCACAAAGGGGTCCATTGTGTTGTTCATGATGGAGAAGACAATGTGACAATGGAGAAAGGGATCTATCTGAGGTCTAGGCTCATCACGTCTGTGTGGGAATCCCAGGACTCCCTGACTAGGGCCCCCGCTGATGGGGTGGCCTGATAGTGACTAAAGAGTCATCATTAAAGTATGCCAGTCTCTTATTATTATTCAGTTTTTGCAGTACTTACTTTGATATGGTTAGCTTTGGAGTGACTGAGAGAAGTGTAATAGGAAGTAGGTAAGTGTTGGTATGCATGAGACCCCTTCTGTTTCATTTGGTTTAAATTGCCCCTGCTTAACACTATTCTATTTAGATAACCACTGTTAACAAGTTCCACCTCCCTCCAGGGCATTTGTGGTTCAGTGATAGGATTCTCGCCTGCTCCACCCCCTCCTTGTCACACCCTGATCCCTTCTTTGTCACACTCTGATTTTCACCAGTCACTTTTCTCTCCACCCTCTCTATGTTACATCCTGTTTCCACCCTACTTGGCAAGTATATATAAAGACAGCATTGTGAGCTGTACTGTACTGTACCTTGAGTTTAGCTTAGCTCGTCTTAGATTGTGCTGCGTCCTGCATGAATAAAGAGATACTGCGTGCAACCCAGCCATGAGTCCCTGGTCGTCTGTTACTCGCCCGTGAAGCCAGCCCGGTGAAAACAACCTAACCCGGCGAAAACAACAGGTAAGGAGGGTATCTATGTCTAAGTAGAAACTATTTCATTAGGAACTTTATGGTATCTTTTTAGGTCTTTCTACTTGCTTGCTTCATTTATTGTCTCACTGCAGACTATTGTGTATTTTTGCTTTCAGGTAAATACTTTGCCCTAATTTATGGATACATGTGAAAATATGCCCTATCTCATGGGACCTGGTCTATATCTAGGTTTTAACACTGGCTGCAAGCTATAGACCAATTTCTCTCCTCTCCGTGTGTTACAAACTCCTTGAGAGGCTGCTTCTGTCACGTATTTCTCCTCTTACAGAGAAATTCCTATCACCCGCCCAAGCTGGTTTCCGCCCAGGAAGATCTACCTGCGAACAAGCCCTGGCCCTCTCAACTTACATTGAAAATGGATTCCAGAAGAAGTTAAAGATGGGTGCTGTCTTTGTTGATCTCACAGCAGCCTATGACACGGTCTGGCACCGTGGTCTCCTAGTCAAGATCTCAAGATGCCTGCCTCCATGGGTGGCCAACACTATATCGTTTCTTCTCCAAAACAGAAGATTCCGGGTGCATCTGGGTGACAAGTCTAGCAGATGGAGACTTGTCTCAAGTGGCCTCCCCAAGGGCTCTGTTCTGGCTCCTACGCTATTTAATATTTACATCAATGACCTTCCAGAAACTTCTTCAAGGAAGTTCATCTACGCCGATGACATCTGCTGTGCAACTCAGGCATCCAAGTTTGACATCCTCGAGGAAACACTCACAAAAGACATGTCTCTGATATCTGATTACTGTAAAAAATGGTGACTAACCCCTAGCGCTGCAAAAACGGTATCATCTGTTTTCCATCTACACCATGCCTCGGCCTCAAGTGAGCTTAATGTGCAGCTTGGCGGTACGAGAATCTGGCATGAAGCCCAGCCAGTCTATCTTGGCGTTACTCTCGATCGCACCCTGTCATTTCACAAACATCTCATAAAAACTGCAGCAAAGGTGGGCGCGAGGAATAACATCATTGCAAGACTGGCCAGCTCCTCATGGGGCACAAGTGCTTCCACACTATGATCATCATCTCTGGCATTATGCTATTCCACTGCAGAATACTGTGCCCCAGTATGGTTCCGTAGCCCCCATGTCCACTTGGTCGATTCCAAATTATATTCCTCCATGAGGATAATTTCTGGAACCATCCGTTCCACCCTGGTTCCATGGCTGCCAGTTCTTAGCAACATCGCCCCGCCAGATATTCGTCGGGATGCAGCATCATCTAAGTTCATTTCCCACGTCTACGCTCAACCGGACCTGCCAATATACGCGGATATCTTCGCCCACCCTGTCCAACGCTTGACGTCTCGTCATCCAATCTGGTCCCCTATGCCTACACTGAACTTCTCTGTTCCAGACTCTTGGAAACAGAGTTGGCAGTCAGCTGAGGTAAAGAACAAACACCTCATCACAGACCCCTGCAACCGTCAACCCAGCTTTGACCTAGCACGTTATGATTGGGCTCTCCTCAATCACTATCGAACAGGCCATGGCCGATGCGCCACTATGTTCCATAGCTGGGGAGCCAGAGATGACCCGAACTGCCCCTGTGGCTCCAGACAGACTATGACCCACATAGTCAACGACTGCTACCTCTCCAGATTCAAAGGAGGTCTCAAAACTT
This sequence comes from Erinaceus europaeus, assembly GCF_950295315.1. Taxonomy (NCBI): domain Eukaryota; kingdom Metazoa; phylum Chordata; class Mammalia; order Eulipotyphla; family Erinaceidae; genus Erinaceus; species Erinaceus europaeus. Next base: position 75,100,281 of record NC_080170.1, read on the forward strand.
TACATCAGTCTCAACCTGATGCTGTTGACTGGCTACGGAAGAAGGGCAAATGCTAGAAGAAGAAGAAGGGGACTTGTTAGGAAGAAAACCACCCTAAATGAAATTAGAGAATCCTATGAGAAAGGAAAGGTCTCACTAGAATAATAAGGCTGAAGGGTTGACATTCCATGCCTGATGTCTCTGGACACAGTCTGAAGTGAAGCATGCCAAGGCGGTACTCCTTGCATTGATTAGGTTGGGATCAGCAGACGCAGTATCTATGTTTAAGAGGCATCTTTAATGATACAAATCCAATTGCAAGTAAGACAAAAAAACCTATGCAACCACATCAAATTGAAAAGCTTCTGTACAGCAAAAGAAACAACTACCCACACAAAGAGATGCTTTTTTTCCCCCTCCAGGGTTATTGCTGGGGCTCAGTGCCTGCACTATGAATCCACTGCTCCTGGAGGCTATTTTCTCCCCTTTTGTTACCCTTGTTTGTCGTATGCTTTACATTGAACTCAGAACAGCCAGCGAGAAGAGCCAGCGGGTGGGAGGCGAGGCGCGGAGCTGCTGTTTCCACCTGGTTAAACAGCCAGCCAGCCTGCTGCGCTCAGACAACCCCGCACACCGCGCCTGCAGCCCCGCAGCCCCACAGCCCGCAGGAGGCCGACGCCAGCACACAAGAGCCCCTGGAGCCCGAGGCCAACACGCAAGAGCCCGAGGCCAACCCACAGGAGCCGGCTCTCCACCGCGTTTTGCAGGGCACTGGACGCGTGATCCCTCCACACTGCTCGGCCACTGCGAGCAGGGCAGCAGACATGGCAGGGCCATGGGGCAGGGCCGCGGCGGCCTATCATGGCCGCCACCCCTGGGCACCTAGGCCCACGCCTTCTACAAAGCTGGCCTGCCTGCCCTCTTTCTATGAATTCTGGAACCATCCTGGGCCTCCCGGACCCCTGGGCTCCCTGCCGAAACTGGGCACACGAGATCTCCAGCTGCCGGTCCGGTCTGAAGGCAGACAAGCTGGAGTACGCAGAGATTTGTGCAGAGATCGCAACCTGCAATTCCTAGAAGTGGAGCTGCGCGGGAAGCCACCTCCGGATGGTGAACCCCCCCCCCAACAACTAAGACAGTACAGATTTAAATTCGTGTTTAAAATGACATGTCTTCATAACAAAGGTTTCTCTCCTTGTGTATTAATGACCATGTTTATGTGTATGTTTAAAATTTGGTAAACAGTAGCTTTAAGGCTAAATTCTTACTAGTCAAAGTTGAATGAAAAAGGTTTTCAATGTAATTCTCATAAAGATAAAATTAACTTACATTTAAAGTCTAAGGTAAAAATTAGTTAACAATCAATATATTTTAACTAAGTTGGTCTAAACAAAAGGTTAAATAGACTTGTTGATATGTAAAACTCTCCATTTACTTCTCTATTAGAAATGGTAGATCGCACAATGGCTATGCTAATTATTCTCATGCCTGAGGTTTCCTCTCCGGCCCACACCTAGGGTGTGTCTCCATCTTGAATGGGTGTAACAAAAGGTTAAAAGACGTTGTTGATATGTAAAAGTCTCAAATTCCTTCTCTATTAGAAACGTTGGATCGTGCAGTAGATATGCTAATAACAAGTTTTGTTTCATAGTAAGTAAATTGCAGCCAGCTGCCTTTGGGACTCTAGGCCGTTCCCCGCCCCCATCCAAATGCCCGTCGAGGCAAGTAGCCCCCCAGAGGCTAGAAATGTTTTTTATTAAGCTGATAAAGTTTAGCCCACAGAGGCAGATATGGCCCCCTCAGGCCTTCCCTTGGCAACATGCTGGTTTTTGTTATATATGTTTCTGTTCACCCCACACCCTTGATACTATAGTCATTTAGTTAAAAAGAAAAGGGGGAATTGTCGTATGCTTTACATTGGTTTGTCCTAGCCCTCCCCCGCCAAGAGAATTGTATCAGTCCAGTTAATTTCGCGGGCCCGCTTGGCCCCGCCCCAAGGAACCCCGGGAGAGGGTTCCTGAGTTCAAGAGTGCCAGAGTTTTCAGAGGGTTCCCCAGTACGAGAGTTCCAGAGTTCCAGAGTTGGAGAGTTCCTGAGTTCAAGAGTAAGAGAGAGTGTTTGTGCCGCCGCAAAGAGACAGCAGAGTTCTGTTTGGTGATTAGTTTGTCTTAGTTTATGAATCGTTGTTCCTGAATAAAGAAATACAGCTTCCCTGCCCAGCCATTGTCTCCGCGTCTCTGTTACCTGCCCGTGAAGCTAGACCCGCCCGGCAAGAGCCTCCGGAATTTTAACACTTGTTGTTTATTGTTGTTATTGTTATTGCTCTCATTGTTGTTGGATTAGAGAGAGAGAAATCACGAGAAGAGGGGCAGACAGAGAGGAGGAGAGAAAGATAGACACCTTCAGATCTGCTTGGGGCTCAAACTGGGCTCCTTATGCCGGTCCTTGTGCTTTGTGCCATGTGCACTTAACCTGCTGCCCTACTGCCCAGTCCGAGACTATTTTTTTTAAATATTAACTTTATTTATTAGATAGAGATAGCCAAAATCTGAAGTGAGAGGGGGAGAGAGAGTGGGAGAAAGAATGAGAGACACCTGCATTCCACTTGTGAAGCTTTCTCCCTGCAGGTGGGGATGAGGGGCTTGAACCTGGGTATTTCCGTAGTGTAATAGATGAGCTTAACCAGGTGCATCACCAGCTGGCCCCTACAAAGCAACGATTTACAGAATTGGAGAAGATCTTTTTGTTTGTTTGTTTCCCGAGTTACTGCTAGGGCTTGGTGCCTGCACTATGAATCCTCTGCTCCTGGAGGCCATTTTTCCCGTTTTTGTTGCTCTTGTTGTTTTTATTGTTATTGTTGTTATAGATGTTGTTGTTGTTGGATAGGACAGAGATAAATAGAGAGAGGAGGGGAATACAGAGGGGGGAGAGACAGATAGACACCTGCAGACCTGCTTCACCACTTGTGAAGTTACCCCCCTGCAGGTGGGGGTTAGAGAAGATATTTACATGCCAAACATCAGACAAAAGACTAATAACCAAAATGTGTCTTTGCTCAACAATGTCAGCAGCAGAAGCAGCAACAAGAACAACAACAAAAAATGACCACATCCAAAAGTGGGGAAAAGTTATGAATAGAATATTCACCACAGATGGGTTCCCAAAGGCCAACAGACATATGAAAAAATGCTCCAAGTCATTGTCAGAGAAATGCAATAAAGGCAACAATGTGATACCACTTCACTTCTGTGAGAATGTCATACATTAGAAAGGACAATAACAGCACATGCTGGAGAGGTTGTGGGTCCAAAAGAACCCCCTGCACTGCTGGTGGGAATGTAAATTGGTCCTACATATACACATGTATTCATAAATTTGAGGCAACTATATATCTAAAAGTAAAAAATTTTAATAGTTCTCTGTGATTAGATTTAGAACTAACTAGTTTGACAATCTAGTAGAAAGAACTCAAGAAGTCACCATAAATATTCTAATCAAATATTTATTACTTAGGCTTAGACACATTCCTCTCCTATGCCCTACTTCAATGCCCTTGACTATTATATCCATTCAACTAATTATACAATAGAAGGTAAGCTATATTTCTTAATCTCTTCTGATAGCATTATTGTCACCCCTTGATAATCTTTAGAACAATGTGTACAGTTGGACAAGAGATATGCTAGAAAAATATTTGTCAATTAAAGTGTAATTGTTGGGAGTCGAGCAGTAGCGCAGCGGGTTAAGTGCATGTGGAGCAAAGCAAACCCCTGGCTCCCCACCTGCAGGGGAGTCGCTTCACAGGCGGTGAAGTATGTCTGCAGGTATCTATCTTTCTCTCCTCCTCTCTGTCTTCCCCTCCTCTCTCCATTTCTCTCTGTCCTATCTAACAACGACATCAATAACAACAACAATAATAACTACAACAATAAAAAAGCTTAAATTATAATTGTTGTCTCCATGACAACCTTAATTAGAATCACCAAACAAGTAAACCCAGTAAAACTCAAAGTTAACTTAGACCTCACTAAAACCCTAAGTTTATTTCCTCCCTAACTTGAGGCCAGAGCCCACAAACCGAATACTAGTCTGGACACAACAAATGACACAGAGCACTTTAACAACTGGGAAAAAGCCTAAGCTTATCAGGTAATGATGGGGCTACAAAAGATGGAAAAAGGCAAGAGACTGGCTTACTGAATGATAGCCTTTTTGGTCACTACCAGGCCACCCTATCACCTGGGGCCCTAGCGAATCCTTGGATTCCCCCATAGATACAATGGGCCCATACCTCTAATAGACTCCTCTCTCAATCACTGGTCACTTCCATCAGGAACCATCATCATAAGCCCTCTTGTGGGCTTCTTCAGGACCAAACCCTCACTATAAACTACAAATGTTAAGGACTGTCTCACTTTTTGAAGGAAGGCTAAGTTATTCTACTTTTATACATGAGAAAACCATGTGAAATGAGTGCAGCCTAGAATGTTCCCAGCTGTGAAATTGGATTACAAACACAGACTGACAGGGACTCAGAGGTTACACAGGCTCCTGTGCTAAATATGAATATACATGGGCCCTGGGTCAGATTGATGTGGTAAACAGTTGATTATATTTATATATTTTCTTTAAGTTTGGGAGCTACTGTCAGCCCTGATCCAGCTTTCTAGTCCTATCTCAACTCTGACAATGTTGTCCCAGACAATTTTGGTCCATATTCCTAGAGGAGTAGATGTTAAGGGAAGATGGCCAGAGGGCTCTGAACTCCAATTCCATCAGGACCTGGAAAGAGAGGGTGGTAGGGGAAAGGCACTACAAAGTAGTAGGTGTGAATTAGAAAGGAAGTGAAGGCAGGACCATTGGAAAAAAATGGGCAAATATATGAAAATATAGATAAATAGTTACAGAAATAATAGTCAGCCCATATCTGTGATCTTAGAAGAACTAACACAGTTTCTAGTACAGAGAGTGGGGACACAGAACTCTGGTGGTAGGAAAAATGTGGAATTATACCCCTGTTATCTTATAAATTTGTAAATTAATATTAAATCACTAATTAAAAAGATTTATTGGGGAGTCAGTCAGTAGTGCAGCAGATTAAGCAGACATGGCACAAAGCGCAAGGACCTGCGTAAGGATCCAGGTTTGAGCCTCCAGCTCCCCAACTGCAGGGGAGTCGCTTCACAGGCAGTGAAGCAGGTCTGCAGGTGTCTATCATTCTCTCCCACTCTCTGTCTTCCCCACCTCTCTCCATTTCTCTCTATCCTATCTAACAATGATGACATCAATAACAACAACAACAACTACAACAACAATAAAAAACAAGGGAAATAAAAGGGAAAATAAATAAATAAATAAATAAATAAAAATGGGTTTTTTTTGTAGTCTTCAGATATTTAGATTATTTTATTCATTGGCTGATTTCTTTTTTTTTTAATTTTTTATTTAAGAAAGGATTAATGAACAAAAACATAAGGTAGGAGGGGTACAACTCCACACAATTCCCACCACCCAATCTCCATAACCCACCCCCTCCCATGATAGCTTTCCCATTCTCTAGCCCTCTGGGAGCATGGACCCAGGGTCGTTGAGGGTTGCAGAAGGTAGAAGGTCTGGCTTCTGTAATTGCTTCCCTGCTGAACATGGGCGTTGACTGGTCAGTCCATACTCCCAGTCTGCCTCTCTCTTTCCCTAGTAAGGTGTGTCTCTGGGAAGCTGAGCTCCAGGACACATTGGTGGGGTCTTCAATCCAGGGAAGCCTGGCCAGCATCCTGGTGGCATCTGGAACCTGGTGATTGAAAAGAGAGTTAACATACGAAGCCAAACAATTTGTTGAGCAATCATGGATCCCAAGCTTGGAATAGTGGAGAGGAAGTGTTAGGGAGGTATTCACTGCAAACTCTAGTGTACTTCTGCTTTAAGGTATATATTTTGCAGTAGTTTATGGATACGTGTGCACATAAGCTCTCTCTCACAGAAACTGGTGTATATCTAGGTTATGGGACTTTGTTAGAAAGTGAACTACCTGAGATGAAATTAGAGTGTACTATAAAAGGAAAGGTCTCACCCGAGTAATGAAGCTGAAGGGTTGTCATTCCACACGTGAAGTCTCTGGACACAGTCTGAGATGAAGCATGTTGAGGTGGCAATCATTGCGTTGGTTAGGTTGTGATCGGCGGATATTTGGTTTGGATTGGGAGACGCATACGGGAAAGTGGGCCCTATCCAAGGGTTCCAGGACTGGGGGAAATAGGGGCTCTATAGTGGATATGTGAGGTTCCTGCTGTCTTAGGGTTCAAAAAGACAATTGATAGTTAATGTTATCATCACATTATTTGGTAATTGGGTTAACTTTGAAGAGTCCTTTTGTTATGGTTTGCTGTACAGTATCCAGTATCTTGTATATAGCTGTGCTATTGGATGCTTCTAATCTACTTGGTCTAGGCTTTTTTTTTATTCGTTTATTCATTATGAGTTTCCCTCTCAATACTGCTTTAGTTGTGTCCCAAATATTTTCATATAGCTGCATACTATTCTATTGTGTATATATACCACAGCTTTCTCAGTCATTTATCTGTTGTTGGGAACCTGGGTTGCTTCCAGATTTTAGCTAACTGTTTTGCTATAAATATAGGTGTACACATATATTTTTGGTTGGATGTTATGGAGTCCTGGGGTATATCCCTAGGAGAGGAATTACTGGGTCATATAGAAGGTCCATGTCTTGCCTTGTGAGAGTTCTCTAGAAATCTCTCTACAGAGGCTGGACCAATTCATATTCCCACCAGCAGTACAGTAGTGTTCCTTTGTCCCCACAGCCTCTCAGCATTTGTTACTGCTGTCCTTTTTGATGTATGCTGTTCTCACAGGAGTGAGGTGGTATCTCAATGTTGTCTTTATTTGCATTTCTCTGACAATCAGCAACATGGAGCAACTTTTCATGTGTTTGTTAGCCTTTTGGATATCTTCTGTAGTGAATGTCCTGTTCATATCCTCTGCCCAATTTTGGATGGGATCATTTGCTTTTTTGTTGCTAAGTTTGCTGAGGTCTTTTATATTTTGGTGATTAGTCTCTTGTCTGATGTATGGCATGTGAAGATCTTCTCCCATTCTGTGAGGGGTCTCCTAGTTTGTGTGACAGTTTCTTTGGCTGTAGAGAAGCCTTTCAACTTGATGTAGTCCCATTGATTTGTTTCTGCTTTAGTCTTCCTTGCAATCGGGTTTGTTTCATCAAAAATGCCCTTGAAGTTTAGGTGGGAAAGTGTTACACCAATATTTTCCTCAAAGTATTTGGTAGATCTGGTCTAACATCCAGGTCCTTGATCCACTTGGAATTTATTTTGGTTTCTGGTGAGATAAGCTGGTTCAGTTTCAGTCTTCTGCATGTTTCAACCCAGTTTTCCCAGCACCATTTATTGTTGAGAGCCTCCTTCATCCATTTAATACTTTAATTGAATTCCCCCTTATCAAAGATTAGATGTCCATAGGTGTGGGAGTTTAGTTCTGGGCTTTCAATTCTGTTCCACTGGTCTGTGTGTCTATTTTTGTTCCAGTGCCAGGCTGTTTTGATGATGATGGCCTTATAATATAGTTTGAGATCTGGTAGGGTGATGCCTCCATTTCTGTTTCTTTTCCTGAAGATGGTTTTGGCAATTCTAGGTGTTTTCTGGTTCCAGATAAATGATTGCAGTTTATGTTCTATTACCTTAAAGAAGCTTAGTGGAACTTTGATGGGTATTGCATTAAATTTGTATATGGCTCTGGGGAAGATATTCATTTTGATGATATTTATTCTTCCAATCCATGAGCATGAGATGTCTTTCCATTTCTTGGTATCATTTTCTATTTCCTTGAATAATGACTCATAGTTTTCAGTATACAAGTCTTTCACTTCTTTAGTCAGGTTTATTCCTAGGTATTTTATTGATTTTTCAGCAACAGTGAATGGGAGTGACATCTGGATATATTCTTCTTTAGTTAGTGTTTAGTTAGTGTTTGCATAAAGAAATGCCACTGATTTTTGTACATTGATTTTGTAGCCTGACACCTTGCTATATTGCCTAATAACTTCCAGTAGCTTTCGGCTGGATTATTTAGGCTTTTCTATGTATACTATCATATCATTTACAAATAGTGAGAACTTGTCTTCTTCCCTTCCATTCTGTATGTATTCCTTTGATTCCTTTCTTTTGCATGATTGCTATGGCAAGAACTTCCAATAATACTTTGAAGAGTAATGGTCATAATGGAAAGTCCTGTCTAGTCCCTGATCTGAGGGGGAATGCTTTCAGCTTCTGTCCATTGAGTAATATTTTGGCTGTAGGTTAGCTATATATGGACTCCACTATCTTGAGTAATTTCCCGTCTATTCCCATTTTTTGTGGTGTTTTGAGCATGAATGGGTATTGGATTTTGTCAAAGGATTTTTCTGCATCTATCGAGATAAACATGTGGTTTTTGGTTTTGCTTTTATTGATGTGGTGAATGACACTGATTAATTTACATATGTTGAACCAGCCTTGAATTCCTGGGATAAAGCCCACTTGGTCATGATGAACAATCTTTTTGATATACTGTTGTATCCTTTAGGCCAGGATCTATTTTGGCATCTATATTCATCAGAGATAGTTTTCCTTTTTTGTTGTGTCCCTATCTGCTTTTGGTATCAGGGTAATGTTGGCTTCATAGAAGGTGGAAGGGAGTGTTCCTGTTTCTTTGATATTTTGGAAGAGCTTTAAAAGTATAGGTATTAACTGTTTCCTGAAAGTTTTGTAGAATTCATTTGTGAAGCCATCTGGTCCAGGACTTTTGTTGTTGGGAAGATTCTTAATAACTGTTTCTATTCTTTGTCTGTGATAGGTGCCTTTACGTTTTGGTGGTCTTCTTGGTTCAGTTTTGGAAGGGCATATGTTTCCAGGAATTCTTCGATTTCTTCCAGATTCTCTAGCTTGGTGGCGTATATATAGTTCTTCACAGAAGTCTGGCTTGATTTTCTGGATTTCTGTGATGTCAGTTGTGATATCTCCTCTATTGTTTACAATTCTATTTATTTGGGTCTTCTCGCTTTTTTTTTTTTTTTTTAGTGAGTCTGGCTAGGGGTTTGTCAATCTTTTTAATTTTTCAAAGAACCAACATTTGTCTTCATTGATCTTTTGTATGGTTCTCTATCGATGTTGTTTATTTCTGCTCTAATTTTAGTGATTTATGTCCTTCTGGTTGGTTTCTAGTCCCTTTATTCTTCTTCCTTTAAGTCCTTAAGGCATGCAGTAAGATCTGTTATTTTAGCTTTTTCTTGTTTTTTAATATGTGATTGTATGGCTATGAGTTTCCCTCTCATTACTGCTTTAGTTGTGTCCCAAATATTTTCATAACTTGTGTCTTTGTTTTAATTTTTTTCCTGGAACATTTGAATTTCTTGCTTGTGTGCCTTTCTGACCCAGTGTTTCTTAAGCAGTATGTTGTTGAGTTTACAAATTCTGTGAATTTTAGTAATTTTCTGTTTGTTGTTGAACGTTAGCTTTACTCCACTGTGGTCTGAGAAGATCCTTGGGATGATTTCAGTGATTTTGAATTTGTTGATACTGTCTTTGTGGCCTAACATGTGGTCTATCCTTGAGGATGTGCTGTGTGTATTTTAAAAGAATGTGTATTCCAGTTTTTTGGGGTGATGGACTCTGAAAATGTTCATGACGTCTAGTCTGTTCATCTCTTCATTTAATTATCTTGTTTCTTTGTTAATTCTCTGCTTTGTTGATCTGTCTAGGTGTGAGAGTGGGGTGTTAAAGTCTCCTACTATTATTGTATTACTATTGATGTATTTTTGTAGTTATTTCAGTACGTGTTTGATGTATTTAGGTGGTCCCTCATTGGGTGCATATACGTTAATAATTGTTAAGTATTCTTGGTTGATTGATCCTCTAATCATTATGTAATGACCTTGCCTATCTTTTATTATTTATTTAATATAAAGTCTGTGGTATCAGACTTTGTTTTGTGGTCCATTAGCCTGTATAATAGTTTTCCATCCTTTCACTTTAAGCCTGTGTTTGTCTTGTTGGGTCAGATGGGATTCTTGCAAGCAGTATATGATTGGGTTGTGTTTTCTGATCCATCCTCCTATTCTGTGCCTTTTAATGGGTGAGTTTAAGCCATTTGACATTTATTGTTATTATGGATTTAATGTATTGTAGTGTCATTATTCAACATTTTTTTATTTGCTCTGATATATGGCAAGTATTATAGTGATGTCCTTGTTTATAAGAGGTTTTTTAGTATCTCTTTCAGGGCAGGCTTGGTGATGGTTGCCTCCTTTAACTGTTGTCTGTCTGAGACGGTTTTGATTCCTCCAATTTCCTCTGTTGGGAAGATTTTAATTCCTCCAATTTCCTCTGTCGGGAAATTGTGAGGATGTGGTTGAGCTTGTAAGGGTTTGACTTGAGGGGACATCCATCCTCTTATCTTATCAGACTTATTATCTACATAACCATTGTTTTGCCTGAAAGACCCCCACCCATCCCATTCTTTTGATCTATCTTCTTTCTACCCTCAAGACCCTCCCTGCCTGCAGGGTATAATTAATCCTACCAGTTAAAACCCTCGCAACAGTTGCTAAAGAAGTTCCTACATTTCCAGCTCCCTTTTGCCTTTTTCTTCCCCTTTCCTAACCATTTCCATTTCTGACATGCCACTTCCAGGTCAGACCTTTAAAAGCCTTGGCTCTCTGATCAACAAAGAATCAAATTGCCTCGTCACCACGAGTCTGTTCCTGAGTCATCTCTCTCATGTTGCCGAGTGAGTAGCACCCCAGACTGGCTTGGCCATGTTCTCTACAAACCAGAGAGTACGTACTCAAGAAAAGGAACCCATATGCCAGCCTGGCACCACTCATCAACAGAAGGTGAGAAAGAAAAAAAGAAAAAAGAAAATCAAAGTAGTTCACTTTCATTATTCTGCATGTTTCAACCCATTTGTTCCAACACCATTAGTTGAAGAGACCCTGCTTTCTCCATTTAATAGTCTGGGCACCTTTGTCAAATATTAGATGTCTATAGGTGTGGGAGCTTACTTCTGGGCTCTCAATTCTATCCACTGGTCAGTGTGTCTATTCATGTTCCAGTACCAAGCAGTTTTTATGACAATGGCCCTATAACACAATTTGAGATCTGGGAGTGTGATGCCTCCGGTTCTGTTCATTCTTCTCAAGATTGTTTTGGAAATTATAGGTCTTTTCTGGTTCCAGAAAAACATTTGTAGGTTTTTATCTATTCTCCTAAAAATGTGCTTGGGATCTTGATGGGGATAGCATCAACTTTGTATGTGGCTCTGGGTAGTATATTCATTGTGATGATGTTAATTCTTCCAACCCATCTTTTTCAGTTTCCTTGAGTAGTGACTCATAACTTTCAGTATACAAGTCTTTCACTTCTTTGGTTAGGTTTACTCCTAGATATTTTATTGTTTTGTTGCTATAGTAAAAGGAATTGATTTCTGGATTTCAACTTCTTCTAACTTAGTGTTTGCATAGAGGAATGCCACTGACTTTTGAATGTTAATTTTGTAGCCTGACGCCTTACTGTATAGCCTGATGATTTCCAAAAGCTTCTTGCTGGATTCCTGAGGTTTTTCTATGTATATTATCATGTAATCTGCAAATAGGGAGAGTTAGACTTCTTCTCTTCCAATCTGTATGCCTTTAATTCTTTGCTCCTGCCTGATTGCTAGGCATGAACTTCCAACACTATGTTGAATAGTAGTGGTGATAGTGGATAGCCCTGTCTAGTACCTGATCTGAGGGGAAATGCTTCCAGTTTTTCACCATTGAGTATTATGTTGGCTGTAGATTTCCTATATATAGACTCCACTATCTTCAGGAATTTTTCATCTATTCCCATTTTTGTAGTGTTTTGATGATAAAAGAATGTTGTATTTTGTCAAAGGCTTTCTCTGCATCTATTGATATGACCATGTGGTTTTTGGTCTTGCTTTTGTTGATATGGTGGATCACATTGAATGATTTATGTATATTAAACCAACATAGGAAATCATTCATTTCTTCCAGGTTCTCGAGCTTGGTGGCATATAGTTATTCATAGACGCCTCGTGTGATATGTTGAATTTATGTGGTGTCTGTTGTGATAGCTCCTCTTTCCTTTATGATCTGATTTATTTGGGTCTTCTCCCTTTTTTGTTTTGTGAGTCTGGCTAAAGGTTTGTTGATTTTGTTCACTCTTTTGAAGAACCAACTTTTACTTTTGTTGATCTTTTGTATGGTTTTCTAATTTTCAATGGTATTGATTTCTGCCCTAACTTTAGTGATTTCTGTCCTTCTGGTTGCTTTAGGGTTTCTTTGTTCTTCTTTTTGTAGGTCTTCAAGGTGTTCGATCAGGCTGTTTATTTGTGCTTTTTCTTGTTTCCTAGTGTGTGCTTGTATGGCTATGAATGTTCGTCTCAGGACTGCCTTAGCTGTGTCCCAAATATTTTGATAGCCTGTGTCTTCATTTTCATTGAACTCTGGAAACATTTTGATTTCTTCCTTTATTTCCTCTTTGATCCAGTAGTTGTTAAGGAGTGTACTGTTGAGCTTCCACATTTTGGGACTGTTACTAGTCTTTTGTTGATTGTTAAGTATTAGTTTCATTCCACTGTGGTCTGAGAAGATGCTTGGAATGATTTCAATGCTCTTGAATTTGCTGATGCTGTCTTTGTGGCCTAGCATATAGTCCGTCCTTGAGAATGACCTGTGTGGACTTTAGTAGAATGTGCATTCTAGTTTCTTGGGGTGAATGACTCTGAAAATGTCCAATAGTTCTACTTTCTATCTCCTCAATTAGTTCCCTCATTTATTTTTTGGTTTTCTACCTGGATGATCTGTCAAGTTGAATGAGTGGCATGTTGAAGTCCCATAGTATTACTGTGTTTCTGATAACACTGCTATAGCTCTTTCAGTAGATGTTTGATGCATTTAGGTGGCTTTTCATTGGGTGTATGGATGGTAATAATTGTTAAGTCCTCTTGATTGACTGATCCTCTGAGCATTAAGTAATGTCCATCTCTATCTTTTTTAATTTTATTGATTTTAAAGTCTATTGTGTCAGATATGAGAATAGCTGTTCCTGCCCTATTTTGGGGCCATTGGCTAGTATGATAGTTTTCCATCCTTTCACTTTGAGACTGTTTGTCTTGTTCAGTAAGCTGGGTTTCCTGTAGACAACATATTTTGGGGTTGTGTTATCTTCCTTCTCTGTGCCACTTAATAAGTTAATTCAAGCCATTGACATTTATTGATATCATAGAGTGAAGGTATTTTTTTAATTTATTTTTTATTTAAGAAAGGATAACAAATCCATAGTGACAAATCCATAGGTAGGAGGGGTACAAATCCATAGGGTGGGAGGGGTACAAGTCCACACAATTCCCACCACCCAATCTCCATATCTCACCCCCTCCCCTGATAGCTTCCCCATTCTCTATCCCTCTGGGAGCATGGACCCAGGGTCATTGTGGGTTGCAGAAGGTAGAAGGTCTGGCTTCTGTAATTGCTTCCCCGCTGAACATGGACATTGACTGGTCAGTCCATACTCCCAGTCTGCCTCTCTCTTTCCCTAGTAGGGTGGGTCTCTGGGGAAGCAGAGCTCCAGGGACATTGGTGGGGTCTCCAGTCCAGGGAAGACTGGCTGGCATCCTGATGGCATCTGGAACCTGGTGACTGAAAAGAGAGTTAACATACAAAGCCAAACAAATTGTTGAGCAATCATGGACCCAAAGCTTGGAATAGTGGAGAGGAAGTGTTAGGGGGGTACTCACTGCAAACTCTAGTGTACTTCTGCTTTCAGGTATATATTTTGCAGTAGTTTACAGATACGTGTGAACATATGCTCTCTCTCACAGAAACTCGTGTATATCTAGGTTTTGGGACTTTGTTAGAAAGTGAACCACCTGGGATGTAATTAGAGAATACTATGAAAGGAAAGGTCTCACCCGAGTAATGAAGCTGAAGGGTTGTCATTCCACACATGAAGTCTCTGGACACAGTCTGAGCTGAAGCATGTTGAGGTGGCAATCGTTGTGTTGATTAGGTTGCGATCTGCAAATGCAATATTATTTGATATGGATTGGGAGAGGCATACAGGAAAGTGGGCCCTAGCCAAAGGTTCAAGGACTGGGGGAAGTAGAGGCTCCATAGTGGAGATGTGAGATTCCTGCTACTTTAGGGTTCCAAAAGACAATGGATAGTTAATGTTATCATCACATTATTTGGTAATTGGGTTAACTTTGAAAAGTCCTTTTGTTAGGGTTTGCTGTACAATACCCAGTATCTTGTATATAGTTGTGCTATTGGTTGCTTCTGATCTACTTGGTCTAGGTTTTTGAGAGAGTCCACACATCAAATACACATCCTATATATTAAAAAGACTCTGTGTTTTAAATACTTTGAGACATACAATTAATTTTCCCCCTCTAATATTAATTATATAGTGATTTATATGACTACACTTTACAGGAGTGTACATAAACACCCAACCAAAAAGAGGTGTGTACTCCTATGTTCATAGCAGCACAATTCATAATAGCTAAAACCTGGAAGCAACCCAGGTGCCCAACAACAGATGAGTGGTTGAGAAAACTGTAGTATATATACACAATGGAATACTATGTAGCTATCAAGAACAATGAACCCACCTTCTCTGACCCATTTTGGATAGAGCTAGAAGGAATTATATTAAGTGAGCTAAGTCAGAAAGATAAAGATGAGTATGGGATGATCCCACTCATCAACAGAAGTTGACTAAGAATATCTGAAAGGGAAACTAAAAGCAGGACCTGATCAAATTGTAAGTAGGGCACCAAAGTAAAAACCCTGTGGTGAGGGGTAGACATGCAGCTTCCTGGGCCAGTGGGGGGTGGGAGTGGGTGGGAGGGATGGGTCACTATCTTTTGGTGGAGTGAAGGTATTTTAATGTCATTATTGTAGATTTTTAGATTGTTCTGATAGATGGCATATTTATGGTGGTCTGAGTATTTATAGGAGACTTTTAAGAACTTCTTTTAGGGTAGGCTTGGTAATAGTTGATTATTTCAACCATTGCTTGTTTGAGACAAGACATGACAGTCTGGAAGGATACAGTAGTCTTATTGGAAGCCTTACTCATTGATCACTCCAGAGATATCTTACCATTCTCTTCTGGACTGTATGTATACTCTTTGTGTGGAGAAAGATTTCTGCTAATCTTATGGGTTTTCCTCTTTAGGTGACTTTGTTTTTTTCTTGCAGCCTTCAGGATACTTTCTTTATCCTTATTCCTTTCCATTATAAATATGATGTCTCTTGGTGTCTTTAAGTCTTGGTTAATTCTGTTTGGGACACTCTGGGCTTCTTGAACCTTTATGTCTTTTGTGTTGTCTAGATTAGAGATGTTCTCAGCTATTATGTCCTGTAGAATGCTTTCTTCCCCTCCTTCTCTTTCTTCCTCTGCTATGCCAATAATACATATATTATTTATTTTGAAGTCATCCCACATGTCTCTATTGTTGTTTAGAGCATCTCTTAGTCTATTTTTGAGATATCTTCCTTCTTTTTTAGTTGTCTCTAATTATTCCTCGATCTTGTTAATTCTGTTTTCTGCCTTATTTATTCTATTTTCTCTCCCCTCTAATGTTTTCTGTAGTTCATATATTTTGTTACCCTTTTCTGGTACTGTTTTAGCCTGTTCAGCTAGTTATGTTCTTAGCTTCATGACTGCAGCTTTCAGGTCTCTATAACCTTGAGATAGCTAGTGTTTTCCTCCAGAGTCTCATTTGTTGTTTTTACATTTCTTATGACAATTCTTTCAAACTCTTTACTCTCTCCTCTGACTATTTCCTTAACTAGCCGTTAGATGTTCATCTCATTATTCTATACTTCACACTTTGCGGGGGCTTTTAGTTGGATTTTGTTCTGGTTCATTTCTCTAATCTTTCATCTTGTTGGTTTTACCATTCTATATAGTATATTATGAGGTTCCTCTCTCTCTCTGAGTACTTTTCAACTTAGTGATCACTCTTGCCTGGATTGACTTGTGTCTACAAAAAGTACTTAAAGAGTTCTCAGTTGTGGAAGTTAACAGTTGTTTCACTATTATTTGAATCCCTGAGTTGAAGTACAGTGACTGTTAAAACCTCTTTTGTTCTCTTTCTTCCCTAAGGGATATGGAAGCCTGAGGATTTTTAACTATAAGTAGGCTTCTTAGCTTAATCACTCACTGCTGACCAAGAGATAACTCAGGGTGGGGGAGAGATAGTATTGTGGTTATACAAAGAGACTCCCACATCCCAAGGATCCAAAGCACAGGGCTCAATTCAGCTTTTCTGCCAAGCCCATCAGCACTGCTGGACCTTTGAGTTTCCAAACAAGTCCCATTAATAGTCTGTAGGTTCTGAAGTAATCATTCACCATGCTTTCATTGGAGAACAATGTAGAAAGGCTCCCACCACACAGCCCCACCACTAGGCCACTGGGGTGTAGATCTCCTGAGTTTCCTTGTTAGTTTTCTGCCCCCTGATGTCATCACAGGGTCTCCTCCCTGCTGTCCCAGCCTCTGAAGGCAATAGTAATGGAGACTCAAAATTGCATTTTATGAGCCTTAGGGGAGTCCTCTCTTACCTTCAGCAGTCTTTTTGTTGGTAAAACAGAGTGGAGGTGGTGCCTCAACTAGTAAACTTCCAGTCTGTTACCAACCACTCACGAGTAGAAATAAGCTTTAGCCCCTGTAATCTCTCCTTAGGCTTCTCTCTATCAATGAGCCACACATGCTTGCACTCACCAGTGATTTATTAGGTTCCCAAAGTCATCTAGTACTATTTTGTTTCAGTCCCAGGTGATCTCCTTTGGTATTCCTGGTTGAGCCAGGAGAGGAGAGGAGAGAAACACAGCTGCTGCTGCTCTGTAGCCCCATCTCCAGAAATCTCCAGGACTATATTTTGTCTTCCATATGGATTCTTCAGAAAATGAGTTTGCATTTTAGACCCAATTCAAATATTTGTGGAAACATTAGACAAGTGAACAATGTCTGTGGACTGAATTTAATTTTTTTAAATTTTTAATTGTTTTATTTTTTAATTGGGGAATTAATCTTTTACATTCAAAAGTTAAGTACAAAAGTTTGTACATACATAACATTCCCCAGTTTCCCATATAACAATACAACCCCCACTAGGTACTCTGAATACTTCCTGGATCTGTATTCTCCCCCACCCACCCACCCCAAGTCTTTTACTTTGGTGCAATACACCAATTCCAGTTCAGGTTCTACTTGTGTTTTCTTTTCTGATCTTGTTTTTCAGCTTCTGCCTGAGAGTGAGATCATCCCATATTCATCCTTCTGTTTCTAACTTATTTCACTCAACATGATTTTTTTCAAGGTCCATCCAAGATTGGCTGAAAATGCTGAAAGCACCATTTTTTACAGCTGAGTAGTATTCCATTGTATATATATATCACAACTTGCTCAGCCACTCATCTGTTGTTGGACACCTGGGTTACATCCAGGTTTTGGCTATTACAAATTGTGTTGCCAAGAACATATGTGTACACAGATCTTTTTGGATGGATATGTTGGGTTCCTTAGGATATATCCCCAGGAGAGAAATTGCAGGATCATAGCGTAGGTCCATTTCTAGCCTTCTGAGAGTACTTCAGACTGTTCTCCACAGAGGTTGGACCAATTGACATTCCCACCAGCAGCATAGGAGTGTTCCTTTGACCCCATACCCTCTCCAGCATTTGCTGCTGTTATCTTTTCTGATGTATGACATTCTCACAGGAGTGAAGTGATATCTCATTGTTGTCTTTATTTCCATTTCTCTGACAATCAGAGACCTGGAGCATTTTTTCATGTGTTTCTTGGCCTTTTGGATTTCTTCTGTGGTGAATATTCTGTCCATTTCCTCCCCCCCCATTTTTGGATGGGGTTATTTGTTTTCTTGTTGTTGAGTTTGGCAAGCTCTTTATATATTTTGGTTATTAGCCTCTTCTCTGATGTATGGCATGTAAAGATCTTCACCCATTCTGTGAGGGGTCTCTTGGTTTGGGTAGTGGTTTCCTTTGCTGTGCAGAAGCTTTTTAATTTGATGTAGTCCCATAGGTTTATACTTGCCTTAGTCTTCCTTGTAATTGGATTCGTTTCATTGAAGATGTCTTTAAACTGTATGTGGAAAAGAGTTCTGCCAATATTTTCTTCTAAGTATCTGATAGTTTCTGGTCTAACATCCAAGTCCTTCATTCACTTGGAATTTACTTTTGTATTTGGTGAAATACAGTGGTTCAGTTTCTTTCTTCTGCATGTTTCAACCCATTTGTTCCAACAACATTTCTTGAAGAGACTCTGCTTTCCGTATTTAATAGTCTGGGCCCCTTTGTCAAAGATTAGATGTTCAGAAGTGTGGGGGCTCACTTCTGGGTTCTCAACTCTATTCCACTGGTTGGTATGTCTATTCATGTTCCAGTACCAAGCAGTTTTTATAACAATGGCCCTATAATACAATTTGAGATGTGGGAGTGTGATGCCTCCGGTTCTGTTCTTTCTTCTCAAGACTGTTTTGGCAATTATAGGTCTTTTCTGGTTCCAGATAAACATTTGTATCATTTGTTCTATTCTCCAAAAAAATGTGCTTGGGATCTTGATGGGGATAGCATTAAATTTGTAGATGGCTCTGGGTAGTATATTCCCTTTGATGATGTTAACTCTACCAACCCATGAATATGGAATATCTTTCCACTTCTTTGTGTCTTTTTCAATTTCCTTGAGTAGTGACTCATAATTTTCAGTATACAAGTCTTTCACTTCTTTGGTTAGGTTTACTCCTAGATATTTTACTGTTTTTGTTGCTATAGTAAAAGGAATTGATTTCTGGATTTCAACTTCTTTTAACTTAGTGTTTGCATAGAGGAATGCCACTGACTTTTGAATGTTAATTTTGTAGCCTGACAGCTTACTGTATTGCCTGATGATTTCCAAAAGCTTCTTGCTGGATTCCTGAGGTTTTTCTGTGTATACTATCATGTCATCTGCAAATAGGGAGAGTTAGACTTCTTCTCTTCCAATCTGTATCCCTTTAATTCCTTGCTCCTGCCTGATTGCTATGGCAAGAACCTCCAACACTATGTTGAATAGTAATAGTGATAGTGGGCAGGCCTGTCTAGTACCTGATCTGAGTGCTTCCAGTTTTTCACCATTGAGTATTATGTTGGCTGTAGGTTTGCTATATATAGATTCCACTATCTTCAGGAATTTTCTGTCTATTCCCATTTTTTGTAGTGTTTTGATCATAAAGGGATGTATTTTGTCAAAGGCTTTCTCTGCATCTATTGTTATGACCATGTGGTTTTTGGTCTTGCTGTTGTTGATGTGGTGGATCACATTGATTGATTTACATATATTAAACCAACTTTGCATGCCTGGGATAAACCCCACTTGGTCATGATGAACAGTCTTTTTAATATACTGCTGTATCCGGTTGGCTAGAATTTTGTTCAATATTTTAGCATCTATGTTCATCAGAGATATTGGTCTGTAGTTTTCTTTTTTGGTTGTGTCCCTGTCTGATTTTGGTATCAGAGTGATGTTAGATTCATAGAAGTTGGAAGGGAATATTCCAGTGTCTTCAATCTTCTGGAAGACTTTTAAAAGTAGAGGTATTAGTTCTTTGAAGGTTTTGTAGAATTCATTTGTAAAACCATCTGGTCCAGGACTTTGATTTTTGGGGAGATTTTTGATGACTGTTTCAATTTCATTAGCTGTGATGGGCCTATTCATGTTACCCACTTCCTCTTTATTTAGTTTTGGAAGTTCATGGGTATCTAGGAAATCATCCATTTCTTCCAGGTTCTCTAGCTTGGTGGCGTATAGTTGTTCATAGAAGCCTCACATGATATGTTGAATTTCTGCAGTGTCTGTTGTGATAGGTCCTCTTTTCTTTATGATCTGATTTATTTGGGTCTTCTCCCTTTTTTGTTTTGTGAGTCTGGCTAAAGGTTTGTTGATTTTGTTCACTCTTTTGAAGAACTAACTTTTACTTTTGTTGATCTTTTGTATGGTTTTCTTATTCTCAATGTTATTTATTTCTGCCCTAACTTTAGTGATTTCTGTCCTGCTTGCTTTAAGGTTCATTTGTTCTTCTACTTCTAGGTATTTAATATGTGCAATCAGGCTGTTTATTTGTGCTTTTTCTTGTTTCCTAATGTGTGCTTGTATGGCTATGAATGTTCATCTCAGGACTGCCTTAGCTGTGTCCCAAATATTTTGATAGCCTATGTCCTTATTTTCATTGAACTCTGGAAACATTTTGATTTCTTCCTTTATTTCCTCTTTGTCCCAGTAGTTGTTAAGGAGTGTACTGTTGAGCTTCCACATTTTGGGACTGTTACTAATCTTTTGTTGATTGTTAAGTGTTAGTTTCATACCACTGTGATCTGAGAAGATGCTTGCGATGATTTCAATGCTCTTGAATTTGCTGATGCTGTCTTTGTGGCCTAACATATAGTCTATCCTTGAGAATGACCCATGTGGATTTGAGTAAAATATGTATTGCAATTTCTTGGAATGAATGACTCTGAAAATGTCCAATAGTTCTAGTTTATCTATCTCCTCATTTAGCTCCCTATGTCTTTATTGATTTTTCTGCCTGGATCATCTGTCAAGTTGAGAGAGTGGGGTGTTGAAGTCCCCCACTATGACTGTGTTGCTGTTAATATATTGCTGTAGCTCTTTCAGTAGACATTTGATGTATATAGATGGCTTCTCTTTGGGTGCATAGATGTTAATAATTGTTAACTCCTCTTGATTGATCCTCTGAGCATTAAGTAGTGCCCATTCCTATCTTTTTTAATCTTATCTATTTTAAAGTCTATCGTGTCAGATATGAGAATAGCTCTGTAGGTGACTCTTTGTTTTTCTTTTGCAGCCTTCAGGATCCTTTCCTTACTTATTTCTTTATTCCTTTCCATTCTAAATATGATGTGTCTTGGTGTCTTTACATCTGGGTTAATTCTGTTTGGGACGCTCTTGGCTTCTTGAATCTTTATGTCTTTGATGTTGTCTAGAGAAGTTTTCAGCTATTATGGCCTGAAGAATGCTTTCTTCCTCTCCCTCTCTGTCTTCCTCTGGTAAGCCAATAATGAGTATATTGTTTCTTTTGAAGTCATCCCATAGGTCTCTATTGTTGTTTTCAGCATCTCTTAATCTCTTTTTGAGTCTCTTACTTCTTTTTTCATTGTCTCTAATTCATCCTTGATCTTGATAATTCTGTCTTCATCCTCATTGATTCTATTCTCTCTCCCCTCTACTTTTTTCTGGAGTTCATCTATTTTTTTCCTGTTCTGATACTGTTTTAGCTTGTTCAGCTATGAATTTAATTTTTGATGTTGACAAGGTTTATAATATGATTACAGATATGGTGATGGAGGGGGTATGGTATTAGAGATCAATATCAATGTGATTGTCATTGAAATTGATGCACAAACTACACTGGAGAAATCTGAGGTTGATTTAGTAGGAGCTCTAGCTGTGCGGATATATTTTATGGGCCCTAGGTCAGATCAATGGAGTTAACAATTAATGGTTTTTCTATAATTTCCTCATGCCTACTACTACTCTCTGCCCTAATACATCTTTCTAACCCTATTCTATACTCTTGACACCATTTTTCCAGACAATATTTTTAGTTCATTTGTATGTTAGTTATCAAGCTCAGGCACAAATTACTAAAATCATGGGTCCCTTGGAATATTCCTAAAACAGACTTTGTAGACTACTAATTTCATCTGCTGTATTCCTATATTTGGGTTCCTGTTAATTAAACAATTTTTTCTGCTTTATATCTTACTGCCTTTCAGCCACCAATTTGAAGACACTGGTTTGATTCCATCCTGGCTTCTCTGGGCAGACAACCTCATCATTGAATCCCAGAACTTCACCTCTGCAGAGCACTACCCCCCTAGGGAAAGACAGAAACAAACTGGGGTTATGAATCAGCCTATCCTTGTCCATGCCCAGTGAAGAGAAGCAATTACAGAAGCCTGACTTTCTGCACCCCATAAAGAATTTGGTCCATATTCCCAGTTGGATAAAGAATAGGGCAATTTCCAGTGGAAGGGATGGGACACAGAATTCTAGTGGTGGGAACTGTGTGGAATTATTCTCTTTTTACCTTTCAATCTTGTCAATCATTATTAAATCACTGATAAATAATTTTAAAAGATGTGGTTTATATACACAATAGGATACTATTCAGATACTTAAAAAATGAATTCCTGTGGTCAGGTTGAGCACATATTATCATACTTGAGGACACAGATTTAAGGGCCCAGGGTGGGGGAAGCTTCATGAGTGGTAAAGCAGTGGTGTCTTTCTTCCTTTCTTCCTCTTTGTCTCCCCTCCCTCTCAATCTATCTGCCTCTATTTAAAAAAAAAAGAAAGAAATCTTACCATTTGCAGCAATACATATGGACCTAGAGAGTATTATGATTATTGAAGTAATGAAAAGATAAATGCCATATGATTTCAATCATACATGGTTTATAGAGAAAACAAAGAGATGACTTAATAATAAAACATGAACTTTTGGACCTAAGACTAATTAGTGTTTACTAAAATGGAAGTGGGGAGGGGAGTGGGGAAATTGGGACAAAGGGAATGTATTCATGAGATGGGATAGACCTGGACTTTTAGTGGTGGTAGATACTGTAGTATATATTGTAGTTTATATAGCATCTTTTTTTCTCATAATATTTTTTACTTTATATTTTTACCACATAACAGGGTATCTACTTGATTATTTTGCTCTGGTACCTTCTTTTCTTCATCATTATTGAGGAGAAAGTTAATGGTTATAGAGCATTTGTTAATACATGGGTATAACTCATCATGTAACAAGTTCTCAAGATTCCCTCCAACCCCCTCATTTCCCAGAATCCTCTTCTTTAGTAAAATACATGACACCCAGTCCACATTTCATTTTGTGATTTCTTTCTCTGTCCTTATTTAGCATCTTGTTTTTTCAATGATACGTACTTGAAACACGTGTTATATTGCAATACTGTCTCAGTAAAAAGAAAGAGGGATACAGTTAAACAGGACAGGAGAAAACCATCTCAGAAAAATTTTTCTTTTTTTTTTCTTTTTTCTGTCACTTAGGATTATTGCTGGGGTACTGTGCTGGCACTATGAATCTATTATTCCTGGTAGCCAGTTTCTTCCTTCCTGCCTACCTTCCTTCCTTTCTTCCTCTCTTTCTTCTTATTTGGTGTCTTTCATTCATTCCTTTTTCCTGTCTTTCTATTATTCTTGATAGGATAGAGAGAAATTGAGAAGGGAGTAGAGATGAGAGAGGAAGAAATATAGACACCTGCAGACCTGTTTCACTGTTCATGAAGCTTCCTTTCTGTAAGTCTGTTAACATCTTTAAACTGCATTTGACCCATGGACTGGGCTGAACTGCTATCATTCCAAGAAGTCAACAAACAGGAAAAGATGCTTTTTAAAGAAGTTATTAAAGAAAGCTTTTACTTTGACTTTGACCTCTTTACCTGATCACTACCTTGTGACCTTTATCTGACCATTACCTCACCCATTACCTCATCTTCCATGACTTTGGCTTTCTTTTTCCATTTATTAGATTCCACCACATGCTCCATACCCATCCTTGAGACATATTTTAAGTTTGTTTTTTTAATTCCATTTTATTTTATTTTATTTATTTTTTTGGAATACCCCTTCATTATTTACATCTTTTTAAATCAGATTTTAAATTAAATCGAACATATTTTGTGCATATTTTTCTATATTTATATCATAATGTTTCTTTTTATGTGTGCTGGTATAACTGGCATTGTGTTTTTTTAATTTATAAAAAGGAAGCATTGACAAAACCAGGATAAGAGGGGTACATCTTCACACAATTCCCACCATCAGAACTCCCCATCACATCCCCTCCCCTGATAGCTTTCCTATTCTTTCTTTCTTTCTTTCTTTCTTTCTTTCTTTCTTTCTTTCGGAATTAGTGTTTTATATTCAACAGTAAATACAATAGTTTGTACATGCATAACATTTCTCAGTTTTCCATATAACAAGACAAACACCACAAGGTCTTCTGTCATCCTTCTTGGATCTGTATTCTCCCCACCCACCACAGAGTCTTTTATTTTTGGTGCAATACACCAATTCCCTTTCAGGTTCTACTTGTGTTTTCTTTTCTAATTTTGGTTTTCAACCTCTGCCTGAGAGTGAGATCATCCCATATTCATCCTTCTGTTTCTGACTTATATCACTTAACATGAATTTTTCAAGGTCCATCCAAGATTGGCTGAAAACGGTGAAGTCACCATTTTTTTATAATTGAGTAGTATTCCATTGTGAATATATATGTATGTACTTATGTATGTATATGTACATCACAACTTGCTCAGCCACTCATCTGTTGTTGGGCACCTGGGTTGCCTCCAAGTTTTGTCTATTACAAATTGTGCTGCTAAAAACATATGTGTACACAGAACTTTTTGGATGGATGTGTTGGATTCCTTAGGATATATCCCCAGGAGAGGAATTGCAGGATCATAGGGTAGATCCATTTCTAGCCTTCTGAGAGTACTTCAGACTGTTCTCCACAGAGGTTGGACCAAGTGACATTCCCACCAGCAGTGTAGAAGGGTTCCTTTGACCCCAAAACATCTCCAGCATTTGCTGCTGTTACCTTTTCTGATGTATGACATTTTCACAGGAGTGAAGTGGTATCTCATTGTTGTCTTTATTTCCATTTCTCTGACAATCAGAGACACAGAGCATTTTTCATGTGTTTCTTGGCCTTTTGGATCTCTTCTTTGGTGACTATTCTGTCCATGTCATCCCCCATTTTTGGATGCGGTTATTTGTTGTCTTGTTGTTGAGATTTGCGAGTTCTTTGTATATTCTGGTTATTAGCCTATTGTCTGAAGTATGGCATGTAAATATCTCCCATTCTGTAAGGGGAATCTTGGTTTGAGTAGTAGTTTCTTTATCTGTGCAGAAGCTTTTTAATTTGATGTAGTCAAAGCATAAGGTTTATGCTTGCCTTAGTATTCTTTGTAATTGGATTCGTCTCACTGAAGACAACTTAAAAATGTATGTGGAAAAGAGTTCTGCCAATATTGTCCTATAAGTATCTTATAGTTTGTGGTCTAACATCCAAGTCCTTGATGCACTTGAAATTTACTTTTGTATTTGGTGAAATACAGTGGTTCAGTTTCTTTCTTCTGCATGTTTCAACCTACTTGTTCCAACGCCATTTGTTTAAGAGACTCTGGTTTCCCCATTTAATAGTCTGGGCACCATTGTCAAAGAAGAGATGTCCATAGATGTGGGGGCTTACTCCTGGGCTCTCAATTCTATTCCACTGGTCAGTATGTCTATTCATGTTCCAGTATCAAGAAGTTTTTATAACAATGGCCCTATAATACAATTTGAGATGTGGGAGTGTGATGCCTCCGGTTCTGTTCTTTCTTCTCAAGACTGTTTTGGCAATTATAGGTCTTTTCTGGTTCCAGATAAACATTTGTATCATTTGTTCTATTCTCCTAAAAAATGTGCTTGGGATCTTGATGAGAATAGCATTAAATTTGTAGATGGCTCTGAGTAGTATATTCATTGTGATGATGTTAATTCTTCCAACCCATGAACACGGAATATCTTTCCACTTCTTTGTGTCTTTTTCAATTTCCTTGAGTAGTGACTCGTAATTTTCAGTATACAAGTCTTTCACTTCTTTGGTTAGGTTTACTCCTAGATATATTGTTTTTGTTGCTATAGTAAAAGGAATTGATTTCTGGATTTCAATTTCTTCTAGCTTAGTATTTGCATAGAGGAATGCCACTGACTTTTGAATGTTAATTTTGTAGCCTGACACCTTACTGTATTGCCTGATGATTTCCAAAAGCTTCTTGCTGGATTCCTGAGGTTCTTCTATGTATATTATCATGTCACCTGCAAATAGGGAGAGTTAGACTTCTTCTCTTCCAATCTGTATGCCTTTGATTCCTTGCTCCTGCCTGATTGCTATGGCAAGAATTTCCAACACTATGTTGAATAGTAATGGTGATAGTGGGCAGCCCTATCTAGTACCTGATCTGAGTGCTTCCAGTTTTTCACCATTGAGTATTATGTTGGCTGTAGGTTTGCTATATATAGATTCCACTGTCTTCAGGAATTTTCCATCTATTCCAATTTTTGTAGTGCTTTGATCATAAAGGGATATTGTTTTTTGTCAAAGGCTTTCTCTGCAACTATTGATATGACCATGTGGTCTTTGGTGTTGCTTTTGTTGATGTGTTAGATCATGTTGATATATTTACCTATATTAAACCAACTTTGCATGCCTGGGATAAACCCCACTTGGTCATGATGAACAGTCTTTTTTTTTTTTTTACCTTTTTTTTTATTATTTTTTTTTAAATTTTTTTTATTTAAGAAAGGATTAATTAACAAAACCATAGGGTAGGAGGGGTACAACTCCACACAATTCCCACTGCCCAATCTCCATATCCCACCCCCTCCCCAGTAGCTTTCCCATTCTCTATCCCTCTGGGAGCATGGACCCAGGGTCATTGAGGGTTGCAGAAGGTAGAAGGTCTGGCTTCTGTAATTGCTTCCCCGCTGAACATGGGCGTTGACTGGTCAGTCCATACTCCCAGTCTGCCTCTCTCTTTCCCTAGTAGGGTGGGTCTCTGGGGAAGCTGAGCTCCAGGACACATTGGTGGGGTCTTCAATCCAGGGAAGCCTGGCTAGCATCCTGATGGCATCTGGAACCTGGTGACTGAAAAGAGAGTTAACATACAAAGCCAAACAAATTGTTGAGCAAACATGGAACCAAAGCTTGGAATAGTGGAGAGGAAGTGTTAGGGAGGGTACTCACTGCAAACTCTAGTATACTTCTGCTTTCTTACTTTGGTGCCATACTCCAAACTCAGTCAATTTCTGCTTTGCGTTTCTACTTCTTTTTTTTTTTACATGCATAACATTCCCCACATTCCCATTTAACAATACAACCCCCACTATTTCATTCATCATTTTGAACAGTCTTTTTAATATACTGCTGTATCCAGTTGGCTAGAATTTTGTTCAATATTTTAGCATCTGTGTTCATTAGAGATATTGGTCTGTAGTTTTCTTTTTTGGTTGTGACCCTGTCTGATTTTGGTATCAGAGTGATGTTAGATTCATAGAAACTGGAAGGGAGTATTCCAGTGTCTTCAGTCTTCTGGAAGACTTTTAAAAGTAGAGGTATTAGTTCTTTGAAGGTTTTGTAGAATTCATTTGTAAAACCATCTGGTCCAGGACTTTAATTTTTGGGGAGATTTTTGATGACTGTTTTAATTTCATTAGCTGTGATGGGCCTGTTCATGGCCTGTGATGGGCCTATCCACTTCCTCTTTATTTAGTTTTGGAAGTTCATGGGTATCTAGGAAATCGTCCATTTCTTCCAGGTTCTCTAGCTTGGTGGCATATAGTTGTTCATAGAAGCCTCGCATGATATGTTGAATTTCTGCAGTGTCTGTTGTGATAGGTCCTCTTTTCTTTATGATCTGATTTATTTGGGTCTTCTCCCTTTTTTGTTTTGTGAGTCTGGCTAAAGGTTTGTCAATTTTGCTCACTCTTTTGAAGAACCAACTTTTACTTTTGTTGATCTTTTGTATGGTTTTCTAATTTTCAATGGTATTGATTTCTGCCCTAACTTTAGTGATTTCTGTTCTTCTGGTTGCTTTAGGGTTTCTTTGTTCTTCTTTTTGTAGGTCTTCAAGGTGTTCGATCAGGCTGTTTATTTGTGCTTTTTCTTGTTTCCTAGTGTGTGCTTGTATGGCTATGAATGTTCGTCTCAGGACTGCCTTAGCTGTGTCCCAAATATTTTGATAGCCTGTGTCTTCATTTTCATTGAACTCTGGAAACATTTTGATTTCTTCCTTTATTTCCTCTTTGATCCAGTAGTTGTTAAGGAGTGTACTGTTGAGCTTCCACATTTTGGGACTGTTACAAGTCTTTTGTTGATTGTTAAGTGTTAGTTTCATTCCACTGTGGTCTGAGAAGATGCTTGGGATGATTTCAATGCTCTTGAATTTGCTGATGCTGTCTTTGTGGCCTAGCATATAGTCTATCCTTGAGAATGACCCATGTGGACTTGAGTAAAATGTGTATTCCAGTTTCTTGGGATGAATGACTCTGAAAATGTCCAATAGTTCTAGTTTATCTATGTCCTCATTAAGCTCCCTTATGATTTTATTGATTTTCTGCCTGGATCATCTGTCAAGTTGAGAGAGTGGGGTGTTGAAGTTCCCTACTATGACTGTGTTGCTGTTAATATATTGCTGTAGCTCTTTCAGTAGACATTTGATGTATTTGGATGGCTTCTCTTTGGGTGCATAGATGTTAATAATTGTCAACTCCTCTTGATTGACTGATCCTCTAAGCATTAAGTAGAGGCAATTCCTATCTTTTTAAATCTTATCTATTTTAAAGTCTATCATGTCAGATATGAGAATAGCTGATCCTTCCCTTTTTTGTGGGCCATTGACCTGTATGATAGTTTTCCATCCTTTCACTTTAAGTCTGTGTTTGTCTTGTTTAGTTAGGTGGGTTTCCTGTAGACAACATATTGTTGACTTGTGTTTTCTGATCCATATTCATACTCTGTGCCTCTTAATAGGTGAATTCAGGCCATTGACATATATTGATATCAAAGATTGAAGATATATTAACCCAATTCCTGTAAAGTTTTAGAGCATTCTGATATATGTCCTATTTATGGTGGTCTGAGTGTTTATAGGAGACCTTTCAGAACTCCTTTAAGGGAAGACTTGCTGATAGTTGATTCCTTCAACTGTTGCTTGTCTGAGAAGGTTTTGATGCCTCCATCTAGTCTGAAAGACAGTCTAGCAGGATACAGTATTCTTGGGTGAAAGCCTTTCTCATTGAGTACTCGATAGATATCTTGTCATTCTCTTCGGGCCTGTAGTGTTTTTGTGGAGAAGGTCTGCTGCTAATCTTATGGGTTTTCCTCTGTAGGCGACTCTTTGTTTTTCTTTTGCAGCTTTCAGGATCCTTTCTTTATTTATTTCTTTATTCCTTTCCATTCTAAATATGATGTGTCTTGGTGTCTTTACGTCTGGGTTAATTCTGTTTGGGACCCTCTGGGCTTCTTGAACCTTTATGTCTTTGATGTTGTCTAGACTAGAGAAGTTTTCAGCCTGATGAATGCTTTCTTCATCTCCCTCTCTTTCTTCCTCTGGTAAGCCAATAATGCGTATATTGTTTCTTTTGAAGTCATCCCATAAGTCTCTGTTGCTGTTTTCAGTATCTCTTAATCTCTTTTTGAGATCTCTTAATTCCCTTTCAGTTGTCTCTAATCATCCTCGATCTTGCTAATTCTGACTTCAGCCTCATTGATTCTAGTCTCTCTCCCCTCTACTGTTTTCTGGATTTCATCTATTTTGGTACCCTGTTCTGATACTTGTTCAGCTAGTTGTGCTTTTAGCTCAGCTATTTTAGCTTTCAGCTCTCTAATAACCTTGAGAGATAACTAGCGTTTTTGTCCAGAGTCTCATTTGTTGTTTCTGCATTTCTGATAACAATTCTTTTTTTTAAGAGTATTTAATTTTTATTTTATTTTTTTAATTTTTTAATTTATTTTATTTTTTATTTAAGAAAGGATTAATTAACAAAACCATAGGGTAGAAGGGGTACAATTCCACACAATTCCCACCACCCAATCTCCATTTCCCACCCCCTCCCCTGATTGCTTTCCCATTGTCTATCCCTCTGGGAGCATGGACCCAGGGTCATTGTGGCTTGCAGAAGGTAGAAGGTCTGGCTTCTGTAATTGCTTCCCCGCTGAACATGGGCATTGACTGGTCGGTCCATACTCCCAGTCCGCCTCTCTCTTTCCCTAGTAGGGTGGGTCTCTGGGGAAGTGGAGTTCCAGGACACATTGGTGGGGTCTTCAGTCTAGGGAAGCCTGGCCGGCATCCTGATGACATCTGGAACCTGGTGACTGAAAAGAGAGTTAACATACAAAGCCAAACAAATTGTTGAGCAATCATGGACCCAAAGCTTGGAATAGTGGAGAGGAAGTGTTAGGGGGGTACTCACTGGAAACTCTAGTGCACTTATGCTTTCAGGCATATATTTTGCAGTAGTTTGTGGATACATGTGAACATATGCTCTCTCTCACAGAAACTGGTGTATATCTAGGTTTTGGGACTTTGTTAGAAAGTGAACAACCTGAGATGAAATTAGAGTATACTATGAAAGGAAAGGTCTCACCCGAGTAACGAAGTTGAAGGGTTGTCATTCCACACGTGAAGTCTCTGGACACAGTCTGAAGTGAAGCATGCCGAGGTGGCAATCGTTGTGTTGGTTAGGTTGTGATCGGCAGATGCAATATTATTTGATATGGATTGGGAGAGGCATACGGGAAAATGGGCCCTATCCACTGGTTCCAGGACTGGGGGAAGTAGAGGCTCCATAGTGGAGATGTGAGGTTCCTGCTGTCTTAGGGTTCCAAAAGACAATGGATAGTTAATGTTATCATCATATTATTTGGTAATTGGGTTAACTTTGAAAAGTCCTTTTGTTAGGATTTGCTGTACAGTACCCAGTATCTTGTATATAGCTCTGCTATTGGTTGCTTCTGATCTACGTGGTCTAGGCTTTTGAGAGAGTCTGCATATCAATTACACAGCCTATATATTGAAAAGATTCAGTTTGTGTTTTGAAAAACTTCGAGACATACAATTAATTTTCCCCCTCTTGTATTAATTAACTAGTGATTTATATGACTACATTTTACTAGGAGTGTACATAAACACCATTCCCACCACCAAAAGACTGTGACCCATCCCTCCCACCCACTCCCACCCCTCACTGTCCCAGGAAGCTGTATGTCTACTCCTCACCACAGGGTTTTTACCTGGTGCCCTACTTACAATTTGGTCAGGTTCTGCTTTTAGTTTCCCTTACAGATCTTCTTACTCAACTTCTGTTGATGAGTGGGATCATCCCATACTCATCTGATGACAATTCTTTCAAACTCTTTACTCACTCCTGGGATTATTTCCTTAGCTAGTGTTTGGATGTTGACCTTATTTTTTTGTGCTTCCTCCTTTGTGGAGCTTTTAGCTGGACTCTTGTCCTGGTTCATTTCTCCAATATTTCATCTTGTTGGTTTAACCTTTTTATGTAGTGTGTTATGAGGTCCCTCTGGCAGTACTTTTCAAATTACTGATCACTATTGCCTGGATTGACTTGTTTATAAGTAAGGTAATTAAAGGGTTCACAGTTGTGTAAGTTCACAGTTGTTTCAATAGTATTTTAATGCTTGATTTGGAGCTCAGTGGCTTAAAAGCCTCTTTTTTGTTTTTTATTCCCTGTTCGCTATGGGAGCCTGAGGGCTGTTAAACTATAAGTAGGCTTCTTAGCTTAATCACTGACTCCTGACCAAGAGATAAAGCAGGGTGTGGCAGAGATAATCCAGTGTTCATGCAAAGAGACTTTCACAGTCCCACAGCTATGCCACTGAGGTATAGGTCATCTCCTGAGTTTCCTGGTTAGTTCTCTGTCCCCTGGTGTCAGCACAGGGCCTCCCTGCCACTGCTCCAGATTCTGAGGGCAGTATCAGTGGAGACTCTGAGTTGCACTTGGTGAGTCTCAGAGGAGTCCTCTCCTCCCTTCAGTTGTCCCCTTGTTGGTGGAACAGACTGGAGGTGATGTCTCAACTGATAAACTTCTGGACTGTTACCAGCCACTTAATCTCTCCCTAGGCTCCTCTCTGTCCACTTGCCACATGTGTTTGCACTCACTGGTGATATAGTGGGTTTCTGAAGTCGTTCTAGTCCTGTCTTGTTTTGGTCCCAGGTGGTCTCCTTGATATTCCTAGTTCATCAGCTTTCCTGTTCTTTGTCATATTCTTTTTCCTATTCTTTATTGTTTTCTTTTTCCTACTGTTTATAGTTTCCTATTCTTTTTATGGGCTGCAGAAGGTGGAAGTCTGGCTTCTGTAGTTGCTTTCTCTGCTGAACATGTGCATTGAATGGTAGATCCATACTCGCACCCTGTCTCTCTCTTTCCCTACTGGGACGGGGCTCTGGGGGAAGCAGAACTGCAGGACACATTGGTGGGTTTGTCTGTCTGGAGAAGTTGGGTTGGCATCATGGTAGCATCTGGAACCTAGTGGCTGAAAAGAGAGTTGACATATAAAGCTAAACAAGTTGTTGACTAATCATGAACCTAAAGGCAGAAATAGTGCAGATGAAAGGGGGGGGCTCCATTTTGTATATAGCTAGTAGTCCTATTTTAGTTCTATTCCAAAAGTGTCTGTGACTATACTAGTTTTTTTTTTCCCTAAGCCTGAAATCTGATATGCAGGTGGATCCAAGTTATTGTCTGAGGAGATGGTGTCATGGTGGGAAAAGGACCAGAAAGCTGGGTCAGGGAAGAGAGTAGCTCCCAAATATGAGAAAAGTGTATAAATATTGTTGACTGTAAATCACAATGATTTGATCTGATCTGGGGACCATATTCAGTTTAGGAGCCTATGTGACCTCTGCATCCCTCTAGATCTGAGCTCACATTCTGTGGTCATGAGTAGGAACATTCCAAGCTCTTCTTATTCCAGCACCCATCTTCCTCAGGTGGAACATAGAGTATGTTATCCATCGTCCCTTCAGAGGATCGAACATTCTCTACCATTGTTGATCCAAGTTAAGGACAAGGTCCTAGGGTGGTCCACAAAAGGATCTACTCTGTTATTCCTAATAGAGATGAATGGTAATATTAGGGAGAGGGGTATTTGAGGTCTAGATGAAGTAAAATTTGGTTTTCTTTCTTCTGAGGTAGAATGACAGTATCAGTCTATAGAAAAGAATGAACCTTGATATAAAATGTGAACTAATAAGGAAGAAAGAGAGTAATAGTTGTAATGATACAGAAAGTATGGACCTTTTTCCTAGTTATCACTGAACTAAATTTAGAGCACATTCTACAGTTTTACATGGATTAAAAAATTATTGTGTATTTCTCAGGACACCTTCTTGTCTTTCTTACAGTGGCATTTGGTAACAACTTTTAAGCAAGCAGGAAGGGCAGGAGAAATAATATTCTACTTTAATATACATAAAATATTATATATACTGTATAAATATTATATATATTCAGTGTCTGGCTCATCCCAGGCCCAGAGTTAAATGATACATCAATCACTGAAATACACTTTAGAAACTATATATTTGGCCTTAACCCATGGTTCAAGGCTCACAGCTTCTCAAACCCTTGGAATTTTCTGAACTATAAGAGCAATGGGAACATCTTTTATCATAATATTTAGTCTCTTGTCCCTTGTTTCTGAAAACCCTTCAGAGTCATAAAAGCAAAATGGGTGTCTATTGATTGTTACTTCTGGAAATGTGTAAGGATTGTAACAGCATGCCAAGGAAACCAACCAAGTATAAGGGGCTTGGAACTTTCAGTTCTAACACCTGATCTCTAGGAAGTAGAGAGGGGCTAGAGATTATTTTAATCACTAAAGCTCTAAAAAGCACTAAAACTCATCTAGTCTTCATTTTGCTGAGTATTAGGCACTAAGCATATCATATTTAATAGGAAGGTCTTGATTCCTACCCCTACAGAGTTATGATTTTGA
Source organism: Erinaceus europaeus (assembly GCF_950295315.1). NCBI lineage: Eukaryota > Metazoa > Chordata > Mammalia > Eulipotyphla > Erinaceidae > Erinaceus > Erinaceus europaeus. Next base: position 75,133,950 of record NC_080170.1, read on the forward strand.
GTCCACTAATCCCTTCACAATCTGGTGATCAGGTGAGAGAAAAAGGAAGAAGGAAATGACAAGGTCAAGGTTCTCAGGACCAATTAACAGTGAATCAGAAGAAATGACATACCAGTCTGTCTTAACTGTTGGTGACGGAAAACCCCCATTAAGAACAAATATTTTTTTTGTGGTTAATCTGTTTTTTTTTTAATTCTCTCTTCTACTTCTTGCATCCAGGATATAAGACAATAATTATGGCCATTTTACTGGTCAGGACACTGAGCTCAAAGGTCTGAGTAAACTCTTAGGACTGATAACATTATCTAGGAAAAATAGCTGTGAAATTGTTAAGCATGCCTGGTATGAGCTCTCAGAGCTTAGGTCTTCTGCTGGTACTATATGTTTTTTATGAGATCAATAAAAATCAGTATATATTTTTTTATTTCTGGAATGTTTGCTGTATTTTTTTATTTATAAAGTATTTTTTTATCTGAACCTCATGCTTGTTGCAGTTGCTGTTGTAGAACACATCCTGTTCTGGAGTTAGAAAGCTGTCCTGAACATTCACTACCTATTTTAGGAAGATTCTGTCATATATTGTCTATACATGATGTCCCTTACCTTTAGTCATTTCCCAAGCAACAGGGAAATGACTCAGTGCTAAATTTTTTCATACCAGAATCCAAAAATACTTTCAGATCTTTACTTACCAGCCAAATCAAATCCTGAGGTAAAGGAGTCACTATTTCCTACTCACATGTAAAATAAATCAAGCACATAGACCACTTATTGGGGGCAGAGCTGAATGTTTATGACTGGCAGGGCTGGGGAGAATCAAGAAAGGGACCAGTCCCAGATTTCAACTGAGGCTTGTTAATTGGTGGTTAATTGGAAATCTGGTGTGGTGGGAATTGGGTCAGGAAAGGAGCGTGCTCATAAGTTTCTCCATGCAGAAATAGTTAATGGATATTGCAACCTTGATCTAGGTAAAAGCAAACCTTCACATTCCAGCATGCCATCATTGGACCCTCTTAGTACCAAGGCTTTTTTTTTTTTTTTTTTTTTTTGCCTTAAAGCATCTGAGAAGCTCCATCCCTGGCATAAAATATACTATAGATGTCTTTGAGGTTTAGGTGAGGAAGTGTTCAACCAATGTTTTCCTCTAAGTATGTGATTGTTTCTGGTCTAACATCCAGGTCCTTGATCCATTTGAAGTTGACTTTTGTTTCTGGTGAGATAAAGTGGTTAAGTTTCATTCTTCTGCTTGTTTCCATCCAAATTTCCCAGCACCATTTATTGAAGAGAGCGTCCTTACTCCATTTAATACTTTGGGCCCCCTTATTAGATGTCCATAGGTGTGGGGGGTTAGTTCTGGGCTTTTAATTCTGTTCCACTGCTCTATTTTTGTTTTGTATTTTGTGCCTATTTTTGTTCCAGTACCAGACTGTTTTGATGATGATGGCCTTATAATATAGTTTGAGATCTGGTAGGGTGATGCCTCCATTTCTGTTTCTTTTCCTCAAGATTGCTATGGTGATTCTAGGTATCTTCTCATTCCAGACAAATGATTGTAATTTTTGTTCTATTCTCTTAAAGAAGCTTGGTGGAACTTTGATGGATATTGCATTAAATTTGTATATGGCTTTGGGAAGAATATTTATTTTGATGATATTAAATCTTCCAATCCATGAGCATGGGATGTCTTTCCATTTCTTGGTATCATTTTCTATTTCCTTGAATAATGACTCACAGTTTTCAGTATACAAGTCTTTCACTTCTTTAGTCAGGTTTATTCCTAGGTATTTTATTGATTTTGCTGTAACAGTGAATGGGAGTAAATTCTGGTTATCCTTTTATTTGGATTTAGTGCAAGTTTTTGTACATTGATTTTGTAGCCTGACACCTTGCTATATTGTCTAATAACTTCCAGTAGCTTTCTGTTAGATTCTTTAGGTTTTTCTATGTATACTATCATATCATCTGCAAATAGTAAGAGCTTAACTTCTTCCCTTCTAATCTGTATTCCTTTGATTTCTTTCTCTTGCCTGATTGCTATGGCAAGAACTTCCAATACTACATTGAAGAGTAATGGTGATAATGGACAGCCCTGTCTAGTCCCCGATGTGAGGGGAAATGCTTTCAGCTTCTGTCCATATGGATCAACCCATCAATGCTCATATTAAGTGGGGAAGCAATTACAGACGCCAGACCTTCCACCTTCTGCACTCCATAATGATCCTGGATCCATGCTCCCAGAGGGTTAAAGAATAGAAAAGCTATCAGTGGAGAGGATGGGATATAGAGCTCTGGTGGTGGAAACTGTGTGCAGTTGTACTCATCTTATCCTATGTTTCTTGTCAGTATTTTCTTTTTATAAATAAAAATAGAAAAAGAAAGAAAGATGCTGGGGATATGGCTTGACCTGTCAACATCCATGTCCAGTGAAAAATGAATAACAGGAGCCAGACTTTCCACCTTCTGCACCCCATGTAGAATTTTGATCTATACTTGTATGGGAATAAAGAATAGGGAAATTTCCAATGGAGGAGATGGGACATAGGATTCTGCTGGTACGACTTGTATGGAATTGTACCCCTGCTATATTACAATCTTGTTCATCATTATTAAATCTAATAAAAAATTTTTAAAAAGATACAATAGAGTAAAGCAAGGAAGCAACTGCTTAAAGGAAGTAATTTGTATAATCAGGAAAACATCTTCACTGACCACAAGTGGAAGGTCTATGGATAACCATCTTATTTTCTTTTTCTATTTCAGATAGACACACACAGAGAGATACCACAGCACCGGAACTTACCCCAGTTCTGGGTAATCCCATGTGGTACAGGAGGTTGAGCCCACTACACACATATGGAAAGGCATATGCTTCTTTTAAAAAAATTTTTAATTGTTTTTGGCATATGCTTCTTTAGATGAGTTAAGCTGAAGCCCCATGGCTCATCACCTTACAGTTCCACATATGTTCACCACCAGAGCATATGACTTTCTTCTCTAAAACAACAAATCATTATGGAGTGTAGTGGGGCACATATGGGATAAAACTGTCAGTATCTGAATTGAACTCCTCCAGTCCACAGGATAAAGAAATCAAAATCAAGGCATTTATTTAGGTCTATCTGCCTGTCTATCTATCCATCCTCAGAAAGGTATTTCTTCTACTCTAGGGCACTGACTGACCTCCCACCACCCACTACACAAACCCCTCACTCTTTTTTTTTTTAGATTTCCCCTCTCATACTACTTAAATAGTGATTTACATGACTACAAATTAATGGGAATGTACATAAACACCATTTCCACCACCAAAAGACTGCCCTCCATCCTTTTAATTCCTTTCTGCTTTCCCCCTTTAGAGTCCTAAGATTTGCTGCAATAGACCATGGTTAAAGTTTTGCCCTAAATTTTCCCTTTCTTTGTTTCTTAAATCCTACTGATGAATAAGGTCATCTTATCTTTGTCCTCCTTGTGGTTTAGTTCACATAACATTTCTTCAACTTCCATCCAGGTTGTAGCAAAAGAGATAATTTCATTATTTCTTTTAATTTTTATTTATTTATTTATTATTGGATAGAGATAGAGAGAAATCGAGAGGAGTGGGGGATACAGAAAGGGAGAGGAAGACAGAGAGACACCTGCAGCCCTACTTCACCACTTGTGAAGCTTTCCCCCTACAGGCAGGGACCAGGGGCTTGAACCTGGGACCTTGTGTACTGTAATGTGTGAACTTAACCAGGTGCGCCACTGCCTGGCCCCTAATTTCATTATTGCTTATGACTAAGTAATGTTCTATTGTGTATATATACATACCATGACTTCCTTAACTGCTCATTTGTCACTGGATATTTGAATTGTATCAAAATGTTACTATCACAAACAGCACTGAAATGATCACAGATATGTACAGGTCTTTTCAGATAAGTGCTTTCGTATTATAGACTAGGAATTGCCTGGTTGTATGGTAGATCCATTTTTAATGTTTTGAGAAGTCTCTATAATGTTTTCCACAGGGATTGGACAAGATTACATTTCCGTTAATAGGCTTTAAGTTTCCTTTTTCACCACATTGTCACCAACACTTGTTTCTGTCCTTTTTAATGTATAACATTCTCACAGGTGAGAGGTCTTTTGTTATCTTAATTTGAATTTCTCTGATACTTACTGCATTTGAGCATGTTTTGAAAGACCTGTTGGTCATCTGAATATTTTCTTTACTTTTTTTTTCTTTTAGTGATTTAATGATTGACAAGTTTGTGGGATAAGAGGGGTACATTTCCATACAATTCCCACCACGAGAATTCCATATCTCCTCCCCTTCATGGGAAGATTCTCTATTCTTTATTCCTCTGGGAGTCTGGACCAAGATCATTATGGGTAGGCTAAAAGTATTATCTAGGAAGATGGTGTCAGAGTTGAGAATAGGGCTAGAAAGCTGAATCAGGGCAGAGAGAAGCTCCCAAATATGGGAAAAGTATATAAATACCATGAACTGTAAACCCCATCAATCTGACCTCGGGCCCATATCTATCCCTATTTAGCACAGGAACCTCTACATCCCTGTCAGTCTGAGCTCACATTCCATGGTTATAGCTAGGATAATTCTAGTCTGTATTCATTTCAAAACCCAGCAATTTCTACCATTGTTGTTCTACATTGAGGGAAAGGTCCTGTAGAGGCCCACAACAGGGTTTGTGATGTTGTTTCTGATGGAGATGACCAGTGATGGCGGATAGAGGGATCTATTAGATAGAAGTCTAGTCCCATCATATTTTTGTGGGAATCAAAGGATTCCCTGACTAGGCCCCCAGATGATGGGATGGCTTGGTAGCAATCAAAAAGGCCATCATAAAAGTGTGCCAGTCTCTTGTTCTTAGGCAGCTTTTGTAGTCCTTACTTTATCTAACAAGGTTAAATTTAGAGTGATTGAGGGAAGTGCTGGGAAATTGTGCAGATGCATTCACATCTGCCATGTTTTTCCCTCAGGCTACTAGTTCCCATGAGAGTTGGGACATTCTCGGAGTGCCTGTTCCACCATGTTATGCCCTCAGGACATTGTCTATATCCCCACGATATTTGGAGTGCTTTGGTTACTCCTCCCCCATCCCATTCTCACAAAAGCTACTCCTATAAAAGCCCTTCATTTTCCGCACCTTGCTCTCTTGCCAGTGCTTCACTCCAGTGTTCAGAGGCAGGAAAGGTTACTGTGTGAGGCGGCCATTTTCGCTACCTCCACGTGGCCCAACCTGCCTCTCTAGCACCCAACTCTGAGGTGCCAGCGCAAATAAAGATTTGTGTTTCCTCTTCGCTCCGGACCCCTCCTCTCTCTCTTCTCCACGGCCCGCGCACAACAACAGGGAAGTGAAATAGGAAGTAGGTGAGGAGGGTATCTAGGTCTAAATAGAAAATATTTGATTAAGTACTTTATGGTATCTTTTTTTTTTAGGTCTTCCTACTTGTTTGCAGCACTTATGAAGTCACTGTCAACTGTTGAGCACTTTTACTTTAAGATATATATTCCCCCCTAACTTATGGATACATGTGCACATGTGCCCTATCCCTCTGGCCCTGGTCTATATCTAGGTTCTTTAACTTTTTTGGGAAATGTGCCACTCAAAACAGAATTAAGGAGTCCTGTGAGCTAGGAAAGGTCTCATCAGATTACTAGAGAGGGAAGCTTGACATCCCAGGCCTGGTATCTCTGGACACAGTCCAAAGTGAAACATGTTGAGGTGTTACTGGTTGCATTAATTTGATTGAATTCAGCAGATACAGTATCAAATGGTATGGATCAAGAGAAGCATGAAGGAAAGGGAGTAAAGCCCCAGAGGTCCCATGCTGGGAGCTGTCCCCGACGAAAGTAATTAAGGGTCCCTGAAGGAAAGGGGGAGTCGCAAGATGAATGAAGTGAGAGACACACCAGCTGCTTCAAGTGCAAGGGAGAGGCGTCTCTGCCCTCTGTCTTCAGAGGTATATTATTTAAACTTTTTGCCCAATATAGTTGACATTATGTAAGATTATTTTCATTAACATCAAGGATACATATGACATCATGCATAATTGTTTTCATTAACATCAGGAATAACCTTAAACAACATTATTATTATTATAGGTTTGATTTCCTAAGAAAGTTCCCTAGGTCTGGGGCATCCTGATCTCCCCTTGAAAGTTTCTTGCGTCTAAGGTAGCCTAAATCTTCCCTTGAAAGTTTCTTTGGTCTGGAGTAGTCTAAATTTTTCCATGAAAGTTCCCTTGAAATGACCATCTGTGTTTTGACCATCTCTCTGTTCTGACCTTGTGTATGAATAAATATTTTTCCCTGGAGCTAAATCTAATAGCTTTTCTTCTTAACCCATTCTTGGGTGGGTCTGACTATATCATAAATGAAGGTTTTTGTAATATAGTTAGCTGACCACCTAAAGAAAACTTGTGCTGTAAAGTAAGCACACACCATATGGACTCTCTTCTGGTTAAACTTTATATGTGTGAAAGTTCACCGATTTTTAGCTAATGAAAGTTTACTTATTTCTATCATATATCCTAATATTAGCTATTTAATTGCATAACCTAATACTCACCATGGATGTCTGTAAGTGGAGCAGGGTGTTTGTGGGTGAGGGTAAGCAATAGGGCCTCTTTATATTTAGATGGAGATCACAGTCTGCCACTCATGCAGACTTTTGGTCTGAGTCCAGCTAATTGAGAAGTTGATAAGTAGCTCTTTTTCTGAAAGCCTCCCAATGGGTACAGCAGCTTCTGCTCCTAGGCCATTTTTAGTCCTGTCACACTCATTGCCATAATTGTCAGTATGTATTTCCCCTGGGGATCTCTTTCTATAGTCCCCAGGTAATATTTGTGTATCTGCAATATAGCCAATAAGTTCTCAAATTATCACTGTAATTAAAAACAAATGGCTCTGGTTTAGTCTAGAACCTCCCACTCTGTAGTAGGTTCCAGTCTGTTTGGACTTTGTCTGAGCAAGATCATCCTGTACTCATCATTCTCTTTCTGGCTTATCTCACTTAACACAATTCTGTCAAGCTCCATCAAAGATAGTTTGAAGAAGGTGGGTTCATTTTTTCCCCAAGATTTTATTTATTTATTAATGAGAAACACAGGAGGAGAGAGAAAGAGCCATGTTGTAGTGCATGGGCCGCAGAGAAGAGAGAGAGAGGGTCCGGAGCGAAGAGGAAACACAAATCTTTATTCGCGCTGGCACCTCAGAGTTGGGTGTTAGAGAAGCAGGTTGGGCCACATGGAGGTAGAGAAAATGGCCGCCTCACGCAGTAACCTTTCCTGCGTCTGAACACCAAAGTGGAGTGCTGGCAAGAGAGTGAGGTGCGGAAAATGAAGGGTTTTTATAGGAGTAGCTTTCGCGAGAATGGGAAGGGGGAGGAGTAACCATAGCACTCCAGGATAGGATGATAACTCTCGTGAGAATGGGAGGGGGGAGGAGTAACCAGAGCACTCCAGATATCACGGGGATATAGACAATGTCCTGAGGGCACAACATGGCTGAACAGGCACTCCGAGAATGTCCCAACTCTCGCAGGAACTAGCAGTAGCCTGAGGGGACAACATGGCAGATGTGACTGCATTGGCACAATTTCCCAGCAGAGCCAGACATCACTCTGGTACATGTGCTGCTGGAGATTGAACTCAGGACCTCATGCTTGAGAGCCTGATGCTTTATCCACTGTGCCACCTCCCAGAATATTGATTCATTATTCTTAACAGCCGAGTACTATTCCATTATGCCACAGTTTTTTCAGCAACTCATCTGTTTTTGGACACCTGGGTTGCTGCCAGGTTTTGGCTATTACAAATTGTGCTGCTATGAACACAAGTATACACATCTTTTTGGATGGGTGTGTTTGATTCTTTAGGTTATATCCCTAGGAGAAGTATTATTGGGCCATAAATAAGGTCCATTCCTAGCCTTGTGAGGGTTTTCCAGACTACTCTTCACAGGGGTTGGACTAATTTACATTCCATGAGCAGTGCAGGAGGGTTCCTTTGCCCCCACAACTTCTCTAGCATTTGTTACTGCTGCCTCTTCTGATGTATTACATTCTCACAGGGGTGAGGTAGTTGTCTTGTTGTCTTTTATTTTTCTGACAATCAAAGACTTGAAGCAATCTTTCATGTTTGTTGGCCTTTTGCATCTCTTTGGTAGTGAATATTCTGTTCACATCCTTTCCTGACTTTTGATTTAGGTTATTTGCTTTTTTTGTTGCTAAGTTGGGTGAGCTCTTTATACAATTTCCTTATTAGCCTTTTATATGATGTATGCCATGATGTCTTCCATTCTGTGAGGAGTCGCTTAGTTTGGGTGATGGTTCTTTTTGCTGTGCAGAAGCTTTTTAAGTTGTAGTCCCACTGTTTACTTTTGTTTGGGTCTTGTTTGCAACTGGGCTTGTATCATCAAAGATGCCCTTGAGATTTAGATGGAAAAGAGTTCCACCAATATTTTCCTCTAAGTATTCGATAATTTCTGGTTTAACATCCAGGTCCTTGATCTATCTGGAGTTGTTGTTTCTGGTGAGATATAGTGGTTCACTTTCATTCTGCATGTTTCCATCCAAATTTCCAAGCACCATTTATTGAAGAGAGCCTAATTTCTCCATTTAATAGTTTGGGCTCCCTTGAGGGCCTATTCCTGGGCTTTCAATTCTGTTCCACTGGTCTGTGTATCTATTTTTGTTCCAGTACAAGGAAGTTTTGATTATAATGGCCTTATAATATTGTTTGAGATATGGGAGTGTGATACCTCCAGTTTTTTTTTTTATATATATTTCTGTTTCTTTTTCTCAAGATTGTTTTGGTGATTCTAGATATTTTCTTGTTCCAGATAAATGTTTGTAATTTTTTTTCTATTCTCTTAAAGAAAATTGATGGGACTTTGATTGATATCACATTAGATTTGTATGTGGTTCTGAGTAGCATCTCCCCATTTCTTTCTACTTTTGAAAAATATTTTTTAAATTTTATTTATAAAATGGAAATATTGACAAGACCATAGGATAAGAGGGGTACAACTCCACACAGTTCCCACCAACAGAACTCCGTATCCCATGACCTCCCCTGAAAGCTTTCCTATTCTTTATCCCTCTGGGAGCATGGACCCAGGATCATTATGGGGTGCACACAGTGGAAGTATATTATGGGGTGCAGAAAGTGGTTTTTGTAATTGCTTCTCTGCTGAGAAATTTCCCCAATTCTTTTTTCTTTTTCTTTTTTTGCCTCCAGGGTTATTGTTGGGGCTCGGTGCTTGCACTATTAATCCACTGCTCCTAGAGGTCATTCCCCGCCCCCCCCCCATTTTTGTTACCCTTGTTGTTATTATTATTGTTGTTATTGCTATTGTTGTTATATAGGACAAAGAGAAATCAAGAGAGGAGGGGAATACAGAGAGGGGGAGAGAAAGATAGATACCTACAGACCTGCTTCACCACATATGAAATGATCCCTCTGCAGTTGGGGAGCCGTTGGCTTGAACCAGGATTCTTATGTGGTGCTTGCACTTTGCACCAGGTGTGCTTAACCTGCTGCGCTGCTGCCTAGCCCCCAATTTCCCTAATTCTCAATGAGATTTTTGTTTCTGCTGCGTTTTACTGAGTTTTGTCAGCTTTATATAGCTTATTAATTCTGATGATTGCTCTGTAAAAATATCACATATAGCAGCCCATCTTTTTCTAGTGATGATATTCCTTTAGCTATGTAGATATTTTTTCAGTTTAATCCAACTGGTTTATTTTTTATTTTGTTTTTGGACTTGAGCTTTGACTGAAGCAAGCTTATGAAGTTTGTGGTTTCTGGTCCCAACATCCAATTCTTTGATGCCTTTTCGGGCTGACTTTGTGCACATTGAGACGTGGTAGCCCTTTTTCTTTCTTTCTTTCTTTCTTTTTCTTTCTTTTTTTTTTTTTTTTTTTTTACCTTTCCATATATTGAAACCCAATCTTCCAGCACCGTTTTAATTCAAGGTATGCTGTGCTGACGACACCCATCATGGGAAAAGCAAGCACATCTATGACAAATCTTGAAAATCAGTACTTCCTCTCAATAAAGTGATCTAAAAAATAATTGATATAAAAATAACAATAAAGTTACAGAAACCAGAACTCTCATCTCCTGCACCCCATAAGGAATTTTGGTCTATACTCCCAGAAGGGGAGACGCTGATTATAGGGGAAGATGACCAGAGAGCTCTGAAACCCAATTCTATCAGGATACACTGAGAGAAGGTGAAAGTAGTAATAGTACTCAAAGTAGTAATAGGTGCAGGTGTGACATATAAAGGAAGAAAAGACAGGACTATAAGGAAAAAATATTCATAGAAATAATAGTTAACCCATATCTGTGACTTTGGGACAACTATTCCAGTTTCCAGTGGAAGGAATGGGGACATAGAACTCTGGTGGTGGGAATGGTGCAGAGTTATACTCATGGTAGCTCTAATTTTATGTCAATATTAAATCATTAATAAAAATACAAATTTAAATATAATAGTGATATAAAAATAAAACTCAGTCAAAATGTATTGTCTCATTATGTTGGACACTGAGGACACAGAAATTATTTGATCCTGGCTGACTGGGGAAGTAATGTAATGGTTATGCAAAAGATTTTAGTGCTTAAGGCTCTTAGGACCCAGGTTCAATCCCTAGTACCACCTTAAGCCAAAGTTGAGCAGTGTTCTGATAAAAGAAAAAAAAAACTTTTTAAAAGTATTTATTTATTTATTTATTATTGGTTAGAGACAGAATAATTAAGAGGGGAAGGGGAGATAAAGAGGGAAAAGGGGCAGAGAGACACCTGCAGCACTGCTTCACCACTCGTGAAGCAGGGGCTTGAACCTGGGTCCTCAGGCACTGTACTGTGAACACTTAAGCAGGTGGCCCCAAGAAAAACATAATTTGATCTCTGCACTTGCCATATCAAAGAGTCCCATTGCTTAAGCATTAAATTAAGAAATAACTTTTCTCTCTGATATCATTTGCTTGTTATTAAGAGAAAGAGAGACACAATGAAAATGAAATTTATTTTATTGCATTATTTTACTGACTAGAACGCCAGGCATATAGTTAATACAAGTATAAAAATAACCAAATTCTTACAAATAATATTTTGCTTCTACAGTACTGGAAAATTAGTGAATGTTGCAATTATAATACAATTTTAAATAACACTCTTATAATAGATTTAACACAGTTGGTCATGGGCTTTGGGTTAAAGGTTTATAGAGAAGAATCTGGGACAAAACTCATATTCCAGCTACAGGCTTCTTCTAACATAAATCCAGCAAAACATACATCAACCAAAACACTCAGCAATTCATGATATAAGATCTTTTGCTAGAATCAGACCAAGGTTATAAAGATAAGTAGAATTAGTTTCCCAGGTGGAGTGGTCCCATTCCATCCCATTCAAGAACTCAGCACTTTAAGAGTATATTAGATGTACCCAAAAGGTAGTAAAACCACCATCTAACACAGAAATTCTGTCTGAAATGTCCTCTTTTAAAAACTAACTGGCATTTTACACTTTGATGTTCCTAGCATTTAAACCATATTCCTTCTTGGAAGATTTGAGAAAAGGTATAGTAAAGAGAATACATACTCAAAGGCAAATTCTAGAAAACAGCCTCACATTCTGACTTTGTCAAGAAAGAAATGTTCTTCTGAAGCCCTGCACACATTTTCACATAGAAAGAAAAACTTTGATATTAAAATTTTTAAATAATATAAAATATGAAACTTTACATTTTTTCTCTTTCCAAAGAAGTACTTTAGCTTCATAATCAGTGTTTAGAACTATACGTTAAAACTGGTTTGGAGTATTAGGGTAAATAAACTAAGCCAGGAGTAAATGGACTGCATACTTTAACCTCTCAAGTAATGTTTTGGGTCACAAGGCACCCAAGCACTGCAGTGATGGGTATACTAGCTTAATGGAGAGCCCCCCAACCCTCAATCATGAGCACAAGATGATCCTAACATGTCTGCTCTGGGGGAATGTCACATCTGAATAACAACAATAATAACTACAAAAAAAAGGACAACAAAAGGGAATAAATAAAAAAAAATAACAGGGCTCAAAAACAAACAAACCCCCTAATTTTAAAGCTTTCTCTTCATCTTCATTTGACATTTTAAGGATACTGTATGGTGAGGTATCTGCTAGAAAGGTGAGGCAGGATGCAAGTCCTGGAGAAGTATTTGAATCCCAGCTCTCCAAGGCAGAGATTTATTTTATTTATTTATTTCAGAGATTATTTATTTCTCTCTGAGGGGATGATCCCTCATCATCAGATGACCATGTTTGAGAAGTGGATACTCCTGTGCCTAACTCACAAGGGTTTGCCTTGGACCTTGCACCAAGCCTGGCTAAGGTAGGTGCATGAGGCATGGTTTTGGTGACAAATTTCTCAAGTTATTTCTATAGTACTCCAGGTTGACTCATGAAGCAAAGAGAAAAAGTCTGAGTTCTCTGGAGCTGAGACTCAGACACTGGCAGGTGAGCAGCCCAGCTCTGAGAGTCACTATGCTCTGGTAGGCTTGGACACAAGCACAAGTCACTCATTTTAGCTTCAGAGACCGGCACTGAGGTGGAGTTGAGGGCTTCCTCTTGCCTTGTGTATGCTCAGCTCAATTTCATCAGTTCAGAGGTGGATGCTGCCCTATTAGTCGTTGCCTCTTCAGGCCTGGTAGACCCCTCTAGAAGTATTAACCCCAAGTAGAAGTGAAGTCAGCCTCCCCATTTAACACCCAGGACAGGCAGCAGACTCTGGTTTACAGTCACTATTTTTATCCCTTTCTAGAACTTCATTCTCTTGAAATACACTTCCCCACTCCTGCAAGCCTCCTAGAAATTGTAGCTACTATGAGAATTCTCCCTTGCTGAGTGTCTCCTTCATATGCACAAACCCACTGACAGCAAAGCATTCTTGGTATTCACAGAACACTTTTTTTCTGGACTGTGGGATTCCTCTCAATAATGCTTTGGAGATAGAACATCTCATTTTCTGCCACCTGCAGCTTCTGACTCTGCTCTAGATGATCTGCCAGTTTTGTGACACCAGTTGAAGCTGGAAGACATTCATGCATGGAAATAAACACATGCTGTGGCTCTGGATCCTGAGGTGAGCAAAGGTTTACATCAAGCCCAAGATGCTGGCCACCTCATTAGGGCTCCAGTAAGCTGAGTACAGAGGCTGGGGTTCTGCAGATAAAGGTGAGGCCTAAGATACAAGAGGCAGTTTTGGTTCTACAGATAAGACTCCAGATTTCAACAAGGTGACGCTCTATAACATTAATATGGTATCCACTGAAAAAAAATTCTTTTGCATCTATATCACTGAGTGCAATTTAACTTCTTGCAGAGCTGCCCCTAACCAGTGTTTTTGCTGTTGCCAACCATTGGTACTTCATGGATAACACAGAATATAGGAGCTCACATTTCAGCCCATAAGGATTAGGGCTACATAAGAATGATTAGATATATTCTGAAGAGATGAAAGAAACTAAAGAAATAACCATGTCCAGGATAGAATTATCTCCACAGGGTGCATCATTACCAGAATGTGGGTGCCACTAAGTTCCAAGCTTCAAGGTGGTAGCAGTTTTTTTTTTTTTTTGTTAATATCCATGCTCTCTTCATTTTATTTCAATCCAGGATGCTCCACAAGCAGATTATGAGAATAATCAGTTTCCCAAGTAGTAGTAAAAACATTGAACTCATTCCCCATCCCTCACATCACCCCACATCACAGCATAATAAATAAAGACATATGGATTTTCCTAAGGCAAACTCACAACTCCCTAACTGGCTAGAAGTCTTTCATTCACTAGTGCTGACTGGAATTATAACCTCTCTGGGGACAACTACCTAGTAGTAGAAAGTGGCAACAGTGACTGAATGAGATCAAATAAGTTATTTCTTCAGTGAATAGATAGGTTTGACCTACTGGCAAACAGTTTATGGAAAAGATTGTAGGTCTGATCAAAGGTTCATAAGGAGACAAGCTGGCTCCTGTGTGGCTCCATCTCAATTATCTCGTCTTCAGAAATCTGCAAGGTCTCCCAAAGCACTGGCATCTCAGGAAATCCAATTTGTCCATTCTACCCATTTTTCTAGCCACATTCAGCTACAGAGAGTATATCAAGTTGCATGTGAAACACCAACTCAAACCCAACTTACACTCAGCTCTGAATTTCTACTCTATCCTTAAACATTGAGGTCAGATCCTCCACACTCACCCCTGCAAGCCTTTCTGCCTCCAGTTCCATGAAATCTTCTAACAGGGCTTTCTTTCTCTGTTGCTGCCTGCTAGGCCTTACTCCAAGACAGTTGATGCCTTTAACTAGTAGTGTCTTTACTCTTTCCAGATGTGTCTGACAAAGCAAGATATAACTACATGGGGGGGGGGGCAATTTTAAATCAATGTGAAACTTTGACTAAAAATAAACTAGAATTACAGGTGGGGCTTTAAAATATTTCAATTCTTCATTTTGTGTATTGGTTTGGAAACCAGTACAGTAAGACCTAGAAACACTGAAATACTGTATGCTAACCTACAGCAGCTCTAAACCTTAGTGGTATATTCATTATCATCTGATGTTTAGATACAGGTACTGGGCAGGAAAACATCAAAAGAACCAGTATTTTGCTGTAAATTAATCATCAAATCGAGGACTATATGAGTGGCCTGAGGAAAAGAGGCCATGTTTCTGGAACAGTCTTAAATAAAGAAACTCCTCCAAAAAATACACTTCTCTACCCAATTTACTAAAGTGCAAACTAAGAAAAAAAATTAGGTCCATGCAATGATGCTTCATGATCTGCCCTAACAGACATCCCTGGCTAAGTCACTCTGAGATTCTCTAGTACTGGCCCACGTTCATATTCACAGTAACAACAAAGATGCTGAATGAGCAATTTGCAGATCCATGTCCACAGGTTCCACCTGTCACCTTCCACAGTGGCCACTCTTCTCATGCCTGTCTATTTTCTGCTTGCCACTCAAGTATGGCTCCATGCATCCTGGGAGCAGCCAGTACGTGATGCTCCCTTCTGGTGCTGTCCTCTGAGCAAGAGAGGTCCCCTGGCTTGGCTACACACTCAAATCAATGGACCCTTCTCTCTCTCTTGAATTTAAAAGTAGTCTCTTCTTCGGCTCTCATCACTGATGAAGGATGGGTTATACTGTCCAGGGAAAATGCAAGAATGCCGTGATCCTGGCAATCCAGTGTAGGCTGGGTACAGTCCATTTCGTTCAAGTTCAGGAT
The DNA here is from genome assembly GCF_950295315.1 of Erinaceus europaeus. NCBI lineage: Eukaryota > Metazoa > Chordata > Mammalia > Eulipotyphla > Erinaceidae > Erinaceus > Erinaceus europaeus. Next base: position 75,149,237 of record NC_080170.1, read on the forward strand.
TCCTTACACTTGTGGGCTGATGGCCAAAGAGAAAAGAAGAAAAGGTCAATTTATTATTCTTAGATTTAAATGGAATCCTTTTAGAGGGCTGGGTGGTGGTACACCTGGTTACCACGTGCAAGGGCTCCAGCTCAAATCTCCAGTCCCCACCTGCAGGGGAGAAGTTTTATAAGTAGTAAAGCAGTGATGCAGATGTCTTTCTTTCTCATTCCCTGTCTCCCCTCCCCATCTCAATTTCTATTGGGCCTATCAAGTTTTAAAAAATAATAAATTAAAAAAATAAAATAAGTAAACAGAATCAGTTTTGAAAGCTCCTTTTGATGAATTTAAGGTGGAGGCAGTTATAGATCACAAAGCAAGAACTGTATAGACCTGTCTCTCTACGGATCTTGGAGTATTTTAGCCTTTTTTTTTTTCCTATGAGGACTTTGCTGGAGTTTCACCCTGGCATGATTATGTCACTCCTGGCAAAAGTCTTCCCTCTCCCACCTTCCCCCTCCCCCTATAAATGGTGAAGCATCAAGGAGAGAGAGAGAGAGAGAGAGAGAGAGTGACAGAAAAGGAGAAATAACTACAGTACTGCTTCACCACTCATGAATATTTCCCATGGCTTGGGGCTTGAGCCCAGGTTCTCATGCAGGATAAATTGTATGATTTATTGGGTAAGTTATGTTCCAGTTTTGTATATATTTTAGAAGATTTTTTTATTAAAAGGAGATTTTTGAAGAAATATTAATTAAGGATAGCCCAACTACTAAAGTAGGAAGACATGGATTAACCATCATCTTGATGATTTTTCCACTATTATTATGATAATCAATGACTTAAAAAGTGTATCTTTTTAAAAATTTTATTAGTGACTTAATATTGATTTAAAAAATTACAAGATAACAGGGGTGTAATTCTGCACTGTTCCTACCACCAGAGTTCTGTATCCCCATTCCTTCCATTGGAAGCTACAGTAGTCTTCCCAAGGTTGCAGATGTGGGTTGACTATTATTTCTATAACTATCTGTCTATATCTGTACATATTTGCCCATTTTTTTTCCTATGGTCTGCCTTCTCTTCCTTTCTAAGTCACATCTATACTAATTGTTACTTCCAAATGTCCTTCCTTTTTTCCTTTTCTCTCTCTGAGCCCTGATGGAGTTGGAGTTTAGAGCCCTCTGGTCGTTTCCTCCTAACACTTTGGGACTCTGGGAGTATGGACAAAAATTCTTTATAGGGTGGGAGTTCTGGCTTCTTTAATTGCTTCTCTGCTGGACATGGTTGATCCATATCTCCACAAACTGTATCTTTCTTTTGCTTGCTTTTAGCAGAAATTTACTGTCCTTGCCATAAATGGGAACTGAACTTTAGAGAGTAATCAGATCACCTGTCAGAGGAGTTAGGACCCCAAAGTAGCAGAGCAGTGTGATTTTCAGGCATCTAGGATTAGAGTCCAACTTACTTTCAGGGTCTATCTGATGTGTAAAAGAAGATCCCAGGTCTACTTGAGGAGGCCTTTTTCAGGAGTGGAGGGGAAAATGCTTGTTTAGTAAAAATAGAACATTAGAAACCCCATGCTATAAACTGAAATCCTACAAGAGCCCAATATACAGCTTGGACCACTGTGAGAGGCAGTGCTCTCACTCAGCTGACAGCATCATGCCAGTTTCAGCCCTGCTTCTACAGACTGCTCAGATTATCCTGCTCAAAATAAAGATAGGAGAGCAGGGAAACACAATACTTATGCAAATTATTTCATGACTGAGGTTCTCAGCTCCCAGGTTCAATTCCCAGCACCACCATAAGCCAGAGCTCTGGTAAAACAAACAAAAAAAAAAAAAAAAAAAGAAAAAATAAATAGGGGCCAGGCAGTAGTAACACAGTGGGTTAAACGCACATGGTGCTGAGAACAAGGACCGGCATATGGATCTCACTTCAAGCCCCTGGTTCCCCAAAGCAGGGGAGATTGCTTCACAAGTGGTGAAGCAGGTCTGCAGGTGCCTATCTTTCTCTCCCCCTCTGTCTTCCCCTCCTCCTCTCTCTATTACTTTTCTGTCCTATCCAGCATAGGCAACAACAACAAGGGCAACAAAATGGGAAAAGTAAAAGGCTGCCAGGAGCAGTCGTTTCATAATGCAGGCACTGAGCCCCAGCAATAACCCCGGAAGCAAAAGAAAAAAAAAAAAGAACAAAGAACAAGATTCATTTAATTTTTTTTTCAGGGTATCACTGAGGGCTTGTACCTGCATAACGAATCCACCACTTCCAGCAGCTTTTTTTTTTTCTACTTCTTTATTTGGTAAGACAGAGAAAGATTGAGAGGGGAGAAAGAAACACCTGCAGTACTTGCTTTACTGCTCATGAAACATTCCCTCTGCAGGTGGTGAGTGAAGGATTAAACCTGGGACCTTCAAAGGAACCCTCCTACACTGCTGCTGGGAATGTAAATTGGTCCAACCTCTGTGGAGAACAGTCTGGAGAACTCTCAAAAGGCTAGAAGTGGACCCTATGACGCTGCAATTCTTATCCAGAGGATATATCCTAAGGAACCAAACATACCCATCTAAAAAGATTTGTTCAGAGCAGTACAATTTCTAATAGCCAAAACCTGGAAGCAACCCAGGTGTCCAACAACAGATGAGTAGCTGAGCAAGTTGTGGTATATATACAAAATGGAATAATACTTCTCAGCTATAAAAAATGGGTGACTGAGATCAACTAGGAATACCAAGGAGACCACCTGGGACTGAAACAAGACAGGACTAGAAAGACTTCAGGAACCCACCAAATCATTGGTGAGTGAAAACACGTGTGGCTAGTGGACAGAGAGGAGCCTAGGGAGAGATTAAGTGGCTGGTAACAGTCCAGAAGTTTATCAGTTGAGACACCACCTCCAGTCTGTTCCACCAACAAGGGGACAGCTGAAGGGAGGAGAGGACTCCTCTGAGACTCACCAAGTGCAACTCAGAGTCTCCACTGATACTGCCCTCAGAATCTGGAGCAGTGGCAGGGAGGCCCTGTGCTGACACCAGGGGACAGAGAACTAACCAGGAAACTCAGGAGATGACCTATACCTCAGTGGCATAGCTGTGGGACTGTGAAAGTCTCTTTGCATGAACACTGGATTATCTCTGCCACACCCTGCTTTATCTCTTGGTCAGGAGTCAGTGATTAAGCTAAGAAGCCTACTTATAGTTTAACAGCCCTCAGGCTCCCATAGCGAACAGGGAATAAAAAACAAAAAAGAGGCTTTTAAGCCACTGAGCTCCAAATCAGGCATTAAAATACTATTGAAACAACTGTGAACTTACACAACTGTGAACCCTTTAATTACCTTACTTATACACAAGTCAATCCAGGCAATAGTAATCAGTAATTTGAAAAGTACTGCCAGAGGGACCTCATAACACACTACATAAAATGGTTAAACCAACAAGAAGAAATATTGGAGAAATGAACCAGGACAAGAGTCCAGCTAAAAGCCCCCCAAAGGGGAGGCACAAAATAATGAGGTCAATATCCAAACACTAGTTAAGGAAATAATCCCAGGAGTGAGTAAAGAGTTTGAAAGAATTGTCATCAGAAATGCAGAAACAACAAATGAGACTCTGGACAAAAACACTAATTATCTCTCAAGGTTATTAGAGAGCTGAAAGCTAAAACAGCTGAGCTAAAAACACAACTAGCTGAACAAGCTAAAACAGTATCAGAACAGGGTACCAAAATAGATGAAATCCAGAAAACAGTAGAGGGGAGACAGACTAGAATCAATGAGGCTGAAGACAGAATTAGCAAGATCGAAGACGATTAGAGACAACTGAAAGAGAATTAAGAGATCTCAAAAAGAGATTAAGAGATACTGAAAACAGCAACAGAGACTTATGGGATGACTTCAAAAGAAACAATATATGCATTATTGGCTTACCAGAGGAAGAAAGAGAGGGAAACGAAGAAAGCATTCTTCAGGCTGAAAACTTCTTTAGTCTAGACAACATCAAAGACATAAAGGTTCAAGAAGCCCAGAGGGTCCCAAACAGAATTAACCCAGACATAAAGACACCAAGACACATCATATTTAGAATGGAAAGGAATAAAGAAATAAGTAAGGAAAGGATCCTGAAGGCTGCAAAAGAAAAACAAAGAGTCACCTACAGAGGAAAACCCATAAGATTAGCAGCAGACCTTCTCCACACAAACACTAAAGGCCCAGAGAGAATGACAAGATATCTATCGAGTACTCAATGAGAAAGGCTTTCAACCATAAATACTGTATCCTGCTAGACTGTCATTCAGACTAGATGGAGGCATCAAAACCTTCTCAGACAAGCAACAGTTGAAGGAATCAACTACCAGCAAGCCTTCCCTTAAAGGAGTTCTGAAAGGTCTCCTATAAACACTCAGACCACCATAAATAGGACATATATCAGAACACTCTAAAACTCTACAGGAATGGCGTTAAAATATCTTCAATCTTTGATTTCAATATATGTCAATGGCCTGAATTCACCTATTAAGAGGCAGAGTACGAAGATGGATCAGAAAACACAAGTCAACAATATGCTGTCTATAGGAATCCCACCTGACTCAACAAGACAAACACAGACTTAAAGTGAAAGGATGGAAAACTATCATACAGGCCAATGGTCCACAAAAAAGGGGAGGATCAGCTATTCTCATATCTGACATGATAGACTTTAAAATAGATAAGACTAAAAAAGATAGGAATGGGCACTACTTAATGCTCAGAGGATCAGTCAATCAAGAGGACTTGACAATTATTAACATCTATGCACCCAAAGAGAAGCCATCTAAATACATCAAATGTCTACTGAAAGAACTACAGCAATATATTAACAGCAACACCGTCATAGTAGGGGACTTCAACATGCCACTCTCTCAACTTGACAGATGATCCATGCAGAAAAATCAATAAAATCATAAGGGAGCTAAATGAGGAGATAAATCAACTAGAACTATTGGACATTTTCAGAGTCATTCATCCCAAGAAACGGCAATACACATTTTACTCAAGTCCACATGGGTCATTCTCAAGGACAGACCATATATTAGGCCACAAAGACAGCATCAGCAAATTCAAGAGCATTGAAATCATCCCAAGCATCTTTTCAGACCACAGTGGTATGAAACTAACACTTAACAATCAACAAAAGACTAGTAACAGTCCTAAAATGTGGAAGCTCAACAGTACACTCCTTAACAACTACTGGGTCAAAGAGGAAATAAAGGAAGAAATCAAAATGTTTCCAGAGTTCAATGAAAATGAAGACACAGGCTATCAAAATATTTGGGACACAGCTAAGGCAGTCCTGAGACGAACATTCATAGCCATACAAGCACACACTAGGAAACAAGAAAAAGCACAAATAAACAGCCAGATTGAACATCTTGAAGACCTATAAGAGGAAGAACAAAGAAACCCTAAAGTAACCTGAAGGACAGAAATCACTAAAGTTAGGGCAGAAATCAATACCATTGAAAATAAGAAAACCATACAAAAGATCAACGAAAGTAAATGTTGGCTCTTCAAAAGAGTGAACAAAATTGACAAACCTTTAGCCAGACTCACAAAAGAAAAAAGGGATAAGACCCATATAAATCAGATGATAAAAGATAGAGGAGCTATCACAACAGACACCACAGAAATTCAACTTATCATGCGAGGCTTCTATGAACAACTATACGCCACCAAGCTAGAGAACCTGGAAGAAATGGACGATTTCCTAGATACCCATGAACTTCCAAAACTAAGTAAAGAGGAAGTAGATAACATGAACAGGCCCATCACAGCTAATGAAATTGAAACAGTTATCAAAAATCTTCCCAAGAATAAAAGTCCTGGACCAGAGGGTTTTACAAATGAATTCTACAAAACCTTCAAAGAACTAATACCTCTACTTTCCGAAGTCTTGCACAAGATTGAAGATACTGGAATACTGCCTGCCAGCTTCTATTAAGCCAACATCACTTTGATACCAAAATCAGACAGGGACACAACCAAAAAAGAAAACTACAGACCAATATCTCTGATGAACACAGATGCTAAAATATTGGACAAAATTCTAGCCAACCGGATATAGCAGTATATCGGATATAGCGGTATCATCTGTTTTCCAGTATACCGGATATAGCAGTATCATCTGTTTTCCATCTACACCATGCCTCGGCCTCACGTGAGCTTAATGTGCAGCTTGATGATACGAGAATCCGGCATGAAGCCCAGCCAGTCTATCTTGGCATTACTCTCAATCACACTCTGTCATTTCACGAACATCTCATAAAAACTGCAGCAAAGGTGGGCGCGAGGAATAACATCATTGCAAGACTGGCCAGCTCCTCATGGGGCGCGAACGCTTCCACACTACGATCATCATCTCTGGCATTATGCTATTCCACTGCAGAATACTGTGCCCCAGTATGGTTCCGTAGCCCCCATGTCCACTTGATCGATTCCAAATTATATTCCTCCATGAGGATAATTTCTGGAACCATCCGTTCCACCCTGGTTCCATGGCTGCCAGTTCTTAGCAACATCGCCCCACCAGATATTCGTCGGGATGCGGCATCATCTAAGTTCATTTCCCACGTCTACACTCGACCGGATCTGCCAATATACGTGGATATCTTCGCCCACCCTGTCCAACGCTTGACGTCTCGTCACCCAATCTGGTCCCCTACGCCTACACTGAACTTCTCTGTTCCAGACTCTTGGAAACAGAGTTCGCAGTCAGCTGAAGTAAAGAACAAACACCTCATCACAGACCCCTGCAAGCGTCAACCCGGCTTTGACCTGGCACGTTATGATTGGGCCCTTCTCAATCGCTATCGAACAGGCCATGGCCGGTGCGCCGCTATGTTCCATTGCTGGGGATCCAGAGATGACCCGAATTGCCCCTGCAGCTCCAGACAGACTATGACCCACACAGTCAACGACTGCCACCTCTCCAAATTCAAAGGAGGTCTCGAAACTTTACATCAGTCTCAACCTGATGCTGTTGACTGGCTAGGGAAGAAGGGAAAACGCTAGAAGAAGAAGCAGTATATTAAAAAGATTGTTCATCATGACCAAGTGGGTTTATCCCAGGCATGCAAGTTTGGTTTAATATATTTAAATCAATCAAAAATGATCCAACACATCAACAAAAGCAAGACCAAAAACCACATGGTCATATCAATAGATGCAAAGAAAGCCTTTGACAAAATACAACATTGTTTTATGATCAACACACTACAAAAAAATGGGAATAGATGAGAAACTCCTGAAGATAGTGGAGTCTATATATGTAGCAAACGTACAGCCAACATCATACTCAATGGTGAAAAACTGGAAGCATTTCCCCTCAGATCAGGTACTAGGCAGGGCTGCCCACACTATCACCATTACTATTCAACATAGTGTTGGAAGTTCTTGCCATAGAAATCAGGCAGGAGCAAGGAATTAAAGGCATACAGATTGGAAGAGAAGAAGTCTAACTCTCCCTATTTGCAGATGACATGATAATTAATATACACAGAAAAACCTCAGGAATCCAGCAAGAAGCTTTTGGAAATCATCAGGCAATACAGTAAGCTGTCAGGCTACAAAATTAACATTCAAAAGTCAGTGGCATTCCTCTATGCAAACACTAAGTTAAAAGAAGTTGAAGTCCAGAAATCAATTCCTTTTACTATAGCAACAAAAACAATAAAATATCTAGGAATAAAGCTAACCAAAGAAGTGAAAGACTTGTATACTGAAAATTACGAGTCACTACTCAAGGAAATTGAAAAAGACACAAAGAAGTGGAAAGATATTCCATGTTTATGGGTTGGAAGAATTAACATCATCACAATGAATTTACTACACAGAGCTATCTACAAATTTAATGCTATCCTCATCAAGATCCCAATCACATTTTTTTAGGAGAATATAACAAATGCTACAAATGCTTACCTGGAACCAGAAAAGACCTAGAATTGCCAAAACAGTCTTGAGAAGAAAGAACAGAACTAGAGGCATCACACTGCCAGATCTCAAATTGTATTATAGGGCCATTGTCTTAAAAACTGCTTGGTACTGGAACATAAACAGACACACGGACCAGTGGAATAGAACTGAGAGCCCAGAAGTAAGCCCCCACACCTGTGGACATCTAATCTTTGACAAAGGTGCCCAGACTATTAAATGGAGAAAGCAGAGCCTCTTCAAGAAATGGTGTTGGAACAAATGGGTTGAAACATGCAGAAGAAAGAAACTGAACCACTGTATTTCACCAAATACAAAAGTAAATTCCAAGTGAATGAAGGACTTGGATGTTAGACCAGAAACTATCAGATACTTAGGAGAAAATATTGACAGAACTCTTTTCTGCATAAATTTTAAAGGCATCTTCAATGAAACGAATCCAATTACAAAGAAGACTAAGGCAAGCATAAACTTATGGGACTAAGCTTCCTGCACAGCAAAAGAAATCACTACCCAAACCAAGATAACCCTCACAGAATGGAAGAAGATCTTTACATGCATCAGACAAGAGGCTAATAACCAAAATATATAAAGAACTTGCAAATCTCAACAAGACAACAAATAACCCCATCCAAAAATGGGAGGACATGGACAGAATATTCACCACAGAAAAGATCCAAGAGGCTGAGAAACACATGAAAAAATTCTCCAAGTCTCTGATTGTCAGAGAAATGCAAATAAAGACAACAATGAGATATCACTTCACTCCTGTGAGAATGTCATACATTAGAAAAGGTACCAGCAGCAAATGCTGGAGACATTGTGGCATCAAAGGAACCCTCCTGCAGTGCTGGTGGGAATGTACATTGGTCCAACCTCTGTGGAGAGCAGTCTGGAGAACTCTTAGAAGGCTAGAAATGGAAATCCTGCAATTCCTCTCCTGGGGATATAGCCTAAGGAACCCAACACACCCATCCAAAAAGATCTGTGTGTACCTATGTTCCTAGCAGCACAATTTTAATAGCCAAAACCTGGAAGCAACCCAGATTTCCAACAACAGATGAGTCACTTAGCAAGTTGTGGTATATATATATACAATGGAATACTACTCAGCTATAAAAAATGGTGACTTCAGTGTTTTCAGCTGATCTTGGATGGACCTTGAAAAGTTCATGTTAAGTGAAATAAGTCAGAAACAAGGATGAATATGGGATGATTTCACGCTCAGGCAGAAGTTGAAAAACAAGATCAGAAGAGAAAACACAAGTAGAACCTGAACTGGAATTGGCATACTACACCAAAGTAAAAGACTCTGGGGTGGGTTGGTGGGGAGAATACAGATCCAAGAAGGATAACAGAGGACTGAGTGGGGGTTGTTTTGTTATATGGAAAACTGAGAAATGTTATGCATGTACAAACTATTGTATTCACTGTTGAATGTAAAACTTTAATTCCCCAACAAGGAAAATTAAAAAAAAAAAAAAAAAGGTGACTTCACCGTTTTCAGCTGTTTTTGGATGAACTTTGAAAAATTCATGTTAAGTGAAATAAGTCAGAAACAGAAGGTTGAATATGGGATGATCTCATTCTCAGGCAGAAGTTGAAAAACAAGATCAGAAGAGAAAACACAAGTAGAACCTGAACTGGAATTGGCATGTTGCACCAAAGTAAAAAACTCTGTGGTGGGTGGGGGGAGAATACAGGTCCAAAAAGGACAAAACCCCCCCCTCAAAAAAAATAGTGACTTTACATTTTTCAGCCCATCTTGGATTGAGCTTGATGGAATCATGTTAAGTGAGGTAAGTGAGAAACAGAAAGATGAATATAGGATGATCTCATTCATAGACAGAAGTTGAAAAACATGATCAGAAGAGTAAACACTAAGCAGAACTTGTACTGGAGTTGGTGTAATGCACCAAAATAAAAGACTGAGTAAGGGGGGAGGGTTCAGAACCTGGACCTGGCAGAGGAGCTAGTGCGGGTTATATTGCTATGTGGAAAACGGAAATGTTATGCATGCACAAACTACTGTATTTACTGTCAAATGTAAAACATTAATCCCCCAATAAAGAGATTAAAAAATAAACCTTGAGTCCTTGCAAATGGTAGTGTTCGCTCAGTCAATTGTGCCATTGCCCCCCCCACCCCATTTAAATTCTTAATTATACTTAAGGCAACTTTTAGCTAATGCATGGAAACACAACCAAGTCAGGTTCTATTTCTATGTTATCACATCATACTTAATTGAAGTGTCTGAGCAAAATGTGAGTGTGCAGGCAGACCCGAGTAAGATAACTGCTTACTTTATGGTTGTGGTTATAGGTGTGAAAGGAACTTTCCTCACAAACAGAGCAAAAACCCAAGATATTATGCATGAATGTCAATGGAAACATTGTGAATAGAGTTCTTTTTGTGTTTATGTTCATCCATCCCATTATTTCTTCAGTTTTCCTCTGCCTTCAAATTTTTTAGTGTCCACAGAATAAACAATCTTGCCCCTCCCATCCAAAGTCTGAACCCTCAGGGCTAATCCCCATAGCAACCAGAGGGTTATGGTTTCACAGCCAGGATTGTATAGAGCTATAAAGTCCTACAGGGCAAGGCTTCACATTTAATTGCTCTGTTTCAAGTAGCTCCAAGTGGCACAAAGAGAACAGTGTGTCTGTGTTTCTCAGATATCCTCAGCTGTGTTTACTTTACAGTTGACTCCACATCTGACATGGAGGCAGTGTCTGGGAATATGGCATAGAGTGTTCAATGTGGAACAGAAAGAACAAGAGTTCAAAGTTGTCTATTACCTTCTCCAGAGATGCAATCTGGAACTGGATATAGAAAATTATTATTACTATTTAAATACGGACAGAGAGACAGAAAAGGAGAGAGATAGCGAAAGAAACCACAGCACTGGAGCTTCCCTTAATGCAGGTAAGGGATGGGTTTGAACCTGGGTTGCATACATTACTAAGGAGCTCACTATCCAAGTGAGTTATTTCACTGACCCAAAGCAAATTATTTAAAGACTTACTGAATATATAATATAAATCTTGAGAAGTGCTTGTTGAGGGCAACATTAAGTCATTCATTCTCTTCATACCTTTTTCCAGTTCCTACAAGTTCTGACTACTCAACCATATAAGGAGAACCATGGAAGGGAAGATTTAAAAAGTCAATAAAAAAGGGGGGGGGGGCCGGGTGGGGAGACAGCATGTGCACATGTATCCATAAGTTAGGGGAATATATATACCTTAAAGTAAAAGTGGTAAATAATCTGCTGTGAGTAGATATAGACTCAACAAGTGCAGCAAGCAAGTAGAAAGACCTAAAGAAGACACCATACGCTACCTAATCAATTATTTGCTGCTTAGGCCTACATACCCTCCTCTTCTACCCCCTACTTCACTTTCCTCAGTCACATTAAGTCTAACCTTGTCAGATAAAGAGAGGATTACAAAAGCTGTATAAGGTCAGGAAACTGGCACACTTTAATGATAGCCTTTTTGGTCACTATTCGGACACCTCACCATCTGGGGCCCTAGTCAGGACATCCTTGGATTCCCACAAAGATATGATGGGCCTAGACCTCTAATAGATCCCTCTCTCCACCATAACAGGTCACTTTCATGAGAGACATCATCATAAGCCATTTTGTAGGCTTCTCCAAGTCCGTGCCCTCTCTGTAGAGAAGCACTCTTTGAAGGGAGGCTGGATCAACCTACTATGCCACTTGAGGAAGAGCGGTCCTGAAACGAACCTAAAATATTCCTTACTGTGACCATCAAACTGACAGGGATGCAGAGGTTACACAGGTTCCTGTGCTAAATATGGATAGGGGCACAAGGCCAGATTGATGGGGTTAACAGTTAATGGTATTTATATACTATCCACATGTTTGGGAGCTACTCTCTGCCCTAATCCAGCTTTCTAGCCCTATTCTCAACTCTGACACTATCTTCCCAGACAATACTTTCAGCCTACCTGCATGTTAGCTATAGGGCTCAGGAAAAATTAGTAAAGTCATGGGCTCCTTGGAATATACCTAAAATAGACTTCCTAGCTTCCCCCCCCCCCCTGCACAAAGAATCCTTGTTTCATTTACTCTATTCCTACCTTTGGGCTCCTGTTTGTTGAACAATTTTCTGTTTGTTTCTGCCTTTCACCCACCAATTGCAGACGCTACCATGATATCATACTGACCTCCCTCAGCGGATGATCTCATTGATGTATCCTGCAACCTCCCCTCCCCAGAACCCTACCTCACTAGGGAAAGACAGAAACAGGCTGGGGGTATGGACTGACCTGCCAACATCCATGTCCAGAGAAGAAGCAATTACAGAAGCTAGACCTTCCATCTCTTGTACCCCACAAAGAATTTTGGTCCATACTCCCAGAGAGGGATAAAGAATAGGGAAATTTCCAGTGGAGGGGATGGGATATGGAACTCTGATGGTGAGAACTGTGTGGAATTATACCTCTGTTATCTTATAACCTTGTTAAACATTATTAAATAAAATTAATAAAAAACTTTAAAAAGAGCCAAAAAATACCACTAAATTCTCTCTCTTTCAGTTTGCAATCTTACATTTAAAGTGAAGTTCATGAACAAAAAGGTCATTACCAAAACCTCATAAAACAACAAGGTACCCAGAGCCAAGCAGTAGAGCACTTGGTTATGTTCAAGAACCCAGATTTAAGCCTCAAGTCCCCACCTGTGGGGGGTGGACGATGGGGGGAAGCTTCAAGAGCAGTGAAGCAGGGCTACAAATCTCTCTCACCCTCCCTCCCTCTCTTCTTTCCTCCTAGCTCTAGCTCCCTCTCCTCTCTCAAGTTCTCTCTGTCCTATCAGCCTATCAAATAAAGGGGGAAAAGGAGGGAAGATGACCACCAGGAGCAGTGGACTCACTGTGCAGGACCCAGCAACAACCTTGATAGAAAAAAAGAAAAAAGAAAGAAAGAAAAAGAAGGGTAGGAGAGATAGCATAGTGGTTTTGCTAAAGACCTTCATGCCTGAGACTCCAAAGTCCAAGGTTCAATCCTCCACATCACCAAAAACTTGAGCTGTTCAGTGCTCTGGCAAAAACAAACAAAACAAAACCAAAAATCCTGTGGAAGTGCTCTTGATATTTCAATGCCAAAACCAATAAATTCTGTCAAGTAGAATTAATATTAAATTATCATAGTCTATAGGAAGTGGTGCAGTAAATAAAGTGTGGGACTCGCAAGCAAGAGGTTCCAAGTTCAATATCTGGCAGCACAAGTACCACAGTGATATCTGGTTGTTCTTTCTCTCCTAACTCTTTCATTAATAGATAAATAAAATCTTTAAAAAAAAGAAGAGGAGGAGGAAGAGAAGGATGAAGAGGAGGTACTCATAGTGGCAGGAAATTCTTTCAAAGATAAACTATGTCACCCATGTCACCATTCTCTTTAACCTGTAAGTATCTATAGTGCTTTTAAGGTAACAAAAAGGATTCAGAAGAAATTGCAGTTGTCTTGGTCACAGGAATACACACCGAGTAATACACATCTGTCATCTGGAGGAGGTTTTTGGTACTTCCATTTTCATGCATTTCAATAGCTTCTCGGCCCCATTCTTGAGAGCGGGGGTTCTTGGGATACTCTGCATATGGAGACATCTGGAAATCCCCACTTTTGAAGATGAGTTTGCTTATATCATTTTTATTCTTTCTGTGAGGTGCAAAAATGTTTTGAAGAATTAAAAGAAGTTCTGTAAAAGCATTATCTGTTATTGTACAAGGTTAATTAGACCAAAAACCAACACTGTGTTCCTATGTAGCTGTATATAGAGGTATGCTGTTGTTATTTTTTAGTATTTGACTTCCCACCTTCTGCACCCTATAAAGGTCTTAGGTCCATACTCCCAGAGGGATAAAGAATAGGGAAGCTTCCAATGAAGGGGATGGGATGTGAAACTCTTGTGATGGGAATTGTGTGGAACTGTACCCCTCTTATCCTACAATTTTGTCGATCATTGTTAAAACAGTAACAAAATAAAAAGATAAGTAAAAATGTAATTAAGTATAAAGCAGTACTCCAACTCAAGAACAGCAGGTTACCAGAGGCAGGGAAGACACAGCTACAACAGAGACAGCTTAGACTCTTGTGGGAGACACTGTATCTCCACAGTGACTAGGGGACAATGGTCATAAATTTATATAATGGTAGGGACAGAAGGGTACTCTGATTCTTTAGTCCAGCGGTTCTCAACCTGTTTGAGCATTAGAATTTACATGAGAGCTTCTAGGACTCACCTAAAATAGGAATACTGGGGATAAGGCAACATTGGCTTTACAAAGAAATACAACTCATGTTACAATTTGCTACTAGTAAAGCTGAGGCTAGAAATCTGGTCTCCCACCTTTTTGGCCAACCTCTTCACTACAGAAATCTTACTTTACAGACCATAAAAAAATACTTTTTTTATTTGCAAAAATCAAGCAAACAAACAAAAGTTCACTTTATATATACCTATTTTCATTTCAGTGGGTAAGGAAAACCTTTAGGCAAGTACCCTGTATGTGAGATTTCACTGACTGAAAATTGCAGGGATGTGTGTCATTTACCTAATGGGCCTAGGAGCACACATTTAAATTATGTTGACTTTGAATAAGATAAACTGAAGGTTCCTCCTTCTATCTTACTTTCCTATAGATACATTTTTCTGGGAAGGCACAAAATTACTCAAGGCCTAGGTGTGGTCCCTCCTGGAAAACTGAGAACAAACATGACACTGTGTTGCTCACCGGAGGGTTGGGTATCTAAACTCAATGACATAACATTCATAGCTACCTTTCCTTCCTAGTGACCAGCAGTCACAGGCTCCCACCTAATATAGCTGCCCTGTTGCATGACCCTTAACAAATGTGAGCCATATACCGCCCCCCACCCCACACACACCATCCCTGACACTCAAACTTTCTCTCTTTTGCTCCTATTCTCATACCTAGGATTTTATTTCTACTCATGCAGTTTATCTTTGATGATTTGACAGCAACTTTATAAACATTAAGGGGGTTCAGAATAGGTTCTCCCCCTACCCCCACAAATGTGTCACTCTGGCATATGGATCACACTGCAGTACTATGTAGTGCTGCTTCAGTCAACAATAAACTGCATATATATAGTCAGTGGTCACAACAGGTTGTAGCAGGCTACCTCATCTTGTGTAATTATACTCTATGATGTGTACACAGTCATGAAATTACCTAATGACTAATATGTCAGAAACTATCCCTAGTATCCCACTGCAATGTTAAATTATCTATGACTGTAATTTAAGCTGAAGCTAGTCAGGACCAAGCAGACTTAAGGCCAAGTCGTGTGTGTGTGTGTGTGTGTGTGTGTATACTAGGGATAAAACCCAAGTCTTCATACCTGGAAAGCATGCATTCTACCATTCCTAACTGCTCAAAGACAAACTTGTATCTATTCCTTAACGACTTTGGAAAAAAAAAAAAAAAAGACAGAAGGCCTAGCCCAGAATAAGAGTTATTACTTTTAGCTGAATAACCCCTGGATATGACAAGGCAAATATCTAATCAGCCTACTTTTATCATCCTGTGAATTACCCTCCTCCCCCATGAAGCCTCAGGACTGTATCCCATTCTTTAGTTCAGGATTGCGTAAATAAGCTTTTAATTCAGTAACTTGTTCTTGGGACTTGGAACTTTGAGGCCCTCTTATGTATGAAATTAAATTTGATTTTCTTCTGTTAATCTGTCTTATGTCAATTTAATTACTAGACATCACAAAGAACCAAGGAGAACAGAAGGGGGATAAGTCCTCTCCTATAGTATAGTATATCATATAAGGCCTGCATTCCTAAATAGCCTTCTGTAGCTTTATTACAGATAAACAATAGTTTTAAATGTCCTTCAGGACAACAGCTGAAAACATAACAATATTCTGGTAATTTTCCTCTGGATAATTCCTGCCATTTATCATTGGCTACAGTCAAAGGCCACAATTTTCTTTTATCTGATTAGCTAGTTACAGAGGGAATTTATTTTCCAACAGAAACCCAATCCTGTTGACTTTCAGGGAGCCTGGAGCCACATTTTCTGCTATTTAGTTGCTTATCACCACACGCTACAAACATCTCTACTGCAGAAATATTTCATCTTTGCTTGTTCGATTTTTAACACCTCCATTTAAAGTCTACAGGTATTTATGTTTGACACAGGGCTTTGCTGAGGTTTTGTGCCTACAAGGTTTCACTTTCCTGGCAAACTCGCCTTACCTCCTTCATTTCCCCCCCAGATAGAGGATAAAAGACAGAAACAGAAGACATACTACCACTCCACTGCTGCTGAAGCTTTCCATGCAAGTACTCAGTTCATGTGGTGGCTAGAGCTCAAACTTGGATCCCTGACATGGTAAAGTGTGTGTTCTACCTGTTGTGCCACTGCCTGCTCACCCTCACCCCCATACCGCTTAATTTTAGAATATATTCAGGGGCCAGGATAAGGGTTCACCAGGCAAAGCACACACTTTACCATGTTGAGGATCCAAGTTTGAACTCCTGTCTCTTTGTCTCTGACTTAAAAAAAAAAAAAAAAAAAGCATGTTGGAAGTGGAGTAATTGTGCAGGAGCAAAAACCCCACATTTATTCAGAGTTGTACAGTCATTACAACTGATTTTAGAACAGTTAAATCACTTCAAAAAGAAACCCCATCCATACTCCTGAAACATTAATTCTCAGTTTTCCCTCACCAGCATCCTAGCCCCAAGCAACTAATCTACTTTTTGTCTCTGTTAGATTTGTGTACTTTGAACATTTCATAGACCCCATATAACCATATATAACAAGTCAACCATATAACAAGTGGCCTTTTTTTTTTTCCACAGCTAGCTTGTCTCACTCAATATCTTCAAGGTATACATTCTAACATTTCATCCCTTATTATGGATGAATAATAACCATTTCATGGATATAACCACATTTGAAAAATCTGTTCATTATTTGATAAATATTGGAGTTGTTCTTCATCTCTGGCTATCATGAATAATGCTACTCTGAATATTTCTATACGTGTTGCTGTATGAATCTGTGCTTTCATTTCTCTTGGCATATGTGCCAGAGTAGAATGGCTAGGTGATCAAGTGGCAATTCTTAAATTTAAATTTCAGAATTTGCCAATCTTTTTTTCAAAGTGGCTACACCATTTCCATCAATAGTAGAGGTGTTCTGATTTTCATTCTCACCACCACTTGTTATTTCTGTTTATTTTTTAATTTCCATTTTAGTGGAACTTTTATAGTATCTCATGGTGCTTTGCTTCACATTTCCCTGAAGATTAATGATACTGACCACCCTCTTTTGTGTGTTTATTGGCCATTTGCAAAATTTCTTTAGAGAAACATCTATTCAAATTCTTTGTCTGTCTTAAGACTGGGTTGTGTTCTTTATTATTGAGTTATAAAACTTATTTATGTATTTTAGATATAAAGCCTCTATTAGATATGATTTGCAAGTACTTTCTTCCATTCTGTTGTTTTTATTTTTGCCTTGTTTTGATTTTTTGCCACTAGGCTTATCACTGAGACTCTGAGTCCACTGCTCCTGGTGGGAATTTTTTTTTTTTCCATTTTTTTCTTTCTAATTTATTTGACAGGACAGAGAGAAATAAGGGGGGTGGGAGGGAGACAGTGAGGGAAGGATAGAAACACCCTTGTGAAGACCCCTGCCCTGCCCCACCTCACCCACGGGTGGGAACTGGGTCCTTCCTTAAGGTGATACATGCTCTTAACTGGGGATCACCCCCTGAGCCCTGTGGATTCTTTTTAGAAATATGCTTTTTTTTTTTGGTTCTCTCCCCACTCCTTTTTTTTTTTTTTTTCTTTTTCCCTTTTAGTAGAGCACTGATGAGCTCTGGTTTATGGTGGTGCTGGTGGGGGTGGGGGTGGTTGAACCTGGGACTTTAGAGCCTCAGGCACAAGAGTCTCTTTGCATAACCATTATGCTATCTACCCCTGCCCTGTGGATTCTTTTAAATGTCCTTCCTCCTTATCTCCCTTCCTTCCTTGTTTTACTTTAAGTTGGGGATGGAAGCTAAGGCTTCATACATGTGAAATATGCACTTTACTAATGAGCTGTAGCCCAGGTGCCTTCTGGTCACTTAAAAAAAATTTTTTTTAATTATCTTTATTTATTGGCTAGAGACTGTCAGAAATTGGGAGGACAGAGGATACAGAGAGGGAGATAGATACCTGCAACACTGCTTCACCACTTGCAAAGCTTTCCCCCTGCAGGTGGGGCCAGGGGGATAGAACCTGGCTCCTTCTGCATTATAACATGTGTGTTCAACCAGGTGTGCCACCACCCACCCCTCTGTTTTTACTTTCTTGATACTGTGTGTTGAAGCAAAAAACTCAAATTTTGATGAAGTCCAAATTATTTTTTCTTCCATTGCTTTGGCTATGGGACAGTGTTTTCTTTTAATTAAAAAAATTTTTTTAATAAGTGCTGTTCTTTTCTTTCCCCAATGACACTACTAAGGATTTCTCTTTCTCCTTTGTTCAATGGTTCAGTAACAAATTACAAATTATTATTGTAAATAATTCAAACATTTTCTGAAATAGTAAAAATCACCCCTTGGATTGCACAAAGATATTGAAATAGAATATGAATTCCCATCACTCACCGACAACAGGTAACAATCAGAGCAATGCCCAGAATGAGTAGTAGCCCACCACCAGCTGCTGCAATCACCACGGTGATAAGCTGATAGGCTAGATATGTTTTAAAAAAGGAAAAGTAGGTAAGTGAGAAACAGTGAATTAATACATTAATATAAAACAAAAGAGAGGTTGGTTCCCTTCCCTACACTACAGCAAGCACTGTATCTCAGCTGATGACCTCAGACAGTGTAAGCCTGACCAGTTAATCTTTTTGAAATGAAAGTGCCTAATTTAAGTTTTGACTGGCAGAGTCATCCCCTTCTAGGGAGGTTATCTTTACAGATGCACTAGCAGTTACAAAGTAGATAAAATTTCTTTTGTTTTAGAGAGCTCCCTAGACTTCAACAATTAGCCATATTGATCACTAAGTATCTTTTCTTTTGTGGCTTTAAATTTCAATGGTTCAAATTCACCAATAAAAACTTTCATACCCAAGATTCTGAGGTTCCAAGGTTCAATCCTCAGAGTTAATAAACTGGAGCTGACCAGAGCTCTGGCCTTTCTTGTCTTCCTCTGTATGTCTCTCTTTAAAATGAAATAAGTAAAATATATATATATTTAAAGTGAGCTTGGGAAACTAAAATTCCACTCTACATTTCAATAAAAGCATGATGTCTCTCTCCTAGACATCACTATGTGGTCTTAGATGTGCTGAGTAGTTTCTAGGTCTATCAGTAATAAAAGTAACTTTCTCTCTCCTTTTCTCTCTCCCCTCCTTCTTTCTTTTTTATTATTTTTTATTTTTTTATTTTATTTTACTTTATTCCCAGAGCACTGGTCAGCTCTGGTTTATGGTAGTGCAGGAAACTGACCCTGAGACCTTGGAGCCTCAGGCAAGAGAGTCTGTTTACATAACCATTTTGCTATTTCTCCAGCTGCCAACCCCCCCCCCCCCCAAACTTAATTTCTTTCTAGCAAGTTTCCTGGTGATTGTTGTTGAAGGGCATCTTGCAATCACAATAAAAACCATAACAGCCAGTCCAACAACCATGGTCTGATACAGTAAAACTGGCCCAGTTCATTCTACCTTTCATCTTCTTTGTTCCAGCAAGGCTCCTCAGAGCTAGTGATACATTTTTTTCCTTGAAGAGTGGCAGAATTTGCTACCACCAGATATGTCTATTTGGCATATTTATTATTTTGAGCTGATTATTTTCGATAAAATGTACATACAAAAGAAGCCCTGAAAAATGACAGAAAGTTACACTTTTGTAAGGGAAATCTACATTAAATGGGCAACTGTCAAAAGATCTGAATGGACAGTTTTCTACAGAAGAGATACACACGGCCATAGACATTAGAGAAATGTAAATTAAAACCACACAGGGATTCTACCACATAGCTGTGAGAACAGCCTACATCCAAAAACGTGACATGACAGGTGTTAGCAAGAATGTGGGAGGGGGGGGAACTCTTGTTACGCTGTTGGTGGAAGTGCAAACTATAGCAAACGCTTTGTAAAATAGTATACAAAGTCCTTAGCCAAATAAATGTGAGAATACCTTATGGTCTAACACTAGCACTCTTAGGCATTACCAAAAGGATATGAAAACATTAATTCAAAAGGATGTCCCTTATATTCTTAACTGCATTCATTATTCACAAAAACCAAAGAATGGAAGCAGCCTAAATACTCATTGACAGATGACTGGATAAAGTTATGAGATGTGTACTTCATGTAATACTACATTGCAATAAAAAAAAGATGATCTTGGATGGAGCTTCAAGAAATCATGTTAAGTGAGATAAATCAACAGAAAAATTAATATGGGGTGATCTCACTCTCAGACAGAGGTTGAAAAACAAGATCAGAAGAGAAAACACAAGTAGAACCTGAACTGGAATTGGCGTATTGCACCAGAGTAAAAGACTCTGGGATTGGGGGGGGGAATACAGGTCCAAAATATATGACAGAGGACCTAGTGGGGGTTGTATTGTTATATGGAAAAATGTTATGCATGTACAAACTATTGCATTTACTGTCAAATGTAAAACATTAATTCCCCAATAAGGAAATGAAAGAAAGAAAGAAAGAAAGAAAGAAAGAAAGAAAGAAAGAAAGAAAGAAAGAAAGAAAGAAAACACTAAGCAGAACTTGAACTGGAGTTGGTGTATTTCACCAAAGTAAAAGACTCTGGAGTGGGGGGGGGGGGGGAGAATACAGGTCCTGGAACATAGTAGGGGTTGTACTGTTGTGTGGAAAACTGAGAAATGTTATGCATGTACAAACTATTGGATTTACTGTTGACTATAAAACATTAATCCCCCAACAAAGAAAAAAAAAGACTATGTTGTGAAACTGCCAGATGGCTTCACAACACATGAACTTGCAAAATAAAACAAAACAAATAAAAAATTAAAGTACACAAACTGTCTCTAAGACTTTGTAATAACTATGGTGGTATTTTTGGGGAAGGTAGTGAACTTCGGTAGTAGATACAGTTTGTTATAATTCTGTTATAATTTGCTATAATTCTGTAAACTATTAAACCACTAATAAAAATTTTAAAAAGGTGTGGATGGGGCTGTCTCACGAGGAGAGTAATTAGTAATTACCAGAGGTAACTTTTCCCCTAACAAACTTACATGCAAGGCAGGACAGACATTTCCCCCTCTCACCTTCCCTGTGAATAGTTTTCTTGAAGTCCCAGGTTCCCATCCCTTTCTTCCTTGGCTGTCTTTCATTTTGTTTTTTTAATTAGTGATTAAATGACGGTCTATGGGAGTTGGGCGGTAGCACAGCAGGTTAAGTGCACATGGTGCAAAGCGCAAGGACTGCTGTAAGGATCTTAGTTCGAGCCTCCGGCTCCCTACCTGCAGGGGAGTCGCTTCACAGGCGGTGAAGCAGGTCTGCAGGTGTTTATCTTTCTCTCCCCCCTGTCTTCGCCTCCTCTCTCCATTTCTCTCTGTCCTATCCAACAACAACGACATGAATAACAACAATAACTACAACAACAATAAAAAACAAACATGGGCAACAAAAGGGAAAATAAATAAATATTAAAATATATATATAAATAAATGGTGGTCTACAAGATTGTAAGATTACATTTATCTCCCCAGACAATAACTTAGGTCACCTGTGTGTTAGACGTCTAGCTCAGACAAAAACTAGTAAGGTCATGGGCCCCTTGGAATATACCTAAAATAGATATACTAGCTTTTTCCAAAACAGAGACCCCAAAACTTCATCTACAATATTCCTGCCTTATATCTTAACTCTTTTCAGCCACCAGGTTCTAGACACTATCATGATGCCAACCTTACTTCTGCACCCCACAATGATCCTGGGTCCATACTCCCAGAGGGACAAAGAATAGGAAAGCTTTCAAGGGATGGGACCGGATACAGATTTCTGGTGGTGAAAATTACATGGAATTGTACCCCTCTTATGCTATGGTCTTGTCAATATTTCCATTTTAGAAAGGAAAAAAGAAAGCTTATAAGATTACATGTATGGTTGGCTTTTTGTCTCATCTCTTTATGGGATTTACATATACACATATGTCCTTAAAGTGTTTCTTCTCCAGTTTATTTGTCTCATTACAGGACTGTCTCAGAATTTGCAAATTAGAGGGATAAGTATTTTGCTTCCCCTACACTGCTTTAAGAAGAGTTCCCCTTTCTCTTTTTTTTTTTTTTTTTTCCCTCCAGGGTTATGGCTGGGGCTCAGTGGCAGCACTACAAATCCACTGCTCCTGGAGGCTCTTTTTCCCATTTTGTTGCCCTTGTTGTGGTTATTTGTTATTGTTATTAATAGCTGTTGCTGTTGTTGGATAGGACAGAGAGAAAGCAAGAGAGAAGGGGAAGACAGAGAGGAGGAGAGAAATATAGAAACCTGTAGACCTGCTTCACCACTTGTGAGGCCACTCCCAGGCAGGTGGAATCCTTATGCCAGTCCTTGTGCTTTGTGCCACATGCACTTAACCCACTGTGCTACTGCCCAGCCCCTGAGTTTCCCTTTCTCAATCATCCCAAGCATTCTAGCTCCTCAAACTCTAGCAATTTACAAAAGAGAGAAAAATAAAGGTAGTTATACATTTTTCAAAAATGAAATCTGTTCAGTTTTAAAAACTGTTCTAATTTCTAAGATTTTTCTCCTCACTTAATATGGGTGCACTTTATTATGTGTAAATTATACCTCCAGTAAAGTTGCCTATTTTTTTTTTAGTGAAGAAAACTATCTTTTCTTGACTGCTTCCTATGCTTATGATTTTTTAAATTTTTTGGATTTATGGTAACAGTAGAGGTTCTATCTGACCATACAAAAAGTTCAACTCTAGGTCAGATATCCAGATTTGAAGATCTATTACTGATCAGTTAGTTAGGTGCATAGTCTGGGAGTGACTGCATAAGTTTTTAATGGAACTGGTAGTATCAGTTAAGACAAACTAAATGTAATGTTGGAAGCAGGCTAGCTGCATTGATTGGGGGCAGGGAGAAGGGTTATTTCACTGTTTATAGAGATTCATGAGAAAGACTTAAAGTGCAACACAGAAAAGTTTGCATTTTAAAAAAAAGAGAGAGTGCCTAGAACTCATTAAGGGAATCTCTGCCTCCCCCACCCCAGCTGAGTTGTATTTCTAAGCAGCAGGAGAGTGTGCCCATAAAAAGCTATTGTGGGGGCCAGGTAGTGGCACACCCAGTTAAGCACACATATTACCAACCATAAAGACCTGGGTTTGAACCCTCCTCCCCACCTGCAAGGGGGACACTTCCGGAGTGTTGAAGATCTGCAGGTGTCTTTCTCTCCTCTTCTCTATCTCTGCATTCCCTCTCAATCTCTGTCTTAACAAAAAAAAATAGAAAGAAAAAGAAAGAAAAGAAAACAATGGCTGCCAAGAGCAGTGGATTTGTTGTGCCGGACTGAGCCCCAGCAATAACCTTGGTGGCAATAAAAAAAAACAAAAAGCTATTGTGGGGCCAGGTGGTGATGCACCTGGTCAAGTGCACATGCTACAATCCTCAAGGACCCAGGTCTGAGTATCCATCCCCCATCTGCAGGGGGAAAGCTTTATGAATGGTGTAGCAGTGCTGCAGGTGTCTCTCCCTATTTCCCCCTTCCCTCTTGATTCCTGACTATCTCTATTGACTAAATAAAGATTAAAAAGTAAAATTATTTTTAAAAGTTATTGTGTTAAGCAATTTTGTTGGCCTCTCCTTTTTAAGATTCCCTTTCCTCAGGTGGCAGATAAAAAATGAAACTTCTAGCTCCCAATTTAGATGAAACTGACCATCTGGGCTCATCAGGCAGCTGCCTTGTGACTAATAATCATGGTTGAGGTATGGCACTGGGGCACTCAGGGAGAGCTGGAAGCAGCAGGACCAGAGGAAGTGGTCTAGGACTAGAAGACTTGGAGGTGCCTCTTGATAGATACTGGCAGGAAGCAGCTACCCGAGATTCCAGCATAATCAATTTATATTTTCAGGGGCCAGGTGATGGCGCATTGCTTGAGCGCACGTTCCAATGTTAAAGGACTGGGGCTCAAGCCTCTGGTCCGCACCTGCAGGGGGAAAGCTTTGCAAGTGGTGAAGCAGTGTTGCAAGTATCTGTCCCTCTTCCCTTCCCTCTCAATTTCTGGTTGTCGCTATCCAATAAATAAATAAAGATAATACATTTTTCTTTTTAGTACCTTTAACTTTAATGCCTAACTAAAAGTACTGCCACCATAGCAAGGAGCCTAAAGAGTGGAAGCTCTGCATGTCAAAGGTGCCCTCTGACCATCCCTGTAAAGATACTCTAGAAAATCCATGAGACACTGAAACTCAGGGCTATTCACTCTGATCCATAGCAAATTAACTCTTTCATCCTCCCTCCCTCCTCCTTCTTCCTAACTCAATAACTGTGCCTTACATTTATGACTTATCCCTAAATTCTTTCTATCAACAAAGTCAAGAACTCACACAAGTTAGGATGGTAACATTATTCAAGTCTTAGTACACATACATGTGAGAACAGATAATATTAAAGAGTAAGTTTCCCCAAGATGTTCTGAATAGGCCTTCTTAAAACATATTTTGTGACCAGGTGGTGGCACCCCTGGTTGAGTGCACATGTTACAATGTACAAAGACCTGGATTCAAGCCCTTGCTCCCCACCTGCAGGGAGAAAGTTTCATGAGTGGTGAAGCCGTGCTGCAGGTGTCTCTGTCTGTTTCCCTATCTCCCCCTTCCTTCTTGATTTCCAGCTCTCTCTATCCAATAAATAAAGATTAAATAGTAATAAAAAGTAATATTATAAAAATGATATTTTGAGATGTGGATTATCAATTGCAACTCTGTAGGCTTATAAGAAACTTTCACCACTCCCTTCAGAAGAATGAAAACTGAGGAGCTGGGTGGTGTTGCACCTGGTTAAGTACACACATGTTGTCATGCATAAGGACTGAGGTTCAAGTCCCCAGTCCCCACCTGTAGCAGGGAAGCTTCATATGAATTGATAGTTTTCTAAAAAAAGAGATACATATGTCCAAAGACATATGAGGAAGTGTTCCACTTCACTCATCCTTAGAGAAATGCAAATTAAAAACACATTAAGATCCCACCTCATACTGGTGAGAATGGCCTACATAAACAAAACAGGAAATGATAAGTGTTGGCTAAGATGTGGAGAAAGAGGAACTCTGTTACACTGCTGGTGGGAATGCAAATTGGTGCAGCTATTATGGAAAACAGTATGGAGAGTCCTTAAACAAATGGAAATGGAAATGCCTTGTAATCCAGCAATTCCACTCCTATGCATTTATCCGAAAGACATGAAAACACTAATTCAAAGGGACATATGCACCTCTGTGTGCATAGCTGCATTATTCACAATAGCCAAAAAATGGAAGTACCTTATATGCCCATCGACAAATGACTGAATAAATAAGTTATGAGACATATACTCAATGGAGTACTACTTGGAAATTAAAAATGATGACATTGTGTTCTTCAGGACAAAACAAATGGAATTGGAGTTGATTATGCTTAGTGAAGTAAGGTCTTAGAGACAGATTAACATTTTCTTTCAAGTTCATGTGTTTCATTTGTTTATATTCCACACAAGTGAAGCCATTCAGTACTTGTCTTTCAATTCCTTACTACACACACACACACACACACACACGAATTGGTGCTAGAATTATAACAGTAGGATTTCTTCTAAATCTCTTGAACTCATTAACAGATCTTAGAAAGGTAACCATACTAGTTTTTTTTTTTTTAATTCATTCCATTCTCCCCATTTTCTCCTTCACCGAGCTCATTAGTGATGCATGACTGGAACATTACCTCTTGAATCTTTCTGGCACCATCTTTCCTTTATAATGTATCCTTTTTTTCTCTGCTGTCCCTTTTACCTGTCTCTAGACAGAACTGATAGAATTTGTATTGATTTGTGGGTTAGGTGGAAAGACAATAAAAAATTATCTCAATGTAAATGTTCTGGTTTCACTGAAAGGGGAGTGACAGGGTCATGCTAGAGGAAGACAGGCTCTAAATCCTCGCTGATGATGTTGGGGGTCAGGTGGGAAGGAGCCCACTGAAGAGAGGCAGAACCTCAAAGTGGAAAGGACAACCTTGAAAAGGTGCACGTTGTGAACAAGAGTGAAATGGATACAAAGTCTATGGCAGATGAATGTAGACTAGGAAAATTATGTGTGTTCATTAAATATAAAGTGATAATAACCATAAAGTAGAGAAATGGTTTAGAGAGTGGAAATAAAAAAATTGTAAAGGTAATTGTTGATTATGACAGGCATACAGAGTAAAATTTTATAGAAATATGTATAATGCCATATAGACTCACGTAAGTGAAAACAAGGTTTAAATGGTGGGTTACAAAGCCATATATGCATGTATCTGTATTTCCAACTTCTGGTAAAATGGTATCTAGAAATGCATATAATACCAGTGCTTCTTAAACTTGAGAATATGTATGTGACTAACATACAGGTCTAGTTAAAATTCAGATTCAGTAGGTCTGGAGGTGAGAGGCTTGCAGTTCTGCATTTCCAACCAGATCATAGGTGAGGCTGATGCTACTGGTCCTATAGAGCACACTTAGAAACCAGGATACACACCAGAGTATTAACAGCCATGCTTAATAGGTAGTGAGACTTTATTTTACTTTCTTTCTCCCTTTATATCTATTTTCTAGTTAATTTGAGCTAAAAAAATTAAAGCAATGCTTTTTTACTATTAAAGAGTATTCCCACCAGCAGTGCAGGAGGGTTCCTTTGACCCCACACCCTCTCCAGCATTTGCTGCTGTTACCTTTTCTGATGTGTGACATTCTCACAGGAGTGAAGTGATATCTCATTGTTGTCTTGATTTGCATTTCTCTGACAATCAGAGACTTGGAGCATTTTTTCATGTGTTTCTCGGCCTTTTGGATCTCTTCTGTGGTGAGGGTGTGGGGTCAAAGGAACCCTCCTGCACTGCTGGTGGGAATGTCAATTGGTCCAACCTCTGTGGAGAACAGTCTGGAGAACTCTCAGAAGGCTAGAAATGGACCTACCCTATGACCCTGCAATTCCCCTCCTGGGGATATATCCTAAGGAACCCAACACATCCATCCAAAAAGATCTGTGTACACATATGTTCTTGGCAGCACAATTTGTAATAGCCAAAACCTGGAAGCAACCCAGGTGTCCAACAACAGATGAGTGGCTGAGCAAGTTGTGGTATATATACACAATGGAATACTACTCAGCTGTAAAAAATGGTGACTTCACCGTTTTCAGCCGATCTTGGATGGACCTTGAAAAAATCATGTTGAGTGAAATAAGTCAGAAACAGAAGGATGAATATGGGATGATCTCACTCTCAGGCCGAAGTTGAAAAACAAGATTAGAAAAGAAAACACAAGTCGAATCTGAAATGGAATTGGAGTATTACACCAAAGTAAAAGACTCTGGGGTGGGTGGGTGGGTGGGGAGAATACAGGTCCATGAAAAATGATGAATGAAATAGTGGGGGTTGTATTGCTAAATGGGAATCTGGGGAATGTTATGCATGTAAAAAAAAAAAAAAAAAAAAGAAGAAGTAGAAACGCAAAGCAGAAATTGACTGAGTTTGGAGTATGGCACCAAAGTAAGAAAGCAGAAGTATACTAGAGTTTGCAGTGAGTACCTCCCTAATACTTCCTCTCCACTTTTCCAAGCTTTGGGTCCATGATTGCTCAACAATTTGTTTGGCTTTGTATGTTAACTCTCTTTTCAGTCACCAGGTTCCAGGTGTCATCAGGATGCCGGCCAGACTTCCCTGGATTGAAGACACCACCAATGTGTCCTGGAGCTCAGCTTCCCCAGAGACCCATCCTACTAGGGAAAGAGAGAGGCAGACTGGGAGTATGGACCGACCAGTCAACGCCCATGTTCAGCGAGGAAGCAATTACAGAAGCCAGACCTTCTACCTTCTGCAACCCTCAATGACCCTGGGTCCATGCTCCCAGAGGGATAGAGAATGGGAAAGCTATCAGGGGAGGGGGTGGGTTATGGAGATTGGGTGGTGGGATTTGTGTGGAGTTATACCCCTCCTACCCTATGGTTTTGTTAATTAATCCTTTCTTTAATAAAAATAAAAAAAATAAAATAAAAGAGTATTTACTTTAAAAGAGAAAAAATTTTAAAAAAAGTGAAGCAAACCAAAATGTCATGGAAGATATTATAAAGTCTTGAGAAGAAGCCAATTCAAGAAAAGGAGGAAAACATGCACATTTCTGGTAATAAATCAGTAATATAATTCTGGGACCTTTGGACAAATAGTACAGGACAGAATTTTTAGAATCTGGAGCATAAACAGAGACATACCATACACTAAAAGAAAATAAAAAGAATAGTGATAAGATAGGTGTGGCTCTGAATTGACTAAGTGCAGGTTCAGCCAGGTATAGATGGAGCCCTGCTGAGCCAGCACTACCTTAGGGCATAAGGGACTTGAGAGAAGGGCTTGTACTCTCCAGTTTGAAGAATATGAAGAATATTCTCTATGGGAAATGAGGAATGAAATCTAGCCACAACCAGAAAGTTTATAGACACTTTTTAAAAGGTTGGGGCCAGGTGGTGGCACACCTGGTTGAGTGCATATGCTACAATGCACAAGGATCTGGGTTCAAGCCCCCAGTCTCCCCACATGCTGGCGGAAAGCTTTGCAAGTGGTGAAGCAGTGCTGTCTCTCTCTCTCTCTCTCTCTCTCTCTCTCTCTATATATATATATATATATATATATATATATCCCCTTTCCCTCTTGATTTCTGACAATCTCTATTTAATAAATAAATAAATAAAGATAATTTTTTTAAAAAGGACAGTCATAGGTTATGCCTAAATCCAAAATATATTTGGAGTTGGATGACTCCAGAATTGTAGGCATGAAGTCATGTCTTGTCTAGAAAAAGGTGAGTTTCCCATCTCTTTGGGTTTAGATAGCGTGTGTCCCTCAAAGAGTCTGCACAGAGAAGAGATGTTTGTTGTCTATGAAAAATGCAGCCTGTGCAGGTGGGGACTAGAGGCTTGATCCCAGGTCCTCATACATGATAGCATTAAGAGTTCTGCCAGGTTACTTTAACGATGACTCTTTAGTCACTATCAGGCCACCCCATCAACTGGGGCTCTAGTCAGGGAGTCCTGATATTCTCAAACAAACAAGATGGGCCTAGACCGCAAATAAATCCCTATCTCCATTGTTACTGGTCACCTCTATCAGGAACAACACAAAAAACCCCTTTGTGGGCCCCCATAGGCCCTTGCCCTCTATGTGGATCAACAATGGTAGAGAATGTTCCACTCTCTGAAGGGAGGCTGGACAACATACTCTATGAGGAAGATGGGTCCTGAAATTGGGGCAGCTTGGAACGTTCCTACTCATGACCACAGAATGTGAGCTCAGATCTACAGGAATGCAGAGGTCACATAGGCTCCTAAGCTGAATACGGGCTCCAGATCAGATCAAATTAATGGGGTTTACAGTCAACAATATTTATACAACTTTCCCATATTTGGGAGCTACTATCTTCCCTGATTCAGTTTTCTGGTCCTTTTTCTAGCCATGACATCATCTCCTCAGACAATAAATTGGGTCTATTTGCATATCAGATGTCAGGCTCAGGAAAAAAAAAAACTAGTATAGTCATGGGCCCTTTGGAATATAACTAAAATAGGCCTACTAACTATCTACAAAACGGAACCCTCCAAATCTTCATCTATAATATTCTAGCCTTTAGGTTCATGATTAGTCAACAATTTTTTTTTTTATTTATATGTTAACTTTTCTTTCAGCAACCAGGTTCTAGATGCTACCATGAAGCCAACCAGACTTCCCTGGGCAGAGGACTCTACCAATGTGTCCTGGAGCCCTGCTTCCCCAGAGCCCCACCTCACTAGGGATAGAGAGAGACAGGCTGGAGTATGGATCAACCTCCTGTCAATGCCCATGTTCAGCGGGGAAGCAATTACAGAAACCAGACCTTCCACCTTCTGCATCCCATAATGATCTTGGGTCCATACTCCCAGAGGGATAAAGAATAGGAAAGCTATCAGGTGAGGGAATGGGATATGGAGTTCTGGTGGTGGGAACTGTATGGAGTTGTACCTCTCTTATCCTATGGTTTTTGTCAGTGTTTCCTTTTTATAAATAAAAATTAAAAGAAAAATACAGCCTGCTCCTGAAGGCACTTTGGTGCTGACAGCTGAAGTTGACAGAAGGGAACAAGTCACAGACTTCACAAGACATTATAGGGATAAATTCCTGACCCAACGCCCAGGACTGGAAGAAAGGGTCAGACAGCAGGTTTAATTTAATAATTTACCAGTCTCTATTAATTGTGTCACAATAGTAAAATTAACAGAGATATCAAAATCATAAAGGGACAGCCACACATCAATCACAATTGATCAGTCACAAATAAAAGGTGGCCTGAGCAAGCCTGCCCTCTGCTGGACAATAATGTAGAAAGATGTCTCTTATTTAAGAAAGAACCCTTGGATACTTCTAAAAAAAAAAAAGATATCTCTTTTTTAAGAAAGATGTCTCTTTTTTTAAGAAAGAACCCTTGAATACTTCTAAAACCCTGCAAATATAACAAAGAGACACAGAAACTTATAGAATGATCACTGGATGTGAGGCTATACATCATCTCTATGCATATATAGTATTCAATGATTTCTGAAAAAAAATCACTAAAGGATATTCTCCATATGCTGAAAAATATGATGTATTTTCTGGTAAAATTTAGGGAGCTACTTGTTAATGCAAGTTTAAAGTACTGGCTCAGTCTAGGAGAGGCTACCAGGGTCCATGGCTACAGGAGGAAATGACAGATGGCATCTCTCACTTCCTGCTCCCTGGCTGAGCCCAGAACTGGCTACATCACCACACCTGTCACTTTGTCTTGCCTACTTTCTTCCCTTAAAATAATTGCACATGTGATACAACTCTGCCAAACCTTTCTTCCTCCATTAAATTATTATTGTTGGTATTTATTTATTTATTACCAGAGCACTGCTCAGCTCTGGCTTATGGTGGTATGGGAGGGATTGAACCTAGGACTTTGGAGCCTCATGCATGAGAGTCTCTGCATAATCATTATGCTATATCCCCCACCCTCTTATTCTTTTTATTTTAAATGTATTTCAATATTTTATTTACTGTCTTTATTTATTTGATAGAGACATCAAGAGAGGAAGGAGTGAGTGAGTGAGTGAGAGAGAGAGAGAGAGAGAGAGAGAGACGTGCAGTCCTGCTTTACCACTTATGAAGCTTTCCCTCTGCAGGTGGGAACCAGGGGCTTGAACCCAGGTACCTGCACACTGTAATATGTGCTCTTAACCAAGTGCACCATCGCCTGGCCCCAATTATTCTTTTTTTAAATTTTATTTCATTTTATTTTTGCCTCCAGGGTTATAGCTGGGGCTTGGTGCCAGTATTACAAATTCACTACTCACGGTGGCTTTTCCCCCCCACTATTATTGGATAGGACAGAGAGAAATTGAGAAGGGAGGGGAATATAGAGAGGGGAGAGAAAGACACATGCAGACCAGCTTTACTGCTTGTGAAGGGACCCGCCTGTAGGTGGGGAGCTGGGGCTTCCTGCCACATATGCTTAACCTGGTGCACCACCACCAGACCCCCACCCTTAAATAATTCTGAAGCCACCCTCCATGATAGCTTTGATTTAGAGTGTCTTATGCTTGTAATGCAATCATTACTATTAGACACCTCTTCTAAAAGACTATACCATTTTTATATTGACAAAAGGGAAACAGTGTTAGTGGGAATATGGAAAGAGGAACTTTTCCTGCTGTATTTCTGATGGGAATACTGATAATAGCCATTGTGGAGAAAAGTGTGGAGAATTTTTCTCTCTTTCTCTCATTGCTAAATTCTTGCTTAAGGTGAGCTGGAGATGGAACTTGGGACCTTTGGTGCCTTGGGCATCAAAGTCTTTTTGCATAGCTATTATGCTATCTCACCAGAAAATACCCCTACCTCCCAACACTGCTCAACTGTGGCTTATGGTGCTGCGGGAGAGGAGAATTCTCAAACAAATAAAGATGGAAATACATTGTTATCCAGCAATACCACTCCTAGACATTTATCCAAAAGACATTAAAGAAGCGGAGTCACTACACAAGCAATGAAGCAGTTCTGCAGGTGTCTTTCTCTCCCCCCCTCCATTTCTCTCTGTCCTATCCAACAACAACAACAACAATAGCTACAACAATAAAACAACAAAGGCAACAAAAGGGAATAAATAAATAAATAAATAATAAAAAAGAGAGATGGGATCCCTTGCTTAAAAAAAAAAATATAAGGATCAATATGGGATGGTCTCACTCACAGGTAGAAGTTGAAAAACAAGATCAGAAGAGAAAAAACTAAGCAGAGCTTGGACTGGAGTTGGTGTATTGCTCCAAAGGAAGACTCTGGTGTGAGTTGGGGGGAGAGTACAGGTCCTGGAACAGGATGACAGAGGACCTAATGGGGGTTGTATTGTGATACTAACTCTTCTTCAGCCACCTGGTTCCAGATGCTAACATGATGCTAACCGGACCTCCCTGGGCAGATGATCCCACCAATGTGTCCTGGAGTCCCACTTCCACCTTCTGTACCCCATAATGACCCTCCCAGAGAGATAAAGAATAGGAAAGCTATCAGGGGATGGGATGGGATATGGAGTTCTAGTGGTGGGAACTGTATTGTTACATGGAAAACTAAGAGGAATTTTGGGTGGTGAGTACACAAAGGTGCTGGGAGTATCCTAGAGAAGGCTTAGACACTCTGGGCATCCCACTCCCCATGCCTTGCCTTTTGCACTTCCACTGTTTGGCTACCCCTGTGTTGTACCATTTATACTGAGCCAGTACTATTAAGTAAATTGCCCTCCTGAGATCTGTGAATTATTCTAGTAAATGAATGAACCTAGCAAAGGGGTTATAGGAAAGCCTGACTTACAGTTGGCTGATGAGAAAGAAGTACTGAAGTCCTAGACTTGGAATTGATGTCTTATGTATGATTAGCATTGTGAGATAGCCCTTAACTTCTGGAATTTGATGCTAGTTCAGAATAATGAGAATTTCTTGGTATTGGGAAGAGAGTTCCCCATGAGTTGTTAATTCAAGGAAGCACAGAACACCACTGGTGGTGTATGATGATTCAGGTCCATCATAATGAGTGTCTGTGCTTAACAGCTGTTACCCAGCAGGGTACCCTTAAGGACTACTATAAGACAGAGGATTGTTTATTTACCACTAGTGGCCCTGGATTGCTGCTTTTTTTTTTTTTTTTAAGAAAATAAAGACACTTCTGTAGGCTTCGCCTCTGTTTAGTATGACTAAAATTAAAATATTTTCTTCTAGAAGGGCTTCTTTAGTCTTTTATGCTGTCTACTATATTTCAGTCAGTATACATCAGAAGGTCAGTTCCACCAATAATGCTAGAGGGATATGCCATTTCAAATCTCTACACTCCGGCCTGACAGTGTCACCCTGCTCCATGCTTACCTCTCCACTAAGAGAGTTGTCAACTTTCTACTCAGTACTGAGTTTGTTTTATCCTATTATTTTATTTTACTTATGTCCAAAGGAAGTCCAACAATGGTACACACCATGGAGGAACACAATCTGGGAACATCAACACACACGAAATAATGTCTGTTTTTGGCTTAGTAAACTTAGCATATGAACTTCTGGCACATTACTCTATAGAATTAAGGACACATCTTTCTAAAAATAAAGTATTGTATGTTATTCCTAGAACATCCTATATTACAGAATTTCTTTGAATAATTTTGAGGGCAGGTTCAATTTCTCAATATAAAAAGCATAAGTGAAACTGGTCTTAAACTAATGAACTCTTTATCTCAAATAACTCAACTAGGTATAAAATGCGCCATGCACATAGTCACCACCAACCACTCTGTGGTTCTAGGAGTGTAGACATCAACTTGAGGAAGGTCACTTTAGAGTCTGTTTCTAGCACTGAGTGCCAGCCATGACTTCACTTAAAGCTGAAACTCCCTATGTCCTTTTTGTTCAGCCAATGCACCACACTACAGCCTGGCTTGATTTTCTCAAACTATTTTCCTGCTCCAAGACTCTTTCTACTTCCATAGTTGTCATTGATTGGAGTCTAAGTTTCACTAACAACCAAAATCCTAATAGTGTAGACTAAATACACTCTATCAATCTAATCTTGTACACTCCACCTGCCTCTCTATATTTAGTGACACCCCCTTATGTACTATTTAAGGAATACCCAGGCTGCCCCAAGACCTTTATTTATGTTGTTCTTTCTGCCCAGGATTCTTGCTTCCTCTATGTTTGTCAGTCAAAGTCTCAAAACCTCTAATTCCATTCCCTCTGTGAAGTATTCATGGGGATTCTTTCACTCTCCTTTTGCACAGTCCCTCCTCCCCTGTCTCTTATCACACACCTAACTTATTGCCTTAGCACTCCAGCCAAGGATACTGAGGATGTGTTTATCTCCCCTACTGGACTTTGAGCCCCTAATAAGGACCAACAGAGTCACCACCCCCTTTTCTTTTGTTTTCTTCCAGGCTTCCCAACATAGGAGCTGGAACACAGGGTAATTCAACTGAAGGAAAGCAGTGGAGATAAATCCTGTGCTAACAAAAGACCTACACAGAACTGAGACTTAGTGAGTTTTGCATACTTACGGTTTCCACAGTTAAGACCACCCAGACCAAATGGGCAACTGCAAGTCAACAAAGAAAAAGAACAAGAATTGTTTTTGAAACTCAAAACAAAGAACTGAGATGATTTACCTAAGTAACTTCTAATTATAATAAGCCTCCCTGAATAAATGAACTGGATCTTACCTCATACAGGTTTCATTTTCAAGTCTATAGCCATCCTCACATGCTGAAAAAGAAAAAAAAAAAAAAGTCCATGAAGTTGTCTAATCATCTTCCTTGGACTAAGTGACAACCACACTACACTCAAAAGAAAAGTCTAGAACCATCAATCTACAAGTATCTTTAGAATAGCCTAACGACTATATTGCTAACTATGTTTTATTTTACTTTTTAGATAGAAGCAGAGAGGCAGAGAGAAAGTGAAAGAGATTATAGTTTGGTTCAATTAAGTGGGGGCTAGGCTTGAACCTGGGTCACAACCATAGCAAAGCAGTGCTCTAAGTGAGCTATTATGCTGGCCCACTAGCTAACTATATCTTATTTTTAAAAAGTTTTAAGCTTTTCAGAATGATTAATTAATTTCATTTATGAAAGGAGGCTAGGAGTCAGGCAGTGGCACAGCTAGTAGAGCACAAATGTAAAAAGAGGCGACTATTATTATTACTACTCCTAATAATAATAATATTAATACCTACTTTACAGTTTCTTAGAAGGGGTTAAGTAAAATAAGACCTACAGATGACTTAGTACAGTGCCTGGCACATAGTAACCAAAAAAGAAATGTTTGTAGTTGTAACTATTTTTCAGTAAAAGGAGTTAATTTTGTAAATGCTCTTTGACCCTTGTGTAACACCCTTCCATATATAGAGAGATTTGCTCATGTCCTTTAATGTAAAACCTCTAATAACTTTCTGTTTGCTCTGTTCACAGTCCCTTCCATGAGAATGTGGGAGCTGTGATACCTTCTAGGCCATAGTGCTGGTGCCTCAGTTTTTATAAAAGAATGCTCATCATGTATTCTGTACAAGAGATTATGGAATGATCCATAATCTCTTGTACAGATAAGCCCTATTCAATAAGTCATCCTAGGGGCCAGATGGTGGTGCACCTGGTTGAGTGTACATGTTACAATGCACAAGGAACCAGGCTCAAGTCCTGGGTCTCTACCTGCAGAGGGAAAGCTTTGCGAGTGGTGAGGCAAGGCTGCAGGTCTCTCTCTTTCTCTCTCTCTCTTCCTTTATTCCCCTCCCCTCTTGATTTCTGACTGTCTCTATCCAACAAATAAATAAAGATAATTAAAATATAATTTAAAAGGCAAGTCATCTTAGAACTTAACTTTGAACCTTCATGTACAAATGAATTGCTGATGGCCCTGCAGCCATCTCCCTAGATCAGCACTTCCCAAATGTATTTAATCAGACTACAATAAACTGACAGAAACTACTTGATCAACAGTGAAAAGCTAAATGGGAGACAATAAGAAAGAAAAATGATCCCAGAAACAAATTTATTGCTTCAAGTAATGACACAAATTACACAAAATTACTCTTAATGAGTGTATGATACACATTTGTATGAAGGACCAGGAATTAGAAAGGCCCATAGTGTAAAGCACCAGTCCTTGGACAGAGAGCGCAGGTGCTTAGAGAGATCCGAGTGCCAGCAGCACCATGGCTCAGGTGGCGCACAGTTGCAGTCTCAGACTTCTCTATCCTCTGTCAGTCATGAGTACATAATGACAATTATACAGCTATGTTTAATAGTGCTTTCTTCTATTTTTAAAAGTTAGACATTAAAGGTTTCTAGCATCTATTTTATTGTCATAGACTACTAACATAGCATTAGAGTTTGTAGAGTGGTTTAAAAACACTGTCCTAAATTATCTATAATTTCTCTTATTTATTTACTTGCCAGCAGGGTTATGTATTGCTGGGGCTCAGGTCATCCACAGCTCCAAGTGATGATTTTTATTTCTATTTTATTCAATAGGACAGAGAGAAATTGAGAGAAGTAGGGGAGATATGGAGGAAGAGAGAAAGACAGACACCTGCAAACCTATTTTACCATTCATAAAACATCCCTCCTGTAGGTGGGGAGCAGGTGCTTGAACCCAGGTCTTGCACATGGTACTATGTGCGCTTAACTGGATGCACCACCACCCAGCCTCTCTATAATTTCTCTTACTAGAGCTCTGAAGTCTGCCTACACAGTTTTGACTTCAACAGGACCAGTTTTCCTGAGCTGTGTTCTTCTAAACTAAGCACTATCTTTTATAAGCAGCAGCCATGGGAAAGTCCCATTTCTTAATTGTGGAGTGTTATGGGACACAACACCAGTAAACTCTTGACGAGTTTCCTTTGTGACCCCAGAGTCTAGTAAAAGAGTGATATTGCTGAACAGTTGCATTTTAGCTTATGGTCTCTGTCTCTTCTCAAAAGCTTGTTTCACTCTTTGCCTTGGGGTTTAGGAAACTTTACCAATACAAGAACTTTGCCATATATTATTTTAGAAAATTGATTTAGAATTTGTTTACAATATTATGAGATTTTAGTATAGTTTTTTAAGCATAGGATATATATATATATTTGTCTGTATAAAACTCAGCACACCCACCACCACTTAAGATGCATCTTTCTGTATATTTACCTTCCTTTTAGCTTTATTTGATTCTCCTTCAACATTCTTGCCATTTATTTTTTTTAGGATTTTATTTATTTATTAATGAGAAACATAAGAGGAGAGAGAAAGAACCAGGCATAATCCTGGTACATGTGCTGCCAGAGGTTGAACTCAGGACCTCATGCTTGAGAGTCCGATGCTTTATCCACTCCACCACCTCCCAGACCACACAATCTTCTTGCCATTTATATTAAATCTTATTTTGTTACATAAATGCCTATCAGATGCTTCAAATCTTTTTTTTTTTTTTTTTACAACAAGGTGAAGCATAATTAATTCCCATTTAGGGAAGGAGGCTTCTTCTCCCAAATCTTAGATGTCTAAATATTAATCCACTTTACTCAGGTGGGGTTTCTCCAAGGAGCAGGCTGAATATGCCTGTCTCTTTGAGCATGAAAAGCACTGTGTCTTGTCTGTGTGCAGGCTACAGCAGGGTCATGGGAGTGAGGAAAGCTGCCCCTGGATGACCCCAGCCCCACCCACAGGGAATGCTAACTAGCTTCTCCACTGACTCATTCCCACCCATCTCGGAACCAAGTCAGGCTGATGTCACACCAGCCGGTTCTATTCTAAACCCTTCTTCCTGGAAATGTTTTTACTCCGATCTACCCACCCAGGCCTCATCTGCTGGGTGGAAGCTTCCCACCCCATGGCTATCATCCAGCCACATGTCATGTACATCTGTTGTCCTGCCTTCAAGATGATGGATTGGACTACTTTGACTTAGTTTTTAAAGTGGCCTGACTCCCTGATGTTATATTTCTCTATTTCAAATAGGCTCATTTGGCTATTCATCAAAGACTGGGAGGGGAGGGCACTGGGGGTCTGGTGCTGTTCTAAGAGTTTATGAAAGAGAAATTTTTCATAAGAATTTCCAGTGTGCCTTAGGGCCAAGCTCTTCATCTCCACACCTTAGGGGGCCTCTGACTCACATCACACTGAAGATGAAATTAATCTGGTGACAGCTAGAGCACATATGCCTTCATTGGGCTTCTACTAATGTCAGACACATGCTAATTCAAGCCTGCTGGCCTTAAAGCTTTCTAGTCTTAACTGTCAACTCTGATACCATCTTACTAGGCTCAGAAAAATATTACTAAAGTCATAGGTCTCTTGGCTTCTTTCCACACCCCTATTCTTACTTTTAGGTTCCTGATTATTAAACAATTTGTTCTGCTTCATATCTTACTGCTTTTCAGCTACCAAGTTGCAGGTGCTACCATGATACCATCCTGACTTCCCTGAGCATATTACCTCACCATTGTGTTCTGAAACCCCACCTCCCCAGAGCCTTATCCCACTAGGGAAAGATAGAAACAGGCTGGGGGTATGGATTGACCTGCCAACATCTATGTTCAGTAGAGAAGCAATTATAGAAGCCAGACCTTCCACCTGCTCCACCCCAAAAAGAATGCTGGTCCATACCCTAGAGGGATAAAGAATAGGGAAGCTTCCAATGGAGAGGAAGGGATATGGAACTCTGGTGGTAGAAATTGTGAAGAATTGTACCCCTCTTACCCTATAATCTTGTTAGTTGTTATTAAATCACTAATAAAAACAAGTAAGTGGTAGAGTTCTAAAGACTCTTTTGATATCTTTTAGGAACTAAATCAAGACTTGCTGATCTCGCCTTATCATATTTGCTGCCCTATTGTCCATGTGTTTATTCAACACACATTGTTGAAGCCCACAGAGGTCACACTCTCAAGGTACTTTCAGATTGGAGGAAGGGAAAGGGATTGAGATGGGGATTGGGGTGGGAGACAGGAATTAAGGAGGGTGTGTGTATGTGCAGAGAGAGCAATATATTCGTCAATGAAATGTTATACATTGCAGAGATCGAGGAAGCACACCCCCAACCCCACAGCTGCATCCTCCACTCCTATGGGATACTGACCCAATTCAAGGTGTCCAAGAGACAACTCATTTCAAGTGCCTTGTGTTCTAGCACTAATGGCCAGAAGATGTCACTGTTAACCCATTAGAATCCCAAAGATAGGGCTGTGGCACAAGGAACTCCAGAATCCATTCATCAGAGGTTTGATTAGTACAGATGAAAATGTGAACATAAATATTATAAAGACTAGGTTTAATTAGGGCCTCAGTAGCAAACCCCAAACATAATCAAGGTTCCCTTATGCTGCTTCCTGGGTCATCATTTAAAGTTGCTGCCGCCTGTGTCATTGCATTCTGAAAATGTATTGCTGATGCTTATCTGTAAGTGATACAATAATGAAACCACTGACTCAGAAACAGAGGGAGGGGTATGGCTCAGGCCAGTCAGAGGAAAAGGTGGCATGGCCTTCCTGACACTGATAGAAAAGAAAGAGAGGGGAGTCAGGTGGTAGTGCAGGTAGCGCATGTGGCGCAAAGTGCAAGGACCCCGGTTTGAGCCCCTGGCTCCCCACCTGCAGGGGAGTCGCTTCACAGGTGGTGAAGCAGGTCTGAAGGTGTCTGTCTTTCTCTCCCTCTCTCTGTCTTTCCCTCCTCTCTCCATTTCTCTCTGTCCTATCTAACAATGACATAAATAACAACAACAATAATAACTACAACAACAATAACAAACAAGGGCAACAAAAGGGAAAAATAAATTAATATAAAAAATTTTAAAAAAAAGAAAAGAGAGAGAGAGAGAGATGACTTAAAGGAGCTAATGCTCCCTCATGCCCACACTTCTTGTCTTTTTCTCCTGGTGGCTGCAAGCTACTCTAGCATTGATTTTCAGCAGAGGTCACCTCTCACATGCTGTGGGTTTCAATGGCCCAGTTTCAAAAAAGGGCGAGGAACCCTTTGCATCAGACTAGATTAAGATCGAATTAGGAAGTGCCATTTCTGGATCAAAACAACAGACTGACATAGCACTGATAAAAATCTGTGAAGCAGTCACAAATCAGGACCACTGGCCAACACATACAGCTAGCTCTCCTTGTCAAAACCAACCACAGTGCCTGGATACAAAGCAGAGCACATCAGATGCACTTTCAAAGTACTCTGGAAGCAAACCTAGGTCAGAGGGTGACAGTATGCTCTGAAATGTATTATTATCTTCTCCTGATGGAACAAGTCCTCTAATAAGAAGGCATGACAGTAATCTGAAGTGTGTCACCTTTCCCCAATGTGATTTTTACTCAGGTTCCAGTTCATTTGCCGGTGGCAGGTACTGACTGAGCAGGAAAACTGCCCTATACATTCCAGTGTGATGCAGTGTTCAGAGTGACATTATGGCTGTTATGTTGCTATTTTTTTCTGCCACTCAAAATGCAGCAATTTTTTTTACAAGTCAGGGGATGTAGCATTCTGGACTTGAATTTACTTTGAGGTAGCATTCTTGCACCACACTCTCTGAGCAGCATTTATCTCAAACAAAACAAATTAGAAGACTTAGGCTTCTGCCCTCAAACACTTATGAGCTCTTATAAACTTGAACTTGTTAGCTCAACAACAACCTGAGTAAAGTACAAAAAATAAATGTTAAGGCTGATGAAATGTGTCCAATGTATTACTATATCTATTTCACAGAAGAGGAAATTAAGTCTAAGTCAAGAAAAGCAACTTACTCATGGTGATGCAGCTGGACTCTGACCCACCTTTCCCAAGTTGCAGCAAAAAAACTCAACCTAAGTTGGTGATTGTAGCTTAGTGGTAGAATGTTAGTTTTTTTTTTCTTTTTTTTTTTTTTGTGGTAGAATGAGGCCCTGGGTTTGATTACTGAGCACCAAAAACTATAAGTAAATAAAATTTTTTAAATAAAAAAATGAGGGGGGC
The DNA here is from genome assembly GCF_950295315.1 of Erinaceus europaeus. Lineage (NCBI taxonomy): Eukaryota > Metazoa > Chordata > Mammalia > Eulipotyphla > Erinaceidae > Erinaceus > Erinaceus europaeus. The sequence goes on from NC_080170.1 coordinate 75,190,469, forward strand.
AAGTATAAACCTATGGGACTACATCAAATTAAAAAGCTTCTGTACATCAAAAGAAACCAATACTCAAACAAAGAGACCCCTCACAGAATGGGAGAAGATCTTTACATGCCATACATCAGACAAGAGTTTAATAACCAAAAGATATAAAGAGCTTGCCAAACTCAACAACAGAAAACAAATAACTCCTTCCAAAAAATGCGGGGAGGATATAGACAGAATATTCACCACAGAAGAGATCCAAAAGGCTGAAAAACACATGAAAAAATGTTCCAAGTCTTTGATTGTCAGAGAAATGCAAATAAAGACAACAATAAGATACCACTCCATTCCTGTGAGAATGTCATACATCAGAAAAGGTAGCAGCAGCAAATGCTGGAGAGGCTGTGGGGTCAAAGGAACCCTCCTGCACTGCTGGTAGGAATGTCAACTGGTCCAACCTCTGTGGAGAGCAGTCTGGAGAACTCTCAGAAGGCTAGAAATGGACCTATCCTATGATCCTGCAATTCCTCTCCTGGGGATATAGCCTAAGGAACCCAACACACCCATCCAAAAAGATCTGTGTGTACCTATGTTCATAGTAGCACAATTTGCAATAGCCAAAACCTGGAAGCAACCCAGGTATCCAACAACAGATGAGTGGCTGAGCAAGTTATGGTCTATACACATAATGGAATACTGAGTAGTATTAATAGTTTTTAATAGCTGAGTAGCTATTAAAAATGGTGACTTCACCATTTACAGCCCATCTTGGATGGAGCCTGAAGAAATCATGTTAAGTGAAATAAATCAGAAACAGAAGGACGAATATGGGATGATCTCACTTTCAGGCAGAAGTTGAAAAACAAGATCAGAAGAGAAAACACAAGTAGAACCTGAACTGGAGTCAGTGTATTGCACCAAAGTAAAAGGCTCTGGGGTGGGTGGGCGGGGAGAGTACAGGTCCAAAAAGATGACAGAGGACCTATTGTTATGTGGGAAACTGAGAAATGTTATGCATGTACAAACTACTGTATTTACTATTGAATCCAAAACATTTATCCCCTGATAAAGAAATTTAAAAAAAAATGAGGGAGGGAGTCGGGTGGTGGCACAGTGGGTTAAGCGCACGTGGCGCAAAGCGCAGGGACCAGCGTAAGGATCCCGGTTTGAGCCCCCGGCTCCCCACCTGCAGGGGAGTCGCTTCACAGGCAGTGAAGCAGGTCTGCAGGTGTCTATCTTTCTCTCCCCTCTCTCTCTGTCTTCCCCTCCTCTCTCCATTTCTCTCTGTCCTATCCAATAACAAAAGCAATGTCAACAATGGCAATAATAACCGCAACAAGGCTGCAACAACTAGGGCAACAAAAAGGGGGGAAAATGGCCTCCAGGAGTGGTGGATTCATGGTGCAGGCACCGAGCCCAGCAATAAACCTGGAGGAAAAAAAATGAGGGGGCCAGGTGGTAGCACACTTGGTTGAGTGGACATATTACCATGCATGAAGACTAGGATTCAGTTCCTCTATGCAAGGGAGAAAATTCGTAATTGGTGAAGCAGTGCTCTAGGTATCTCTTTCTCCCCCACTTGCATCTCAGGTTCTTTCTTCTATATCCAACAAATGAATAAATATATATTGGATTGTTGGAAAAGTCATGACACATTTTTTTGCATAGAAAAATGTTATGATGCCTTCTTAGACCTTAAGACAGCAATAACCTTCCCCAGTCTCTATAAAAGTCATATTTCTCCCAGTCCTGGAACCTCTGGGACTTGGCTCGTTTTCCTGCACACTCTCTTGATTGAAATTGCATCTGCTGATCCCAGCCTAATCACTGCAACAAGTACCACCTCAGCATGTTTCACTTCAGATTGTGTCCAGAGATGTCAGGTATAGAATGTCAACCCTTCAGCCTCATTACTTGGGTGAGACCTTTCCTAGCTCATAGGACTCCTTAATGCCATTCTGGGTGGTGCACTTCTTAACAAAGTCACAGAATCTAGATATAGGCCAGGGTCTATGTGATAGAGCATATGTAATAGAGCTCCATAAGTTAGGGGAAAATATATACCTTAATGTAAAAGTGCACAATAGTTTGCAGTGATTTAATAAGTGCATCAAGCAAGTAGAAAGACCTAAAAAAATCCACCATAAATTACTTAATCAAATACTTTCTACTTAGACCTAGATAACTTTCTCATCTACTTATTTCACTTCCCTCAATCGCTCTAAGACTAACCTTGTCAAAGTAAGGACTACAAAAGCTGGATAAGGGCAAGAGACCATCCTGGATTCCCACAGAGACATGAAGGGCCTAGACCTCCAAAAGATCCCTCTCTCCAATGTTACTGGTCACCTCCATCAGGAACTCCTTTGTAGGCCCCTATAGGACCTTGCCCTCAATGTGGATCAACAATGGTAGGGACTGCCCCATTCTCCAAAAGGAAGTTGGCCAACATAATCTATCACTCAGGGAAGATGGGTCAGGCAATGAGTGCAGCCTAGAATGTTCCTAGCTACAACCACAACACTCAAACTCAGACCTACAGGGATGCAGAGGTTACACAGGCTCCTGTGCACTGAATATGGGCCCCAAATCAAATCTATGGGGTTTACAGTTAACAATATTTATATCTTTTCCCCTTATTTAGGAGCTACTTCTTTCCCTGATCCAGCTTTTTTGTCCTAGCTCCAACTTTGATACCATCTCCCCAAACAATACCTTTAGCCACCTGCATGCTAACTGTTGGGCTCAGGGAAAAATTAGTAAAGTCATAGCCCCCTTGGAATATACCTAAAATAGACCTCCTAGATTTTTCCATATTGGAGACCCCAAATCTCATCTGCTATATTCTTGCTTTTAGGTTCCTGATTATAAAACTATTTGTTCTGCTTTATAACTTAATGCTTTTTCAGACACAAGTTGCAGATGATGTCAACCTGACCTCCCTGAACAGACAACCTCACCAATGTATCCTGGAACCTACTTATCCGAGCCCTGTCCCACTAGGGAAAGACAAATCAGGCTGGGAGTATGGATCAGTCTGCTAATACCTATGTTCAGTGGAGAAGCAACTACAGAAACCAGATCTTCCATCTTCTGCATCCCATAATCATCCTTGGGTCCATGCTCTTAGAGGGATAAAGAATATAAAGAATAGGAAAGCTTTCAAGGGAGGGGATGGTTGAAATTGTATCTCTCTTGTCCTATGTTCTTGTTGATATTTTTATTTTATAAATAAATAAACAACAAAAAAGAAAAAATATGATTTTTCTCAAAACCCAATAAAATATATAAAAATTATTAGGTCCAATTCCTTGCTTATATTTCCATTTTAAAAGATTAGCGGGGGTCAGGCAATAGTTAAGTGCACATGGTGCAAAATGCAAGATCAGTGTAAGGATCCGGGTTTGAGCTCCCGGCTTTCCACCGGCAGGGGGGATCACTTCACAAGCACTGAAGCAGGTCTGCAGGTGTCTATCTTTCTCTCCTCCTCTCTGTCTTCCCCTCCTCTCTCCATTTCTCTCTATCCTATCCAATAACAATGACATCCATAACAACTACAATAATAATAACCACAACAACATTAAACAAGGGCAACAAAAGGGAAAAAAATAGCCTCCAGGAACACTGGATTCATGGTACATGCACTGAGCCCCAGCAATAACTCTAGAGGCAATATATTTGTGTATGTGTGTGTGTGTGTGTCATAAAGTAGAATAAAGTTTAATTTTACAAAGTGAAACAAAAGAACAAGGAATTGCAAGAGAAGGAGGAGGTGGAGGGAGAGGAGGAGGAGTTAGAAAATGGGGAGGGTGAGCACTGCTGTCACAGGCACTGCATTCCATTTGATTTGCCAGGCCAGCACAACCCAGTCAGAGATAATGTTATTACTCTAAGGAGATAATTTATTTAATCCTAATGTGATCAAAATAACAGGAACCCACTTAGTCACACCTAGAGCAGAGAAAGCCTGGCACAGAGCAAAGCCTCTTCCCTGTGCCTTGCAGTACCTCGGCAGGAGTGATCCATCTTGTTGAACTGAAAGTAGCCCAACTTGCACTGACAGAGTGCAACACCATCCAGATCCGTGCAGATGGAGGTCTCTTTGTCACATTCTGGAGTCTTCCGCTTGCACAAGCTGCCTGCTGGAATGGATAAACAAGACTTTGAAACAAAGTAAAATCTCCTCTACTTCAAACCTGGAGATGCATGTACTTTCTATCTAAAGAGGTTCTAAGACTAGTTTTCACCAAAGCCTGCCTGGTGTAACACTCCTCCTAGGGTTTCTTTCCTCACTGTCATCTGCCATACTAAAAGTTCCTAAGTGTTTTCCCACTGAAGTCACTGTCATAGCCTAGCATGTAATGGATTGAGAAACCAAGCCAAAAAGCAACAGGGTTCTGTCCCTAACTACAGTACCCAGTACAAATATGGTCCTCAACATTTCAGACAGTGGTGCAGGAGAGAATCCACATTAAAAAAAGCACTGCTCTTAGGCACATGGACCTGTACTTGTCTCAAGCTGCAGTGTGTTTACTTGGCCTAAAAAGATGCAGGAGTGGGGGCTGGGTGGTAGCACAGTGGGTTAAGCACACATGGCACAAAGCGCAAGGACCAACGTAGGAACCCAGTTCGAGCCCCTGACTCCCCAACTGCAGGGGAGTCACTTCACAAGTGGTAAAACAGGTCTGCAGGTGTCTTTCTCTTTCCCTCTCTGTCACCCCTTCTCTCTCAATTTTTCTGTCCTATCCAACAACAACAGCAGCAATAACAACAACAATAATAACAACTACAATGATGAACCACAATGACAACAAAAGGAAAAAAATCAAAAAGCATCCAGGAGCAGTGGGTTCCTAGTGTAGGCACTAAGTCCCAACAATAACCCTGGAGGAAAAAAAAAAAAAGATGCAGTAGCACAACCCATGGCAGGGAAGTGTGCTGCTTCAGTAGACTTAACTCTGAGGTATGGACTATGAACTGCTCCCCAGGGCAGGAGTGTAATTACATTTACCTTCCAGTCTTCCTACCATATTACTAGTTTACTGGGGCTTATCTTCACAGGGGCTTCAGTATATAAATATTTATATTTTAAGAATTTATTTATTCATGATAAAGACAGAAGGAAGAAAGTGAAAGAACCAGACATCACTCTGGTACATGTGTTGCCAGGAATTGAACTCGGAACCTCATGATTGAGAATCCAGTGCTTTATCCACTGTGCCACCTTCTGGCTCACAAGGGCTTCAGCATCTTACACAGAGACTGGTCCACACACAATGCTCAGTACCTGAGTGCTATAGATTCTAACTCTCCATCATAGTTTCCACCAAGGAAGACAGGTGGGTAGAGAAGAAATAGGTCTTTCAGGCTCACAAATTCATTGACTTTAGGGCATTATTATTAATATTATTTTATTGCCACCAGGGGTTATTGCTGGAACTTGGTGCCTGCATAACAAATATACTATTCTAGGCTGCCACTGTTTCCTTTTTTAAAAATATAATATAGAAAACTTCAGGGGTAGTGGGGTGTGTGGGCAGTGACACACTGGGTTAAGCACACACAGTATGAAGCACAAGGATCCCGGTTCGAGCCCCTGGTTAGAGCCCCCAGCTGTGAAGGAGATCTGCATGTGTCTATCTTCCTCTCTCCTTCCCCCTCTCAACTTCTCTATTTCCTATCCAATAAAAAAAATGGAAAACTTCAGAGGGGAGGAAAAGATAGAGAGGGAGAGACACCTGCAGCTCTGCTCATGATAGCTACCTCCTACAGGTGGGGACAGGGGCTTGAACCTGGGTCCTTGAGCATGATATCATATATGCTCAACTGGATGAGCTACCAACCAGCCCCTAGGGTCTTACTGCTTACATGTGCATTCACCTCTAATTATCCAGTCCTAGATCATGACTCTTGTTCATCTCATCAATGACAAAGGAAGGATTTATTATTTTCAAAAAGTCTTTAATTTTAGAGCATGCTATATGTGGATAACTCTCTCTGAGGCTCTGAGAAAGGCCTAACAAAAAGGACATATGAAAATGGGGTGCATAGAGAGTAGGGCAAAGTTAGAAAATATATTGGGTAGACTGCAGTAACTTATTTATGCCATGTATGGAGCAAGGCAAGACTGGTAATTGCTGCTGTTGCTAAGAGGTAAGAGGAAGTGCACCCTGGAGAAATAACGACAGGACAATGTGTATATTGTGCCCTGAGGAAGGGTCTCCCCTTTCTCATCCGAACGAAGACAACACCCTATACAGAAACCAGACCAGCTCTTTAAAAAAAAAAAAGGGGGTCGGGCGGTGGCGCAGTGGGTTAAGCGCATGTGGCGCAAAGCACAGGGACCGGAGTAAGGATCCCGTTAGAGCCCCGGGCTCCCCACCTGCAGGGCAGTCGCTTCACAGGCGGTGAAGCAGGCCCGCAGGTGTCTATCTTTCTCTCCCCTTCTCTGTCTTCCCCTCCTCTCTCCATTTCTCTCTGTCCTATCCAACAACGAATTGCGTCAACAAGGGCAATAATAATAACCACAACGAAGCTACAACAAGGGCAACAAAAGGGGGGGGGGGGAAAGGCCTCCAGGAGCGGTGGATTCATGGTGCAGGCACCAAGCCCAGCAATAACCCTGGAGGAGGAAAAAAAAAACTCATTTCATTTATTACATGTGAAAGAGATAATTTTTTAATTGGGGAGATTAATGATTTACAGATATTCGTCGGGATGCGGCATCATCTAAGTTCATTTCCCACGTCTACACTCGACCGGACCTGCCAATATATGCTATGCGGATATCTTCGCCCACCCTGTTCAACGCTTGACATCTCGTCATCCAATCTGGTCTCCTACGCCTACACTGAAGTTCTCTGTTCCAGACTCTTGGAAACAGAGTTGGCAGTCAGCTGAGGTAAAGAACAAACACCTCATCACAGACCCCTGCAAGCGTCAACCCAGCTTTGACCTAGCACGTTATGATTGGGCCCTCCTCAATTGCTATGGAACAGGCCATGGCCGGTGCGCCGCTATGTTCCATCGCTGGGGAGCCAGAGACGACCCGAACTGCCCCTGCGGCTAAAGACAGACTATTCTTCTAGCGTTTGCCGTTCTTCCGTAGCCAGTCAACAGCGTCAGGTTGAGCCTGATGTAAAGTTTCGAGACCTCCTTTGAATCTGTAGAGACTATGACCCACATAGTCAACGTCTGCCACCTCTCCAGATTCAAAGGAAGTCTCAAAACTTTACATCAGGCTCAACCTGATGCTGTTGACTGGCTACGGAAGAAGGACAAATGCTAGAAGAAGAATGATTTACACTTGATAGTAAACATTTCTCAGTTTCCCACATAACGATCTAGCCCTTCCGCACCCCCACCCCCCAGGCCCTCCTCTGCCATCATGTTCCAAGACCTGAGCCCACCCAGTCTTTTACTTTGGTGCAATACACCAACTCCAGCCCAAGTTCTGCTTTGTGTTTTCCTTTCTGTTCTTATTTTTCAACTTCCGTCTAAGTGTGGGAGAGAGAGAGAGAAAGAGAGAGAGAGGGGGAATTTCATATGAAGCAGAGAAAGAGAGAGGGAGAGACAAGCTGGAGAGCTCCACTCAGGTAGATGTGGTGACGGGGATCAAATTAGTAACTTCAGGCAGAAAGTCTGATGCTTTAGCAGCAGAGCTATTTTCTCAGGCACAGTTGTTATTAGCTCTCAACACTGCAAAACTGCCCTTGCACTTCCCTTCTCCCCTGAGTCCTACAAATTTGGGACTAGTGTGGAGACTGGTCAACAGGGAAGTAAGTTTAGGACACAACCTGAGTTCTCAACTCTGAATTTCCTGCCTTTATCAGCGGTAGTTGGTGTACTACATCAGAGCCCTATTTGTGTGGGTTGATAGAACTTCCTTTGTTTATTGTGAAAAGTTTGTATTTAAAGGAGAAAAACAAAAAGTGGAAAATCTGATAAGGAAAACTCCACAAAGCAGGGATCAGAGAGGCTGTAAACCTCCAGTCGCTCCTATATAGATTTTGAAGGTTTTGCTAGTTCTTAAATTGTGATGAAATGACTCTAAGGCAAGAAGCTGCCCAGGCTGGCACTAATAGACCTTGTCAGCAGTCAACCTGGTTTGCCTGGCCTGATTAGATACTTTCTGTAAACCAAAGTCACATTTTCCTTCCATTCTGACCACATATCCAGCATGCTGTAAAATACCTCCCACCTAATAACTATTGACTTCTTGAACCCTAAGACAGCAGGAACCTCACATTTCCACTATAGAACCTGTATTTCCCCCCAGTCCTGGAACCTTAGAGTGGGACACACTTTCCTGCATGCTTCTCTCAATTCATATCAAATAATATTGCATCCACTGATCCCAACCTAATCAACACAACGAGTGCCACCTCAGCATTCTTTACTTCAGACTGTGTCCAAGAGACTTCAGGTGTGGAATGACAACCCTTCTGCTTCATTACTCCGGTGAGACCTTCCCTTTCATAGTATTCTCTAATTCCATTCCAGGCGGTTCACTTCCTAACAAAGTCCCAAAACCTAGACATAGATCAGGTCCCATGAGATAGAGCATATATTCACACATATCCATAAACCAGGGCAAAATATATACCTGAAAGCAAAAGTACACAATAGTCTGCAGTGAGTACCCCTCCAACACTTTATCTGCACAATTCCAGCCTTTAGGTCCATGATTGTTCAAAAATTTGTTTGGCTTTGTATGTTAACTCTCTTTTCAGACACCAGATTCCAGATGCCAGTGAGATGCTGACCAGACTTCCCTGGAAGGACAACCCCATCAATGGTACTGGAGCTCCACTTCCTCAGAGCCCCACCCTACTAGGGAAAAAGAGAGGCAGACTGGGAGTATGGATCACCAGCCAATGCCCATGTTCAGTAATTACAGAAGCCAGACTTTCCACCTTCTGCAACTCACAATGACCTTGGGTCCACACTCCCAGAAGGATAAAGAATGGGAAAGCTATCAGGGGAGGGGATGGGATATGGAGATCTGGTGATGGGAACTGTGTGGAGTTGTACCCCTCCTATCCTACAATTTTGTTAATGTCTCCTTTTTTTAAATAAATTAATTAATTAAAAAAACACCTCTCACCCTCTACCTTCCAAGTGGCCCTTCCCACAAAGAAGCAGATTAAGGCAAAAGCAAGGAAAGCTAGCTCAACCTCTGTCACAGAGGAGTGGCTCTCCCTAAAATTCTTAATTCTATCAGAAATCCATCACATGGAACCACATATAACCCCATTTGCATTTTAAGCCTGGTGAGATGTGATTTTTCTACATCCACAATTCCCATGGTCTTTCTTGGGCATAACATCTGTCAAACAGACAATGAGAATTTATGTAAATCTAAGGCTGAGACACTCCCTGGGGGATTTCCAAAGATGCTAAACCTCTGGAGACAGGAGAACTGCAGTTTTCTGAAAGGCAAGGAAGCAGATATAATTGAAGGAGGAAACATGCTTTTCCATAGGTGTGTCTGGAGTACCCACTACCACAGGGTATTTTGGAAATACTCAGACATCAGGATCTGACAGCTCCCACTCATCAAGCTCACCTCTCTAGTGCTTAGAAAGGTGAGTGAAAGACCATGCTCAGTGTCAATCTGGCCATAACTAGAGGAAATTTGGGAAGTAAAAACACCAACAGAAGCCTATCTGCAACTGAGATACATGGCCATCTTTGGTCTTAAAAGGTCTAAAAGAGGAGGTGAAGGAGACCAGTGGGGGCAGATAAGCTATCTCAGGAGTTCCCTCTCATTTTGCTGTGATCCTAAAATTATTCTAAAATAAAAAAAACTTAAACAAAAAAAAAAGATTTAGGGTCTCTGGAAGGAAGACAGGGGCTCTCCTTTAAGTCATATCTAAGCAGCTGGAAGAATGAGGCAGGACTGCTAAGAGCAGGATCTTACAAATCGAAATCTTTGGCCCCTTGATTTGCAAGGCATCAAATGCACTTACTGGGGACAAAAAGGAAACGTGCTACAATGCTAGGTACATGGATAGCACTAAATATTTATGGAATACAACCCATGGAGTCAGAGGTTGTATTCAAATATTCAGTGAACTGAAAAGTTCCTTTCCAGGGGCCAGGTGGTGGCGCACTTGGTTGACAGCATCTTATCATGTGCAAAAATCTGGATTCAAGACTCCAGCCCTCACCTGCAAGGGGGAAACTTCATGAGTGGTAAAGCAGTGTTGTGGGTACCTCTTTCTCTCTCCCTCTCTATCTCCCCCTTCTGTCTCATTTTCTCTGTTTCTATCCAATAAAAGAATAAATAAAACAGTAAACAAATGAATGTTTTTTAATATTTATTTATTTATTCCCTTTTGTTGCCCTTGTTGTTTCTTATTGTTGTAGTTATTATTGTTGTCATTGTTGTTGGATAGGACAAAGAGAAATGGAGAGAGGAAGGGAGGATAGAGGGGTTAGAGAAAGACAGACACCTGTAGACCTGCTTCACCAACTGTGAAGCGACTCCCCTACAGGTGGGGAGCCAGGGGCTCGAACCAGGATCCTTATGCCAGTCCTTGCACTTTGCACCACCTGCGCTTAACCTGCTGTGCTACCGCCGGACTCCCATGGATTTTTTTTTTTAAAGGTTCCTTTGTTACTTCTAAGCAGACTAAATAAATTGGAATCTTTAGATGACTGGCAAGAGAAACCAAAGAAAGCCAAAGAGGAGTTCTCTCAAAGTTTAGAACCCAATATAATAGGACATGAACTTTTAAAATTAACCACCCAGTAATACTGAATAATAATAGTGATTCCAATTCTAGAAAGTTAAGCACTTCTTTCCCTGCCCCTCTCTCTTTCCCTCTCTCTCTCTCTCTCTCTCTCTCTCTCTCTCTCACACACACACACACACACACACACACACACACACACACCCTCTAGAAATATGCCATAGCAGGGTGAAAGATGAACTTCCAGTTCCCATGATTGGAAATGCACTGGTCTGTGGAGACCTCTAGGGATCAGCATGCACAAAGCCTGGACACACTATTCATATCTTGGTGCTACCAGCAAACAGAGCACCAATCCTGCTATTTACAACTTAATATCTAGCATCTGGACACCAGATGGAAAGATTTATAGTCTGTATCCTCTGCCTATCCTAAATATGCAGTAAAATGAGCTAGTCAGAGGCCACTTAAATCACTGCTTGATACAGTTGCAGGACATGCCCTTTTGCAAGAAAACACTTTAGATCCCAGAGTGCAGCACCCCAGAAGTGAAATGTCTCTTCCAAGATCTAAATGTGCCTCCAATTTTGTCTCTAACCCCTTTCTTAATCTGCCCACACTAGATGCATTATAGAGGCATTGGGGGGAAAAAAAAAGACACCACGTGAAGCAAGAGAAAAAGAGAACTCATCATTAATGACAACATAAGCATTCCGGCCTACTTTATTCTTTTGTTTTTCCTCCAGGGTTTTCACTGAGGCTCAGTGCCTACAGTATGAATCCACTGCTCCTGGAGGCTAATTTTTCCCCTTTTGTTGCCCTTGTTGTCTGTCATTGTTATTGTTATTTTTGTTGTTGTTATTGCTGTCACCGTTGTTGGACAGGACAGAGAGAAATTGAGAGAACAGGGGAAGACAGGAGGAGAGAAAGAGAGACACCTGCAGACTTGTTTCACTGTTTGTGAAGTGACCTCCCCCCTTGCAGGTGGGGAGCTGGGGCTTGAACCAATGTCTTTGAGCCAGTCCTTGCGCTTTACACCATGTGTGCTTAACCCACTGCAATACCGCCTAGCCCTCTGGCTTACTTTTTTCTAGTCTGGTTTCTGTGCATTGAGGATTTGCAAACAAACAAAACAGGTAATCTGGGGGCTGGGCGGTAGTGCAAGCGGGTTAAGTGCACATGCAGAGAAGTGCAAGGACCACCATAAGGGTCCTGGTTCCAGGCCCTGGCTCCCCACCTGCAGGGGGGTAGCTTCACATGTGGTGATGCAAGTCTGCAGGTGTCTGTCTTTCTCTCCCCCTCTCTGGATTTCTCTCTGTCCTATTCAACAACAATAGCAACAATAGCAATAACAATAACAAGGGTGACAACAAGCACAACAAAATGGGAAAAATGGCCTCCTGGAGCAGTGGATTAGTAGTGCAGGCACCAAGTCCCAGCGAAAACCCTGGAGGCAAAAGAGAAAATAAAATAAGTAAATAAAAAATAAATTATTTAAAAGAAACAGGTAATCTGCATGTTTGTTTGTTTTTTTAAATGATATATCACCACAAAGGTCTTGATAGGCAGCATTCTGTGTGCATAGCCCTGTCTCCCCAAAAAGAAAGTTGTTTTTTTTTTAAGGAAAACAAGAACAATTTCTGCTTCATTACATCATATCCTATATCCATTCCCAAGCTAGCACTAGACTGTACGGAATAAAGAAAAGGAGCAGTAAACCAAAACCAGGTGACCTTAAGGCTACAATGCATGAGTATATGCAAAAGCCTTTTCTCCTTCTCCTTCTTTTTCCTTTGTCATTGCCAGGATTTCATTGATCCAGCTAACTTTTTCATATTGGAAGAAAGAGAGACAGGAGAAAGACACCAGCACCAAAGCTTCCCCCATAGCAGCAGGAGTCAGGCTTCAACTTGGACAACTTGGATTACATGTATGGCAAAGCACCCCTCTACTCTACTCTACTCTACTCTTCTCTTCTCTTCTCTTCTCTTCTCTTCTCTTCTCTTCTCTTCTCTTCTCTTCTCTTCTCTTCTCTTCTCTTCCCTTCCCTTCCCTTCCCTTCCCTTCCCTTCCCTTCCCTTCCCTTCCCTTCCCTTCCCTTCCCTTCCCTTCCCTTCTCTTCTCTTCTCTCTTCTCTCTCTCTCTCTTTCTCTCTCCCTCTTTTTTAACCTTTTTTCCTGCTGCTAGGGATATTACTGGGGCTGTGCACCTGCACAACTTTACCACTTTACTCTAGCAGACTCTTAAAACAAACCAAAAAAAAGTAAGAGATATCACAGCACTTCTCTACCACTTTTAAAACTTCTCCCATGCAGGTCCTCTCATATGGTGATGGAGAACTTAAGCCCAGGTCCTTGTACATAGTAAAGTATGAGCTCTTGCCAGGTGACCTATCTTCTGGCTCCCACAGGCCTTTTTTCCTTGACACCCATTACAAAATTAGCCTAGCTCATGAGAAGCGTTATTGGGCTTATCCTAGGTCTGTGTCTAATGTGTAGACAAGCCCTTCAAGACGGCCTCTCTCTTACCTCTAAAATCCGTTATTGGGCTTATCCTAGGTCTGTGTCTAGTGTGTAGACAAGCCCTAGAAGAGGGCCTCTCTCTTACCTCTAAATATCCGCCTCTGAGATCCCAAGAGCTGGCAGACCTCAGCAGAGGACCTGCAGGAGTTAACACATTTCTGTGTTCTGTCAGTCAGGTCAAAGAATGTCACATTGGAAGCCAGGGTAAAGGTGGTTTGCAGTGACACAATCACAGCACTGGACTCCCTGTAGGCAAAGTGTGTAGGTTTTTAGTTGTTCCAAAATGACATGCGGTGCCCAAGGCTTTAGGAAAACAAATGTCACTATTCTCCAGTGAGAATAGAAGCATGAAAGTTCAATGACTTCAGTTCAGGACCACCCTCTGGTTGGGTCAAAACAGGTTCAATTTTGTCACAACTACTCATGTTCGATTGTCTTTCCCTTTCCATAGTCTGGTTCACATGCAAATACAATTATTTTACTTACCTAGAAGCATGAGCTGTGGTTTGTGTATAGCCAGGCAATGTTGAAAAACACACATTTAACTGAAAGTAAGAACAGGTTTGTCATTAACTGTGAGGCAGACAAAAGCCTTGGACCTAGAACCAATTTCCCATTTTCAGGATAAAACAAGCATTTCCTGGCCACCAACTTATCAGCAGGAGGCTTTTCACAAGACTGGTATTTTTTTCTTTTCTTTTTTTTGTCATTTCTTAAATACCTTTCTGCTCTTATTTTGTTATTCTGGGAGGACAAAGGGAAAGAAGCAGATAGTAAATCAGTGGGGAAAATCTTGGCAGGAAATGATGTTCAGAACAGCACCCTTGGATGCAAAACATCTTCAAAGGAGCAGATCTCTTCTAAGATCCAGGGGTTTAAAAAACTCAGAGGCAAGTGTTTATTTGGACTTTGCATACTGAACAAGCATTTACTGAAAAGGCAAGGTTCCTTTTAGCCGCCCAGGTTTGGCAGTGCAAACACAAACCCCTCATATTCTACAATCCGGTTGACCTGACTTAAAGAGAGGTCCTCTGGAAAAAAGGCCTTCCATTAGGAAATTACATTATGTGGGTCAAGAGCCCTTTTCTTGACAGCAAATGAAGAAGGACTCTTCCTATGTTTGCCTTGTTCCCTTAAAGCAGAACATCTTTCTAGGGCATAAAGTCTCTTGCCTGATTCTGCTCTCCCTCAGAGCACTGGGTTGCCCCCTAAGCAGCAGAGTGCCTCACACCTTAACCAGTGCAGACCTACTTGGATTCAAAGCCTGTGCTCCACCACACACATCCTTTTTTTTTTTTTTTTTCAATTGGGAGGATTAATGGCTTACAATAAATACAGCCATTGGTACATGTATAAAATTTCTCAATTTTCTGCAAGTTACTCTCATCTCCAGCTGAAGTCCTCCTCCACCATCATGGGTTAGGGCTAGGGGAATCAATCATGGGATGATATAAAACTTTTGTGTAACATTCCTTCATCTTCCAATAAGCAATAATTTATTGTTATTAAATTCTCCCACCCAGGTGAAAATAAATATGACATATTTCAGAACAGACTGGCATTTTAGGAAAGGCGTTTTGAACATCTCCCCCTATTACAGCCTAAACTTGAACTTTTCTTGGGAGGTGCAGGTGCCACTTCACTAACAAACTTTATACTAATATTGAGTACAGTTAACAAATCACAGACACTGTAATGGGAAGAACTGACCTCTGCATGAGAGACCAAACCTCTATCACCTAGAAGGAAATGCTGACCCACAGAACAACCAAGAGGCACCTGTGGTGGAATGCTAGGTATAGGATTAGTCAGTGTACAGTACTGCCATGTCATAAAGACAAAGACAAATGCCCAAAGAGACATTTAGTTATTGACTCCCAGAAGCTGATATTTATTTATTTTTACCAGAGCACTGCTCAGCTCTGGCTTATGGTGGTATGGAGTGCTGAATGTGGGACCTCAGAGCCTCAAGAATGAAAGTCATTTTGTACATTCATTAAACTATTTCCCCAGCCTGGGATGTGATCTCTTAAGCCTGTGAAGTGTCTTGCCTGATAAAACTGCCTTTGTTTATTTGTAGGTCCCAGGACCACTTCAGTTTAACAAGCAATGTGATTTATGCAAAAAATGGGGGAAGCTTTTGGGTTACAAGATTGCTCTCCAAAGAGACTGAAACTGAGGTCAAGAATATGGGCAATCAGTGACTTCCAGTAATTGGACCTCAATAAAGGGTCTAGACAGGAGAATCCCTGGTTAGTGACACTGCATGGATCCAAGTTCACAGTGTCCAGAACTCCATGAGAAAGGACAACTGAGGGTGGGTGGGTGGTCAGGTGGTGGCACAAGGAGCAGGATTCAAACTCCCGGTTCCCACCTGCAAGAGGAAAGTTTCACAAATAGTGAAGCAGCACTTGTAGGTATCTCTATTTCTCCATCTCACCTTTTAGTCTGTATCCAATAAATAAATTTTAAAAAACTATAAAAGGTAAATATATTTTTTAAAAAGGATAACTGGTATCATGGAATTTGGAAGCCTCCTGGACTCTGACTCACTCATCTCCCTTGGCTGCCATAACCTGGACTCTTTCACTGTAATGTACTACAACTATGACTATAATTACTTTCAGTGAGGTCTATGAGTCCTTTCAATGAATTATCAAATCTGAGAGAGGTCTTAAAAGCCACAAACTCACAGTTGGTATCAGAATTGAGAGTGGGGCCAGTAGAATAGCTTACTTAGATAGTACACTGGTTTGCCATGTGTGCAGCCCAGGGTCGAGCCTGGTCACCACCACATTGAAGGAAGTGAAAGTAAGGAGTTGAGGTGGTCTGATGGACTGTCTCCTGACTTTGCAGTGCTCAGTGTGAACTCAGCATCTGTAAATGTTTTGGCAATGCCTATTATAGGAATGAGGCACCTGGTAAAGTGCATTCCACAGAAGACATGCTCAGTGAAAGAGAGATGGAATCATAATCTACATTTTACATAACTGAAACCCACAGTTCTAGAAAATTCTACAGGGTTTTTATTTTTGCTAATATGCTAATGTTTACCCATAAATAACATCTCTTTTTCTTTCTTTTTCCTGTTCTTCTCCCCACCCCACCCCCCACAAAAGGTAGGCAAAAAGGGACAGAAGGATCAAAAGCCCATGGGTAACCTTGCAGTGAGTTTTCAACCTTAGATAATTGGGAGTAATTGCTGTGCCTTCAGCATTCTCTTGAGGAAAAAGAGCATAATTCTCTCCATATTCTGAAACAAAGGAAGTCACATGGCATGCCCACAGAACATGGGATAACAGGACTTTCTGGGTCTTTCCTCTTTACCAACAGCTCTTATTGGTGGATATTATTCACATGCCTGTGACTACAAGTCCTCACTGAAAAAAGAAATGCCATGGCACTGTAAGAACTGCATGGGAGGACACATTCAAAGAATCACTTCCACTGACACCACTATATCCTAATATCCCCTTCGATTTTTGACAAACGTAATGTTTTACCATGAAGTTCACACCCCAAATACAGTAACAGAAATAAACAGCCAGTAGATACAGCTTATCTCCAAGAAGTTCCCAATTCTGAGTAAAATATAGAAAACAAAGGACTAGCATGAAGATGATATCAGGAAACTTACCATTTTGGTGATGTCATTTTCAACTTCATGTAGTCCCACAGTTGCATTAAGGTAAGTTTTCTTTAATTTAAATTCTGCCACAAAGGTTCTAACTGAAAATAAAAACATAATCTGTTAGACCACATAACAGTCTCAGCTCCACAAGGCTCTATGTATATCTTTGGAAGTATCCAGTTGTACTTGACCTCATGCATTTCTTTTCCATTGAGGGTAGAGACTACCATCTCTTAGGCTGGTTTCTAGTAAAGTGAGCACTTGCTGAGCTGATGGTTCAGACTGAGTAAACCTTTGGGTGAAAGACTCTAAGGAATCATTTGTATGTATGTGAAGACTGCTGAGAGAAGCAACCTTCTAGACATCTCTAATGTTCCCTCCTACCCCTTATTATAGATGCTCAATAAAACTATGACACAGAAAACAAATGAACTGGCCTAAGCAATATGTTTTTAGGAGGAGGGAAGAAGGATATATTATTAGAACCCCCTTCCTGTGCCTGCCTGACCAAGTGCCCAATTAAGCTTTAGATAGTAGACAGCTCAGACTTAGATCTTTTACCAAGTTAGTATGTCCTCAACTTCAAGGGCGAGCTTCTTCTTCCTGTTCTCATCAGAAGTATCCTCCAACCCCCATTCTTCTTGCTCATAGGAAATACCTGCTTTAACATTTATAAAAGAGGTTTCCAGAGTCAGCTAACTATACAAGATAATAGAGCTCCCAAGGACCAAAATTAACATTTACAGTCAAGTGAGTCATTTTCTTTTTATAATTCTTTTTTTTTTTCTTTTTTAAAAGTATAGAACAACAATGGTAGTGGCTGGGTCAACATACTCTGCCACTTGAGGAAGACAGGTCCTGAAATGAGAGCAGCCTAGAATGTTCCTAGCTATGACCATGGAATATGAGCTTAGATCTACAGGGATGCAGAGGTTACACAGGCTCCTGTACTGAATATGGGCCTCGGATCAGATCCATGGGGTTTACAGTTAACAGTATTTATATCTTTTTCCCATATTTGGGAGCTACTCTCTGCCCTGATCCAGCTTTTTTGTCCTATTTCCAACTCTGACACCATCTCCCCAGACAATTCCTTTAGCCACCTGCATGTTATCTGTTGTGTTCAGGGAAAAATTAGTAAAGTCATAGGCCCCTTGGAATATACTTAAAATAGACCTCCTAGATTTTTCCAAAATGGAGATCCCAAATATCATATGCTATATTCAAGCCTTTAGGTTCCTGATTATAAAATAATTTTCTCTGTTTTATATCTTAATACTTTTTCAGACACAAGTTGCAGATGCTACCATGACGCCAACCTGACTTCTCTAGGCAGACGACCTCAACAATGTGTCCTGGAACCCCACCTCTCCAGAGCCCTGTCCCACGAGGGAAACAGGCGAGGAGTATGGGTCGACCTGCCAATGTCCATGTCCAGCAGAGAAGCATTTACAGAAGCCAGACCTTCCACCTTCTGCATCCTATAATGATCCTGGGTCTATGCTCCCAGAGGGATAAAACAGGAAAGCTATTAAGGGAGGGGATGGAATGTGGAACTCTGGTGGTAAGAAATGTGTTGAATTGAACCCCTCTTATCCAAAAGACTTATCAATCATTATTAAATCAATAAAAAAGTGTATTATTTAAAAAATCTTTTAAGTAATTTACTATTTATTGGATAGGGAGAAGTTGAATGTGAATGGGGGAGAGAGGGAGGGAGAGAGAGACTGGCCTGCAGCACTGTTTCACAGCTCTTGAAGCATTCCCCCTGAGGGTAGGGAATGGGGGTCTGAACTCTAGTCCTTACACATTGTAACATGTGCACTCTACCAGGTGTACCACCACCCAGAACCCCATGTGTGCCATTTTCTAAGTCTTTTCTTTACCACCACCACCCCCAGCCTCCCTCCTAGTCTTCCAAGTTCCTGTTTCTCCCTACACCCTCATCTCTCTGAGGAATCTGATAGTCTTAAGAACAACCAAAGGACTAAAGGGAAAGGTGTCAAACATCTGAGGTATGTCCTGACTCTAGGGGGGCTACGAGATTCCATGATTACATCTGTGCAATGAAAATAATCAATATTCAATATATTGTTAATTCAGACATAAAAAAACAGCCCTATTTTCAAGGCTCATTTTGCTCATATGATAAAATTCTACTTAGCATCAATTTGGCTGACTGGACCTAAGGGAATAAAAATGAAAAGGCAATCAAAAATTAGTATAGTCAGCTTCATATCTGGTTATAATTTTCCTTTACATTAAATTCTTATCTTTCCCTTTGAACAGAAGAGAGAAAAAAATGTCAAGCACAGAAACCTATGAAACTGTTCTACTGGAAGCCTGACTACTGCACTAAGAATAAGACCCACAAATGAGGCAGGGAAAAAACATTTAACACCTTATACTTACTGTCTAAAGCCCTTAATCCTTATTTAACATCTTTTTGCTTGTTCTATAGTTCAGTGGAGCCAGCTGCTTGGGACTCTTTCTGAGCAGCAGGGAGCTTTTTGAAAACATTCTTGGCCAAATGAAAGCATTTCAGCATGCTCTAATTTGCATGTTCTTCTGATGTTTATGAACAATGCAGCTAAATGACTTGAAAAGGGAAAGATGGTTATTAACACAATAGAACTGCTCTCCTCCTGATCTTGGCACCTGAACACTCCACACATGGGCTTCTTAGAACAGTCGGTCCCACTCCCTCACCCTCACACCTCACTTGGGTTTACACTCAGATTCTGTGTATAGAGTTGTATATACTGTAAATGGTAAAGATCTATTCTGGATCATGCAATGAAGGTGACCTCTGCTTTCAGTGTGACCATGAGGACAACATCACAGAGTTTTCAGATTCGCACTATTCCTGGGCACAACCACATTTTGATGCCTACTTAAAGGCAATTTTATTTTGTTTCACTGCTAATTTACATATATATTCACAATTATTTCTTTTATATAGTTTTTTTTTATGATTCTGGTCCAAAAGTTAATGACAAATGTTAAATTTCACCTTTCATATGGAAAGTTCTGTCATCTGAAACCTTACTCAAATATACTGTTTTATTTGACTGTAGAAGAATAATACAATGAACCTGGGTCAGAAGCAGAGCAGCAGGAAACTTCCCTTTCTCTATAAAGCCTATAAAGTCTCCCAGTTCTGGAACGTCTAGGGTGGGTCTCACTTTCCTGCATGCTTCTTTCAGTTCATACCAACTGATACTACATGTGCCGATCCCAACCTAGTCAATGCAACCAATACCACCTCAGCATGCTTCACTTCGGACTGTGTCCAGAGACATGGAATGTCAGGCATGGAATGTCAACCCTTCAGCTTAATTACTTGGGTGAGATCTTTCCTAGCTCATAGAACTCCTTAACCCCAATTTGAGTATCACAGTTCTTAACAAACCTTCAAAACCTAGATACAGACCGGGGCCCATGAGATAGGGTATATGTACATGTATCCATAAGTTAGCTGAAAATATATACCTTAAAGCAAAAGTACGCAATAATTTGTAGTGAGTCAATAAATGAAGCATGCAAGTAGAAAGATCCAAAAAGATGCCTTAAAGTACCCAATGAACAGTTTCTACTTAGACCTAGATACCCTACTCACCTACCTCCTATTACATATCCCCCAATAACTCCAAAGCTAACCTTGTCAGTAAGGACTACAAAAGCTGAATAAGGGCAAGAGACTGGCATACTTTAATGATGACTCTTCAGTCACTACCAGGCCACCCCATCACCTGGGGCCCTAGTCAGCGAGCCCTGGGGTTCCCACACAGACATGATGGGTCATCTCCATCTCCATCAGGAACAACATAGTGGACCCTCTTGTGGGCCCCTATAGGACCTGCCCTCAACGTGGATCAACAATGGTAGGGAATGTTCCATTCTCCGAAGGGAGGTTAGACAACATACTCTACCTACTACCCGAGGAAGATGGGTCCTGAAATTAATGCAGCCTGGAATGTTCCTAGCGATGACTACAGAAAGCAAGCTCAGACCTACAGAGATGCAGAGATTACATAGGCTCCTGTGTTGAATATGGGCCCCAGAGCAAACTGGTGGGGTTTACAGTTAACAATATTGATATACTTTCCCCATATTTGAGAGCTACTCTCTTCCCTGATACAGCTTTCTAGTCCTTTTTCCAACTATGATACCATCTCCCCAGACAATAATAACCTGGGTCCACCTGCATATTAGATGTCAGGCTCAGGCAATACCTAGTAAAGTCATGGGCCCTCTGGAATATACCTAAAATAGATTTACTACCTTCTTCCAAAATGGAGAACCCAAATTTTCATCTGCAA
Source organism: Erinaceus europaeus (assembly GCF_950295315.1). Lineage (NCBI taxonomy): Eukaryota > Metazoa > Chordata > Mammalia > Eulipotyphla > Erinaceidae > Erinaceus > Erinaceus europaeus. The sequence goes on from NC_080170.1 coordinate 75,211,620, forward strand.
TATTCTTGCCTTTAGGTTCATAATTCATCAACAATTTTTTCTGCTTTATATCTTAACTTTTTTCAACCACCAGGTTCCAGATAATACCATGATGCCAACCCGACTTCCATGTGTCTTGGAGTCCTGCCTCCCCAGATTCCTGCCCCACTAGGGAAAGAGAGAGATAGGATGGGAGTATGGAGCAACCCATACCCATCTTCAGCAGAGAAGCAATTACACCTTCTACACCCCACAATGATCCTGGGTCCATACTCCCAGAGGGATAAAGAATAGGAAAGCTATCAAGGGAGGAGTTGTTAGACTTTTGGATCTCTTCTGTGTGAATGTTCTGTTCATATCCTCTGCCCATTTTTGGATGGGATCATTTGCTTTTTTGTTGATAAGTTTGCTGAGCTCTTTGTATATTTTGGTGATTAGTCTCTTGTCTGATGTATGGCATGTGAAGATCTTCTCCCATTCAGTGAGGGGTCTCTTTGTTTGTGTGATAGTTTCTTTGGCTGTGCAGAAGCTTTTCAATTTGATATAGTCCCATTGGTTTGTTTCTGCTTTAGTCTTCCTTGCAGTTGGGTTTGTTTCATCAAAGATGTCCTTGAGGTTTAGGGGGGAAAATGTTCCACCAATGTTTTCCTCTAAGTATTTGATGGTTTCTGGTCTGACATCCATGTCCTTGATCCATCTGGAGTTGATTTTTGCTTCTGGCAAGATAAAGTGGTTCAGTTTCATTCTTTTGCATGTTTCACCCCATTTTTCCCAGCACCATTTATTGAAAAGAGCCTTCTTCTTCTATTTAATACTCTGGGCCCCCCTTATCAAATATTAGATGTCCATAGGTGTGGAGGTTTAGTTTTGGGCTTTCAATTCTGTTCCACTGGTCTGTGTGCCTATTTTTGTTCCAGTACCAGGATGTTTTGATGATGATGGAATATAAAATAATATACTTTTGAGATCTGAGAGTGTAATGCCTCCATTTGTTTCCTTTCCTCAACATTGTTTTTGGAAATTCTAGGTGTTTTCTGGTTCCAGATAAATGATTGTAGTTTTTGTTCTATTCTCTTAAAGAAGCTTGGTAAACTTTAATGGGTATTGCATTAAATTTGTATATGACTCTGGGGAGAATATTCATTTTGATGATATTAAATCTTTCAATTCATGAGCATGGGATATCTTTCCATATCTTGGTATCAGTTTCTATTTCCTTGAATAGTGACTCATAGTTTTCAGTATACAAGTCTTTCACTTCTTTGGTCAGCTTTATTCCTAGATATTTTATTGATTTTGCTGCACCAGTGAATAGGACTGATTCTGGATGTCTTCTTCTTCAGATTTAGTGTTTGCATAATTAAATGCCACTGATTTTTGTACACTGATTTTTATAGCCTGACACCTTTCTATATTGCTTAATAATCTCCAGTAGCTTTCTGCTAGATTCTTTAGGTTTTTCTATGTATACTATCATATCATCTGCAAATAGTGAGAGCTTGACTTCTTCCCTTCCAATTTGTAGTCCTTTGATTTCTTTCTTTTGCCTGATTGCTATGGCAAGAACTTCCAATACTATGTTGAAGATTAATGGTGATAGTGGATAGCCCTGTCTAGTCCCCAATCTGAGGGGGAGTGCTTTCAGCTTCTGTACATTGAGTATGATGTTGGCTGTAGGTTTGCTATATATGGACTCCACTATCCTGAGGAATTTCCCGTCTATTCCCATTTTTTGTAGTATTTTGAGCAGGAATGGGAGTTGGATTTTGTCAAAGGCTTTCTCTGCATCTATTGAAATAATCATGTGGTTTATGGTTTTGCTTTTATTGATGTGGTGAGTGACATCTATTGACTTATGTATGTTGAACCAGCCTTGCATTCCTGGGATAAATCCCACTTGGTTGTGATGAACAATCTTTCTGATACACTGCTGTATCTGGTTGGCCAAGATCTTGTTTAATACTTTGGCAACTATGTTCACCAGAGATATTGGTCTGTAGTTTTCCTTTCTTGTTGTGTCCCTATCTGCTTTTGGTATCAGGGTGATGTTGGCTTCATAGAAGGTGGAAGGGAGTATTCTTGTTTCTTCCATCTTGTGGAAAAGCTTTAGAAGTATGGGTATTAACTGTTTCCTGAAGGTTTTGTAGGATTTGTTTGTGAAGCCCTCTGGTCCAGGACTTTTGTTGTTGGGGAGATTCTTAATAACTGTTTCAATTTCTCTGTCTCTCACTGGTGCATTTACATTTTATAGTTCTTCTTGGTTCAGTTTTGGAAGGGCATATGTTTCTAGGAATTCTTCCATTTCTTCCAGATTCTGTAGCTTGGTGGCATATAGTTCTTCATAGAAGTTTCACATAATTTTCTGGATTTATGTGGTGTCAGTTTTGATACCTCCTTTATCATTTACAATTCTATTAATTTGAGTCTTCTCCCTTTTTTTTTAATGAGTCTGGCTAGGGATTTGTCAATCTTGTTTAATTTTTCAAAGAACCAACATTTTGTTTCATTGATCTTTTGTATGGTTCTCTTATTTTCAATGTTGTCTATTTCTGCTCTAATTTTAGTGATTTCTGTCCTTCTGGTTGCTTTAGGGTTCCTTTTTTCTTCTCCTCTAAGTCCTTAAGGTATGAAGTAAGGTTGTTTATTTGAGCTTTTTCTTGTTCTTTAATATGTGACTCTATAGCTATGAGTTCTCCTCTTAGTACTGCTTTAGCTGTGTCCGAAATATTTTGGTAGCTTGTGTCTCCATTTTCATTAGTTTCCAGGAACATTTGAATTTTTTGCTTAAGTGTCTCTCTGACCCACTGGATTTTAAGCAGTATGTTGTTTAGTTTCCAAATTCTGTGTCTTTCTGTAATTTTCTCTTTGTTGTTAAATGTTAGCTTTATTCCACTATGGTCTGAGAAGGTACTTGGAATTATTTCAGTGCTCTTGAATTTGTTTGTAATGTCTTTGTGGCCTAACATTTGGTCTATTCTTGAGTATGTGTTGTGTGGATTTGAAAAGAATGTGTATTCCAGTTTTTTGGGATGAAGAGCTCTGAAAATGTCCAAGAAGTCTAGTCTGCCCATCTCTTCATTTAATTCTCGTTTCTTTGTTGATTTTCTGCTTCATTGATCTGTCTAAGTGTGAGAGTGCGGTTTTTAAAGTCTCCCACTATTATTCTATTACTATTGATGTATTTTTGTAGTTCTTTCAGTAGGTGTTTGATGTTTTTAGATGGTCCCTCATTGGGTCCATAGATGTTAATAATTGCTAAATCTTCTTGATTGATTGATCCTCTAATCATTATGTTATGGCCTTGCCTATCTTTTATTACTTTATTTAATTTAAAGTCTATTCTGTCAGAAATGAGAATAGCTGTTCCTTACTTTTTTTGTGGTCCATTAGCCTGTATGATATTTCTCCATCCTTTCACTCTAAGTCTGTGTTTGTCTTGTTGGGTCCAATACAATTCTTGTAAGCAGCATATGGTTGGGTTGTGTTTTCTGATCCATCCTCCTACTCTGTGCCTTTTAGTGGGTGAGTTCAAGCCATTGACATTTATTAATATTATGGATTTAATGTATTGTAGTCTCATTATTCAACAATTTTTATTTGCTCTTATATGTGGCAAGTATTATTCTTGTTTATAAGAGGTCTTTTAGAACCTCTTTCAGGGCAGGCTTGGTGATGGTTGCCTCCTTTAACTATTGTTTGTCTGAGAAGGTTTTGATGCCTCCATCTAGTTTGAATGAAAGTCTAGCATGATATATTATCCTTGGTTGAAACCCTTTTTCATTCAGGGCTCAATAGATATCTTGCCATTCTCTTCTGGCTTTTAGAGTTTGAGAGAAGAAATAGGTATCAGTGAATTCAGAAAGCAGAAGGAAGAGGAAGGAAGAAAAGAAGACAAGAACAAGAAAGAAAAAAAAAGAGCAGTGAAAGGAAAGAGTTTTTTTTCCTTTGGAATTAGCTAGGAGGAGGAAAAAAGGGGAGAGTGGATGGAAAAGGTAAAATGAAACAAATTCTTCTCATAATGGATAGGACACCCAGTCACCTAGCAATGGAAAAAACAGTAACACTTAATTTTGGTCAACCTGAAGAAGGTGGGGGGAAAGGGACCTGCATATATATAATAGTAATAATAAAATAGAATAGAGTAAAAAACCCTAACAGTCAGTCTGCAACTTGGCCGGCTCAGGATTAGCTCAGGCAGTCTGAGCAAAGACAGCCAATTGTAAAAAAAAAAAAAAAAAAAAAAAACCTCCCAGGCAGGGGTGAGGCTCTGATTGGTCAGATATTTTGTCACTCAAATACAGCTCCAGCCACTTAGAAAAAAAGAGAGAGAGAAGGAGAGAGAGGGAGAAGGAAATCAAATAGGAAAAGAACTGGAATGACACCTCTGTTGAGCCAGGAATTTTGGTAAAGAAAAAAGCTCAGTGGAGAGCCTGCTAGGAGCAGCTCTCTAGCACCTGGGGTCTGGTTATGGGGTGGAGGGGAGGGTGTGCTTCAGAAATAATCAGATAATTAATTCTTAATTATAAATAATTCTTTTTCCTCCATTTTCTAATTCAAGATTGAACCACTGGACCCCTCCTTGGTGTCACACTTAGGACCCGTTATTCACCGACCTGCTGACGGCCCAGTTTCCTACCCTATCCAGCTGCTGTTTTTGGAGCTCACAAAACAGCTCAAGCCAGCAGGCTGCCTCCAAGTCGTCATCTTGGCTCCGCCTCTCCTGACTTATTTCTTATAAGTTATAACTAGAAAGGATAAATTACTCCCCAGATAAATAAACTATTATCTTATTTGAATAAAAAATTTATAAAAGAGAACTTCTTCATTTTGACTGATGTCTTTGTGCTTAGGTTTTTCTTTAAATAACACTTTTAACTTGATTTTTGTATTTAAAACAATTTTCAAAATTCTAGTATTATTTTAATACAGAAATAACCTTCTTAAAATGTGTGATGATTCCACTTTCAGTCTCTAGGCAAAAAAAAAATTCATGAAAATAACAGTTTCAAAGGACAAACGCCTCTGTGCGAGAAAACTCTTATGATTAACGCATTATTGTGATGGGGAGAACTATGGGCTGGAAACTTTGCCTACCATTAAGCAGTTATATAGGCCTGATCACTTAGTATCTTGTCAGGTCTTGGCTTTAGTTTGGGTTGTTTGCTTTTTAACCTGCAAAGTGGAGAGTATGTCTAAAAATGACCAATTTTTAAAAAATATTTATTTATTTATTCCCTTTTGTTGCTCTTGTTTTATTGTTGTAGTTATTATTATTGTTGTTGTCATTGTTGGATAGGACAGAGAGAAATGTAGAGAGATGGTGGAAGACAAAGAGAAGGAGAGAAAGATAGACACCTGCAGACCTGCTTCCCCCGCAGGTGAGGAGCCAGGGTTCAAACTGGGATTCTTAAGCCAGTCCTTGCACTTTGCGCCACCTGCGCTTAACCCACTGGGCTACAGCCTGACTCCCAAAACGACCACTTTTATGAATCTATCAAATCAGGGAACACAATGTGATAAATTCTACACTATAATTATGACAGTTGAATAAAAAAGCATCTACCTATGAATGAGAACATGAAGATCATTTTCAAAAAATGGAAAGACCACAAATATGGTAGGATAATCAGGGTTTTGTAATTTTTTCACTCCTTAAATATCTTTTTATAAATATTTTTTTAAAAAAATATTTACTTATTCCCTTATGTTGCCCTTGTTGTTTTATTGTTGTAGTTATTATTGTTGTCATTGTTGTTGGATGAGACAGAGAGAAATGGAGAGAGGAGGGGAAGACAGAGAGAGGGAGAGAAAGACAGACACCTGAAGACCTGCTTCACCACTTGGGAAGCGACACCCCTGCAGGTAGGCAGCCAGGAGCTTGAACTGGGATCCTTAGGCAGGTCCTTGTGCTTTGCGCCACCTGAGCTTAACCCGCTGCACTACCTCCAGACTCCCAATTTTTTTATTTTTATGAGAGAGAGAGATTAGAGTACCACTTAGGTCTAGCATATAGTAGGAACAATGATTGTGCCTTGGGCTTTTGGAGCACCATAAACATATGTACTCTAATGCTAAGCTATATCCCCAGGCCTCAAATACATGTGTAAATATACACATATAATACACATGTATAAATATACATAAATATGTATATTTATTGTGTAGGTAGACTACCTTTCTGATACATTTTTCTCACTAAAACTGCAGAGTAGAATGCATAAATAATATTAAGTACATATGATGGCACATTTATGTATACATAATTAGTATGTGTAATGTTTTCTAAAACACATGAAACATTTTAATCCATATAAAGTATGTATAAATGCCATATGTTTTTAACTATGTAAGAATAGAATGTACTAAAATTCTCTGCTATAATGGCATCTGAATCTTGTGGTAGACTTGTTGAGTTTTATATACATATACAGGTATAAAACTATAGTCCTAACATTGTGTAATACTATAAACCAAAGTTGTCTATTTTTTAAAGTTGAAATAAATAAATAAAAATATGATTCATATAAAAAAGATAGCAAATAAAATGTTATCTATCTTTGAGTATTGAAGAATAGATAACACCTTCTATGTATTTCTATATTCCTTAAGTTTGTGCCTTGGATGACTACTGATTTTACATAGAGAGAAAAAACAGTAAGTCTTATTTTGTAAAGCATACTGTGATGCAAGGAGAATTCCAATATAAACTAATTTTCTTACCCAAACTGCATATTCCTTTTTCCAACTGGTACCCAACTGGGCAGCTGCAAGTAAAGGATCCCTGAGTATTATTGCACATGGATAGGGGTGGGCAGGGGTTCAAGAGGCATTCGTTCACATCTGTAGGAGGTAGAAAACAGCCATGTTGATTATCAAACAGAAAGCACAATCCATTATAGTTAAGTGCTTACAAAGGGTCATAAGGCCTTATGGTATGGTGGACTTCCAGCAGGTCCTCAAGTGGCTGCCAGTTTATTAAGTATGGAAGCACTCATGTAACAAACTAACTCTAAACACAAGGTAGAGTCTGCAAATACAGAGAAATCAGATTTTGATGCAGAAGAAATTTAAGGACTCTTTCAAATAATATTTGGAATAGGAGTAGAAGCAGGGGAAGGAAGGTGAAGAGGCTTACGGAGTCATGTCTAGTGTAGCAGGAGTATAGGGAACCAGTTGAACGGAGTCAGTTCATGAAGGCTGTCAGCTTTGTTATCTGTCATTACTTTGTAGGCAACACATAAGCACACCAACTCTCAAGGAAGCAGGACATTAATTAAAAAGTCTCACTTCTCTATATTTGGGAGGAAAAGTAGTTTACTGCCTATCTCCATGTGCTATTGCAGTGTAGAACACAAGAGATTACTTTTTCTCTTACCTACACTGCAGTCATCCCCTTGCCAGGAAGGTGAGCACACACATCGATACCCATGGCTGGTATAGTCCACAACACATTTTCCATCATGAAGACAAGGCTTAGAGGCACAGCTATTAACTGAAAATACATTCCAGGAACCAAGTGGTTAATCACACAAGAAACAGAAAGGCAGCTCTAGGTAAATATTTAATTCTCCTTGCTAATATTTGATTTTTGCTTATTTCTGTTTACTTGCCCTGAAAGGCCCTACTACTAAAATAGGATTAGTTCTCAAGAGGTGCAGAAGAGTGGCAATGGGGATGGACAACCGTTCCAGCTTGTGTCTATACATAAGTGTTAGACAACCTGATCCCTGAGCACAAGAACTGGGTCAGATGAAAACACTACTTATAGGTAACTTAGTTCAGAACTAGTGATTCCTCAGCCTTTGTGAAAATCTTGAATAAAAAGAAATTTTGCAGAAGGGAGGATGGTTGATCAGGAATTGTGCTTCTTCCTAAGGTGTTTTAAACTGACATCAAGTCAAGAAGACATTCCTAAGTATCACAAAAACAATGTAAATCATATATAGGAAGTTCTTGGGGGTCAGGTGGTAGTGCAGCAGGTTAAGTGCACATGGCACGAAGGCAAGGACCCATGTAAAGATCCATCCCAGTTTGAGTCCCAGGCTCCCCACCTGCATGGGGGGTCACAGGTTTGCAGGTGTCTATCCCCCTCGCTGTCTCCCCTCCTCTCTCAATTTCTCTCTGTCCTATCCAATAACAACAATATCAATGGCAATAATAACAATAACGGCAAGGGCAACAAAATGGAAAAAAATGGCCTCCAGGAGCAGTGGATTCATAGTGCAGGCACTGAGTCCCAGCAATAACCCTGGAAGCAAAAAAAAAAAAAGGAAAAAAGAAAAGTCTTAAAAAGGAGACTAGGCAGTGACTTCCATATTACTATGTGAGAGGACCCAAGTTCAAAGCACCAGTCCACATATCCAAGGAGGAAGCCCCATAAGTGGTGAAGTCATGCTTCTGGTGTCTCTTTCTCCCTCTCTCTTTCCCTCTCCACTTCTTTTTATTTCTACCAGGAAAAAGAAGAGAAAAAAGGAAGTGTGTGTGTGGGTGGGAGGCCACTAGAAGTTGTGGCATTTTCAAGCAGGCACCAAGCTCCAATGATAAACCTGGGGGAAAAAGTCTTTTTAAAAAAGAGAGAAAATTCTTAGAAAGATACTTAGAAAATCCTACTTGACTCAATGTTAATTTAAAATACATTTTAAGGGGAATATTATCCATGATCAAACATTCTCCCTGCTGTAAGATTTCTATTTATTTTTTTAAAAAATCTCAAAATGTTAACAAGGTTTCCACATATTGTGTAATCAGTTAGTAACTACTGGAGTTGAACATTACAATGTCCTCTATGTAATGGAGCAATAACTCCTATCTGCATTTACTTAGACCCTAATGATGCACAAGCTTCAATATCATCTTGGACTCCCCACTCCCAATGACAGTAATCAAAACTCTTTGTTTTGGTCTGTATAAATGGCATTACCATGCTCTAGTTCTACATAACTAGTTCATAAAGGTCTCTGATATATACTTAGAAACCTGAAACTCACATTAACTGCATCTTCTCCACAGAGAAAATGCTGTAGGAGAAAAGAAAGGTGGCAATTTAGAATTCTAACTCCAAAAGAACAAATGGCTTTTAAGAGAGTCAACATATCAAGGACTCAGCCTAAACTTAAAGATGGTGTTCTTATTTCTCTCTGCTACTTTAATAAGCCTAAAATTATCTGTACAAATATAGCACCTATATATTCAAACATGATAGCCATGGATCCTGTCACAAAGGACATATTAACAATCAGTTATGATCCTCCTCATACTTATAATTTTCATTGTAATGGTTATAGTTGCCTTTAAGGGAGGCTTGTGAATTCTGCTTCATCTAGTTTTGGAATGTATTTGCCTCTAGAAACAAAGGTTTTTAGTGTTCACAAATATCCCAGGAGAAAGAGCTACCTTTTACTTCCTATATATTGTTGGATAACTGGCATCAAAGTTACACTGATGGTGAGTCAGGTTTAAGCGCAGGTGGCGCAACGCACAAGGACCGGCGTAAGGATCCCAGTTCGAGCCCCTGGCTCCTCACCTTCAGGGAAGTCACTTCACGAGCAGTGAAGCAGGTCTGCAGGTGTCTACCGTTCTCTCCCCCCTGTGTCTTCCCTTCCTCTCTCCATTTCTTTCTGTCCTAACAACAATAATAACTACAACAATAAAGCAACAAGGGCAACAAAAGGGAATAAATAAAGTTACACTGATGGCTTATGGTACTGTGGGAGTGGGAGAAGGGGTGGTTTATGACCCACCCATCCCCAGGTTGACCATGGGTGACAAGATGGAACTCTGCCACTAACTGTGCTCCCTGATTCAGTCACTACAAACACTTCTCTTCTTGCTTTTTCTAGATGCCAGCATCCACTTCACCATTCTACTGCCAGTAATTTTCCTTTTCTAGGTCTGAATGAAACAAATAAACAATTTTAAACATGACATCAAAAGATATTCTTCCTTCTACATTAATGAAAATCATGTGTGTGGCTTTATTTTCCTTGTACTAGTAACTTCAATGTAGCTATAAAGACAACTTCAAGAGCAGTGGAAAGGAGCCCTGATTATGCAGTTACTAAGCCAGGTTAGTTCACAAATTCTTACTGAAAATCTGCATTTATAAACTAAACTAATAATCTGAGGGAGACAAGAGGGCTGAAGCTTCCCTTTGGAGAGCCAGCTGACTGACTCAGTAAGGTTCTGGTCCAGAAGCCATTACCCACTCACTCATGCCTGGCTCCTTGACTCCAGTGTCCCCACCCACCAATCTGACATCACTGCCCCACCATGACCTTGAAAAGAACTTGCAACTACAGGGCATTATGTACAAGAGCAAAGGCATCCACTCCTCTCTCACAGGAAGGATTATGCAACTCAGAGGAAAGAAAATTAGGTTGGCCATGACATTTTACACTTTAAATCCTTAAACAGGAAGCAGTTGCAATAGCAAAACAGAGATCGTATACAACAGCAAATACTAGCCACTGTCACATTCACGTGAATCCCAGGCCCCATGTAGGTCTGTCTGCTTGTGAAACTGTGCCCTCCCTACCTGGAGCTGGAGATGATAGTGCCATTGGTGACTGTGTGTTGCTCTGAGATTTAGGAGTCAATAGTTCAGTTGCAGAAACATCTGTGGTCTGGAGAGATGTTCTAAGGAAATGCGAAGCTGGGTTGTATTCTTCTGTATGTCCTGTGGTCAGTTCTTGTGCTGATGTGGGTACAGTGGTCTGTGGAATCAATTGGGTGGTTACATCTATATGCTCTTGGCTCCTTTTGGTGGTGGTGGTACCTTTTATTGAGACATGTGGCACTAAAATTTCAGGACTGGTTGAGAAGATCTGTTTTCTAGTCATGGTCTGTACTGTTGTAGGGCCAGCCATCAGAGTTGCTGTCCTTGATGAGGAACTGGAAGTGGGTCCAAGAGTATGAGAGGTCTTGAGATTGGTGGTTGTCAAATCTAGAAATGTTTGGGCTACTATGGTGCTTGTGGTTGGAAGGGTCTGCTCAGTGGAAGGCTCCGTTAAGACCGAAGGCAGAGGGATCACCAAAGTGGGACTCATTGTTACAGTTCTGATGGCCTCTGTGGACAAAGACTCTAGGTTTGGTGGCTCTGATTCCATTACGATTTTGTGATATGGGCTGCTTTGATTCTTAGGATCTGCTGTGGCAGTGTCAGGAGGCATTGCCATAGATGATGCCACTGTCAATGTCTGAGCTGAAGTCACAGGAGTATTGCTTGTTTTGGACTGGACCACAGTAGTAGGTGAGGGTGTTAAGGCTGTTTGGGAGATGGATAGAGAAATAGGGGTTGACACTGTCTGGGACATTGGTAAAGGTGATGAGGAAGACATAAGTGTGGGTGCACTAAGGGTGGAGTGCAGTGGATGAATGGGGACCCTGGTTGATGGCAAGGTTGATGAGAATGGCTGGTGAGACTGTGACACTGAAGGTAGAGGCAAAGGGGACCCTGAAGAAGATGTATCACCAACCAATCTAGCATCTGAGTCCAAAAGAACCAATGTGTTTGGCATATTGATAGTGGGTGTATAGGAAGGAGGGTGGGCTGTATGATGAACCAGTGACTCAGTGGAAGATGGAGCATATGTCCTTTTATAGGATGAGACTTTACTTCTTTCTGTCTGAGTCTGAGAAGAGGAAGAATGACTTGAATATGAAGAGTCTGAGATGGTAACAGAAGAGGTCACACTCTCCCTAATGTCCAAGGATGAGCTATTATCTGTAATGGATAGTAATGCCCGTTCTCCTTTGGTAAAAGTAAATGAAACATAGGTGTGATCTGTGAGCTCACTGGAAGTCCTTTGTTCACCATCTGTGTCACTCACTTGGTCTTTGCTCATTCCAGTGACTGCAAAAAGAATAAAGTTATGTTAACAAAGCAAACGAGAAACATTTAGAACCTGCACTAAAGAAAACAGACTTTCTATGTCTTCTCTATGAGTGTCAGTGGGTGAAACACTCCTCCAGACAGGTTGGTTTTCTCTGATGTAATTTGGGTGAAGATTTTAGGGGAGAGTAGGGCTTGAGGTGGCTTCTTTACCCTTCTGTGAGGAGTGTGAATGGCAGCAATGAAAAGGGTAACAAAAGAGCACTGATGCCAGAGCTAAAACATTGGGAGAAGCCCAAATTCTATCCAAATGCTTAAAAATTTTTTTTTATTTAAAAAATAGCAATATTGACAAGAACATAGGATAAGAGGGGTAGAATTCCACACAATTGCCACCACCAGAACTCTGTATCCCATCCCCTCCCTTGAAAGCTTTCCTATTCCTTATCCCTCTGGAAGTATGGGCCCAGGATCATTATGGAAGGTCTGGCTTCTGTAATTGCTTCCCCGCTGAACATGGGCGTTGGCAGGTCAATCCATACTCCCAGCCTTTCCCTAGTGGGGTAGGGCTCTGAGGAGGCAGGGCTCCAGGACACATTGGTGGGCTCACTTTTTTTTAATGAAAGTAAAATGGTACCTGAAAAGTAAGACCCTCAAATGATACCCAAAAAAAAAACCTCTCCCAATTGTCCATTCCATGTAATGAGATACTTGTTTCCCAGGAGATTGGCCTTAGTCAATAAATGATAGTTCTCTTTCCTATGTCAAGTGGAGAAACAATTATAAAAGCTAGAACCCCCACCTTCTGCACCACAAAAAGAATTCTGATTTATATTCCCAGTGAGGGAGAAATGATAATGGGAAGATGACCAGAGGGCTCAGAACTCCAACTCCATCAGGAATAGGAGAGAGAGGAGGAAAAAGATAGGGACATTTGGATGTAGTAATAGGTTTATGTGTGACTTGGAAAGGAAGAGAAGATGAGACCTAAAAAAAAGTGGTGAATATATATAAATATAGAAAGATAATTGTATAAATAATAGTTCCTTTTGAGAACTGTTGTAGCTTACAATGGAGGGATTGGGGATCCAGAACTCTGGTGATGGGAATAGTGTAGAATTGTACTCCTGTTATCTTGTAATTTTGTAAATCAATATTAAATCACTAATAATAAAAAAAGATGAAAAACAAAAAAAGTGGAAAGGAAAGAGTATATAGGGAAGTGGGAGAGCCAATAACTTCTATTCATGAGTTTGTGCAGCCAGGGAGGTAGCCAAGTGGATAAAAGTTCTGAATTCTTAAGTGTGAGATCCTGAGTTCAATCCCTGCCATCATATGTGCCAGACTGATGCTCTAGCTCTCTCTCTCTCTCTCCAACTCTCTCTCTTAAGTAAATAAACCTTTTTCAAGAAACAGTTTGTAAGATACTCTTTGGATTGACAGTGAATTTGATCATTCTAGGACTGTGAGTAAATGGACAGAACTGAGGGAATGAAGAAATTACCTCCAAGGGTTTGTGAGACTGCCAATGAACCTGATGCCAAGTGGGCCTTTCCAGTTAGTGTCAGGTTCCCATGTTGAGTGCTACTCTCTGTTTCTCCAGGTGTGATAGCAGAGTGCCCCACTTCCCCAGAAGTGATGCTGCGGTTGGTGAGAGATCTCAGTGTGCGCTCTCCAATTCCAGGGAAAGTAGAAGTGTGTGGACTGTGAGAAGCAGCTCCAAGTGTCCCCTCCGATGTCCCCTCCTCCATGTCAGAATTGAACCCCAGCTCAGGATCTTCTTCAGTAGCTATAAGAAGATTGAAAGGGGGAGAGGAGTAAATGCACAGCTAGCACAACGGCATTGTGCAAAGTCTCAGAAATAAATTTCACTTCCTCAACTACCTTTGATCAAATGCTTCCTTTCCTTGCATTTTCTCAGGGTCTTTCTCTAAAACTCACAGTGTGGAGAAACAAAGTCTGTGTGATTCTTGCAAATGGTCTCAGTGATTGAAATCTTGAGAGACAGAGCAGGGGATATGTACAGGGAATCTAGATTTATGGGAAGGTTTATTACTTCAGCAAGCAGGATCAATAATGTATTTCTAGTTTGTGATACATAATAAATAGAGTTTAGTCAGTGAAATTGGTAGTGGCTGCAGGGGAAGTAAGCAGTGGGCAACAGACCGACAACTCTACTGTGGCTTTAGACTTTTGACAAGTCCCAAAAGGAAGAAGCACGTTACTCAGAAGGGTTTTTTGTTTGTTCGTTTGTTTTTATTATTATTTTTTTATATTTATTTATTTTACCTTTTGTTGCCCTTCTTGTTTTTTACTGTTGTTGTAGTTATTGTTGCTGTTATTGATATCGTCGTTGTTAGGACAGAGAGAAATGGCTAGAGGAGGGGAAGACAGAGAGGGAGAGAGAAAGATAGACACCTGCAGACCTGCTTCACCGCTTGTGAAGCAACTCCCCTACAGGTGGGGAGCCGGGGGCTCGAACTGGGATCCTTATGCCAGTCCTTGAGCTTTGTACCACGTGCGCTTAACCCGCTGTGCTACCACCCGGCTCCCGTTTTTATTATTATTATTTTTTATCTCCTGGTAGGACCAGTGGTAAACACATCACACAGTGTCTGTCATTTTTTGTTAGAAATGGTAGTCAGAAGGTAAAGTTAGGTTTTATTTTTTTTAGCATGGTAGTCAGAAGGTAAAGTTAGGTTTTATTCATTTAATTATTGTTGTTATTGTTGTTGCTGTATGTGGTATTAGGACACAACAGTATTATTCATAATAGCAAAAAAGTGGAAACAACCTATACTTCCATCTACTGAAAAAGAGGGCAAAAGGGGTCCAGGTGGTCAAGGAGCTTATACAAAATTTTACTAGAGGGTCCAGGTGGTGGTGCACCTGGTTAAGCATTCACATTTCAGTGCCCAAGGACCTAGGTTCAAGCCCCTGGTCCCTCTCAGGGGGAAAGCTTCACAAGGAGGGCTGCAAGTGTCTCTTTCTTTCTCCCTATCTCCCCTTTCTCCCCTTCCCTCTTAATTTCTCTCTGTTTCAATCCAATAATAATTTTTTTAAATAAAATGTAAAAAAAGGAAAAGAGGACAAACAAAAGTGGTTATTATCCATATTTCATTCAGTTGTAAAAAAAAAGAAAAGCTAATACATGTTAACAGGGTAAAATTTATTATGTTAAATGAAAAAATACTAGAGGCTATATAAACACTAAAGGCCACTCCATATACATGAAATTTATAGAACAGGCAAACCCATAGGAATAAAAAGTAAATTAGTGGTTGTCAGAGGTTGAGAAGATGAGAATGGAGAATGACCACTGATAAGCACTGGGCTTCTTTTTGGGGTGATGATAATGTTTTGTAATCACATAGTAATGATGGAATTATAAAGCTCTTGTGAATATAATACAAATTATTAAAGTATACATTTTAAGTGGGTACATATACAGACTATGAATTGCATTCATCAAAGTTGTAAAAGAGTGGGGAGGGTCTGGGGAGTTTCTCTTGATGAATGTCCAGATCTAGGTGATCTAGTACTCACAAAAAAGTGATACATTCACCTTCCAGAATCTGTGTGATTGAGATATATATGAAGGTATGGGTGACCACTGGGAGTGGATGTATATGAACAGAAAAGTCTATAAACTGTGTGGGTGGCAACAGCAGCTTCCAAGAGGCATACCAAAATGAAACAAACAAACAACAACAACAAAAACCTGAGAGGCACAGATATAACTGAACCAACCAGCTAGAAGAATGTCCTGGGAATAATGGAGCTTGAAGAGACTATAGAACCATTAGGAAAATTTTACTATTTTAATAAAATAAATAATTAATTTATTAAAGAGACTACAGAACCACATTAATAAAATTTTACTAGACTACAGAACCATTTTACTAATGGTTCTATAGGTATATAGATATATAGATATATATAGCCTCGATATATCACTGAAGATCATAAGCCTTGTCGGCCCCCCTCCCCTCCACTGGTCTTATTCAGGAAGTGAAGACTCACTTAAATGTTTACCATGTGGTGCTGAGGAATCCAGGCTCTCTGAAGATGAAGACAGAGACTCAGCGGATGGCTCAGAGTGGCTGTCATGCAACATTGTGCTACTTCCTCTTGACAGTGGGGCAGATGCTGAGAACTGGGTCAAAACTGAAGAGTTCACAACTTCAGAATAGGAAGTAGAACTTCCTGTCACATTTGCAGATGTTTTACTATTGAGTAAGAACCAATGTGTTGTGCTGTCTCCACCTCTAGCCAATGGGACTGATCTAGACACTGCTGCTTCAGATTGTGGCATTCGATTTCCATTTTCTGCATCAGAGCTATTAGCAAGCTGATGTCCATCTGAGGCTATATGGTATCAAAGAAAACATGTTTTGATGTGACTGTGAAAGAGATCCCTCCACACCCAAATGTAAGTTTCTCTACAGAAGGATATACACTTTGCAGGGGCCTTGCATAGGACTTATTACATGACATGCATTTTTACATTCTAAATAATTATTTCAAAACTCTCATATGTCTATAAGATAGCAAAACTGAAAATAAAAGTTGGTTAAAGGCAGAGTTTTTAAATAGCATGTGCAAAGTTGCAGGATAACTTTCAGGTTGAAGTACTTTTTCTCCCCATGCCCAGCCCCCCCCCCCAAATAAAAAGGTAAGGGCCTAAGTGTGATATTATGTCCAAGAAATATGTTAGGATTGAACTGAGGACCTCATGCTTTAGAGTCCAATGCTTTACCCACTGCACCACCTCCTGGACCACGTCAGACACACATTTTAAAAACTTTATAATTAATAAAAATTATTCTAGAGGCCAGCGGTGGCGCATTTGGTTAAGCACACACATTACAGTACACAAGGTCCCAGGTTCAAGCCCCTGATCCCTGCCAGAAGGGGGAAAGCTTCACAAGTGGTGAAGTAGAGCTTCAGGTGTCTCTCTGTTTTCCTCTCCTGTTGGGAACATGTGTAAGCCTGATAGAGCTTAGGGAGAACCACCCCCATCTTTGGATGGCGGTCTGAGAAGATAACCTCTTGGTAAGTCTCTCTCAACCGAGGTGAGCATAAGGAGGGAAACTCAGACTTGGTTCTTTCCTTCTTGACTCTCAGGCCCACAGATACCCCAGTACTTCCCTCCATTAACCACAGGCCACATGGCCGCAGATTCACTTATTCAAAGTCACCTTCTGATCACAGAAGAACACACCTTATCACACATTTCATCACACACCTCAGACCCCAGACAAGAGAAATTTCAAACTATATGGCTTTTGATATTCATCTTCTTTCTGTCTCACCCTACGGGTTTAACCCCTATGCTTCTTTCAAATACCTTTGGATAATTAAGTTGCTTGTGTTATGGAGAATAACTGTCTTGTATCTCATCAATTCCTGTCATACCATCCCCCTACCTTAGGGGCATGCTGACTGTTAAGAAACCTGTAATTTCTGTCATATTTCAACAATAATTAACTTCATTGCTTTTCTATTTAACTCATGTCTACTTTGCTAATAAAGGGACTCTAGGATTCTGGGATTCTAAGGACTCAGATTCTAGATTCACGCTAAGAGTCCCCTGGTGTCTTTTACTTCGTGTCACCCCTGTCGTAAGCGAGGAAGAACCAGCCCGTTACCTTTCCCCTGGAGACCACCCTGCCGGAGGAGGAGAGAGACACCCCGAAACTCTCCCTCTCTATCTCCCCAACTCCTCTCAATTTCACTCTAAAAGAAAATATCCTAGGGAGTTATGTGGTAGTGCAGCGGGTTAACTGCACATGGCACGAGATGCAAGGACCCCGGGTGGAGCCCCTGGCTCCCCACCTGCAGGGGCATCCCTTCACAGGTGGTGAAGCAGGTCTGCAGGTGTCTATCTTTCTCTCCCCCTCTCTGTCCTCCCCTCCTTTCTACATTTCTCTCTGCCCCATCAAACAACTACAACAACATTAACAACTACAACAATAAAACAACAAGGGCAACAAAAGGGAATAAATAAATTTAAAAATAAAAAAGTTTTAAAAACTATTCTAACTGTGAAGTATAGCAAACAAAATAAACTATAGCAGAAAAAGGAACTACTTTAAAATGAGGAATTCAGGGAATGATTTATATCTTCACATCTTGCATTATCAAGAAATCTATACATGAAATAACTGGTACCTATTTTAAAGAGTAAGGTACTTTGAAGATATTGCAGCCTGGTGAACAACACAATCAACAGGGATAGCTCTAACACTTAAGTCTCACATCTGTTATGAGTGTGCTAAATGGCAGTGTGTTCATTACTTAAATCCTCTGAACCTTGTAAAAAAAAAAAAGGTGGGACTGGGTGTCAGCACACCTGGTTGAGCACACAAATTGTAATGCTCAAGGACTCAGGTTTGAGTCCCTGCAGGGGCAAAGCTTTGCAAGTGGTAAAGCAGTACTGCAGGTGTCTCTCTGTTTCTCTCCCTATCTCCTCTCGCCTTTATTTCTGGCTGTCTCTATCCAATAAATAAATAAACAAACAAATAAATATAATAAAAAGTGTTTTAAAGGCTTTTAAAAAGGCAGGAGGAAATGATAGCTATCTGATATCTAATGACCTTCACAAGGCTCTTCTAAGGATGGCAATTGGAATGCAATCATGTGATAGAGATAAGCTAAAAAAAGATGGTGTCATCTAGGAACACATTGATCTTTAAAGACTGCAATGGTCTCGAAGAGATTTGCTTAAGAAGATTCAACCAATTTTAACTTTCCACAGTAGAAGACTGAGTACTTACTTGGTGAATCATTTTGCCAAAATTCTGAGACCTCAGAAGACGTAAAGCCAAATCCATTTTCAGTGGATTCCTCATTTCTTAGATTCCTGATTACTCCACTTTTGCTTTTCAATTCTGCTTCAGAGGGTGAAGAATGAGTTGGTACTGAAGTTTCAGTGATTTCAGTATCCTTAGGGAAATGCTCTGTCTCATTTAAAGGTTCCAGACTGTCAGCTAGAGACTGGAACATCCCTGGGACAACATCAGGTAATGTGGTGGCAACATGTACACTCTTAGTCTGCCTGGTGAAGAGACTTAGGAAAGCAGTGGAGTTGTTTAGATTCTCCATACTTCCAGAAGCTGAAATGGAAGAAAAAAAATGCTTTAGGACTATTCAGGGGGTAAGGAACATCAGAATACATCTATAGGTAAATACAGTTTCTTACATGTATATATAGAGTGGACCTAAGACAATACACACTTTTGACTCACTCACTCACTCACTCTCACCACCTCTTACATTTTTTTTATTTTTTTACATTATCTTTATTTATTTACTGGGATAGAGACATCCAGAAATCAAGAGGGAAGGGAGTGATACAGAGAGAGATACCTGCAGCACTGCTTTTCCACTTGTAAAGCGTTCCCCTTGCAAGGGGGGACCGGGGGTTCAAACCTGAGTCCCTGAGCACTGTAACATGTGCACTCAAGCAGGTGTGTCACCACTTGGCCCCACCACCTCTTAGCTTACAAAGTTATTAAGTTCTGGAGCAGTGATATCATTCTCCAAACAAAAGGAAATCTGCTCAAGTTAGAAAGAAGAAAGTGCTGAGACATTGTTTAACTTGGTTTTTATAAAGGAAGGCAAAACTTCTATTTTTGAATTCTACCTTACAGGTATACATAGCAGGCCACTGTGATATATGCTAGGTTTCTGCTTTGTCTGAAGAGTAACCCTTTTGTTCAACTGCTATTACAGATTAAAACCCAATAGAAGACATGGATTAACGTGGAGCTGTTCCATGAATGCTGGAGTAGTGCTGTAGTATTTCCACTGCCCCTTTCCTCTCTTTCTCTCTTTCTCTTTCTTTTCTCTCTCTTGCCAAATTGAAAAAAAATAAATTGGGTTCAAGAGACAATATGATGGTATCCGGTATGGCGCTCCCCTTTTCTTTATATATTTCTCTTTCCTTTTCTTATTCTTTTCACTAGGGCACTTTTCAGCTCTGGCTTATGATGGTAATTGGGACTGAACCTGAAATCCTGAAACCTTAGGCATTTAAGTCTTACATGATTGAGCCTCCCACACCCCACCTCTGTATTAAAAAAAAATTGTCAGGAAGGGAAGAGGTAAAGTCAGAGTTCTATCTTTCAGTTCTTTGTGTCCAAGGACTCTTACTGCTTTATTTATGTATTATCAAATCACCTGTGTTTCTCTGAAAGATAACTAAGCTATGGTTTTTTCATATGTACATTATAAAGAACTGAAACACAAGAACTTGGAGAGAAACAAAGAAAGAAATCTAAGCTATCACTCAAGGCTTTGTGAAAAATATGAGGCTTATTCTGGGGATGGGTGGAAGAGAACTGTGATGGCAGGTGCAATGTGGAACTAAACCCCTGCAATCTCATGATCTTGTAAGCCATTATTAAAACTCTTTCTCTGTCTCTCTCTGTCTCTCTCTCCCTCTCCCTCTTTCTCTCTGAAATTGTTTTATTGTCATGGGTAGCACAACAGACTTTCATGCCTTAGGCAAGAGAGGTCCCAGGTTCAATCCCTGGCACCTCCATATGCCTGAAAAGAGCAGTGCTATGAAAAAAAAAAAAGACATTAGACTTTTCAAAATGACTCTCGGGGGTTGGGAGGTTAAGTGCACAGGACGCAAAGCACAAGGACTGGCCTAAGGATCCCGGTTCGAGTCCCTGGCTCCCCACTTCCGGGGGGGGGGGTGTCTTTTTACAAGTGGTGAAGCAGGTCTGCAGATGTCTATCTTTCTCTCCCTCTATCTGTCTTTCCCTCCTCTCTCCATTTCTCTTTCCTATCTAACAACAATGGCAGCAATAACAACAATAATAATAACCACATCAACAATAAAACAACCAGGGCAACAAAAGGGAAAAAAATAGCCTTCAGGAGTAGTGGATTTGTGGTGCAGGCACCAAGCACCAGCAATAACCCTTGAGATCAAAAAAAAAAAATACTCTCAAGCTACTTATTACTCCAGTGGTCTCCTAGAAGATCAAAACTCCAAGTTGGGAGTAGTTTTTCTGAAGAAATGATGGTAGGCATTAGATAACTGTCATAGACTTTAAGAACTGAATCATACACCATTAGTAAAAATGTATAGTCTGATCTGTAGAAGTATTAGTAGCTTACTGATAGCTCCTTCCAGAAAGAACTTTTCAAAGGTCTAAAACGTAACCTCCATAAGGGCATATTGAAACCATTATTCAAAATGGGAATAAATTACAGGAAAGCTTGCAGGATATGAAGAAACACTGTAGACAAGATTCAAAGGCAAAGGAAAAGAGTATTTTTCTTCTTAACTCAAAAGCAGTAATTAATATTGTGTTAAGAAAGACTTTTAGCTACTTTTTATAACCCAGAAAACAGAAGAATATCATGTTACATGGCTCTTTGAACATCCAACCCATGTGCAGTTGTGACCAAAAAGCACAAGTGAGTACTAAATATATAGAGAGGGGGTTGGGCAGTAGCATAGCAGGTTAAGCACAATGTGGCACTAAGCGCAAGGACCGGCGTGAGGATCCTGGTTTGAGCCCCCGGGTCCCCACTTGCAGGGAAGTCGCTTCACACAGGCAGTGAAGCAGGTCTGCAGGTGTCTATCTTTCTCTCCCCCTCTCTGTCTTCCCCTCCTCTCTCCATTTCTCTCTGTCCTATCCAACAATAAACGACATCAACAATAACAATAATAACCATAATGAGGCTACAACAACAAGGGCAATAAAAGGGGGTATAATGGCCTCCAGGATCAGTGGATTCATGGTGCAGGCACTGAGCCCCAGCAATAACCCTGGAGGCAAAAAATAAATAAATAAATATAGTTAGAGATAAAGAACACAGAAAACAAAATGGTTCCTCTTACAGACCATACATACTAGGAAACAACTTGCACCTTTGGACATGGGACCTTAAAGAAGATAAAACTGAGATGTAGGCAATCCACAGAACTAGCCACTGAAACAAAGCAATAAAGACCCAAAACACAGAAATAGACTCTCAGGCCCATCCATACTTTTAAAAACAAAAACACAAACACATGGGTGTAGTGTAGAACTATATCCCTGTTAGCCTATAACCTTTTAAATCACTAATAAAATTTATTTTTAAAAACAAACAAGAAACTTTAGTATTTAATATAAGTAAAGTCTAATGTAGATATGCCTCCCAAATCCATAGTCAACTACTTAGCTTCTTAAGCCTAACTTAACTAGAGTTATCATCCATGTCCCCTAAATTTTATCTTCATTATGTTGCTGAGTGTTCTTTTATTCAACTTAATTTACTTCACTCATTCAATAAGAATTATATTGAACCCAACCAACACCATAGTCCTGTTTGGAATAAGGATTTCAATGTTCTCAGTATCTGTCTAGCAAATAAAGGACCTCAAGAGTATAATCACAAAAGTCACAAATGCTGAAATTCACAAAAAGAAAATAACTACTGTTCTTGACACAAAGGTTTCAATGGAACATTGCTTCATTATCACATCATTTTCATCACAAATAAAACTGCTATTTACTTACCAATTACAATGCACCAGCACTTTATATTCACCTTTATAAATTGTGTAAAGTGAAGACTTTATGCACTTAATTTCAATTAGTCCTCCCAGTAAAACTATGAAGTAATATAAAGCTGATACTGCTCTATCATAATCATTATCATTATTGCCACCAGGGTTATCACTGGAGTATGGTGCTTGCGTGACAAATCTACCACACCTGGAGGTATTTGAAGTATTTCTCCTTCCTTCCTTCCTTCTTTCCTTCCTTCTTTCCTTCCTTCTTTCCTTCCTTCCTTCCTTCCATCTCTTTCTCTCTCCTTTTTTTTTTTATTAGACAGAAAAAGAAATTGAGATGGGAGCAGAGTAGAGAGGAAGAGAGAAAAAAGAGACACCTGCGGCACTGCTTCACTGCTTATGAAAGCTTCCCCTGCAGGTGGGGACCAGAGACTTGACTCCTGATCCATGAGCATAATAACATGTAAGCTCTACCAGGTGTGTCACACCCAGGCCCCAAGCTTATGACTTTTAATAAAAGAAGATGTTTTGTCAAACCAACTTACAATTACCACTGATATTACAAACTGAGCAAAATATATTTAGGGGAAATTTATCATATTCCTATTCAGTAGGTCAGCACTATTGCTTATTTAATAGTTTCCCTTTCTTGCTCATTTCTTCCCTTGAAGCAACAATTCAAAAATGGGATGTTCATCCATTTAAGTAGAAAAACAAGCCAAGTTCACTAATTTTTATAGCAGGTGATAGAACAAAAATGCCTACTAATCTGGTAAAAGTATGTGAGTCACTTTCCTTTTTTTTTTTTTTTTTTTTTGCCTCCAGGATTATTGCTGGGGTTTGGTGCCTGTACTATGAATCCACTGCTCTTGGAAGCTATTTTTCCTATTTTGTATTGGATAGGACAGAGAGAAATTGAGGGAAGGGAAGATAGAACAGGAGAGAGAAAGACACCTACAGACCTGCTTGTGAAGTGACCCCTCCTGCAGGTGGGAAGCCAAGGGTTCAAACACATATCTTTGTGTGGGTACTTGAGCTTTGTACTATGTGCACTTAACCCAGTGCACTATGGCCCTGCCCCCTGTGAGTCACTTTCCAATCACAAAACAAAATACTGGAATGTCAAGTATGCACTACAATGTTCAACCTTAGCTTGAGTGCTATCTAGAACTTGCCAAAAGCCAGTGGAAGCAGTTGATATTTGAGAAAGAGATGCTAAATCTACAGCCTCTTAAGCTATTTATGTTCTCTTCCTTTGCAGAGTTAAATCACCACAAAGCAATTTACTTGGACCACATGAGATCATCTATCCCCAAAATATATTTGTGGGCTGAGACCCATTATTATATCCTCAGCTCCTATTGAGAATCTTATATAAATATTCACTTTTAAAGAACACTAGCACAATTTACATAAAGTAGAAATTCAAGGCATTTCCTATTGTGATCCTCAATGTTATTTATATACGTGCACCTCTTTAAATATACTACATATATACATATACATACCCTTATACTTACACCTATGGGTGAAATTGTATGCTTTCTTTATCTGACAACAATCCCATGCCCCACCCAATTTCCTTTTGTGCCCTGGTTTCCTGGAAGCTCAGTACTAAATTTAGAGCTCAATTGTAGCCACTCTCACACAATTCAACATACACATATCTCTTTCCGCCTTCATAAGAGAACACTTTTTCCTGTTAGTTACTTTACTTATTTTTTCCTCTAGTAATCAAATAGAATGTTCACTATAGAAAATATGGGACGTACAGAAAGATATTATGTAGCAAGAAATTAATTTCAAATGGCTTCTCATCTCTTCTTTTTATTTTATTTTATTTTATTTTATTTATTTATTCCCTTTTGTTGCCCTTGTTGTTTTATTGTTGTAGTTATTATTGTTGTTGTCGTCGTTGTTGGATAGGACAGAGAGAAACGGAGAGAGGAGGGGAAGACAGAGAGGGGGAGAGAAAGATAGACACCTGCAGACCTGCTTCACCGCCTGTGAAGCGACTCCCCTGCAGGTGGGGAGCCGGGGTTCGAACCGGGATCCTTATGCCGGTCCTTGTGCTTTGCGCCACCTGCGCTTAACCCGCTGCGCTACAGCCCGACTTCCCACTTCTCATCTCTTCTATAAAAACTGATTTAGCATTGGGCTAGGCCTGCTTTAATGCACACACATACTGACATACAATTTATTTTTGGAAGCAGATAATGTTGGGTTACAAGTCTTGGAAGAAGCTGTACTGCATACCTGTTTCTGTGTAACAGAGCAAAGAGTGAAAAGAGGCACAGAATAGAAAGGCTGAATGTGGGGGCCAGTTCGTGGCGCACCTGGTTGAGCACACATGTTACAATGCTCAAGAACCCAGGTTGAAGCCCCTGGTCCCCACCTGCAGGGGGAAAACTTTGCAAGTGGTGAAACAATGCTGCAGGTGTCTCTCTGTCTCTCTCCCTCTCTAGCTCTCCCTTCCCTCTTGATTTCTAGCTGTCTCTATCAAATAAATAAAGATAATAAAGATAAAAATTAAAAAAAAATAAAGGCTACATGTGTCTGGAATGATGGGTCCTGGAACTAGAGAGGATCTTTATAATCATGGAATCACTGCATATTCTAAGTTAGCATCCTGTCTTTCCTGGGACAGACTCCTGAGTGGCCATCCTGGAAATGACCGAGTGATGAATTTCACTATTCTGTTGGTCTGTGTACCAGGACTTGCACTGGGTTTCTCATTTAATAGTGGATGGAGAGACCAAGTGTGAACAGACACATGCACCCATTTCCTTAGCCCCTTCACTTCCATTCTACACAGTGGCCAGGTGAGCCAAGTGATTCCCAGCTTGCTCCTGGCAAGCCTGGCAGCTCTCTCAGAACTTTCCTGGGCACTTAGATCTCCAGTAACCCAAGGTCTCTATATCCTGTAGGCAAAAAAGAATAGTAAAATCTCAAGATTTTTTATGTAGAGGGAGCTGGAAGTGTACCTGAGGTCTATTTAATAGTTAGCAAGTACCACTCCAATCTTGAAAATAAAAACAATACTTAATTTCCCAAGTGGCAGCAGATGCTAATGCATGTCCCCACTGCTTGTCCACAGACAGAAGAGGAAACTGGTGGGTGGATCCATATATTCCTGGATGTCCGGCTATCTTCCCCCAGTTAGCAGCACTCAAAGTCCTGTCCAAAATCCAAGAGAGTGGTGATACTCTACCTGGGACTCAGATGGCTTACAAAAATAAACAGACTAACAAACAAAAACCTCAAAGAGGGCTGGAGTAACATGCATAAGGTCTTGAGTTTGTTCTGACACTGAATTAAAAAAAAAATGGCTCAGGAGGCTAGAAGATGTCACTTGATAGAGTGCATACTGTACCATGCCTGAGGACCTGGGTTCAAGCCACTGACCAGCATATGGGGGAACTTGCAAAGGAGAAGCTTTGCAGGCAGTGAAGTGGTGTTGTAGTGTTTCTCTCTCTCTCTCTCTGTCTCTCTCTTTTTCTCTCTCTCTCTCCCTTCCTCCCTCCCTCCCTCTCTGCTTAAAAAAACAAGCAAACAAACAAAAAAAGAGTCATCAGGAGAAGTGGAATCATACTGGCTCAAAGAGGAAGGAAGGAAGGAAAGAAGGGAGAGAGGGATGGAGGAAGAAAGGAAAGAAGGAAGGAAGGAAGGAAGGAAGGAAGGAAGGAAGGAAGGAAAAAAGGAAGGGAAAAATACTCAGATGGCAAAAAGTTTACTCAGTGTGCTGTTTTGCCATGTGAGTTGCTCAGATTAGAGCCCACTCCTTACTGCATTGGAGGAAGCTTCAGTATTGTGGTTTTTCTCCTTCCCTTCCTCTCTCCCTTCTTTTCTCTGCCTCTCTGTCTATATAGGGAAAAAAGTTACCCCAGAAAGGTGAAGCCTTGGTGCAACAACAAAAAATTACTTAAAGAATATGAGATGCATTAGCAGGCTCCACAAATTAAAAGTATCCTAAAAATATTAATGCTTGGAGCCAGACGATGGCGTACCTGGTAAAATACATACATTGAAATGCACAAGGACCCATCCCCATTTGCATGGGAAAAGCTTCATAAGGTGTCTCTCTCTACCTCTGTGTCTCCCCTTCCCTCTCAATTTTTCTCTGTCTTATCAATTTATATAAAGGTTTTTTTAAAAAAAATCTCAAAGAATGGTTAAGCACATGTGGCACAAAGTGCAAGGACTGGCCTAAGGATCCCAATTTGAGCCCCCGACTCCCCACGTGCAGGGGAGTCACTTCACAAGCAGTGAAGCAGGTCTGCAGGTGTCTATCTTTCTCTCCCCCTCTCTATCTTCCCCTCCTCTCTCCATTTCTCTCTGTCCTATCCAACAACAATGACATCAATCATAACTACAACAATAAAACAACAAGGGCAACAAAAGGGAATAAATAATAATAAATAAATATTAAAAAAAGAAATATCTATTTCCTAAATAAAATTAACCTTAATTCTTTTTCTAATAAGTCTTCTTAACACACTTAAAAAAATCTCAAAGAATTTGGAAAGTTTCTTAATATTGGAAAGGTACAAGTGACTATAGAGTCAAATTCAGTAAAATTGGAAACATGGGATGGTTTTTAAAAATAGCACTATAGTGGGTTGAATTTAAATTACAAATATTAAATGGTTCTGACCAGAATCAAAATGTAGCTTCCTAGACAATGTTTCCTTTCCACTATTTAATAAAGCTGATTACAAATCACTAAACCACAGAAATTTGAAGCTGGAAGGGTTTGTAGCTTTTTATGCAATCTGGCCAATGTTTAAGAATAATCTTTAAAAGCAATCTCCTAAAAACACGAATCATAAATTTTATCCACATCTAGTCAGCAGGAAACTGCATACAGTTTATGGAAGAGGAATTGACTGCCTTAAATAGGCATTACAGAAAGAACCTCTGGGTTCAGTTTTTGCTTTGATGACATAAATCCAGACTCCTAGTCTTGCAAAGTACTTCTAAAAAAATCTCTAGCCTATAGAAATTTTGAAATGGCAACATCTAAAGCAACCTAATGTCCAATTCCCAGGACTATTTCCAAACCTTTCTGTCAGGCTCCTATGGTATTGGGGATGAAAGCACACACAGCATGAGAACACATTGAACCAAATCTTCAAGCAAAGAAAAGGAAGGTGGGGTTCCCAAGACTCTGTTCAGTTCATGAGCCCTGTCACATTTGGGCACATGCTAATTTACTCTATTTATCAATCATACCTTGTTCTAGGGCAGCAGAGAACCTAGGAAAATAAACACAACCTATGTCCTCCAGAGAATTATTGTCTGTCTAGGTAGATCAGCATTGGGTAACTGTGTATGACAAAGTCATGGCACAGAGTCACAGGTTGAAGAATCATGGAGAAAGGTAACCTAACTGGAGTTTTAACAAATGACTAAGGAGTTGGAATGTCGAGGTGAAAGCTAATATAATACTTTGCAAACACAAGTGCTACACTTTTTAAAAATAATGCCTAGAAAAATGTATACTTGTATTATCTGTTTTTGCAATAATGAAGAGATACACATCTAATTTTTAATCAAATGACATAATGCTCACCATTTCATTCACCTAAAACTTTGTGGTCATTTGCACAAGAAAACATGCTAGTGCTTAGCTTATATGTACATTATGTGTTTGGTGGGGGAGTGGGGAGGAAAAGCAAATCTGGTGAACAGAAAAGCCCAGAGTAGTCATCAGACCAACTATTATTTTCTTCCTTATATAATTAGAGAAAAAATAAAGATGAATTTCAATGTTTCAACTCTAAATGCTTAACATTTTTCCTCTTGAGCCCCTGATTTTGTTTCTAAATGACTTCAGAGTGTTACAAAGGATGGGAGGACTCAGTTGCAGAGTGGTTTGAGGAAGAGGAGCGAGTCCTGGAGAAATATGGCCAGAAGAGCCCTGATCCCATGAAACTTTTCTTCTTAGATAATGTGGTAGCTTCTCCCATTTCCAGTGCAGGAAAAGAAGACTTACTCATGACTGAAGAGGCAGAGACTTGGGTGTGTTCCATCACTTCTGGGAGCCCCTCATCCCTCTCCATGGAATGCTGAGATATTCCAGTCTCTGTATGAGAGAAAGAAGGTCTTCCATTAGACCCTGAACTACTGGATGACAGGTGAAGTTTTCCCAAGGTTTGATTGGCAACAATTAAAATTCTACAGCATACCTCCAAATGCCTGAATAACTTTTTTAAGTGGGCTCACCTGTGACTTCATCCGTCTATATATTTTGTCCCTGTTCTTCTTTGGAATGAAAGACAATAACAAAATACCTGATTTGGTATATTGCACCAGTGAAGCACTCTGGGGGGGGTGTCAAGGGAGGGGCTTTCATGTTCTAGTGCATGATGATGGAGAAGGACTTAGGCTGGGGGGAGAGTGTTCTGCAGAAAATTGAGAAATTTTATACCTGTATTAATAACTATATTTACTGTAAACCATTAAATCCCCTCAATAAAAAAGAAAGAAAAAATAATCATAAATTTATGCCACAAAATATACCTGGTAACAATTCTAGCATCTTCACATATAAACATGTGAAGAAATTATTAATTCTATAATAATTGAATGAGAGACTACACACCAAGACAAAGGTTGTTTTTAGATGCCATAAAGAATTTGCATTTTTGTGGTAAAACTGATCAGAATGCAGATACAATGAAGTTAATTATCATCAAATTAAGTGTAATCAGAGATCAGTTATTGATCATTGTGATTCATCACATTGAAATTCCACAAAAAATTAGTCCTAGAATTTACCTAAATTTAACACAAATTTTCTAATATCTGGTTGATCAACAAAAACAGTCAAGAGTAAGTACAGAGACTCCCAGGTCCACATCCACCATTCATGAATAGAACACAGGATACTGTCATAATGCTTTTTTACAAAACTGAAGTTTCTCTACTAGAACACCTGTCAGCAGGATGTGAAATTAAGTGAATACCTTTGATGGCTCCAGCGATCAATTCTCCTTTGTGAAGAGTCTTTGTCAGTCCTCTCCTCTCCATCCCTAAAGCCACCGGATGATACTTTGGCACTTGGTGTCTAGATTTCTGGGTCAGCCTGGATAATCCCCCTGCCTCGAGGTTCACTCTACCCTGTCTCCCAACCTGGACATATATTATCTGCCTGCCAGATGAATCTCACCTAAACTCACTTTAATTCTGTCACTGCCTTGTTCAAAAATCTTCACTGACTTTGCTCATGACAGTAAATCTAAACTACCTGGTTTCCAAAGCTTTCTGTGATTATTTCTAATCATGTCCATATTTCAATACTTCTCTGGTGCCATCTCCCAAGGAAGGTTTTTGGCCTTGTCCCCCAACATGAAAGCCACCATTTCTCTCCACTGCAGCTTTACCCACATAGACAGAGTATCCCATCCCTCAACCAGCCCTTCCACACTGCTTAGATACACTCAAGTTCAGTCTCAGCTCTAAACCCATTAGCTATGTGACCTATATAGATAGGATTCATTCATTTCTCTGAGTTTTTATTTCCAAATTCCTAAAGTGAGAATCATATGACCTCACTGGCTTACTGAGAAATAAGTTGGTATATAATACACACCAAATCAGTGCCAGTTTCCTTTTTCTTAAAAAGATTTATTTACCAATTTACATTCCCACCAGCAATGTAAAAGGGTTCCTCTGTCCCCACATCCTCTCCAGCATTTGTTGCTGCTGTCCTTTTTGATGTATGCCATTCTTACAGGAGTGAGGTGGTATCTTAGTGTTGTCTTAATTTGCATTTCTCTGATAATCAGTGACCTAGAGCAGTTTTTCATATGTTTGTTAGCCTTTTGGATCTCCTCTGAGGTGAATGTTTTGTTCATATCCTCTGCCCATTTTTGGATGGGGTCATTTGCTTTTTTGGTGCTAAGTTTGCTGAGCTCTTTATATATTTTGGTGCTTAGTTTCTTGTCTGATATATGTATGGCATGTGAAGATCTTCTCCCATTCTGTGAGGGATCTCTCTGTTTGTTTAATAGTTTCTTTGGATGTGCAGAAGCTTTTCAATTTGATGAAGTCCCATTGGTTTGTTTCTGCTTTAGTCTTCCTTGCAATTGGGTTTGATTGGAGAGTAGTCTGGAAAACTCTCAGAAGGCTAGACATGGACCTTCCATATGATCCAGTAATTCCTCTCCTGGGGTTATACCCCAAGGACTCCATAACACCCAACCAAAAAGAGGTGTGTACTCCTATGTTCATAGCAGCACAATTCGTAATAGCTAAAACCTGGAAGCAACCCAGGTGCCCAACAACAGATGTGTGGCTGAGAAAGCTGTTGTATATATACACAATGGAATACTATGCAGCTATCAAGAACAATGAACCCACCTTCTCTGACCCATCTTGGACAGAGCTAGAAGGAATTATGTTAAGTGAACTAAGTCAGAAAGATAAAGATGAGTATGGGATGATCCCACTCATCAACAGAAGCTGACTAAGATCTGAAAGGGAAACTAAAAGCAGGACCTGATCAAATTGTAAGTAGGGCACCAAAGTAAAAACCCAGTGGCGAGGGGTAGACATGAAGCTTCCTGGGCCATTGGGGTTGGGAGTGGGCGGGAGGGATGGGTCACAGTCCTTTGGTGGTGGGAATGGTGTTTATGTACACTCCTAGAAAAATGTAGACATATAAATCAGTAGTTAATTAATATGAGAGGGGGAAAATCAATTGTATGTCTCAAAGTTTCTCAAAACACAAACTGAATCTTTTTAATATATAGGGTGTGTATTTGATATGCGGACTCTCTCAAAAGCCTAGACCAAGTAGATTAGAAGCATCCAATAGCACAGCTATATACAAGATACTGGATACTGTACAGCAAACCATAACAAAGGGACTTTTCAAAGTTAACCCAATTAACAAATAATGTGATGATAACATTAACTATCAATTGTCTTTTGGAACCCTAAGACAGCAGGAACCTCACATCTCCACTATAGAGCCCCTGCTTCCCTCAGTCCTGGAACCCTTGGATAGGGCCCACTTTCCCGTATGCATCTCCCAATCCAAACCAAATAATATTGCATCTGCCGATCACAACCTAACCAACGCAATGATTGCCACCTCAACATGCTTCACCTCATACTGTGTCCAGAGACTTCACGTGTGGAATGACAACCCTTCAGCTTCATTACTCGGGTGAGACCTTTCCTTTTATAGTACACTCTAATTTCATCTCAGGTAGTTCACTTTCTAACAAAGTCCCATAATCTAGATATACACCAGTTTCTGTGAGAGAGAGCTTATGTGCACACGTATCCATAAACTACTGCAAAATATATACCTGAAAGCAGAAGTACACTAGAGTTTGCAGTGAGTACCTCCCTAACACTTCCTCTCCACTATTCCAAGCTTGGGATCCATGATTGCTAAACAAATTGTTTGGCTTCGTATGTTAACTCTCTTTTCAATCACCAGGTTCCAGATGCCACCAGGATGCTGGCCAGGTCTCCCTGGATTGAAGACCCCACCAATGTGTCCTGGAGCTCAGCTTCCCCAGAGACACACCTTACTTGGGAAAGAGAGAGGCAGACTGGGAGTATGGACCGACCAGTCAACGCCCATGTTCAGCGGGGAAGCAATTACAGAAGCCAGACCTTCTACCTTCTGCAACCCTCAACGACCCTGGGTCCATGCTCCCAGAGGGCTAGAGAATGGGAAAGCTATCATGGGAGGGGGTGGGTTATGGAGATTGGGTGGTGGGAATTGTGTGGAGTTGTACCCCTCCTACCTTATGTTTTTGTTCATTAATCCTTTCTTAAATAAAAAATTTTAAAAAAAAGATTTATTTATGGCCAAGTAGTGGTGCACCTGGTTAAGTGTATTAACCATGTATTATCATGCTCAAGGATCTGGTTCAAGCTCCTGTCCCCAACCTACAGAGGAGAAGCTTCACTAGTGGTGCAGGTCGGTTTCTCCCTTCCGCTTCCCTCTCAATTTCTGTGTCTATCAAATAAAATAAATAAAATAAAGTTACAAGATTTATTTATTTATTGCCTCTAGGGTTATCGCTGGGACTTGGTGCCTGAACTATGAATCTACTGCTCCTGGAGGCCTTTTTTTCCCTTGTGTTGCCCTTGTTTTTCATCATTGTTGTTGTTGGATAGGACAGAGAGAAATCAAGAGAGGAGGGGAAGAGAGAAGGGGCGAGAAAGATAGACACCTGCAGAACTGTTTCACTACCTACCTATGAAGCAATCCCCCTGCAGGTGGGAAGCTGGAAGCTCAAACTGGGATCCTTATGCCGGTCCTTGTGCTTCACACCATGTGCACTTAACCCACTGAGCCATTGCCCAGCCCCCAAGATTTATTTATTTTTACAAGTGAGTAAGGGAGATGGAGGGAAGAAGAGACACTAGAGCATTGATCAGCTCTGGTATATACAGGTGCCAGGGGCTGAACCTGCAATCTTTAAAACCTCCGGAATGAAAGTCTGGTTGGCATGCAACTCCTGTGATATTTCCTTGGCACGGTGCTAATTTCCTTTATCTTTCCTTCCTCAATCAGATCTTGCTTATCCAGACACAGCTCCTTAAAAATCATTTACTAAAAATGGCAAACCACAGAGCTGTGCAGACTGGAGTAAGAATTGCCATTTGAGGCACATTAATACAAACTCATTCCCATGCATCCCAACAGACCCGGTGCCTCTAAGATTGTATGTAGCAGGGTCACTTCCTGCCACAAGTTATATTGTTTGGTTTCAGATGTCGATTCCACCAGATTGGTCCGGCCACTCAGAAAATCTGCACCTTCCTCTGGACTGTACTTAAAAGTCCAATTAATCACAGCATACAAGAAATGGAGCCAAGCCACAGGCCTAATTATACCAGCCCAGGATCCCTGGAAGAGCACCATGGGCAGAATAGGGTAGGAGGTGACTGGCACAAAGTGTGCTGTGGAGGGCCAGACACACATGAATGAAATAATTATCATTACAAACTCACCCCAGGTGCTGTTCTGGGAAGTCAGAGCTGTTCCTATCTCAGGTTCAGCAGATGAAATGGTAACATGTATTCTCTCTGAAGATTCATTTCTTCCTCCAGCACTTGCTATTTCAATTTGGAGAGTGAAATTTTCTGGAGCATCTGAAGAACTGTGATTTTTTCTGGGTTTGTGAACTAATACATCCTCTTTGGAGGCCACTGTTGAAAAGTCCACTGGATTCTGACCAAAGGTGATGTTTTCTATAAGGAGTTCAATGTTACTTTCCGGCCAGTGGTCCTTTACAGTATCTGTAAAAATAAGAAAATAGATCAATGAGAACTACTGCTTTTGAAAAGTGAACTTTCATAAAAGCCTCCATGAGTGTATATATATGTGAATTCAAGTGAAATAATTTACCTTCCCCTCACAGTAATTGTTCTTTCAATCCAGTGAAAGAATTTATGGAACAACAATCTATAAAGTATGAAGCATACACTAAGTGAACTAAGTGGAGAAACTTGATAGAGATCAATATGAGGTTCAGGGAAAAGCACTTACACTCTGATGTGTGGGCAGCTCAGAGAGGGGCATAGGAGATGGAGGCAAGTGTGAGCAGAGGGAGAAAAGCACTTCTGAAGCACCAAGATTGTGAAGTAGGCCTTCTGAATGGCAGGAGAGTAAAAGTTAGCAGCTCTTAATCTTGTTACCTAGGCTTACTGCCAGGAGGTGGGGCAAGGACAGTCCTGGAAAAACAACTGGAGGATTTGGAAAGAGTACTAAAACCTTGGTAGACTAAATAGGTTTGACAACGTGATTTTATTTTCTTTGCATTTGTTCTAGGGAATTAGTCAAGCAAGTATATAAAGACTGAGCTGGGGGGCAGGCAGTGGCACACCTGGCTAAATGCACACATTACAGTGCACAAGGACCCAGGTTCAAGCTTCTGGTCCCCACCTGCAGGGGGAAAGCTTCATGAGTGGTAAAGCAGAGCTGCAGGTGTCTCTTTGTCTCTCTCCCTCTCTATCTCCCCTTCCCTTCTCAGGTTATCTGTCTCTAGCCAATAACAAATAAATAAATAAGAAAACAAACAAACAAAAAGACTGAGCTGAACAAGTGTTCATCATTGTATCATTGTTTACAGTAGCAAAAACAAAAACAAAAAAAAGGAAAGACAGAAAGGAATAGAAGGCACAAAGGGAGAGTGGGAATGATGGATGGAGAGAAGAAGGAAATAAACTAAAAAACTTCACATGAGACCAATGACACTTCATACTAAAGGACCATTGTAGATTAAGATCTTTAAAATGATGTCATAAAATAAAGATATTATACAGGCATTACTGAGTTAAAGTAGTGGGACTTCTACATAGATTTTAGAATATGAGCTCACAATTTAAAAAGTGTATAACACAAATGTATACTGTGCATGATAAACATAGATGCAAATGCTCAACATGCATTCACTCATTCATTTAATCCTTACACAAGCTCTGAGCATGCACTTTTTCTCCACTTTGCAGAGGAGGCACAAGAAGCTCAGAAAGTCATGTTCGCAGCCCAAGGCAGCAGCCCTTCATAATTCAGCTGTCCTCAGCTGGAAGGATAAAGTACAAAAAGAGGAGCTGTAGCATAAACCCTCCTTTCTCCCTTACTTCAGTTCTCCCTTATGTTGTTTATTTGTATGAACTGCTACCTGATGTTACAGGTATGTGTTTACATTAGTCAAGAAATTTAAATGATCATTTATTTATAGCTAATCTCAGAAGATGACAAAAATGACATTAGCTAAAAATCAAGGGAGGAGATGGGATGAGGAATTTTGGTGGTGGGAATTGTGTGGAGTTGTGTCCCTCTTATTCTATGGTTTTGTTAATGTTTCCTTTTTATAAATAAAATTTAAAAAGAAGTTAAAAAATTGAGCATAAAGGAAATCATCGGTAGTTTTCAAGGGTCACTTGTCAAGACAGGAAGTTCAGAGGCAGAGCATTTAGGTGGGATGCCAAGTTCAAACAGAAAAAGCTGCCTTGTTACTCTGGGGAAGTCTCTCATGGCCCAGCCATAGTTGGGCAGTCAAAGCATAACCCCTGCTAACAGAGCTAGTTCTCTTAAAATAGTATCCAAACAACAGTATGCTAAGAACTATTTTTGCATATACAAACTAATACATAATTGAATATGAAATATATATATACATATATATATATATACAAGTATATATATATACAAGTTCAGAGACACTGGATTTATTGAGTTTCTGAGAGAAAAATGATGAGAGTTTCTGAGAGAACAATGATGAAGACAAGGACTATATAAAATAATGGTTGATTACATGACTGCTTGAAAAGTTCATTTTTATTTTATCTATTTGTTAATGATTTCTGTTTAGGATGGTAAACTGTGTGCACAGATGAGAAAAGTTACAACAATGCATGAAGTTACTTCTATTTGCGTCAGGCAGAAATAGTCTACCAATTGACAGTAGAGGTTGCAGGAAAAATCTATAGTTCAACTGAAATTTTCTCTCCTCAAAAGGAATGAATGACCTTTTAAATTAGCATACACACACACACACACACACAGACACACATCTCCACAAACACAAACCACACCTGCAATTTAAAATTTTCAAAACAGTATCATTGCAATATGTAGCAACATAGAAACTAATTAGCTATTTTGCTTTCTTCTTGGTTTTAAGTCTGTAAAATCCAGTGAATATCTTACTAGCCACAATTCAAGAACTTAGCGACACTTGTGACTACTGGCTACCATAGTAGGCAATTCAATTCTAGATCAATGAGTGGTCCTCAACATAGTACCACTTTGGTTCACTCCTACCAAAAACAGTGGGGATGGAAGGATGGTGATTACAAATACTTCCATAAGAGAGTCTGAGAAACTTTCCTAAAAAAATCTTTTCCCCCAAAGTCCCTTGAGAATTATTGTTTTTATGCTTCCTATTCTGTTTCCTGTAAGTGATAATTAACAGAAGTTTCCTGAAGGGGAGTGGAATTACCCAGCCCCAGTGAGGCAATGCTTACACTTATCTAGAAATGGGATGTTGATCCTCTGAAGGGAGGATGGACAAAATACTCTATGCTACACCAGAGGAAGATAGGTCCTGATATTAGGACAGCTTGGAATGTTCTTACTCATGACCACAGAATGTAAGCTCAGATCTACAAGGACGCAGAGGTCATATAGGCCCCAGACCAAATCAAATCCATGGGGTTTATAGTCAACAATATTTATATACCTTTTCCATATTAGGGAGCTACTCTCTTCTCTGATCCAGCTTTCTGTTCCTTTTCCAGCCATGACATTATCTCCCCAAACAATAACTTGGATCCACCTGCATATCAGATTTCAGGCTCAGGAAAAAATAAAACAAACTAGTATAGCCACAGGCCCTTTGGAATATAACTAAAATATGCCTACCAGCTATCTATAAAATGGAGGAGCCCCCCCCCCCACTCTTCATCTGTACTATTCCAGCCTTTAGGTTCATGATTGCTCAATAATTTGTTTGGCTTTGTATGTTAACTCTCTTTTCAACCACCAGGTTCCAGATGCTAGCATGATGCCGACCAGACTTCTCTGGACAGACAACCCCACCAATATGTCCTGGAGCTCCACTTCCCCAAAGCCCTACACTACTAGGGAAAGAGAGAGGCAGGCTGGGCGTATGGATCAACCAGTCAACATCCATGTTCAGTGGGGAAGCAATTACAGAAGCCTGAGCTTCCACCTTCTGCACCCCACAATGACCTTGGGTCCATACTCCCAGAGGGTTAAAGAATAGGACAGCTATCAGGTAAGGGAAGGGGATACGAAGATCTGGTGGTGGGAATTGTATGGAGTTGTACCCCTCTTATCCTATAGTTTTGTCAATGTTTCCTTTTTATAAATAAAAAATTAAAATAATTTTTTTAAAAAAATTTAAAAAAGAAAGAAATGGGATGTTGAATGACATTTCCAGATTTCATAAACTGATCTTGAGACACTGTTAGGGACAACAGTGACCTAGATGGCATATCCAGTTTGTTCCTCCTATCTGAGCTGAAAAGCCTAGCTGGCCTCCTGAGAGGAGGTAAAAGGATTTGAGGATTAAGTCTATTCTTTCAATACACACAATCTGAGAAAATTATTCTCAAAAAACTAACTGAAGGGAGTCAGAATAGATTCATAGCCTATGTCTCAAAGCTCAGGAAAGAAAATTAATTAGGATTATTTAACCAAGGGTGAGACTTGGCAAGTGGTGAATATGAGTACGATTTGGCCTCTGAGGAAGCAGTCATTAATAGTCCTTTCTTTAGAAACAAAAAGTAAAAATTCCAGGCTCCTATCAGTTCAAAAAATTACACATGGAAAAGAATGGCCACTTGAAGACTGATCATAGCTAATGCAAATTCAGGTCCTCTCCCTGAAGGTTTAAATAAAGATAAAAGGGGGGGAAATCACACTATAAATAAAACAAAAAGGTAAGCAGTAGTCCTTCAGTATCACAAATAAACCTAAATCTAAAAAAAAATAAGATATAGAATGAAATATTTTTGAGTTGTGGTATATATATACAGTGGGATACTACTCAGCTATTTTAAATGGTGAATTCACCTTCTTTACCCCATCTTGAATGGAGCTCAAAGACATCATGTTAAGTGAGATAAATCAGAAACACAAGGATGAATATAGGATGATGTCACTCATAGACAGAAGTTGAAAAACAAGATGAGAAGGGAAAACACTAAGCAAAACTTGGACTGGAGTTGGTGTATTGCACCAAAGTAAAAGACTCTGGGGTAAGGGGGAAGGTTCAGGTCCTAGAACATGATGACAGAGGAGGATCTAGTGGGGGTTGTCTTGTTATAAAAAATAAATAATATATTTAAATCAGCCCTTTTAATATTTGCCATCTTATATTAGGTTACAAGCACTCTATTGCAGAAATTTAGCTTGTTTTTAATTTTTCAGCTTTTTAAACAAGGCCAAAGAACAGTTAGAAGTAAGGCACACATCAGCCAATGCTGGTATTGTTAAGTCTTACTGACCATGGAGACCTGCTGACTTATTATACTGCCTCTACCTTCTTCTTCATGGATGTATAGCCACCAGAATTGGTGAGAAACTCCTGTATCCTCAGTGTTTCTCTTTCTTTAAGGATCTTTCCATATGTCACACAGGAGACAACACTAAAATGCCCCTTACTTTAACCTATTTGTGAATCTACTCCCTCTCCCTCTCCCTCTCCCTCTCTCTCTCTTTTTTCCCTCCAGGGTTATCACTGGGGCTCAGTGCCAGCATTATGAATCCACTGTTCCTGGCTGCCATTTTTTCCATTTAAAATTATATAGGACAAAGAGAAATTGGGGGGGGGAGGATAGGGAGAGAGAAAGACACTTGCAGACCTGCTTCACAGATTGTGCAGTGACTCCCCTGCAGGTGGGGAGCTGGGGACTCCAACTGGGTTCCTTACGCTGGTCCTTGCACTTCGTACTATGTGCACTTAACCCATTGTGCCACTGCCCAGCCCCTGAATCTATATTCTCTATGGCCAGATCCTTTCACAGAGAAGGTCCATGTTTGGATCTAGACATCCAGTTATTGAAAAGACAGGGAGTAGATAAAGTCAGATTGTCAGGAATAGACTTCCGGATTCACTTTTTCCATGTCTTATGCAAGATATAAAGCTTCTTTGCACTTTAGATTTTCCATGTGTAAAGTAAGAACAGTCAGAATAGTAACTATATCTAACTCACTTGACTATAAGAGTATGTGTGTGAGCATTTAGAACACCACCTGGTACATAGACAGTGCTGTATATTCATTGCAGCTATTAAAAGGATTTAGGTCTGTCAACTTTTAATAAACAGATTTGGGGATGGCCTTGGCAGGCACTGCTAATTATTTATGACTTCTAATCTTTCTCTTGGCAGATCAGAGCTGAGGCCAGAAATGAAAGCCCCTGTATCCTGGAAGCCCCCAGGCCCTCCTACAATCTAGGAGTACACTCTGATGAAAGAACTAAGTGTGAGTGGCTGCTGAAGCAGCAAGTGTCTTGCTCTTGTCTCTGCTTCCTAACACTCTCCTAGGAGGTCCAGGGAGAACTCAAGGCAGAGTGAGAGCTGTAATTTTGCAAGATAAGCCTCAGATGCCACTGGTCCAGGATTCCAAAAGTGTCTCTCTTGCACTCTGGATAGCCCTTTCTTTCTTTTATTATCTATGAACTGTTTCTTAGACAAGTGATTAGCAGACCATACAAATGAGGACAACAGTACCCCAATCCATCCTCTCTGTTTATGAATACCTGACTGCTTCATCATTCCTTATTGTATCTTGGGGAGAATGGTGACTGGAATATTAAAATTTTTATTGAAATTCCAAGACTAATCCTTTTGGAAGTACTGTGTTGTTAGGGATCCTGTGGCTGAATTTTATTTGTGGCATGATTTTCTCTTTCTTTTTTTAAAGATGTATTTTGTTTATTAACAATAAAAAGGCGAGACAATGGGGGCCAGGCAGTAGCACACCTGGTTGATTGCACAGACTACCACGTACAAAGATGTGGTTCAAACACGGACCTCCACCTTCAGTGGAGCTTCACAAGTAGTGAAGCAATGCTGCAGGTGACTCTCTTTCTTTCTCCCTCTCTCCTTGCTTCTCCCCTTTCAATTTCTCTCTGTCCTATCAAATAAAATAAGCAACTTAAAAAAAAAAGAATTTCTATCAGGAGTGGTAGATTCATTGTGAAGGTACTAAGTTTCAGTAATGACTGTGCTGGCAGAAGAAAGAAGAAAGGAGGTGCATGAAGAGGAAGAGAGAAAGAAAGAGAAAAGAGAGAGGGAAAGGAAGGAAGGAAGGAAGGAAGGAAGGAAGGAAGGAAGGAAGGAAGGAAGGAAGAATGGATAGAAGGAAAAAGGAGAGAATCAGAGCATCACTCTGACACATGCAAGGTCTGAGATCAAACACAGGACTCAAGTTCATAAGTTCAGTACTTTATCTACTGCACTACCTTCTCGACCAACTTTCTATTCAGCACTAATGTAAACACTGAGTAGGAGAATAATTCAGAGTACAGTGGCCAGGGGAGACAGCATAACTGGTAGAGTGAGGAACTCACATGCCTCCAGCTACCAGTTTGAACTTTGGCACTGCACGTACTGGAGTGGTCCTGTGGCCTCTTTCCCTTGAGTTACTCTGTCTAGTAGAAAAATAAATAAAAACTTCTGGCACTCATGTGGAGTGGCTACAGCCAGGGGGTAAGTCTCCAATCCTCCCTCACCAGTTCTAGTGTCTGCGTGATACAGAAAGGAGGACTCAGGGAGTATTCTGGTACAAACACTTATTTATTTGGAGATGGGTAGGTTTATATAGAGAGTTAAACAAAGAATATTTTCCACATATGTCAGAAATTACAGGTTTCTTAAAGGCCAGCTTGCCCCTATGGTAGGGGGCTGGTATGACAAGAATTGATGTGATACATAAAGGTCAAAATGATTAGTCTCCATGATGCAGGCAAGTTAATTATCCAAAGGCATTTGAGAGGAGCACAGGGGTTAAACCAGTAAGGTGAGGTAGAGAAAAGAAAAACAAAACTTGATGTAAATCATAGATATCAAAGGACACAAGGAAATAAGATTTGGGGTCTTTTCACTGTCTGGTGTTGGGGGTGTATGATAGAGTGTGTTCTCCTTTATGATCAAAAGGTGAAGTGGATGTGTGAACTTTGAGTGAACCCTAAAGCAGGCAACCATTTGGCCTGCTGCTAGCAGGGGAAACTAAGTATGAGAGGCTTGTAGGCTTTCTGTGAGCTTGAGAGACTAACAAGGAGAAACTGAGTCTGGGAGACTTTTTCCTCTTGGCTCATCTCTGTAAGGAGAAAGGCTAACAAGTGGGGTGTCTTTCCAGACCTCCATCCAAGGATGGGAGAGCTCCCCTAAGCTCTACCAAGCTTTCACATAGTTCCACAAAAAACTAGATCTTTTTTAAAAATTAAAAAAACAAATGAATGTTATTTTTTAATGCTGGTCTCAACAGGGATCTTCCACACTCAATAAAAGGTGCCAGGGAATCTTCATCCATAGTGGGAACCGAAATGGAAAAGAAAAGGGATGTCTCAGACCTCACAGCCTGCTGTGTTCCCCACAGACAAAAATGACCATTCAAACTCGACTCATGTCCCACAACATAGAGTCACACCAATCTGTTACACAATGGAGTTTAGATGTCTCAGTTTCCTAGGTATATATTTTTTTCTTTAAGATCTATGTACTTATTCTTGTATGAGAGAGACTTGAGCACTACTCTACTCAACACATGCAGTGTCAGTGACTAGATCTGAGACTCCCTGCATGTATGTTCTGAACTCTACCCATTGTACCACCTCCCTGGTCACAAAGGTAGTTCTTATTTATTTGTTTGTTTTTTGACTGAGACAGAAACTGAGAAATAGAGAGTAAGAGAAAGAAACCCTACCAGCACTGATTTACCATTCACAAAGTTTCCCCAGTGTAAGAGGTAGGGAATATGAGTACTTATGCATGGTAACATGTGCACCCAACTGGGTGTGCCACCGACCCGCCCCCACCCAGGTAGGTCTTGAACTGCAAATACCACCCCTGTTTCTGCACTCAGCCCTATGTGAGGCCATCACTTTCCCTCGTACCATGAATGGAGGTTAAATTTACAAGAATGTTATTGTTTTGTGGTCCATTGGATTCTCAACCATGAGGTCCTGAGTTCAATCCTCGGAAGCACGTGTTCCAGAGTGACGTCTGGTTCTTTCTCTCCTCTTATCTTTCTCATGAATAAATAAATTCTTTTTTTAAAAAGTGTTATTGTTTTGCCCTTTTATTTTTTTCTCAAGCTGACAGCTTCCACTTCTGTAGTGTCTTGATGTTTCCAAACATCTGTTTGTAACCCAGCAACACCAGGGATGCTAGCACAGCCCAGGTGTAGGATTTCCTAATTAGCAGTTGCTACAGAATCAACTGCTCACCGCCCACCCCATGATTTGGGGTTTTTCAATTTGCATTGTTTCTGAGCAGTGGAGCAGGCATGTACAGGGAGTGGGCCTTGTCGTCCAAAGAGGCAATTTCCTCCCTGAGAGCCCAGCCCATCCACACAGGGCACCATCCACTGCTGCTATAGGCCCACTGTGAAGTGCTGCCAGGGAGTTCTGGGGCACAGTCAAAGAGGGAGCCCTTTATTTTCAATTCCTTCCATTTAGATTCAGAGCCTACAACCAAATACTAAATGTGATTGTGTGTGTGTGTGTGTGTGTGTGTGTGTGTGTGTGTGTGTGTGTTTCTTCACTTAATGACCATGACTGCCAGTCAAGTGGTTATTATAGTTAATGGAAAGCTGAGGAGCAGAAAGATTGACTAAGCTCACCAGCTTAGTGACAGAGACATGTCATCCAAGCCCAAGGTCTTATTCCAAGACACCCCAGTTTATGTCCC
Organism: Erinaceus europaeus; assembly: GCF_950295315.1. Lineage (NCBI taxonomy): Eukaryota > Metazoa > Chordata > Mammalia > Eulipotyphla > Erinaceidae > Erinaceus > Erinaceus europaeus. Next base: position 75,254,375 of record NC_080170.1, read on the forward strand.
TATTATAAGAAAGCCAGAGCTGAGAGGCAGCAGAGCAAAGCCAGAGAGTCTGGGGAAATAGTATCATGGTTATGCAAAAAGACTTTTATGCCTGAGACACCACAGGTCCCTGTTTTAGTCCCTTGCACCACCATAAACCAGAGCTAAGTAGTGCTCTAATTTAAGAAATAAATAGAAAAATAAAGGAAGAAAGAAAGGTCATGGGCATGAAGCTGTCAGAAGGTCAGAGATTAGTCAACCAAAGTCCCCAGGACTTTCCAGAGTGTCACTTGGTAGAGAGAAAAGAAAGGTCATATTAAGGGGGGGTAAGGTTCATGAGAGAGATTTTCAGACAATAAGACACTGCCAACTACAGAATTTCCATCCCTGATTCATCCTTAGAGCTCTTCTGGAATCAGTGACGTGGGAAATGTTCCTAGGACAGGTGTGCATCTGGGTGCTTTTATATTTTACACTGTAGTATGTGCCAGCATAGATTCTCTATAGCAATGGGTTTCTGTGTGATTTTTTTAAAGGTTTTCCTAAGATTAAATGACTTATATGAGGTAAGAAAAAAGACTTCAAAAGAGAAAGAAATGAAGAAAAAAGAGAAAGGAAGGAAGGAGAGAGAAGGAAGAGGAGAAGGAGGAGGAGGTGTGTGTGGGGGAATATAAAGAAGATGGATCACTTATCAAGAGCACATGCCTTGCCTTGTGAGAGGTCCTGGATACAAGTCTTAATACCACATAAAAGCACCATGGATGGTACTGGAGGAATTCACAAATGATGGCATGGTATTTTGGTATCTCTCCTTTCTGTCTTTCCCTCTCATCTCCTCCCCCTCACCACCACCAAAGGAAAAAAAAAAAAGAATAAAAAAGGATGGCTTGGGGGTGGTGGTATCACACATAGATAAGGTCCCAGTACTGCATAAAAAATATTTTTTAAAAAAGAGACTCCTTCCCTATAAATCGCCCCTTTTAGAGTGACTGATGATGGAAACCCAGAAGGGAAGCAAGATGTTGTTCACATGGAATCTGTGGGAGAATGAAGTTACACTCCTGTTCTCAGAGATCAAATTAAGAGATCCAGATTGATAATATGCAAAGTTACTTTTATGCAATAATTTAGGCAATTTAAATTCATGTCCCATTTTACAGAAGAGAACACTAAACAAGGTTCAATACTGAGGCAACTTATTCTAAACAGTCCTCTGCAATAAATAAGTGGCAGAGCTCAGTTCTTACATTATGGCATCTTTCAGATTTGTTCACACCCAAATGAAAACCAGGAGGATTAAAGAGAGCCAGCTCTTACCAAACTAGCTAGTATCTGAGTGGTTTCCAAAGGGGAACAGGATGGGTAATCTCTGTGTTTCCCCATCCCTTTCCAGAAAGGAACCTCTGTCCTTAGGGAACATAAAAGTAGCCTCAGATAAAAGTCTTACCTCAGATGACAGGCCTGGTATTCAAGTTCCAAATCTACAATACAGACAATGAGTGGTAAATCTAAAATACTTACTACAATAGTTATTATAGAAGGCCGTTCTGGAGGCGGGGCTATGAAGCAGCAGCAGCAGCTGTGTTTCTCTCCTCTCCTCTCCCTGAGTCAACTAGGAATATTAAAGGAGATCACCTTGGACCACAACAAGACAGGAATAGAATGACTTTTGGGAACCCACCAAATCACCGGTGAGTGCAAACACCTGTGAGTGCAAACACTTGTGGCTCATGAGAGGCACCTAAGGAGAGATTCCTGGGGCTAAAGCCTGTTTCTACTCCTGAGCTGCTGGTAACTAGTAACAGACCTGCAGTTAACAGGTTGAGGCACAACTTCCAGTCTGTTTTACCAAGAAAAAGACTGCTGAAGGGAAGAGAGGATTCCCCTAAGACTCAACAAATCCAGCTGTGAGTCTCCAATGCTGCTGCCCTCAGAGGCTGGGGCACCAGAGGCTAGGCCCAGTGCTGACACCAGGAGGCAGAGAACTGACCAGGAAACTCAGGAGAGGATCTACACCCCTGTGGCCTAGCAATGGGGCTGTGAGGTGGGAGCCTTTCCACACAGTTCACCTAATGAAAGCATGGTGAATGGTTACCTCAGAACCTACAGACTATATACGGGATTTGTTTAGAAACTCACAGGGCCTTATTTGCAGATGACATGAGAGTATACATAGAAAAACCTCAGGAATCCAGCAAGAAGCTTTTGGAAATTATCAAGCAAGGTGTCAGGCTACAAGATTAACATACAAAAGTCAGTGGCATTTCTTTATGCAAACACTAAGAAAAAGATGAAACCCAGAAATCAATCCCTTTTACTGTAGCAACAAAAACAATAAAATATCTAGGAATAAACCTAACCAAAGGGAGTCAGGCGGTATTGCAGCAAGTTAAGTGCACCTGGTGCAAAGCGCAAGGACCAACGTAAGGATTCCATTTCGAGCCCCCGGCTCTCTACCTTCAGGGCCGTCACTTCACAGGTGGTGAAGCAGGTCTGCAGGTGTCTATCTTTCTCTCCCCCTCTCTGTCTTCCCCTCCTCTCTCCATTTCTCTCTGTCCTATCTAACAACAATGACATCAATGACAACAACAATAACTACAACAACAATAATAAAAAAAAAAGGGCAACAAAACGGGAAATTAAAAAAAAAATCCTAACCAAAGAAGTGAAAGACTTATATACTGAAAATTATGAGTCACTACTCAAGCAAATTGAAAAACACATAAAGAAGTGGAAAGATATTCCATGTTCATGGGTTGGAAGAATTAACATCATTAAAATGAGTATTCTACCCAGAGCCATATACAAATTTAATGCAGTCCCCATCAAGATCCCAACCACATTGTTTAGGAGAATAAAACAAATGCTATAAATGTTTATCTGGAACTAGAAAAGACCTAGAATTGCCAAAACAATCTTGAGAAGAAAGAACAGAACTGGAGGCATCACACTCCCAGATCTCAAACTGTAGTATAGGGCCATTGTCATCAAGGTACTGGAACATGAATAGACACAATGACCATCAGAATAGAATTGAGAACCCAGAAGTAAGCCCCCACACATATGGACATCTAATCTTTGACAAAGGTGCCCAGACTATTAAATGGGGAAAGCAGAGTCTCTTCAACAAATGATGTTGGAAAAAATGGGTTGAAACATGCAGAAGAATGAAACTAAACCACTGCATTTCACAAAATACAAAAGTAAATTCCAAGTGGATCAAGGACTTAGATGTTAGACCAGAAACTGCTTGGTACTGGAACATAGACACACTGACCAGTGGAATAGAACTGAGAGCCCAGAAATAAACTCCCACAACTGTGGACATCTAATCTTTGACAAAGGTGCCCAGACTTAATGGGGAAAGATAAGTCTCTTCAGCAAATGGTTGAAACTATCAGATACTTAGAGGAATATACTGGCAGAACTCTTTTCTGCATAAATTTTAAAGACATCTTCAATGAAACAAATCCAATTACAAAGAAGACTAAGGTAAGAATGAACCTATGGGACTACATCAAATTAAAAAGCCTCTGTACAACAAAAGAAACCAATACCCAAACAAAGAGACCCCTCACAGAATGGGAGAAGATCTTTACATGCCATACAGCAGACAAGAGTTTAATAACCAAATTATATAAAGAGCTTGCCAAACTCAATAACAAGAAAATAAATGATCCAATTTAAAATAGGGAGAGGACATGGACAGAATATTCACCACAGAAGAGATCCAAAATGCCGAGAAACATATGAAAAAATGCTCCAAGTCTTTGATTGTCAGAGAAACGCAAATAAAGACAACAATGAGATATCACTTCACTCCTGTGAGAATATATCATACATCAGAAAAGGTAACAGCAACAAATGTTGGAGTGGTTGTGGGGTCAAAGAAACCCTCCTGCACTGCTGGAGGGAATGTCAATTGGTCCAACCTCTGTGGAGAGCAGTCTGGAGAACTCTCAGAAGGCTAGAAATGGACCTACCCTATGATCCTGCAATTCCTCTCCTGGAGATATAGCCTAAGGAACCCAACACAACCATCCAAAAAGATCTGTGTGTACCTATGTTCCTAGCAGTACAGTTCGTAGTAGCCAAAACCTGGAAGCAACCCAGATGTCCAACAACAGATGAGTGGCTGAGCAAGTTGTGGTCTATATACACAATGTAATATAACTCAGCTATTAAAAAACAATGACTTCACTGTTTTCAGCCCATCTTGGACGGAGCTTGAAGAAATCATGTTAAGTGAAATAAGTCAGAAACAGAAGGTTGAATATGGGATGATGTCATTCACAGGCAGAAGTTCAAAAACAAGATCAGAAGAGAAAACACAAGTAGAACCTGAACTGGAGTTGGTGTATGGCACCAAAGTAAAAGATTCTGGGGTGGGTGGGGGGAGAGTAGACGTCCTGGAAAAGGATGACAGAGGACCTAGTGGGGGTTGTATTGTTGTGTGGAAAACTGAGAAATGTTATGGATGTACAAACTATTGTATTCACTGTCGAATGTAAAACATTAATCCCCCAATAAAAGGGAAAAAAAGAAAAGAAATAGTTCTTGCAAATAAAATGGGGGGTGACAACTGTTGGTGAGGATATGGAAAAAATAGAACTCTTGTTCATTTCTGGTGATAGTGTAAAATGGCATAACCACTGAGGAAAAAACAATTTGATGGTCCATAAAACCCTTAAACTGAGGAATATCTATGGCCCAGAAATTTCACTGTTAAGTATATACACAAAAGAACTGAAACCAAGGAAACAAATATTTGTACACCCATGTTTGTAGCAGCATCACTCACAACAATCAAAAAGATAGAATCAATAGATGGGCCCACTGACAGAGGGATAAACCCAATGGATATTTACAATGGCAGATTATTCAAAAGAAATGAGGTTCTGGTTCCAGATGCTACCATTGATGCCAACCAGACTTCCCTGGATGACCCCACAATATGTCCTGGAGCTCTGCTTCCTCAGAGCCCTGCCCCACTAGGGAAAGAGAGAGACAGGCTGGGAGGATGGATCGACCTGTCAATGCTCATGTTCAGCGGGGAAGCAATTACAGAAGCCAGACTTTCCACCTTCTGCACCCCATGGTGACTCTGGGCCCATACTCCCAGAGGGTTAAAGAATAGGAAAGCTATCAGGGGAGGGGATAGGATATAGAGCTTTAGTGTTGACAACTGTGCCCCTATTATCCTATGGTCTTGTCAGTGTTTCCATTTTATAAATAAATTAATTAAAAAGAAAAAGAAACCTGGTGGTGGGTATGATTAGGGGTTATACACCTGTTATTTAAAATTTTTGTAAATTAACATTAAATTACTAATAAGATAAAATGAAACTGAAAAAAAGAAATAAATGAGGTTCTGACATGTTACAACAGAGGTGAGCCTTGAAAATATAAGTGAAACTAACAAGACTCAAAGAAACAAAAATAATTTGATTCTGTTTATGTAAGATACCTACAGTAGGCAAAGTCAGGGACAGAAAGTAGAACCAAGGTTAACAGGCACTAGGCAGAGAACAGAGTGGGGAGTTATTACTTAGTGAGCTTCTATTTGGGATAATCAAAAAGTTCTTGAAGTGGGTGGTAGTAATGATTTTCCAAGATTGTGAAGGTACTCAATATTAATTAGTTGTACATTTTAAAAATGACTAAAACTGAAATTTGATGTTATGTGTATTTTGCCACAATAAAAAATAAATATATACAGAGAGATGTATATAAATAGGTTTACTAAGCATCAACCATACATAAAATGTAACAAGTCCTTCAAGGAGATTTCTAGGAAGCTGAACTATGTAAATAAATCACTATAGTGTCACTGGGGTATGAGATGAAAGGCTGGGAGTTTGGAATGCCCAGAACTGGGACCAGACTCTCATCCATCCTCCCTTCCACAACTATCCACCCACTCCAGATAACAGGCCCTCCCAGAGCAGGGCCCCCTGGGCCTCAGACATTTATTTCACTTTAGGAACCCTCCAAATATGGAGGATTTCAGGGCGGATGACTGGTGATGGGCTATTTTAGGAACCTTTGGGAGTGGAGGGGTGGTGGGAGGGAAGGTGGCTGCAACCTCACCAGAGACGGCTGCCTACTCTGTTACTCTGGGCTGTGTTTTGAAACCTTGCCACAGGATGTAATGATTCTGGGTGGAGGACTTTTTGAAGCCAAATGAGTTTGTGAACAAAAGACTCAGCCCTCGATATGGACTGAACAGAGCTCTTGGGGGAGTTTCATTTCCTTCCTTGTTCTTGCCCTGAAAGGAATAGCCATAAGAAAAACTATATACATTGACAAGTGTTTGGATTTGAGAACCTGATTTTAAAAAGAAAAAAAAAAAACTCTAGAATGGTCTCTAGTAGTGAAAAAGCACAAAGTTTACAAAGCACATTATCCTCCCTTCCCTGTGAAAGTGGGATTTGGTCCAACTGAGCATCCTCTGGGGGGAGTACTGAGGCAGAACTAGAGAGCACTGAGGAAGACACCATGAGTCTGGGGTCAGGCTTCCAGAAACTGAATTATCCCAGAGGTGGCCTGCAGGCACTAAGAAGAAAAAGCAGCCTACCCAAGCAGGAGTGAAAAATAGGTAGCCATGATTTCAATTTTTTTTTATTTTTACTAGTAATTTACAAGATTATAAAACAGCAGGGATATAATTCCACCACATCACTCTCACCACCAAAGTTCTGTGCCTCTAACCCCCCCCACCCAACTAGAACTAGAGTTCAAAAATGAGTGACCTTGATGTGATCTCAACTTTTTTAAAAAGTCTTTTTCTAAAAGAATGGGGGGGGGGAGAGACAGGGAGTTGAGAAAAAGCCCAGAGAACAAAGATTAGAAGACTCCTATTAAGTCAAATAAGTAAACAAAAATGGATCTCTGTGGCGATGCCTACCTTGTCTCCAGAGGGTGTTTACCTTACACCCTCCATTTTCTATGCCCTTATGGCCCTTTGAAAAATAAACATCCTGTAGAGGGGCTGAACAGGAGGCTCTTGGTTTGAGAAAAAGGTCAGAGAGGTAGCCCCCTGTGGAGGTGAAATGAGGGCAGGCCAGGGAAGGGAAGGGCTGCCTCCAAGTCGCACCCTAACATTCCCTAATACCCAGAGAGGAAGCCTGGTGGCAGAGCTCCACCAAAGGAGGCCTGCCAGTTAGTGAAACAATAAAAAGGCAAGGAAAAACATCCTGGTTCCCAAGGAGGAAGAGGGGCAGAGGTATCAGGGAGGAGAGAGCAGGAAGAGCAGAAACTGAGGACTTAATGAGAGATGGCCCTGAGCACCTACTGCTCGTTGGGCCTTGGCAGCTGTCTTAAGTTTTGTGGTTAATTTATTCTGCAGACCTGGATGAAGAGGCCCTGAACTCTGAAACTCATAGAAATATTATTTGTCCAGGAAGTTCACAATGTTAGAAAATGTATACAGTTGAAATGACAGAATCACACTAAAGGCCCCAGACCTGGTCTTTGGGGAGGGGTCGGGGGGAAGTTAGCCACCAGGAGTACATACTAACATCTACTTAGAAGGAGAAATAAAATGCTTGCTAATAGTCTTTCAAAAATTAAGCTGTGGTCCGGGAGGTGGCGCAGTGGTAAAGCTTTGGACTCTCAAGCATGAGGTCCCAGGTTCAATCCCCAGCAGCACAGGTGCCAGAGTGATGTCTGGTTCTTTCTCTCTCCTCCTATCTTTCTCATAAATAAAATCTTTAAAAAAAAATAAGCTTAAGAAACTTGAAATACTTTACAAATATAACCAGTGTATGAAAAGTCAGTTGTATGACATAGTTAAGAAAAAGGTAAAACAAGTAAAGTGGTAGAAAAGAAAAAGTAAAGCAAAGGAGAGAAACAGAGGAAAAGAAAAAAATCTACGAAAAATTGATTTTAAAAATATAACCCACCACAGCAGGACATTTTTTTTTCTTTATTGGGGGGATTAATGGTTTACAGTCAACAGTTAAATGCAGTAGATTGTACATGTATAACATTTTTCAGTTTTCCACATAACAATTTAACCCCCTTTAGGTCTTCCTCTGCCATCATTTTCCAGGACCTGAACCCTCCCCCCACCCCCATCCAAGTCTTTTACTTTGGTCCAGCACTCTAAACTCAGTCTAAGTTCTGCTTTGTGTTTTCTTATTTTTCAACCTCTATTATTATTGTTGTTATTATTATTGATTTAATAATGGTAATCAAGATTGTAAGGTATAATTCAAAAAATTTCCACCACCTCCTCCACTGGAGCTTCTCTATTCTTTAACCCTCTAGGAGTATGGACCAAAGATTGCTATGGGATACAGAAGGTGGGAGGTCTGGCTTCTGTAATTGCTCCTTTGCTGAACATGGGCATTGATAGGTCAATCTATACTCCCAGCCGAGCAGGACAATTATTATAATTATTATTACTGTATTTCTGTAGGGGCCAGGTGGTAGTGCCCCCAGCTGAGTGTGTACATGTCACACATGCACAATGACCCAGGTTCAAATGCCCACTCCCCACCTCTTATGGCAACAGGAGGCAGTTGAGAACACAAGAGATAGAGAGCTGAAAAGGACCCTTAAGATTTCCTACAGTGTTCTACCTCTCCTCTACAACACTTCTCATCTTCCCACATGTTCCTTCTTCCTTAGCTCTCACCTCATTCAGAGTAATGATAATGCCCACTGTGTTCCCAGGAAGTATTTGTGACTAACATATGCACAGCACAAGTGAGTTTATAAAGCTTTTTCACACGAACTGATTTATTTCACCTCTACAATGACACTATAAAAGTAGACTAACTCGTATATTGTCCATTTTACAGATATGGAAACAGGCTTAGAGATGAAATGCCTATCCCAACATCAGTTCATTGTCTTAATCACTCAAATTACTTGCTATATCTACACTTAAAAATGCTTTCACAGTGATTATCATATTTGTTATTCTTCTAGAGCAAATATGAAATGAGAGATAAGAAAATAAGAAAGCAGAATAGATATTATATTCCCCAATTTTAACATAAGGAAAATAAGACTCAGAGACACTAAATAGCTGCCTAATGCCACATAGAAGCCAAAAGCCAAGCCCTCTGACCATCATCAATTCCAGAGCTGCCCCCCAGCATCTTCCTTCATCTCAGCCAGCAGCTAAAGATAGCAGTATGAAGTATGACTGTGCTATAAATAATTCCCAATAAACCACAAGAATTTACTGACCCTATGAATTGTATCCACTTAGAAGAGGCCCATTAAGAGTATGCCTATTCCTCAACCAGGCAGTGGTACACCCAGTTGAACCCACCATATTACCATGTGCAAGGACTTGGGTTCAAGCTCCCAGTCCTTACTTGCAGAGGGTAAGCTTCATGAGTGCTGAAGCAGTAGTGCAAGCCGCTCCCTCCCTTACTCTCTCTCTCCCTCCCTCCCTCTTCCCCCCTTTTCCCTCCCTCCCCCCCCCCAACTCTCTCCATCATCCCTTACCCCTCTCAATTTCTCTCTATCCTATCAAATAGAAAGAAAAAGAAAAAAAGGTGGGGGGGATTGGCAACAGGAACAGTGGATTCCTTGTGCAGGCAACAAAACCACAGTGTTGGTTCTGGTGACAAACACACACACACACACACACATTCCAATATACTTTAATTTTCAATTAAAAATTCAATTTTTTTTTTCTTTCTTTGGCCATCAGAGTTATCACTGGGGCTAGAGTACCTGAATGATGACTTCACTACTCCCAGTGGCCATGATTTTCTTTTTTTATAGAGATAGTATCCAAGGTCCTGGAAGCTCAGAGGCTACGGAAGCTACAAAAACAAAGCTCATCCTCAAGCTGAAGTTGCTTCCATCCTCTAACACCCAGGAAATAAAAATAAGCATTTTTATTTTTTTATTTATAAAATGGAAATATTGACAACACTAGCCTCACATACGATAGCCACCAATCATGACCATGCTCTAAAGATATCCTACCAGATTGCAACTGGGAACCTCATCTTTGTATTCACTTCTGCCTCCAATGTGACTGTTTACACAGTTCAGATGGTAAAGAATGGCATAAGACCAGCTGAAGAGCTTGACCTTGGCTTCTGCCCTCTTCTCATCACTGTGCCTTTACCTTCCAATTTACCAGACACTAAGCAGAAACTTGTCAAATCTTGTCTTGTGCAACTCAGCTCCTTCCCAGAACAGAGACATGGGAGGTGCTATACTCAGGGTCCCTGATGAAGTCCGAGCCTCCCGATCAAGCCCACTTCCCAACAACCCTGGGAACTGTAAACATAATCCTGCCTGTTATACCACTGGACCAATAAACTTTCCATAGGTACTAGGGGTAGATAGCATAATAGTTGTGCAAACTCTCATGCCTCAGGCTCCAAAGTCCCAAATTCAGTCCCCTGTACCACCATAAGCCAATGCTGAGCAGTGCTCTGATTACAGAAAAAAAAAAAAAAAGTACTAGGAGAAAATCAAAACAGTCCATGAAATGCATGTATACCAAATTGGAAAGCAATAGCAAGGTGTCCATTTTAATACCCTCTGGAGTCTCTGCAGATGGTCTTGCCAGCTCCTTAAGAGCTCTCACAGCAGTGATATCAGAACACTGTGGTACCATTTAGGCAGTGAGCAAACACAGGTCAAAAAGATTTGCTCTGGGCCATGGCCTGTGCTAAGAGCTAGGAAACAAAGATGGCTATAATCTGGTGCTTTCTTTCAAGAAGCTGTAGTGAGCTCAAAGGCAGACATGCAGAGCCATCCTAGGACCCCTTTTCCTAGTACCCTTACAAAGGCTCCCATATCTCTTAGACTCTGAGTCAAGAATTCAGGTACTGATTCCTCTTGCCTTGTGCCAGCACCAGGGAAGTCCAAAAGTGACACACGAAAAAGATGGACCCTCTCAGAAATGGAGCTTTTAGCAAGGAGTGGACCAACCCTTCATTTCACAGAAAAAGAAACAGATTCAGAACAGGGAAGAGGTTTACGCAAATAACACTGTGGCTTAGTGGCAGAGCCAAAACTTGATCTGAAACACCTGGCCCCAATTCTACCTCCAGCCACGCCAGGCTGCGGAAGCATCATTTCTACTCCTAACTTAGCTCTGTCGCTTTGATGGCTGTGAACTTGCTTCATTGGTTTCCAGGACCGTTCTGGACACACCCACATCTGTAAACTATAGCCTTTCATATCACTCAGTTAGAAACAGCTGGATTTGTTAAATAGTCTAAGATTACCTCACATCTTCCATCATTTCCTGAACTAATAGACCAAAAGCTTCTGAGCACAAAGTGAAATTTAACTGACTGGCTGGAAGTCAACCAGAATAGATGAAGCAAAGGACAGCCCTAAAACAAAAATGAAGCCTTCCTTTTCCTCCTTATTTTAAAAATAAGCCTTTCCATCATTTATTGAAAATGAATCTGTTAAGGCACTTCCTAATCCTGAGTGTAGGAATGTTTTCATAAAAGATATTTATTGAAAGAGAGACAAACCAAAGCATTGCTTCAGTCCACTAAGCCACTTCTTCAGCTGCAAGAGTTCAAGATTCTCCAGATAATTTTCAAAAGGCTCTTAGACCCAAACAGAAATCTAATTTTTCCCAGTAGTAAACAGCTTAAAGGATCCACTTTCACCAAAGAAATGGTACTAGTATAGAAAGATATAAGACCTGTGCCATTCTCTTGCCCATCTTAAATTTTGCTTTCTAGTTCCTTCTAAAATACTTGTGTTTCCTCCCACCTGGCCACTTGGTCACCTGGTCACCTGGTCAAAGCTCTCTGCCTGCTTAAATATTCTCACCCTTAGTACAGCCACAGTAGAAAGCTACTCTGGAGGAGCCACTTCTATCAGCAGTGTGCACCATGCTTCCTGATGGGCAGACACCTTGCAAAATTGCCCTCTGCAACATCCTCTCTTCAGCTTGCCTCAGATCAGAAGATGAGGTGGAGTCGCAGAAGCTGCCGGAAATGGGGTTAGCAGAGAGATGCTGTGATTGACCATTCCTAACCACATTCACACACAACACGCAGAACACACACAACATATATATAAACAGAAGGGATCTGGGTAGAAAAGGCACTTTGCTTTCTTTAGAATGCCTGGTGAAAACGGAATGGTGCAACTTACACAATTATACAATGCTAGGAAAGGATGATTTGGTGATCCTGATAATACAAGAACATGAGGGCAGCTCAGGAAGAAGTACTACTGCAAACATGAATTCCTCTTTCCACCTCCCACTTTTGCATCTGGACCTTTTACTATCATTTATTCAAACAGCATGGGAGTTTACCTTGTGACAGGCACTGAACTAACCCTGACTTCCCACCATCAGTTCCTCTCATCTTCCCCATGCACATTCCTCATCACTCCTCTACTTAAACTCTTCCACAGCACTTACAAGAAAAGATGGTCTTATGCTGATTCTCATGGCCCTAAGTGACCCAGTCTTCCTTCTTTCTGATCCTAAAACATGCAAACTCATTTGGCCTTAGGGGATTTGCACTGGCTGAGCTCTTTGCCTGGAAGGTTCACTTTACAGCAAGCAGGGAGACACCATGTGCCTACTCTCCAAGACAAGAGTGTGACATGTATAAACAACTATCTAGTTCTGGTGTGGTTATTCTGGTGTGGTTAGAGAGAGAAGTGGAGAAAGAAGCCAGAGATCTAGGAGGGTCAGATTCTACAGCACTGGTATTCCAGCAAGAAGCCTGGATTTTATTCTAAAGACAATGCAAAGCCCTAGGAGGGTTTTTTGGTGACCTGAATTATATTTTAAGAAGATTACTCTGGGTCCTGTAAGTATGGATTAGAGAAAGCATATAAGAAGACATAGGTGAACAGAAAAAAAGACTTACAACGACAAAGCAAGCAGATCTGTGCTATATTTTGGAAGTAGAATTAACTGGAACTGCTCCCCCTACCCCCCTGCCAACCACACACCCTCAAAGTGGATGGGTAATTTCTAGACTACTAATTTAAGTAACTAAGTGGATTGTATTGCCAGACCTTGACTGGGAAAGAGTAGGAAGTCAACAACAAGCTAGGACTAGGAATCAAGAGTTTTGGTTTCCTCTGTCTATCTCATGACACTGGTAAATTTCACCCACAGAGGTCAGCATCTGTCATTTCCCATATGGTAAGCAGACTTATTCCTAGACTCTTCAGAGGCACTACTAAATTTCCCAAGACTTAATCCAACCCCCTTGTCTCGGGTCTCACTCTGCTTCCTTTTCTTTACTCTTTTTCCTTCTCTCTCTCTCTCTCTCCCTTCCTTTCTCTCAGTCTTTCTTTTTCTGGAGCACTCATCAGCTCTGGCTTATGGTAGTGCTGGTTGAATAGAACTTCGGATCTCAGAGCTTCAACTTTGCCAGGTTGGGCAGTGGCCCACCCAGTTGAGCACATATGTTACCATGAGCAAGGACCTGGGTTCAAGCCCCCAGTGTCCACGGGCAGGGAGGACACTATGAGCAGTGAACCAGGTTTGCAGGTGTCTTTCTCTCTCCCTCTCTATATCCCCCTCCCTTCTTAATTTTTCTCTGCTCTATCAAATAGAAAAAGAAAAAGGAAAGGAGGGAGGGTAGAAGGGAGGAAGGGAGAAAGGAAGGGAGAAAAAAAGAAAAAATGGATTCATAGACACTGCTAAAGCAGTAGTGAGAGGGAAATTCATAGCCATACAATCACACATTAGATTACAAGAAAAAGCTCAAATAAATGACCTTACTGCACACTTTAAGGACTTAGAGGAAGAGGAACAAAGGAACCCTAAAGCAATCAGAAGGACAGAAATCACTAATATTAGAGCAGAAATAAACAACATCGAAAATAAGAGAACCCGTGGTGGGAATTGTGTGAAGTTGTACCCTCCTACCCTATGGTTTTGTTAATTAATCCTTTCTTAAATAAAAATTAAAAAAAAGAAAAGAAGAGAACCCTACAAAAGATCAATGAAGCCAAATGTTGGTTCTTTGAAAAATTAAACAAGATTGACAAACCCCTAGCCAAACTCACTTTATGAAAAAAGGGAGAAGACTCAAATTAATAGAATTGTAAATGATAGAGGAGTGATCACAACTGACGCCACAGAAATCCAATAAATCATGTGAAACTTTTATGAAGAATTATACGCCACCAAGCTAGATAATATGGAAGAAATGGAAGAATTCCTAGAAGCATATGCCCTTCCAAAACTGATCTAATAAGAACTACAAAACCTAAATGCACCAATCACAGACAAAGAAATAGAAGCAGTTCTAAGAATCTTCTATAAAACAAAACTCCTGGACCAGATGGCTTCACAAATGAATTCTACAAATCCTTCAGGAAACAGCTAATACCTATACTTCTAAAGCTTTTTCACAAGATGGAAGAAACAGGAACACTCCCTTCCCCTTCTATGAAGCCAACATCACCCTGATACCAAAAGCAGATAGGGACACAACAAGAAAGGAAAACTACAGACCAATATCTCTGATGAACATAGATGCCAAAACATTGAACAAGATCCTGGCCAACCGGATACAACAGTATATCAAAAAGATTGTTCATCACAACCAAGTGGGATTTATCCCAGGAATGCAAGGCTGGTTCAACATACATAAGTCAATCAATGTCATTCACCACATCAATAAAAGCAAAACCATAAACCACATGATTATCTCAATAGATGCAGTTAAAGCTTTTGACAAAACCCAACACACATTCCTGCTCAAAACACTACAAAAAATGGGAATAGATGGGAAATTCCTCAGGATAGTGGATTCCATATATAGCAAACCTACAGACAACATCATACTCAATGGACAGAAGCTGAAAGCTTTCTCCCTCAGATCAGGGACTAGACAGGACTGTCCATTATCACCATTACTCTTCAACATAATGCTGGAAGTTCTTGCCATAGGAATCAGGCAAGAGAAAGAAATCAAAGGAATACAGATTGGAAGGGAAGAAGTCAAGCTCTCACTATTTGCAGATGATATGAGAGTATACATAAAAAAAAAATCCTAAAGAATCCAGCAGAAAGCTACTGGAAGTTATTAGGCAACATAGCAAGGTGTCAGGCCACAAAATTAATGTACAAAAATCAGTGGCATTTCTTTATGCAAACACTGAATCTGAAGAAGACATCAAGAAATCACTCCCATTCACTGGTGCAGCAAAATCAATAAAATACCTAGGAGTAAAGCTGACCAAAGAAGTGAAAGACTTGTATACTGAAAACTATGAGTCACTATTCAAGGAAATAGAAACTGACACCAAGAAATGGAAAGAAATCCCATGCTCATGGATTGGAAGAATAAATATAATCAAAATCAATATTCTCCCCAGAGCCATATACAAATTTAAGGTGATACCCATCAAAGTTCCACCAAGCTTCTATAAGAGAATAGAACAAAAACTACAGTCATTTATCTGGAACCAGAAAACATCTAGAATTGCCAAAACCATCTTGAGGAAAAGAAACAGAAATGGAGGCATCACACTCCCAGATCTCAAACTATATTATAAGGCCATCATCATCAAAACAGCCTGGTGCTGGAACAAAAATAGGCACACAGACCAGTGGAACAGAATTGAAAGCCCAGAACTAAACCCCCACACCTATGGACATCTAATCTTTGATAAGGGGGACCCAGAGTATTATATGGATGAAGGAGGCTCTTTTCAATAAATGGTGCTGGGAAAACTGTGTTGAAACATGCAGAAAAATGAAACTGAACCACCTTATCTCACCAGAAACAAATCAACTCCAATTGGATCAAGGACATGGATGTTAGACCGGAAACTATCAAATACTTAGAGGAAAACATTGGTGGAACACTTTCCCCCCTAAACCTCAAGGACATCTTTGATGAAACAAACCCAATTGCAAGGAAGACTAAGGCAGAAACAAACCAATTGGAACTTCATTAAATTGAAAAGCTTCTGCACAGCCAAAGAAACTATCACACAAACAAAGAGACCCCTCACTGAATGGGAGAAGATCTTCACATGTCATACATCAGACAAGAAACTAATCACCAAAATATACAAAGAGCTCAGCAAACTTAGCAACAAAAAAGCAAATGATCCCATCCAAAAATGGGCAGAGGGTATGAACAGAACATTCACTACAGAGGAGATCCAAAAGGCTAACAAACATATGAAAAACTGCTCTAGGTCACTGACTGTCAGAGAAATGCAAATTAAGACAACACTGAGATACCACCTTACCCCTGTGAGAATGGCATACATCAAAAAGGACAGCAGCAACAAATGCTGGAGAGGCTGTGGGGACAGAAGAACCCTTCTGCACTGCTGGGGGGAATGTAAACTGGTCCAGCCTTTGTGAAGAGCAGTCTGGAGAACTCTCACAAGGCTTCCATATGATCCAGTAATTCCTCTCCTAGGGATATAGCCTAAGGAGTCAAGCACCATCCAAAATGATATATGTACACCTATATTCACTGCAGCACAATTCATAATAGCCAAAACCTGGAAATAACCCAGGTGCCCAACAACAGGTGAATGGCTAAGCAAATTGTGGTATATATACACAATGGAATACTATGCAGCAATTAAGAACAATGAACCCACCTTCTCTGACCCATCTTTGATGGAGCTAGAAGGAATTAAGTTAAATGAGCTAAGGCAGAAAGATAAAGATAAGTATGGAATGATCCCATTCATTAACAGAAGTTGAGAAAGAGTAACAGAAAGGGAAACTCAAAGCAGGATTTGACTGAATTTGGAGTAGGGCACCAAAGTAAAAACCCTGGGTTGAGGACGAGGGTGGATGTTCAGCTTCACGGGGCGGGGACAGGGACACATTCCTTTGGTGGTGGGGATGGTGTTTATGTACACTCCTATCAATTTGTAGTCATAAAAATCACTATTTAATTAATATGAGAGGGGAAAATTGATTGAATGTCTCAAACTTTTTAAATCACAGACTGAATCTTTTTTATACATAGGCTGAATCATATGTTGACTCTTAAAAGCTTAGACCAGGAAAAACAGAAGCAACCAGTGGCACAGCTATATGCAAATAATATCAAAGGATATAAATTATGGTGATATTGTGTATGATACAGCAAATCCTAATAAAGGGATATTTCAAAGTTAACCCAATTTCCAAATAATGTGATTATAGAAATAACTATCTATTGTCTTCTTACACCCTAAGACAGCCGGATCCTCCCGATTCCTCCTTAGAGCCTGTATTTCCCACAGTCCTGGAAACTCTAGGGTGGGGCTCACTTTCCTGCATGCTTCTATCAATTCATACCAAATGATATTCCATCAGCCGATCCCCAACCTAATCAACACAAGGAGTACCACCTCAGCATGCTTCACTTCAGACTGTGTCCAGAGACATCAAGCATAGAATGTCAACCCTTCAGCCTCATTACTCGGATGAGACCTAACAAAATCCCAAAACCTAGATATAGACCCGGTCCCATAAGATAGAGCATACGTTCACATGTATCCATTAATTAGGGCAAAATATATACCTGTAAGCAATGATACACAATAGTCTGTAGTGAGTATCAAGTTCATAATGAAATAGTGTCTACTTAGACTTAGCCTCCTCACCTAATTCCTATTATAGTTCTCTCACTCACTCCAAAGCTAAACTTAGCAAAGCAAGGACTGCAAAAGCTGAGTAAGGGCAAGAGACTGGCATACTTTAACGATGACTCTTTAGTCACTATCAGGTCACTCCATCAGCTGGGGCCCTAGTCGGGGAGTTCTGAGATTCCCAAACAGACATGATGGGCCTAGACCTCAAATAATCCCTCTCTCCAAATAAATCCCTCTTTCCATTGTTATCAGTCATTCCTATCAGGAACAACATAATAGACCTCTTTGTGGGCCCCCATAGGACCTTGCCCTCAACTTGGATCAACAACGGTAGAGAATGTTCCATCTTGAGGAAGATGGGTCCTAATATTGGGCCAGCTTGGAATGTTCCTACTTATGACCACAGAATGTGAGCTCAGATCTACAGGGATGCAGAGGTCACATAGGCTCCTAAGCTGAATATGGGCCCCAGGTCACATCAAGTCAGTGGGGTTTACAGTCAACAATATTTATACACCTATACCATATTTGGGAGCTACTCTCTTCCCTGATCCAGCTTTCTGGTCCTTTTCCTAGCCATGACATCACCTCCCAGACAATAATTGGGATATTAGATTTCAGGCTCAGGCAAAAAAAAAAAAACCACTAGTATAGCCACAGGCTATATATATACTGGAATATAACTAAAATATGCCTACTAGCTATCTACAAAGTGGAGGACCCTCCAACCCTTCATCTGCACTATTCTAGCCCTTAGGTCCATGATTGGTCAACAGTTTGTTTGGCTATGTTAACTCTCTTTTCAGCCACTAGGTTCCAGATGCTAGCATGATGCCAACCAGACTTCTCTGGACAGACAACCCCACCAATGTGTCCTGGAGTTCCGCTTCCCCAGAGCCCTTCCTCACTAGGGAAAGAGAAAGACAGGTTGGGAGCATGGATCAACCAGTCAATGCCTATGTTCAACAAGGAAGCAATTACAGAAGCCAGACCTTCAACCTTCTGCATCCCACAAGGACCTTGGGTCCATACTCCCAGATGGTTAAAGAATAGGAAAGTATCAGGGGAAGGGTGGGATACAGAGTCCTGGTAGTAGGAATTGTTTGAAATTGTACCCCTCTTATCCTATGGTTTAGTCAATTTATTTTTTATAAATAAAAAATTAAATTAAAAAAAAAAGAAGTCCTGGGTCTGACTGCAAGTTCTATTTATCTGCATCCTGTACCTGACATCCCCCAGACACACTTGTGTTCTTGTCTTGTGCTTTGGGTCTCTCTCTCTCTCTCTCTCTCTCTCTCTCTCTTCCTCTCTTTGTCTCCAGTGTTATCACTGGGGCTCAGCATGGCACTGCAAAGCCACAGCTCCTGGCAGCCCTCTCTTTCTTTCTTTCTTTCTTTCATTCATTTTTTTCCCATTTTACTGAGTAGGACAGAGAGAAACTGAGAGGGAAGGGGGAGACAGAGAAGGAGGGAGAGAGGCCAGGTGGTGGTGCACTTGGTTTAAGCACACATAGTATGAACTGCAAGAACAAAGGATCCAGGTTTGAGCTCCTGGTTCCCTACCTGCTGGGGTGGGGGGTGGGGGTCACAAGCAGTGAAGCAGGTATTCAGGTGTCTATCTTTCTCTCTCCCTCTCTATCTCCCCTTCCTCTCTCAATTTCTCTCTGTCCTGTCCAATAAAGTGGGAAAAATCATCATCAGGAAGAAGTGGATTCATAGTGCAGGCACCGAGCCCCAGCAATAACCCTGAAGGTAAGAGAGAGAGATACCTTCAGACCTGCTTCACCTCTTATGAAGCACATGTTCCCTCCCCCCTCCACTCCCACCCCACAGATGGGGAGTTGGGCTCAAACCCAAATCCTTTCACAGGTCTTTGTACATAATACTATATGTGCTTAACTGGGTGTGCCAGCACTTAGCCCCATGCTTTGGGTTTCTAGTAATTGTCCTCATTACCACTGCTATCTCACTACACCCCATGCTAATATTATTGGGCTGTCAGAAAAGTTATGATGTGTTCTTCTATGCAAATATGTGTCATGACTTTTCCAGAAATCCTATAGTTCATAATCTCAAACAAACAAATAAAAACTATTCAATAAAACAAAACAGGAAAGATGCAGGAGGGAGAAGAATGGGAAAGCTGAAGAGGCTTTTAGAGACCAAGAACAGACTGTCCCATTTCACAGCCCAGAAAGCCAAGGTGTGGAAAGAGCAAATAGGTAAGGTCAAATTAGATTTAAATTCTGTCTCCTGCACTTATTGTATGCTCTAACCTTGCTAATGTTCCAGTTTCCACACTATAAAAAAGAAATTATATTTCTCACAGAGTTGATTTGAGAGTTAAACAAAATGAGGAATATATAAGCACTGACCATTATAGGAGCTCAAAGGCTAGCAAAGATGGACAAACACTAGTCTCTTTCCCTTTTACTCCTCTAGGATTTTCTTTTAAAGGTGAGATACTTATTACAACCCAAACTCACCTTCATACAAAAGGCTGGTGGCAGAGAGAAACCACAGAAGGCAGTAAGTGGCTAACAAAATCACAACTACCATCTGTTCTTTACTTTCTATCTGAGCATCTCTGAGGCAATATTTTAACTCCAAGAACACTGTAGCAGCTAGCCAGTATCACAGGGAGATGCAGAGGCTGTTTGCTCAGCTCTCCAAGACTAGGTATGCAGTGACTACCTAGCTGGGCATAGAATACCTTTCATACTCTCTCCACCCACACTGTTGAGCTCTTAGAAAGAATCAGCTCAATATTTACATACTGTTCTTGCAAGGTTCAAATGATGTGGCCTTGAAACACACATACACCATGAAGAGTCCCTTTCCTGACACCCTTCCTTCTATCTGGGACACCCTCCATCGCTAGCTTCTCAGGAATCTTCACCACTATCACTCTCAGTCTTGGCCTGGACAAGGTGGCCACATCCTGAAGGAAAGTCCCTCCTAGAAATGCTGTCTCTTGCCCAGTACCTTCTACTCTACAGTATGTAATGGTTCTCCCAGCAGCTAAAGTTTAATGTCAACTTGGCCTTTAAAGTTAATAGCAGTGTAGGTGACAGCTCTGTAACAGCACAGACGGGGCTGCACTTGCAGCACTTCCTTTACTCTGGGGAGTTGCATTTTTCTTATTCTTTTTTCTTCTTTTGTTCACATTTTTAACATCTTTATTTATTTGTTTTATTGGATAGCCAGAGAGAAATTGAGAAGGGAGGGGAGGTAAAGAGGAAAAGGAAGAGAAAGAGAGACCTAGAGCCCTGCTTCACCACTTGTGAAGCACGCTGCAGGTGGGACCAGGAGCTTGAACCTGGGTCCTTGTGAACTGCAATGTGTGCACTTAACCAGGTGTGCCACCACCTGGCCCTGGGAGCTGCATTTTTCTAAGATTATTCTTGGGCTAGCAGCTCTGATACTCAGCATTATTTCCACCTTGGGTAGGAAAGCTTTTCCTTCTGCATTGATTTCTTATTATGACTTAAGCCTTCTCACCTAAAAAATCTCCTAATAAAGCCTTTGGATTACAAAAATCAAGACTTATAAATTAAGCATTCAGCTAGAACGGTGACCCAAAAATCTTAAATTGTTTAAAAGAAAGGAAAGAGGTAGAAAAAAGAAGGGGAAAAAAGAAAAAAAGGGGGCCAGGTGGTGGTGCAACTGTTGAGCACACGTTACAATTTGCAAGGACCAGAGTGGGGGAATAGTTCAGTGGTAGAGAATTTGACTGCAATGTGAAAGGACCTGGGTTTGAGTCCCCAGTCTCCACCTGCAGGAGGAAAGCTTTGCAAGTGGTGAAGCAGTATTGCAGGTGTTTTCTCTGTCTTCCTCCCTCTCTATGACCCCCTTTCATCTGGATTTCTGGATGCCTCTATCCAATAAATAAATAAAGATAATAAAACTTTAAAAAAAAAGGAATATAGAAGAAAAGGAGGAGGAAGAAATACAGAATCTTGAGAAAATATGGAGGACTCAGCATCTTCTGTCCACTGGCTGAAACACCAGCAACAGACTTCAGTTTAACAACCAGCAGGGGTGAACACAAAAGCTCAACAATGGCTACACAAGTGGGGGCTCCATCCAGGATTTTCTGCAGAAGACAAGCAACTCAGGGACTGAATGCAACTACAGTTACTCAACAAGTGAAGACCCTGAACTCTGCCTAAAGAAAAAAATGACTTGAAACAGCCCCAGGAGAGAAAGGGGTATCTCTGGTCCCTGTTGCTGACATTCATGTCCCTGGAATCCCAAGTCATGAGAGCCACGCACTGATCACTGACCACTGGCATCCCTACAGCAGAAGCCACCCCACAACAGTGAAGCGAAGCACTTTATTTGTGAGACTCAGGGCTCAATACCAGCAAGAATAAGCATCTCACAGGGGTCAGGTGGTGATGTATCTGGTTAAGTGCATGCATAACTATGTGTGGGGACATGGGTTCAAGCCCCTGGTCCCCACCTGTAAGGGGAAAGATTCACATGTCTGCAGGTTTCTCCCTTCCTCTATCCCCTTCCCTCTCAGTTCTATCTGTCCTATCAAATAAGTTTTTTTTTTTAAGAGTAAACAACTACCCAAACACAGATGATGATCTGCAAGGGTGCTGAGGAAGCAGACAGATGCCTAGAACACAGCATTAACTAGCAGTGAGTCTTTGCTGCCTTCGGAAATAGCTGACATAACTGATACCTGGTAGTAAATCCAAAAGGCCCAAACAAAATTTTTGGAGGTTATTTGGAAACTTTAACTCATTAAAGTCACTGAATGCTAGCTTTATTGCTTGTTGTGCCCCCCTTTCTTCCCCAATAAATAACATTGTTTGACTTCTAAGAAACAAGCATAAGTTATACCTGGATCCTCAGTCATGTTGGTGGTTCCTAGCTGTTTTCAAGAGGTAATCAATTTCATTCTTGTACTCTCACCTTTTCTAACATCCCATCTGAAATAAAGTCTTAAATCAGCAAAAAAAAAAAAAAAAAAAAAAAGTATTTCTTGGAGGATCTTTATGGGGGCACCAGGAGAGGCTTTTTTTTTTACATTTATTTTATTTTATTTAAGAAAGGATTAATTAACAAAACCATAAGGTAGGAGGGGTATAACTCCACACAATTCCCACCACCCAATCTCCATAACCCACCCCCTCCCCTGATAGCTTTCCCATTCTCTATCCCTCTGGGAGCATGGACCCAGGGTCATTGAGGATTGCAGAAGGTAGAAGGTCTGGCTTCTGTAATTGCTTCCCCGCTGAACATGGGCGTTGACTGGTCGGTCCATACCCCAGTCTGCCTCCAGGAGAGGCTTCTTAGCTAAGGGATGCTTTAGGCTCCTCAGACTCCTCCTTACCAGCTCTTTGGGACTCATAGGTCACAGGCACTTTTTAGCTCATCTCCAAAAATGAATTAAATTTAAGGTCACAAAGTCATGGATGACAGTGTTGCCTAACACGTCTATAAGGAAATGTGGGTCACTTAGAGGAAAGAGGAGCCCAACTAGTTAAAAATGACCAGCTGAGTCCCCTAAAGCCAGTAGTTCTCTACTGTTCCTCTCTCCCCCTGTGATAAATAGCTCTCAATAATCTGTGAAGATTTCCAGCTAGAACACCTAAAAGTTAGCATCCTCTCAGTCACCCTTCTGCCACCCCCCTTCCCCAAACAAGATGAAATCCCAAAGCTAAGAAAGTGTGAATACCAGACTTTGGTTCCTTAGTGTTTCCTCTGAAATGGCTTCAATCTCTACATCTCCATGTTCTATTCAGAAAACTCTGAGTCAGGTAGATGCAAAGAGACTCTCATGCCTGAGGCTCCTAAGCCAGAACTGACCAGTGTTCTAAGGGGGAAAGAAAGGAACTCACAAGATGATATACAATGTACCCTGGTTTTCTAGAAGAAAGTCAGAAAATGTTCTCTTTTTTTGTTCTCAATTCCTTCCCATGAAACTAAATATGAAGCCTAATATGAAATCCCCATGGGTGTATCTTCTTTCTCCTCTTCCTTTCCTTACTATTTCTCAACTTCATACCACCGATTTGGAAATTCATAGGACAAGGTATTTTGCAACCGTGGGAGTATGGCTGAATATGGATTTGCAGCTTTTACTAGAGGAGCTGATTAAAACAAAACAAAAAAACCTAAAGCTTGTTCAGCTCAATGAAGCAAACAAATTTACATACCAGAAAGTTTGTGTGATATAAAAAACTTAAACGAGTTGTCAATACACATAAGATGCAATCTTCTCAGCCTTCACTCAAACTCCAAATTAATACCTTATGCTGTAAGCAACTTTGCTTCTCCAGGACACGCCTGAGAAAGCACATGCCTTCTACCACTCACAGCAAGGCAGGGGCTAATGCCATCACATTACTGTGTCCAAAGCACTTTCCACTTATTTTTACTTTCATTTTGTCACATCATTGTTAGGAAGCTAAGGGGAACAGAGATCATTGCTTCCACTTCACAGATGAAGAAACTGGGATCAAAAGAGGTGACAATTCCAGAAGGTCACACTGGTACTCAGACTGAAATTCTATTCAATACTTAGCATTCTTCCAGACCTAAAGAAAGAAACTGGATTAAGGGCAGTGGGGGATTAGAGGAAGCAGGGGGAGAACAGGTCCACTTTCTAAGCAGGACAGGCAGTCTGTACTGAGCAGCAGCTCATTGGCAAAGGGGGCTAGGGGACTTGGGGGAAGGCTTAAGAACTGTCTGGTGCTTAAGTCTAGGTTGCAGCCCCTGTGTGAACCAGGAGTGTTTTCCCTGCAACTAAATCCTTTGTCCTTTACAATACCCTCAGGGTTAGAGCCCTCCCAAAATTAGCTGTTTGTATTTGAAAGCCAAGCTTTGTACCTACAGAGACCATTCCTGTACCTATATGGGGGGGGAGGGGGGGGCGGGGGTTGAAGTGGAGAACGGACATGCCGGATGTTATCACCACCAAGGTGGGAGAGGTGCTTTGGAAACCCGCCCCCCACCACTCCTTTTTTAAGGGATAAAGTGAGGGCACGGGTCCTCCAGGAAAGATAAGTTTTCTTCCAAGTAATGTACGTGTGGGGGACAGAGAACAGGGTGGTCACACCCCTCAATCCAGCCGCGAGCTCAAGTGTCTAGGAAATGCTCTTCCCCAGCTCTCTGCCCGCCAGGAGTCTCACACGCAGGGTTCCACACTCGCCCGGATAAGCAGAGTCCCCACGGGGATGGGGGGAAGCAGAAAGGGGGACGCCGCCCCCCTCCCGGGTGCGCCCACGCCCCCTAGCTCGAGTCTCACGATAAGGGGGGCTGGTGCGGAGACATAGCTCTCACTCACCCGCGCTTCTGTCTGGAGGGGCCGGTCCAGAGATTGCCCCCGGTGTCGCGGCGCCCGGCCCCCAGATCAGCGGGCTGGGGCGGGGGGCGGAGGGCGCGGGCTCGCGGAGCTCCGGAGGCGGCGACAGCTCGCGCTCCAGGTCCGGCTCGCGCGGCCGCGCCAACCCCGCGCCTGCTGGGGGCGCCCCTGCGGGCGGCTGGCCCCGCGTGCTGGCGGCAGCGGGCAGCAGCAGCAGCGGCGGGAGCAGCAGCAACGGCAGCGGCAGCGAGGCCATGGTGGCGGCGCCCGCTCGCGCTCACATGCCCCGTGCGCGGGGCGGCGCGGGGCGGCCGCGGGTGCGAAGGCAGCGGGAGGCGGGTGCGGCGCCCGGCCCGGGAAGTGAACGAAGTGAGGCTGCAGGCACAGTCCCCGCCTCAAAAGTTGCGGGGAGCCGCGGGCGGGCGAAGGAAGCCGGGGCCGCTACATGCTAATCAGCCCGGGCGGGTCGCGGGGCGGGCGCTCCTCGCGGTTGACATCACCCGCCAGGCGGCCGCGGGGGCGGGGAGAGGGCAGGAAGGGGGCGGCGCGGCGCCCCAAGGCTGGCGGAGGACCAGCGGAGGAGGTCCTCAATGTTAGTCCACCTGAACACACACACACACACAGACACGCATACTTGCATGCACATAACTACTACTTTGCCTTTTGAATGGGGGGAAAAAAAAGTCTTCCCGATGGGAAACCAAAAATATCCCAACTCTTTAAGTGCACAAAAATCACACTGGGTTGTGTGATTAATACTAATAAGAACAGACTAAGTGCTTTGATGTGCGAAAGCTCAGGGAACCTGTCCCACTGCTCTTACCTAGAAAGGCAGCTGTCCTGACTGCTCTGAAATGCCGCCTTCTGCCCCCACCCCGGGCCCACTCCCAACCACAGAGCTGGTGCTGGGTATGCCACTTGCCAAGCCTGACACCTCAGCCTCTGACCAGAGCAGCTGTCCTCACATTTCCATGCCCTCTCCAACCTGAATTCCACTCCAACCCCACTGCTGCCCTTGGCTCACACCAAGAGTTCAGCAGAACTGTCACCGCCAGACACCCAAACAGGCCACAGGGAAAAGAAAACTGTGCATTCAGGCACAGCTAGGGCAAACTCAATCTGGAGAAGAAGGTGGGGGTGGAGGGAGCAGGGAAGTCTGCAGATTGTAAATTAAATCTAAGGACACACAGAGATCACTGGATTTTAAATGGAAACATTTAGGGGAGAGATTCCAAGAGTTAAACAAAAATTCTTGGCAAATAAAACTCTACTTTTGTCTATATTCCCTCCTTTTCCAGTAAGTAAGTGTTAAAATGTCTCAATTTTAGCACTGCAGCTCTCTTCATTCCTAAGTAAAGAAAGAGGGACTCAAAATGGGAACAAGACCTTGAGACTAGATGGGGTGGGGGTAAGTAACATAATGGTTATGCAAAAATACTCATGCTTGAGGCTTCATCCCTTTCACTGCCATAAACCAGAGTTGAGAAATGCTCTGGTACATGAGAGACAGAGATTAAGATTTATCTGTGAGTTGTATGTGACATTATTAATTCAAATCCCCTAATTCAGAAGTAATGATAATTCAGACAATGTCTCAACAGAAATGAAAACCAAAGTTCCACTGGAGGCCCCTGACTACCACATACCTAGGAAAACATGAGTAAGTACTTCCCTTTGAGGCCTGTTTCTCCACTCATTTCTCTGCTCATCTCTATTGCTGTCTTTAGAGCTCCATGACCCATGTCCAGGAGAATGAACAGATCATGGTGTTCAGGTCAGCTGTGGATGGACCTAGGCCCACTTTCTGGTGACTCAGTTTAAATGAGTCACTTGCCAGTGAAAACATTAAGGATGCTTTTAGTAAACAAGCTCACCTTAAATGGGGGAAGGGGTGAGAAGTACTATTTGACTTTCTTTTCTTTTTTCTTTCTTTCTTCCTTTCCTTTTTTGTTAAGTATGTTGCTGTTGTTTGGGGTGCTAGGAATGAAACCCAAGTCCTATGTGCACTTAACAAGGTGACCCACTGGCCGTCCTCCAAAACCTAAGTCGTCATACCTGCAGTGCATATGCCCTACCTACTTCTGAACTATATTTGCTCCTTTTTTTTGTTTTTAAGGGCCATAAAACAAATCCAACTTTCCAGATCTCCCCTGAGGAATTTCCAGGTCTTGTCAGAAAGACACTGTACAATAATATCCCAGTAAAGAACTGTTTGCTCTCTTGGCTTCTGTTCAACCTCTCTGGATCCTACTCTCATATTAGCAAGCCAAGACTGCCCAAATACTCAAATGTAGTTAGATAAACCCCCAACAAGTCAAGCTACTGTGCTCAGAGCTCTGACCACTTCTCCTTATTTTTCATACAGAACATTTCATGTCATGCTGGCAAAACACTTCTGGACAAGTAGAAAGGTTTAGAGTTTAATGGATCTCTAGAATATGCCTGCACTGCCAAGACCCAAGAAGCAAACCTGCACCTGTTGCATGTCCCTGCCCTTTTAGATATCACAGATTCATGTCTCTCCAATCTTCTCTCTACATTTTAAGGGAAATTAACTGACCATATTGAGGGTAACTTCTAGCTGGGTAGTGATTAACTTGTGGATGGGGAGGAGGAGACATCATTAAAACCTGCAAAGACTGATCACAGTGAAGATGGACCCAGCACTTTTTCATCTCCTCCTAGAACAGAATAAGAGAAAATGAAAAGAGAGAGTTGAGAGGAAAGATAGAACATTGGGAAAATATTTAACTTGCTTTGAGGGACATTTGATTTGATTTAGGAGCCTTGCTTCTTAATGTGATTTTTGTTTAACTGTGCTATTTGGGTCTCAGTTTCCTCATCTGTAAAGCAAAGATTGTCCTAGATAAGGTAAGGGGAGCTTCATCTATGGTGTTTTAGGGTTCAGACATTCTGACACTGTAAGGATGTAGGAATAAAGTGCCTAAGGAAGGGTCAGCAAAAAAGCTCACCTGGATGGTGCACTTCATCATGTCTGCAATCCAGATTTGAGCCCAGCCCCTACCACATTGGAGGGAGCTTCATTGATATGGTCTTTCCCTCTCTCTGTTTTTCTTTATGTCTGAAAATTTTGACCCAAAGCAATGAAGCCCTGGTGGTGACAAAGAAGAAATGTCTAAGGATATCTTTAGTGTTTCCTTCTCAGGAATATAAAAATCTAGACAATATTTTCAATCACCTCATATATGCAGCCAGTGGGATAAATGAAATGACTTCATCCTAGTCTTGGAAAGGTAGTAATCTAAAACAAAGCAAGTAGGAAGCCAACTCAGAACTGTATTGGTAGTTTGGTACTCTGAACCTCTCCAGAAGTAGGAGTGAGGACGCTTCAGTGAAATTTGCAGCGATTCCAGTGAGCACAGTATCCCACCACCCAATATTGTATGCACTCAGAACTTTTGCAGAAAAGCTTTCCCTCCCTATGACAGATCAGGCATAGTCGAGGCTACAGTGATAAATATGCCCCCCACCACCAAGGAAGCATCTTTCTTTGAAAATTATTTCTTATTTACTTAGTAGCTTTAGACACTGAGTGCAGGTCAGTAGGGTGGCTCTTCACAGTTTTTTTGGGATCTATACCATGATAACTTTGCTATCCTCTAATGTCTGGTGTTCAAGGTTGCCTTTGTAACTTACATCCCAATCAGCCAGAGGTGAATGGGTTTGGGGATGTTAGCATAGAAGATTTTGATGGATGAGGACTGGAAGAGGCATGCATCACTTCCTCGTACAGCTCACTGGAAAGAACATGGTCACAGGGCTTTCCAAACAGCAAAAGTCAAGTCTAAATAGACAGACAAAGGAGGTGAGAAGGGATTTGGGCAGACAGCTTGTTTTTTCTTCTCTACTATTTGATGTCAGTTGGGCAGGGAAAGGAAAGGGGATTGGAAGTCAAAGAGTCATCTCCAGCCCCAGCTTCCCTCCTTATAAAGCAAGAGTGTTGAACAGGCTTAGGTCCTTCTTCTTGAACAGTCTGTAGTTATGTGAATTCATAGAGTAGCCAACTGCACCCAAGTAAACACACCGTGCAGACTTCTGAAGCAGCTAGTCCTCAGCCTCAGAAGTACTCCTCTGTCAAATGCTCTGGCTCCATAGAGAGGGCCTTGGGTTCTCTCCAACTTCTGATCCTGAATTTTGGGTAAGTCATATGATCTCTGTTGACCTCAGTCTCTCTAACTGCACAATGGGGAGAAAAATCATTAGCTTTTACTGGCTCCCAGGGTTGTTCTCAGAATATGATATCATTGTCCAGAAAGCACCAGTAACTCTTCAGACTGAAGTGCTCTATATTACTCTTATTTTAACCAGAAGCTTTAATATACCCACTTTCTGAGGACTGTGATGCTGCAAAATTTGGAGTGGCACTGTCATAGCTGAGATATGCACTCTGTGACTAGAAGCTTCATCTCTGGTGACTAGAACATCAGTGAACAGCTACCTGGAGTGAGCTACCCCTATCTAGGGTGATTAGCTGAGCTGAGGCATTGCCATCTCCTAGAGGGTGCCTGACCTGCTTCTCTGCTGTGTGTCCATCTTCAGTCTGGGTCTGTCATCTCATCCTCTCCTCTGTTGTCTTTCTCATTCCCAATCCATGATGTCCTGTGCCTTATTCATTTTTGTATCCCCAAAACTCAAAATAGTGATTTTTTATTAGTCATTCAGCAGATATTTACTAAGCAACTACTCTGTGCCTGGCACTGTGCTAGATAATAGGTGAGTCCTAGACCTCATAGAGCATACATATTAGGTGGAGGCAGGCAACAACAAAAAGAAGATAATGCCAAGCTTTTCACCCCTTTCATGATGAAGGAGTATACTTGGGAAGGAAGTTGAGTTTCCCTGTGAATATGATATTGAATCATTTCCTGGATCATATAGGTCATTAACATGTAGCTATTGGGTTGTCAGAAAAGTCATGAGGTATTTTTTTTCTTTCTGTTTTATTTGATAGGACAGAGAAAAATTGGGAGGGGTGAGGAAGATAGGGAGAAAAAGAGAAAGACAGGCACCTGCAGATATGCTTCACTGTTTATGAAGCTGCCCCCTGCCCTCCACAGGTAGGGAACTGGATCTTGAATCCAAGTCCTTATGCACAGTAATGTGTGCAATGAACTGGGTGCACCAATATCAGGCCCCATGATATATTTTTCTATGTAAAAATGTGTCATGGCTTTTTCAACAACCCAATATTAATCAGGTCAAGAAGAATGGGTAGGGGATGGGAGGTGGCATACCTGGCTGAGTGCACATGTTACAGTGTACAAGGACCCAGGTTTGAGCCCCAGTCCTCACCTGAAGGGGGAATGCTTCATGAGTGGTGAATCACGCAGGGCTGCAGGTACTTCTCTGTCTCTCTCCCTCTCTATCTCCCCCTTCCTTCTCAATTTTTAGCTATCTCTATCCAGTAATAAATAAAGATAATTTAAAAAAGAAGAAGAATGGGTAGGATATGTGCAAAGGTCCTGTGAGAGAAATCAGGATAAATGTAAAGAACTGAAAGCGAATAATATGGCTGAAATACAGAGAGCAAGAAAGACTGTAAAGGAAAGCTGGGAACTTTGATAACAACCATAATAGGCAGACCCTAACAGTCCAATTTAAACATTTTTGTCTTTTCTTGAGAATTTAGGGTATTAATTTCAAGGCTGTAAATTGGGGAGTGGTGAGTGAGATGTGGGTGGAATAAAGAAAGGGATAAGAAGAGGCATGGTCTGTAGTTGGACATCATCAGCGGTGATGTTTCCAGTTATGATATGGTAGTAATTTCAGATAAAAACAATTGCTGATGCTTGGATTATTGAGATCCAACATAGAAATTACCATTCATGGATAAGGAGACAGAATGAATTGAAAGGCAAAAGCAAAACTGAACATTGTAGGAGGTAAAATCCAGAAAATATGTGGATACAAATGCAAATTTTCATGATTAGAGGACTGCTGCGACCATTCTAAAAGAAAGAAAATAATAGAGGGCAGGGGTAGATAGCATAATGATTATGGAATAGAGTCTCATGCCTGAGGCTCTGAAGTCCCAGGTTCAATCCCCCGCACCGCCATAAACAGAGCTGAGTAGTGCTCTGGTGTTTCTCTCTGTGTCTTTCTCTCTCTGCATCTCTCTCAAAAATAAATGAATAAATAAATAAAATACAAAAGAAAAGAAAATATTTAAGGAGAACTAGATGTTTGAGTTTAAGATCACTAACTTTGTCTTAGCCTTGAATCTAGGATGACTATGAGATGTCCAAGTGGCAATGTCAAGCAAGTATTTAGATCAGTAGACTTGGAACTGAGAGGAGAGGTCCAAGTTTGCAGTCTGGAACTGTGAACAAAGGAATGAGATCATTTAGGGAGGAGAGCACTGCAGTAACTGCAGAGATCTTAAAATTGAGCTGGGGGATACAGCATGAAATGAGTAGAAAGAGGGGACTGAGCCAGATATAAGGCTAGAAAGGAGCCACAGAGAAGAGGGAAGAATCCAGAAGAAGGTTATGTCACTGGAGTAAACAGAAGGAGAACATGTTCAATAGTGTGTAATGCTATTGAAAGGTCAAGTGAGGTGAAAACACCCATGAGTTTTAGCATCATCAGTGTCCGGTATAGTTTCAGTGGAGTGATAGGAGCAGAAGGCATAATGGAACAAACTGGAGCAGTAGGAGGTGAAGAAACCAAGCTGACTTGAGAAAACTTTTTGAGGAAATTTGACTTTTTTAAAAACTTAATGTATTTGTAAAATAAAAAACAGAAAATATTGACAGAACCATAGAATAAGAGGAGTGAAATTCCACACATTTCCCACCACCAGAATTCTATTTCTCATCTCCTCCATTGGAAGCTTTACTATTCTTTATCTCTCTGGAAGCATTGGCCCAGGGTCATTATGGGGTGCAGCAGGTGGGAGGTCTGGTTTCTGTAATTGTTTCTCTGGTGAACATGGGCAAAAATTTTTCCTTGTCATTGACTTTTGATAGTTTTACAATAATGTGCCTTGGCACTGGTCATTTTGTGTTTATAAATTTGGGTGATCTTTCTGCCTCTTGGATGAGAATGTTCTAATGGTTTCCTAAATGAGAGAAGTTCTCAGCTAAAATTGCTCTGAAAATGGACTCTGGGCATTTGGCCTTGTCCTCTTCAGATATACCTATCGCTCTTATATTCGATCTTTTGATAGAGTCTGCAATTTCACAGAGAGTTGCTTTAGTCTTTCTAAACCATTCCTCTCTCTAATCTTTGAGTTGAAAGAGAGGGCTGGCCATATCTTTTAGATTTGAGATTATTTCTTCTGAATGTTTGGATCTACTTCCTAAGCCTTCTACCTGGGCATGGATTGCATTTAGGGTGTCTTTTACTCCCTGGAGTTCTGACTGAACTATTTCAGAATTTGAAGATTCTTAGTGATCTCTGTTATAAGTTCCTCTTTCATGTGTTTTAGTTCCAAAGTAATATGCTCTTTAAAAATTTTTTTTTTATTTATAAAAAGGAAACATTGACTAAACCATAGGATAAGAGGGGTACAGCTTTGCACAATTCCCACCACCAGATCTCCATATCCCATCCCCTCCCCTGATAGGTTTCCTATTCTTTGACCCTCTGGGACCCAGGGTCACTATGGGATGCAGAAGCTTGAAGGTCTGGCTTCTGTAATTGCTTCCCTACTGAACATGGGCATTGACAGGTTGATCCATAATCCAAGCCTGTCTCTCTCTTTCCCTAGTGGGAAAGGGCTCCAGGACACATTGGTGGGGTTGTCTGTCCAGGGAAGTCTGATTGGAATCATGCTAACATCTGGAACCTGGTGGTTGATAAGACAATTAACATACAAAGCCAAACAAATTGTTGACCAGTCATGGAAATAGTGCAGATGAAGAGTTGGGGGGGGGTTCTCCATTTTGTACATAGCTAGTAGGCATATTTTAGTTATAATACAAAGGTCCTGTGGTTATACTACTGTTTTTTTTTCTTTTTTCCCTTGAGCCTGAAATCTGATATGCTGGTGGATCCAAGTTATTGTCTGGGGAGATGATGCCATGGCTGCAAAAAGGACCAGAAAGCTGGATCAGGGAAGAAAGTAGCTCCCTAATATAGAAAGGGGGTATAAATATTGTTGACTGTAAACCCCATAGATTTGATATCATCTGGGGTCCATATTCTGCTTAGAAGCCTATGTGACCTCTGCATCCCTCTAGATCTGAGCTCACATCCTGTGGTCATGAGTAGGAACATTCCAGGCTGCCCCAGTATCGACCCATCTTCCTCAGGTGTAGCATAGAGTATGTTGTCCATCCTCCCTTTGGAGGATGGAACATTCTCTACCATTGTTGATCCAAATTGAGGGCAAGTTCCTATGGGTGCCCACACAAAGGGGTCTGGTAACATGCTCTTTTAATTCTTGCTTAATTTCTAGGAGAGTCCTCATAATGAGCTCTGTGTAGTCTGACTCTGAGAGTCTCTCTAAATCTGAAGTACCTTGGATTTCCTCTGTTTTATTTTTGTCTGGCTGATACAGCATAGTTGGCTGTTTAGTTCTGTTTCTATGCACATTTTTTTTGTGCTGGCTATTGATGGTCAGCAGGTAGTGCTATTGTGATATCTAGACTTCTCTTGTTTGTATGATCTGCTGCAGGTGGGATAGAGTGGGGGAGTGGTTGCTTTGGGCTGTCTTGTGGTCACAAATGCCCTGTTTTATGTTGTGTTCTTGCCTTGAATTCAGAAGGCTAAAGCCCCTCTAAGTCAAAGACTGAGAGGTTTTAAGCCCCTGTCTCTTTACTTCCAACACTAAGAACAATGTTACTTGCTTGCTATGCTTAAAGTGAAATTGCCAAAATGGCGCAGCTCAGTGCCCTTACTTCCCAGAGCTCTGATTTGACTTTGCTGTTCAACCTGCGCCCACACCTCTTTTCACTCTAACCACACGCAAGCACCCACCCAAGGCTGCAGAACTTTCAGCTGTAGATTATGACTTCAGTTGGGTCTCTTGTTGTATTTAGTTGTTGTCTTGGAAGAAGAGGTGATTTGGTCCCAGTTATTCCATGGCCACACCTCCCAGCAGAAATCTGACTTTGAAAAGAGAGGAGTGAATCAGATCAGCAATACAGGAAATGTAGGCATGGGGTGGGGGCGGTTTGTTTGAATATAGAGTAGTTCCACTTAGAAGGAAGAGAGTTAATGTTCTATGAAAGAAAAAAGATGACAGAGAGAATAAGGCTTCTGAGGAAAGGAAAAGAGGATGGTAAGGAGGTTGGAGATGAAACCCGCTTAGCACAGGAAAGGACTGGACCTAGGAGGAGGGAAAAGAAAGAGTAGGGTAGCAGAAGAGCTGGAATATTTGCCTTAGGACTTCAGTTCTCTTATAATATAGGAGATAAGGCTGAATGTTGAGAGATTGAACAGGACAAGCAAGGTTAGCAGGACTTGGAACATTGAGGAACATGAATGTTTTTGCATCCTTGACCCATTTTGCCAAACTACCAACAGGTTTGGTGTCTTAAAACATCAGAAGTTGGGTGGGAGATACAGCATAATGGTTATACAAAGAGACTCTCATGCCTGAAGCTCCCAAGTTCCAGGTTCAATCTACTGCACCACCATAAGTCAGAACTGAGCAGTGCTCTGGTAATACAAACAAAAAACAAATCTAGCCAAACAAAAAACAAACTAACACAACAACAGCTGTTTCTTCTCTCACAGATCTGGAGACTAAAATCCAAACTCAAGTCTGTAGGGCCATGATCCTTCTGAAGGCTCTAGGAAAGAACCCTTATAGACAGAAACTGTTGAGCTGGGGCCCTGAAAGCACCAGGGTTATAACAGAATAAAGGCCATTCAAGAACTCAGAACACTGGCTGCTAAGCCTACAGTGCTTTGTTCAGAATTCTAGGAAGCTAAGTGCTTGGGGAGTTTGACAAATTACCTAAAGAAATAAACTTAAGGGGGTAGGGCGGTAACACAGTGAGTTAAGCACACATGGTGCAAAGCACTAGGACCAGCATAAGGATCCTGGTTCAAGCCCCGGCTCCCCACCTACAGAGGGGTCTGGTCGTGAAACAGGTCTGCAGTGTATATCTTTCTCTCCCCCTCTCTGTCTTCCCCTCCTTTCTCCATTTCTCTCTGTCCTATCCAACAACAATGACAACAATAACAAAAACAATAATAACTACAACAATGATAAAATAAGGGCAACGGGAGTCTGGCGGTAGTGCAGCGGGTTGAGTGCATGTGGTGCAAAGCGCAAGGACCGGCATAAGGATCCCAGTTCAAACCCCGGCTCCCCACCTGCAGGAGGTCATTTTGCAAGCAGTGAAGAAGGTCTGCAGGTGTCTATCTTTCTCTCCCCCTCTCTGTCTTCCCCTCCTCTCTCCATTTCTCTCTGTCCTATCCAACAATAACAGCAGCTATGACAACAATAACAACTACAATAAGCACAACAACAAGGGCAACAAAATGGGAAAAAAATAGCCTCTAGGAGCAGTGGATTTGGAGTGCAGGCACTGAACCCCAGCAATAACCCTGGAGGCAAAAAAAAAAAAAAAGAAAGAAAGAAAAAAGAAATAGACTTATCTCTCTATTTGTTGTTATTATTATTATTATTTTACCTTTTAAGAGTCTCATTTCCAGAGTTTTAGGAATGATTTTGTTTTATCCAGACTGAGCTGTTTGACTTGCTAGACACGAAGCCTTGGGGGCCTTTGATACTTCTCTACTCACTGCTGCTGATTTCCTGTGGCATCTACTGTGGGCTGGCCAAGGTGAGGGTGTAAACACCATAGTCCCACTGCAAATGAGCTGGGCCCTCCTCCAAGGAGGAAGACTTGCTCATGGTTTGGCCAGGCTCCCAAGCATCATGTATAGCAACCCTAAGTTCCAACTTAGATAGCTTGGGGTGGGTCCTCAAATGACCTTCCGTTTCTTGTCTACCCATCTGAAAGAACCGTTCCATTCCAAACAACATTCCACCGACAAAATCGGTTACACACTATAAACATCAATGAGCCAGGAACATTCTCCAAAGCAACAGGATTCTGATAAAGCATTTTATTTTGCAAACATTTCCAACATGAAAAAAAAAAAAAATCCCCAGAGCAAGCAGGGAAATTCTTGGGATGCCAGGACACTGGGTAAAGTATCTTGAGGTAAGGAGCAGGAAGCCCAGAGGTGATGTTCCCATTTTGGGCAGAATGGCCTAGGCTTCCAGACATTATTTCATTCAGTCAGCACAGATTTGCTAAGCATTTCCTAGGTGCCAGGTCCTGATCCAGTATCAATGGGAAGGCAGTGTCTTCACATGACTGCAAAGCTCCCATTCCATTCACAAAGTAGTGAAATCTTACTCCTTTCACATGGTTCAGGTTGGCTACCAGGTGCAATGTCCACACCTTCACCTCTGAGCTGAACTCTTCCTCTCACTGTTTTTCTGTCTTCCTCTGTGAGGCTGGAAGCTTGCATCTTTTATTTATAGCCCCTGAGCCACCCCCTTTTGGCTCATTCTCTATGTTACTTTCTGTCCTGTGTGTCTCATCCCTTGTGCCATTTCTGGGTGTTCAAGTCTCTTCTTTTCTCCATGTCTGGTTTTGCATCACAGAGCACCTCCCAGCCAGTGTATGTCTCTATGTCTCCATCAGGCTTTCTTTGTCTTTCTTTTAAAGTCTTCCACTCAACTAACCCCATTATTTTCTCCTATTTTCTGTTTCTTCTTTTTTAAAAAATTTATTTATTTATAAAATGGAAACACTGAAAAGACCATAGGATAAGAGGGATACAGTTCCCACCACCAGAACTCCATATCCTATCCCCTCCCTTGACAGCTTTCCTATTCTTTAACCTTCTGGTAGTATGGACCCAGGGTCACTATGGGGTGCAGAAAGTGTAAGGTCTGGCTTCTGTAATTGCTTTCACAATGAACATGGGCATTGACAGATCCATCCATACTCCCAGCCTGTCTCTCTCTTTCCCTACTGGGGCAGGGCTCTGGGGAAGCAGAGCTCCATGACACATTGGTGGGGTTGTCTGTCCAGGGAAGTCAGGTTGGCATCATGGTAGCATCTGGAACTTAGTGGCTGAATAAAAATTAAGATATAAAGCCAAACAAATTGTTGACTAATCATGAACCTAAAGGCAAGAATATTGCAGATGAAGATTTGGGGTCTCCATTTTGGAAATAGCTATTAGGTCTATTTTAGGTATATTCCAAAAGGCCCATGATTTATTAATTTTTCCTGAGCCTGACCTCTTGATATGCAGGTGGACCCAAGTTATTGTCTGGGGAGATGATGTCATAAACTATTACACAGAACTAAATACAGTGAAAGATATATTGTAGAATAAATTTTTATACTCTCTGGGTTGAATTTTTGTTATTGACTGAAGAACATGTATACCTCTCTCGTGACAGAATTTCTTATAAGAACATTTGCAATGACTTAAAACTTTTTATTAAAATATGACGTACATAGAAAAAAGTGTAGTAAACCAGCTCTTAGATGGAAAAATATTCATAGTCCTTCTAGTCATTTGTCCCACATGGGGAACCACTATCCCAACTTTCTCTGACATAGACTAGTAATTTTGTAGAAAATACAAAAGAATGCCTGGCTTTGTAATTTATATCAATGGGATGTAATATGTGCTCTTTTGTATCTAGCTCAGCATTATGATGGTGCTGTTCATCCACAATGTTGCATGCATTATAGTTATATTTTTCATTCTCTTCGCTTGAGTGCATCTACTATGGGACTATCCTGCAATCTATTTTCACTTCTGTTCTTTGTTAATGGGCAGTTGAGTAGATTCCATTTGCAGCTGTTACAGATAGTACTGCTTTTAATATTCATATACATATCTTTTGGTAGCATATGTTTCTTTTTGTAATCAGGGAAAAAACTATTTCTGTGTGGGAAGGTGGAGATATCTAAGAGAGATTGCTCTATAAAAGTATTCTGAAGTGAGAAACAAAACACATGATACTTTACTCTGACTTGTCTATGTATTCAAGGTTATATTCCTACAACCTTGGCTCATAGCAGTTGAGAGCTCCTGGTCTAGAAGAACAAGAATGTTCTTCCCCCCACCCTGGCACCCTATACTCACACACACTTACTGATCTATAGGGCCCTGTAAAGATAGGCCCAGCACCCCACCGCACCAACGAGGACACACAGAAGGCCAGACCTGGAATTTTCCTCAAATGCAAGCCCAGTACTGTGTCCATTGCCCTGCACTGTCCCTATCTGTGAGGAAAGAATTGGAGCAATTCTAAGGCTTTATGCTTTCTGTCAACCTGAGATCATCTGGTGATGCAGGGAAGCTGGTGCTGTCTACACATTGGCATGGAGACAGCCTGGGTACCCACCACTAGCTTCCACCCAGTTCTTCCACTCCATCCAACCAAAACAAACCTTGTGCTCTGCAACCTGTGTCTTGCTGAAAGCTCTCAGAACTATGCTAGTCCTGAGCAGGTGCTCTGGAGATGCAGAGCTAAAGGGTCCCTGCCCTATTCTGCATAAGAAAGAAGAGTGACCTGACTGAGACAATGATTCAGGAAGGGGGCCACATGTGCAAAGGTGGGGTTTGAATAGGAACCTGGCAAGAGACTGAGAAATGAAGAAGAGTCTTGGAAATTAGGCATTAGATTCAGGAATTCTCAACCTTGGCTGGATATTCAAACTGCTGAGGTAGTTTTCAGAAGACGTCAGTGTCTTGAACCCACCTACATATACAGAGGCTCTGGCCAAAGGATCTGAATATCAGTACTACTTAAAAGTTCCCCAGTTGGTTCTAATGGACACCCAGAGTTGAAAAACCATTGCCTTAAATTTAGTGCAGTAAGAAATGGAGACTCCTTGTAAGCTTTCAGTGTAAGCAGCTGTGAAACTTGATCAAAGTGGTTGCTCAAGAAACATTTATTCTTCACAGCCAAAGAAACCATCACCAAAACAGAAAGACACCCCACTAGATGAGAGAACATCTTTACATGTCATATATCTGGCAAAAAGCGAATAACCAAAATATACAAAGAATTCACAAAACTCAACAAAAAAAACCAAACAACTCTGTTAAAAAATGGGAAGCAAATGTGGATAGAATTTGTACTAAAAAGAGATCCAGGAGTGGAAGATACAGCATAATGGTTATCATAATGGTTATGCAAAAGACTTTCATGTCTGAGGTTCCAAGGTCCCAAGTTCAATTTCCAGCACCACCATATGCCATAGCTGAGGATTGCTCTGGTATTTCAGTCTGTGTCTTGCTCTCCATTTCTCGCTCAACGAAATACAATAAATAACATTTTTTTTAAAAAAGAAGAAATCCAGATGCCTAGCAGACATATGAAAAAAATTATCAGTCATAGTTCTTAGAAAAATGCCAGTAAAGACAATGCCATACCATCTTATATTTGTGAGAATGTCCTACATTAGGAAGGACAAAAAACAAGTGTTGATAAAAATATGGAGAAAGAAGAACACTTCTACATTCTTGGTAGGCCTATAAATTGGTCCAACTCCCATGGAAATAGTCTGGAGTTTCCTCAGAATACTACAAATGGATCTACCCTATGATCCAGCAGTTCCTTTCCTAGGAATCTACCCAATGAACACAAAAGCAAGTATCCAAAGATACAAAGATATCTATGTATACTTACATTTATAACAGCACAGTTTATAATAGCCTAAACCTGGAAGCAACCCAAATATACAGCAACAGATGAGTGGTTAAGAAAGTCTTGCTATTGAACTTGGGACCTTGAAACCTCAGACATGAAACCATTGTGCTGTATCCGTAGCCCCTGGATTTCTTTTTAGTAAAAATTCTGCCTATATCTGCTTCCCAGTTTTTAATGAAGTTGTTTTTTGTTGTTAAGTTTTGTGAATTCTTGTATATTTTGGTTAAATCACACACATACACTGAACACTACTCAGATGTAAGAAAGGATGAAATCTCCTTTTCCATATCTTGGACAGAACTTGAAGGAATCATGGGAATCATGTTAAGTTATCTGATGGGAGGAGAAATAGTGGATGATCTCACTTATAGGTGGCACTTAAACAATGCAAGAAAAAAGAAACACGGGGGGGGGGGGCAGATGTTGGTATACACATTACCATATACAACTATAACATACCATAACCCTGGTTGAGCACACACATTATCGTATCCAAGCTTTGCCCCCTGCCCCTACCAGCAGAGGGGAAGCTTCAGGAGTGGTGAAGTACTACTGCAGGTGTCTCTTTTTCTCTTTCCTTCACTATCTTTCTATCCTTTGAAACATAAAAAAAGATTTAAAAAGAAAAAAATATAGCTGCCAGGTGCAATGGATTTATCATGTAGGCACTGAGCCCAAGCAGTAACCTTGGTTCTGATAATAACAATAGTAACAGTTACTATTAAAAGAAATGCAGGGTGAAGCTTAGATTGAATGCAGTGTATTGTAGCAAAGAAAATGACTCTGAACTAAGGTTCATCAGAAGGGTGCCATTGGATATCATATACACAAAAAAAGAGCCTTGGACTGGTGGTGAAAATGGTATGCAGACACCTATCATAGGAAGATGAGAAACTATACCCATGTGTCAACAACTTTCCTGTAAATCATTATTTTCCCCAAAAAGTGATTTTAAAAATAAGCTTTAGAGTGGAAGTCGGGCAGTAGCACAGTGGGTTAAGCACAGGTGGCGCAAAGTGCAAGGACCAGGATAAGGATCCCAGTGTGAGTCCCTGGCTCCCCACCTGCATGGGGGGGGGGGTCACTCCACAGGCGGTGAAGCAGGTCTGCAGGTGTCTATCGTTCTCTCCCCGCTCTGTCTTCCCCTCCTCTCTCCATTTCTCTTTGTCCTATCCAATAAAAACAACAATAATAACTACAACAATAATAAAACAACAAGGGCAACAAAAGGGAATAAATAAAAAATAAACATATTTTAAAAAAAATAAAGCTTTAGAGTGATCTGAGAGGTTGTACAGAGGATAAAGTGTTGAACTCTTAAGTATGAGATCCTGAGTTCAATCCCCAGCAGCACACGTACCAGAGTAATACACTGGTTCTCTTTCTTTTCCTTTCTTTCTCCCTTCCTTCCTTTCTTCCTTCCTTTCTTTCTTTCTTTCTTTCTTTCTTTCTTTCTTTCTTTCTTTCTTTCCGTCCTCCAGGGATAAT
Source organism: Erinaceus europaeus (assembly GCF_950295315.1). Taxonomy (NCBI): domain Eukaryota; kingdom Metazoa; phylum Chordata; class Mammalia; order Eulipotyphla; family Erinaceidae; genus Erinaceus; species Erinaceus europaeus. The sequence continues at coordinate 75,295,377 of NC_080170.1, forward strand.
TGCTGGGGCTCAGTGCCAGCACTTTGAATCCACTGCTCCTGGAGGCTATTTTTCCCATTTTGTTCCTTTTATTGTTGTCCTGGTTGTGATTGTTATAGTTGCTGTTGTTGGATAGGACAGAGAGAAATAGAGAGAGGAGGGGAAGACAGAGACAAAGACAGACACCTGCCAATCTGCTTCACTACATGTGAAGCTTTCCCTCTGCAGGTGGGGACTCGGGGCTTGAACTCAAGTCCTTCCACACTGTAATGTGTGTACTTAACCAGGTGCACCACTACCTGGCCCTGCCCCTATCCTTGACTAACCACTAAACTAGGAGAAAAGATAGAGCCATAAAAAGTATTATATAAGGTTACCTTACATAAATATCAGCCTCATGCTCTAAGGTTATTTTCCTAAAGAAAATTTTCCTAGAAAAGTGACATTAGGACCTGTAAGATAGAGCATATATCCACATGTATCCATAAATTAGGGCAAAATATATACCTATAAGAAAAAGTACACAATAGTCTGCAGTGAGTCAGTATAAAGTTCATAATGAAATACTATCTAATTTGATTAGATACCCTCTTCACCGACTTCTTATTACAGTTCTCTCATTCACTCCAAAGCTAACCTTAGCAAAGCAAGGACTGCAAAAGCTGAATAAGGGCAAGAGATTGGCATACTTTAATGATGACTCTTTAGTCACTATCAGGCCACCCCACCAGATGGGGACCTAGTCGGGGAGTCCTGAGATTTCCAAACAGACATGATGGAGCTAGACCTAGAATAAATCCCTCTCTCCATTGTTACCGGTCATCTTAATCAGGCACAAGAGAACAGATAGATCCCTTTATGGGTCCCCATAGGACCTTGCCCTCAACTTGGATCAACAATGGTAGAGAATGTTCCATCCTCCCTTCGGAGTAAGGACAACATACTCTATGCTACACCAGAGGAAGATGGGTCCTGATATTAGGACAGCTTGGAATGTTCCTACTCATGACCACAGAATGTAAGCTCAGATTTACAAGGAAGCAGAGGTCACATAGGCTCCTAAGTTGAATATAGACCCCAGACCAAATCAAATCCATGGGGTTTATAGTCAACAATATGTATATACCTTTTCCATATTAGGGAGCTACTCTCTTCTCTGATCCAGCTTTCTGTTCCTTTTCCAGCCATGACATCATCTTCCCAAACAATAACTTGGATCCACCTGCATATCAGATTTCAGGCTCAGGAAAAAAAAAAAAAACTAGTATAGTCACAGGCCCTTTGGAATATAACTTCTTCTTCTTCTAGCGTTTGCCTGGAATATAACTAAAATATGCCTACTATCTATCTATAAAATGGAGGACACCGCTCCCCTCCCCAACTTTTAATCTGCACTATTCCAGCCTTTAGGTTCATAACTGGTCAACAATTTGTTTGGCTTTGCATGTTAACCCTCTTTTCAGCCACCAGGTTCCAGATGCTAGCATGATGCCAACCTGACTTCCCTGGACAGACAACCCCACTAATATGTCCTGGAGCTCCACTTCCCCAGAGCCCCACCCTACTAGGGAAAGAGAGAGGCAGGCTGGGAGTATGGATTGACCTGTTAATGCCCATGTTCAGCGAGGAAGCAACTACAGAAGCCAGACCTTCCACCTTCTGCATCCCACAGTGACCTTGGGTCCATACTCCCAGAGGGTTAAAGAACAGGGAATCTTTCAGGGGAGGGGATGGGATATGGAGATCTGGTGGTGGGAATTGTGTGGAGTTGTACCATACTTTTCCTGTGACTTTGTCAATGTTTCCTTTTTATAAATTAAAAAAAATTGAAGGAATTTGGCAAAGAAAGAGAACAGATGAGAACATTCAGAGTAGAAGAGAGTATGTTATCCTGGTGCTGAAGCCTACGGAGACCAACCTCGGAGGTTGGACAACCTGGGGAGAAGGAGTGGAAGCAACAGCAAATAAAATCAAAGGCCAGAGGTTTCTGGAGACAGCTGCATTTCTCTCTTCTCCCTGGTCAACTAGAAATAGCAAAGAAGATAACCTGAGAACTCAACAAGATAAGACCAAGACCACTCTGGGAACCCACCAAGTCATTGTTGAGGTCAAACACATGTGGCCTGTGGACAAAGATGGGCCTAAGGAGAGATTCCTAGGTCTAAAAGCTTGTATCCACTTGGGAGTGACTGGTAACAGTTCCACAGTTTACCAATTGAGGGGCCACCTCCAGTCTGAGTTTTAGCAAAAAAAGACTGTTGAAGGGAAGAGAGATCCCCTAAGGCCCACCAAATATAAATATGAGTCTCCATTGCTACTGTCCCCAGGAGGCTAGAACAGCATAGGGGAGGCCCTCTACTGACATTGGGAGAAGATAATTGATCGGGCAACTCAGGGGAAGATATATTTTCTTGGTAGTCTGGATGTGGGGCTGTATAGTGGGAGCCTTTCCACGTTGTTTTCCTGATGAATTGGGAGACACATTGAATAACTGCCTCAGAACCCACAGAGTACAAACAGGACTTCTTTTTTTCTTTCTTTCTTTCTTTCTTTCTTTCTTTCTTTCTTTCTTTCTTTCTTTTTTTAGAAACTAATAGGGTGAAGGACTGATGCCTGGCTTAGCTCTGGCTGCTATCAGAGCAGCTGAATTGGGCCTGGGGCTTTGGACCCTAGGGCATGGGAGTCTCTTTGCATAACCACTGTGCTATCTCTCCCTCACCCTGTTTTATCTCTTAGTCAGCAGTGAGTGATTAAGGCATAAAACTTACTTATAGTTAAAAGAGCCCTCAAGCTCCCATAGCCTATGAGGAAGAAAAAGAACATAAGAGAATTTAACAGGCACTGTGCTTCAACTCAGGGATTGAGATAACATTGAAACAACTGTTAATTTACACAACTGTGAAATCTCTAAGTACCTTACTCAGACACCAATAAATCCAGGTAAGAGTTATTAGTGGATTGAAAAGTACTGAAAGAGAGATCTCATAACACACTATATACATGAGTAAACCAGTAAGAAACATTGGAGAAACGAACCAGGATAAAAGCCCAGATAAAAGCCTACCAAAAGTAGAAGCATATAAGAATAAGGACAAGATCCAAACACTAAATGAGACATTAGTCACAGGAGTGAGAAAGCTTTTGAAAGTAACAGCATCACAAATGGGGAAGCAACAAATAAGACTCTGAAATAAAACACTATTTCCAGGTAATTAGAGAGCTGAAATAGCTGAGCTAAGACCACAACTAGCTGAACAAGCTAATACAGTATCAGCAAAGGGTAGCAAAATAGCTGAGCTACAGAAGACAACAGAGGGGAGAGAGAATAGAATAAAGGCAGAAAACAAAATTAGCTAGATTGAGGATGAATTAGAGAAAACTAAGAAGTAAGAGATCTCAAAAAGAAATTAAGAGATACTGAAAACAACAGAGACATATAAGATGACTTCAACAGAAGTAATATATACATTATTGGCTTACCAGAGGAAGAGAGAGATGAAGGGGAAGAAAGAATTCTATAGGAAATAATAGCTGAGAACTTCTCTAGTCTAGACAACATAAAAGACATAAAGGTTCAAGAAGCCTAGAGGGTTCCAGACAGAATTATCCCAGACGTAAAGAAACATTATATTTAGAATGAAAAGGAATAAGGATAAAGAAAGGATACCGAAGGATGCAAGAGAAAAACAAAGAGTCCCTACAGAGTAAAACCCCTAAGATTAGCAGCAGATTTAAATGAACGTGATCCACCATATCAATAAAAGCAATAAATAAATAAATAAATAAATAAATAAATAAATAAAGATGGTTATATCAATAGATGCAAAGGAAGTCTTTGACAAAATACAACATCCCTTTGTGATCAAAACATCATAAAAATGGGAATACATGGAAAATTCCTCAAGATAGTGAGGAATAGTCCATATATAATAGAGCTACAGCCAACTTCACACTCAATGGTGAAAAACTGGAAGCATTCCCTCCTTAGATCTGGTGATAGAAAGGGCTACCCACTATCACCATTATATAGGATATTACATGCCCACTATCACCATTACAAGGGATACAGATTGGAAGAGAAGAAGTCAAACTCTCCCTATTTGCAGATGATACATAGAAAAACCTAAAGAATCCAGCAAGAAACTCTTGGAAATTATCAGGCACTACAGTAAGGTATCAAGCTACAAAATTAACATACAAAAGTCAGTGGCATTCTTTGATGTAAACACTAAGTTGGAAGAAGCAGAAATCAATTCTTTTTACTATAGCAACAAAAACAATAAAATATCTAGGAATAAACCTAAACAAAGAAGTGAAAGACTTGTATACTGAAGATTATGAGTCACTACTCAAGGAAATTGAAAAAGACACAAAGAAGTGGAACGATATCCCATGCTCATAGGTTGGAAGAATTAACATCATTAAAATGAGTATTCTACCCAGAGCCATATACAAATAATGCAATCCCCATCAAGATCCCAACCACATTTTTAGAAGAATAAAACAAATGCTACAAATGTTTATCTGGAACCAGAAAAGACCTAGAATTGCCAAAACAATCTTGAGAAGAAAGAGCAGAACTGGAGGTATCGCAGTCTCAGATCTCAGATTGTATTATAAGGCCATTGTCATCAAAACTGCTTGGTACTAGAACATAAGTAGACACACTGACCATCTGAATAGAAGTGAGAGCACAGAAGTAGGCCCCCACATGTATGGACATCTAATCTTTGACAGAGGTGCTCAGACTATTAAATGGGGAAAGCAGAGTCTCTTCAACAAATGATGTTGGAAAAAAATAGGTTGAAATGTACAGAGGAATGAAACTGAACCACTATATTTCACCAAACACAAAAGTAAATTCCAAGTGGATCAAGGACTTGGATGTAAGACCAGAAACTATAAGATACTTAGAGGAAAATATAAAAATATCTTTTTTGTAATCCAATTACAAAGAAGACTGAAACAAAAACAAACCACTAGGACTACATCAAATTAAAAAGCTTCTGCACAGTAAAAGAAACCAATATCCCAACAAAGAGACCCCTCACAGAATGGGAGAAGAACTTTACATATCATATACATCAGACAAAAGGCTAATATCTAAAATATATAAAGAGCTTGCCAAACTCAACAGCAAGAAAGCAAATGACCCCATCCAAAAATGCAGAGAAGACATGAGCAGAATATTCCCCCTAGAAGAGGTGCTAAAGGCCAATAAACATGAAAAAATGCTCCATGTCACTGATGGTCAGAGAAATGGCAAATAAAAACAATAATGATATACCACTTCACTCTTGTAAGAATGTCATACATCAGAAAATATAGCAGTATGGGTTGGGGGTTGGTGCACCTGGTTGAGCACACATGTTACAGTGTGCAAGGACCTGGGTTCAAGCCCCCAACCCCCACCTGCAAGGGAAAAGCTTCACAAGTGGTAAAGCAGGGCTGCAGCTATCTCTCTGTCTTTCTCCTCTGTCACCCTCTTCCGTCTAGATTTCTGGCTGTCTCTATCCAAATAAATAAATAAAGATAATTTTTAAATTTAAAAAAAAAGATAGCAGCAACAAGTGCAGGAGAGGTTATAGGGACAAAGGAACCCTCCTGCACTGCTGGTGGGAATGTAAATTGGTCCAACCTCTGTGGAGAGCAGTCTGGAGAACTCTCAGAAGGCTAGAAAAGGACCTACCATATGGCCCTGCAATTCCTCTCCTGGGGATGCATCCTAAGGAACCAAATACATCCATCCAAAAATATTTGTGTATATCTATGTTCATAGCAGCATAATTTTTAGTAGCCAAAACCTGGAAGCAACCCAAATATCCAACAACAGTACTACCCAGCTATTAAAATGGTGAGTTCACCATTTTCAGCCCATCTTGGATGGATCTTGAAGAAATTATATTAAATGAGATAAGTCAGAAGAAACAAAGGGGTGAATATGGGATAATATCATATTCAACTCATAGGCATAATTTGAAGAAAAAAAAGATCAGAAGAGGGGGGTCAGGCAGTAGCGCACGTAGCGTGAAGCTCAAGGACCGGCATAAGGACCTCGGCTCCTCACCTGCAGGGGAGTCGTAAGGACCGGCATAAGGACCTCTGACGCGCAGCTGGCTAAGTGCAGGTAGCGTGAAGCTCAAGGACCGGCATAAGGAGCCTCTGGCTCCCCACCTGCAGGGGAGCCGCTTCACAGGCGGTGAAGCAGGTCTGCAGGTGTCTATCTTTCTCTCCCCCCTCTGTCTTCCCCTTCTCTCTCTATTTTTCTGTCCAATCCAGCAGTGATGACATCAACAACAATAGTGACTACAACAACAATAAAGAGGGCAACAAAAGGGAAAATAAATAATAATAGTAAAAGATCAGAAGAGAAAACACTAAGCAGAACTTGGACTGGAGTTGGTGTATTGCACCAAAGTAAAAGATTCTGGGGTAGGCAGGGGAAGGGTCCAGATCATGGAACATGATGGCAGAGGACCTGTGGGGGTTGAATTGTTATATGGAAAACTGGAAAATGTTATGCATGTACAAACTATTGTATTTACTGTTGACTGTAAAACATTAATCCCCCAATAAAGAAATTTAAGACAAAAAAATCAAAGGCCAATCACAAGGACTTAGATTAATTTGAGCCCTCTGTTTAAAAAAGGAGCTAGAAAGGACAGATTAGAAAAAGAGTAGAGCAAGTAGGAAAGCCTGTTAAGAACCATGTTAGTGAGCTGGGTGGTGGGACATCTGGTAAAGCAAACAAGTCACTAAGGGCAAGTATACAGGTTCAGTGTTTTGTTTCCTCAACTTCAGGATGAAAGCTTCACAGGTGGTGAGGCAGTGCTGCAGTTGTCTATCTCTTTCTCCCTGCTTCTCAATCTTTATACAATAAGTAAACATATAAATATTTTTAAAAGAAACATGGTAGTGATTCATATATGAATAAAGACATGAACCAGGAGCTACTCTCTGCTCTAATCCAACTTCCTAGTCCTTTTCTCTGACACCATCTTCTCAGACAATATTTTTATCCAACTCTATGTTAGCTATCAAACTCAAGCAAAATCTATGATAGTTGTGAGCCCCTAGGAACATGCTAAGATTCGTATTCTCATCTACTCTGTTCCTACTTTGTGGTTCCTGTTCATTAACCATTTTGTCCCACTTAGTATCTTGCCAGCTTTCAGCCACCAAATTGCAAATGCTATCATGATTCCATCCTGACTTCTATGGACAGACAATGTCACCAATGTGTCCTGGAGTCTCATCTCTCCTGAGCTCTACCCCACTAGGTAAATATAGAAACAGGCTGGGGGTATGGATCAACCTGTCAATGCCCATCTCTAGTGTAGAATTCAAAACACCCATAATCTGCACTCCAAAAATCATTTTGATCCGTATTTTCAGTAGGGGAGTAGTGGTAAGGGGAAGATTACTAGAGAGCACTGAACTCCCACTCCATCAAGACTCAGAGAGAGAAGAGGAGAAAGAGAGGAACATTTGGATATAGTAATAGGTGTGTGTGGAAAAAAGAGAAGATAGGACTTTAAAAATGGGAAATTGTATACAAATATAGACAGATAGTTGTAGAAATAATAGTTAATCCATATCTGCAACCCTAACAAAACTGCTGTAGCTTACAATGGAGGGATTTGGGGATTCAGAACTCTGGTGGTGGGAATGGTATGGAGTTATACCCCCGTTGTCTTATAATTTTGTAAGTCAATATTAAATCACTAATAAAAAAGTCATGAATCAAAGCACACAATGGGAATGAAGAAGAGAGCAGTACACAGATGTTTCTCTAAAAAGAAGAAAAAAGACATTAGATAAATCTAGAAACTAGAATCTGAAAACAGATATAAGGAAAGAGAAATAAAATGGGGGGAGAGTGTTAGGGAATAAAAGATGAACCCATAGCCCAATAAAGTGGGCAGATATATGAATAGATGTTTCTCTAAAGAAAAGATACACATAGACCACAGAAATATGTGGAAATGCTCCAATTCACTCATTAGAGAAATGCAGATTAAAACTACACTGAGATTCAACCTCACACCTGTGAGAATGGGCTTCATCAATAAAAAAAAGTTAAGTGTTGGAGAGGATGTGGGGAGAGAAACTCTACTACACTTCTGGTGGGAGTACAAACTGATACATCCATTATGGAGAATAGTATGGAGAATCCTTAAACAAATAAAAATAGAAATAAGTACCTCATGATCCAGCAATTCCACTCCTAGGCATTTACCCAAAAGATATTATAACACTGGTTCAGAGGGATATATACACCCCCATGATCATAGTGACTTTTTCCCACAATTAAAAAAAACCTTGTAAACAACCAAAATGCACTTCAATGGATGACTGAATTAAAAAGTTATGGGACATATACTCAAAAAAGATGATTTTGTGTCCTTTGTGACTAAGTGGATGGAATCGGAGAAGACTGTGCTTAGTTTCTCCAAAACAGAAGATTCCGGGTGCATCTGGGTGACAAGTCTAGCAGATGGAGACTTGTCTCAAGTGGCCTCCCCCAGGGCTCTGTTCTGGCTCCTACGCTATTTAATATTTACATCAATGATCTTCCAGAAACTTCTTCAAGGAAGTTCATCTACGCTGATGACATCTGCTGTGCAACTCAGGCATCCAAGTTTGACATCCTCGAGGAAACACTCACAAAAGACATGTCTCTGATATCTGATTACTGTAAAAAATGGTGACTAACCCCTAGCACTGCAAAAACGGTATCATCTGTTTTCCATCTACACCATGCCTCGGCCTCGCGTGAGCTTAATGTGCAGCTTGACGATACGAGAATCCAGCATGAAGCCCAGCCAGTCTATCTTGGCATTACTCTCAATCGCACCCTGTCATTTCACGAACATCTCATAAAAACTGCAGCAAAGGTGGGTACGAGGAATAACATCATTGCAAGACTGGCCAGCTCCTCATGGGGCGCGAGCGCTTCCACACTACGATCATCATCTCTGGCATTATGCTATTCCACTGCAGAATACTGTGCCCCAGTATGGTTCCGTAGCCCCCATGTCCACTTGGTCGATTCCAAATTATATTCCTCCATGAGGATAATTTCTGGAACCATCCATTCCACCCCGGTTCCATGGCTGCCAGTTCTTAGCAACATCGCCCCGCCAGATATTCGTCGGGATGTGGCATCATCTCAGTTCATTTCCCATGTCTACGCTCGACCAGACCTGCCAATATACGCGGATATCTTCGCCCACCCTGTTCAATGCTTGACATCTCGTCATCCAATCTGGTCTCCTATGCCTACACTGAACTTCTCTGTTCCAGACTCTTGGAAACAGAGTTGGCAGTCAGCTGAGGTAAAGAACAAACACCTCATCACAGACCCCTGCAAGCGTCAACCCGGCTTTGATCTAGCACGTTATGATTGGGTCCTCCTCAATCGCTATCGAACAGGCTATGGCTGGTGAGCCGCTATGTTCCATCGCTGGGGAGCCAGAGACAATCCGAACTGCCCCTGCAGCTCCAGACAGACTATGACCCACATAGTCAACGACTGCCACCTCTCCAGATTCAAAGGAGGTCTCGAAACTTTACATCAGGCTCAACCTGACGCTGTTGACTGGCTATGGAAGAAGGGCAAACGCTAGAAGAAGAAGAAGTGAAGCTAGTAAGGGAATAAAGGACAATAAAGAATGGTTTCACTCACATGTGGAATATAAAGAATTGAAAATACAGGAGCCAGGTGGCAGGGCATCTGGTTGAGTACAGATGTTATAATGTGCAAGGACCCAAGTTCACGTCCCTAGTCTCCACCTGCAGGGGGAAAGCTTTGCAAGTGAAGCAGTGCTGCAGGTGTCTCTCTTTCTCCCTCCTATCTCCCCCTTTCCACTTGATTTCTATCTCTATTCAGTAAATAAATAAAGGTAATGAAAATGTTTTAAAAAGAGATAATTTAACATACAAATGTGAAAAAAAGTCAACCTATATCTAAGACTGTGGGAGAAATATAGTGGTTATCTATGGGGTGAGGATGGGGTCACAGACCTTTGGTAACAGGGATGGTGAAAGAAAGAAAAAAAGGAAAGAAAATGAGAAAAGGATAGAAAGAAAGAAAGAAAGAAAGAAAGGGAGATAGAGAGAAAGAAAGAAAGAAAGGAAGAAAGAAAGGAAGGAAGGAAGGAAGGAAGGAAGGAAGGAAGGAAGGAAGGAAGAAAGAGGAAGGAAGGAAGGGTGGATGGAAGAAAGAAAGAAGAAAGAAAGACTAGGGGCCAGATGGTGGCACACCTAGTTAAGCACACACATTATAATGCGCAAGGGCCTGGGTTCAAGCCCCTCATCCCTACCTGCAGGGGAGAAGGTTTGCAAGTGGTGAGGTAGTACTGCAGTTGTCTTTGTCTCTTTCCATCTGTCTCCCCTTCCTTCTCAATTTCTCTCTCTCTATCCATTAATGTATAAATAAAAATTTAAAAGACTATACCATAAACCATTAACCCTTCAATAAAAAAGAAGTTGGAAAAAATGAACCCATAGGAAGTAAGCTGAATAATGTGATAATGGGACATTAGCAAAGATGGGAGGTAGGTTAGGGAAATTTCCTGTCACTCTAAGATATTTACATGGAAATGCATCCAAAAGACTGGGAGAAGGATAGAAGTTGGAACAAAGTGAGGAATTGAAATCTGGAGTGGGAGATAAAAAGAGTCAGTGATAGACTATAAGAATTAAAAGAAAAGGGTAAAATTAATTATTTAGTCTGAAAATGGTATTTTACCACTTTAAGTGGTATAAAATTAAAGGGCTATTTTCATCATTTAAGCTATGAAATTTACTCTAGCCTCTTAAGTTACCAGATCATAGGTTTCAAAATGTACACTTTAATAGAGATTGCTAAGAGATCTGCCCTGACTTAGTCATAGCCACTCCATGGGTGCTATGAAGAAAGTATAGAATGTGTTTTCTGACTAATAATAAAAAGTAAATGTACGAGGGATAGAATACAGCTAAATGGTAAAAAGTATAAATTATTTGGTCTAAATATTTAGAAATATTAAATATACTGACTGAGTTCTAATATTGTGCTTAAATTGTTTAAACATTATTTAAATTACAGTATTTGAGATGATAATGATTTTATCCTGTCAGTCTTAAATATTGATCTGAAGTTACTATATGGACACACCTATTTATCAATAAAGGTATACTGAAATTGTATAAAGTATATTAGAATCAAAATATGTTTAAGTCAATTCTAGTCATTGTGTTATCAAATAAACCCCTAACTTAGTTCAAATAGAGGTAACACAAATAAACTCCAAACTTGGTACAGTTTTTATTATTCTGAGACTTGTGTATTTCTTGCTGGTCACAAGTGAATGACTGTGGCTGACACAATCTCCTGAGGAGCTATTCTTCAACCTTCCATATGGTGAGATCTTTCTTTTCTTTTTTTTAATATTTATTTATTTATTTATTTTCCCTTTTGTTGCCATTGTAACATTGTTGTGGTTATTGAGGTCACTGTTGTTGGATAGGACAGAGAGAAACGGAGAGAGGAGGGAAAGACAGAGAGGGGGAGAGAATGATAGACACCAGCAGACCTGCTTCACCGCCTGTGAAGCGACTCCCCAGCAGGTGGAGAACCAGGAGCTGGAACCAGGATCCTTATGCCTGGCTACCAGTAATAGTTTCTAAAGGACCCCAAATCTACATTTTATATTTTATTTATTACTCTTTTCTGTTATGCAGTACTCAGAAATGAATCCAAGTTCCAGTATATGCATAATATGACAGAATTGCTTTAAAGTCCAGTTTTTATTCGTGCTCTCTCTCTCTCTCTCTCTTTTAGGAGAAAGGAAGGGAGAGACCATGAAGTACTGCTTCAGCATCCATGGATTTCCTCTGGTGCAGTCCATGGTGTTCTTATGCATTGTTAGAGATCAAATTCAGGGTCTCATACATGGCAAGGTGTTCACTCTACCTGCTGAGCCATCTCTTTTAGCAAGAATCCTGGATGATATTTCATACCAGTGACTTGATGACTGTACTTTCAGAAATAAGGTCTTACCCCTCACCTCCAGATGCAGCTTTGGAGCAGACTCCATTTTTATCTTTTAATGGCTCCTCCTTTTCGTTCATGAGTAAAAAATAATAATAACCTAAGTTTCGTGTCAGGGGGTAACATGAAAAATTCTAAAACATAGGGAAATTTTTCAAGGGCACTAGATCTACCTAGGAAAGTAAAACATAAGTCCAGAGCATAACTGATCCAGTATTTTCTATCAGGAAGAAGTTATGGGACATACACTTTATGGAATACTACTCTGCCATAAAAATATGACATTGTGATTGTGTTCTTTTCAACAAAATGGGTGATTATGCTTTTCAAAATAAGTAGAGATGAAAGACAACTACCAGATGGTTTTACTCATGTGGAATATAGAGAATGTATACACATGAATTTGAAAAAAAAAAGTCTAAAATTTTGTGACAACAATGGTGGCTACCATTGGGAGTGTGAAGACAGTTATGGTATGGAACTATACCATATAATCTTACAATCTTTTTTTTTTTTTTTTTGCCTCCAGGGTTATCACTGGGGCTCGGTGCCTGCACTATGAATCCACTGCTCTTGGAGGCTATTTTTTTCCCTTTTGTTGCCTTGTTGTTTATCGTTGCTGTTGTTATTATTATTGCTGTCGTTGCTCTTCGATAGTACAGAGAGAAATTGAGAGAAGAGGGGAAGACAGAGAGGGGGAGAGGAAGACACCTGTAGACCTGCTTCACTGCTTATGACGTGACCCCCCCCCTGCAGGTGGGGAGCTTGGGGCTCAAACTGGGATCTTGTGTCAGTCCTTGCACTTTGTGCCATGAGCACTTAACCTGCTGTGCTCCCGTCCAGTGCCCATAATCTTACAAGCCACAAATAATCACAAATTTTAAAAAAATGACACTAGGAAAAATAGAAAATTGTATGGATTATCACTCTTCTCAGAACACTAGTGAAGTGAAGCCTACTCCAAGCCCAGTTCCCTCTTGTCCTGGCTCTCCACATAATCTGTGCCCAAGTCCTGCTACTTCATTCTGGTTCTAGCATCCAAAATGAGCCTCAGGCCACTGGGGGAAGTAGTTGCTGCCATCTGGTTTCAGTTTCTGAATTTTTAAAAATGAGAAGTGTGAGGGTGTGGAGACAGCTCACCTAATAGACTGCATACTTTACCATCTGTGAGGGCCCACAAGAGTTTGAGCCCCTGACCATTACATGGGAGAACCTATACGAAGGAAGCTTCATGAAAGGTGGGACAGTGCTGTTGTATCTCTCTATCTCCTCCTCAATCTCTACCTAAAAGAAAGTGAGAAAGAGAGAGAGAGAAGAGAGCAGGGAAGAAAAAGGAAGGGAAGGGGGGAGGAAAGGAGGGAAGAGAAAGGGAGAAAAGGGAAGGGAAGGGGAGGGAAGGGAAGGGAAGGGGAGGGGAGGGGAGGAGAGGAGAGGGGAGGGGAGAGGAGGGGAAGGGAAGGGAAGGAAAGGGAAGGCAAGGCAAGGGAAGGGAAGGGAAGGGAAGGGAAGGGAAGGGAAGGGAAGGGAAGGGAAGGGAAGGGAAGGGAAGGGAAGGGAAGGGAAGGGAAGGGAAGGGAAGGGAAGGGAAAGGAAGTTAAGTTCTGCTGGGAATGGTAGATTAATATAGGTAGAGAGCCTCAGTGATATCCCTGGTGGCAAAAACAAACAAAAAATTACAAACATTAAACACTCAAATACCAAGTGAGTGACTGAGGGAATCCATACTGAGTTAAATGGGCTCAAAGAGTACATAAAGTATAACATACATATATATATATCACGTTTAGCACTAAAGGTCTTTCAATCTGGTTAGGGGAAAAAATCAATACAGATTATGAATAAAGGGCAAAACCAAAATACAGAGTTACTTACACAGACACACAACCTATCTCTATCTCTCTTCTGACTTGTATAAAACTAAACATGAGCCAGAAATAAAGGTTTCAAGTCACTTATATTCAGAGCTGTTTGTTGCAGCAGCACATTTGTCCTAATACAGATGCAAAAGGCTACTCCAAGTTGCCCATGTGACAAGCAGCTCAGTTACAAAACTGATGCTACCATTTAGATCACCTGATCTGTGACTTTCAGTTTGGAGTTCCCACTTGAAAGCAGTGTTGCTTTTTCCATCATCTCACTCTGTAACACACATGGTGACAAGCCACATCATTCAGAATAGTACTCATTGGGAGTTGGTCAGTACGCAGCAGGTTAAGCGCAGGTGGCACAAAGCGCAAGGAGCAGCATAAGAATCCCGTTTCAAGCCCCGGGCTCCTCACCTGTAGAGGAGTCACTTCACAGGCAGTGAAGCAGGTCTGCAAGTGTCTTATTTTTCTCTCTCCCTCTCTGTCTTCCCCTCCTCTCTCCATTTCTCTCTGTCCTATCCAACAATGACAACATCAACAGCAACAACAATAATAACTACAACAACAATAAAAAGGACAACAAAAGGGAAATGTGTATATATATATAACAGAGCACCTGCAGTGACATTACCTTAATTGTTAGCTACACATAGTCCCAAAATGATGGAGCATGACAAGGCAGGTTTTATATTCTAGGCAGCTCTGAATTTGGATACCAGCTTTCATTTAACAGCTCTGTGCCCCACCTAAGGTGCTCAGCCTTGCTGGGTCTTAGTTTCCTCATCTATGCAGGAATCATAAAAATAAAGATAGGGGGTGGGGTGGGGCAGTAGCACATCAGGTTAAGTGCACATGGAGTGAAGCGTAAGGACTGGTGTAAGGATCCCGGTTCTAGCCCCCCCCCACCTCCCACTCCCCACCTGCAGGGGGGTTCACTTCACAGGCATTGAAGCAGGTCTTCAGGTGTCTTTCTCTCCCTCTCTGTCTTCCACTCCTCTCTCCATTTCTATCTGTCCTATCCAACAACAACAACAATAATAATAACAGCAACAATGATAAACAACAAGGGCAACAAAAAGGGAAGAAATGTCCTCCAGGAACAGTGGATTCATAGTACAGGCACTGAGTCCCAGTGATAACCCTGGAGGCTAAAATAATAATGATAATAATAATAATATAGAAGGGGCTATGTGTAGAAATGGACCTACCCTATGACCCTGCAATTCCTCTCCTGGAGATATAGCCAAAGGAACCCAACAAAGCCATCCAAAAAGATCTGTGTACACATATGTTCTTGGCAGCACAATTTGTAATAGCCAAAACCTGGAAGCAACCAGGTGTCCAACAATAGATGAGTGGCTGAGCAAGTTGTGGTATATATACACAATGGAATACTACTCAGCTGTAAAAAATGGTGACTTCACTGTTTTCAGCCAATCTTGGATGGACCTTGAAAAAATCATGTTGAGTTTCCTGGAAGATGGCGGACAGAGAAGCTGCTAGTGGTTTGAGCTCTGACCACATCTTCTGGAAACGGTAGGATTTTCTGCCTTTAGTAGGCCAGTCAATAAGGGGTCCTAGCGGTAACACCAAGGAGGTGACTATAACTTAATTTGGGTTAAAAAATAGAGTAGAAAAAACGGGAAAAAAATTTTTTTCTTTTAAATTATTAAGCAAACCTCCTCCCCCTCCCCCCCCATAACCAGTCCCTAGGGACCAGCTCCAGGACTTTTCAAAGTTAACCCAATTAACAAATAATGTGATGATAACATTAACTATCGATTGTCTTTTTGAACCCTTAGACAGCAGGAACCTCACATATCCACTATAGAGCCCCTACTTCCCCCAGTACTGGAACCCTTGGATAGGGCCCATTTTCCTGTATACATCTCCGAATCCATACCAAATAATATTGCATCCGCCGATCACAACCTAACCAATGCAATGATTGCCACCTCAACATGCTTCACCTCAGACTGTGTCCAGAGACTTCACATGTGGAATGACAACCCTTCAGCTTCATTACTCGGGTGAGACCTTTCCTTTTATAGTACACTCTAATTTCATCTCAGGTGGTTCACTTTCTAACAAAGTCCCATAACCTAGATATACACCAGTTTCTGTGAGAGAGAGCTTATGTGCACACGTATCCATAAACTACTGCAAAATATATACCTGAAAGCAGAAGTACACTAGAGTTTGCAGTGAGTACCTCCCTAACACTTCCTCTCCACTATTCCAAGCTTGGGATCCATGATTGCTCAACAAATTGTTTGGCTTTGTATGTTAACTCTCTTTTCAATCACCAGGTTCCAGATGCCACCAGGATGCTGGCCAGGCTTCCCTGGATTGAAGACCCCACCAATGTGTCCTGGAGATCAGCTTCCCCAGAAACACACCCTACTAGGGAAAGAGAGAGGCAGACTGGGAGTATGGACCAACCAGTCAACGCCCATATTCAGTGGAGAAGCAATTAAAGAAGCCAGACCTTCTACCTTCTGCAACCCTCAATACCCTGGGTCCATGCTCCCAGAGGGCTAGAGAGTGGGAAAGCTATCAGGGGAGGGGGTGGGTTACGGAGATTGGGTGGTGGGAATTGTGTGGAGTTGTACCCCTCCTACCTTATGGTTTTGTTAATTACTCCTTTCTTAAATAAAAAAAAAAAGAAACTGATACCAAGAAATGGAAAGATATCCCATGCACATGGATTAGAAGAATAAATATCATCAAAATGAATATTCTCCCCAGAGCAATATACAAATTTAATGCAATACCCATCAAAGTTCCACCAAACTTCTTTAAGAGAATAGAACAAACACTTTAATCATTTATCTGGAACATGAAAACACCTAGAATTGCCAAAACCAATTTGAGGAAATGAAACAGAAATGGAGGCATCACACTCCCAGACCTTAAACTATATTATAAAGCCATTATCATCAAAACAGCATGGTACTGGAACAAAAATAGGCACACAGACCAGTGGAACAGAATTGAAAGCCCAGAAATAAATCCCCACACCTATGGGCATCTAATCTTTGATAAGGGGGACCAAAGGATTAAATGGAAAAAGGAGGCTCTCTTCAATAAATGGTGCTGGGAAAACTGGGTTGTAACATGCAGAAGAATGAAATTGAACCACTTTATCTCACCAGAAACAAAAATCAACTCCAAATGGATCAAAGACCTAGATATCAGACCAGAAACAATCAAATACTTAGAGGAAAACATTGGTAAAACACTTTCCCACCTATACCTCAAGGACATCTTTGATGAATCAAACCCAATTGCAAGGACGACTAAAGCAGAAACAAACCAATGGGACTACATCAAATTGAAAAGCTTCTGCACATCCAAAGAAGCTATTAAACAAACAAAGAGACCCCTCACAGAATGGGAGCAGATCTTCACATGCCAGACATCAGACAAGAAACTAATGACCAAAATATATAAAGAGCTCAGCAAACTTAGCACCAAAAAAGCAAATGACCCCATCCAAAAATGGGCAGAGGATATGAACAAAACATTCACCTCAGAGGAGATCAAAAAGGCTAACAAACATATGAAAAACTGCTCTAGGTCACTGATTGTCAGAGAAATGCAAATTAAGACAACACTAAGATACCACCTCACTCCTGTAAGGAAGGCAAAAAGAACAGCAGCAAACAATGCTGGAGAGGTTGTGGGGACAGAGGAACCCTTTTACATTGCTGGTGGGAATGTAAATTGGTACAGCCTCTGAGGAGAGCAGTCTGGAAAACTCTCAGAAGGCTAGACATGGACCTTCTATAGGATCCAGTAATTCCTCTCCTGGGGTTATACCCCAAGTACTCCATAGCACCCACCAAAGAGGTGTGTACTCCTATGTTCATAGCAGCACAATTCATAATAGCTAAAACCTGGAAGCAACCCAGGTGCCCAACAACAGATGAGTGGCTGAGAAAGCTGTGGTATATATACACAATGGAATACTAGGCAGCTATCAAGAACAATGAACCCACCTTCTCTGTCCCATCTTGGACAGAGCTAGAAGGAATTATGTTAAGTGAGCTAAGTCAGAAAGATAAAGATGAGTATGGGATGATCCCACTCATCAACAGAAGTTGAGTAAGAAGATCTGAAAGGGAAACTAAAAGCAGGACCTGATCAAATTGTAAGTAGGGCACCAAAGTAAAAACCCTGTGGTGAGGGGTAGACATGCAGCTTCCTGGGCCAGTGGGGGGTGGGAGTCGGTGGGAGGGATGGGTCACAGTCTTTTGGTTGTGGGAATGGTTTTTATGTACACTCCTAGTAAAATATCACATAAATCACTAGTTAATTAATACAAGAAGGGGGAAATTAATTGTATGTCTCAAAGTTTTTCAAAACACAGACTGAATCTTTTTAATATATAGGCTGTGTAACTGATATGCAGACTCTCTCAAAAGCCTAGACCACGTAGATAGAAGCAACCAATAGCACAGCTATATACAAGATACTGGGTACTGTACAGCAAACCCTAACAAAAGGACTTTTCAAAGTTAACCCAATTAACAAATAATGTGATGATAACATTAACTATCGATTGTCTTTTGGAAGCCTAAGACAGCAGGAACCTCACATCTCAACTATAGAGCCTCTAATTCCCCCAGTCATGGAACCATTGGATAGGGCCCACTTTCCTGTATGCCTCTCCCAATCCATATCAAATAATATTGCATCTGCCAATCACAACCTAACCAACACAATGATTGCCACCTCAACATGCTTCACTTCGGACTGTGTCCAGAGACTTCACGTGTGGAATGACAACCCTTCAGTTTCATTACTCGGGTGAGACCTTTCCTTTCATAATATACTCTAATTCCATCTCAGGAGGTTCACTTTCTAACAAAGTTCCAAAACCTAGATATACACCAGTTTCTGTGAGAGAGAGTTTATGTTCACACGTATCCATAAACTACTGCAAAATATATACCTGAAAGCAGCAGTATACTAGAGTTTGTAGTGAGTTCCCCCTTAACACTTCCTCTCCACTATTCCAAGCTTTGGGTCTATGATTGCTCAACAATTTGTTTGGCTTTGTATGTTAACTCTCTTTTCAGTGACAAGGTTCCAGATGTCATCAGGATGCTGGCCAGGCTTCCCTGGACTGAAGTCCCCACCAATGTGTACTGGAGCTCGCTTCCCTAGAAACCCACCCTACTAGGGAAAGAGAGAGGCAGACTGGGAGTATGGACCGACCACTCAATGCCTATGTTCAGCGGGGAAACAATTACAGAAGCCAGACCTTCTACCTTCTGCAACCCACAATGACCCTAGGTCCTATCTCCCAGAGGGATAGAGAATGGGAAAGCTATCAGGGGAGGAGGTGGGAAATAGAGATTGGGTGGTGGGAATTGTGTGGAATTGTACCCCTCCTACCCTATGGTTTTGTTAATTAATCCTTTCTTAAATAAAAAAATAAAATAAAATAAAAAAGATGTAGTGAAAAAAAAACAGTACTCAATGAGCCTTTAGTTGAATTCAAGGGGGTTGACTGAAACCCTCTGAAATGTTGCCTGCCCTTATAGCTTCCAAAATTGAGTCCAGTGTAATTCATATTTTAAGCCAGACTTTTTCTTTTTTTTTGTAAAATTTTTTATTTAAGAAAGGATTAATGAACAAAAACATAAGGTAGGAGGGGTACAACTCCACACAATTCCCACCACCCAATCTCCATAACCCACCACCTCCCATGATAGCTTTCCCATTCTCTAGCCCTCTGGGAGCATGGACCCAGGGTCGTTGAGGGTTGCAGAAGGTAGAAGGTCTGGCTTCTGTAATTGCTTCCCCGCTGAACATAGGCATTGAGTGGTCGGTCCATACTCCCAGTCTGCCTCTCTCTTTCCCTAGTAAGGTGTGTCTCTGGGGAAGCTGAGCTCCAGGACACATTGGTGGGGTCTTCAATCCAGGGAAGCCTGGCCAGCATCCTGGTGGCATCTGGAACCTGGTGATTGAAAAGAGAGTTAACATACAAAGCCAAACAATTTGTTGAGCAATCATGGATCCCAAGCTTGGAATAGTGGAGAGGAAGTGTTAGGGAGGTATTCACTGCAAACTCTAGTGTACTTCTGCTTTCAGGTATATATTTTGCAGTAGTTTATGGATACGTGTGCACATAAGCTCTCTCTCACAGAAACTGGTGTATATCTAGGTTATGGGACTTTGTTAGAAAGTGAACTACCTGAGATGAAATTAGAGTGTACTATAAAAGGAAAGGTCTCACCCGAGTAATGAAGCTGAAGGGTTGTCATTCCACTCGTGAAGTCTCTGGACACAGTCTGAGGTTTAGGATGTTGAGGTGGCAATCATTGCATTGGTTAGGTTGTGATCAGCGGATGCAATACTATTTGGTTTGGATTGGGAGATGCATACGGGAAAGTGGGCCCTATCCAAGGGTTCCAGGACTGGGGGAAGTAGGGGCTCTATAGTGGATATGGGAGGTTCCTGCTGTCTTAGGGTTCCAAAAGACAATCGATAGTTAATGTTATCATCACATTATTTGTTAATTGGGTTAACTTTGAAAAGTCCCTTTGTTATGGTTTGCTGTACAGTATCCTGTATCTTGTATATAGCTGTGCTATTGGATGCTTCTAATCTACTTGGTCTAGGCTTTTGAGAGAGTCCGCATATCAAATACACAGCCTATATTTTAAAAAGATTCAGTTTGTGTTTTGAAAAACTTTAAGACATACAATTGAGTTTGCCCCTCTCATATTAATTAACTACTGATTTATATGTCTACATTTTGCTAGGAGTGTACATAAACACCATTCCCACCACCAAAGGACTGTGACCCTTCCCACCTGCCCACTCCCACCCCCCACTGGCCCAGGAAGCTGCATGTCTACCCTTCACCACTGGGTTTTTACTTTGGTGCCCTACTTACAATTTGATCAGGTCCTGCTTTTAGTTTCCCTTTCAGATCTTCTTAGTCAGCTTCTGTTGATGAGTGGGATCATCCCATACTCATCTTTATCTTTCTGACTTAGCTCACTTAACATAATTCCTTCTAGCTCTGTCCAAAATGGTTCAGAGAAGGTGGGTTCATTGTTCTTGATAGCTGCATAGTATTCCATTGTGTATATATACCACAGCTTTCTCAGCCACTCATCTGTTGTTGGGCACCTGGGTTGCTTCCAAGTTTTAGCTATTATGAATTGTGCTGCTATGAACATAGGAGTACACACCTCTTTTTGGTTGGGTGTTATGGAGTCTTTGGGTATAACCCCAGGAGAGGAATTACTGGATCATATAGAAGGTCCATGTCTAGCCTTCTGAGAGTTTTCCAGACTACTCTCCACAGAGGCTGTACCAATTTACATTCCCACCAGCAATGCAAAAGGGTTCCTCTGTCCCCACATCCTCTCCAGCATTTGTTGGTGCTGTCCTTTTTGATGTATGCCATTCTTACAGGAGTGAGGTGGTATCTTAGTGTTGTCTTAATTTGCATTTCTCTGACAATCAGTGACCTAGAGCAGTTTTTCCTATGTTTGTTAGCCTTTTGGATCTCCTCTGAGGTGAATGTTTTGTTCATATCCTCTGCCCATTTTTGGATGGGGTCATTTGCTTTTTTGGTGCTAAGTTTGCTGAGCTCTTTATATATTTTGGTGATTAGTTTCTTGTCTGATGTCTGGCATGTGAAGATCTTCTCCCATTCTGTGAGGGGTCTCTCTGTTTGTTTAATAGTTTCTTTGGATGTGCAGAAGCTTTTCAATTTGATGTAGTCCCATTGGTTTGTTTCTGCTTTAGTCGTCCTTGCAATTGGGTTTGATTCATCAAAGATGTCCTTGAGGTACAGGTGGGAAAGTGTTTTACCAATGTTTTCCTCTAAGTATTTGATTGTTTCTGGTCTTATATCTAGGTCTTTGATCCATTTGGAGTTGATTTTTGTTTCTGGTGAGATAAAGTGGTTCAATTTCATTCTTCTGCATGTTACAACCCAGTTTTCCCAGCACCATTTATTGAAGAGAGCCTCCATTTTCCATTTAATTCTTTGGGCCCTCTTATCAAAGATTAGATGCCCATAGGTGTGGGGATTTATTTCTGGGCTTTCAATTCTGTTCCACTGGTCTGTGTGCCTATTTTTGTTCCAGTACCATGCTGTTTTGATGATGATGGCTTTATAATATAGTTTAAGGTCTGGGAGTGTGATGCCTCCATTTCTGTTTCTTTTCCTCAAATTGGTTTTGGCAATTCTAGGTGTTTTCATGTTCCAGATAAATGATTAAAGTGTTTGTTCTATTCTCTTAAAGTAGATTGGTGGAACTTTGATGGGTATTGCATTAAATTTGTATATTGCTCTGGGGAGAATATTCATTTTGATGATATTTATTCTTCCAATCCATGAGCATGGAATATCTTTCCATTTCTTGGTATCAGTTTCTATTTCCTTGAGTAGCGACTCATAGTTTTCAGCATACAAGTCTTTCACTTCTTTGGTCAACTTTATTCCCAGGTATTTGATTGATTTTGTGGAAACAGTAAATGGGAGTGGTTTCTGTATGTCTTCTTCTTCAGATTTAGTGTTTGCATAAAGAAATGCCACTGATTTTTGTACATTGATTTTGTAGCCTGATACCTTGCTATATTGCCTAATAACTTCCAGTAATTTTCTGCTGGATTCTTTAGGTCTTTCTATGTATACTATCATATCATCTGCAAATAGTGAGAGCTTGACTTCTTCCTATCCAATCTGTATTCCTTTCATTTCTTTCTCTTGCCTGATTGCTATGGCAAGAACTTCCAATACTATGTTGAAGAGTAACGGTGACAGTGGACAGCCCTGTCTAGTTCCGATCTGAGGGGGAATGCTTTCAGCTTCTGTCCATTGAGTATGATGTTGGCTGTAGGTTTGCTATATCTAGACTCCACTATCTTGAGGAATTTCCCATCTATTCCCATTTTTTGTAGAGTTTTGAGCATGAACGGGTGTTGGATTTTGTCAAGGCTTTCTCTGCATCTATTGAGATAATCATGTGGTTTTTGGCTTTGCTTTTATTGATGTGGTGAATGACATTGATTGACTTATGGATGTTGAACCAGCCTTGCATTCCTGGGATAAATCCCACTTGGTCATGATGAACAGTCTTTTTGATGTGTTGCTGTATCCGGTTGGCCAAGATCTTGTTTAATATTTTGGCATCTATGTTCATCAGAGATATTGGTCATAGTTTTCCTTTTTTGTTCTGTCCCTATCAGCTTTTGGTATCAGGGTGATGTTGGCTTCATAAAAGGTGGAAGGGAGTATTCCTGTTTCTTCAATCTCATGGAAAAGCTTAAGAAGTATGGGTACTAACTGTTTCCTGAAAGTTTTGTAGAATTCGTTTGTGAAGCCATCTGGTCCAGGACTTTTGTTGTTGGGGAGATTCTTAATAACGGTTTCAATTTCTTTGTCTGTGATTGGTGCATTTAGCTTTTGTAGTTCTTCTTGGTTCAATTTTGGAAGGGCGTATGTTTCTAGGAATTGTTCCATTTCTTCCAGATTCTCCAGCTTGGTGGCATATAGTTCTTTATAGAAGTTTCGCAGGATTCTCTGGATTTCTGTGGTGTCAGTTGTGATATCTCCTGCATCATTTACAATTCTATTAAATTGAGTCTTCTCTCTTTTTTGTTTGGTGAGTCTGGCTAGGGGTTTGTCAATTTTGTTTACTCTTTCAAAGAACCAATATTTGGCTTCATTGATCTTTTGTATGGTTCTTTTATTTTCGATGTTGTTTATTTCTGCTCTAACTTTAGTGATTTCTGAACTTCTGGTTGCTTTAGGGTTCCTTTGTTCCTCTTCCTCTAAGTCCTTGAGGTGTGCAGTAAGGTCGTTCATTTGAGCTTCTTCTTGGTGTTTAATATGTGATTGTATGGCTATAAGTTTCCCTCTCAGTACTGCATTAGCTGTGTCCCAAATATTTTGATAGGTTGTGTCTTCATTTTCATTAGTTTCCAGGAACATTTGAATTTCCTATTTGAGTGAGTCTCTGACTCAGTGGTTCTTAAGGAGCATGTTGTTTAGTTTCCAAATTCTGTGTCTTTTAATAATTTTCTGTTTGTTGTTAAATGTTAGTTTTACTCCACTGTGGTCTGAGAAGATACTTGGGATGATTTCAATGCTCTTGAATTTATTTATGCTGTTTTGTGGCCTAACATGTGGTCTATCCTTGAGTATGTGTTATGTGGATTTGAAAAGAAGGTGTATTCCAGTTTTTTGGGGTGGAGGAGTCTGAAAATGTCCAAGAGGTCTAGTCTGTTGATCTCTTCATTCAATTCTCTTGCATCTTTGTTGGTTCTCTGCTTTGTTGATCTGTCTAAGTGTGAGAATGGGGTATTGAAGTCTCCCACTATTATTGTATTACTATTGATGTATTTTTGAAATTCTTTCAGCAAAAGCTTAATGTATTTAGATGGTCCCTCATTGGGTGCATAGATGTTAATATTTGTTGTCTTCCTGGCTGATTGATCCTCTAATCATTATGTAATGTCCTTGCCTATCTTTTATTACTTTATTTAATTTAAAATCTATCGTGTCTGAGATGAGAATGGCTGTTCCTGCCCTTTTTTGTGGTCCGTTAGCCTGTATGATAGTTTTCCATCCTTTCACTTTCAGTCTGTGTTTATCTTGTTGTGATAGATGGGATTCTTGCAAGCAGCATATGGTTGGGTTATGTTTTCTGATCCATCTCCCCACCCTGTGCCTTTTGATGGGTGAGTTTAAGCCATTGACATTTATTGATATTATGGATTTAATGTATTGTAGTGCCATTGTTTTTAAAAAAATTTGTTTACTCTGATATATTGCAAGTATTATAGTGATGTTCTTGTTTATAAGAGGTCTTTCAGAACCTCTTTCAGGGCCGGCTTGGTGATGGTTGCCTCCTTTAACTGCTGTTTATCTAAGAAGGTTTTGATCCGTCCATCTAGCTTGAATGAAAGTCTAGCAGGATATATTATCCTTGGTTGAAACCCTTTTTCATTCAGGGCTCGATAGATATCTTGCCACTCCCTTCTGGCTTTTAGAGTTTGAGTGGAGAAGTCTGCAGATAATCTTATGGGTTTGCCCTTGTATGTGACTTTTTGTTTCTCTCTTGCAGCCTTCCGGATCCTTTCTTCATCCTTACTTCTTCTCATTGTGACTATGATGTGTCTTGGTGTCTTCAGGTCTGGGTTGGCCAGACTTTTTCTATGGTATCTTCTCTAACAGACACAAACACAATCAAGAGAACACACACACGTGTGCACACTTATTTATTAAGAAACACAATAAAAGGGAAAATATCTCTCTGTTATATCAGAGACTCTTATTTAGAGAACCACTTTGTTTTTAATTACGTAAAAATTTGTATCAAGAGTGAAAGAGACCAGAGCACTAATCTGCCATTTCATGTACTAGCTGGGATCAAACCCTGGGCCTTATAAAAAGCACATGCAAAGCACATGCTCTATGACTGAACCAACTCCCTGGGTCTTCTGTCTATTTTAGAAGAAGCCTGAAGTTACCCTCATCTCAGTGGATGGTGGTAAGTAGTTACCAACCTTTGTTCAACCCAGCCTGTCAGAATAGGGAACAAGGAAATGACACCATCCTTGACACAGCAAGATGGGCCTCATGCCCAGATCACAGCCAGGTGGGAACCACTGAAGTTGCTGGGCCTTTCTTGCGATCTGCTTTACCTTTTACTTAAATGTGACTCCTCCTCCAACCCCCTCCTCCATATGCACCTACCGACTGTCCCCAAGATGAGCTTCTTGTCAAATGCCTGCTGCTTTTGCCTCTACTTTCTGTCTGAAACTGAAAAACTGGCATCCACTCTGGCTTGTAAGAAACCAGTACATCTCCAAGATTAAAGGGTACTGAGCAGTGTGTGGTGACATCTGCAAACTCCTGCCTATGGAGAACTGTAAGTAGTGCAAAATGCCCCCTAGTCATGCATTCACCATTTATCCCCTTGTCTTGGGACTTCTGTGAATATTGAGGACACAGATATAGTAAGAATCCAGTTTTTTTTCTTCCACAGCATTTCTCAGCTTCACAAGTGGTAAAGCAATGATGCAGATCTCTCTCTCTCCCTCTCTCTCTTTCTCCCCTCCCACTCTTAGTGGAGACATCTATCCAATGAAATAAAATAATAATAAAAATAATTCTCATACCGAGCCTTGTAAAAAAGCTCACTTGGATAGTGCACTTCTTTGCCTTATATGCAACCCAGGTTCAACTCCAACCTCCACTGCATTGAAAGTACCTTCAGTGTTGTGGTGTTTCTCCCGCTCTCTGTAACTCTCTCTCTCTCTCTCTCTCTCTCTCTCTCTCTCTCTGCCTCTTAGTCTCTATCTGAAAAAGTCATCCCAGTGCAGTGAATCCCTGGTAATGACAAATGGGAAGAAAGGAAAGAAGGAAGGAAGGAAAGAAGGAAGAAAGAAAGAGAGAGAGAGAAAGAAAGAAAGAAAGAAAGATAGATAGATGATAGATAGATAGATAGATAGATAGATAGGTAGATAGATAGATGGAATCGGGTGGTAGCACAGTGGGTTAAGCACACATGGTGCAAAGCACAAGGACCGGAGTAAGGATACTGGTTCGAGCCCCTGGCTCCCCACCTGCAGGGGAGTCGCTTCACAGATGGTGAAGCAGGTCTGCAGGTGTCTATCTTTCTCTCCCCCTCTTTGTCTTCTCCTCCTCTCTCAATTTCTCTCTATCCTATCCAATAGCAATGACATCAATAACAACAACAATAAAACAACAAAGACAACAAAAGGGGATAAATAAATATTTAAAGAAAGAAAGAAAGAAATAGAGGAGAGGGAGGGAGGAAGGGAGAAAGAGAAAGTACATTTTGGGAGGTGCTGCAATGACTAGAAATGATGGATTTGGAAGCATAAGGTCTCAAGTTCAACTCTCAACATGGCTTGTGCAATGGTTCTCTTTCTTTCTTTCATTCATAACTAAATAAACAAATATTTTTTTAAGTAAGGGAGTAAGTAAAATCCCCCAAGGTGCTGAGAAGGGAGTGGGGTGGGGGAATAAGTCTGAGAAGAGAAGAGCCATAGCTACGTAGCCAAAGAAATCAGATGAGCCAGGGCAGGAGGGGACGAGGAGGCAGAATTGAATTTTGATCAAATGACAACTCTGTCCTCCTTGCTGAATGGACTTGCTTCAGGCTTCCTACTGTTGTCTAGTGAGGGTACTCTGTCTACTGCTGAGTATATTTGGTATGGCATCTAAAGCGGTAAGATTCCCTCTGAAATTTCAGGCTAGCAGGAATCAAGAATCACTATAGTCTACATGTTTGTGTGTTGCTTTGTTTCTCCGTTGCCCATAGTAAGTGACATGGGATCAGAAGAAGTACTTGAGATCTCCCCTACCTTTCTTTGAAAAAAAATCAGTCTCATTTATGTATCACTCACAACTTCACTTGGAAGCAGAGAGGAATTACAAAGTTCATTTTAAAGAGAAGAAAAGCAGTGTTCACAGAGGTTAAGAAGCCTGCCCAAGATCACAGAGCTATTAAGTGGTGGATTCAGGATTCAGAAATCTCCAAGTCCCATGAATCTTCAGCTGCACCAGACTCCCTCTTATGTGAGGGAGCTTTAGAATGTCAGTTGTACCCCTCTTATTCTATGGTTTTGTTAATGTCTCTTTTTTTAAAATAAATTTTAAAATTTTTTTTAAAAAGAATGTCAGTGTTAGGAAGAAGGCTGAAGGATATAAGACCTACATTCTCTTGTCTTTTTTCCTCTCTTTTTAAAAGTATTTTATTTATTTTGGGTACAGAGAAAAATTGAGAAAGAATAGGGAAACAGTGAGAAAGAGAGAGAGAGAGAGATGCAGCACTTCTTTACTACTCATGATGCTTCCCCCTGCCTGTGGGGTCCAGGGACTTGAACCAGGTTCCTTCCACATGATAACATGTGTGATCTATTGGGGGCAGCACTGCCTCTGTCTTAATTTATTTGTCCCTTTCATCCAGAAGAATTTCTTCTTCTTCTTTTTCTTCTTCTTCTTCTTCTTCTTCTTCTTCTTCTTCTTCTTCTTCTTCTTCTTCTTCTTCTTCTTCTTCTCCTTCTCCTTCTCCTTCTCCTTCTCCTTCTCCTTCTTCTTCTCTCTCTCTTTTTTCTCTTTCTTTCTCATTAGTGATTTAATATTGATTTATAAGATTATAAGATAGTAGGAGTGTAACTCCACACTGTTCCCACCATGAGTTATCCAGAAGAATCTCTATATCTTCTGACCAATCTTGTTCAAAATCCACTTTCTCCAAGAATAGACTTCTTCCTCACTCAGTGTCTCTTCGACAATTATGAAGTGGCTTGGTGCTGTGGTGGCTTGCTTTGATGTGAAGCTTCAATCATTTCTTCCTATTCTGTTTCCACCAGCTCCCCATCCCAAATCAGACACAGTAGGGAGAATAATGTTCCTTAATAGTGATCATGTCATAACCCCAAAATTTGTTAATACAGAAGCTACTTACTTATATGGCAAAAGGCACTTCACAGATATGATTCAATTAAGGAATTTAAGATGATGAGATTATAATGGGTTATTTGGGAGGTTCAATTGAATCACATGGATCTTTACATGCAGAAGAGAAGAGGCAAGTGAAAAAAGGAGATAAGACAGGAGCAGAGGTTGGAGTAAATATGAATGCTGGTTGTTGATTTTGAAGATAGGAGGGGACATGGACAAGGAATTCTGGCAGCCTCTAGAAGCTTAAAAAAGAGAAGAAACTGATGTTCTCAGAGATCCTGCCAACGGAAATCAGCTCTATTCTGACTTCAGCCTTGTGAGACTCTTGTTTGACTTTCATCTCTAGAACTGTAGAATACATTTGTACTGTTTTAATTTATATATTTTGTGATTTGTTGTTACTGCAGTAGAAGGAAAGTATATATCAGGACTGTGTGTTCTATTGGGCTGTCCAGAAAAGTTCTGTGGTATTTCCCTATGGTTTTCTATGCAAAGAAGGGTCATGACTTTACTGACAACCCAATATTTGTTTTGTTCCTATCTCCGCCACACCCACACCCACCACACCCACCCCCAAAAGACAAAACCCAGACCTACAAACTACTATACAATTGGTATTCAGCACAGAGTGGAGGCTAGTTTCTGTCCCTGCAGAGTTTTAACAGCTTCCACAGCCTGTTTCCCACTTGTTATGAAATCAGGAATAGCTTTGCTTGGGCAGCATTTAGCCCTCTCTTTAACTTGCCTGTGTATTAAGGAGAGAAGAAATGAGAACAAAAGGATCACAGAAAGAATAGCTCTAAAGCTAAATTATTCCTAAACCTGGATCATGCCTATATAACTCTTATAATGGCCTTCTGACCATAAAGACCTATAAAATGCTGAGGATAGATTTTATTTTACTCTCATTCTTGTAGCACATGGGCTGGGGCGGGGGGAGGGCTGTCATTCCCTGCCTTTCCAATTCTTCACTTGCCATGTGCTGCCTCATCCCTAAACTCCCCAGACTCTGAATCACCCATCAAGTGCCAGGTACCTTTGATAATGCTTTCTCTTCTGTTGGAAATATTCAAATCGTCTCTGTTGGCACAGAGCTTCGATGTATATGAGATATTAACAGCTCCTGGGAGCAGTTCTCTGACCTTTCACAAATCCTGCGACTGCTGTCACTGCTACAAGGGTTCTTTTAGCTCTTCTCATCACCTCCTCTGCCCACTGAGGATGAAACTACTTCAGATTCCTTCCACCAAGGCAGAGATAGAGGGAACACTACTGTCCCTACCTTGTCATTCTGTATTTTCTCTTCCTTACAGAAAGGGAAAAATTAATTTGATGCTCAGCACTTGGGCCATGCTTCATTAATGGGCAAGGCCTAAATTGAGAGATGTGTGGTTATCTCATGATCCCAGTTCATAGTTTTATTTTTAATATTTATTGATTTATTATTTGATAGAGACAGAGAGAAATTAAGATGGGAGTGAGATATATAATATATATATATATATATATATATATATATATATATATATATATATAGAGAGAGAGAGAGAGAGAGAGAGAGAGAGACCTGTAGCACTGTTTCACCACTCATAAAGCTTTCCCCCTGCAGGTGAGGACAAGGGTCTTGAACCTGGGTTCTTGTGCACTAACTTGTGTTCCTGTATGCACATAACCAGTTGTGCCACAACCCAGTCCCCTTCCAGTTCATATATATATATATATATATATATATATATATATATATATGACATTGACAAAACCATAAGATAAGAGGGGTACAACTACACACAATTCCCACCACCAGAACTCCCTATCCCATCCCCTCCCCTGATAGCTTTCCTATTCTTTAACCCTCTGGGAGTATGGACCCAAGGTCATTGTGGGATGCAGAAGGTGGAAGGTCTGGCTTCTGTAATTGCTTCCCCGCAGAACATGGGAGTTGACAGGTCGATCCATCCTCCCAGCCTACCTCTCTCTTTCCCTAGTATGGTGGGGTCTCTGGGGAAGTGGAGCTCCAGGGGTTGTCTGTCCAGGGAAGTCTGGTTGGCATCATGCTAGCATCTGGAACCTGGTGGCTGAAAAGAGAGTTAACATACAAAGCCAAACAAATTGTTGACCAGTTATGAACCTAAAGGCTGAAATAGTGCAGATTAAAAATCGGGGGGCGGGGGGCATCCTCCATTTTGTAGATAGCTAGTAGGCATATTTTAGTTATATTCCACAGGGCCTGTGGCTATACTAGTTTTTTTTTTTCCTGAGCCTGAAATCTGATAAGCAGGTGGATCCAAGTTATTGTTTGGGGAGATGATGTCATGGCTGGAAAAGGAACAGAAAGCTGGATCAAAGAAGAGAGTTGCTCCCTAATATAGGAAAGGGGTGTAAATATTGTTGACTGTAAACCCCATCAATTTGATCTGGTCTGGGGTCCATATTAAGTTTAGGAGCCTGATGTGACCTCTGCATCCCTCTAGATCTGAGCTCACATTCTGTGGTCATAAGTAGGAATATTCCAAGCTGCCCCAATATCAGGACCCATCTTCTTCCTCAGGTGTAGCATAGATGTTGTCCAGCCTCCCTTCAGAGGATGGAACACTCTCTACCGTTGTTGATCCAAGTTGAGGGCAGGGTCCTATGGGGGGCCCACAAAGGGGTCTATTTTGTTGGCCCTGATAGAGATGAACAGTAACAATGAAGAGAGGGATTATTTGAGGTCTAGGCCCATAACATCTGTTTGGGAATCTCAGAACTCCCCGACTAGGGCCCCAGCTGATGGGGTAGCCTGATAGTGACTAAAGAGTTATCGTTAAAGTATGCCAGTCTCTTGCCCTTATTCAGCTTTTGCAGTTCTTGCTTTGACAAAGTCAGCTTTGGAGTGAGTGAGAGAACTGTAATAGAAAGTAGGTCAGGAGGGTATCTAAGTTTAAGTAGACACTATTTCATTATCAATTTCATACTGACTCACCACAGATTATTGCGTACTTTTGCTTACAGGTATATATTTTGCCCTAATTTATGGATGCATGTGAACATATGTCCTATCTCTTGGAATCTTGTCTATATCTAGGTTTTGTGACTTTGACAGGAAGTGAACTGCCTGGAATGGAATTAGAGAATACTATGAAAGGAAAGGTCTCATCCAAGTAATGAGGGTGAAGAGTTGACATTCCATGCCTGATGTCTCTGGACACAGTCTGAAGTGAAGCATGCTGAGATGGTACTCCTTGTGTTGATTAGGTTGGGGATTGGCTGATGGAATATCATTTGGCATGAACTGAGAGAAGCATGCAGGAAAGTGAGTCCCACCCTAGAGGTTCCAGGACTGTGGGAAATACAGGCTCTATAGAGGAAGTGGAGGTTCATGCTGTCTTGAGGTTAAGAAGACAATATAGTTATTGCTATAATCACATTATTTGGCAATTGGGTTAACTTTGAAATACCCCTTTGTTAGGGTTTGCTGTATCATACACAACATCACCATAATTTATGTCTTTTGACATTATGTGTATATAGCTGTGCCACCAGTTGCTTCTGTGCTCCCTGGTCTAGGCTTTTAAGAGAGTCAACAAATCAAAGACTCAGCCTATGTATTAAAAAGAATCAGCCTGTG
Source organism: Erinaceus europaeus (assembly GCF_950295315.1). Taxonomy (NCBI): domain Eukaryota; kingdom Metazoa; phylum Chordata; class Mammalia; order Eulipotyphla; family Erinaceidae; genus Erinaceus; species Erinaceus europaeus. The sequence continues at coordinate 75,327,338 of NC_080170.1, forward strand.
CTTTAAAAAGTTTGAGACATACAATCAATTTTTCCTCTCTCATATTAATTAAATAGTGATTTATATGACTACAAATTAATAGGTGTGTCCATAAACACCATTCCCACCACCAAAAGACTGTGTCCTATCCCACCCACCTACCCACCCATCCCCACCCCCTGTCACTCCAGGAAGCTGAACATCCACCCTCACCCTCACCCCAGGGTTTTTACTTTGGTGCCCTACTCAGTTCATCTTTTATTGAGTGAGCAGGACAGCAAGTCTTTCTCTGATGGATCTATCCAACTGGAGGAGTAGATTTTGAGACTCAAGAGGAAGAAAATTACAGATTATAGGCCTTGCTTCTATCTCTTGATCTCAGATACATCCTTCATGACAACTTTTGCACCCTTATCCAATTATTAATACATAAATTAACACATTGTTTTCTGTCCTCAAATATACGTCCTCAATCAGAACCCTGTAGAGAAGGATGGTGGAATCCAAAACCCTAAACACCTGCATTGACTTATTGTGTAGGACAGACCCTACAATGTAGGTCAGAGGACATGCTAGACAGATTCCCAAGAAAAAACATCTGATAAAATTACTTTTACTCTGGCTCTAGAATACTGTAGAATTGGGCTGTACTAAGCCTGAAAATTTGAGGATAGTGGTTGATAATTTCTTCCTACATGTTAAAGCTCAGAGATTGGCATGGCAAACTGCTCAGGTGAGGTGGTCTCAAGTATGTGTACAGTTGTTTTAGCCATAGATAGATGAGTGGACAAATGAATGTTTCATCTATCCATAGCTGAAGCAGGTTGAGTGAAAGGGTAAAGTAATGGGGGAGTATATGAATCACTGGATGGACACATCAATAGGCAGCTTAATCTGCAGGGAGATAGCCATGGTCCCAGAAGGTATGATCCAACCCTGTACCCATTCAGACATTATTATCTTACAACAAGGCACTCCTTGGTAAAAGCAAGATTAGAAATCTGTCTCTCCATCTATTTTAGAAAATGACACTAGTTTCACTATTATATACCTTGACTGTGGTGGTATTTTTGAACATCCTTTATATAGTAAACCATCTGTACCATCCAGAGACATTGTGTCTAATCTCTCTGACAACCAATACTTAAAACTGACCATTCAGTGGTATACAGCAACTCAAATACTCTCTTGTTGGTATGCTTCTAAATTCTGCTTCTAAGACCCCTTCTGTTTCATTGGTTTAATCCCCCCTGCTTAACATTGTATTCTATTTACATAACCACTGTTAACTAAGCACCACCCTGCCTGCAGGGCATTGGTTTAATCCCCACTGGTTCATGATGTCTTTTTGCTCCGTGCCCTCTCATAGTACACCCTGATTTGCACCAGTCTCTTTTTGCTCCACCCTCTCTATGTCACATCCTGTTTCCACCCTACTTGGCGAGTATATATAAAAGGACAGGATTGTGATTATAGATAGTTTAGATGGCTTAGATTGCACTGCATTTCACATGAATAAAGAGATAACTGCTTCCCAGCTCAGCCATGAGTCCCTGAGTCCCTGGTCGTCTATCTCCCGCCCACGAAGCTAGCCAGCCCAGCACTCTCTCACCTGCCTTTGGGACAAAGGCCACTTGTTCCATCTCAGCTACCACTGTAGTAATCAATTCTGCTGGACTCCAGCCAATTTCCTACACACAAACCCAACAGCACCTCATGTCCATAGGGTAACTGCATGTTGCTGAACTCACCAGACATTATGCAAGTGCAAATCACAAATGGTGGGCTCATCAATACTCCCTTCCCATAGGGCTAAACTTTGACTGTGGAAAACAGGTATCAGTGGTGACTTTTGGCTCTTTCCTCCCTCGGAAAAAGGGTCATGAGACACAGTTGTTCCTTGGGGAGCAAACATTCAGTTGCAAAGATATGCCTCCTTCTCTACTTCACTTCCTTTCCTTCTCATTCACTCCCCACTAAAGCACTAGCATATAAACTTCTGTTTTCCAGAAAGTCTAGGATAAAACCCAATTTATGCTACACTGAAATACTATTATTATTTACACAAATGCAGTTTTGATCAGATATAATTTTTTTGGCACTGTGGCTTCTTTCCATTTATTTGAAAGTCAGCTTGAATATAAAAGTAGTTAAACCTTGGAGGATCAGGCCCTGGGATGGCTCATGGTATCTTGCATGTAGACACACACACTGTATCATTCGGGACTGGGTTTGAGCTCCTGACCATCAAGAGAATCATGCAAAAGAGAAGCTTTACAGGAGTCGGGCGTTAGCGCAGCGGGTTAAGCGCACATGGCGCAAAGCAAGGACCGGCGTAAAGATCCCGGTTCGAGCCCCCAGCTCCCCACCTGCAGGGGCGTCTCTTCACAGGCAGTGAAGCAGGTCTGCAGGTGTCTGTCTTTCTCTCCCCCCTGTCTTCCCCTCCTCCCTCCATTTCTCTCTGTCCTATCCAACAACGACAACAATAAAACAACAAGGGCAACAAAAGGGAATAAATAAATAAATAAATAAATAAATAAATAAATAAAAAGAGAAGCTTTACTAGAGGGAGAGTGGTGCTTTAATTTCTCAACAACTATCAAGGAAGGGGAGGTAGTGTTGTGCATATACAGGGATCAGTACACTCACTCATGCAGGTGGGAAGCCCTAGTGGCAAATGAAGAAAAAAAAAAAGGTCTTGGCCTGGGACATGATGTGTTGGACTTGGGAAAATGAGGCCCTGAGTCCAGTCCCTAGCATCACATGTGCCAATGATGCTCTTGTGTTTTTTTTTTTTCATTCTTCCTCTTTTAACCTTTACTGCTTTAAAAAGGCTGCAACAAGTCTCAAACTGACAGCAGTTGATTATCATAACTTTCACCCACTGCCTCCAATGCTGGGCACTGTTTCAGAAATTAATAGATTATAAACCATACAACATCCCATAGGAGGCAGCATCAGGTGAGGGAGCCAAGCAGTGACACACATTTTGGAAAAAGGCACTCAGAAGTTACAGTGATCTTGCTCTTGCTTTGTTCAATGATTACAACTCCACCACTGAGATTCCAAGCTTTGCCATTCACTTTGATTTTCTCCTGACGAAACTGCTCAAAATTGGCAGCCTCCATGATTCCATCTTCAACAGAGTGTGTGCAATCAAGGGTGAACTTCAGAACCTCTTTCTTCTTTTTTTTTTTTTTTTTTTGCTCCCTCTGCCACAAGTTTTTTCACAGGCATCAATGGCTGCAGCGAAGGCAGAAAAGAAAAAGCTAGATAGGGAGTAGAGTGGTAGTGCAGTGGATTAAGCGCACATGGCACAAAGCTCAAGGATGGGCATAAGGATCCCAGTTCGAGCCCCCGGCTCCCCACCTGCAGGGGCGTCGCTTCACAGGCGGTGGAGCAGATCTGCAGGTGTCTATCTTTCTCTCCCCTCTCTGTCTTCCCCTCCTCTCTCCATTTCTCTCTGTCCTATCTAACTGTTGGTATGCATGAGACCCCTTCTGTTTCATTTGGTTTAAATCCCCCCTGCTTAACACTATTCTATTTACATAACCTCTTCATTCTATTTACATAACCACTGTTAACAAGTTCCACCCTCCCTCCAGGGCATTTGTGGTTCAGTGATAGGATTCTCGCCTAATCTGCCCCTTCTTTGTCACACTCCGATTTTCACCAGTCACTTATCTCTCCACCCTCTCTATGTCACATCCTGTTTCCACCTTACTTGGCAAGTATATATAAAGACAGCATTGTGAGTTTTACAGTATGGTACTTTACCTTGCGTTTAGCTTAGCTCATCTTAGATTGTGCTGCGTCCTGCATGAATAAAAAGATACTGCGTACAACCCAGCCATGAGTCCCTGGTCGTCTGTTGCCTGCCCGTGAAGCCAGCCCGGAGAAAACAACATAACCCGTCGAAAACAACATATGGCGCCTACAATGTGGGACCGGACCTGTGCAATTCCCAGATAAGTGAAGACTTTGCCTACCTATGCACTATGGTCTTCTCTTCTACTTATGAAGAGGTTTGCCAAAGCCTCTACTGTTTCATCATGAGACAGTTAGTCTGTCTCTGGAACATTTTACTCTGGGCCACATTTCGGTTCCCTGACCGGGAACTTTGGTTTCTTATGACCGGGATCATAGAGCTTGGGAGATGCACGGAGATTTCTCCTTGGACTTTCTGGATTCCCTCTCCCATGTTTCCTGAGGAAAAGGACTACATTTTGCTCCGGGCCACAGTTTGGTTCTTTATGACTGTGATTGTAGACCTTGGGATATGCATGGGGATTTCCCCTGGAACTTTCTGGACTTCTTCTCGAATGTTTCCTGTGGAGAAGGACTACTCTAATTTGAAGAACATTCTCGAGTACCCTGGCAGTTCCCAAGTATGGAGACACGTGGTTAGTTCTACTCTCCTGATTGGATTCTTTCTTCAATGGGAAGACACTTTCAAAAATGGGTGCCTGAAGCAATCCAGCAGGAACAGTCCGAAGCACCCTAAATGGAATTTCGAGGACTTTTTTGGACTAGGACGCCCTCCAGGGATTCTTAATCCTACATGGTGAGATCTTGATAATCTGGTTCAAGTTGCATTTCATAAGAGAATGATTTGAATGACTGAATTTTTGTTTGACATTGACTTAAAAAAAAAAGCTGGATGCAGCCATGATTTCTAGAGACATCCAGAAACAATCCAAAAAATTGTTTTTTCCCTCCTTTGATTTCTCTTTTACATCTTGACATGAATCTGAAACGTTTAATCCTGAAAACTGTATGAGTTATGGGTGGGGCAGATAGTGCAATGATTATGTTAATTATTCTCATGCCTGAGGCTTTTAATCGTGGTTCTTCTGTTTACCTTTCCACATTTTATTGAGTTTAAACTGTTTTAACAACCTTGAAATGATACTAGAAAGATTCCAATTATAATGGAGTTATCAATTATAGTAAACTTCTAATCTGCTACAAGTTTTGTTTGACAAGTAAGTGAATTTCAGCTGTCAAGTCTTCACATGAAAAAGCATCTACTCAAATGGAATTCCCTGAAATCCACTTGGACCCTGTTCTCTGACATCGCCCACAAGATGGAATAACTACAACACACCCCCAGAAACCAATGATGAGACCTGGCACGACCTGAAGAAACAGATTCACAGACTCCAAAGCTCACTCTCTACAGAAAAGCAGAATTCTGGTGGCCAACATTCCCCATCGAGACAGACGTGCAGCGTTTCATCCTCTGGCATTTTCTTCTGTGGTCAGCTACTTTGGACTGACACCTCCATCGGACTTACTGGTACATGCTGCTGTGTTTCTCAAAGACTAACTTCAGCCAATTGCCTTGAGACTTTATAGACCATGTCCCCTCACCTGCAGGCTCTTCCCCAGAGGCAGAAAACTCCCCCTCCTTATTAGGTTATGCCCACAGAGGCATGAAGCACCCCATGAGGCAAGAGATGCCCACAGAGGCAGGAAACGCCCTTTGAGGCAAGAGATGCCCCTAGAGGCATGAAGCATTCCCAGAGGCAAGAAATGCCCTTTCGCCTGCTAGGCCTTGCCCTTTGAGGCAAGAAAAGCTCCCCTTGGCATCACGCTGGTTATTGCTGCTCGCCTATTTTGTTTTCCATGTCTTATGCCAGTTCTTTTGAAAACGCCTGTACGATATAGGTTTCTGTTCACCCCACAATGGCCATTAGTTAAAAAGAAAGGGGGAATTGTTAGTATGCATGAGACCCCTTCTGTTTCATTTGGTTTAAATCCCCCCTGCTTAACACTATTCTATTTACATAACCTCTTCATTCTATTTACATAACCACTGTTAACAAGTTCCACCCTCTCTCCAGGGCATTTGTGGTTCAGTGATAGGATTCTCGCCTAATCTGCCCCCTCTTTGTCACACTCTGATTTTCACCAGTCACTTTTCTCTCCACCCTCTTTATGTCACATCCTGTTTCCACCTTACTTGGCAAGTATATATAAAGACAGCATTGTGAGTTTTACAGTACTGTACTTTACTTTGAGTTTAACTTAGCTCGTCTTAGTGCTGCGTCCTGCATGAATAAAGAGATACTGCCTACAGCTCAACTATGAGTCCCTGGTCGTCTGTTACCCACCTGTGAAGCCAGCCCGGCAAAAACAACATAACCCATCGAAAACAACATCTAACAATAACAACATCAACAACAACAACTACAACAATAATGAGAAACAAGGACCACAAAAGGGAAAATAAATATTAAAAAGAAAAAAGAAAAAGCTAGATATACAATTTTTGAAAAAATTTATTTATAAAAAGGAAACACTGATGAAAACCATAGAATAAGAGGGTACAACTTTACACAATTCCCACCACCAGAACTCTGTATCCCATCCCCTCCCCTGATAGCTTTCCGATTCTTTAACCCTCTGGGAGTATGGAACCAGGGTCATTATGGGGTGCAGAAGGTGGAAGGTCTGGCTTCTATAATTGCTTCCCTGCTGAACATGGGTGTTGGCAGGTTGATCCATACTCCCAGCCTGTCTTTCTCTTTCCCTAGTGGGGTGGGGGTCTGGGGGAGTGGGACTCCTGGACGCATTGGTGGGGTCATCTGCCCAGGGAAGTCTGTTTTGCATCATGGTAGCATCTTTAAACCTAATGACAGGCTTAGCCTGTTTAGCATATGCCTCCCATAACAAATTGTAAACTATTCAGTACCTCCAAGTTTTTTTTTATCTAATATATCCATTCTTTTCTTATTCTATTCCATAAAATTAATCATGCTTGGAAATTCTTATACTGAATCCTTCTATTGTGTGTGGCTTTCAAACTTAATATCATCTTACTCAGAGGAGTTACTTTTCAACGTGGGCTATGTGGAATTCAAAAAACTAAAAAAGAAAATCCATAGAGGTTTCTGTTATAGGTTGCTAAATAATATCCGAAGAGATAGCATCATCTCCATATTTAGAGCTGGTTTATGTTTTCTCATCTGGTGTGATGAAAATTCTTGAGAAGGAGAGAGTATCTGGGATTATCTTCACCTTCCCTAAATGAAATCACATAAATCTCTATGAATGCATAAGTTCTTATTTTTTATTTAAGAAAGGATAAATTAACAAATCCATAGGGTAGGAGGGGTACATCTCCACATAATTCCCACCACCCAATCTCCATATCCCACCCCCTCCCCTGATAGCTTTCCCATTCTCTATCCCTCTGGGAGCATGGACCCAGGGTCCTTGTGGGTTGCAGAAGGTGGAAGGTCTGGCTTCTGTAATTGCTTCCCCACTGAAGCAATTACATTAACTGGTTGGTCTATACTCCCAGTATGCCTCTCTCTTTCCCTAGTAGGGTGTGTCTCTGGGGAAGCGGAGCTCCAGGGCACATTGGTAGGGTCTTCAGTCCCGGGAAGCCTGGCCGGCATCCTGATGGCATCTGGAACCTGGTAACTGAAAAGAGAGCTAACATACAAAGCCAAACAAATTGTTGAGCAATCATGGACCCAAAGTTTGGAATAGTGGAGAGGAAGTGTTAGGGGGGTACTCACTGCAAACTCTAGTGTACTTCTGCTTTCAGGTATATATTTTGCAGTAGTTTATGGATACGTGTGAACATATGCTCTCTCTCACAGAACCTGGTGTATAACTAGGTTTTGGGTCTTTGTTAGAAAGTGAACCACCTGGGATGTAATTAGAGAATACTATGTAAGGAAAGGTCTCACCCGAGTAATGAAGCTGAAGGGTTGTCATTCCACACGTGAAGTCTCTGGACACAGTCTGTGCCCAACAACAGATGAGTGGCTGAGAAAGCTGTGGTATATATACATAATGGAATACTATGCAGCTATCAAGAACAATGAACACACCTTCTCTGACCCATCTTGGACAGAGCTAGAAGGAACTATGTCAAGTGAGCTAAGTCAGAAAGATAAAGATGAGTATGGGATGATCCCACCCATCAACAGAAGCTGAGTAAGAAGATCTGAAAGGGAAACTAAAAGCAGGACCTGACTAAATTGTAAGTAGGGCACCAAAGTAAAAACCCTATGGTGAGGGGTAGACATGCAGCTTCCTGGGCCAGTGGGGGGTGGGAGTGGGCGGGAGGGATGGGTCACTGTCTTTTGGTGGTGGGAATGGTGTTTATGTACACTCCTAGTAAAGTGTAGTCATATAAATCACTAGATAATTAGTATGAGAGGGGGAAAATTAATTGTATGTCTCGAAGTTTTTAAAACACAGACTGAGTCTTTTTTAATATATAGGCTGTGTATTTGATATGCGGACTCTCTCAAAAGCCTAGACCAAGTAGATCAGAAGCCACCAATAGCACAACTATATACAAGATACTGGGTACTGTACAGCAAACCCTAACAAAAGGACTTTTCAAAGTTAACCCAATTACCAAATAATGTGATGATAACATTAACCATCCATTGTCTTTTTGAACCCTAAGACAGCAGGAATCTCACATCTCCACTATAGAGCCTCCACCTCCCCCAGTCCTTGAACCTTTGGATAGGGCCCACTTTCCCATATGCCTCTCCCAATCCATATCAAATAATACTGCATCTGCCGATTACAACCTAATCAACACAACGATTGCCACCTCAACATGCTTCAGCTCAGACTGTGTCCAGAGACTTCACGTGTGGAATGAATGCATAAGTTAATATCTCTCCCCCTCCACACACACACACACAAGAAATCAGTGTGACAATGGAGAGGAGAGACATGTAGATAGAAGTAATGTACCCAAGAGATTGGCATACTTTAATAATGCTACTTTGGTCACTACCAGGCCACCCTATCATTCAGGGCCCTAGTCAGGGAGTCCTGAGATTCCCATACAGACATGATGGGCCTAGACCTATAGCAGGTCCCTCTCACCACTGTCATTCCTCATCTCCAACAGGGACAACATAGTGGACCCTCTTGTGGGCCCCTATAGGAACTTGTCCTCAATGTGGATCAACAATGGTGGGGAATTTTCCATTCTCTGAAGGAAGACTGGGTCAACATACTCTGCCACTTGAGGAAGACAGACCCTGAAATTAGAGCAGCCTAGAATGTTCCTAGCTATGACCACAGAACGCAAGCTCAGACCTACAGGGATGCAAAGGTTACACAGGCTCTTGTGCTGAATATGGGCCCCAGATCAAATTGATGGAGTTTACAGTTAACAATATTCATATATTTTCCCTTATTTGGGAGCTACTCTCTTCTCTGATCCAGCTTTCTAGTCTTATTTCCAACTCTGACACCATCTCCCCAGACAATACCTTTATCCATCTGCATAAAATCTGTTGGGCTCAGGGAAAAATTAGTAAAGTCACAGGCCCCTTGGAATACACCTAAAATAGACCTACTAGCTTTTTACAAAATGGATACCCCAAATCTCATATGCTATATTCTTACCTTTAGTTTCCTGATTATAAAACAATTTGTTCTGCTATATATATATATATATATATATATATATATATATATATGTATTTTTTTTTTTTACTTTTTCCTTTAGGGTTATTGCTGAGGCTCAGTGCCTGCACTACGAATCCACTACTCCTGAAGTGTTGTTTTATCCGGGCTGGCTTCACGGGCGGTTAACAGAGATGACCAGAGACACATGGCTGGGCTGAGAACGCAGTTTAATCTTTATTCACAAAGGGGCAAATCACCACACCATGTGCTTTTCTCCATTATCCTCTCTCCGCCGCTGCTGCTGGGAATCTGCCCGTCCTTAGCATAGGGGGTGGGGAGAAAGCGGGGAGCAAAACTAGCAAGGGGCAAACCAAATATTCTCAGAGGTCAGGGGGAAGGGAACATACCAACAATTCCCCCTTCTGTTTTTAACTAAATGACCACAGTATCAGGGGTGTGGGGTGAACAGAAACCTATATCGTACAGGCATTTTCAAAAAAGAAACTGGCACAAACATGGAGAAACATGTAAGCAAGTAACAAGAACCAGTGTACTGCCAAGGGAAGGCCTGAGGGGGCCATTTTTTGCCTCTGGGCAAAACTTTATCAGCTAAAAAAAACACTTCCTGCCTCTGGGGGGCGTACTTGCCTCGACGGGCATTTTATAGCATGGGGGCGGGGAACGGCCTAGAGTCCCAAAGGCAGCTGGCTGCAGTCAGTGTTTGAGAAATATAGCAGAACTTTTGTGCAAAGTGTCTAAGGGTGTACCAGTGAGTCCAATAGGAGTGCCAGTCGAAAGCAGATGTCCACGGAAGAATGCCAGGGGGTGGAGTGTTGTATGAGGAAGGTCCAATGCCAGATTTCTGCTTTTCTGTAGAGAACTTGACAGCTGCAATTTACTTACTATGAAACAAACTTGTAGCAGGTTAGAAGTTTATCACAATTGATAACTATTACAATTAGAAGTCTTTTTAAGAATGATTTTAAGGTTGGTTAAAGTTTAAACAATAGAATGTGAAAAGGTAAACATGAGAATCAAGGAAAGAAAACCTCAGGCATGAGTATCATTAGCATAGCCAATGTGTAATCTACCATTTCTAATAGGGAAGGTGATAGAGAGTTTTACATATCAACAAGTCTATTTAACCTTTTGTTACACCCATTTAAGATGGAGACACACCCTAGGTATGCACAGGTTTTGTTTAGACCAGCTTAGTTAAAATATATTGATTGTTAACTAATATTTACCTCAGACTTTAAATGTAAGTTAATTTTATCTTTATGAGAATTATGTTGAAAACCTTTTTCATTTAACTTTGCCTGGTAAGAATTTAGCCTTAAAGTTATATTCTTAACCTTAAATTTAATGTTACCAAACTTTAAACACACACATACACATGGTCGTCAATATACAAGGAGAGAAACTTTTGTTACGAGGACATGTCATTTTAAACACGAATTTAGATCTATACTGTCTTAGCCATTCTGGGAGTATGTTGTCCAGCGGTGGCCTCTTGGGCAGCTTCACTTCTAGGAATTGCAGGTTGCGATCTCTGGACGAATCTCTGCGTATTTTAGCTCATCTGCCTTCAGACCCAAGCTGGAGATCTCGGCCAGGGGGCCCAGTTTCGGCAGGGAGCCCACGGTCTCCAGGTGGTCCAGGATCTGTCCAGACTTCACAGCACGAGGGCGGGCAGGCCAGCCATGCAGAAGGTGTGGGCCGAGGTGCCCCGGGGTGGCGGCCATGATAGGCTGCCGCGGCCCTGCCCCATGGCCCTGCCATGTCTGCTGCCCTGCTCACAGTGGCCAAGCAGTGTGGAGGGAGCCCACGCCCAGTGCCCCACGCCACGCAGCGGAAAGCCAGCCCGCATGAGCTCGTGAATCTTTATTCACAAACGGGCAAATCACCACACCATGTGATTTTCTCCATCATCCTCTCTCCACCGCTGCTGCTGGGACTCTGCCCATCCTTAGCATAGGGGGCGGGGAGAAAGCGGGGAGCAAAACTAGCAAGGGGCAAACCAATTCTTCTCAGAGGTCAGGGGGAAGGGAACATACCAACACTGAAGGCCATTTTTCCCTTTTATTGCCCTTGTTGTCTATCATTGTTGTTATTGCTGTCATTGTTGTTGAATAGGACAGTGAGAAATTGAGAGAGGAGGGGAAGACAGAGAGGAGGAAAGGAAGACAGACACCTGTAGACCAGCCTCACCACTTGTGAAGCAACCCCCTGCAGGTGGGGAATCCAGGGCCTGAACCACGTCCTTACCCTCTCCTTGCGCTTGGTGCCATATGCGCTTAACCCGCTGTGCCACCACCAGACTTCTCTGCTTTATGTTTTAACTCTTAGCTCCTAGAGGCCATCCCCCCCTTTTTTGTTGCCCTTGTTGTTTATCATTGCTGTTGTTGGATAGGACAGAGAGAAATCGAGAGGGGATGAGAAGACAGAGGGAAAGAGAAAGATAGACACCTGCAGACCTGCCTCACCACTTGTGAAGTGACACACACACACAGGTAGGGAGCTGGGAGTTCGAACGCGGATACCTATGCCGGTCCTTGGCACTTTGTGGCATGTGCACTTAACCTGCTGCTTTACTGCCCTTCCCTTATCTTAACTCTTTTTCAGCCAAGTTGCATGATGCCAACCTGACTTCCCTGGGCAGACAACCCCACTAGGGAAAGACAGAGACAGGCTGGGGTATGGATGTCAATGCCCATGTCCAGCATAGAAGCAATTACAGAAGCCAAACCTTTTACCTTCTGCATCCCATAATGATTCTGGGCCATGCTCCCAAGAGGAAAGCTTCCAATGGATGGGTGTGGGATATGGAACTCTGGTGGTGGAAACTGTGTGGGATTGTACCCCTCTTATCCAACGGACTTGTTAACCTTTATTAAATAAATAAAAAAGAAAAAGGACTAATCATCCACAACCCCCCCCCCCCAATGCAGAAGCTTGAACAGGAATGGATGGAATTCTTTGCTGGGGTCTCTGGAAGCATCTTGGTCCTGCTAAGATCTGTTTTAGTCCTATGACACTGAGTTCAGATTTCCAGTTTCCAGAACTCAGAAAAAATAACTTTGTATTGTTTCAAAGTCATCCACCTTGCATGATCTATTAAAGTAGCCACGGAAAACATACAGCTTCTTCTTTAAGTTTTTTTTCTCCTTTTCTTTTTAGTGATTTAAACAAGCTTTTTGAAATTATTAGATTTCAGGGTTATAAGCTCACCAAGTGTACACGGTCAATGAAAGTCACTATATACTCCACCAAAGTTCTGTGCTGTTGCTTCTTAAAAGGACTGTCCAAGACCACCAAATCAGCTGTTCATCGATGGCATTTATCTTTTTAAGGTATTTCTATTTCCAATGTGCCTATTATTAATATACAGTTTTCTTTCTTTAAATTATTCCTAGTGGTATTTGGTAGTCTTGTATTTGATCAAAATCAATGCATCATCAACAGTAATACAAACTAGATCTCATTGTGAACAAGAATCATAAACTTGATTTTGTTTTCTAGAAGAGAATGCCAAGAACTAACATGACCTTCCCACCTCCACTCACTATAAGTTCATTCTACCTCACAGGCCAATTTTTTTTTAAATGTTGTCCAAGAATTCCTTGCATTGAATCACCTGAGGCACAAGTTCAAAATATAGAGTCTGGGAGTAGATAGCATAGTGGTTATGCAAAGATTCTCATTCCTGAGGCTCTGAAGTCCCAGTTTTAATCTCCAGTAGTACCATAACCCAGAGTTTAGCAGTGCTCTGGTTAAAAAAACAAACAAAAAATCAAAACAAAACAAGCAAACACAAAATCATATCATTTCCTAAAATGTAAAGTCCAGGGAGGTGGCTCAGCAGGTCTATTGTATACCTTCCAGACATAAGACACAGAGTTCAAATCCCAGCACCACTTGAGAATGCCAAAGACAGAGACAAGTGGAGCTCCATGGGTGGTGGGTGACAGGGTGGTCTGATGTTTTACTCTCTCATAAAAATATAAAATATTGGGCAAAGTATGTGCAAGGATGTGGATTTTATCCCAGGCACTACATTAAAAAAATAATTGTGTGTATGGGGGAATTGTGTGTATGGGAGAGATTTACACAACAGACCTTCAAGCTTGAAGTACTAAATGTCCCAGGTTCAAATCCCATTACCACAATAAACAAGAGCTGATAAGTACTCTAGCAAAAAAGAAGAAGAACAAGAAGAAGAAGAAGAAGAAGAAGAAGAAGAAGAAGAAGAAGAAGAAGAAGAAGAAGAAGAAGAAGAAGAAGAAGAAAAAAGAAAGAAAGAAAGAAAGAAAGAAAGAAAGAAAGAAAGAAAGAAAGAAAGAAAAAGTAAAGTTGAGGACTTTCACTCAAACTTACTGGATAAAAAATTCTAGGGCTTCTTTGGAATAAAATTAAAATATGCCTATTATCTATCTACAAAATGGAGGACCCTCCCAACTCTTCATCTGTACTATTCCCGCCTTTATGATTGGTCATAAATTATTGGTCATGATTGCTTATGATTGGTCAATAATTTGTTTGGCTTTGTATATTAACTCTCTTTTCAACCATCAGGTTCCAGATGTTAGCATGATGCCAACCAGACTTCCCTGGACAGACAACCCCACCAATGTGTCCTGGAGCTACACTTCCCTAGAGCCCTTCCCCACTAGGGAAAGAGAGATACAGGCTTGGAGTATGGATCGACCTGTCAACTCCCATGTTCAGCGGGGAAGCAATTACAGAAGCCAGACCTTCCTCCTTCTGCATTCCACAATGACCTTGGGTCCATATTCCCAGAGGGTTAAAAAATAGGAAAGCTATCAGGGGAGGGGATGGGATAGGGAGTTCTGGTGGTGGGAATTGTGTGTAGTTGTACCCCTCTTATCCTATGGTTTAATCAATGTTTCCTTTTTATAAATAAAAATTAAAAAAAAATTATGGGGCTTGATGGTGTGGTGGTGTACCCACTTGATCACATATGTTACCATGCACAAGGACCCAGGTTTAAGGCCCTGGTCCCCAACTGTAGGTTTCTTCATAAGCAACAAAGCAGTGTTGCAAGTGTTTCTTTATCTCTCCTTATCTCCCTCTCCTCTCTCATTTTTTCTGGCATATCAAATAAAAGGAAAAATGGCCACCAGGAGCAGTCAATTCACCATGCAGGCACTGAGCCCCAGTGATGACCCTGGTCACAAAAAAAAAGAAAAGAAAAGAAAAATAAAGAAAGAAAAAAAGAAAAAAATTCTATGGGTAAGATGCAGAAATCTGAAATTTTAACAAGTATTCTAAATGGCTATATCAGCAAATTAATTTTTGAGACACTCGTCTCCAGAATAAAGAAATTAGACTTAATACATTCATACTTCATACTTCCTTCTGAGACTCAGTGAAGAAGCTGCTTTTTGTGGGCCAAGTGTTGAATTTATCCAGAAGCGATGACCATGAGCCCTGGGACCAGATGCTTATGATGAATGCCATGCTTAGCTCATAGAAGAACCAAAATAGTCCTGCTCTTTCATGCATTTATATTGCAAAACAGCTGTAAATGTGTCCAGAGAGCTGGAGACTTCAGATCAAATACTTCAGAGAACAGAAGTCACTGTTAGGTAATTCATGGTAATTCAACTTTTTTTTTTTTTTAAAGAAAGGAGACATTAACAAAACCATAGAATAAGAGGGGAACAATTCCACACAATTCCCATAACCCGATCTCTATATCCCATCCTCTCCCCTGATAGCCTTCCCATTCTCTGTCTCTCTGGGAGTATGGATCCAGAGTCATTGTGGGTTCCAGAGGGTGGAAGGTCTGGCTTCTGTAATTGCTTCCCCGCTGAACATGGGCGTTGACTGGTCAATCCATACTCCCAGTCTGCCTCTCTCTTTCCCTAGTAGGGTGGGGCTCTGAGGAAGCGGAGCTCCAGTACACATTGATGGGGTTGTCTGTCCAGGGAAGTCTGGTCAGCATCTTGCTGCCATCCAGAACCTGGTGGCTGAAAAGAGAGTTAACATACAAAGCCAAACAAATTGTTCAACGATCATGGACCTAAAGACTAGAATAGTGCAGATGAAGTGTTGGGGGTATTCCCTGCATGCTCTTGTGTACTTCTGCTTTCAGGTATATATTTTCCCCCTAGTTTATGGGCATGTGTGAACCTATGCTCTATCTCAGGGGACCTTGACTATACCTAGGTTTGGGGACTTTATTGGGGAGTGGACCACCTGGAATGCAGTTAGAGAATACTATGAAAGGAAAGGTCTCACCCGAGTGATGAAGCTGAAGGGTTGTCATTCTACACCTGAAGTCTCTGGTCACAGTCTGAAGTGCAGCGTGCTGGGGTGGCACTCATTGCATTCATTAGGTTGCGATCCGTGGATGCAATATTATTTGATTTTAATTGAGAGCAGCATGCAGAAAAGTGGGCCCCACCCTAAGGTTCCAGGACAGGGGGAAATATAGGCTCTATAGTGGAAATGTGAGGTTCCTGTTGTCTTAGGGTTCAAGAAGACAATGGATAGTTATTGTTATCGTCACATTATTTGGTGATAGGGTTAACTTTGGAAAGTCCCTTTGTTAGGGTTTGGGGTATAATACCCAGCATCTTGTATATAACTATGCTACCGGTTGCTTCTGTTTTCCCTGGTCTAGGCTTTTGGGAGAGACAACATATCAAAGACAGCCTATGTATTAAAAAGACTCAGTTTGTGTTTTAAGATGTTCTAGACATATGATCAATTTTTTGCCTCTCATATTAATTAAATAGTGGTTTATATAATGTTTACACTTTAATAGGATTGTACATAAACACCACTCCCACCACCAAAAGACTGTGTCTCATCCCCCCCCCACTCCCCCCCACTGTGCCGGGAAGCCCAATGGCCACCCTCCCCTTCACCACAGGGTTTTTACATTGGTGCACTGGTCTTAAATTAATCAGATCCTGCTTTTATTTTCCCTTTCTGTTCTTCTTTCTCAATTTCTGTTGATGGGTGGGGACATCCCATACTCATCTTTATCTTTCTGACTTAGCTGACTTAATATAGTTCCTTCTATCTCTGTCCAAGATGGGTCAGAGAAGGTGGGTTCATTGTTCTTAATAGATGTCAGACCGGAAACTATCAAATACTTAGAGGAAAACATTGGTGAAACACTTGTCCACCTAAATTTCAAGGACATCTTTCATGAAACAAACCCAATTGCAAGGAAGACTAAAGCAGAAACAAACCAATGGGACTACATCAAATTGAAAAGCTTCTGCACAGCCAAAGAAACTATCACACAAACAAAACAGACCCCTCACTGAATGGGAGAAGATCTTCACATGCCATACATCAGACAAGAGACTAATCACCAAAATATACAAAGAACTCAGCAAACTTCACACGAAAAAATCAAATGACCCCATCCAAAAATAGGCAGAGGATATGAACAAGACATTCACTTCAGAGGAGATCCAAAAGGCCAACAAACATATGAAAAACTATTCCAGGTCACTGATTGTCAGAGAAATGCAAAGACAATACTGAGATACCACCTCACTCCTGTAAGAATGGCATATTTCAAAAAGGACAGCAGCAACAAATGTTGGAGAGGCTGTGGGGACAGAGGAACCCTTCTACACTGCTGGTGGCAATATAAATTGGTCCAGCCTCTGTGGAGAGCAGTCTGGAGAACTCTCACAAGGCTAGACATAGACCTTCCATATGACCCAGTAATTCCTCTCCTGGGGATATACCCCAAAGATTCCATAATGCCCAACCAAAAAGATGTGTGTACATCTATGTTGATAGCAGCACAATTCCTGGAAGGAACCCAGGTGCCCAACAGCAGATGAGTGGCTGAGAAAGCTATGGTACATATACACAATGGTAATTCAACTTTTTAACTAAAAAGGTCTTCACCAAACAACAATAGCTTATGAATGTACATATGTACCCCTTGATTTTGCAATTCTACCATGGGGAACTTATCCTCCAGGTACAGTTTGTGCTTTTCCATATGTACAAGATTATTCACTGAAGAGCTTACTGCAACAGCAAATGACGGGAAACAATCCAAATGTCTGTACTGTAGAACTGATTAAATAAATCACAACATATTTATATGATGAAAAATAATGAGAAAACTGTGCATGTACTGGTATGGAAATGTCTCTAAAAGAGATTGTGAAGGTGAAACGTAGGATAAGAACACTCGTGAATATGCTAGCTTTTGTGTATATAGAAAAAGGAGTAATAAAAACCCACATTCCTATTTACTTGGATATTTCATAAAGAAATTCTAGAAGTGTGTATAAGAACACTGGTTATGGGAGTCATGTGGTAGTGCAGCGAGTTAAGCGCAGGTGGCACAAAGCACAAGGACCAGAGTAAGGATCCAGGTTCAAACCCCCGGCTCCCCACCTGCAGGGGAGTTGCTTCACAAGCAGTGAAGCAGATCTGCAGGTGTCTTTCTCTCCCCCTGTCTTCCCCTCCTCTCTCCATTTATCTCTGTCCTGTCCAACAACAACAAAATCAGTAGCAATAACAATAATAACTACAACAACAATGAAAAACAACAAGGGCAGCAAAAGGGAAAATAAGTAAATATAAAAAAAATTTTTTTAAAGAACACTGGTTAATTCTAAGACATGGGATAGGAACTGAGTGGATAAGGAATAAGGATGGGGGGAGAGACTTTCCACTACATACATGGCTATACTTTTGGGGGGTGGAAACATATGAATGCATTATTTATTTAAAACTAAATAAATACAATTCAAACACTCATTTATTGTGATGCTCAGAACAAACAGTCTGATCTGGTGAGACATACTGCACTTCTAGGTGCAGAGCTCTGAAGACTGAATGAGGCAGCCTCTGTGCCAGCAGTTACTCTGTTTAGATATAGTGCTCCAGAGCAGAACACAGATTTTCTCTGTCCAAATGGTTATAGAAGGACAAATCTTTGAGTTTCTGACCCAGGAGAACCAGCTCCACAAAATTTCTGGGATTCAAGTCCACTGGACCAAAAGTGTAAGAGAGAAGGGTCCCATGGATGCCCAGTATGGAATATTCCATAAGCTAGTACAGAGGCATCAACTGTTCTTGACTCACAAGGGAAGAGTGGTGGTATCGGTCACGAGTGGCAAAGTCAGCATTCTCTTGAGTGAGCTGAGTCATCTCCATGTCAACCGTAGCCAGTGAGGGTGCCAGAATTATCTGTTCTTGTGGTGATTGCAAACTCCTTCAATAAGAAAAACAGAATGATCAGAAGAAGGACCAAGTACCAAACAGTGGAGTGTTTCCTTGTGGATAGAGGTAGTATTTGCAAAAGTGTCACTATGTTTATTATTTTGTGCTTATATTTAACAGGCATTTATATAATATAGATATTGAAAGATATATGTACAATAGCTTATGAAAGAAATAATTTGTGTAAAATGATAGCTTTTAAGTAGATATGTGTAAACTGTACAAAGACAACCTCCCAGATGGTATCATGTGGGGCTCTATACACTTTTTTTTAAATGAAATAATGAATTGGAGGGGTTGGAAAATTGAGAAAAGCAGATAGAGAAACTTTCAATTTGTTCACTGGAATGAAAGCTGGATGAAGAATGATTTCCATAGCTCAGGTTTACAGGACAAGTACATACAAGGTAAACTGCAAAGGTTTTTGGCACAAGGTTAGCCTGAAGACAAAGAATCAAGTTCAGATATGGATTCTGTCACTTGGACAGTTGGAACTGGAATAAACAACTTAAGAAAAATGTTACGATCTCTCAATCACTCCAAAGCTAACCTTGCCAGACAAAGTAAGGACTACAAAAGCAGAATAAGGGCAAGAGACTGGCATACTTCAATGATGACTCTTTAGTCACTACCAGGCCATCCCATTACTTGGGGCCCTAATCAGGGAGCCCTGTGATTCCCACATAGACATGTTGGGCCTAGACCTCTAACAGATCCCGCTCTCCACTGTCACTGGTCATCTCCATCAGGAACAACATAATGGACTCCTTGGTGGGAACCTATAGGATCTGACCCTCAATGTGGATCAACAATAGTAGGGAATGTTCCATTCTCCAAAGGGAGGTTGGACAACATATTCTACTTATTACCTGAGGAAGATGGGTCCTGAAATTAATGCAGCCTGGAATGTTCCTAGAGATGACTACAGAAAGTAAGCTCAGACCTACAGAGATGCAGAGATTACATAGGCTCCTGTGTTGAATATGGGGCCCAGAGCAAACTGGTGGGGTTTACAGTTACAATATTGATATACTTTCCCCATATTTGAGAGCTACTCTCTTCCCTGATCCAGCTTTCTAGTCCTTTTTCCAACTATGACACTATCTCCCCAGACAATAATAGCCTGGGTCTACCTGCATATTAGATGTCAGGCTCAGGCAAAACCTAGTAAAGTCATGGGCTATCGGGAAATTGTGAGGATGTGATAAAGCCTGGCAGGGCTTGACCTGAGGAGTGCATCTATCCTGTCAGTCTCTCTCTTTCTCTCTACCGAGAGGTTGAGCAAGGAAGGACAGGAGTAAACCCAAAGGTTTGCCCCGTCTTATCAGACTCCCTGCCTCACAAAGCACACTGCATTTTTCTGCCTCCAGGAGCCTGGCATTCCTTAAAACATTAAGCCAGCTCCCCCTGCTCAACCCTGCATTCCTGATACTATTCCCTGCTCCCTTATTATCTACATAATCATTATTTTGCCTGAAAGATCCCCACCCATTCCAAACCTATGATCTATCTTCTTTCTACCCTCAAGACCCTCCCTGCCTGCAGGGTATTATTATTAATCCTACCAGTTAAAACCATCACAACAGTTGCTAAGGAAGTTCCTACCTTTCCCAGTCCCTTTTGCCTTTCTCTTCCTCTTTCCTAGCCATTTCCATTTCCAACTTGCCACTTCCAGGTTCAACCTTTAAAAGCCTGGGCTCTCTGATCAATAAAGAATCAAATTGCCTTGCCATCATGAGCTCTGTTCATGAGTCATCTCCCTCAGATCGCGCTGAGTGAATAGCAGCCCATGCTGGCTTCGGTACTCTCCAACCCAGAGAGTACGAGCATGGGAAGAGGCACCACATGCTAGCCCAGTAATGGGCCCTATGGAATATACCTAAAATAGCTTTACTAGCTTTTTCCAAAATGGAGAACCCAAATCTTCATCTGCAGTACTCTTGCCTTTAGGTTCATGATTCATCAACAATTTTTTCTGCTTTATCTCTTAACTTTTTTTCAGCCAACAGGTTCCAGATGATACTATGATGACAGCCTGACTTCCCTGGGCAGATGACCCTACCATGTGTCTTGGAGTCCCACCTCCCCAGACCCCTTCCCCACTAGGGAAATAGAGAGATAAGATGGGAGTATTGATCAACCTGCCAATGCCCATGTTCACAGGAAAGAAATTAAAGAAGCCAGACCTTCCACTTTCTGCACCCCATAATAATCCTGGGTCTATACTCCTAGAGGGATAAAGAATATGGAAGCTATCAAGGAAGGGGATTGGGTGCAGAGCTCTGGGGGTAAGCACTGTGTGGAAATGTACCCCTTTTACCTAATAATCTTGTCAATATTTCCATTTTATAAATAAAAATTAAAAAATAAAACTGTTAAGAATACAAAATAAAAGATCTAAAAATAAAATAAGTAAAAAAAACATAAAGGAATGAAGAGAGATGAGGCTGGTATAAGAAGATGAATATGGAGGGAGTGGAGCCAAGATGACAACTCAGAAGCAGCTGCTGATTTGAGCTCTGATGAAAACTGCTAGAAAGTATCAGATCCTGGCCTTCATTAGGTCTATGAACACAAGATGTTCTAAGTGTGACACCAAAGAGGTGACTACAGCTCAATTTGGGTTAGAAATTAGAGCAAAAAGAAATAAATTTTTTAATTATTTCTCTCCTCCCTCCCACATAGCCAGACCACAGGAGTAGGCAGCTGCTGTTAGCAGGCTTCCTGCTGACCTTATTTGTTTAGCAAGATTCCTGGCTCACCAGGGGTGCCATTCCAACCCAGTTCTTTCTGAATACCTTGGCTATCTTTTTTTTTTTTTTTTTCTCTGAGTAAGGGACTTAGGCCCAATTGCAGTGACAAATATATGACAAAAAACTGGGAAAGACTGACTGGAGGGTTTTTTTTTATTTTTATTTTTTTCTTTTTCAATCAGTTGTATAGACTCAATGTGCCTGAGCTAACAGGGAGCTGTCCAAGTTGCAGACCCACTGCTAGGGATTTTTACTCTATTCTATTTTATTATTATGATCATATATATGCATCCTTTGCCCCCTTCTCAGGTTGACCAAAATTAATTCTTTTTTGTTTTTTATTTAAGAAAGGATTAATTAACAAAACCATAAGGTAGGAGGGGTACAACTCCACACAATTCCCACCAACCAATCTCCATATCCCACCCTCTCCCCTGATAGCTTTCCCACTCTCTATCTCTCTGGGAGCATGGACCCAGGGTCATTGAGGGTTGCAGAAGGTAGAAGGTCTGGCTTCTGTAATTGCTTCCCCGCTGAACATGGGCGTTAACTGGTTGGTTCATACTCCCAATCTGCCTCTCTCTTTCCCTAGTAGGGTGTGTCTCTGGGGAAGCTGAGCTCCAGGACACAGTGGTAGGGTCTTCAATCCAGGGAAGCCTGGCCAGCATCCTGGTGGCATCTGGAACCTGGTGATTGAAAAGAGAGTTAACATACGAAGCCAAACAAATTGTTGAGCAATCATGGACCCAAAGGTTGGAATAGTGGAGAGGAAGTGTTAGGGGGGTACTCACTGCAAACTCTAGTGTACTTCTGCTTTCAGGCATATATTTTGCAGTAGTTTATGGATACGTGTGAACATAAGCTCTCTCTCAAAGAAACTGGTGTATATCTAGATTATGGGACTTTGTTAGAAAGTGAACCACCTGAGATGAAATTAGAGTGTACTATAAAAGGAAAGGTCTCACCCGAGTAATGAAGCTGAAGGGTTGTCATTCCACTGGTGAAGTCTCTGGACACAGTCTGAGGTGAAGGATGTTGAGGTGGCAGTGTTGCTTTGGTTAGGTTGTGATCGGTGGATGCAATATTATTTGGTATGGATTGGGAGACGCATATGGGAAAGTGGGCCCTATACAAGGGTTCCAGGACTGGGTGAAGTAGGGGCTCTATAGTGGAGATGTGAGGTTCCTGCTGTCTTAGGGTTCCAAAAGACAATCGATAGTTAATGTTATCATCACATTATTTGGTAATTGGGTTAACTTTGAAAAGTCCTTTTGTTAGGGTTTGCTGTACAGTATCCAGTATCTTATATATAGCTGTGCTATTGGATGCTTCTAATCTACTTGGTCTAGGTTTTTGAGAGAGCCCGCATATCAAATACACAGCCTATATATTAAAAAGATTCAGTTTGTGTTTTGAAAAACTTTGAGACATACAATTGATTTTCCCCCTCTCATATTAATCAACGATTGATTTATATGTCTACATTTGCTAGCAGTGTACATAAACACCATCCCCACCACCAAAAGACTGTGACCCATCCCTCCCACCCACTCCCACCCTTCACTGGCCCAGGAAACTGCATGTCTACCCCTCACCACAGGGTTTTTACTTTGGTGCCCTACTTACAATTTGATCAGGTCCTGCTTTTAGTTTCCCTTTCAGATCTTCTTAGTCAACTTCTGTTGATGAGTGGGATCATCCCATACTCATCTTTATCTTACTGACTTAGCTCACTTAACATAATTCCTTCTAGCTCTGTCCAAGAAGGGTCAGAGAAGGTGGGTTCATTGTTCTTGATAGCTGCATAGTATTCCATTGTGTATATATACCACAGCTTTCTCAGCCACTCATCTGTTGTTGGGCACCTGGGTAGCTTCCAGGTTTTAGCTATTATGAATTGTGCTGCTATGAACATAGAGTACATACCTCTTTTTGGTTGGGTGTTATGGAGTCCTTGGGGTATAACCCCAGGAAAGGAATTACTGGATCATATGGAAGGTCCATGTCTAGCCTTCTGAGAGTTTTCCAGACTACTCTCCACAGAGGCTGTACCAATTTACATTCCCACCAGCAATGTAAAAGGGTTCCTCTGTCCCCACATCCTCTCCAGCATTTGTTGCTGCTGTCCTTTTTGATGTATGCCATTCTTACAGGAGTGAGGTGGTATCTTAATGTTGTCTTAATTTGCATTTCTCTGACAATCAGTGACCTAGAGCAGTTTTTCATATGTTTGTTAGCCTTTTTGATCTCCTCTGAGGTGAATGTTTTGTTCATATCCTCTGCCCATTTTTGGATGGGGTCATTTGCTTTTTTGGTGCTAAGTTTGCTGAGCTCTTTATATATTTTGGTGATTAGTTTCTTGTCTGATGTATGGCATGTGAAGATCTTCTCCCATTCTGTGAGGGGTCTCTCTGTTTGTTTAATAGTTTCTTTGGATGTGCAGAAGCTTTTCAATTTGATGTAGTCCCATTGGTTTGTTTCTGCTTTACTCTTCCTGCAACTGGGTTTGATTCACCAAAGATGTCCTTGAGGTGTAGATAGGAAACTGTTTTACCAATGTTTTCCTCTAAGTATTTGATTGTTTCTGGTCTGACATGTAGGTCTTTGATCCATTTGGAGTTGATTTTTGTTTCTGGTGAGATAAAGTGGTTCAATTTCATTCTTCTGCATGTTACAACCCAGTTTTCCCAGCACCATTTATTGAAGAGAGCCTCCTTCTTCCATTTAATTCTTTGGGCCCCCTTATCAAAGATTAGATGCCCATAGTTGTTGGGATTTATTTCTGGGCTTTCAATTCTGTTCCACTGGTCTGTGTGCCTATTTTTGTTCCAGTACCATGCTGTTTTGATGATGATGGTTTTATAATATAGTTTAAGGTCTGGGAGTGTGATGCCACCATTTCTGTTTCTTTTCCTCATGATGGTTTTGGCAATTCTAGGTGTTTTCAGGTTCTGGATAAATGATTGTAGTGTTTGTTCTATTCTCTTAAAGAAGATTGGTGGAACTTTGATGGGTATTGCATTAAATTTGTATATTGCTCTGGGGAGAATATTCATTTTGATGATATATATTCTTCCAATCCATGAGCATGGGGTATCTTTCCATTTCTTGGTATCAGTTTCTATTTCCTTGAGTAGTGACTAATAGTTTTCAGCATACAAGTCTTTCACTTCTTTGGTCAACTTTATTCCTAGGTATTTGATTGATTTTGCTGAAACAGTAAATGGGAGTGATTTCTGGATGTCTTCTTCTTCAGATTTAGTGTTTGCATAAAGAAATGCCACTAATTTTTGTACATTGATTTTGTAGCCTGATACCTTGCTATATTGCCTAATAACTTCCAGTAATTGTCTGCTGGATTCTTTAGGTCTTTCTATGTATACTATCATATCATCTGCAAATAGTGAGAGCTTGACTTCTTCCCTTCCAATCTGTATTCTTTTGATTTCTTTCACTTGCCTGATTGCTATGGCAAGAACTTCCAATATTATGTTGAAGAGTAATGGTGACAGTGGACAGCCCTGTCTAGTCCCTGATCTGAGGGGGAATGCTTTCAACTTCTGTCCATTGAGTATGATGTTGGCTGTAGGTTTGCTATATATAGACTCCACTATCTTGAGGAATTTCCCATCTATTCCCATTTTTTGTAGAGTTTTGAGCATGAAAGGGTGTTGGATTTTGTCAAAGGCTTTCTCTGCATCTACTGAGATAATCATGTGGTTTTTGGCTTTGCTTTTACTGATGTGGTGAATGACATTGATTGACTTATGTATGTTGAACCAACCTGCATTCCTGGGATGAATCCCACTTGGTCATGATGAACAGTCTTTTTGATGTGTTGCTGTATCCGGTTGGCCAAGATCTTGTTTAATATTTTGGCATCTATGTTCATCAGAGATATTGGTCTGTAGTTTTCCTTTTTTGTTGTGTCCCTATCAGCTTTTGCTATCAGGGTGATGTTGGCTTCATAGAAGGTGGAAGGGAGTATTCCTGTTTCTTCAATCTTATGGAAAAGCTTAACAAGTATGGGTACTAACTGTTTTCTGAAAGTTTTGTAGAATTCGTTTGTGAAGCCATCTGGTCCAGGACTTTTGTTGTTGGGAAGATTCTTAATAACTGTTTCAATTTCTTTGTCTGTGATTGGTGCATTTAGCTTTTAGTTCTTCTTGGTTCAGTTTTGGAAGTGCATAGGTTTCTAGGAATTCTTCCATTTCTTCCAGATTCTCTAGCTTGGTGGCATATAGTTCTTTATAGAAGATTCACAGAATTATCTGGATTTCTGTGGTGTCAGTTGTGTTATCTCCTACATCGTTTACAATTCTATTAATTTGAGTCTTCTCTCTTTTTTGTTTGGTGAGTATGGCTAGGGGTTTGTCAATTTTGTTTACTCTTTCAAAGAACCAACATTTGGCTTCATTGATCTTTTGTATGGTTCTTTTATTTTCGATGTTGTTTATTTCTGCTCTAACTTTAGTGATTTCTGTCCTTCTGGTTGCTTTAGGGTTCCTTTGTTCCTCTTCCTCTAAGGCCTTGAGGTGTGCGGTAAGGTCGTTCATTTGAGCTTTTTCTTGGTGTTTAATATGTGATTGTATGGCTATAAGTTTCCATCTCAGTACTGCTTTAGCTGTGTCCCAAATATTTTGATAGGTTGTGTCTTCATTTTCATTAGTTTCCAGGAACATTTGAATTTCCTGCTTGAGTGAGTCTCTGACCCAGTGGTTCTTAAGGAGCATGTTGTTTAGTTTCCAAATTCTGTGTCTTTTAATAATTTTCTGTTTGTTGTGAAATGTTAGTTTTACTCCACTGTGGTCTGAGAAGATACTTGGGATGATTTCAATGTTCTTGAATTTATTGATGCTGTCTTTGTGGCCTAACATGTGGTCTATCATTGAGTATGTGTTATGTGGATTTGAAAAGAAGGTGTATTCCAGTTTTTTGGGGTGAAGGAGTCTGAAAATGTCCAAGAGGTCTAGTCTGTCGATCTCTTCATTCAATTCTCTTGTATCTTTGTTGGTTCTCTGCTTTGTTGATCAGTCTAAGGTGTGAGAGTGGGGCATTGAAGTCTCCCACTATTATTGTATTACTATTGATGTATTTTTGAAATTCTTTCAGTACCTGCTTGACGTATTTAGATGGTCGCTCCTTGGGTGCATAGATGTTAATAATTGTTAAGTCTTCTTGGCTGATTGATCCTCTAATCATTATGTAATGTCCTTGCCTATCTTTTATTACTTTATTTAACTTAAAATCTATCGTGTCTGAGATGAGAATGGCTGTTCCTGCCCTTTTTTTGTGGTCCGTTAGCCTGTATGATAGTTTTCCATCCTTTCACTTTCAGTCTGTGTTTATCTTGTTTTGACAGATGGGATTCTTGCAAACAGCATATGGTTGGGTTATGTTTTCTGATCCATCCGCCCACCCTGTGCCTTTTGATGGGTGAGTTTAAGCCATTGACATTTATTGATAATATGGATTTAATGTATTGTAGTGCCATTGTTCAAAAAAAAATTTGTTTGCTCTGATATATTGCAAGTATTATAGTGATGTTCTTGTTTATAAGAGGTCTTTCAGAACCTCTTTCAGGGCCGGCTTGGTGATGGTTGCCTCCTTTAACTGCTGTTTATCTAAGAAGGTTTTGATCCGTCCATCTAGTTTGAATGAAAGTCTAGCAGGATATATTATCCTTGGTTGAAACCCTTTTTAATTCAGGGCTCGATAGATATCTTGCCACTCCCTTCTGGCTTTTAGAGTTTGAGTGGAGAAGTCTGCAGATAATCTTATGGGTTTTCCCTTGTATGTGACTTTTTGTTTCTCTCTTGCAGCCTTTAGGATTCTTTCTTTATCCTTACTTCTTCTCATTGTAACTATGATGTGTCTTGGTGTCTTCAGGTCTGGGTTGATTCTGTTTGGTACTCTCTGGGCCTCTTGAATCTTGATGTCCTTTCTGTTATTCAGATGTGGGAAGTTTTCTTCTATTATTTCCTCTGGAATGTTTGCTTCCCCTTCCTCTCTTTCTTCCTCTGGCAGGCCAATTATGTGAATGTTATTTCTTTTGAGATCATCCCATATGTCTCTGTTGTCATTTTCATTATCTCTCAATCTAATTTTCAGCTCTTTCACCTCTTTCTTTGTTTTCTCTAACTCATCCTCTGTCTGACTAATTCTGTTTTCTGCTTCTGTTAGTCTGCTTTCCCTTGCCTCAGCTTCTTTCTTCATTACAGCTATTTCAGCTTTCATTTCTATAATTGCCTCAAGATAATCAGTATTTTCCTTGGGGGTCTCAACTGTTGTTTCCCTAATACTGCCATTCCTTTCCTCCAATGTTGTTTTCATTTCTGTGATTAATAAGTTTATTATTGCTTGCATACTTTTCTTATCTATGGTTACTTCTGGCTGATTTGTAGTTTCTTCTGGGCTCTTGTCTTCATTCATTGGAGTAGCAGTTTTATTTGTTTTTGATCTACCCATTTTTTTCATTTATGTGTTTCCTTTTTTTTATGCTCTGTTTTTCCTCAGTTATTTTGTCTTGAGTACAAGTAACACTGTACTGAATACCTTTATGACTATTGCACTCACCAACCTCAGGAATTACAGTAGCAACTGAAGCAAGTATTGAAGTAGTTTAATCATTACCAGTTAGCCAAACAATTTCTCCAATCCGTGAAAAAATAGTAACCAAATCCCAGTGAAGAAAGAGAAAAGAAAGGATAGCAAGAATAGACAGTTATGCAAATATACTATCCACTGTATATTCTAGGGGTAACAAGAGGGCAAAGGGAACTAGAGCAGAGATACACACATAGAGAGTCCACTCTGAGTCAGATTTCTTCCCCAAAATAATTCACAAACTCAGAAAGGCAAAGAAGAAGGAAGAAGTGTATGACAAGATAAAAAAAGAGAGAGAGAGATGAGAGAGAGAAAAGGGAAAAGATAAGAAAAAGAGCTGTAATTAAAGAGCAGTGAAAGGAAATTCCCAAATTGGTATCAGTGAATTCAAAAAAGCACACTGTTTGTTGGTGTGGGGGCTGGGGGCTGTGAGTTTGGGAGCTGTAGGATTAAGGAAGAAGTAATGACAAGAATGAGAAAAAGAAAAAAACGAAAAGAAAGAGAGAGAGAGAAAAAAGAAAAAGATAAGAAAAAGAACAGTCATAAAAGGGCAGTGAAAGGAAAGGGGGTTTTTTTGTATTTATTTTTATTTATTTAATTAGCTATGTGGGGTGAGGTGGGGGGGTTGGCTACTTAGAAAGAAAAAAGGTCAGAGGTTTCAGAAGGGTATAGACTTAGAATTAATGATACTCCCTGATGTGGCAGGAATTTGGTAAAGAAAAGGAGCTCCCCTCCCCTGCTAGGAGCTGGTCCCCAGGGAATGGTTATGGGGGGGGGGCCGGGAAGGAGGTATGCTTGAAAATTAAAAGGAAGAAAAAATTTTTTTCCCCTTTTTTCCCTACTCTAATTCTTTTTTTAAAATAATTATTTTATTTATTCCCTTTTGTTGCCCTTGTTGTTTTATTGTTGTAGTTATTTTGTTGTTGTTGTTGTTGGATAGGACAGAGAGAAATGGAGAGAGGAGGGGAAGACAGAGAGGAGGAGAGAAAGATAGACAACTGCAGACCTGCTTCACCACCTGTGAAGCGACTCCCCTGCAGGTGGGGAGCCGGGGTTCGAACTGGGATCCTTATGCTGGTCCTTGTGCTTTGCGTCACCTGCGCTTAACCCACTTTGCTACAGTCTGACTCACCCTACTCTAATTCTTAACCCAAATTAAGTTATAGTCACCTCCTTGGTGTCACCGCTAGGACCCCTTATTGGCTGGCCTGCTAAAGGCAGAAAATCCTACCGTTTCCAGGAGATGTGGTCAGAGCTCATCCAATAGCAGCTTCTCAGTCCGCCATCTTCCCGTAACTCCCAAAATTAATTCTTAGTATACTTTCCATTGCTAGGTGACTGGGTGTCTTATCCATTGTGACAGGAACTTGTCTCACTTGTCATATCTCCTCTACCTACTCTCCCCCTTCTCCCTTCTCCTAGCTATTAAAAAAACAAAACTCTCCTTTCACTGCTTTTTTTTACTGTTTTTTTCTTTTCTTTTTTCTTTTCTACCTTTTTCCCCCTGTCTTACTTTCATCCTTCCTTCTTCCTTTGCTTCCTGAATTCACTGATACTCATTTGTGAATTATTTCAGGGAAGAAATCTGACTCATACTGGACTCTCTTTGTGTGTGTCTCTGCTCTACTTCCCTTTCTCCTCTTGCTACCCCTAGAATTTACAGTGGACAGTAGATTTGCATAGTTGTCTATTCCTGCTATCCCTTTTTTTCTTTCTCTTTCTTTTTCATTTGGATTTCACTGCTATTTTTTCTTGGACTGGAGACATTGTTGGGCTAACTGGTATTGGTGAAATGGCTTCAATCCTTGCTTCAGTTAATGTTGTTGTAATTTCTGAGGTTGGTGATTGCATTTGTAATAAAGGTATTTAGTATAGTGTGGTTTTTACTCAAAACAGAACAACTGAGGAACAACAGAACATAAAAATAAGAAACATACTAATAAAAAAAATGGGTAGATCAAGAGCAAATAAAACTGCTACTATAATTAATGAAGATAAAAGACCAGAAGAAACTACAAATCGGCCAAAAGTAACCATAGATAAGTAAAGCATGCAAGCAATAATAAACTTATTAATCACAGAAATGAAAACAACTTTTAAGGAAAGGAATAGCAGTATTAGGGAAATAACAGATGAAACCCTCAAGGTAAATACTAACTACCTTGAGGCAGTTAGAGAACTGAAAGCTGAAATAGCTGAAATGAAGAAAGAAGCTGATGGAAGGGAAAGCAGACTAACAGAAGCAGAAAACAGAATTAGCCAGACAGAAGATGAGCTAGAGAAAACTGATAAAGAAGTAAAAGAACTCAAAAAGAGATTGAGAGATACTGAAAACAACAAAAGAGACATATGGGATGTTCTCAAAAGAAGTAACATTCATATAATTGGCCTGCCAGAGGAAGAAAGAGAGGAAGGAGAAGTAAATATTCTAGAGGAAATTATAGAAGAAAACTTCCCAGACCTGAACACTGGAAGAACATTTAGAATCAAGAGGCCTAGAAAATCCAAAACAATCAATCCAGATCTGAAGACACCAAGACACATCATAGTTACACTGAAAAGTAAGGATAATGAAAGCATCCTAAAGGCTGCAAGCGAGAAACAAAAAGTCAAATACAGGGGAAAACCCATAAGACTATCAGTAGACTTCTCCACTCAAACACTAAAAGCCAGAAGAGAATGGCAACTAATGAAAGTGAAGACACAAGCTACCAAAATATTTGGGACACAGCTAAAGCAGTATTGAGAGGGAAACTCATAGCCACACAGTCACATATTAAACAACAAGAAAAAGCTCTAATAAATGACCTTACTGTACACACCTTAAGGACTGCAGGGAGAGGAACAAAGGAACCCTAAAGCAACCAGAAGGACAGAAATCACTAAAATTAGAGCAGAAATAAACAACATTGAAAATAAGAGAACCATACAAAAAATCAATGAAGCAAATGTTAGTTCTTTGAAAAATTAAACAAAATTGAAAAGCCCTGAGCCCCACACTAAACAATAAAGGGAGAAGACTCAAAAGAATTGTAAGTGATAAAGGAGATATCAAAACTGACACTTTAGAAATCCAGAAAAGCATGCAAAACATTTATGAAGAACTAGATGCCACCAAGCTAGAAAAATCTGGAAGAAATGGAAGAACTCTTAGAAACATATGCCGTCCCAAATTAAACCAAGTAGAACTACAAAACGTAAATGCACCAATCACAGACAAAGAAATTGAAGACGTTATAAAGAATCTCCCCAACAACAAAAGTCCTGGACCAGATTGCTTCAAAAACAAATCCTGAAAAACCTTCAGGAAACAGTTAACACCCATACTTCTAAAACTTTTCCATAAGATCGAAGAAACAGGAACACATCCTTCCACCTTCTATGAAGGCAACATCACCCTGATACCAAAAGCTGACAGGGACACAACAAAAAAGGAAAACTACAGACCAATATCTCTGATGAACATTTATGCCAAAATATTGAACAAGATCCTGGCCAACCAGATACAACAGTATATCAAAAAGGTTGTTCATCACGACCAAGTTGGATTTATCCCAGGAATGCAAGGCTGGTTCAACATACATAAGTCAATCGATGTCATTCACCACATCAATAAAAGCAAAACTATAAACCACATGATTATCTCAATATATGCAGAGAAAGCTTTTGACAAAACCCAACACCCATTCCTGCTCAAAACACTACAAAAAATGGGAGTAGATGGGAAATTCCTCAAGATAGTGGAGTCCATTTATAGCAAACCTACAACCAGCATCATACTCAATGTACAGAAGCTGAAAGCATTTCCCCTCAGACTGGGGACTAGACAGGGTTGTCCACTATCACCATTACTCTTCACACAGTATTGGAAGTTCTTTCCATAGCAATCAGGCAAGAGAAAGAAATCAAAGGAATACAGATTGGAAGGGAAGAAGTCAAGCTCTCACTCTTTGCAGATGATATGATAGTATACATAGAAAGACCTAAAGAATCCAGCAGAAAACTACTGGAAGTTATTAGGCAATACAGCATGGTGTCAGGCTACAAAATCAATGTACAAAAATCAGTGGCAGTTTTCTATGCAAACCCTATAACTGAAGAAGAAGACATTCAGAAAATACTCCCATTCACTGTTGTAGCAAAAATCAATAAAATACCTAGGAGTAAAGCTGACCAAAGAAGTGAAAGACTTGTATACTGAAAACTATGAGTCACTATTCAAGGAAATAGAAACTGATACCAAGAAATGGAAAGACATTCCATGCTCATGGATTGGATGAATAAATATCATCAAAATGAATATTCTTACCAGAGCCACATACAAATTTAATGTGATACCTATCAAAGTTCTAACAAGCTTCTTTAAGAGAATAGAACAAAAACTACAATCATTTATCTGGAACCAGAAAACACCTAGAATTGCCAAAACCATCTTGAGGAAAAGAAACAGAAATGGAGGCATCACACTCCCAGATCTCAATCTATATTATAAGGCCATCATCATCAAAACAGCCTCGTACTGGAACAAAAATAGGATAACAGAACAGTGGAAGAGAATTGAAAGCCCAGAACTAAACCCCCACACCTATGGACATCTAGTCTTTGATAAGGGGTCCCAAAGTATTTAATGGAAGAAGGAGGCTCTCTTCAATAAATGGTGCTGGAAAAAGTAGGTTGTAACATGCAGAAGAATGAAACTGAACCTCCTTATCTCACCATAAACAAAATAAACTCCAAATGGATCAAGGACCTGGATGTTAGAACAGAAACTATCAAATACTTAAAGGAAAGCATTGGTGGAACTCTTTCCCACCTAAACCTCAAGGGCATTTTTGATGAACAAACCCAATTGCAAGGAAGACTAAAGCAGAAACAAACCAATGGGACTACATCAGATTGAAAAGCTTCTGCACAGCCAAAGAAACTATCACACAAAGAGACCCCTCACTGAATGGGAGAAGATCTTCACATGCCAGACATCAGACAAGAGACTAATCACCAAAATATACTAAGAGCTCAGCAAACTTAGCACCAAAAAAAGCAAATTACCCCATCCAAAAAAGGGCAGAGGATATGAATAAGACATTCACTTCAGAGGAGATCCAAAAGGCTAACAACCATATGAAAAACTGCTCCAAGTCACTGATTGTCAGAGAGATGCAAATAAAGACAACATTGAGATACCACCTCACTCCTGTTAGAATGGCATACATCAAAAAGGACAGCAGCAACAAATGTTGGAGAGGCTGTGGGAACAGAGGAACCATTCTGCACTGCTGGTGGCAATGTAAATTGGTTCAGCCTCTGTGGATAGCAGTTTTGGAGAACTCTCACAAGGCTAGACATAGACCTTCCATATGACCCAGTAATTCATCTCCCGGGGATATACCCCAAGAATTCCATAATGCCCAATCAAAAAGATATGTGTACATCTATGTTCATAGAATCACAATTTATAATAGATAAAACCTGGAAGGAACCAAGGTGCCCAACAACAGATGAGTGGCTGAGAAAGCTGTCGTATATATACACAACGGAATACTATGCAGCTATTAAAAACAATGAACCCACCTTATCTAACCCATCTTGGACAGAGCTAGAAGGGATTATGTTAAGTGAACTAAGTCAGCAAGACAAAGATGACTATGTGATGATCCCACTCATCAACAGAAGTTGAGAAAGAAGAACAGAAAGGGAAACTAAAACAGGATCTGACTAAATTAGTAGTAGGGCAACAAAGTAAAAACCCTGTGGTGAGGGGGAGGGTGGACATTCAGCTTCCTGGGCGTTTGCAGGGGGCTTTGGGGGTGGGTGTGTGGGATGGGACACAGTCTTTTGGTGGTGGGAATGGTGTTTATGTACACTCCTATTAAAGTGTAGTCATATAAACTACTATTCAATTAATATGAGAGGAGAAAAATTGATCATATGTCTAGTACGTTTTAAAACAGTCTAGACTGAGTCTTTTTAATACACAGGCTGAGTCTTTGATATGTTGACTCTCTCAAAAGCCTAGACCAGTGAGAACAGAAGCAACCAGTGACACAGCTATATACAAGATGCTGGGTATTATACAGCAAACCCTAACAAAGAGACTTTTCAAAGTTAACCCAATTACCAAATAATGTGATGATAACAATAACTATCCATTGTCTTCTTAAACCCTAAGATAGCAGGAACCTCACATTTCCACTATAGAGCCTATATTTCCCCCAGTCATGGAACCTTAGGGAGGGGCCCATTTTCCTGCATGCCTCTCTCAATTCATATCACATAATATTGCATCCACCAGTCGGAACCTAATCAACGCAAAGAGTGCCACCCCAGCATGCTTCACTTCAGACTGTGACCAGAGGTTTCAGGTGTGGAATGACAGCCCTTCAGCTTCATCACTTGGATGACACCTTTCCTTTCATAGTATTCAAATTCCATTCCATGTGTTCCACTCCCCAATAAAGTCCCCAAACCTAGATATAGTCCAGGTCCCCTGAGATAGAGTATATGTTCACATGTGTCCACAAACCAGGGAAAAATACATACCTGAAAGCAGTACACAAAAGTCTGCAGTGAGTACCCCCCAACACTTCATCAGCACTATTCCAGCCTTTAGGTCTATGATTTTTGAACAATTTGTTTGGCTTTGTATGTTAACTCTCTTTTCAGCCACCAGGTTCTGGATGTCAGCATGATGCCGACCAGACTTCCCTGGACTGACCACCCCACCAATATTTCCTGGAGCTCTGCTTCCCCAGAGCCCCACCCTACTAGGGAAAGAGAGAAGCAGACTGGGAGTATGAATCAATCAGTCAACGCCCATGTTCATCAGGGAAGCAATTACAGAAGCCAGACCTTCCACCTTCTGCAACCCACAAGGACCCCGGGTCCATACTCCCAGAGGGATAGAGAATGGGAAGGCTATCAGGGGAGGGGATGGGACATGAAGACTGGGTGGTGGAAATTGTGTGGAGTTGTACCCTTCATATCCTATGGTTTTGTTAATATCTCCTTTCTTAAATATTCCATACTAGGTATTTAAGTAGCAATGTGGTTGGTTTTTCTATTAATAATTTTGCTTGAAAACAAGAGTAGGGTACCTTTTCTTTCTGTCAAGGGCCACTTCAATATTTATAACATCATTTATGTGTCATGCAAAATTATCAACTTAAAATTTAGCACTTAATGTTCTTATTTAAAAAAAGCAAGAAAAAAACAAATCTCCTAGATTAACTGAATTTCAAGTTCTGCCTAGATTTGCCTTAGTAATTCCAGACCATACAGCCTGAGTCAAATATGCCCCACTCCTGCTCTAAAAGAACCATATACTCTTTTGTAAGTAGAAATGTGTAGTTATTTAAATAAGCAGTATACTGGACAGCTGAAAAAAAAGGTGGCGGGGGTGGGGGGAGGGTTCAGGTTGTGGAACCTGATGGCAGAGGAGGACCTAGAGTGGGTCGTATTCTTTTTTTTTTTTTTTCTCCTCCAGGGTTATTGCTGGGCTCGGTGCCTGCACCATGAATCCACCGCTCCTGGAGGCCATTTTTTCTCCCTTTTTGTTGTCCTAGTTGTTGCAGCCTCGTTGCGGTTATTATTGCCATTGTTGACGTTGCTTTGTTGTTGGATAGAACAGAGAGAAATGGAGAGAGGAGGGGAAGACAGAGAGGTGGAGAGAAAGATAGACACCTGCAGACCTGCTTCACCGCTCGTGAAGCGACTCCCCTGCAGGTGGGGAGCCGGGGGCTCGAACCAGGATCCTTACGCGGGTCCCTGCGCTTTGCGCAACGTGCGTTTAACCCACTGCGCCACCGCCCGACCCCCAGTGGGTCGTATTCTTATGTGGAAATGTTATACATGTACAAACTATTGTATTTTACTGTTGACTGTAAGTCATTAATCTCCCAATAAGGAAATTTTTTTTGAAAAGGTAGAAATCTAACGTTGCAAATCTGTGGTACTTAAGTGGCAAGGTTCAACTGACTCTGGCAAAAATCTGTGAATACTTAAGTTCTAGTCACATGACTAAGACCTTATAATCACTTTCTGGGTAAATATGTAAATTAGATGGTGGAAGATTACTAGGAGATGAAGTACCTTCTCTAGAGATTTAATCTTCAAAGATTAAAATTAGGAAGTGGGAAAATGCAAAACTAGTCAACATACAAGTATTTTTGTCAATGTATTTTAAAGATAAAATCATTATATTGATTTAAGTCTAGAGAAATATTAGTTTCACTTTCTAGTCTATACTGCTCTACGAATTCTCACTTGGGCATCTTCCTGAACCTCAGGAAAGAAAGCCATTTCAAGGTCAGGCTTCACATAGTTCCGGGAATTGTGAGTTTAACAGACGAAGTAGCAGCCAAAATCCTTTGCCCAAACATACCTACAATATTATTCTCCTTTAGTTTTTGAAAAGTATATGGAATTGCAGTTGTGGAAAAAAGAAAACCCTAAAAATTACAAAATAGAAACCAGCTATCAATTTCTACTTTTAAATGAATCACCATTTGCTGATCTTTTTACCCTCGAAAATAATCACCACAAATATTGCTCAATACCCACACTGAGGCCAGCAAGTCTGATATTCACTTAGCAGAGGGCTCCACCACCTGCTTCACAAGCCCACAAAGGTGTTAATAGCATGGATTGAGTTCTAGTCCTGTCAAGTACTACCCTATCCTAGGAATAGTCTCCTTCTAATACATCATCCCCTCTATAGAGCACTACAATGTCTTTAGAGGTGAAATTATAGAAATTCAGAATGTAATATAACAAGTGGAAACTTTCAATGGCTATTTGTAGAATTAAAAATTGGAAATACCTAAGAGTGTTCCTAAAAATTAAATACCTAAGAGTGTTCCTAAAAATTAAATAAAGCCAAACATTATCACCACATACCACTTGAAGCTCAGAATCTGTAGGTAGCATCTATATAGAATCTTTATCCATAGAAGCTCTACTTTCTGCTAGCACAAGGTAGCAGAGGAAGAAGAGATCAGGTATGACATGAGTCATCTACCCTTACTCAGATTGGAAGAGAGGCAGAGAGATGAACCCACACTTCCTAAGCTTTATACAGCTTCCAGGCAAGTGACTGAAAGTCTCCCATGCACACAAACTTCCCCACTAACACTCTGATTTGGTTTCCAAAATCTACTCTTTTTCATCATTTCAGGCTTTAATACTATAATTACTTAATAACACTGAACAGTACATTTACAAATGACTAAGATGGCAAGCCAGCAAAACAGCTCATTTGTACAGTGTACTTGGCTTGTTATTTGTGCAACCCAGGTCAAGCCTGGCCTCCACCACACTGTGGGGTGTAGCAGGTGGGCATGCAGAGAGGCTTCAGTTCTGTCATGTCTTTTTCTTTTTCTTTTTTGCCTCCAGGGTTATTGCTGGGGCTCAGTGCCTGCATTACAAATCCAAGGTTCCTGGCAGCCATTTTTAAAATTTTTATTGAATAAACAGATAAATTGAGAGAGGAGGGAGAGATCAAGAGGGAGAGAAACAGACACCTGCAGCCCTCCTTTACTGCTTGTGAAGTGACTCCCCTGCAGTTGAGGAGCCAGGGGCTCTAATCCAGATCCTTGCACAGGTCCTTGCACTTTGTACTATATGCGCTTAATTTAGTGCACCACCGCCCAGTCCCCCCTTCTAAATTTTATTTATTATTTACTTGATAGGACAGAGACCTTAAGAAGGAAAGGGTAAATATAAAAGGAGAAAAAGAGAGACCTGCAACTCTGTCTCATCATTTATGAATCTTCCCCTCTGCAGATGGGGACTGGACTTGAGCCTGGGTTCTTGTGTTTGGTAAGCCAAGTTTTTTTATATGAAAAAGTCAGCCTGGAACAGTAAAGCCCAAGTAATAGCTAAACAAATAAATAAATTAGGCTGGTGGGAGTTGGGTGGTAGCGCAGTGGGTTAAGCATATGTAGTGCAAAGGGCAAGGACGTGCATAAGGATTCCAGTTCGAGCCCCCGGCTCCCCACCTGCTGCAGAGTCGCTTCACAGGCAGTGAAAAGCATGTCTGCAGGTGTCTTTCTCTCCTTCTCTCTGTCTTCCCCTCCTCTCTCCATTTCTCTCTGTCCTATTTAACAACGATGCCATCAATAACAACAATAATAACTACAACAATAAAACAAGGGCAACAAAAGGAAAAATAAATAAACAAAATCTTAATTTTTTTAAATTTTACCACAATTTTAAAGAAAGGTAAAAAAATTCTTAACGTACTTCTGGGATCAATAGGGGAAGTGTCTCATAATGCACTATTAGTTGTGCATGGGAGGTATTAAGTACAATCAAATAAACAGTTGTCTGGATTCTGGATTCCTGGGTTTTTTGTAGATTTAGCTTCTCACTAATACTACAAAGGAAGGGAAGTAAATTCTCAGAACCTTCAAAGGTGAAGAAACACTGGCCTGATATGAAGAGGAAAAGAAGAGATTAGGGCATCATACCTTTATTATAATGCCTCTGATTTCTCAGGAAAGTTTGTTCTCCCCTTTCCTTGCACATCGGAACAAGGAGGTACATTTGCACTTGTACATTTTTATATTTTATCTCCTGTACTTTTACCAATACAGTCATGTCAACTTACCTCTGAGATGAGGTGGAAGAATAGGAGCCCTATGGGCCTCAGTCTTGTGGACTGATATCTGTGTGTCTTAGGGTGTGAACACACTAAGAGTACCTCTTTTGATTTACATCCCAGCCATCAGACTCTAGTTTCTTTAGATAGATGGCAAGAGATTGAGAGAGGCAGGGAGGAGGGGAGAAAGAGAGATAGAGATTAAGAGAGGACAGGTATCACAGCACTGCTCCACTGTTCATGAATCTTTCCCTGTGTAAGTGCTTCCATGTAGTGACCAGGGGCTTTAAGCCAGTCCTTGTACATGTTAAATTAAAGTGTGTGCTGTACTTGGTGAGCTACCTTCTGGCACCAACCAACTAGTCAGATTCTATATAAAGCCTCTCATGATTCCCGAGGAAAAATGGGGAAAAGGACAAGAGATAGAGGAAGCTTCTGAGGAGCTGAGGCTGGTGGGGAAGCTAGGGTAGAGGAAAGTGAGAACCATGGTGTAAAGACTAAGGATTCTCCACTGTTAGGTTTCCAGTCTACAATTCACCTGGGCATGAGGCACCTGTAGTGTCTCCGAGGGCCTGGAGATATTCATCCACTCTGTAAATCAAATAAGAATACAGAATGGTACAGACCTGCAAGAAGGAATCAGAAGAGACCTCATCCATCTGAAAAAGCTGAAGTTGGAGGCTGACCCTGTAGGGATGACATACATGTTAAGTATTGAAGAAAGACTCCACATTTGCTTTTGGAGTCCCTATGTGTAAGAGGGTAAATACACACCCTCAACACAAACATACAGAATTGGCTGGTTTTTTTCCTCTTTTCAGACTAATCAAACAATATTCATTTTATTTCTCCCTTATAGTAAGACTACAAGAATTTCATACCTATATATCCTACTAAGAACTTCATATTCATATATACTTTCCAAATTATTATTTCTAAATGACAAAATTTCAATGAAAGAATACAAATACACTGCTACCAAGAAACAAGCAGAAGATTGCTAACATCAGCCTTAGGATATTTTAAAATGTTGATAGTATTTTTTAGATTCAAACTGGTATTCTTAAATATACTATAAAATCTCTAAGTACATGATATACCTTTTGAAGGTAGAATATATACTCTTTGACATTAAGGAATGCATATTTTTTCCAACCTTGTAATACCTACAACACCTAGAAAGTGTTCAACATGGGTTAAGTGAATAAAATAATTCAACATGTAGAATAAAGTTGGAAGTGACATTGTTGGTGATATTGAACATATATTCTGATATCAAATGCACTGGTTATACTAATTTATCTTTTTTCCCCCCTAGAGTCAGGAAGAACCTCACACATGCACAAATTTACCAATTCCCAGCTGATTTTTTTTCTCACTCAGATAAAGAGATAAAGAGAGAGATAGTACCAGTTCCCCTATGCCATGAAACCTCTCTCACATGTTCTCAGACTTCACCTGGGCCTCACACTTGGAAAGGCAGTGCCCCATCCAGTGAGCTTTCTCTCTCACTACTTTTTTTTTTTTTTTTTGCTAATAGGTAAAGCTAAAATGCTGTTTCATTTTTTCAATATGGTAGTTATAAGTCCCACATAACTACTGAGCAATTAAAGCATGACTAGTTAAAAATAAAATAATAAAAAGAAAAGAAAATACTGTGCAATAAATACAAATTTCTAAGATTTAGTTTACCAGTGTTTTTAACTCAACCCTTATTTAGTATGTGTTTTTAAAAATTGACATAATGATACAAGGAACTTTAGGAAACCAAATCAAATATAATTTTATAAAATATTTTTCTAAATTACATATACTCATTCCATATTTATACAATTACATAGCATATATGAAACTTGGCCAGTGTCAACAGTATACAGCTGATAAGATATATTTAATCTATCTCATCTGTTCTTATGATTAGAGGGAAGACAGATTTTAGATTGTTATAAACAATTGCAATTGCCAAGGCAAAGTCTCTAATATTTTTTATATAGTTAGAATGAAAAAAGTAGCACGTACATTTCACTAATTAACCTTGTGTAAGATCATACAGACTCTAAATTATGTAAACTTTTGGTGTAGATTGGCCTGAAATTTGATTTCATAGTTTCCTGTGAGTAGATTTCTGAGAAATATAAAAATTTCTTAAGCTCAGAGTAATTTCTAAGAAATTCATAATCATTGATATAATCACTATGTTTAATAAAATGCCTTTTACATATTACTTCACAGATGTAAGGACTTCTTATGATTTTTATTAAATAAACTCTAATTTATTTAGTATTGCCTTCAAACCTTATCTAAGTTCCAGGAGTACAGTGTCATATCTCAGCATGTATATGTACTTTTACCTCACCCAGCACCAACATTTTGAGCCCATTCACACCATTTAGTTCTCTACTACTACTCTAAAGTTTCATGCCCTTTCCTTCTTTTCTGATATATTTTCCAGTCTTAAGAGTTATCTTTGTTATGCTTTGTTAGTACATTTTTTTTTGACTGTTTATACTCTACATGAGAGAAGCCATCTGGTAATTGTCTTTTACTTTCTCACTTCTTTTGCTTAGCGGAATCACTTCAAGCATCCTCCATATTGCTGCAAATGGCATAATTTTATCTTTCCAAATAGCTGAGTAGTATTCTATTGAGTATATACAACATGACTTCTTTATACAGTCTTCTATCCAAGGACACTTAGAGTGTTTCCAATAACATGACTTTTCTAAAGCATTATTATTTTGTCACTGGATTTCCATACCTGTATGATTTCACTCTTTTTTTCTCATTTTGTTATATTTGTATTAATTTACTTCTTTTTGTTGCCAACAGGGTAACTGATGGCATTCCATTCCAGCACTACTGATTTACCACTCCCAAGAACCATTTATTACTTTTTCCTTTTTTTAAATTTTATTTTTATTATTTATTTACAAAAAGGAAACACTGACAAAACCATAGGATAAGAGGGGTATAACTCCACACAATTCCCACCACCAGAACTCCATATCCCATCCCCTCCCCTGATAGCTTTCCTATTCTTTAACCCTTTGGGAGTATGGACCCAGGGTCATTATAGGGTGCAATATGTGGAAGGTGTGGCTTCTGTAATTGCTTCCCTTCTGAACATGGGTGGTGACAGGTCTCCATACTTCCAGCCTGTCTCTCTCTTTCCCTAGTGGGTCCTTGTGCACAGTAATATGTGCACTCAACTGGGAGCACCATTACCCGGCCCCTTCAGTGGTTTATTAGTTTTCATAGTTGCTGGGGATTTTTTTTTTAATATCTCTAAGTCTACCTTTTAGTGGTATTACATATAGTACCTCACATATAGCATAAGTAACTTATAGCAGTACATTCCTATTCTCTCCTGGTCCTTGTATTATTATTGTCTTCCATTTTACTTCTGTGTTTATAAACATGACAGTAATTTTTTTCCTTTGTTAAAATTTATGTACTTGTGATATTTCTTGTACTAGATACCAGATTTCTTGAAAATGGGACACATACCTGATTTAGTGTTAAGATTCAATAAATGTTTAGAGCATGGTCTTTTTTTTTTTTTTTTTTGTCACCAGGGTTATGGATACCTGACTCCTCCTCCATGACTCCCAATGACTCCCTTTCTCTCTCTTCTTTCCTTCTTCTCTCTCTCTCTCTTTCTTTGTCCCTTTTTCCTTTTTCTTTCCTTCCATCTTTCTTTTGTCCTTTCTTTCTTTCTTTCTTTCTTTCTTTCTTTCTTTCTTTCTTTCTTTCTTTCTTCCTTTTTGTCCTTTCTGTTCTCTGATACAGGCTAAAGAACAGAGAAGGAGAGAAAGACAGAGAGAAGGAGATACCTACAGCACAGCTTTACTACTCAAAAAGCTTTCACCCTGTAGGTGAAGACCAGGGGCTTGAACCCAGATTAGTACTCTTAGTAACATGTGTGTTCTACCAGTGAGTCACTACCTAACATATATATTTTTAACTACTAATCATTTCATTCATATATGGAATATATCAAATGAACTTGCAAAAAGCAGTAAATGAATTATCTTTTAGACTTCATGGAAATTATAATGGCACTTTTGGGGTGAGTGTGATGTACACATATATACTGATAAGAAGCTATACTCCTGAGTGGCAAGATGGTCACCTGGTTAACTGCACATTTACCATGTGCAAGGACCCAGGTTCAAGGCCCCTTACCTACAGTGGGAAAGCTTCACAAGTGGTAAAGCAGTGCTATAGGTGTCTCTCTGTCTCTTTCTCTCTCTCTCTCTCCCTCTCTATTCGTCTTCCTTCTCAATTTCTCTCTGCCCTATGAAATTACGTAAATGAAGTTAAAAATCTTAAAAAGAAGTTATACTCCTGCAGTCTTATAATTTTTTAATTAATGTCAAATCACAAATAATATAAATATTTGTAAATATGTCTCTTCAACGAATGCTAAAAGGGAAGAAGAATAGAGGTAAAGCAGCTTATTGCTTACCAAGATGAAGCCCTGGGCTGGTCTGACCAATGTAGAAATACACAATAACAGCAATACCCATATTAACAAGGGCATAGACCCACTGGATCACAAACATGATGAGAAGGGACCCAACAGCCTGAGGAAACGGGATAGGAAAGACAAGTCACTTTGGTTTTCCACATAATAGGGCTTTAAGAAACACTAATCCCTGGTTAAGCAAAAAATATTTTTATGCCTGAGACACCAAAGTTGCCAGGTTCAATTTTTAGCATCATAATAATAAAAAGCTGAGCAGCACTTACTAAAAATAGAAAAATAATTACAAAATAAACAACAAACACATCAGTTATTTTCATTAACCCCTATCATTATAATTTTGAATAATTGAAGTTCACTCACAATTCAAAAAAACTTAAACAGATGTTTGAGAAGATAGTCCTCTTGAATGTATGCTTTAACCAAAATTATCAATGAACTTATCTCACCTTTCCCTATAGAAATGAATTAGGGTGAAATTATGTTAATTTTGTGTACTAAAGAATTTACATAGGTTGTAAGAAATGATTTCTTAAAATAAGTGGATTATTAAATATAATCTTGCTATATTCAGTGTCATCTAAATTTTAATACTACAGAAAATTAAATCACATTACTCTTAAGTCCTCCCTCTTTCCTACCCTCCCCACTCTGATACATGTATTCACCTGAGTTATGTCTCATATATAAATGAGATCAGAATGAAGCTACTTACTCCCAATAGTGAGACCCAGGGGTTGCACATGTGAGTATATAGAGGTATTGGTCTCCTCTGGATATCTTGCTCCTGGAACCTGGATTTCAGGAAGAAATCTGAAAAATAAATGAGCCAAATTCTTATATCAGTTGATCATTAAACACCCCTCTGTCTGTGTGAGTGTCTCTCCTCCAGTGTTATATACCAACCTAAAAGACAGCTTTCAGTACTTGCCCTTGGAGATGAAAGGAAGAAGTATTTATGACTTCCCACCAGCCTGACCTGAGAAAGGCAGGAAGAAGCAGAGTAGAGATGGAAGTTCCCTCAACCTACTGCACACCTATTTGACTGCATCCTATAGGAATTAGAAGTTCACACTTAGCCTCTTTTTCTAAATGTAAGGAGGTAGAATAGGAGATTGGACACAGTGATATTCTTGGCTTCCTACTACTAGGGCTACTCCTTACCTCACTCTATTCCATCAGTAAATCCTGTTGATTATAACATCAAAATACATTCTGAATACATTCCTCACCACTTCCATTGCTCTCATTTGAGTTCAAGCCACTTTCATCTGATTTACTATGGCAGGCTCCTGTAGTAGAGACTACAGCTAAAGAACATTTCCCTGGGTCTCCCCAGTAAAGTATGTTACCAATGACATGTGAACAGAGAGGACAAGTGTCAATTATGCACTAAGGTCTGTGAAAGAATAGTGTGTCTCCACTCTGTGCCTACAATCTGAACATGGTTTTGACTTGGTATACGACAAGGTCCAAAGACATAGGTAAGTCATAAAAATTGAAGGAACCTAGGTGCCTGAATCAATACATAGAGAAGGACCCCCCCTATACACCCAGTTGACTTGGAACACTCTTACTAGACTGTTAGCATAGTGAGAAATAAATTTCTTTTACATTTGAGCAGCTATATTTCTAGTAATTTGTTAAAGTAGTTCATCTACCCTAATTAGTATATATCCAAGTATACCCTGGATTCCTCTGTTACCTCTGCATAATTCATTCCTCACAAAGCTGGTGATCATCATAAAGCCTGAATTTGAGCATAGCATGGTTGTAACTAGAACCTGTTATTATACTCACGATGGCCTGCAC
Source organism: Erinaceus europaeus (assembly GCF_950295315.1). Taxonomy (NCBI): domain Eukaryota; kingdom Metazoa; phylum Chordata; class Mammalia; order Eulipotyphla; family Erinaceidae; genus Erinaceus; species Erinaceus europaeus. Next base: position 75,372,204 of record NC_080170.1, read on the forward strand.
ATACCCCTGGACATCACTGAACTCTACATTCCTCACTGTATTATCTACTGCTGTCCTCTCTTTAATCACTCCTCTCGAGTCTTGACAGAATTTCAATTGTTTTTGGAATTTGTCAACCCAATTCTAATATATGTGTGTATGTGTATATGTATGTATGTATATATTATTACTAGAGCACTGCTCAGTTCTGGCTTCTGGTATTTCTGGGACTTCAGAGCCTCAAGTATAACCACTACCTGCCCCCATCTATGCCTTTAAACACACATTTTCCTCTGCCTGGAAGTCTCCCCCCACATCTCTGCATGACCCACTACTTTATAGAACTCAGTTCTCCATTGAAATATCCTTTTTGAATTAGGGAGACAGCTTAATGTTAGAATGTAAGACATACATTCCTGAGGCCCCAGAGACTATAGCTTCAGTTCTCAGTACTGTCATATGCCAGAGCTAAGCAGTGTGCTCTAGTCTTCCACTTTTTTCATCTTTTTAAAAATATTTATTTATTTATTCCCTTTTGTTGCCCTTGTTGTTTTATTGTTGTAGTTATTATTGTTACTGATGTCATCATTGTTGGATACGACAGAGAGAAATGAAGAGAGAAGGGAAAGACAGAAATGAGGAGAGAAAGACACCTGCAGACCTGCTTCACTGCTTGTGAAGTGACTCCCCTGCAGGTGAGGAGCCAGGGGCTCGAACTGGGACCCTTACACCGACCAGTCCTTTTGCTTTGCGCCACCTGTGCCTAACCCACTATGTTACCACCCGACTCCCTCTAGCCATCCTCTTACTCTTCCTCCACATCCACTTTCATTCTATCATAAATCAAATGAAGAAATCTTAAAAAAAATAGTCTCTTCTCAGAGATATTTCCTGATCTGAAAGAGAACACCCTCCCGTCAGCCCTGATCACTCTTTGATTCATTATCTGGCTTTATTATTCTTCATAGTACTTATTACTTAGTGATATCATACTTATTTTCTAGTTAACTATACTTCTTTCCTATTAGAATACAAACTCAATGATAGAAGACCTCTATTCCTATTCGGTATGTTTCCCTGATACTTAGAGGTATGTAAAATTATAAATATTTAACACATGTGGTTAAATAAAGAAACGGATCATCATAATTCCCAGGGGAGTCTTCATCCTCTTATCTATTATCCTTCACCATATGCATCTGTCATATAATCTTTTTATCATCTAAAACTTTATTTCTACTGTCATACTCTAATGCTGTGTGTCTACTTTCTGAAGAACTCCAGAAGTGGTTGGATTTAATATCAATAGTATTGTGCCTATATACAGAAGAAGTAAGTCTGTACCCTGTACAGTGTAGTTTTATCTATAGGTGAGGTGGGGGAGAATTCATGCAAGGATGTGAAAATATAATCAGACATAAATATAAAGAATTATGGCCTCAATCTTTTCCAAACTCACTAAATTGATTTTTTTCACTTGTCTTTGATTTTTCTGGGGGAAAAATATCAAGCCTACTATAGTGGCAAGAGGGTAAAGACTCTTCCATTTTATCAAGGCATAGCTACAAAAACCCACACAAGTAAACAAAGCCACACATGAGGCAAGCTAAAAATATATCAAGTACAATAAATTTAATGTGAGCTCAGAAGACAGCATAATAGTTCTACAAAAGACTTTTATGCCTGAGGCTCTGTGGCCCCAGGTTTAATCCCTAAAACCACCATAAGCCAGAGTTGATCAGTGCTCTGGTATCCCTATCTCTACCTCTCTTTCATTAAAAAATATAAACAATAATTTAATGATAAATATTATTACTTAATATTTAGTAATGTTATATACTATAGAACATATAAAATAATATATAATATCATTGTTTACTAATATTTAATATTATTATTTAATAATAAATAATAATTGGCAAGCCCAATACAGGTATAAAACTTCAAGCTTGAAATGGAAAAAAATTATCAATTTTATTTACATCATGAATTTTATAAAAATTATTTAAATTTTATAGAACTCACTTAAAAATATTAAACAGGGGGCATCGGGCAGTAGTACAGCGGGTTAAGCGCACATGGCACCAAGCGCAAGGACCCACTTAAGTATCTGAGTTTGAGCCCCTGGTTCCCCACATGCAGGGTCACTTCACAAGTAGTGAAGCAGGTCTGCAGGTATATATCTTTCTCTCCCCCTCTCTGTCTTCTGCTCCTCTCTCCATTTCTCTTTGTCCTATCCAACAAAAATGACAACAATAATGACTACAACAATAAAACAACAGGGCAACAAAAAGGAATAAATACTTACAAAATCTTTAAATAAAACATATTATAAAAATTATATCAAACCATCTCTGAAAATACATTATGCCTTTATTGTTTTATAGTTCTGTCTCCATAGTTCTATCTGTTACCTTTCTACTTATTTGCTTATTTTGCTGCCAGTATCTCAAAAAAATGATAAAAATTTACTAGATAGGCTTAAGAACAGATATAAGATAGCAAAAGAGAAACAAAAGTAAACTTGAAGCTTTGAAGCTAGATCATTAGAAATTATTCAAACTGGACCTAAAGGCTGGAATAGTGCAGATGAAGTGTGTGTGGGGGTGTCCTCCATTTTGTAGATAGCTAGTAGGCATACTTTAGTTATATTTCAGAGGGCCTGTGACTATACTAGTGTTTTTTTTTTTTTTTTTTTTTGCTTGAGCCTGATATCTAATATTCAGGTGGATCCTAATTATTGTCTGAGAAGATGATGTTATGGCTGGGAAAAGGACTAGAAAGCTGGATCAGGGAAGAGAGTAGCTCCCTAATATGGGAAAGGGGTATAAATATCATTGACTATTGCCCCATCGATTTGATGTGATCTGGGGCCCATAATTAGCTTAGGAGCCTGTGTGACCTCTGCATCCCTCTAGATCTAATGGGGTTGTACTTTTATGTGGAAAACTGGGAAATGTTATGCAAATTATTGTATTTTACTGTCAACTATAAACCATTAATCTGCCAATAAAGAAATTTAAAAAATGAAATTATTCAAACTGTAGAAGGGAAAGAGAAAAATCCCAACTCTTAGAGATCTGGGAAACAATATCAAGTGAAACAACAATTACATAAGAGTCTTCTAGGGGTTAGGGTAACTCCAGTGAAATAGTTCAATTAGATAGTGCACTGGTTTGCCAGTCTCCCAACACATTAAAGAAAAGTTTGGTACTATGGTCTTTGTCTCTCTGTCTTTCTCTCTTCTCTCTCTCATACACATATGCAATATTTGATTACTGACATTACAAAGAACTTGTAGGGAAGAGCTGTAGCTACCTAGTCAAGGAAAGCTGATTCCCCCCCCCCCCAAAGCAAATAGTACAACAAAATAACAACAGTGTCTGGTAAAGAAAGGAACATCACTATCTGCAGGTTGGTGATTGTCAACAGTGGGAACAGGAGAGGAAGAAAAAAAAGACTCGAGCAGAAATATGGCACTACGTTGCTGATGGGTACCATATTTGTTATTATTTCAAATTCACAGTCTGGATTTAAAGGAACCACTCTCAGTGAACAAGTCGCCTAAATAAAGGGACTGCCATTTAGAGCTGTAGAAGTCACAGGCTCCTCAGCAAACCCCTGCCCTCCCCCCCTTTCCAGGGGACTCTTCAGAGGAACCAAGAAATGGAGCACTGTCCCCTTGTGGCATCAAGGAAGTCTATCAGACTCTAATGTGTCCTAGATGCCATAGAGACCCTGGTGATCAGGATCAGACTGCCCTGCAGACAAAAAAAAAAAAAAAAAAAAGGGTGACTTTGACCTCACAGCAGAACCTCTAGCTAGACCAAAGATTCTTAAAAAAAAAAAAAAAAAAAAAAAAAAAGACTTTTCAGGGGAAGAGCCAAGATGGTGACTTGAAAACAACAGCTGCGGTGAGCTCCAAAAAGAAGCAGCTTACAACCTGGGATTCTCTGGATAGGGTACGATACTGGGCCAACAGTAGGAGAATGAACAAGGAGTGGTCAGGGTGACACCAAAAAAGAGTCCTATAACCACTCCTGGGCTGGTAAACAGAGGCCAAAAGGACAAAGAAAGGAAAATATTTGACTTGATTATTTCTGAACTCACCCCAAACCCCTACCCCAAAACCAGTCCCCAGGGGCTGGATAGCCACTCCTAGCAGGCTTCCTGCTGAGCTATCTGCTTTACCAAGATTCCTGGCTCACCAGGAATATCATTCCAAGCCTTTTTCTTTTTGCTTTCCTTCTCTTTTTTGTAGGTGGCTGGAGCTCTATTTGAGTGACAAAATACCTGACCCATCAGAGCCTCAGCCCTGTCTGGGAAAGACTACCTGGAGGGTTTGGTTTGTTTGTTTGTTTGTTTTTTGGATACTTATTATAATTGGCTGTCTGTGCTCAGGCTGCATGCAGCCCATCCAGAGCAGTCCAAGCAGCGGACTGACTGTTATGGTTTTTTACTCTATTTTATTTTATTTTTATTATTATTATATACACATTTCCCTATTCCCTCCTCCTTATTCAGGTTAACCAGAATTAACTGTTGTTGTGTTTTCCACTGATAAGTGACTGGGTGTCCTGTCCATTGCGAGAGGAATTTGCTTCTCTCTCCCTCTTCCCTCCACTCTCCTTTTTCTCTCCTCCTGGCTGATTCAAAGAAAAAAAAACTCTTTTACTGCTTTCATTTTTTTTCTTTTCTTCCTTCTTTTGCTTTCTGAATTCACTAACACCAGTTTGTGAACTATTTTGGGAAAGAAATATGACTCAGAGTGGACTCTGTGTATGTCTCTCTTTTATACTTCCCTTTCTCCTCCTCCCATCCCTAGAATTTATAGTGGACAGTATATTTGCATAATTGTCTATTTTTGCTTTCCCCTTTTTCATTTCTTTTACTTTTTCTTTTGGTTTTGGTTGCTACTTTTTCTTGGATTGGAGGTGTTGTTTGGCTAACTGGTATTGCTTGAATGGCATCAATCCTTGCTTCAGTTGTTCTTGTTGTAATTTCTGAGGTTGGTGACTGCATTTGTGAAAGGCATTTAGTATAGCATGGCTTGTACTCAAAATACAACAACTGAAGAAAGAGAGAACAGAAAAATAAAAACCACATCAATTGAAAAAATGGTTAAATCAAGAACTAATACATGAATCAGGACAGGATCCCAGAAGAAACTCCAAATAAATCAGAAGTAACAATAGATAAGAAAAGTATGAAAGTAATAGTAAACCTAATAATCACGGAAATGAAGACAACTATGGAGGAAAGGACTATCAGAATTAGGGAAACAGCAGATGAGACCCTCAAAGAAAATATGAGCTACCTCGAGGTAATTAGAGAACTGAAAGCTGAAATAGCTGAGCTAAAAGGCCAATAAGCAGAACAAGCTAATACTATAACTTAACTGAATAAAGAAAGAAGCTGAGGGAAGGGAAAGCAGGTTAACAGAAGTAGAAAACAAAATTATACAGAAAGGATGAGCTAGAGAAAACTAAGAGGTAAAATAGCTCAAAAAGAGATTGAGAGACACTGAGAACAACAACAGCGACATATGGGATGAACTCAAACGAAGTAACATTCATATAATTGGCTAACAGAGGAAGAAAGAGAGGAAGCAGAAGTAAACATTCTAGAGGAAATAATAGAAGAAAACTTCCCAGACCAAAACAACAGAAAGGACATTAAGACTCAAGAGGCCCAGAGGGTCCCAAAAAGAATCAACCCAGACCTGAAGACACCAAGACATATCATAGTTACAATGAAAAGAAGTAAGGATAAAGAAAGGATCCTAAAGGCTGCAAGAGAAAAACAAAAAAAATCACATAAGGGGAAAACCCAAAGACTATCAGCAGACTTCTCCACTCAAATCTAAAAGCCAGAGAGTACTATGCAGCTATTAAGAACAATGAACCCACCTTCTCTGACCCATCTTGTATGAAGCTAGAAGGAATTATGTTGTGAGCTAAGTCAGAAAGATAAAGACAAGTATGCAATGATCCCACTCATAAACAGAAGTTGAGAAAGAATAACAGAAAGGGAAACTCAAAGCAGTATTTGACTGAATTTGGAGTAGGTAACCAAAGTAAAAACCCTGGGTGAAGGGTGAAGGTGGATGTTCAGTTTCATGAGGTGGAGGGAGGTGGAACACAGTCTTTTGATGGTGGGAATGGTGTTTATATACATTCCTATTAATTTATACTCATATAAATCACTGTTTAAGTAATATGAAAGGGGAAAAATTGATAGGATGTCTCAAAGTTTTTAAAAGCACAGGATGGGTCCTTTTAATACATAGGCTGAGTCTCTGATTTATTGACTCTCTTAAAAGCTTAGTCCAGGGACAACAAAAGCAACTAACTGGTGGCATAGCTATATGCAAAAATGTCAAAGGACATAAAATATGGTGAGGGTGTATATGATACAGCAAATTAAATAAAGTAATAAAAGATAGGCAAAACCATTACATAATGATTAGAGGATCAATCAACCAAGAAGATTTAACAATTATTAACATCTGTGTACCCAATGAGGGACCATCTAAATGCATCAAAAACCTACTGAAAGAACTACAAAAAATACAAGAATAGTAAAACAATAATAATATGAGACTTTAAAACCCACATTCACAGATAGATCAATGAAGCAGAAAATCAACAAAGAAAAAAGAGAATTAAATGAAGAGATGGACAGACTAGACCTCCTGGACATTTTCAGAGTTCTTCACCCCCCAAAATAGGAATAAGCTTTCTTCTCAAATCCACACAGCACATCCTCAAGGATAAAACACATGTTAGGCCACAAAGACAGTATCAAGAAACTCAAGAGCATTGAAATCATCCCAAGAATTTTCTCAGACCACAGTAGAGTAAAGCTAACATTCAACAACAAACAGAAAATTACTAAGTCACAGACTTTGGAAACTAAACAACATGCCACTGGGTCAGAGAGGCACTCAAGCAAGAAATTCAAATGTTCCTGGAAACAAATGAAAATGAAGACACAACCTATCAAAATATTTGGGACACAGCTAAATCAGTACTGAGAGGAAAACTCATAGCCATACAATTGCATATTAAACAACAAGAAAAAGCTCTAATAAATGACCTTACTGCACACCTTAAGGTCTTAGAGGAAGACAAACCAAGGAACTATAAAGCAACCAGAAGGATGGAAATCACTAAAATTAGAGCAGAAATAAACAACATCAAAAATAAGAGAAACATACAAAAAAAATCAATGAAGCCAAGTGTTGGTTCTTTGAAAAATTAAACAAAATTGACAAACCCCTAGCCAGACTCACTAAAAAAAAGGTGGGGAGAGAAGACTCAAATAAATAGAATTATAAATTATGGAGGAGACATTGCAACTGACACCACAGAAATCCAGAAAATCATGTGAAACTTCTACGAAGAGTTATATGCCACCAACCTAGAGAATCTGGAAGAAATGGAAGAATTCCTAGAAACATATGTCCTTCCAAAACAGAACCAAGAAAAACTACAAAACCTAAATGCACCAATCACAGACAAAGAAATTGAAACAGTTATTAAGAATCTTCCCAACAACAAAAATCCTAGAAGAGATGGCTTTAAAAATGAATTCTACAAAAGCCTCAGACAAAAGTTAATACCTATATTTCTTTTTTAAAAGTAATTAATTTATTTTCCCCTTTTTGTTGCCCTTGTTGTTTTTTTATTGTTGTTATAGTTATTATTGTTGTTGTCCTTGTTGGGTCAGACAGAGAGAAATGGAGAGAGAAGGGGAAGACAGAGAGGGGGAGAGAAAGATAGACACCTGCAGACCTGCTTCACTGTCTGTAAAGCAACACCCCTGCAGGTGGGAAGCCAGGGGCTCGAACTGAATACCTATACTTCTTAAGCTCTTCCAAAGACTGAAGAAATAGGAACCTTCCCTTCCAACTTCTATGAAACCAACATCACCCTGATACCAAAAGCAGATAGGGACACAGCAAAAAAGGAAAACTACAGATCAACATACATAAGTCAATCAGTGTTATTCACCACATCAATAAAATCAAAACCATAAACCACATGATTATCTCAATAGATACAGAGAAAGCCTTTGACAAAATCTAAAACACATTCATACTTGAAACACTATGAAAAATGGGAATAGATGGGAAATTCCTCAAGATAGTGGAGTCCATATATAGCAAACCTACAGCCAACATCATGCTCAACAGAGAGAAGTGGAAAGCATTCCCCCTCAGATTGATGACTAGACAGGGATGTCAATTATCATCATTACTCTTCAACATGGTATTGGAAATTCTTGACATAGCAATCAGGCAAGAGAAAGAAATCAAATGAATACAGATTGGAAGGGAAGAAGTCAAGCTCTCACTCTTTGCAGATGATATGATAGTATACATAGAAAAACCTAAAGAATCCAGCAGAAAACTACTGGAAGTTATTAGGCAATATAGCAAGGTGTCAGGCTACAAAATCAATGTACAAAAAGCAGTGGCATTTCTTTATGCAAACACTAAATCCAAATAAGAGGATATGCATAAATCACTCCCATTCGCTGTTGCAGCAAAAGCAATAAAATATCTAAGAATAAACCTGACCAAAGAAGTGAAAGACTTGTATAATGAAAACTATGAATCACTATTCAAGGAAATAGATAATGATACCAAGAAATGGAAAGACATACGATGCTCATGGATTGGAAGAATTAATATCATCAAAATGAATATTCTCCCCAGAGCCATATACAAATTTAATGTGATACCCATCAAAATTCCACCAAGATTCTTTAAGAGAATAGAACAAAGACTACAGTCATTTATCTGGAACCAGAAAACACCTAGGATTGCCAAAACCATCTTGAGGAAAAGAAACAGAAATGCAGGCATCACACTCCAAATCTCAAACTATATTATAAGACCATCATCGTCAAAACAGCCTGGTACTGGAACAAAAATAGGCATACAGACCAGTGGAACAGAACTGGAAGCCCAGAACTAAACCCCCACACCTATGGACATTTAATCTTTGATAAGGGGGTGCCCAAAGTATTGAATGGAGGAAGGAGGCTCTCTTCAGTAAATGGTGCTGGGAAAACTTTTGAAATATGCAGAAAAATGAAACTGAACCACTTTATCTCACCAGAAACAAAAATCAACTCCAAAATGGATCACATACTTAGGGGAAACTATCAAATACTTAGGGGAAAATGTTGGTGGAACACTTTCCCACTTAAGCCTCAATGACATCTTTGATGATATAAACTCAATTGCAAGGAAGACTAAAGCAGAAACAAATCAATGGGAGTACATCAAATTGAAAAGCTTCTACACAGCCAAAGAAACTAGCACACAAACAAAGAGACCCCTCACAGAATGGGAGATCGCTACATGCCATACATCAGACAAAAGTAATAACCAAAATTTACAAAAAGATCAGCAAACTTAGCAAAAACAAAACAAAAACAAAAGCAAATGACTCCAGCCAAAAATGGATAGAGGATATGAACAGAACATTCACTACAGAAGAGATCCAAAAGGCTAACAAACACATGAAAAATTGCTCCAAGTTGCTGTTTGTCAGAGAAATGCAAATAAAGTCAACACTGAGATACCACCTCACCCCTATGAGAATGTCATACATCAAAAAGGACAGCAACAGCAAAGCTGGAGAGACTGTGGATACAGAGGAACCCTTCTGCACTGCTGGTGGGAATGTAAATGGGTCAAACCTCTGTAGAGAGCAGTCTGGAGAACTCTCACAAGGCTAGACATGGACCTTCCATATGACCCAGTAATTCCTCCTAGGGACTCCATAGCACCCAACCTAAAAGCTATGTGTACACCTCTGTTCATAGAAGCACAATTCATAATAGCTAAAACCTGGAAGCAACCCAGGTACCCAACAACAGATGAATGGCTGAGTAAGCTGTGATATATATACACAACGGAATACTACGCAGCTATTAAGAACAATGAACCCACCTTCTCTGACCCATCTTGGATGGAGCTACAAGGAATTATGTTAAATGAGCTGAGTCAGAAAGATAAAGACGAGTATGGGATGATCCCATTCATAAACAGAAGTTGAGAAAGAATAACAGAAAGGGAAACTCAAAGCAGGATTTGACTGAATTTGGAGTAGGTCACCAAAGTAAAAACCCTTGGTTGAGGATGAGGGTGGATGTTTGGCTTAACGGGGTAAGCGGGGATGCGGGGAAGGGAAGGGGATGGATGGGATTCTGACAGTCTTTTGGTGGTGGGAATGGTGTTTATGTACACTCCTATTAATTTCTAGTCATATAAATCACTATGTAATTAATATGAGAGGGGAAAAACTGATTGACTGTCTCAAACTTTTTTACATGTATATTTATTTATTTATTTACTTTTGTTGCCCTTGTTGTTTGATTGTTGTAGTTATTGATGTCATTGTTGTTGGATAGAATAGAGAGAAATGGAGAAAGAAGGGGAAGACAGAGAGGGGGAGAGAAAGACAGACACCTGCAGACCTGCTTCACCACCTGTGAAGTGACTCCCCTGCAGGTGGGGAGCTGGGGGCTCGAACCTGGATCCTTATGCTGGTCCTTGCACTTTGCGCTACGTGCGCTTAACCTACTGAGCTACAGCCCGACTCCCACTGTCTCAAACTTTTTAATGCACAGACTATAGGCTGAGTCTTTGATATGTTGACTCTCTTAAAAGCTTAGACCAGAGAGAACAGAAGCAACCAGTGGCATAGCTATATACAAATAATGCTAAAGGATGTAAGTTATGGTGATGTTGTAACAAAGGGATTTATCAAAGTTAACCCAATTGTCAAATAATGTGATTATAGCAATAACTATCTATTGCCTTCTTAAACCCTAAGACAGCAGGAGCCTCCCACTTCCTCTATAGAGCCTAAATTTCCGCAGGTCCTGAAACCTCTAGAGTGGGGCTCACTTTTCTGCATGTTTCTCTCAATTCATACCAAATGATATTGCACCTGCCGATCCCAATCTAATCAATGAAACAAGTACCATCTTAGCACTCTTCACTTCAGACTGTGTCCAGAGATGTCAGCATGGAATGTCAACCCCTCACCCGCATTACTCAGGTGAGACCTTTCCTTTCATAGGATTCTCTAATTCCATTTCAGGTGGTTCACTTCCTAACAAAGTCCTAAAGCCTAGATATAGACCAGGTCCCATGAGATAGAGCATATGTTCACATGTATCCATAAATTAGGGCAAATATATATACATATATATACTTGAAAGCAAAAGTACACAATAGTCTGCAGTAAGTCAGTATAAAGTTCATAATGAAACAGTGTCTACTTAGACTTAGATACTCTCCTCACTTATTTCCTATTATACTTCCCTCACTCACTCCCAAGTTATCCCTATAAAAGCAAGGACTGCAAAAGCTGAATAAGGGCAAGAGACTGCCATACTTGAACGATGATTCTTTAGTCACTATCAGGCCACCCCATCAGCTGGGCCTCTATTCCGGGAGTTCGGATATTCCCAAACAGACGTGATGGGCCTAGACCTCAAATAAATCCCTCTCTACATTGTTACAGGTCATCTCTATCAGAAACAACAGAACAGATGCCTTTCTGGGCCCCCATAGGACCTTACCCTCAACTTGGATCAACAACAGTAGAGAATGTTCCATCTTCCGAAGGGAGGCTGACAACATACTCTATGCTACACCTGAGGAAGGTGGGTCCTGATATTGGGGCAGCTTGGAATGTTCCTACTCATGACCACAGAATGTGAGCTCATATCTATAGAGATGCAGAGGTCACATAGGCTCCTAAGCTGAATATGGACCCCAGATGACATCAAATCAATGGGGTTTACAGTCAACAATATTTATACACCTTTCCCATATTTGGGAGCTACTCTTTTCCCTGATCCAGCTTTCTAGCCCTTTTTCCAGCCATGACATCATCTTCTCAGACAATAACTTGGATCCACATGCATATCAGATTTCAGGCTCAGGGAAAAAAAAAAGAAAAAAATAGCAGTATAGCCACAGGACCTTTGGAATATAACTAAAATATGCCTACTAGCTATCTTCAAAATGGAGGATCCATTTTGAAATTATTAGACAGTTCAACTGTCTAATAATTTCACTAACCTTACCTGATTGTGGTAAGTCATATACTGTTTGGGAATATTGTGATGCATACTTGGGTATAAGACAAGGTTTTGTGTAAAAGAAATTCAATCTAGTGTAAAAGAGATGACATGAGTATTTACTTTCTTTAAGACAGATAAAGATCCCTGTAAATTGTAGACAAATGTGTAAACAAATGTGATCTAAATTAATAAAATGGGATCTGAATATAATTAACTTGGTAAAGCATAAAATTTCCTGTTAATAAATCTTAGATTCAAGCCAGAGCATGAGAGTATTATGGATAGCACTGGGGGGGGGGCATGGGTGACAGAAGGGATTCTGTGGTGTCTTTCCCTCTTTCTCCTTGCTCTCTCAAATAAACAAGAATATCTGGGTCAGTGGTGCTACACGTGCATGAGACAATGGGTTCATTCCTCAGCACTATATAAAAATAAATACTGGCCATGGAGGTGGGATTATTTTTCCCCTTTTTTTAAAGATTTTTTAAAATTTATTTTCCCTTTTGTTGCTCTTACTGTCTTTTTATTGTTGCTGTTGTTGCAATTGATGTCATTGTTGTTGGATAGGACAGAGAGAAATAGAGAGAGGAGGGGAAGACAGAGAGGGGGAGAGAAAGATAGACACCTGCAGACCTGCTTTACCGCCTGTGAAGTGACTTCCCTGCAGGTGGGGAGCCAAGGTGGAACCGGGATTCTTATGCTGGTCCTTGAGTTTTGTGCCATGTGCGCTTAACCTACTGCACTACCACCTGACTCCCTTTTTTCCCCTTTTGTTGCCCTTGTTGTTTATCATTTTTTGTTGTTATTACTATTGTTGTTATTGCTGTTGTTGTTGGATAGGACAGAGAGAAATTAAGAGAGGAGGGGAAGACAGAGGAGGAGAAAAAGATAGACACCTGCAGACCTGCCTCAGCACTCGTGAAGTGACCCCCCCCCTAAGGCTGGGAGCCCAGGGCTTGAACCGCTTAACTCCATGAGCCATGTGCGCTTAACTCACTGCACTACGGCCCATCCCCCAGAGGTGGACTTATTAACTAGAGCACTGTCCTTATTAGTATGAGATCCTGAGTTTAATTCCTGGTATTGTATGTGCCAGAATGATGTTCTGGCTGTCTTTCTTCTCTTTCTATATCATATAAATAAAATTTTTAAATAAACATAAATAAATAATATAATTGATTATTTTGTTATTGTAAATAAAACATATTCTTATAAGTAGAGGAAATAAGGGAATCCTTTCTCAGAAGGAGTCAAAATGGGTTTTAAAAAGTAAGATGGATTTAAAATACTAAGCTGGAGTTTCCCAGTTGGAGAAGGAAATAAAGCAATATGAAGAGATAGAAAAGCATTTGCAAATGTAGGAGGAATTAGGAACACGAGGAACATAGGACACTCATTTAAGTGTGTCTGGAAGATATGATGTGAAGGTTGTCAAAAGAGAGATGGCAAGTGAGGTAGGTTAGGAAATATTTATGAAGAACTTTGCAAATCACACCTTGGACTTAAGACACAATGTATTCAATTGGAGTGGAGGTTTTAAAGTAAAAGAACTATGATAAGAGTTTAGAAAGATAACTCAGTGGACAATGAGAAGAAAAACAATGTGGGAGAATAAGGAGGAAGGAGACCAGTTTGCAAATGTAGCAAGAGACCAAGTGTTGAATGATTAAGGTCTACAGCAAGGAACTAAGAGGGAAAGTTCAATAGTAGCTATAACATTCCTAAGACTGGACAACTTTGTTGAAGACTGACTAAATTTCTCTCCTGAAAGCCTATTGAGAAGACAGGAAATTAGGTAGACCTAAGTCCACACACAGGAGAATTAGAGTGAAAAGACAAAAGCAAGTCTTGAAGGAAGGATAGGTCACAGGAATAGTAGTAGACCTAACAGAGCAGAGAAAGATTAAGTAACAATAGCGACTACAGAGAAGATGCAAACAAGAAGCAGCTCAGTGCACCCTGATAGACCCCAGCAAAGCTCAGGATCAAGAAGTACCATGTCCATGTAAGATGTGGGTAGAGCCAACACCCATTCATGCTCAAAACTCTACAAAAAATGGGAATAGATGGGAAATTCCTCAAGATAGTGGAGTCTATATATAGCAAACCTACAGCCAACATCATACTCAATGGACAGAAGCTGAAAGCATCCCCCCTCAGATCGGGGACTAGACAGGGCTGTCCACTGTCACCATTACTCTTCAACATAGTATTGGAAGTTCTTGCCATAGCAATCAGGCAAGAGAAAGAAATCAAAGGAATACAGATTAGAAGGGAAGAAGTCAAGCTCTCACTATTTGCAGATGATATGATAGTATACATAGAAAGACCTAAAGAATCCAGTAGAAAATTACTGGAAGTTATTAGGCAATATAGCAAGGTAACAGGCTACAAAATCAATGTACAAAAATCAGTGGCATTTCTTTATGCAAACACTAAATCTGAAGAAGAAGACATCCAGAAATCACTCCCATTTACTGTTTCAGCAAAATCAATCAAATACCTAGGAATAAAGTTGACCAAAGAAGTGAAAGACTTGTATGCTGAAAACTATGAGTCGCTACTCAAAGAAATAGAAACTGATACCAAGAAATGGAAAGATATCCCATGCTCATGGATTGGAAGAATAAATATCATCAAAATGAATATTCTCCCCAGAGCCATATACAAATTTAATGCAATAACCATCAAAGTTCCATCAAGCTACTTTAAGAGACTAGAACAAACACTACAGTCATTTATCTGGAACCTGAAAACACCTAGAATTGCCAAAACCATCTTAAGGAAAGGAAACAGAAATGGAGGCATCACACTCCCAGACCTTAAACTATATTATAAAGCCATCATCATCAAAACAGCATGGTACTGGAACAAAAATAGGCACACAGACCAGTGGAACAGAATTGAAAGCCCAGAAATAAATCGCAACACCTATGGGCATCTAATCTTTGATAAGGGAGCCCAAAGGATTAAATGGGAAAAGGAGGCTCTCTTCAATAAATGGTGCTGGGAAAACTGGGTTGAAACTTGCAGAAGAATGAAATTGAACCACTTTCTCTCACCAGAAACAAAAATCAACTCCAAATGGATCAAAGACCAAGATGTCAGACTAGAAACAATCAAATACTTACAGGAAAACATTGGTAAAACACTTTCCCACCTACACCTCAAGGACATCTTTGATGAATCAAATCCAATTGCAAGGAAGACTAAAGCAGAAACAAACCAATGGGACTACATCAAATTGAAAAGCTTCTGCACAGCCAAAGAAACTATTAAACAAACAGAGAGACCCCTCACAGAATGGGAGAAGATCTTCACATGCCAGACATCTGACAAGAAACTAATCACCAAAATATATAAAGAGCTCAGCAAACTTAGCACCAAAAAAGCTAATGACCCCATCCAAAAATGGGCAGAGGATATGAACAAAACATTCACCTCAGAGGAGATCCAAAAGGCTAACAAACATAGGAAAAACTGCTCTAGGTCACTGATTGTCAGAGAAATGCAAATTAAGACAACACTAAGATACCACCTCACTCCTGTAAGAATGGCATACATCAAAAAGGACAGCAGCAACAAATGCTGGAGAGGTTGTGGGGACAGAGGAACCCTTTTACATTGCTGGTGGGAATGTAAATTGGTACAGCCTCTGTGGAGAGCAGTCTGGAAAACTCTCAGAAGGTTAGACATGGACCTTCCATATGATCCAGTAATTCCTCTCCTGGGGTTATACCCCAAGGACTCCATAACACACAACCAAAAAGAGGTGTGTACTCCTATGTTCATAGCAGCACAATTCATAATAGCTAAAACCTGGAAGCAACCCAGGTGCCCAACAACAGATGAGTGTCTGAGAAAGCTGTGGTATATATACACAATGGAATACTATGCAGCTATCAAGAACAATGAACCCACCTTCTCTGACCCATCTTGGAAAGAGCTAGAAGGAATTATGTTAAGTGAGCTAAGTCAGAAAGATAAAGATGAGTATGGGATGATCCCACTCATCAACAGAAGTTGAGTAAGAAGATCTGAAAGGGAAACTAAAAGCAGGACCTGATCAAATTGTAAGTAGGGCACCAAAGTAAAAACCCAGTGGTGAGGGGCAGCTTCCTGGGCCAGTGGGTGGTGGGAGTGGGTGGGAGGGATGGGTCACAGTCTTTTGGTGGTGCAAATGGTGTTTATGTACACTCCTAGCAAAATGTAGACATATAAATCAGTAGTTAATTAATATGAGAGGGGGCAAATCAGTTGTACGTCTCAAAGTTTCTCAAAACACTAACTGAATCTTTTTAATATATAGGCTGTGTATTTGATATGCGGACTCTCTCAAAAGCCTAGACCAAGTAGATTAGAAGCATCCAATAGCACAGCTATATACCAGATACTGGATACTGTACAGGAAACCATAACAAAAGGACTTTTCAAAGTTAACCCAATTACCAAATAATGTGATGATAACATTAACTATCGATTGTCTTTTGGAACCCTAAGACAGCAGGAACCTCACATCTCCACTAAAGAGCCCCTACTTCCCCCAGTCCTGGAACCCTTGGATAGGGCCCACTTTCCCGTATGCGTCTCCCAATCCATACCAAATAATATTGCATCCACCGATCACAACCTAACCAACGCAACATTGCCACCTCAACATGCTTCACCTCAGACTGTGTCCAGAGACTTCACGTGTGGAATGACAACCCTTCAGCTTCATTACTTGGGTGAGACCTTTCCTTTTATAGTACACTCTTATTTCATCTCAGGTGGTTCACCTTCTAACAAAGTCCCATAACCTAGATATACACCAGTTTCTGTGAGAGAGAGCTTATGTTCACACGTATCCATAAACTACTGCAAAATATATACCTGAAAGCAGAAGTACACTAGAGTTTGCAGTGAGTACCTCCCTAACACTTCCTCTCCACTATTCCTAACTTGGGATCCATGATTGCTCAACAATTTGTTTGGCTTCGTATGTTAACTCTCTTTTCAGTCACCAGGTTCCAGATGCCACCAGGATGCTGGCCAGGCTTCCCTGGATTGAAGACCCTACCAATGTGTCCTGGAGCTCAGCTTCCCCAGAGACACACCTTACTAGGGAAAGAGAGAGGCAGACTGGGAGTATGGACCAACCAGTCAACGCCCATGTTCAGCGGGGAAGCAATTACAGAAGCCAGACCTTCTACCTTCTGCAACCCTCAATGACTCTGGGTCCATGCTCCCAGAGGGCTAGAGAACAGGAAAGCTATCATGGGAGGGGGTGGGTTAAGGAGATTGGGTGGTGGGAATTGTGTGGAGTTATACCCCTCCTACCTTATGGTTTTGTTCGTTAATCCTTTCTTAAATAAAAAATTAAAAAAAAAAAGATGTGGGTAGAGGATGCAAGACTGTACATGAAACAGTTGAACACTGAAATTCTTTCCTGTTCCCATGAGCTAGGCAACAGCTCCTTATCTTGCTCAATCCCCTCCAGCAAGTATCCAGAATTGAGGGACCAGACACAACAAAGAGTGAGAAAATGGAGCTAGAGGAAGAAAATTAAATGAAAGTCTATATCCTGAGTAGTGGGGCCCTTATCACCCAACTTTGCTCCGAGGATACAGGCATCTAGATCTCTTTTCTGGAGTAACATTTCTGGAGTAAATTTCTGAAATAGTCCCAAAGTAAAACCTCTGGATGGTCACATTTGGGACCATTTGAGTCCTCCTGTGAAGAAACTAGTTTACTTCCTAATCATTGAACTGTGAAGTACCCCAATCAATAATCCCAACCTAGGTACTATGTATTTTAGTATATCACTTTGAAGTATGAATAGAAACCAAAAGATCAACCAACATTTTAGTAGAGAAATGTAATTTTTTTTAAAAAGTGTGAGACCAACCTAAAATGAAAAATATCTTAAATGTACAGAACAATAAAAATGGGCAGGACAAAAAAAAGAGGATAAGGACAAATCAACCATTCTTGCAAATTAAAAACAATGTAAATGTGGGCTAGTCAGAAAGCTTACCTGGGAGAGTGCTTGCTTTATCATGTGCATGACCCAAGTTGGATGCAGGCCCCCACCACATTGAAGAAATCTTTAGAGTTGTGGTATCTTTCACTCTCCCCCTCTGTCTTTTGTTTCTACCCCCAAAAACATCATCCTGGTGATATGACTAATTAAAAAGACATTTCCCAGGCCCATCTCCGAGAATAACTGGAGAGGCTAAAGAATTGAACTCAGGGTTATACAACCAGGAGTGGCATTCAAAACTGTATCAGATCAGTCTAGTGGTGATACCATTGCTATAAGGCACAGTGTCTAGATACCATAACCTACCCACTGACCCTGAAAGCTTTGGACACCACAGTCAGGAAACTAACTTCCGGTATTTACCATCATTCTTTCAGAGAGTTCCCCAAAACTGCCTTTTATTTTTATTTATTTTTTTTTTTTTGCATTTGAAGTTCCCAGTTCCATGTACAAGGAGGGTTTGACTGATTAGCAGGGTCTTGCCTAACTCTGCCTATAGGAGAGTCTGGAAAACTGAGTATCTGATACTTTCAGTTTTGAGTGTGAAAGGCTTACTAGCTTGCTTTCTCTGTCACCAAGCTTCATAACTTTGGAAATTCTTCATACATAGAAAGGGCATTGAGAGCTGGATGGAATGAGGGGGGTAATAAAAATCTACTACAATACTGAACTCATGAAATCTTTTGTTCCCTGAATTTGACACAGAAGTGTGACGAGGAAGGGAATTCTAAGAGTAGTTTTATAGCAGGCTTAGAAAACAGTGAGGTGGCATAAAACACAAGGACTGGCAGAAGGATCCCTGTTCGAGCCCCCAGCTCCCCACATGCAGGGGTATTGCTTCACAAGCAGTGAAGCAGTTCTGCAGGTGTCTATCTTTCTCTCCCCCTCTCTGTCTCCGCCTCCTCTCTCCATTTCTCTCTGTCTTATTCAACAATGACAACTTCAATAACAACAATAATAACTACAACAATAAAACAACAAGAACAACAAAAAGGAATAAATAAATACTAAAAAACTAAAAGAAAAAGAAAACAGACAGTGTAGAATGTAAAGGGTGGGAGGTAGGATAACACAAAGGGAAAAAGTGAGACGGATATAATAGATATCTGAAGAATTCAAGCATTTGGAAAACACCATTGAGAAGCATTCAGCACACCTGTCAGAGCATGCAGGGGAAAAATGATGACAGGAGGCTGGGTGGTGGCGCATCTGGTTGAGTGCATATGTTACAATGCAAAAAGACACGGGCTCAAGCACCCAGTCCCCACTTGCAGCGGGAAAGCTTCACAAGAGGTGAAGCAGTGCTGCAGGTCTCTCTGTCTCAAGCCCTCTCTATTTCCCCTTCCCTCTCAATTTCTGGCTGTCTCTATCCAGTAAATAAATAATTTTTAAAATGTTGACAGAAAAAATCAAGTTAATTATTAACTCTGGGAAACATAAAAGGCTAGACAAAAAAAGGAAATATAATCTTAGTTTAACAATTGACTCAGCCAAACAATATTTAATCATGACAATGTGGAGAATAGCTATTATGTTAATAATACAAGTTTGACATTAACTATACTAGTGATGTTGAATTAAAAGTCTGAGTGACAAAAATAACTTCAGTCTTCATTTATCATGGTAGGAAGTCAAAAGACAGTTGCTGAAATTGACACATCAAGAAGTAGCAATATAAACACATTATTTAGTAAAATGTAGGTTAATAGGAGAGGCAATTTTTGTTGAAAGTGAGGTGTTTTTTTTTTTTTTTTTTTTTTTTGCCTCCAGGGTTATCACTGGGGCTTGGTGCCTGCACTATGAATCCACTGCTCCTGGAGGCCATCTTTTTTCCATTGTTGTTGTTGCTGTTATTAGTGGTGTTGTTGCTGCTACTGGTGTTGAACAGGACAGAGAGAAATTGAGAGAGAAGGAGAGAGTAAGATAGACAACTACAGACCTGCTTCACTACTTGTGAAGTGATCCCCCTGCAGGTAGGGAGCCAAAGGCTTGAACCGGGATCCTTGTGCATGTCCTTGGCAATTCACACTATGTGTGCTTAACCCAGTGTGCCTGGCACCCCAAAAGTGAAATTTTATTGGAGTGATAATATTGAGTAGAGAAAGAAAAAGGGGCAATGTAGAAGAGCAGGAACTATTTCTAATTATGTGATTTTTAAATACCATTTAAAGACTTACTGAAATTTATGCTTATTACTTTGATAAAAAATACTTTCTTAAAGTTAGTAATGCTCCTACCATTAGAATTCTTCCACTAATTTGGAAGTAAAAAAAGAAAAGTATGGGGGGTTGGGGGGCAGCATAGTGAGTTAAGCGAATGTGGCACAAAGCACAAGGACTGGCAGAAGGATCCTGGTTAGAGCCCTCGGCTCCCCACCTACAGGGGAGTCGCTTCACAGGTGGTGAAGCAGGTCTGCAGGTGTCTATCTTTCTCTCCCCCTCTGTCTTCCCCTCCTCTCTCCATTTCTTTCTGTCCTATCAAACAACAACATCAATAACAAAGATAATAATAACAACAATGGTAAAACAACCAGGGTAACAAAAGGAAAAAAAATGGCCTCCAGGAGCAGGCACCAAGCCCCGGCAATAACTGGAGGCAAAAAAAGAAGAAAAAAAAAAGGAAAGGAAAGTAAAAGAGAAGAGAAGAGAAGAGAAGAGAAGAGAAGAGAAGAGGAAAGGAAAGGAAAGGAAAGGAAAGAAAAGAAAAGAAAAGAAAAGAAAAGAAAAGAAAAGAAAAGAAAAGAAAAGAAAAGAAAAGAAAACTAGGCTAGGGAGACAGCTTAATGATTATAAGTAAAAACTCTTACACCCGAGGCTCCAAGGTTTCAGATTCTATCCTGAGCACCACTGTAAATTAGTGTTAGCAGTGCTCTGGTAAAGAGGTGTGTGTGTGTGTGTGTGTGTGTGTGTGTGTGTGTGTGTGTGTGTGTATGTGTGTGTATGTGTAGGGGAGGCAGGGAGACACACAGAGGGAGACTATTTTACACAAAAACAGAGCATATGTATTTAGACATCTCCTTCTGTATCCTCTGTTTTCTTGTCTCAGCCCATAAATCTCTGTACAGATCTCAAGGGGTAGTTAAAAGTACTGATCTTAGAATAAAGGTAGACTAGAGTGTGCAAAACATCATTTCTATGATTCCTGTAGCCTCTTTGAATCTCAGGGCCATCATATGTAAAACAGAAACTACCCATGTCTACTATATTACATAAATATTATTAAGAATATGAAAAACATTAGTATGAATTGCCCCTTTCAGAATTTCTCATGCCTACTAAATTTTTCTTAACTGTCTTTCTGTGACTGTAGATGAAAAGCTATGCCCTCTTAATTACTTAGTTACTTTCCCCACTTTCTCTTGCCTGGTTTGGATTATTTATTTCCCATAGACAAAACATACAAAGTTTTGCCAGTCAGTTTTGTTACAACACATTTCACTCTCTTGAAAGGAAAAAGTAGGTTGGTTTTATTCATGCTTACATTATTTGAGTAAAATAAAATTAATATTCCATTATTAACCATAATTCCCAACTCTAAAACATATGAATACATAGGTATTTATGTTTGTTTAAATTTTCTACTTAAAGAACAGAAGATAGTTTACTTAGTAAATCATGTGCTTTACTATGTTTGAGGTTCTAGCTCCAGCACCACATGGGAGCATCATGGACAGAACCCAGAGTACTCCAAGGATGATGGAGCAGTGTTATAGTTTCTCTCCTCTATTTTTCCACCTCCTTAACTCTTCTTTCTCTAATATAAAAATGAAAAAAAATTGGCCTGGGAGGGCCTCTCAGTAGTGGTATTGTACATCTGTGAGGCTTGGATTCATACTCTGGATGACACACAAAATAAATTAATATATATCTGCTAAAGCAGGGTAGAAATATAAATTCCACTGATACTTTAATATGACTTTTAAAAATAAATAGAAAAAAATTAACAAGAATTTAAAACTCAGCTATAAAATGAACTAGCTAAGTGTTTGCAAGAGAATTTTGATAGTTTATTATGTAAAAAAAAAAAACCAGTGATCACCTCCCAATTAAGGAGATCCAGTGTGATTTCAAAGTACTTACCTTCATTATTGGATCTAGGCTGGTTATTCAGTTCAGGGACAAACTGTTCTTCAGATGCTCCCCCAGGCCAAACACATTCACTCCTAGAAGTCTGCTTGTTCCAGCTGGGCTCCTGCTGCTCCCTGGAGGCAATGGGTAATTTTCCAGGACCAGAAGCAGGGGATTTGAGGTCCAAGAGGAAGCTATCTTGTAGGGTTTGCTTGGTGGCCTTCTTCCGTTTCTCCTTCTGCCTCTCTAGGATTCTGTCATTCTCTCCTTGCCTTGACTGACTGCTCTCATTCTTCCTGGTTAGTTGAAGGAGCTGATCCATGTCCTTGGTGAATTCTAGCAGTGTGCCCTCAGTGATGTTTTGGGATAGACCTTTAGAGCCATAACTGAGAGGTTTCTGCAAGAGCAGGTGCTCAGAGCAGTGGAGAGCTCCCATGTCTTCCCTGTGCATTAACTCAGTCCCCTGGGGAAGGCTGCAGGAACTCATGGACAGAGAGAAATAAGAGTAGTCAACTGCAACATATGTCAGCATGAAGTTGATAGTGACGATGGGGGCAAGAATGTTGACCTGGCCCACAAGGACAAAGGCCATGGTCACCAAGCTGGTCAAGCAGATGGCAGCTACAGGTGTTTTATTTGGCCCTTTCTGCATAACCAAAAATAACAGGGATGTGACATTTCAGAAGAAAATAACAAGAGATGACAGAAACACGATTCATAATGACCCATCCACTTATCCCATATGGCTCTTGGCACATTAATCTCTATTTGTCTACAAACTTAGGATATAAATATTCAAATAATTTGGCCAAAAAGTTGGCTCAGTAGGCAGAGAATAAGACTTGTATGCATGAGACCCAAGTTTTATGCTGCATATGCTAGAGCAGTACTCTTTCATTCATGAGATTAAAAAATTTAAGACATGATATTGGGGCCAATATCTATCTTGCCAGTTACAGCACCTGTCTTGCCATGTGTAAAGCCCAGGTTTCAACCCCAACACCACATGGAAGTACCGTGGGCACCTATGGAAACTCCAATATTTTGATGTTTTTCCTTCTCTCTCCACATATCTATCTATCTGTCTTTCTGTCTGTCTGTCTGTCTATCTATCTATCTCTTTGTCTAAGTGAAAAAGTGATCTGGGAGTGGTGAAATCACACAAGCATGACACCCCAGTTACACACACACACACACACACACACACACACACACTTCAACTCATGGGGATTATTTAAGTGCAGAACTGATGCTTAAAACTGCTTAAAAGAATACTGATACCTGGTTTCCAGTACACCTTGAGTATTTGTGGTATTAGTAACTATTAATATGGGGCTTTATTATAGAACCTAGGTTTCTGAAACCTTTCCTCTTATGTCTTTCATTGGGTTTTAGCATCAAACTTGGAAATAAAAGATGTGCAAAGTTAATTCTTCTCAGGTAATGATGAAGAAGATGACTTTATAGGAAATGGCAAAACCCAGAAGACAGTGGAATTACTGATATCTGAAGTGGGAGAATTCTTATGCTAAACATATACACATGTACAAGTTCTCTCTCTCAATCTCTCTCTCTCGACCATTCACACATATTTGTTTTTGATGGAGTAGGTATCTTCAAAAGAATAGAAGTGAGAAAAATGGGAGTTGGGCGGTAGCGCAGCAGGTTAAGCACACGTGGCACAAAGCACAAGGACCGGCGTAAGGATCCTGGTTCGAGCCCCCGGCTCCCCACCTGCAGGGGAGTCGCTTCACAGGCAGTGAAGCAGGTCTGCAGGAGTCTATCTTTCTCTCCTCCTCTCTGTCTTTCCCTCCTCTTTCCATTTCTCTCTGTCCTAACCAACAATGACAACATCAATAACAACAACAATAATAACTACAACAATAAAATAATAAGGCAACAAAAGGAAATAAGTAAATAGTAGGGAAATTGTGTAAATACCACAAGTCTGTAACTCCACAGAAACTATTTATCCGTGCCACTGGCACAGATTGTGGACCAAAAGCAATAGTCTCTTCTCAATCCTCAATGTCCTTAAACTACATTTGACCCAGCTTATCTCTCCATCTTTAAAGGGCTTTTTTCACCTAGCTTCTTTTGACTCATCTCCTTTCTCACTGAGTATTCCTTCTCGGTCTCCACTGCTGGTTCCTCCACATCTCTGCAATGTGCAGCATGAATAGTCAGAACTTCATCCTCATAACATTCCTTTTCTCTGTAATCTCTTTTTAGGTGCATTCAATCAGATTCATGGCTTTAAATATTTTTTATGCCAAATTTGAATCTCTGATCTTAAACATCCTCCTGAATTCTAGACATGAATATGCATTTACTCAGTCTTTGTGACTGATGTCTCTAACTGGCTCTCAAGTCTAGTATGCCCTAAAATATTTTACTAATTCCTCAAATTTCCCATCCCTTAAATCTACTGCTTTTTTTTTTTTTTTTTTTGCCTCCAGGGTTATCATTAGGGCTGGGTGCCTGTACTATGAATCCTCTGGTCCTGGAGGCCATCTTTCTTCCATTATTGTTGCTGTTGCTGCTGGTGGATAGGAGGACAGAGAGAAATTGAGAGAGAAGAAAAGACAGAGAAGGGGAGAGAAAGACATCTGCAGACCTGTTTCACTTCCTCTGAAGCAGCCCTCCTGAAGGTGGGGAGCCAGGGCTCAAACCAGGATCCTTGCATGTGTCCTTTTGATTAGCACTATGTGTGCTTAACACAGTGTGCTACTGACTGGCCCCCACAAATCTACTGCTTCTATAGTCTTCATCTCAGAAGATGGCAGCTTTATCCTTTCTGTTGCTTAATCACATAGTTTCCCCCCCCAAAAAAAGATTTAACTTATTTATTGATGAGAAAGGAAAAGAAAAATAGCAGCACCCCACCACATGAGGTGATGAGGATCAAACTCAGGGCTTCATGCTTCCTAGTCCAACATTCTAGCCACCGTGCTACTTCCCAGTCTTAAAGTGAAATTTTTGATGTTTCTTTGTGGTTCTGTTATTCCCCGCAGCAAATATAGTCAGCTTTACCTCCAGGATATACAGAGAATCTAACTACTATTCTCTTCTCTTTTACTGCTAACATTCAGGGGCAGGCAAGTAGTGCCTCAAGGTAGATTTTTCTCCTTACTAATGATTGGGATAGAGGGAAACCTTAGAAGTCATATGTTGAAGGTAGAAAAATCACCCTCAGTTTAAGAATGTGAGCATTAGTAGCTCTGTTGACATGTTCCCTAGAGATTTAGAATTAAATATGTTTTCAAAAGAAGTATTTGTGTTTGTGTGTGTGTGTGAGAGAGAGAGAGAGAGAGAGAACAGAGGAGAGAGAGACAGAGAGAACCAGAATATCTCTCTGGCATAATCGATTACCTGTGATTGAACTCAGGACCTTATGTTTGAGAGTCCAATATTTTGTCCTCTGTGATACTTCTAGGGCCACTAAAAGGTTTTGTTTTTAATTTTAGTAGAAAATGAACCTTTGTTATACTTGAGAATTACATTTAAGGTATATTTTTAGTAGCTGTTAATAGTATGAAACAATAAAACTTAAAAATAAATAATAACAAATGAAAATGTTAAAGGAAATTAGGTTATACCACACTTGTAAGGCAAAGGAAATTAAGTTATACCACACTTAGATATGGGTATATTATTAACTGATAATAAAATCAATTAATGATAGCTGAGGAGGTAACTCAGTGACAGAGAACAGAATTTGTAAGCATTAGACCTTTAGTTCTATCCTTGGCACTGCATATGCTCTGGTCTTACTTATTAATAATGATTTAGTTATAAAGTAGATAAATAAATCTTTAACAAGTGAAAAGGTGGTCAAAAAGTAAACTTACTTACCAAATACATCAAATAAAAAAGACATCACAAATAGGAAAATATATTTGCAAAATATATAACAGACAAAGGATACACAGAGAATCCTCATCATGTAATTAGAAGACAGACAACCCATTTTTAAAAATGAGCAAAAGAATGCCTGTTAAATGAAAAAAGTCTTAACCTCATTAGTAATCAGGGAATGCAAATCAAAACTATACTGAGGTATCACTAAACACACAGCAGATCAGCAAAAAGTGTTAAAAGTCTGATAACATCAAAGTATTGTCAAGAACAGAGAGACAGGAATGCTTATACGCCACTGATTGTAATGTGAATTAGTACAACTTTTTGGGGGAGACAAAGAGAGTTTGGTATTGTCTGATAAATGGAGATATACATCAATTCCACTAAGATTATTATGTGGAGGCACTCTCTACATGCACCTATCTACTAATACAAGAACGTGCATCATGCATCACACTATCTGCAATTGTTTCAAATGTTCACCAGCAGCAGAACTTATAAATTGTGGCAATGAGAAAATGCTATAAAAGGATGCTCATAAAAAAGCTGCTGCTGCAAGCAAAAACACAGATGAATCTCATAAACATAATGCTGCATGAAAAAAGCAAACCACGCTTACATAAAGCTTAAAGCCAAGTAAGATTAAATTGTTTTGTTTAGAAATGCATGTGGAAGAAATGAAACAGAAGATTACAAACTATGGTTCCTTGAGCCAAATCTGGCCACCATCTGTTTATGCATGCCCATAAGCTAAGAATAGTTTTACACTTTCAAGCATTCAGGGGTGGCATTGGGGGTTAGGGAGGTGGGGTGGGAATCAAAGGAACAGTAATATTTTATGACCTGGGGAAATCCATGAAATTCAAATCTCAGTGTCCATAAATAAAATTTCATAGGAATGCAGTCATACCATCACATTAGGTATTGTCTGTGACTGTTGTTAAGCTACAGCAGCTGAGCAGAGCAGTTGTGAAAAAAAACTCTGTGGCCTGCAAATCCTAAAATATGGACTATTTTTGACCCTTTTAATAGAATGTTTGAGTGAAACTACCAATAAAGCAAGGAGATTGATGCAATAGCAGTCACGATAATAGTGTCACAGTGAGATGGATGAGGCTCTGACCAAAAAGGGGGTGTGGAGGTTGCCTATGTTTTTGGGTGAAAATTCCAAGAATGTTTGTGTTATAGTTTTATTTAAGCAATTTGTATTATGGCCAAACCTGGGTTTGTTTCATAATTATTCGCTGTATTTAAAATATTTTACTTGTTCAGTCCCCTGCACCCACCATAAATCAGAGCTGAGCAGAGCTCTGGTAAAAATAAATAAATAAATAAATAAATAAATAAATAAATAAAACAAAAAAAACAAACAAATAAAAATTTTTACTTTTCTCCTCTAAAATGTACTAATAAAATTTAATCAGGGGTTCAGGTGGTGGCACACCTGGTTGAGAACACAAGTTACCATATGCAAGGACCCCAGCTCAAGCCCCTGTTCCCTTCTGCAGGGTGAGGGTTAGGGGTTTGGGGGGTAGGGCTTCAAGAGTAGTGAGAAGGGAAGTTTCTAAAGCTAAAAGGCTAATGACAAAGTAGATAAAATATTTGTAAAACGTAGGCAAAGAGTTGAATTCTCTAATGGAAGATTTTTTAGTAATTAAGAAGAAAAAGACCTCAATCAAAGAAAAAACAGAAATGACACTTAGAAGGAAAAATATTTAACCTCATTCACAAAAGTAAAGGTAGATTCCAGACTGTTGTGGACCTGGTAGAGTGCACACATTATTACCATGTGCAAGGACCTAGGTTCAAACCCTTGGCCTGTAGGGGGGAACCTTCATGAGTGTGGAGTAGTGCCGCAGGTGTCTCTCTTTCTCTCTATTCTATCAAATAAAAGAAGAAAGAGGGAAGAATGACCAAAAGCAGTAATTTTATTGTTCAGACACCGAGTCTCAGTAATAACCCTGGAGGCAGTAAAATAATTAATAATAGTAATAATAAAGAGAAAAAAAAGAGTAAAAGCGGGATGGCACCAGCAAAATAGCTCATTTGGATAATATGCTACTTTGCCATGTGTGCAATTCAGATTTGAGCCTGGACTCCACAACATTGAAGGAAGTTTTAGTGTGTGGTCTCTTCTGCACTAGAAAGAAAGAAAGAAAGAAAGAAGAGAGAGAGAGAGAGAGAGAGAGAGAGAGAGAGAGAGAGAGAGAGAAAGAAAGAAAGAAAGAAAGAAAGAAAGAAAGAAAGAAAGAAAGAAAGAAAGAAAGAAAGAAAGAAGGGAAAGGGGGCTAGGTGATGGTGTACCTGGTTGAACACACATGTTGTAATCCACAAGTGCCCAGGTTCAAGCTTCCAGCCCCCACCTGCAGGGGGGAAGCTTTGCAAGTGGTAAAGCAGTGCTACTGGTATCTCCCTGTCTCTCTCCTTTTTTGCTTCCAAGTTATCACTGGGGCTTGGTGCTGGTGCAATGAATCCACTGCTCCTCATGGCCATCTTTTTGATTGGCTAAGACAGAAAGAAATTGAGAGGGGAAGGGAAAATGTAGAGGGGGAGAGAAAGATAAGATACTTGGCAGACCTGCTTCACTGCTTGTGAGGGGACCCACCTGCAAGTGGGGAGCTGAGGACTGGAACCAGTATCCTTGTGCAGGTCCTTGTGCATCATACTATGTGCACTTAACTTTGGGTGCCACTGCCCAACTCCCTCTCTCTGTCTCTATCTATCCCTCCCCCCTCAATTTCTCTGTCTCTACCTGATAAATAAATAAAATATTTTTATAAAAAAGAAAGGAGTAAGTTAGGGCAAAACACAGCTAACCATGTATGTGGCACAGGTTCAATCCCCAGCACTGCATGGAAGATGCGAGTAAAAAAGATTCCTATAGTGTTGTAGTGTCTCTCTCTTTTTCTGTCTGTTTCTCTCTATATGAACAAAAAAAAGCTGTCCTGAGTGGTAAAATCACACATGCTTGAGGGCCTAGCTTCATACATACACAAGAAAAGTAAAGCAAAGCACACTTGGGCTTCCTAACATGCCATTTCTCAGTAAACAATAGTCAAAATTTCACATCTGACAATAAGTGATAAGTACATTCACTGCAAACAGCAAGATGTCCCAGGGCAAGAATGCAAGTGACTATCTACATGTACTACATCCAAATATTTAGTTATATACTAAGCTCACAAACTGTTAAATCAAATAAGTTTCACTCTCCTTCTTGCTCTCTTTCTTGGTAAATATATCTTTCGGGTAATGGAGAAAGCCAAGTACGAGTTTAGAATTCTTTAACTCCTCAGAGTTCCTGAAAGGGGAGAGTGGCCATGCACAGCCCTATCCTAGACAGTACAATGGGGCCTCATCCTACATGTGGACTCTTTGCCCACACCCTGGCCTCAGAGAAGACAGGCCAATGAAAGAGGCCTTTTCAGACATCGGAAGTAGACAGGGGTACATCTGGGCAGGGAATTCCAGCATACAGTATACTCAAACCATAGTTTCAAAGACAGGTATATGATAAAGCATGAGGAGTAGGGAGATGTGTCCTTTGCTTCATAAATTTCTATTCCATAGACCAAAACAGAGTCTTATAAAGCTGGAGTTTGGGGCATGAGTCATAGATCTATACTCCTTTGGGGAAAATAAGAACTGTCATTCACTACAAGTACATGTAAAAAAAAAGAAAATCCCATATAAGGTATATATTATGATATAAAATACATTTATCCAGGGTCAACTAGGAATACCAAAGGAGATCATTGGGACTGCAATAAGGCAGGACTAGAACAACTTCGGGAATCTACCAAATCACCAGTGAGTGCAAATACCTGTGCCTCATGGACAGAGAGGAGCCTTAGGGAGAGATTAAGTGGCTGGTAACAATCCAGCAGTTTACCAGTTGAGGCACCATCTCCAGTCTGTTTCACCAACAAAAATATGGCTGAAGGGAGGGGAGGACTTTTTAAGACTCACCAAATGCAACTGTTAAGTCTCCACTGCTACTGCCCTTAGAGGTGGAACAGCAGGGAGGAGGCCCTGTGCTGACACCTGGGGACAGAGAACTAACCGGGAAACTCGAGAGAAGAACTACACTTTGGTGGCCTAGTGGTGGGGCTGTGTGGTGGGAGCCTTTCCATGTTCTTCTCCTTATGAGAAGATAGTGCATAGTTGCCTCAGAATCTACAGACTATAAATGGGATTGCTTAGAAACTCACAGGGCCTAGCAGAGCCACCCGGCTTGGCAGAGAAGCTGAAGTGAGCCTAGAGCTTTGGATCCTTGGTGTGTGTGAGTCTCTTTGAATAAACATTGTGCTATCTCTCCCCTACCCTGTTTTACCTCTTGGTCAGGAGTGCGTGATTAAGCTAAAAAACCTACTTACAGTTTAAAAGCCCTCAGGCTCCCATAACCTACAGGAAAGTAAAAGAACAAAAAAGGCTTTTAAAGCCACTGTGCTCCAACTCAGGGATTAAAATATTATTGAAACAACTGCCAATTTCTACAACTGTGAACCCTTTAAGTACCTTACTTAGACACAAGTCAATGCAGGCAAGAGTGATCAGTAATTTGAAAAATACGGAGAGAGGGACCTCACAACATACTATATAGAATGGTTAAACCAACAAGAAGAAATATTGGAGAAATGAGCCAGGACAAGAGACCAGATAAAAGCCCCCCAAAGGTTGAACCACAAAATAATGAGGTCAACATCCAAACACTAGTTAAGGAAATAATAATAGGAGTGAGTAAAAAGTTTCAAAGAATTGTCATAAAATGCAGAAACAACAAATGAGACTCTGGAAGAAAACACTAATTATCTCAAGGTTATTAGAGAGCTGAAAGCTGAAATAGCTGAGCTAAGAACACAACTAGTTTAACAAGCTACAACAATATCAGAACAGGGTAACAAAATAGATAAACTCCAGAAAACAATAGAGGGGAGAGTGAATAGAATAAATGAGGCTGAAGACAGAATTAGCAAGATTTAGGATGAATTAGAGACAACTAAAAAAGAAGTAAGAAATCTCAAAATGAGATTAAGAGATACTGAAAACAACAACAGAGACCTATGGGATGACATCAAAAGAAACAATATATGCATTATTGGCTTACGAGAGGAAGAAAGAGAGTGAAAGGAAGAAAGCATTCTTTAGGCCATAATAGCTGAGAACTTCTCTAGTCTAGACACCATAAAAGACATAAAGGTTCAAGAAGTCCAGAGGGTCCCAAACAGAATTAACCCAGACTTAAAGACACCAAGGCACACATATTTAGAATGGAAAGTGATAAGGATAAAGAAAAGATCCTGAAGTCTGCAAGTGAAAAACAAAGAGTTACCTACAGAGGGAAACCCATAAGGTTAGCAGCAGACTTCTCCACACAAACACAACAGGCCACAAGAAAATGGCAAGATACATATCGAGTGCTCAATGAGAAAGGCTTTCACCCAAGACTACTAGACTGTCTACAAGACTGACTACAAGATTGCTAGACTGTCATTCAGATTAGATGGAGGCATAAAAGCCTTCTCAGACAAGCAACAGTTGAAAGAATCAAGTATCACCAAGCCTCCCCTGAAAGAAGATCTGAAAGATCTCCTATAAGCAGACAACCATAAATATGGCATATATCAGAACACTCCAAAAATCTATAAGAATGGAAGCATTAAAATATATTCAATCTTTGATATCAATAAATGTCAATGGCCTGAATAAACCTATTAAAAGACACAGAGTAGGAAGATGGATTAGAAAGCCCAACCCAACAATATGCTATCTACAGGAAACCCACCTAACTCAACAAGACAAACAAACACTCAAAATGAAAGGATGGAAAACTATCATACAAGCCAATGGACCAGAAAAAAGGGCAGGAACAACTATTCTCATATCTGACATGACAGACTTTAAAATAAATAAAATTTTAAAAGATAGGGATGGACATTACTTAATGCTCAGAGGATCAGTCAACCAAGAGGACTTAACAATTATTAATATCTATACACCCAATGAGAAGCCATCTAAATACATCAAACACCTACTGACAGAGCTACACCAATATATTAACAGTAACACAGTAATAGTAGGGGACTTCAACATCCCACTCTCTCAGCTTGACAGATCATCCAGGCAGAAAATCAATAAAGATATAATGGAGCTAAATGAGGAGATAAATAAACTAGAACTATTGGACATTTTCAGAATCATTCACCCCAAGAAACTGGAATATACATTCTACTTTAGTCCACATGGGTCATTCTCAAGGAAGACCATATGTTAAGTCACAAAGACAACATCAGCAAATCCAAGACCACTGAAATTATCCCAAGCATCTTCTCAGACTATAGTGGAATTAAACTAACACTTAACAATCAACAAAAGATTAATAATAGTCCCAGAATGTGGAAGCTCAACAATACACTACTTACCAACTACTGGGTCAAAGAGGAAATAAAGGAAGAAATCAAAATGCTTTGAGAGCTCAATGAAAATGAAGACACAAGCTATCAAAATATTTGGGACACAGCTAAAGCAGTACTGAGAGGAAAGGTCATAGCCATACAAGCACACATTAGGAAACAAGAAAAAGCACAAATAAACAACCTGATTGCACACCTAAAAGACCTAGAAGAAGAACAAAGAAACCTGAAAGCAACCAGAAGGACAGAAATCACTAAAGTTAGGGAAGAAATCAATAACATTGAAATTAAAACCATAAAAGATCAACAAAAGTATATGTTGGTTCTTCAAAATAGTGAACAAAATAGACAAACCTTTAGCAAGACTCACAAAACAAAAAAGAGAGAAGACCCAAATAAAGAGGATCATAAATGAAGGAGGAGATATCACAACAGACACTGCAGAAATTCAACATATTATGCGAGGCTTTTATGAACAACTATATGCCACCAAGCTAGAGAACCTGGAAGAAATACAATTTCCTAAATACTGATGAACTGTCAAAATTAAATAAAGAGGAACTAGATAACATGAACAGGCCCATCACAGCTAATGAAATTGAAACAGTTATCAAAAACCTTCCCAAGAATAAAAGTACTGGACCAGATGGTTTTACAAATGAATTCTACAAAACCTTCAATGAAGAATTAATACCTCTACTTTTAAAAATCTTCCAGAAGATTGAAGACACAGGAATACTCCCTTCCAGCTTCTATGAAGCCAACATCACTCAAAAGCAGACAGGGACACACCAAAAAAAGAAAATTAGACACCAATATCTCTGATGAACAGAGATGCTAAAATACTGAACAAAATTCTAGCCAACCGGATACAGCAGTATATTAAATAGATTGTTCATGATGACCAAGTGAAGTTCATCCCAGGGATGCAAGGTTGGTTTAATATATGTAAACCAATCAACGTGATCCACCACATCAATAAAAGCAAGACCAAAAACCACATGGTCATATCAATAGATGCAGAGAAAACCTTTGACAAAATACAACATCCCTTTATAATCAAAACACTACAAAAAATGGGAATAGGTGGAAAATTCCTCAAGATAGTGGAGTCTATGTATGGCAAATCTACAGCCAACATCATAATCAACTGTGATAAACTGGAAGCATTTCCCTTCAGATCATGTACTAGACAGGGATGCCCACCATCACCATTACTATTCAACATAGTGTTGGAAGTTCTTGCCATAGCAATCAGGCAGGAGCAAGGAACTAAAGGCATACAGATTGGAAGAGAAGAAGTCCACTCTCCCTATTTTCAGATGACATGATAGTATATATAGGAAAACCTAAGGAATCTAGCAGGAAGCTTTTGGAAATTATCAGGCAATACAGGAAGGTGTCAGGCTACAATGTTAACATACAAAAGTCAGTGGCCCTAAAGCAACCAGAAGGACAGAAATCACTAAAGTTAGAGCAGAAAATAAACAACATCGAAAATAAAAGAACCATACAAAAGATCAATGAAGCCAAATGTTGGTTCTTTGAAAGATTAAACAAAATTGACAAACCCCTAGCCAGACTCACCAAACAAAAAAGAGAGAAGACTCAAATTAATAGAATTGTAAAAGATGCAGGAGATATCACAACTGACACCACAGAAATCCAGAGAATTCTGCGAAACTTCTATAAAGAACTATATGCCACCAAGCTAGAGAATCTGGAAGAAATGGAACAATTCCTAGAAACCTATGCACTTCCAAAACTGAACCAAGAAGAACTACAAAATCTAAATGCACCAATCACAGACAAAGAAATTGAAACTGTTATTAAGAATCTCCCCAACAACAAAAGTCCTGGACCAGATGGCTTCACAAATGAATTCTACAAAACTTTCAGGAAACAGTTAACACCCATACTTCTTAAGCTATTCCATAAGATTGAAGAAACAGGAATACTCCCTTCCACCTTTTATGAAGCCAACATCACCCTGATACCAAAAGCTGATAGGGACAGAACAAAAAAGGAAAACTACAGACCAATATCTCTGATGAACATAGATGCCAAAATATTAAACAAGATCTTGGCCAACTGGATACAGCAACACATCAAAAAGATTGTTCATCATGACCAAGTTGGATTCATACCAGGAATGCAAGGCTGGTTCAACATCCGTAAATCAATCAATGTCATTCATCACATCAATAAAAGCAAAGCCAAAAACCACATGATTATCTCAATAGATGCAGAGAAAGCCTTTGACAAAATCCAACACCCATTCATGCTCAAAACTCTACAGAAAATGGGAATAGATGGGAAATTCCTCAAGATAGTGGAGTCTATATATAGCAAACCTACAGCCAACATCATACTCAATGGACAGAAGCTGAAAGCATTCCCCCTCAGATTGGGGACTAGACAGGGCTGTCCACTGTCACCGTTACTCTTCAACATAGTATTGGAAGTTCTTGCCATAGCAATCAGGCAAGAGAAAGAAATCAAAGGGATACAGATTGGAAGGGAAGAAGTCAAGCTCTCACTATTTGCAGATGATATGATAGTATACATAGAAAGACGTAAAGAATCCAGTAGAAAATTACTGGAAGTTGTTAGGCAATATAGCAAGGTATCAGGCTACAAAATCAATGTACAAAAATCAGTGGCATTTCTTTATGCACACACTAAATCTGAAGAAGAAGACATCCAGAAATCACTCCCATTTACTGTTTCAGCAAAATCAATCAAATACCTAGGAATAAAGTTGACCAAAGAAGTGAAAGACTTGTATACTGAAAACTATGAGTCGCTACTCAAGGAGATAGAAACTGATACCAAGAAATGGAAAGATATCCCATGCTCATGGATTGGAAGAATAAATATCATCAAAATGAATATTCTCCCCAGAGCCATATACAAATTTAATGCAATACCCATCAAAGTTCCACCAGGCTTCTTTAAGAGAATAGAACAAACGCTACAATCATTTATCTGGAACCTGAAAACACCTAGAATTGCCAAAACCATCTTAAGGAAAAGAAACAGAAATGGAGGCATCACACTCCCAGACCTTAAACTATATTATAAAGCCATCATCATCAAAACAGCATGGTACTGGAACAAAAATAGGCATATAGACCAGTGGAACAGAATTGAAAGCCCAGAAGTAAATCCCAACACCTATGGGCATCTAATCTTTGATAAGGGGGCCCAAAGGATTAAATGGGAAAAGGAGGCTCTCTTCAATAAATGGTGCTGGGAAAACTGGGTTGAAGCATGCAGAAGAATGAAATTGAACCACTTTATCTCACCAGAAACAAAAATCAACTCCAAATGGATCAAAGACCTAGATGTCAGACCAGAAACAATCAAATACTTAGAGGAAAACATTGGTAAAACACTTTCCCACATACACCTCAAGGTCATCTTTGATGAATCAAACCCATTTGCAAGGAAGACCAAAGCAGAAACAAACCAATGGGACTACATCAAATTGAAAAGCTTCTGCACATCCAAAGAAACTATTAAACAAACAGAGAGACCCCTCACAGAATGGGAGAAGATCTTCACATGCCAGACATCAGACAAGAAACTAATCACCAAAATATATAAAGAGCTCAGCAAACTTAGCCGCAAAAAAGCAAATGACCCCATCCAAAAATGGGCAGAGGAAATGAACAAAACATTCACCACAGAGGAGATCCAAAAGGCTAACAAACATATGAAAAACTGCTCTAGGTCACTGATTATCAGAGAAATGCAAATCAAGACAACACTAAGATACCACCTCACTCCTGTAAGAATGGCATACATCAAAAAGGACAGCAGCAACAAATGCTGGAGAGGATGTGGGGACAGAGGAACCCTTTTACATTGCTGGTGGGAATGTAAATTGGTACAGCCTCTGTGGAGAGCAGTCTGGAAAACTCTCAGAAGGCTAGACATGGACCTTCCATATGACCCAATAATTCCTCTCCTGGGGTTATACCCCAAGGACTCCATAACACCCAACCAAAAAGAGGTGTGTACTCCTATGTTCATAGCAGCACAATTCATAATAGCTAAAACCTGGAAGCAACCCAGGTGCCCAACAACAGATGAGTGTCTGAGAAAGCTGTGGTATATATACACAATGGAATACTATGCAGCTATCAAGAACAATGAACCCACCTTCTCTGACCCATCTTGGACAGAGCTAGAAGGAATTATGTTAAGTGAACTAAGTCAGAAAGATAAAGATGAGTATGGGATGATCCCACTCATCAACAGAAGCTGACTAAGAAGATCTGAAAGGGAAACTAAAAGCAGGACCTGATCAAATTGTAAGTAGGGCACCAAAGTAAAAACCCAGTGGTGAGGGGTAGGCACGTAGCTTCCTGGGCCAGTGGGGGGTGGGAGTGGGCGGGAGGGATGGGTCACAGTCCTTTGGTGGTGGGAATGGTGTTTATGTACACTCCTAGCAAAATGTAGACATATAAATCAGTAGCTAATTAATATGAGAGGGGGAAATCAATTGTATGTCTCAAAGTTTCTCAAAACACAAACTGAATCTTTTTAATATATAGGCTATGTATTTGATATGCGGACTCTCAAAAGCCTAGACCAAGTAGATTAGAAGCTTCCAATAGCACAGCTATATACAAGATACTGGGTACTGTCCAGCAAACCATAACAAAGGGACTTTTCAAAGTTAACCCAATTAACAAATAATGTGATGATAACATTAACTATTGAGTGTCTTTTTGAACCCTAAGACAGCAGGAACCTCACATCTTCACTATAGAGCCCCTACTTCCCCTAGTCCTGGAACCCTTGGATAGGGCCCACTTTCCCGTATGCATCTCCCAATCCAAACCAAATAACATTGCATCTGCCGATCACAACCTAACCAAAGCAACGATTGCTACCTCAACATGCTTCACCTCAGAATGTATCCAGAGACTTCACGTGTGGAATGACAACCCTTCAGCTTCATTACTCGGGTGAGACCTTTCCTTTAATAGTACCCTCTAATTTCATCTCAGTTCATCTTAGTTCACTTTCTAACAAAGTCCCATAACCTAGATATACACCAGTTTCTGTGAGAGAGAGCTTATGTGCACACGTATCCATAAACTACTGCAAAATATATACCTGAAAGCAGGACTACACTAGAGTTTGCAGTGAGTACCTCCCTAACACTTCCTCTCCACTATTCCAAGCTTGGGATCCATGATTGCTCAACAAATTGTTTGGCTTCATATGTTAACTCTGTTTTCAATCACCAGGTTCCAGATGACACCAGGATGCTGGCTAGGCTTCCCTGGATAGAAGACCCCACCAATGTGTCCTGGAGCTCAGCTTCCCCAGAGTCACACCCTACTAGGGAAAGAGAGAGGCAGACTGGGGGTATGGACCGACCAGTCAACGCCCATGTTCAGCGGGGAAGCAATTACAGAAGCCAGACCTTCTACCTTCTGCATCCCTCAACGACCCTGGGTCCATGCTCCCAGAGGGATAGAGAATGGGAAAGCTATCAGGGGAGGGGGTGGGTTATGGGGATTGGGTGTTGGGAATTGTGTGGAGTTGTACCCCTCCTACCTTATGCTTTTGTTCACTAATCCTTTCTTAAAAAATTAAAAAAAAAAAAAAAAAGTCAGTGGCATTCCTCTATGCAAACACTAAGTTAGAAGAAGAAATCCAGAAATCAATTCCTTTTACTATAGCAATAAAAGAATAAAATCTCTAGGAGTAAACCTAACCAAAGAAGTGAAAGACTTGTATACTGAAAATTATGAGTCACTACTCGAGGAAACTGAAAAAGATACAAAGAAGTGGAAAGATATTCCATGTACATGGTTTGGAAGAATTAACATAATCAAAATGAATATATTGCTCAGAGCAATATAAAAATTTAATACTATCCCCATCAAGATTCCAAGAACATTTTTAGGAGAATAGAACAAATGCTGCAAATGATTATCTGGAACCAGAAAAGACCTAGAATTGCCAAAACAATCTTGGGAAGAAAGAACAGAACTGGAGGCATCATACTCCCAGGTCTCAAATTGTATTATAGGGTCATTGTTAACAAAACTGCTTGGTCCTGGAACATGAATAGACACATGCAGAAGAATAAAGCTGAACCACTATATTTTACCAAATACAAAAGTATTTCCAAGTGGATCAACGACTTGGATGTTAGACCAGAAACTATCAGATACTTAGAGGAAAATATTGGCAGAACTCTTTTCCACATAAATTTTAAAGACATTTTCAATGAAACAAATCTAATTAGAAAGGTAAGTTTAAGGCAAGCATAAACTTACGGGACTACATCAAATTCAAAAGCTTCTGCACAACAAAAGAAACCACGAGACCAAGAGACCTCTCACAGAATGGGAGAATATCTTTAAATCAGACAAGAGGCTAATAATCAAAATGTATAAAGAGCTTTCCAAACTCAACAAGAAGAGAACAAATAACCCCACCCAAAAATGGGGAGAGGTCATGGACAGAATACTCATCACAGAAGAGATGAAAGGCTGAGAAACACATGAAAAAATGCTCCAAGTCTTTGATTGTCAGAGAAATGCAAATAAAGACAACAATAAGATACCACTTCACTCCTGTGTGAATGTCATATATCAGAAAAGGTAACAGCAGCAAATGCTGGAGAGGTTGTGGGGTCAAAGGAACCCTCCTGCACTGCTGGTGGGAATGTAAATTGGTCCAACCTCTGTGAAGAACAGTCTGGAGGACTTTCTGAAGGCTAGTAATGGACCTACCATATGACCCTGCAATTCCTCTCCTGTGGATATATCCTAAGGAACCAGACACAGCCATGCAAAAAGATCTGTGTACACATATGTTCTTAGCAGCACAATTTGTAATAGACAAAACCTAGAAGCAACCCAGGTGTCCAACAACAGATAACTGGCTAAGCAAGTTGTGGTCTATATACACAATGGAATACTACTCAGCTATAAAAAATGGTGACTTCACCATTTTCAGCCCATTTTGGATGGAGCTTGAAAAAATCATGTTAAGTGAAGTAAGTCAGAAACAGAAGGATG
The DNA here is from genome assembly GCF_950295315.1 of Erinaceus europaeus. NCBI lineage: Eukaryota > Metazoa > Chordata > Mammalia > Eulipotyphla > Erinaceidae > Erinaceus > Erinaceus europaeus. Next base: position 75,411,712 of record NC_080170.1, read on the forward strand.
AATATGGCATGATCTCACTCTCAGGCCAATGTTGAAAAACAAAATCAGAGGACAAAACACTAAGTAGAACCTGAACTGGAGTTGGTGTATGGCACCAAAGTAAAAGACTCTGGGGTAGGGGTTGGGGGAGAATACAGGTCCAAGGATGACAGAGGACATAGTGGGGGTTGTATTGTTATATGGAAAACTGGGAAATGTTATGCATGTACAAACTACTGTATTTACTGTCAAATGTAAAACATTAATTCCCCAATAAAGAAATTTAAAAAAAAAAACACTGAATGCAATTCAGACTGAGGTAAGAGGCCTCAGAAGTAGACTTAACCAGGTAGAGGAGAGAATGTCAACACTAGAAGACACAACAACCACTCTATGATTTTAAAGCTCTTAGACAGGAAAGGTTTAGGAAAAATGAAGCATTTCTCAACAAAACAGTAGACTCTATCAGAAAGATGAACATCAGAGTTAATGGGAACCCCGAGGAAGAAGAGAAAGAGACATAGAGAACATATTCAAAGAAATTTTAATAGAGAATTGTCCATACCTGAGCAATGTTCAAAATATAGAAATCCATGAATGTGAATGCTTGCCTAAATTTTTGAATCCAAAATGACATATACCAAGACACATTGTAAAACTATGCAAAACCAGGGACAAGAAAAAAATACTGCAGACTGCCAAGGAAAGGAAAAAAGTCACATATAAATGCAGAGCTATCATGCTTTTATCAGATTTCTCATCACAAACCCAAGAGGCAAGGAGAGAATAGAATGGAATATTCAAAGTTTTAAAAGACAATAATTGCCAGCCATGAATTCTGTTTCCTGCTAAATTATCCTTCAAATATAAGGGAGAAATAAAGATCTTTTCAAATATTCAGAAACTGAAGGAATTTGACACTGCCAACACTACCTTGCAAGAATTACTGAGAGGAGTCCAACATGAAAAGAAGAGGCAAAGGAGTCCCAACTTTTAATGTGATGATCAGTATTGGAATAAAACCAGGAACATAACAACATGGAAAACTGGATACAGAACAACAGGAGAGAGCAAAATAAAGTGATACAGTCCAATGTTGGTGAGCCAAGGCCAACTTGAAAAAGAGTCCTGTACATATTATAAGTTAGACAACATATTCATGATAACCACAAAACAAAATATAACACAAAGACACATTTGAAACATATATACAATAAGCAGGACCATGATAGAAAGCCATCCACATAAAATAACAATCAGAAACAGGAAAATAGTCAATAACAACATAAGCCAACCTCAAAACAAAAACCAGAATGGCTATAAGCAAACTACATTTATCAATAATCACCCTAAATGTGAATGGCTTAAATTCACCAATCAAAAGATTCAGAGTGACTGAAATGATTAAAAAGCAAGGCCCATCTATGCTGTGTCTCTAGGAAACACACATCAGAAAAAAAGCATAAACAGAATCTCTGGGTGACAGGCTGGAACAAAGTATTCCAAGTCAATAGTACAAACAAAAGGGCAGAAACAGCTATTACAGTTAACAGGAAAAAAATAGATAAACCACTGACTAACCTACAAAATGAATAAGAGAAAAAGCTATAAAAACAATCAGGAACAAGAGAGACAAAATTACAACTGAAGATGGGGAGATACAAAGAATTATATGTGAATATTATGAAAGCCTCTATTGAAATAAATTGGACAACCAATTTAGAATAGATGAATGCACTTTTAGAATCAACCACTTGCCAAGCCAACCCAAGAGGAAGCAGATAGCTTAGACAAGTAAATCACTAGTTTAGAATTTGAATCAGGTAAAAAATCTACCCAAGAATAAAAGCCCAGGACTAGATGGCTTTACACATTTTATGAGACTTTCAAAGAAGATCTAACACCTATTCTCCTCAAGCTATTCCAGAAAACTGAAGAAAGGCAACACTATCAAGTACATCCTATTGGGCAAACATCACTTTGATATCCAATGCAGGAAGGGAGTCTACCAAAAAAAGAAAACTATAGACTTATATCGCTGATGTACATTGAAGTAAAGGTCCTGAAGAAGATCTTGGCAAATCAAATACAACAACATATCATGAGAATAATTCACCAAGATTAAGTAGGATTCATCCCTGGGAAACAGGGATAGTTTAATATCCACAAATCAATCAATGTAATTAACTAGGTTGACAAAAAGATAAAAATCACATGGTCATATCAATTGATTCTGAGAAGTCATTCAACAAGATCCAACACCCACTTATAATAAAGACCCTCCAGAAACTGGAAATAGAAGGACTATTCCTTCACTTTCATCAGAAATGTCATTATAGGCCCTCTTGTGGGCCTTTCCAAGACCTTGCCCTCACCATAAATCAGTGATAGTAGGGCCTACCCCAGTCTCTGAAGAGAGGCTGGGGTATCTTACCCTGACACTTGAGGAAGACTGGTCCTGAAATGAGTGCAGCTTGCAATGTTCCCAGCTGTGACCATGAGCTTTGAGCTCTGACCAACAGGGACTTGGAGATTGCACAGGTTCTGGTGATATATATGCCCTGGGTCAGGTGGATAGGGGTAAATCGTTCATTTAATCCATAAATTTCTTTCGAGAGTGGGAGCTACTCTCTTCCCTAATCCAACTTTCTACCCTTTTCTCTACTCTGACACCATTTTCTCAGATAATATTTTTATCCAACTTTATGCTAGCTATCAAACTCAAGCAAAACTCATCATAGTCGTGGGTCCCTAGAAACATGACTAAAGTAGACTTCCTAGCTTTCTTCCACCCTAAAATTCCTAATTTCATATCCTCTGTTCCTACTTTTTTGGTTCCTATTCATTAACCATTTTGTCTCACTTTTATGTCTTGCCACCTTCCAGATACCAGGTTGTAGATGCTACCATGATCCCATCCAGACTTCTCTGGGCAGATGACCTCACCAATGTGTCTTAAAACCTCATCTCTCCTAAGTTCTATCCCACTATGGAAAGATAAAAACAGGCTGGGGGTATGGATCGACCTGCCAACGACCAATTCCAGTGGAGAAGCAATTACAGAGGACAGAACTCCTACCTTCTGCACCCCAAAACAAATTTGGATCCATACTCCCAGTGAGAGAGAAGTGATAGGAGGAAGAGAATAGGAAGGCTCTGAACTCCAAATCCATCAGGACCCAGAAATAGAGGAGGAAAAAGAGGCATTTGGATGTAGTAATAATATCATGGGAGTATTGGAGGGGAGGAGAGGACTGAACCTGGAAGGAAAAGGGGACAATTATGTACAAATCTAGACAGATAATTGTAGAGATGATAGTTAACCCATGTCTGCAGCCTTAGGAGAATGGCAGTGGCTAGCGATGGAGAAATTGGGGATTCAGAACTCTGGTGGTGGAAATTGTGTGGAATTATACCCCTATTGAAATGTAATAGTGTAAATCAATATTAAATCACTAATAAATTTTTTTTTAAAAAAGAAGTACCATTCCTCAACACAATAAAGACCATTTGCAACAAACCCACAGCTAACATTGTTCTCAATGGGGAAAAACTGAAAGCTTTTCCCTAAAAACAGGAACCACTATCTCCACTGTTATTTAACATAGTTCTAGAGGTCCTCATCATTGCAATCTGATAAGAATGAGCTGTCAAACGCATATAGATAGGAAAAGAAGAAACCAAACTATCACTATTTGCTGGTAACATAATAGTTTACCCAGAGAACCACAAAGACTCTACCAAAAATCTACTGGAAATAGTTAATAAAATCAGTAGAGTAGCAGGGTACAAAATTAGTACACATAAATCTGTGGCATTTCTGTATGAAACAAAGATTCTGAGGAAAGGGAAATAAAAGACTCAATCTCATTTATAACTGAACCCCAAAAGATAAAATACCTTGGGATGAATCTCACAAAGGAGGTGAAGGACCTTTACAATAAAAACTATAGGATATTACTAAAACAAATAGAGAAGGACACACAGAAGTAGAAGAACATTTATTATTCCTGGATTGAATCAATAAATATTATTAAAATGGCCATCCTACCACGATCAATCTACAACTTAAATGAAATCCTTATCAAAATTCCAATATCATTTTTCAAACAAATTGAAAAACTTGTCCAAAATTTGCATGGAATCACAAAAGGTCATGAATTGCCAAAACACTTCTGAGAAAAAAGGGGAAATATGGAGGTATCACACTCCCTAACTTCAGTTTAAATTACAAAGCAATAGTAAAACAGCATGGTACTGAAATAAAAATGGACACTTGGATCAATGGAACAGAATTCAAAGTCGAGACATATACAAACACCTAATATATGGCAAAGGGGCCAAAACCATTCAATAGGGTAAAGAAGATCTCTTCAACAGATGGTGCTGGGAAAAGTGGACAGCCACATGAAGAAAAGTGACACTAGACCACCACTTACCACCATACACCAAGGTCAAATCAAAATGGATTAAAGATCTAGATTTTAGACCAGAAATTCTAAAATTTATAGAGGAAAATTTGTTGGTGAAATTTTGCAGGACCTTCACATCAAAAATGTATTTTCATACTCAACTCCCTGGGCATGGGAAATAAAAATAAGAGTAAATAAACAGGATTACATAAAACTAAAAAGCTTCTACATTAAAAGCAAACTATACAAGGTTAACCAGGCAACCCAGTAAATAGGGCAAGATCACACACCAGATATATATCTCTGCCTCCTATTTCTCAATCTCTTTCTATTCTATCAAACATATATATGTATATTTGCTTCTAGGGTTATTGCTGGGGCTCAGTGCCTGCACTCCAAATCCACTGCTCCTGGAGGCTATTTTTTCCCCTTTTGCTGCCCTTGTTGTTTATTGTTGTTGTTATTATTATGATATTGCTGTCCTTGTTGGATAGGACAGAGAGAAATCGAGAGAGGAGGAGAAGACAGAGAGGGAGAGATAGACACCTACAGACCTGCTTCACCGCCCATGAGGCGACCCTCCTGTGGGTGGGGTCCTCGGGGGCTCGAACTAGGGTCCTTAGGCAGATCCTTGCCTTTTCACCATGTGCGCTTAACATGCTGCGCTTCCACCCAGCCCCCAATACATATTTTTTAAAAAGAAATGAACTGTAGTTTGCAACCTGCAATACTAGGAAGTGGTATTCTCCTATCATTCCCTAGGTTTTAGAAATGTCTTATTTGATCATTCCATGATTCGATCAAACTATATTATTGATATATTGTCTAGGGTTTGGACCATAATGATTAGTAGGGAATCCAGAGGCCTGCGTTACAAAAAGTCATTATAACATAACTTTACAGACAAGGTGAATCTGGAGAAAAGAGTCAGTCAAAGTCAAAAGGCCCATTTTTCCTCAAGAAAAGATTCCTTCATCTGTGCCAAACTTGGGCAATCATGAATTTATTTTTATTATTTTTCAGGTCATATATGCTTTTATTAAATTTTTGCTTAGCTGTTCAATTATTGTCAGGAGAGGGGTATTAAAATTCCCAATTATAGTTATCAGTATTGTTTACTTTTCTTTTTAAAATAAATTCCTATTGAGGTACATCACTGGCCTATAACATTATGTAACTGAATTTGTTCTTATTAAGGGATGTGGCATTCCCTTTCTCTGCTATACTGGATCCAAGATACTAGTATGACAGCTGATTCACCCAGTGCTAAGAGGCCCCAGATAGATGACATTGACAGATGTTTTGTCCAAATGATCCCAGAAGACTTGAGTAATAGAACCTCCACATTCTCATTTGTCAGACTCTAGAAAACTTGGATGGGAGGGTTTTTATTCAATTTTTTTATTGTCTCCAAGGTTATTGCTGGGGCTCAGTGCCTGAACAACAAATTTACCACTCTCAGTGGCCAATTTTTTCTTTCATTCTATTATTATTATTATCATTATTATTATTGAGAGCATGGTGAGAGATGGACAGATAGACACAAAAATACCTGCAACACTACTTCACTACTTGTGAAGCTTCCCCCACTGCTTGAACCCAGATCCATGCACATGTAAATGCCTGTGCTCAACTAGGTGCAACACTGTTAGCTTCTTGGTTGACATTTCTAATCAGAAAGACTTTAGTAATATATTGGCCAACAGTCAGGCTTGTAAGAAACTGCATTTCTCAAACAAAGAGTCACTCACCCCTTGACCCAGACAGGCCAGAGCAGGAATTACTTTCTCCCGGGCAATGCACTGCAGGATCCTGGGGGCTCCATAGAGTCCTCCCATACAGGAGGCCAGGGATGAGATGTATAAGCCCAAAAGGAAAAGGAAGCCCACTAGGGACACCTGTAAGAGGGAGAAATTTAATTATCCAATTTAATTATCCACTTCTGTCTCTCACAAACTCCCATTCCTCTAGATTCTAACTATTGGGTATGTTTCCAATATCTCCAATCCACCTTATTTTATCACCATTGCCATTCTATCAATGTGCCTAGATCACATGTTGCATGAACTACACAGTGGATTCAAACTGAACATGTGCCAGCTCCCATGAAGAACTTGTTGAAATAGATTTATGGGTCCCACTTCAGAGTTTCTGGTGCAGGAGTTCTGGGTGAAAGACCACAGAACTTGGATTTTCAGACACAGACTTGGATTTTCAGTTTCCCTTTCAGTAAAGTTGATGATGATGGTCTAGGGACTATACTTTGAAAAACATTGACCAACTATAGCCTCTGTCCACTATGACACATCCCCAAATCTCTGCCAGGGTTTGGCTTCTTTAAACTCAAATCTGATCATAATGTCATTTCCATCAAAAATACCTGTTGCTCCCTTCTGCCTTGTCCTTTCTAGCCCCATTTCATGCATACTCAAGAGTCTTTGTGAGCTTGATTTCCTTGTATTCTTAAACTTTCTGTCCATACTCCTGATCTTCTCATTGTCTGTGTGATATAACCCCCCCCAACTGTGATTTAATAAGGAACACAAATCTCCATTCCTCCAAGACAGTCTGAGATGCTCTCAGACTCCACAGCACCACAACATGATGTTGGGGAGCATCTATTATATTATACTATCTCTTTTGCTAGCCTGGAGACTTCATTCCATATCTTAATAAATTGCGTGCCAACACCAACAGATAGAATAAAAGAGGACATAGATGTTCTGTTTGGTGTCACCTTGCAAGAGATCAATGCTGTTGACCATGAAGCTGTGCCATAAGCTGTCAGTCAGCTACCTTACTCTCCTGCACAGGACCTCATCTGTATCCACAGGTCATAGAATAACCCATTTTCTCTCTATTCTTTCATATATTTTGCTCATTCAGTGCTCAAATATAAACAAAAGGTTGGACTTCATATCTGGATAAGTTATAAAAAACTCCATTCTATTTCTCTCCCAACTGAATTGTCTTTCTTCCTTTCTGACACCTCTATGTGTGGGCACATCTAGTGAGGACAAGCTATATACCTGGCACAGTATCAGGTGCAAAATGAAGCTTCATCAGTACAATAATAAACTATGCAGCTTTGTTTGTGGCTCTTGCAGAATTAAGCAATGTTTTCTATTCATATAGTAAATTTGCTAACTATACCAGTGGAGGTGGGAGTGAGAATTTATTTGAGCATATTTATGTCAATAGTTCTTTAGGGGAAGGGGGAAATAAGGTATCCTTCTGTTACATACCTGTTTGGGCCACTACAAATTTTTATCTGGAGTGTAAACTACCCTAATTCCTTTTTCATAATTACTAATGAAAATCATTAATTCCATCTCTCTGATCTTGGTATTTTATCACAGCTCTCATTTAAGCTTCACCCATTGAGAGAGACCATCAATCCATTGATTTCTCTCTTTTCCAAAAATTACTTTACTTTTAAGGTTAACTTCGTCTGCAAGACTATAAATATTTTAGACGTACAATTACATACCTCTTCATAATGTTACTACATCACACCCATCACAAAAGAACAAATATTTCATCACCCAAGTCCATTAGGCTTGCTCCCCACTTAGAACCTCCAGTCTTTTTGGTAGCCTCATTTCTTCATCCTGCACCCCAAGGTTTGTCTTAATTTAACTTTGATTCTTTTTTTATTACTGATTTAATAATGATTAACAGGATTGTAGGGTAAGAGGAGTACAATTCCATACAATTTCTGTCACCAGAGTTTTACACCCCATCCCTCTTTGCATCTTTTACATCCAAGACTTTGAATACAACCAGACAGTCCTCTGTGACACTTAGTGCTCCTATTGAGAACTCAGTTTAGAGTTGTCTAGGGGACAGTTGCTTTATAAGTAATTATTTGCTTTTCTCTTGCCGCCTTTAAAATTCTTTACTGATTTAATTTTTGTATGCCTTGGTGAGCTCTGGTTTGGATTTATTTTTGCTTGAAACTGTTAAAGCTTCAAGACTCCAAAAATCTGTCTCGGGAGTCGGGCGGTGGCGCAGTGGGTTAAGCGCACATGGCGCAAAGCGCAGGGACTGGAGTAAGGATCCCGGTTGGAGCCTCCGGCTCCCCACCTGCAGGGAAGTCGCTTCACGGGCGGTGAAGTAGGTCTGCAAGTGTCTATCTTTCTCTCCCCTCTCTCTCTGTCTTCCCCTCCTCTCTCCATTTCTCTGTCCTATCCAACAACAAAGCAACGTCAACAATGGCAATAATAACCGCAACGAGGCTGCAACAACTAGGGCAACAAAAAGGGGGGAAAAATGGCCTCCAGGAGCGGTGGATTCATGGTGCAGGCACCGAGCCCAGCAATAACCCTGGAGGGGAAAAAAAAAATCTGTCTCCTTTAGTTTAGGGATTTTTTTTTTTTGCCTCTAGGGTTATTGCTAGGGCTTTTGTGTTGGTATTATGAATCTAATGATTCTGGTGACCTTTTTTTTTTTTTTTCATTTTATTGGATAGGACAGAAAGAAGTTGAGAGAGGTGGTGAGGGAGGTCAGGCAGTAGCACAGCGGGTTAAGTGCACATGGTGAGAGAGGTGGGGAGCTAGAAAGAAAGAGAGAGGGGCCCAGCAGTAGCAAACTGGGTTAAGTGCACATAGTATGAAACACAAGGTTCGAGCAAGAATCCCAGTTCAATTCCCCAGCTACCTACTGCAGCGAGGCCACTTTGCAAGCGGTGAAGTAGGTCTGCTGGTGTCTTTCTTTCTCCCTGTCTACCCCTCCTCTCTCAATTTCTCTCTATCCAATCCAACAACAACAACAAAAATGGAAAAAACTGCCGCCAGCAGCCCCAGTGATAACCCTGAAGGGAGAGAGAGATACCTGCAGATCTGCTTCCCAGGTTGTGAAGCAATCCCCTGCAGGTAGGGAGCCAGAGGCTTGAACCTAGATCCTTGCATGGGTTCTTGTGCTTCATACTATGTGTGGTTAACTGAGTATACCACCGCTCAGCCCCCTTGGCTAATTTTATTTTATTTTATTTTATTTTATTTTATTTTATTTTATTTTATTTTATTTTATTTTATTTTATTTGTTATCATGGAAGCTTCACTGATCCAGGCTAGTTTTCAAAGATAGATAGATGGTAGGTAGATATAGACAGAAGGAGAGAGGGAAAGATACCACAACACCAAAGTTTCCACCAATGTGACAGAGATCAGGCTTGAACCTTGGTCACATGTATAAAAAGCAGATGCCCTCCCAAGGTAAGTAGCCTGTGAACATGAGTTTTCTAATATTACCCCCAACTCTACAAGTTGACCAACATGTCAACTTTCAGTCAAGTTTATCTCTCACTTGATGGCCATTTTCCAAAGGGAAATAAGTCAACTTCCTTTCCTGAGAGGCAGCATTGTTCATGGTATAGATCACAGGCTAGTCAGGCTGGGATAGATGATGAATTCTAAGCAGATGCCTAGGCTCACTCACTAGCCATGAGCCCTCTCAGCCCTGTCTTAACAGGCATAGCTTATGTCATGAGCTTTTCTCTTGAATATGTGAGAACAGCATAGTTAATTCCAAGAATCATTAGAGGTTGCTCTGTGGGATTCCCTATATTAACAAAGATGCTTTCAGGGGCTCTTGTTCTTACTTTGCTAGTTGGCAAGCCCCAGGGTTTCTAAAGGACTGTTGTTATTTTTGATATGTAATAAATATTTTTCGTAGTCTATGTACAAGTTTATTTCAAAAGCAATTGTGTATTATAATCTATTTAGTTTTACCCCTATTGATATCTGTTCTTTATACAAGTCCTGCTCTATAACTTAATAGTACTGAAATTGACTATCTTGACTTTTCCTGTTTGTTTTATGAAACAATGGATTCATTGGAGAAAATTTATTCCTTAAATAAAAGCCTCCATCTGTAAAAGTATCTGCATATGGAGTATGGAGAGAAGTCATAACTTAGTTTGCACCTACTGTGTGTCACATATTGTGCTCTACACTATCTCAAAGCCACAGCAACACATTCAAGATACATATTTTTTTCCTCCAGGGTTATCACTGGGGCTTGGTGCCTACAATACAAATCCACTGCTCCTGAAGGCCATTTTTTTTCCTTTTGTTTCCCTTGTTGTTTATCATTGTTGTTATTATTATTGTTGTTATTGCTGTCATTGTTGTTGGATGGAACAGAGAGAAATCGAGAGAGGAGGGGAAGACAGAGAGGGGGAGAGAAAGACACCTGCAGACCGCTTGTGAAGTGACACCCCCCTGCAGGTGGGGAAGCAGGGGACTTGAACAGGAATCCTTATGCTGGTCCTTGTGATTAGTGCCATGTGCACTTAACCTGCTGCACTACTGCCTGCCCCCCCCCCCACATTCAAGATATTTTTAGAAAGCATAACAATAGTACTGAGACAGACACACTAGAGCAAGGAAAAAGTTTCTCTGGGTAGAAATATAAAGAAAAAAAAACACTTCATCAAGAAATTGTGGGTTGAGGGTGGGGATAGATAGCATAATGGTTATGCAAAGAGACTCTCATGCCTGAGGTTCCAAATTCCTAGGTTCAATCCCCCATACTACCAAAAGCCAGAGCTGAACAGTACTCTTGTGTTTCTGTGTGTGTGTGTGTGTCTCAAAAATAAAATAAATAAAATATTTAAAAAAGAAAAAAGAAAAAAATGTGGGTTGAGATGCCAAATACTTTGAAACAGATCCGAGGAGCTGCAGGAAACCCAGGAAGAGACAGATGAGCTGGTCAGCTGCAGGTTAGTGGAAAGGAATTCAGCTGGTAGTCACTAAAGAGACTTTTTTCTGGCTGAAAACACCTGTGAAAAGGAAGAAGAAAAAGAGAAAGAAGTATATTGAGGAGCTATGAGGGAAGGAACTCCGGATAAGTATTCTAGAGACTCAGCCGTATCTGTGCCTGACAGATCCTCAGAGCACTCACACCAGACTAAAGAACCTTACTTCCTTGGGACACCAGATAAATCCAGAGATGAGCAGGCTCAGAACCCAGGCCCTAGCTAACACACAAAGCCTAGGTAAAGTTTATAAATATCATAATTGGCTGTGGGACCAGGTGGTGGCACACCTGGTTGAGCACACATGTTATAATGAGCAAGGACCTGGGTTCAAGTCCCCTAACCCCCACCTACAGGGAGGAAAGCTTCATGAGTGGTAAAGTACTCTTTATCTCCACTTTCTCTCTGTTTCTATCCAATAAACAAATAAGATATTTTTTAATTGTGACAGTGTGACTAAGGAACTAATTTCAAATTAACACACACACCTGCTTTGAAGGCTGCATCAAGTGAACTTACTGCCTGATTATAGAGTCGACTGCTGTAGTCCAGTAGTCCCAAGGATGGACATAAGAGAGCAAAAATGGAGAAAATTTAGGGTTCGAGACTTTGGGGGAATTCCATATGGCCTCCTTTTAGGGGGTAGTGGGGACAGCAGTACAATAGGGCACTGCTATTTTAGAGTTCTGCTAACTACTTTCTTATTTACTTCCTGTGCCAGTCCCATTTTGTTTCTGAGAATCAAGAACTATAACTTTCTCTTTTTCATAGATTTTTATGCTGTTTTATATTAAAAAAAACCTCTCCACCCCTCATCTTAGTGTGTGCATAATTACATCCTACATATTATTGCCAGACATGGTTTAGCAGGTGCCCACAATCAGCTAAATACTTGCCTACCTGTTTCACAGTCTGGAACAGGTGGTATTCCAAACTAAATTACATCCTGTTCATGTGTATTAGAAGACACAAAGCTTTCCTGGGTTGTCTATAAAAATGTTTCTACTCTCTTGCTATTGTGGACTTCCTTGGATACAGGCTGCAGACTTCATGCCCTCCCCACATGCTCAGTATTAGCTCCCCTTAGAATGTAGGGAAGGAGGGGAAATAGGAGTCCTGGCAATTCATGCAGACCAGAGTCTAATAGCTGAATGGCCTTCTGTGAGAGAATCCATTCAGAGTGAACCAGCTTTAGAAAGAGAAGGAGCTAACTGATCGCAGGCAAGTTGCAGACAGCAGCAGTCAAATCCCTTCTTAGTCAAAGGGTCAGCTGCTCCTTGAGGCCTTTAACTCCTCTAATTGGGCAAACTTTTCAGCCCAGAATTAGAGAAAAGGTCCCTGGAAGCTGTAACTCAAGATGTAAGCTGTACATATTCAGTATAAATAAAAGTCACAGAGGGAAAACCTTGTTCACTGGGAGGTATGAGAACCTGGGCTCTGGAAGGTGGTGTCAAATCTTTCACTACCTGAATGGCTTGCTCTTTCACTGCTCTCATAGTAAGATCAAGGCCTTTGGAAATAAATACCACCTTTACTTAAATAACTACATGTCTACAAAAAGCCTAAGCTAATGTTAAAACCAAGCTCAAATGTCACTCTAAAAGATAACTTTGGTAAGTTTGGAACTTGCTATACTCAGTGGGCCAAAGGGCCTCTTACTCTTGCTTCTCTTTCTTCTTTTTTAATTTTTTTATGAGAGGGAGGTACACAGAGAGCAAAAGAAATAAGAACATTCTCAGTTCTAGTTTATGGTGATGCTAGACATTGAATCTGTAACTTCAGCACCTCAGGCATGGGAGTCTTTTACATAATTACTGTGCTGTCTGCCCAGTCATCCTATCCTTACCCATGCTTCCTGTGAGCACCATTTCCTGTGTGTGGTAAAGGGTAAGACCACTGGCAACATGAAGGGCTTGAACTGGAGATTTCAGGCGACCAGATTCTCTGTTTCTGTCGAATTTTTAACACGAAAAGGAGACTGCATCCTCATTATTTACTCATGTGTCTTTCTGGGCATTGTTATTTGTTTCTAAGGATTTATAAGAATTTGTACCTTTTAGATTTCCCCAACTACTTTAGTCCTGGGCCCAGGATCATGGACTTTAAGAGGGAGCAGTTATTTATTCAAGAATAAATAAATGATCCAACAGACAACTCCTCAGGAAGGGGAAAATTCACCCACCTTTTCAGCAATCATGAAGTCATATCGAAGTGCCTCTCGAGTGCAGATTGCGCCAAGCAGGAAGACAAAAACTATATACAGAAACCACCTGCAAGACACCCAAGAGCAGAACAATGTTTCCACCTAATCCCAGACCAACCCCCTCCCAGTTCATTCTACTCAGCCTTTTTAATTCCATGGAGACCCATCTCAAAAGGAAAGGTAAAGGCCAGTCATAAAACATTACTAGTGCATGTTCTTGATGTTGTTTCTTCTCTAGACTGTCCCTCCATCCCACAATGCCATTGTTTTGTTTCTTTCTAACATTACAGAAGAAAGCACAAAGAGTATTGGGGTGGGGAATGGAGGCCCAGCTGACCTGAGGTTGCTAGAATTTAGACCAGACTTGACAGACAGCCCCACCACCGCCCATTGCCTTGCAGCAGAACAAAAAGTTGATGATGTCAGATTTCTAAGTCCTACTCCTTGGATCAGGGAAGAGATAGAATCATGCCCAGTCTGAAAAGACCAGTGGTGACTTGTCTCTGCCTGTAGATGTCCTGTGACCTTGAACAAGTCATGTGATCTTTGTGACCTAATTTCCATCTAGGCAGTGAGAGAATGGGCCAAGGCTGTCCTCCAGAAACCTTCTAGCTATTTATGACCAATTCTGATGGTGTTCTTTCTTTCCTTTCCTTCCCAATACCCACCATTATGTCATGGTCATTTTCTTCCCAATGTCAAGAAAATCTGCCTTATTTACTTTTTAAAGTTGTGTTATTTATTTGACAGTGGAAGGAGAGACATGAAGAGAACCACTGTATCACTCTGACACATGCAATGCTGGGGACTGAACTCAGGACTTGATTCTTGAGAGTCCAATGCTTTATCCACTGTGACACCTCATGAATCAAGATCTGCCTTATTTAGAATAAAAAAAAAGATTAAAAAAAAGACAGTGCTGTGCCAGGCTAGAATCAACAGTACCATTACAATAAACTAAAATCAAATTTAGTATTTATGAAATAGGGCTGTGGAAACAGCATAATATTTATAAAAAAGACTTTCATATCAGAGGTATCAAAAATCCCAGGTTCAATCCCTAGCATCACCACAAACCAGAGCTGAGAATACTCTGGTAAATAAATAAATAGATAAATAACATATCAATTAAAAAATTAATAAAATATTAAAATAATGTTGGCATTTTTAACTTCTCAAGTCACTGTCATGTCTATGGTTTCCTTGTGGTTCACATCTATCAAGTGAAGGTAGAAGTTTCCCTCTCTCATGGTACAGAGAGAAAAATCAGGATACCTGGGGGGTCACAAAAAGAGCCAAGGCTACCCAGTCTGCTAGTGTGGATGGCAATGTGGGCTAAAACCCAAGACGCCTGACAGCTTGGGGACACAGTGGGGAAACAGCCTGGGTGTGGGAGTCAGTTTCTGAGTTCCTGCTCAGAATTCACACAGAATCTGCTCTACAATTTGAAAGGCCCACATATTCTCGTTATCTCCACTTTACAGAATAGGAAATGGAAGTACAATTAGTTGTCCAAAGTCTTCCAGCCAATCAGCAACAGAGCTAGGATGCAAATTCTAAGCTGCAAAATTCTTTGAGATCCCTCCAATGATTCTGGAAACTCAACAGTTAAAAAAATAAATCCCCAAGTTCAAATGAGGTAGGGGAAGGGAAGGGGTAGGATAAGAGACTGGGGACAGAAAGAAAAGGATTCATCTTACTCAATGTTGCTCCTCCTCCCAGGGAGGGAGTAGGAGAGGGCAATCATCTGAATCTACCAGACTTGAATTTTCCAGCCCGTTGAATGTTAAAAGGAGGATTGGAATATGAAATAAATTGGTCACAGTCCGTGCACACTCAGAACAAAAGGGTGGTTCTTTCTTTCAACTGGAGTTTTCTTTCCCTCTCACCAGCTGATTGCCACAAGGGGAACTTACGAGATGCCAACAGCTGCTAGGGAGCCCAGGGGGATGCTGGTAGCAGGCTCCCTGAGGTCGCCCCCCATGTTGAAGCCGGCCATGACTCCTGAAAGACACCCAGACAGGAGCAGGGTGAGCTGCACAGTCCACAATCACCTTCCCCTCTTGGTGCCATATCCTAGAAGCAGTCCCAAGGCAGCTTTGCAAACCCAGCTTCTCATTCATTAATCCCCTAGCAACTGGGGAGGCATCTGCAGACTGAAAAGGACCTTTGTGAGTTGGGTGATGCTTAGGAGAAAAGCTCTTCTACAAAAGCATCTTATGGCCCAGTGCAAAGTAATGGGGGTAGGAGGGGCATCTGACAGGCTGCACAAAGGTCCTGATGGGCCATGCTGAACTCTGCCTTCAGGACAGACAACACCCTGGGGAGACTTAGCAGAGAGCCCTCCCTCCACCTCCTGTTCAGCCAGTGTTTTGTTTCTGCTGCCCATTAACTACACTGGGGTTCAGGAGTCCAGGGGGCAAGTCTCATTCGAGAGCCAAAGCCAGAAACCAAGTTCAAAACTTCTGACCAGCTAAAGAACTCTAAACAAATTTCCAAAACTGAGCCTGATGCTGTCAACACTGAGTCACATACTCCACTTTTTTTTTTTTAATCTTAAAGGGCAGGGTGGTTTGGGGTTGTAGAAAAGTGTTCTGGAACTCTTGCCCTACTACCCTTTATTTCTTTTCCTTTATTGGGGGACTAATGGTTTACATTTAACAGTAAATACAACAGTTTGTACATGCATAACATTTCTCAGTCTTGCATATAACAATACAACCCCCACTAGGTCCTCTGTCATCCTTTTCCAGGAGCTATACAGTCCCCCCAACCCACCCCAGAGTTGTTTACTTGGTATAGTACACCAACTCCAGTTGAGGTTCTATTTAGTGTTTTCTCTTCTGCTCTTGTTTTTCAACTTCTGCCTGTGAGGGAGATCATCCCATATTCATCCTTCTGTTTCTGACTTACTTAACTTAACATGATTTTTTCAAGCTCCATCCAAGATGGGATGAAAAAAATGAAATCACTATTTTTAATAGCTGAGTAGTATTCCATTGTGTACATAGACCACAACTTGCTCAGCCACTCATCTGTTGTTGGGCACTTGGGTTGCTTCTAGGTTCTGGCTATTACAAATTGTGCTGCTAAGAACATATGTGTACAAGATCTTTTTGTATGGGTGTGTTTGGTTCCTTAGGATACATCCCCAGGAGAGGAATTGCAGGGTCATAGGATAGGTCCATTTCTAGCCTTCTGAAAGTTCTCCAAACTACTCTCCACAGTGGTTAGACCAATTTACATTCCCACCAGCAGTACAGAAAGGTCCCTTTGTACCCACAACCTCTCCAGCATTTGCTGCTGTTACCTTTTCTGATGTATGACATTCACACAGGAGTGAAGTGGAATCTCATTGTTGTCTTTATTTGCATTTCTCTGACAATCAAAGACTTGGAGCATTTTTTCATGTGTTTCTCAGCCTTTCAGATCTCTTCTGTGGTGAATATTCTGTCCATGTCCTCCCCCCATTTGTTTTCTTGTTGTTGAGTTTGGCAAGTTGTTTATATATTTTGGTTATTATCCTCTTGTCTGATGTAGGGCATGTAAAGCGCTCCCATTCTGTGAGGGGTCTCTTTGTTTGGGTTTTGGTTTCTTTTGTTGTGCAGAACCTTTTAATTTGATGTAGTCCCATAAGTTCATTCTTGCCTTAGTCTTCTTTGTAAATGGATTTGTTTCATTGAAGATGTCTTTAAAATTTATGTGGAAAAGAGATCTGCCATGGTCCAGGAAGTGGTGCAGTGGATAAAGCATTAGTCTCTTAAGGTCCTGAGTTCAATCCCCAGCAGCACATGTACCAGAGTGATGTCTGGTTCTCTCTCTCTCCTCATAAATAAATAAAATCTTTAAAAAACAAAAGTAAAAGAAAAGAGATCTGCTAATGTTTTCCTCTATGTATCTGATAGTTTTTGGCCTAACATCCAAGTCCTTGATATACCTGTAATTTACTTTTGTGTTTGGTGAAATATATTGGTTCAGTGTCATTCTTCTGTACGTTTCAACCCATTTTTTTCCAACACCATTTGTTGAAGAGACTCTGCTTTCTCCTTTAATAGTCTAGGCATCTTTGTCAAAGATTAGATGTCTGTAGGTGTAGGGGCTTATTTCTATGCTTTCAATTCTATTCCACTAGTCAGTGTGTCTATTCTTGTTCCAGTACCAAGCAGTTTTGATGACAGTGGTCCTATAATACAATTTGAGATCTGGGAGTGTAATGCTTCCAGTTCTGTTCTTTCTTCTCAAGACTGTTTTGGCAATTCTAGGTCTTTTCTGCTTCCAGATAAACATTTGTAGCATTTGTTTAATTCTCCTAAAAATGTGTTTGGGATCTTTATGGGGGTTGCACTGAATTTGTATATGTCTCTGGGTTGTATATTCATTTTGATGATGTTAATTCTTCCAACCCATGAACATGGAATATCTTTTTTTTAATTTCTTTACTGAGCAATTAATGTTTTACAGTGTCGACAATAAATATAATAGTTTGTACGTGTATAACATTTCTCATTTTTCCACACAACAGTACAACCCCCCCACTGGGTCCTCTGACATCTTGTTCCAGGACCTGAACTCTGCTCCCCACCCCCAGCCTACCATCCACTCCAGAGTCTTTTACTTTGGTGCAATACACCAACTCCAGTCCAAGTTCTGCTTAGTGTTTTCTGATCTTGTTTTTCAACTTCTGCCTGTGAATGAGATCATTCCATACTCATACTTATTTCACTTAACATCGTTTCTTCAAGCTCTATCCAAGATGGGCTGAAAATAGTGAAATCACCATTTTTACTCTGAAAATGTCCAATAGTTCTAGTTTATTTATCTCTTCATTTAGCTCCTTTGTTTCTTTATTGATTTGCTGCCTTGATGATCTGTCAAGTTGAGAGAGTGGGGTGTTAAAGTCCCTACTATTACTGTGTTGTTTATATATTGATGTAGTTCTTTCAGTAGATATTTGATGTATTTAGATGGTCTCTCCTTGGGTGCATAGATGTTGATAATCATTAAGTCCTTTTAATTGACTGATTGATCCTCTGAGCACTAAGTAATGTCCATCCCTATCTTTTTAAATTTTATTTATTTTAAGGTCTATCATGTCAGATATGAACATAGCTGTTCTTGCACTTTTTTGTGGTCCATTGGCTTGTATGGTAGTTGTCCATACTTTCACTTTGAGTCTGTGTTTGTCTTATTGAGTTAGGTGGGTTTCCTGCAGACAACATACAATTGGGTTGTACTTTCTGATCCATCTTCTTACTCTGTGCCTCTTAATAGGTGATTTCAGGCCACTGACACTTATTGATATCATAGATTGAAGATATTTTAATGTCATTATTGTAGTTTGTTAGAGTGTTCTGATATATGGTGTGGTTATGGTGATCTGTTTACAGGAGACCTTTCAGAGCTTCTTTCAGGAAAGGGTTGGTGACATTTGATTCCTTCAACTGTTGCTAGTCTGAGAAGGCTTTTATGCCTCCATCTGGTCTGAATGACAGTCTAAGATATAGTAGTCTTGGTTGAAAGCCTTTCTCATTGAGCACTCGATATATATCTTACCATTCTCTTCTGGCCTGTAGTGTTTGTGTGGAAAAGTCTGCTGCTAACCTTATGGGTTTCCCTCTGTAGGTGTCTTTGTTTTTCTCTTGTAGCCTCTAGTATTCTTTCTTTATCCTTATTCCTTTTCATTCTAAATATGATGTGTCTGGGTTAATTCTGTTTGGGACCCTCTAGGCTTCTTGAACCTTTATGTCTCTTATATTGTCTAGACTAGAGAAGTTCTCAGCTATTATGTCCTGAAGAATGCTTTCTTTCTCTTTCTTCCTCTGGTTGGCCTATAATGCATATATTATTTCTTTTGACATCGTCCCATATGTCTCTGTTGTTGTTTTTATCTCTTATTGATATCTCTTACTTCTTTTTTAGTTGTCTCTAATTCATCCTCTATCTTGCTAATTCTGTTTTCTGCCTCATTTATTCTATACTCTTCCCCTCTGTTGTTTTCTGTAGTTCAGCTATTTTGTTACCCTGTTCTGATACTGTATTAACTTGTTCAGCTAGTTGTGATCTTAGCTCAGCTATTTCAGCTTTCAGTTCTCTAATTACCTTAAGATAGTGCTTTCTTCCAGAATCTCATCTGTTGTTTCTGCATTTCTAATGACAATTCTTTCAAACTCTTTCCTCAGTTCTGTGATTAATTCCTCAGCTAGCCTTTGAATGTTGATCTCAGTCTTCTGTGTTTCAACTGTTGGGGGGGTTTTAGCTGCACTTTTGTCTTGGTTCATTTCTCCAATGTTTCTCCTGGGTTTAACTATTATAGTGTGTTATGAGGTCATTCTCACAGTACTTTTCAGTGCACTGATCACTCTTGCATGGATTGACTTGTGTCTAAGTAAAGTACTTAAAGAGTTCACAGTTGTAGAAATTAACAGTTGTTTCAATGTTATCTCAATCCCTCAGTTTAAGCACAGTGGCTGTTAAAGCCTCTTTTGTTCTTTTCTTCCCTGTAGGCTATGGTAGCCTGAGGTAGTTTTTTTAGCTTAATCACGTACTCCTGACCAAGAGATAAAGAAGGGTGGGAGAGAGATAGCACAGTGTTTATTCAAAGAGACTCCCACACCCCACCAATCCAAAGTTCCAGGCTCAATTTAGCTTCTCTGCCAAGCCGGGCAGCACTTCTGGGCCCTTTAAGATTCTAAACAAGTCCCATTTATAGACTGTAGGTTCTGAGGCAACTATTCACCATATTTTCATCAGGAGATCTATGTGGAAAGGCTCCCACATTACAGCCCCACTGCTAGACCACTGGGGTGTAGATATCTTCTTCTGAGTTTCCTGGTCAGTTCTCTGCCTCCTGATGCCAGCACAAGGCCTCCCCCCTGGTGCTCCAGAATCTGAGGGCAGTAGCAAATGGAGCCTCACAGCTGCATGTGATGAACCTGAGGGGAGTCCTCTCCTCCCTTCAGTCTTTTTGTTGGTAAAACAGACTGGAGATGGCTCCTCAACTGTAAAGTGGCAGACTGTTACCAGCTGCTCTGGAGTAGATATGGGCTTTAGCCCCAGGAATCTCTCCTTAGTCTCCTGTTTGTCCACAAGCCACATGTGTTTTCACTCACCTCTGACTTGGTGGGTTCCCAAAGTAGTTGTAGTCTTCTCTTGTTGCAGTCTCAGGTGATATTTATGTTCTTTGTTCTTCAGAGAATTTTCTCAACTGGGTTGAGCTCTAGGTCTGGGCAGAGTTGTGGTCTCTGGATGCTCTGGTGATTTGGTGGGTTCCCAAGGTAGTTATAGTCCTGTCTTTTTGCGGTCCCAAGTAAACATGGATTATCTTTCAACTTCTTTAAGGCTTATTCTATTTCCTTTTTACAGTGACTCATTATTTTCAGTATACAAGTCTTTCACTTCTTTGGTGAGGTTTATTCCTAGATATTTTATTGGTTTTGTTGATAATGTAAAAGGAATTGATTTCTGGATTTCATTTTCTTCTAACTTAGTATTTACATAGAGGAATGCCACTGACTTTTGTATGTTAATCTTGTAGCCTGACATCTTACTGTATTGCCTGATGATTTCCAAAAGCTTCTTGCTGGATTCCTTAGGTTTTTCTATGTATACTATCATGTCATCTGCAAATAGGGAGAGTTGGACTTCTACTTTCCAATCTGTATACCTTTAATTCCATGCTCCTGCCTGATTGCTATGGCAAGAACTTGCAACACTATGCTGAATAGTAATAGTGATAGTGGGCATCCCTGTCTAGTACCTGAGCTGAGGGTAAATGCTTGCAGTTTTTCACCATTGAGTATGATGTTGGCTGTAGATTTGCCATATATAGACTCCACTATATTCAGGAATTTTCCATCTATTCCCATTTTTTGTAGTGTTTTGATCATAAAGGGATATTGGATTTTGTCAAAGGTTTTCTCTGCATCTATTGATATGACCATGTGGGTTTTTGTTTTGCTTTTGTTGATGTGGTGGATCACATTGATTGATTTACATATCTTAAACCAACCTTGCATCCTTGGGATAAACCACACTTGGTCATGATGAAAAATCTTTTTAATATACTGCTATATCTGGTTGGATAAAATTTTGTTCAATATTTTAGCATCTCTGTTCATTAGAGATATTGGTGTGTAGTTTTCTTTCTTGGTTGTGTCCCTGTCCGCTTTTGGTATCATAGTGATATTAGATTAATAGAAGCTGGAAGGGAGTATTCCTGTGTCTTCAATCTTCTAGAAGACTGTTAAAAATAGAGGTGTTAAGTCTTCCTTGAAGTTTTTGTAGAATTCATTTGTAAAACCATCTGTTTCAGGACTTTTATTCTTGGTTTTTGATAATTGTTTCAATTTTGTTGGCTGTGATTGGTTATGAATTGCCTCTCACATACTCCACTTTATTTTCACCTCTAACCCCTAAGAACAATCAGGATGGTGAGGAAGGCTTGCTGCCTCTTTCTGAAGGAAGAACAAGACAGCAGAGGTTGTACAGGGAACCTACTATGGTTCAGTCCATAAGTGCCTGGCCAGGAAAGCATCATCAAGAAGCAGCCCAAATCATTAGACTTGCATAGGCTAGGAATTTAGGGATACTTTCAATCTAAAAGTGCCATACTAAGTAATTCATCTGAATTTCTTTTTTTTAATTTAAGAAAGGATTAATGATCAAAACCATAAGGTAGGAGGGGTACAACTCCACACAATTCCCACCACCCAATCTCCATAACCCACCCCCTCCCATGATAGCTTTCCCATTCTCTATCACTCTGGGAGCATGGACCCAGGGACATTGAGGGTGGCAGAAGGTAGAAGATCTGGCTTCTGTAATTGCTTCCCCGCTGAACATGGGCGTTGACTGATCGGTCCATACTCCCAGTCTGCCTCTATCTTTCCCTAGTAGGGTGTGTCTCTGGGGAAGCTGAGCTCCAGGACACATTGGGGGGGTCTTCAATCCAGGGAAGCCTGGCCAGCATCCTGATGGCATCTGAAACCTGGTGATTGAAAAGAGAGTTAACATACGAAGCCAAACAAATAGTTGAGAAATCATGGACCCAAAGCTTGGAATAGTGGAGAGGAAGTGTTAGGAGGATACTCACTGCAAACTCTAGTGTACTTCTGCTTTCAGGTATATATTTTGCAGTAGTTTATGGATACGTGTGAACATAAGCTCTCTTTCACAGAAACTGGTGTATATCTAGGTTATGGGACTTTGTTAGAAAGTGAACCACCTGAGATGAAATTAGAGTGTACTATAAAAGGAAAGGTCTCACATGAGTAATGAAGCTGAAGGGTTGTCATTCCACTCGTGAAGTCTCTGGACACAGTCTGAGGTGAAGCATGTTGAGGTGGCAATCGTTGTGTTGGTTAGGTTGTGATCGGCGGATGCAATATTATTTGGTATGGATTGGGAGACGCATACAGGAAAGTGGGCCCTATCCAAGGGTTCCAGGACTGGGGGAAGTAGGGGCTCTATAGTGTAGATGTAAGGTTCCTGCTGTCTTAGGGTTCCAAAAGACAATCGATAGTTAATGTTATCATCACATTATTTGGTAATTGGGTTAACTTTGAAAAGTCCATTTGTTAGGGTTAGCTGTACAGTACCCAGTATCTTGTATATAGCTGTGCTATTGGATGCTTCTAATCTACTTGGTCTAGGCTTTTGAGAGAGCCCGGATATCAAATACACAGCCTATATATTAAAAAGATTCAGTTTGTGTTTTGAAAAACTTTGAGACATACAATTGATTTTC
This sequence comes from Erinaceus europaeus, assembly GCF_950295315.1. NCBI lineage: Eukaryota > Metazoa > Chordata > Mammalia > Eulipotyphla > Erinaceidae > Erinaceus > Erinaceus europaeus. The sequence goes on from NC_080170.1 coordinate 75,434,811, forward strand.
CCCCTCTCATATTAATCAACTATTGATTTATATGTCTACATTTTGCTAGGAGTGTACAGAAACATCATCCCCACTACCAAAAGACTGTGACCCATCCCTCCCACCCACTCCCACCACCCACTGGCCCAGGAAGCAGCATGTCTACCCCTCACCACAGGGTTTTTACTTTGGTGCCATACTTACAATTTGATCAGGTCCTGCTTTTAGTTTCCTTTTCAGATCTTCTTACTCAACTTCTGTTGATGAGTGGGATCATCCCATACTCATCTTTATCTTTCTGACTTAGTTCACTTAACATAATTCCTTCTAGCTCTGTCCAAAATGGGTCAGTGAAGGTGGGTTCATTGTTCTTGATAGCTGCATAGTATTCCATTGTGTATATATACCACAGCTTTCTCAGACACTCATCTGTTGTTGGGCACCTGGGTTGCTTCCAGGTTTTAGCTATTATAAATTGTGCTGCTATGAACATAGGAGTACACACCTCTTTTTGGTTGGGTGTTATGGAGTCCTTGGGGTATAACCACAGGAGAGGAATTACTTGATCATATGGAAGGTCCATGTCTAACCTTCTGAGAGTTTTCCAGACTGCTCTCCACAGAGGCTGTACCAATTTACAGTCCATCCAGCAATGTAAAAGGATTCCTCTGTCCCCACATCCTCTCCAGCATTTGTTGCTGCTGTCCTTTTTGATGTATGCCATTTTTACAGGAGTGAGGTGGTATCTTAGTGTTGTCTTAATTTGCATTTCTCTGACAGTGACCTAGAGCAGTTTTTCGTATGTTTGTTAGCCTTTTGGATCTCCTCTGAGGTGAATGTTTTGTTCATATCCTCTGCCCCTTTTTGGATGGGGTCATTTGCTTTTTTGGTGCTAAGTTTGCTGAGCTCTTTATATATTTTGGTGATTCGTTTCTTGTCTGATGTATGGCATGTGAAGATCTTCTCCCATTCTGTGAGGGGTCTCTCTGTTTGTTTAATAATTTCTTTGGATGTGCAGAAGCTTTTCAATTTGATGTAGTCCCATTGGTTTTTTTCTGCTTTAGTCTTCCTTGCAATTGGGTTTGATTCATCAAAGATGTCCTTGAGGTGTATGTGGGAAAGTGTTTTACCAATGTTTTCCTCTAAGTATTTGATTGTTTCTGGTCTGACATCTAGGTCTTTGATCCATTTGGAGTTGATTTTTGTTTCTGGTGAGATAAAGTGGTTCAATTTCATTCTTCTGCATGCTTCAACCCAGTTTTCCCAGCACCATTTATTGAAGAGAGCCTCCTTTTCCCATTTAATCCTTTGGGCCCCCTTATCAAAGATTAGATGTCCATAGGTGAGGGCATTTATTTCTGGGCTTTCAATTCTGTCCACTGGTCTGTGTGTCTATTTTTGTTCCAGTACCATGCTGTTTTGATGATGATGGCTTTATAATATAGTTTAAGGTCTGGGAGTGTGATGCCTCCATTTCTGTTTCTTTTCCTCAAGATGGTTTTGGCAATTCTAGGTGTTTCCAGGTTCCAGATAAATGATTGTAAGAAGCTTGGTGGAACTTTGATAGGTATTGCATTAAATTTGTATATGGCTCTGGGGAGAATATTCATTTTGATGATATTTATTCTTCCAATCCATGAGCATGGAATATCTTTCCATTTCTTGGTATCAGTTTCTATCTCCTTGAGTAGCGACTCATAGTTTTCAGCATACAAGTCTTTCACTTCTTTGGTCAACTTTATTCCTAGGTATTTGATTGATTTTGCTGAAACAGTAAATGGGAGTGATTTCTGGATGTCTTCTTCTTCAGATTTAGTGTTTCATAAATAAATGCCACTGATTTTTGTACATTGATTTTGTAGCCTGATACCTTGCTATATTGCCTAATAACTTTCAGTAGTTTTCTGCTGGATTCTTTAGGTCTTTCAATGTATACTATCATACATCTGCCAATAGTGAGAGCTTGACTTCCTCCCTTCCAATCTGTATTCCTTTGATTTCTTTCTCTTGCCTGATTGCTATGGCAAGATCTTCAAATACTATGTTGAAGAGTAACGGTGACAGTGGACAGCCCTGTCTAGTCCCCGATCTGAGGGGGAATGCTTTCAGCTTCTGTCCATTGAGTATGATGTTGGCTGTCGGTCTGCTATATATAGACTCCACTATCTTGAGAAATTTCCCATCTATTCCCATTTTTTGTAGAGTTTTGAGCATGAATGGGTGTTGGATTTTTTCAAAGGCTTTCTCTGCATCTATTGAGATAATCATGTGGTTTTTGGCTTTGCTTTTATTGATGTGGTGAATGACATTGATTGAGTTACGGATGTTGAACCAACCTTGCATTCCTGGGATGAATCCCACTTGGTCATGATGAACGATCTTTTTGATGTGTTGCTGTATCCGGTTGGCCAAGATCTTGTTTAATATTTTGGCATCTATGTTCATCAGAGATATTGGTCTGTAGTTTTCCTTTTTTGTTGTGTCCCTATCAGCTTTTGGTATCAGGGTGATGTTGGCTTCATAGAAGGTGGAAGGGAGTATTCCTGTTTCTTCAATCTCATGGAAAAGCTTAAGAAGTATGGGTACTAACTGTTTCCTGAAAGTTTTGTAGAATTCGTTTGTGAAGCCATCTGGTCCAGGACTTTTGTTGTTTGGAAGATTCTTAATAACTGTTTCAATTTCTTTGTGATTGGTGCATTTAGATTTTGTAGTTCTTCTTGGTTCAGTTTTGGAAGGGCATATGTTTCTAGGAATTGTTCCATTTCTTCCAGATTCTCTAGCTTGGTGGCATATAGTTCTTTATAGAAGTTTCGCAGAATTCTCTGGATTTCTGTGGTCTCAGTTGTGATATCTCCTGCATCTTTTACAATTCTATTAATTTGAGTCTTCTTTCTTTTTTGTTTGTTGAGTCTGGCTAGGGATTTGTCAATTTTGTTTAATCTTTCAAAGAACCATCATATGGCTTCATTGATCTTTTGTATGGTTCTTTAATTTTCGATGTTGTTTATTTCTGCTCTAACTTTAGTGACTTCTGTCCTCTGGTTGCTTTAGGGTTCCTTTGTTCCTCTTCCTCTCAGTCCTTGAGTTGTGCAGTAAGGTTGTTCATTTGAGCTTCTTCTTGGTGTTTAATATGTGATTGTATGGCTATAAGTTTCCCTCTCAGTACTGCTTTAGCTGTGTCCCAAATATTTTGATAGGTTGTGTCTTCATTTTCATTAGTTTCCAGGAACATTTGAATTTCCTACTTGAGTGAGTCTCTGACCCAGTGGTTCTTAAGGAGCATGTTGTTTAGTTACCAAATTCTGTGTCTTTTAATAATTTTCTGTTGTTAAATGTTAGTTAACCTCCACTGTGGTCTGAGAAGATACTTGGGATGATTTCAATGTTCTTGAATTTATTGATGCTGTCTTTGTGGCGTAACATGTGGTCTATCCTTGAGAATGTGTTATGTGGATTTGAAAAGGTGGTTTATCCCAGTTTTTTGGGGTGGAGGAGTCTGAAAATGTCCAAGAGGTCTAGTCTGTCTATCTCTTCATTCAATTCTCTTCTATCTTTATTGGTTCTCTGCTTTGTTGATCTGTCTAAGTGTGAGAGTGGGGTATTGAAGTCTCCCACTATTATTGTATTACTATTGATGTATTTTTGAAATTCTTTCAGTAGGTGCTTAATGTATTTAGATGGTCCCTCATTGGGTGCATAGATGTTAATATTTGTTAAGTCTTCCTGGCTGATTGATCCTCTAATCATTATGTAATGTCCTTGCCTATCTTTTATTACTTTATTTAATTTAAAATCTATCGTGTCTGAGATGAGAATGGCTGTTCCTGCCTTTTTTTGTGGACCGTTAGCCTGTATGATAGTTTTCCATCCTTTCACTTTAGGTCTGTGTTTATCTTGTTGTGAAGATGGGATTCTTGCAAGCAGCATATGGTTGGGTTATTTTTTCTGATCCATCTCCCCACCCTGTGCCTTTTGATGGGTGAGTTTAAGCCATTTACATTTATTGATATTATGGATTTAATGTATTGTAGTGCCATTGTTCAAAAAAAATTTGTTTGCTCTGATATATTGCAAGTATTATAGTGATGTTCTTGTTTATAAGAGGTCTTTCAGAACCTCTTTCAGGGCCAGCTTGGTGATGGTTGCCTCCTTTAACTGTTGTTTATCTAAGAAGGTTTTGATCCCTCCATCTAGTTTTAGTGAAAGTCTAGCAGGATACATTATCCTTGGTTGAAACCCTTTTTCATTCAGGGCTTGATAGATATCTTGCCATTCCCTTCTGGCTTTTAGAGTTTGAGTGGAGAAGTCTGCAGATAATCTTATGGGTTTTCCCTTGTATGTGACTTTTTGTTTCTCTCTTGCAGCCTTTGGGATCCTTTCTTTATCCTTACTTCTTCTCATTGTGACTATGATGTGTCTTGGTGTCTTCAGGTCTGGGTTGATTCTGTTTGGTACTCTCTGGGCCTCTTGAATCTTGATGTCCTTTCTGTTATTCAGGTGTGGGAAGTTTTCTTCCTTTATTTCCTCTAGAATGTTTGCTTCCCCTTCCTCTCTTTCTTCCTCTGGCAGGCCAATTATACAAATGTTACCTCTTGTGAGATCATCCCATATGTCTCTGTTATTGTTTTCAGTGTCTCTCAATCTTTTTTTTAGCTCTTTCACCTCTCTCTTCATTTTCTCTAACTCATCCTCTGTCTGACTAATTCTGTTTTCTTCTTGTGTTAGTCTGCTTTCCCTTGCCTCAGCTTCTTTCTTCATTACAGCTATTTCAGCTTTCAGTTCTCTAATTGCCTCAAGATAATTTGTATTTTCCTTGGGGGTCTCTACTGTTGTTTCCCTAATACTGCCATTCCTTTCCTCCAATGGTGTTTTCATTTCTGTGATTAATAAGTTTATTATTGCTTGCATACTTTTCTTATCTATGGTTACTTCTGGCTGATTTGTAGTTTCTTCTGGGTTCTTGTCTTCATTCATTGGAGTAGCAGTTTTATTTGTTTTTGATCTTCCCATTTTTTATTTATTTGTTTCCTTTTTTTTATGCTCTGTTGTTCCTCAGTTGTTGTGTCTTGAGTACAAGTAACACTGTACTGAATACCTTTATGACAATTGCACTCACCAACCTCAGGAATTACAGTAGCAACTGAAGCAAGTATTGAAGCAGTTTAATCATTACCCGTTAGCCAATCAATTTCTCCAATCCGTGAAAAAATAGTAACCAAATCCCAGTGAAGAAAGAGAAAAGAAAGAAAGGATAGCAAGAATAGACAGTTATGCAAATCTATTATCCACTGTATATTCTACGGGTAACAAGAGGGCAAAGGGAACTAGAGCAGAGATACATACATAGAGAGTCCACTCTGAGTCAGACTTCTTCCCCAAAATAATTCACAAATTCAGAACGGCATAGAAGAAGGAAGAAGTGTATGACAAGATTAAAAAAAGAGAGAGAGAGAGACGAGAGAGAGAAAAGGGAAAAGATAAGAAAAAGAGCTGTAATTAAAGAACAGTGAAAGGAAATTCCCAAATATGTATCAGTGAATTCAAAAAAGCACACTGTGGTGTGGGGGCTGGGGGCTGTGAATTTGGAAGCTGTAGGATTAAAGAAGGGATGACAAGAATGAGAAAAAGAAAAAAAAAGAAAGAGAGAGAGAAAAAAGGAAAAGATAAGAAAAAGAACAGTCATAAAAGGGCAGTGAAAGGAAAGGGGTTTTTTTGTATTTATTTTTAATTATTTAATTAGCTATGCGGGGTGAGGTGGAGGGGGTTGGCTACTTAGAAAGAGAAAAGGCCAGAAGTTTCAAAAGGGTATAGACTTAGAATTAATGATACTCCCTGGTGGGGCAGGAATTTGGTAAAGAAAAGGAGCTCCCCTCCCCTGCTAGGAGCTGGTCCCCAGGGACAGGTTATTGGGGGGAGGGGTGGGAAGTAGGTATGCTTGAAAATCAAAAGGAAGAAAAAAAATTTTTTCCCCTTTTTTCCCTACTCTAATTCTTAACCCAAATTAAGTTATAGTCACCTCCTTGGTGTCACCGCAAGGACCCCTTATTGGCTGGCCTGCTAAAGTCAGAAAATCCTACCGTTTCCAGGAGATGTGGTCAGAGCTCAGCCACTAGCAGCTTCTCAGTCCGCCATCTTCCAGGAAACCCCCCCCCCCAAAGCTTTTTTAAAGGATTTCTTAAAAATGAAAACTAGCTCCAAGTCCTTTTGATCCAATGAAAACTGTACTCTAGGATGTCCTCAGATCCGCCCTCAGGGTCACGGTGGTCCCCAAAGACTCCCAAGAGAAAGCCCCCCGAGCTACAGTGCTCCCTCCTGGTCCTCTGCCGGCTGCCCAGCAGCGCTCTGCAACCGGCAGAGGAGCCGCCTTCCCAGGCCGAGGACAGTGCTGGCGCACCCGCCTTGCCTGCCGCTGCCTAGGAAGTCTGGAGCAGCCCGCCTGCTAGTCCGCGCCACCTCTACTCTAATTCTTAACCCAAATTAAGTTATAGTCACCGCTAGGACCCCTTATTGACTGGCCTACTAAAGGCAGAAAATCCTACCGTTTCCAGAAGATGTGATCAGAGCTCAAGCCATTAGCGGCTTCTCAGTCTGCCATCTTCTGGAAACCCCCCATCTTCATCTTTTAATATCATATTTAATGTGCACAACAATCACATTGGAAAAGTAGAATTAGTCCCCCATTTTATAGCAAAGGAAGCCAATGCTCAAAAAGGCTAATTGAAACAATCAAAAGTCACACATTTAGTAAAAGATAAAACCAGAATTTAATCCTGATCTGGCTCCAAATGTGATCATCTCAGATATATATATAACTTAAGGGAATCAGAGTGATGTTTGGAACCAGAAAGTTTAGCTATTCAAAGAATACCCTGTATTTTGGACCAAAACTGTATTATATTATGTCATGTCATGTCATGTCATATTATGATATATTATATTAAGATACATTTTATATAATTTTGTATATTTATATAAAATTTTATATTTCATATATTATATATAATTTATATATATTATACTATATATCAAAAATTATATTTTGATCTCAGAAGTCCACTACTAGAATTTTTTAATTATAAAAAGGAAACATTGGGGAGTTGGGCAGTAGCGCAGCAGGTTAAGCGCAGGTGGCGCAAAGTGCAAGGACCAGCATAAGGATCCCGGTTTGAGCCCCCAACCCCCACATACAGGGGAGTCACGTTACAGTCAGTGAAGCAGGTCTGCAGGTATCTATCTTTCTTTCCTCCTCTCTGTCTTCCTCTCCTCTCTCCATTTCTGTCTGCTCTATCCAACAATGATGACATAACAACAATAATAACTACAACAATAAAACAACAAGGACAACAAAAGGGAATAAATAATTTTTTAAAAAAAGGAAACAATGACAAGACCATAGGATAAGAGGGGTACAGCTTCACACAATTCCGACCACCAGAACTCTGTATCCCAACCCCTCCCTTGATAGCTTTCCTATTCGTTAACCCTCTGAGAGTATGGACCCAAGGTCATTGTGGGATGCAGAAGGTGGAAGGTCTGGCTTCTGTAATTGCTTCCCCACTGAACATGGGCATTGACTGGTCGATCCATACTCCCAACCTGTCTCTCTCTTATGCTAGTGGGAAAGGGCTCTAGGGAAGTGGAGCTCCAGGACACATTGGTGGGGTTATCTGTCCAGGGAAGTATGGTCAGCATCATGCTAACATCTGGAACCTAGTGGTTGAAAAGAGAGTTAACATACAAAGCCAAAAAAATTGTTGACTAATCATCGACCTAACTGCTGGAATAGTACAGATGAAGAGTTGGGGGGTCCTCCATTTTGTAGATAGCTAGTAGGCATATTTTAGTTATATTCCAAGGGGCCTGTGGCTATACTAGTTTTTTTTGTTTGTTTGTTTGTTTTCCTTTTTCTTTTTGCCCCTGAGCCTGAAATCTGATATGCCAGTGGATCCAAGTTATTGTCTGGGGAGATGATGTCATCACTGGGAAAAGGAGAAACATAGGCTCTATAGAGGAATTGGGAGATTCCTGTTGTCTTAGAGTTGAAGAAGACAATATATAATTATTGCAATAATCACATTGTTTGGCAATTGGGCTGACTTTGAAATATCCCTTTGTTAGGATTTGCTGTATCATACACACCCTCACCATATTTTATGTCTTTTGACATTATTTGCATATAGCTATGCCACCGGTTACTTTTGCTCTCCCTAGACTAAGCTTTTAAGAGAATCAACATATCAAAGACTCAGCCTATGTATTTAAAAGATTCAGTCTGTGCTTTAAAAAGTTTGAAAAATTTGATCAGTCTTTCCCCTCTCATATTACTTAAATAGTGATTTATATGGCTATAAATTAATAGGAGTGTACATAAACACCATTCCCACCACCAAAAGACTGTGTCCCATCCCTCCTGACCCCCCACATGCCTCATGAAGTTGAACATCCACCCTCACCTTCCACCCAGGGTTTTTACTTTGGTGCCCTAATACAAATTTAGTCAGATCCTGCTTTGAGTTTCTCTTTCAGTTATTCTTTCTCAACTTCTGTTGATGAGTGGGATCATCCCATACTCATCTTTATCTTTCTGACTTAGCTCATTTAACATAATTCCTTCAAGCTCCATCCAAGATGGATCAGAGAAGGTGGGTTCATTGTTCTTAATACCTGTGTACTATTCCATAGCTTTCTCAGCCACTCATCTGTTGTTGGACACCTGGGTTGCTTCCAAGTTTTAGCTATTATGAATTGTGCTGCTATGAACATAGGTACACACATATCTTTTTGGTTGGGTATTATGGAGTCCTTGGGGTATATCCCCAGGAGAGGAATTACTGGGTCATATGGAAGGTCCATGTCTAGCCTTGTGAGAGTTTTCCAGACTGCTCTCCCCAGAGGCTGGACGAATTTACATTCCCACCAGCAATGCAGAAGGGTTCCTCTGTCCCCGCAGCCTCTCCAACATTTGTTGCTGCTGTCCTTTTTGATGTATGCCATTCTCACAGAAGTGAGTTGGTATCTCAATGCTGTCTTTATTTGCATTTCTCTGACAATCAGCGAAATCAAAAATACAAAATAGACTGTAGTGAGTCAGTATCAAGTTCATAATGAAATAGTGTCCACTTAGACTTAGATACCCTCCTCACCTACTTCCTATTACAGTTCTCTCACTCACTCCAAAGCTAACCTTAGCAAAGCAAGGACTGCAAAAGCTGAATAAGGGCAAGAGACTGGCATACTTGAATGATGTCTCCTAGTCAAGATCTCAAGATGCCTGCCTCCATGGGTGGCCAACACTATATCGTTTCTTCTCCAAAACAGAAGATTCTGGGTGCATCTGGGTGACAAGTCTAGCAGATGGAGACTTGTCTCAAGTGGCCTCCCCCAGGGCTCTGTTCTGGCTCCTACGCTATTTAATATTTACATCAATGACCTCCCAGAAACTTCTTCAAGGAAGTTCATCTACGCCAATGACATCTGCTGTGCAACTCAGGCATCCAAGTTCGACATCCTCGAGGAAACACTCACGAAAGACATGTCTCTGATATCTGATTACTGTAAAAAATGGTGACTAATCCCTAGCACTGCAAAAACGGTATCATCTGTTTTCCATCTACACCATGCCTCAGCCTCGCGTGAGCTTAATGTGCAGCTTGACGATACGAGAATCCGGCATGAAGCCCAGCCAGTCTATCTTGGCGTTACTCTCAATCGCACCCTGTCATTTCACGAACATCTCATAAAAACTGCAGCAAAGGTGGGCGCGAGGAATAACATCATTGCAAGACTGGCCAGCTCCTTATGGGGCGCGAGCGCTTCCACACTACGATCATCATCTCTGGCATTATGCTATTCCACTGCAGAATACTGTGCCCCAGTATGGTTCTGTAGCCCCCATGTCTACTTGGTCGATTCCAAATTATATTCCTCCATGCGGATAATTTCTGGAACCATCCGTTCCACCCCAGTTCCATGGCTGCCAGTTCTTAGCAACATCGCCCCGCCAGATATTCGTCAGGATGTGGCATCATCAAAGTTCATTTCTGTTGTTAAAATTTGGAGGCTCTAGCTGGGCGGGCTAGCTTCACGGGCGGGTAACAGAGACGACCAGAGACATACAGCTGGGCAGGGAAGCTGTATTTCTTTATTCAGGAACAACGATTCATAGACTAAACCAAGCTAATCACCAAACAGAACTCTGCTGTCTCTTTGCGGCAGCCCAAGCACTCTCTCTTACTCTGCAACTCTCCAACTCTCTCACTCTGGAACTCTGGAACTCTGGAACTCTCGCGGGGTTCCTTCGGGGCAGGGCCAAGCAGGCCCGCGAAACTAACTGGACTGATCCAATTCTCTTGGCGGGGGAGAACTACCCAATGTAAAGCATACAACAATTCCCCCTTTTCTTTTTAACTAAATGACTACAGTATCAAGGGTGTGGGGTGAACAGAAACATATATCACATTTCCCACGTCTACACTCGACCAGACCTGCCAATATACACGGATATCTTCGCCCACCCTGTCCAACGCTTGACATCTCGTCATCCAATCTGGTCTCCTATGCCTACACTGAACTTCTCTGTTCCAGACTCTTGGAAACAGTTGGCAGTCAGCTGAGGTAAAGAACAAACACCTCATCACAGACCCCTGCAAGCGTCAACCCAGCTTTGACCTAGCACGTTATGATTGGGCCCTCCTCAATCGCTATAGAACAGGCCATGGCCAGTGCGCCACTATGTTCCATCGCTGGGGAGCCAGAGATGATCCGAATCTGCCCCTGCGGCTCCAGACAGACTATGACCCACATAGTCAACGACTGCCACCTCTCCAGATTTAAAGGAGGTCTCGAAACTTTACATCAGGCTCAACCTGACGCTGTTGACTGGCTACGGAAGAAGGGCAAATGCTAGAAGAGTAAGAAGTCACTATCAGGCCATTTGACCAGCTGGGGCCCTAATCAGGAGTCCTGATGGGCCTAGAATTTGAATAAATCAGTCTCTCCATTGTTACTGGTTCTATCAGGAACAACAAAATAGACCACTTTGTGGGCCCCCATAGGACCTTGCCTTCAACTTGGATCAATAATGGTAGAGAATGTTCCATCCATCGAAGGGAGGATAGACAACATACTCTATGCTACACTTGAGGAAGATGGGTCCATACTGGGGCAGCATGGAATGTTCCTACTCATGACCACAGAATGTGAGCTCAGATATAGATCAATGTAGAGGTCACACAGGCTCCTAAGATAATTATGCATCCCAGATAACACCAAACTGATGGGGTTTATAGTCAACAATATTTATACACCTTTCCCATATTAGGGAGCTGCTCTCTTCCCTGATTCAGCTTTTTGGTCCTTTTCCAATCCATGACATCATCTCCCCAGACAATAATTAGGATCCACCTGCATATCAGATTTCAGGCTCAGGCAAAACAAAAACAAACAAACAAAAAAAACCAAACACTAGTATAAGCTACAGGCCCTTTGAAATATAACTAAAATATGCCTACTAGCTACGACAAAATGGAGGACCCCCCCAACACTTCATCTGCACTATTCCAGCCTTTAGGTCCATGGTTGTTCAACAATTTGTTTGGCTTTGTATGTTAACTCTTTTTTCAGCCACTAGGTTCCAGATGCTAGCAGGATGTGACCAGACTTCCCTGGACAGACAACCCCAACAATGTGCCTTGGAGCTCCACCTCCTCAGAGCCCTTCCCCACTAGGGAAAGAGAGAGACAGGTTGGGAGTATGGATCAACCTGTCAACACCCATGTTCAGCGGGGAAGCAATTACAGAATCCAGACCTTCAACCTTCTGCATCGCACAATGATCTTGGGTCCATACTCCCAGAGGGTTAAAGAATAGGAAAGCTATCAGTGGAGGGGATGGTATACAGTGGTCTGGTGGTGGGAACTGTGCGAAGCTGTACCCCTCTTAGCCTATGGTTTTGTCAATGTTTCCTTTTTATAAATAAAAAATTTTTTTCTGTCTCTCTTGCTTTCTTTTTTTTTTATTTAAGAAAGGATTAATTAACAAAACCATAGGGTAGGAGGGGTACAACTCCACACAATTCCCACCGCCCAATCTCCATATCCCACCCCTCTCCCGATAGCTTAAAAAAATTTTTTTTTAAATAAATAAATAAGAGAAAAATAAAAATGTTGAAAAGCAAACAAAAAAGACTACATACTGCTTATTTACATTGTTATTTATCACCCCTTTTGTCTTGTCATTTTATACATTTCCCTATAGATCATTCTCCAGAGTTAATAAATGAAGATGCATGAGGACTCCACTGTTACACATGCTTCTAAGAAAGTGATTGATTAGGGGGCCCAGCAGTGTTGCACCAAATTGAGCACACATATTACCATGTTCAAGGACCCAGGCTTAAGCTCCCAGTTCCCATTTTCAGGAAGGAAGCTTCACAAGTGGTAAAGCAAATATGAAGGTGTCTCTCTTTCTCTCCCTCTCTATCTTCCCCCTCCCCTCTCAATTTTTCACTGTCTTATCAAGGAAAAAAAAAAGGAAAAGAAAAAAAAAAGTCCCCAAAATATTAAATGGAAGAAGGAGGCCCTCTTCAATAAATGGCACTGAGAAAACTGGGTTGAAACATGCAGAAGAATGAAACTGAACCACTTTTTTGCACCAGAAACAAAAATCAACTCCAAATGGATCAAAGACCTGGATGTCAGACCAGAAACTATTAAATACCTAGAGGAAAACATTGGTAGAACACATTCCCACCTAAAGCTCAAGGACATCTTTGATGATACAAATCCAATTGCAAGGAAGACTAAATCAAAACAAATAAATGGAACTACATCAAATTGAAGAGCTTCTGCACAGCAAAAGAAATCATCACTCAAACAAAGAGGCCCCTCACAAAATGGGAGAAGATATTCACATGCCATACATTAGACAAGAGACTAATAATCAATATATACAAAGAGCTCGGCAAACTCAGCAACAAAAAAGCAAATGACCCCATCTAAAAATAAGCAGAGGATATGAACAGAATATTCACTACAGAGGAGATCCAAAAGGCTAACAAAATATGAAAAATTGCTCCAGTAATTCCTCTCCTAGGGATATACCCCAAGGACTCCATAACACCCAACCAAAAAGATATGTGTACACCTATGTTCATAGCAGCACAATTCATAATAGATAAAACCTGGAAGCAACCCAGGTTTCCAACAACAGATGAATGCCTGAGTAAGTGGTGGTATATATACACAATGGAATACTATGCAGCTATCAAGAACAATGAACCCACCTTCTCCTACCCATCTTGGATGGAGCTTGAAGGAATTATCTTAAATGAGCTAAGTCAGAAAGACAAAGATGAATACTGGATGATCCCACTCATAACAGAAGTTGAGAACAAAGCACAGAAAGGGGAACCCAAAGCAGGATCTGACTGTAATTAGAGTATTTCACCAAAATAAAAAATCTCTGGGTGGAGGGTAAGGGATACATAGCTTCACTGGGGGGGGGGGGGGAATGGGATGGAACACAGACTTTTGGTGGTGGGAATGGTGTTTATGTACATTCTTATTAACTTGTAGTCATATAAATCACTATTTAAGTGATATGAGAGGGGAAAAATTAATTGAATGTCTCAAGCTTTTCAATACACAGACCATAGGCTGAGTCTTTGAAATGTTGACTCTCCTAAAAGCTTAGACCAAGAGAACAGAAGCAACCAGTGATGTTACTTTATAAAATACAGATATATATATATTACATCAAGGGACAAATTATGGTGAGGTCATGTATGATACAGAAAATCCTAACAAAGGGATTTCAAAGTCAACCCAATTGCCAAATAATTTGATTTTAGCAATAACTATTGCCTTCTTAAGCCCTAAGACAGTAGAAACCTCCCACTTCCTCTATAAAGCCCAAATTTCCCCTAGTCCTGGAACCTCTAGGGTGGGGCTCACTTTCCAGCATGCTTCTCTCAATTCATACCAACTAATACTGCATCTGCTGATCCCAAGCTACTGAATGAATGAATACCACCTTGGCATGCTTCACTTTGAAATGTGTCCAGAGATATCAGGCATGGAATGTCAACCCTTCACATCATTACTCAGGTGAGACCTTTCCTTTGTCGTAGGACTCCTTAATTCCATTTTGGGTAGTTTATTATTAATCAACAGTTTGTATGGCTTTATATGTTAACTCTTTTTAAGCCACCAGGTTCCATGATGCCAGCCAGACTTCCCTGGACAGACAACCCCACCAATGTGTTCTGGAGTTCTGCTTCCTCAGAGCCCTGCCCCGCTAGGGAAAGAGAGAGACAGGATGGGAGTATGGATCGACCTGTCAACGCCCATGTTCAGCGGGAAGCAATTACAGAAGCCAGACCTTCCACCTTCTGCATCCCATAATGACCCTGGGCCCATACTCCCATGGGGTTGAAGAATAGGAAAGCTATCAAGGGAGGGGATGGAATATGGAGTTCTGGTGGTGAGAATTGTGCCCCTCTTATCCTATGGTCTTGTCAGTGTTTCCATTTTAAATAAATAAATTTAAATAAATAAATAATAATTTTTAAGATTATTTATTTAGGGCTAGTTCACAAGGACCCAGGTTCAAGCCCCTGGACTCCACATGCAGGAGGAAAGCTTCACAAGTGGTGAAGCAGATCCGTAGGGGTCTCTCTGTCTCTCCCCAACTCTTTCTCCCTCCCCTCTCAGTTTCTCTGTCTATATCCAATAATACATATAATATTTTTAAAAGTTTTTAAAATATTATTTACTTACTAACATGAGGGGGTAAGATGTGAGGGGATAAAAGAGGGAGAATCAAAACATCACTCTGACAAATCAAATTCGAAGAATTGAACCTGTAACTTCATTCTTCCAAGTCCAGAACCCTACTCATTGCACAACATTCCAGACCTGAGAATCTTTTATTTTACATATTAGGAAGCTGAGTCTCAAAACTTATAAGCAATTTTGCCCAAGTTTTTATGCTAACTTCTAGCAGAAGCAGCAGTCATTTTCCATTCTCCTGATCCCAATTCAAATCTTCATCTGCAATATTCTTGCCTTTAGGTTCATAGTTAGTCAATAACTTGTTCTGCTTTATACCTTAACTCTTTTTCAGCCACCAGGTTCCAGATTACAACCTGATTTCCCTGGGCAGATGATCCCATCAATATGTCCTGGAGCCCCACCTCCCCAGACCTCTGCCCCAATAGGGAGAAAGACAGGCTGGCATTGTGGATCAACCTGCTAACACCCATGTTCAACGGGGAAGCAATTGCAGAAGCCAGACCTTCCACCTTCTGCACCCCATAATGATCCTGGGTCCATACTCCCAGAGGGATAAAGAATAGGAAAGCTATTAGGGAGGGGATATGGAGTTCTGCTGGTGGGAACTGTGTGGAATTGTATCCCTCTTATCCTATTATCTTATCAATATTTCAATTTTTTAATAAGAATGTAAAAAGCTAGGTCCAGGAAGCAATTAGACCTTAACCCAATACTAGTCTTCAACCTGTAGCAGGAGGATGATATAATTTGTATACCACTCCTGTGCAATTTAGGTAAACAACTTCCTTTATCTGATTAAAGTCTTCTGCTTCCATCCTAGTTCTATGACCTTTTAGCATCACTGTCTTGTCTCAATTTTGCTGTATAAGTGGAGGTTTAAGGACTAGGTGGTAGTGTACCTTGTTGAGCATACATGTTATAAGTGGAGGTTTATGAAGCTAAGGCTCTTGTGTCATCCATGGGATCCTAGGCATTGACATTACGTCTACTTCTGGGGTGTCAGGTGAACAGGGAAGTTAGGGATGGCACACTGGCTCAAATGTCTGACTCAACAATAGACATGGATGACCAGGAAACCACAAAAGAGTCAATCTTTTATGCATCTTAAAAAGAATCTCTTGGGGGGGGAGTTGGACAGTGGCATGCCTAGTAGAGCACATACATCACCATTTGCAAGGATCCAGGTTCAAGTTCCCTAGTCCCCACTTACAGAGGGGAAGCATCAGGAACAGTGAAGCAGTGTTGTGTTTCTCTTTCTTTCTCCCTTTCTATCTCTCTGTCCTATGAAAGGTATGTGTGTATGGAGGAGGGTAATGGCTGCCAGGAGTAGTGTATCCTCTCCAGTGATAACGTTGGTGGCAATTATAAAAGAGAAAGGGGGAAAGAAGAGGAGAGGAGGAAGGGGAGAGGAAAGGAGAGGGAAGGGAGAGGGTGGGAAGAAAAATAAACTCTTGGATAAAATAACCAGCACATGGGGGTGACTGCTGTGCAATCACCTATCACAAGGAGATGAGAAGCTGTACCTATGTGTCAAGAATTGTACTGTAAACCATTAACCCCCAACAAAATTATTAAATTTAAGGAAACAGCACAAATATCATGTAACCACTTACCAACATTTGCAAAATATCAGTCATCTCCTTTTCTCCCTGTTACTAGTCATGGAACACACAGATCTAAACTTTTACTTTTTTACCATCATTTTCCAAATTCCCACTCTATTTTCCTTTTTATGTCCCTAAACATGAGAGTAAATAAGGAAAAACACCTAACAGATTTTCCTAGACTTTTCTGCTTATTAGTTATTCATTAAAAAAAATTCTCTGGTCACAGTCTGAAGTGAAGCATGCTGGGGTGGCACTTGTTGTGTTAATTAGGTTGCAATCTGAGGATGCAATATTATTTTATTTTAATTGAGAGCAGCATGCAGAAAAGTGGGCCGGACCCTAAGGTTCCAGGACTGGGGGAAATATAGGCTCTATAGTGGAAATGTGAGGTTCCTGTTGTCTTAGGGTTCAAGAAGACAATGGATAGTTATTGTTATCTTCACATTATTTGGTGATAGGGTTAACTTTGGAAAGTCCCTTTGATAGGGTTTGGGGTATAGTACCCAGCATCTTGTATATAGCTGTGCTGTCGGTTGCTTCTGTTCTCCCTGGTCTAGGCTTTTGGGAGAGAACATATCAAAGACAGCCTATGTATTAAAAAGACTCAGTCTGTGTTTTAAGAAGTTCTAGACATATCATCAGTTTTTCGCCTCTCATATTAATTAAATAGTGGTTTATATAATGT
Organism: Erinaceus europaeus; assembly: GCF_950295315.1. Lineage (NCBI taxonomy): Eukaryota > Metazoa > Chordata > Mammalia > Eulipotyphla > Erinaceidae > Erinaceus > Erinaceus europaeus. The sequence goes on from NC_080170.1 coordinate 75,451,874, forward strand.
TTATACTTTAATAAGATTGTACATAAACACCACTCCCACCACCAAAAGACTGTGTCCCATCCCCACCATCCATCCCTGGCCCCCTCTCCACCGTGCCGGGAAGCCCAATGGCACCCATACCAGTATGCTTCACTTCAGACTGTGACCAGAGACTTCAGGTGTGGAATGACAACCCTTCAGCTTCATCACTCGGGTGAGACCTTTCCTTTCATAGTATTCTCTAATTCCATTCCAGGTGTTCCACTCCCCAATAAAGTCTCCAAACCTAGATATAGTCCAGGTCCCCTGAGATAGAGCATAGGTTCACCCGTGCCCATAAACTAGGGGAAAAATATATACCTGAAAGCAGAAGTACACAAGAGCATGCAGGGAATACCCCCAACACTTCATCTGTATTATTCCAGTCTTTAGGTCCATGATTGTTCAACAATTTGTTTGGCTTTGTATGTTAACTCTCTTTTCAGCCACCAGGTTCCAGATGCTGACCAGACTCCCCTGGACAGATGACCCCATCAATGTGTACTGGAGCGCCACTTCCTCATAGCCCCACCCTACTAGGAAAAGAGAGAGACAGACTGGGAGTATGGATTGACCAGTCAACGCCCATGTTCAGCGGGGAAGCAGTTACAGAAGCCAGACCTTCCACCCTCGGCAACCCACAACGACCCTGGGTCCATACTCCCAGAGAGATAGAGAATGGGAAGGCTATCAAGGGAAGGGGTGGGATGTGGAGATCGGGTTATGGGAATTGTGCGGAATTGTACCCCTCTTATTCTATGGTTTTGTTAATGTCTCCTTTCTTAAATAATAATAATAATAAATCTCTATTAAGGAACTTCTAACTTTCCTCTTGGGAACTTTTCAACCCAAAGCTGTGCCCTTAGAAACCTTCAATTTTCTCTATTTATAGCTAAATTGTTCCATTGCTACTTTCATTCTTTTTAAAGTTTATGAATAGATTTTTTTTATTAAGGTAGACTACCTATATATCAAAAATGCTCAAATCTTCTATGTTGCTCCCCCCACTCCACTTCCAGGGTTATCACTGGGGTTATTACTATGAATCCACTTCTCCTGGTGGCCATTTTTTTGGATAGGCCAGAGAAAGAAATTAATAGAAAGGAGGGAGATAGAGGGGGAGAGAGAAAGATACACATCTGCAGATTTGCTTTACCACTTGTGAAGTGTCTACGCTGTAGGTGGGGAATGGGGGCTTGAACCCAGGCCCTTGTGTGGGTCCTTGAGCCTGGCCCCCTATATTGCCTTTTTTGTTAAAGGAAGAAGCCTTTTTGGAGGCTGCATAGCTCTAGTAAGTTTTGGGATTCCTCATATGCAAGTGGAAATAAGACTGCCTACTTCGCCATACTGTTGTACATAAATGTTGCACATTTATAAGGCATCTTGCACAGTGACTGAAGTAGGTATTAAATATCCATTCAGAAGAGATGAGCTCCATTGCTCACTGAGAAATCCTATGAACTCTCAATGAATCTGGCTGCCCCATCTACCTTACCTGATTTCTAAGCCCCATTCTTTTTATTTTATTTTATTTTATTTTATTTTTATGCCTCCAGGGTTTATCACTGGGGCCCAGTGCCTGCACTACAAATCCACTGCTCCTGGAGGCCTTTTTTTTCATTTTTGCTGCCCTTGTTACTGTTATTGTTGTCATTGCTGTTGTTGTTGTAGGGCAGAACAAAGAGAAATTGAGAGAGGAATGGAAGACAGGGACAGGGGGAGAGAAAGATAGACACCTGAAGACCTATGAAGCAAACCCCCTGAAGGTGGGGAGCGAGCCCGGGGCTCGAACTGGAATCCTTATGCAATGCTTGTGCATCGTGCCATATGCTCTTAACCCTCTGCACTACCACCCGACCCTCTCCCCCCCAAGCCCCATTCTTTGCCCACCACTAGCCTACTGGTTTGTTTGTTTTTAACTGCTCCTGTAGGACTTTCATCCCCTCTTCACTTTATTCTTGGAAGAAGACTTGCTACTCCCTTACCCTCTCAATGCCCTGATGATTCTACTGGGACAGATAATGTCAAATAATGAGATGTTACTTGACCTAAAAAGTCTGTGTCATCTTTTATAGCATCTTTGCTTTTAATAGGGACACTGCTCAATACTGGTTTATGATGGTGCTGGGGATTGAAACTGGAATTTTGGAGCCTCAGGCATGAAAGCCTTTTTGCATAACCATTATGCTATATCCTTATCCCTTCCAACATCTTTTCAAAGTGTGGGGAAGCAATGATTTACTGTCTGGGTGACATGGGGTGGAGGGAGTTCTCTGTGTCTGTTTTCTTTTTTTCAATATTTTTAAAATTATTTTTACTTATTAGATAGAGACAGAGATAAATTGAAAAGGGAGGAGGAGACAGAGAGGGAAAGAGACAGAGAGACACCTGCTGCCCTACTTCACCACTCATGAAGCTTTCCCCCTGCAGGTGGGGACCAGGGGCTTGAACATGGGTCCTTGTGCATTATAATGTGTGCGTTTAACCAGGTGTGCCACCACCTGGCCCATCTGTATCTGTTTCCTTAACCTATAAAATAAATTAGTAACACTGAAGCCAAACATGGACCCACATGGGCGGGAAGCTGTGGTTTGGTGTCTCTGTTCCTTCTCTCTATTTCTCTCCCTTTCTGCCTTTCACCTTCTATGTGTGTGGGGGGGTTACTAGGAGTGATGGAGATGTGCAGGGACAAAGTCCCAGTGAAAAACTGGTGGCAAAAAGAAAAAGGAAAAAAGAAAGAGAAAAATGTAGATTTATGAGCATGAAATGAGGAACAGGACTTTAGAAGGAGCTTATATAAAATTTTAGTAGAGGGCCCTGGAGGTGGTGCACCTGGTTAAGTGCACACGTTAGGCGTGCAAGGACCTGAGTTCAAGCCCCTGATCCCCACTTGCAGGAAGAAAGCTTCACAACTGGTGAAGATGGGCTGTAGGTGTCATTCTGTCTTTATCCTTCCCTATCTCCCCCTCTCCTCTCAATTTATCTCTGTTTCTTCACAGTAATAAATAAAAACATAAAAAATTACTAGCTTCAATAGTAAATCTGCATCTTTTAGAACCAATGGGGCTATGGTGAGCTTTAAATGAAAGATGATAAGCAAATTAAACATCACAGTGCCTGACTAAACCACAAAGGGCTCAGGGGATAGGCCAGCTTGTTAACATACCAGTTTTGCATCTATGAGGCTCCAGAGGCTATAGGTTCAATCTTCATCACCCACTGCTAGAACTAAGTAGTGCTCTAGTCCTCTCTCTCTTTCCCTTTCCATTGTCTTTCTTATAGTAAATTAGCAAGCCAGGGGGCTAGATGGTGGTGCACCCAGTTAAGTGCATAAATTACCATGCACAAGGACCTGGGTTTGAGTCCTTCTCCTTGGACCTGCAGGGGGAAGCTTTATGAGCAATGAAGCAAGTACTGCAGGTGTCTCTCTGCTTCTCTCCTTCCCTATCTTCCCTTCCTCTCTTAATTTCTCTCTGTCCTATCAAATAATAAAAAAAAAAGGTACTGGGAGCAGGCACCAAGCCCCAGTGATAATGTTAGTAGCAAAAATAAATAAACAAATATCCTCCTCTTCTTTTATTGTTCCCAGGGTTTCACCTCTCTTGCTAGAGTTTTTCAGATAGAAAAAGACAGAGACCACAGCACTAAATATTCCTCCAGTGTAGTAGAGGCTAGACTCAAATCTGAAACATACATGGCAAAGCAAGTGCACTATCCAAGTGAGCTATTTTATCAGCATCAATCAAGTTTCTTTAAAAAATAAGAGTAAACAACATAAATAAACATGTATGGTAATTATAAAGCTTCCTTCTTTCCCCCTGGTCCTGCTCATAGGTCCATCATAAAACAGGGGTGGGTGGGTGGGGGTGAGTCCTATCTTCAGTCTGATTGTCTTTACTTGGGAGTCTCTGCTGTGTAAACTGAAGATCTCATTTTGAGCCAGAAGGCTCATGTTCACTCACTCAGACCAAAGAGGTGTCTTATGAGGGGTGGAATCAAAAAGAAAGAGCCTAGCACTGATTCCCAGGGTTGAAGACCCTGGATTTAGTTATCTAAGCATATGTGTGTAGGGGGGTGGGGATGGGGCTGCAATTTCTCTGAGTATTTTGGTGGGTGTATGTGGAAGGAGTCTGGGAGGTCAAAGGATGTCACTAAACAGCATAGTTCTTGACCACAAAGATAACTACTACAGATGTTTTAAAAAGTGAGGGAAGTAAGATTAGGTGGTAGCACATTGGGTTAAGCCCACATAGTGGGAAGCCTAGTGACTCCCCAGTGGACTACAGGGTCGTTTCACAAGTGGTGAAGCAGGTCTGTAGGTGTCTCTCTTCCTCTCCCCCTCTTTATCTTCCCCTCCTCTCTCAATTTCTTTCTGTCCTATCCAACAACAACAATAACAGTAACAACAACAACAATGGGAAAAAATGGCCTCCAGAAGCAGTGGATTCATAGTGCAGGCACAGAGCACTAGCAATAACCCTGGAGGAAAAAAGAAAAAAAAAAGAAAAAAAAACACACGCACATAAAACTATTGCCCACCCCCATACACACACATGCATTTTTATGCTGGGTGTGGTCAACCACAGAAGGTTCTGATCCCTTCCAGTAAGAGTTTGGGATTTGGGGACAAGGATTACATGACTTCACATACTAGTATTATTTATTCTCAGTGAATTTCCATTTTGTAATTCCTCCATGTAATATAGCTTGATTCTAGACTCCCTGGGGAGAGAGAGCAGGGAGGTGGGGGGAGGTGGAAAAAGACATAAGGTTTTCAGGGAAAATTTGGTGGTGTAACTTAGAGGGAAAAAATGTCTTAAGGAACAAAGCAAATGCTTTATCTGCTTCGTGGCCCCACCATATAGCCACTGTCACATTTTTGGTGTAGTACAGTGAGATGAACAGAGCAAAAGGATATATATCATAAATCCAGAGAAGCCATAAAAATTTGGTCTTCAGCTACTCTTTTTGGGAAGTCTCCTGTCCATGGAATCAAATATATGATGTAAGTAAGTGATAAATGTCTGATGCGGACATGAGGTGGGGGAGAGGGGGCTGAAGTCCTGAAACACTTCATTCTCTTGTCCAGCAGAGTATGGGTTTTGAAGGGAGCACCAATCATGACTCACTCACAGTAAATCCTTTGCAAATTATCACCATGAAAACTGCCAATCATTCATACTTTTCATCTTTTGGTAGAACATCAGCCAGGGACAAATTTTTTGTACCACTTAACGTGTTTACATGGAGGCCACTAAAAAACAGAGTCAGGGCTGGGTGGGGTGTACAACCCAACAGAGCAGGATGGTGACCCACCTCTGGTCACTAACTGGGTGACAGGATCTGGGTTCAAGCTCCTGGTCACTACCTGCAGAGAGGAAGCTTTACGAGAGGTAAAGTGGTGCTGTAGGTCTCTCTAACTCCTCCCTCAACTTCTCTCTGTCTCTATGCAGAGATCATTTTGTAAAATTGACAAAACTTAAAAAGAAGAAAGAAAGAGGGAGATCATATGAATAGCCCTCTGATACTGGCATGCTACTGACTTGATAGAGTTGCCACTCCCTAAGATGGGGAGTAAAGGAAAAAGACCAGTTCTGGGGGCCATATTTCTGAACAGGTTAGGTCTGAGACATTCAAATGAAGATGCTGTATCAGCAACTGGTATATGATATAGAGCTTAGAGAAGCCTGGGGTAGAGATATAAATTGGGAGTCATCCATCAGGACCTGAAGAGAGAGGAGGAAAAGGGAGGACATTTGGATGTAGTATTAGGGTTATGTGTGGCTTGGAGGGAAACAAAGGACTGTGCCTGGATGAAAAAGGGAGCAATTGTGTACAAATCTAGACAGATAGTTATAGAGATGTTAATCCATGTCTGCAACCTTGGTAGAACTGCAGTGGCTTGCAATGGAGGGATTGGGGGTTCAGAACTCTGGTGATGGGAATGCTATGGAATCATACCCCTGTTGACATGTAATTTTGTAAATCAATATTAAATCACTAATAAAGAATGAAAAGAAAAATAAATAAACGGAGTCATCAGTTTTGTGAGTGGTCATGAGATACCACGGAAAACAATAGAGAAGGGAGAGAATTGCCTGAGCATAGTCTTAAGAATATAAACATGTAATAGGCAAATGAGAATGGTTGCATCCATAAAAGAAGTTAGAAAGCTGGGAAGGAGATAAGTAGGGTGTTGGTCACAAGAAGTAAGATATGGCGGTAGTGCAGCGGGTTAAGCACACATGGTGCAAAGCACAAGAATGGGAGCAAGGATCCCGGTTCGAGCCCCCGGCTCCCCACCTGCAGGGGAGTCACTTCCCAGGTGGTGAAGCAGGTCTGCAGATGTCTATCTTTATCTCTCCCTCTGTCTTCCCCTCCTCTCTTCATTTCTCTCTGTCCAATCTAACAACAACAACATCAATAACAACAACAATAATAACTACAACAACAATAGAAAACAACAAGGGCAACAAAAGGGAAAATAAATAAATATAAAAGATTTAAAAAAAAAGAAGTAAGATATAAGAAGGAACCGCTTGCAGAGGAGGACCTAGTGGGGGTTGTATTGTTATGTGTAAATGTTATACATGTGCAAACTATTGTATTTTACTGTCAATTTTAAACCATTAATCCTAGAATAAAAAAATTTTTAAAAAGGAACCACTTGTGGACAGAGAAAAACATACAAATAGTAATTAGAAAGGACACATGCATTCCTATGTTCATAGCTGTATATTTACAATAGCCAAAAGTGAAAGCAACCTAAATGCCTATCAACAGATAACTGGATAAAGAAATTATAGGATATATTTATATGTGTGTGTATATATATATATATATAGATATATAGATATATGCCATGGAAAACAACTTTGCAGTCAAAAAAGATTATATAGTATCCTTTGGGACGAAATGTGAAAGGAACTAGAATTAATTATATGTAACAAAATAAGTAATGAGATGAAATACAACTATCTTGTGGATGGTATCACTCATATATGTAATCTAGAGAACTTTCAAAAGAAAAGAAACAGAAGCAAGCAAACTGTCTTGGACTTTGTTGGAACTATGGTGGTTACTGTTGGGAGAATAGGGGGACAAAACTTTGGTGGTGGGTGGGTACAGTATAGAATTATACCCTGTAATCTTACAACTTTGTAAATCACTATTAGTCACAAATAAAAAAATGATTTTATCTACTCCACTTGTCATTAGAGAAATGAAAATTAAAACCACACCAAGATTCTATCTCACACTTGACATGTTGGCAAGATTGTGGAGAAAAAAGGACTCTGCTACAATAATGGTGGGAATGTAAACTGGTATAACCCCTTTAGAAGACTTTATGGAAAGTCTTTAAACAAATAAAAATGGAATACTACTCTTAGGCATTTATACAAAGGACACACAAACACTAATTTGTCTGTTTTTTATTATTTATTTATTAGATAGAGATAGAAAGAGATTGAGAAAGGAGAGGGAGACAGAGACAGAGAGACAATCTGAAGCCCTACTTCACCACTCATGAAGCTTTCCCCCTGCAGGTGTGTGCATACACACACACACACACACACACACACACACACACACAGAGACACACACACATACACACATGAAAACTGTTTCTAAGACTTTGTGAGGACTATGGTGATTATCTGTTATCTTTTGGAAGTCAGAGGGTGGGGATGCAGAATCTTGGTGGTGGATGTGCTGTAGAATTTAAAATGTTCATTGAGGGAGTCGGGCAGTAGTGCAGCGGGTTAATCGCAGGTGGCGCAAAGTACAAGGAGTGGCGTAAGGGTCCCGGTTCAAGCCCCCAGCTCCCCACCTGCAGGGGAGTCGCTTCACAAGCAGTGAAGCAGGTCTTCAGGTGTCTGTCTTTCTCTCCCCTTCTTTCTTCGCCCCCTCTCTCCATTTCTCTCTGCCCTATCCAACAACAACAACAATAACTACAACAATAAAACAACAAGGGCAACAAAAGGAAATAAATAAATATTAAAAAATTAAAAATTTTAAAAAATAAAATGTTTATTGAGGTTGGAGAGATATAAATGTGTGCAGTACAGCTTTAAGGCCTAGCACCACTTGAAAAGTGCTATGCCACTGGAGGAAACTCCATTGCTGTGGTGTTCACTCTGTCTGAAATACAAAGCCACAACTCCTCCAAAATTAAAATGCATGTCAAATGAATAACATGGAATCACTTATGACTTTGGAAAGAACCATTTAATTAGAGAGGCTGACTGGAAATTCCAGGTGGAAAGTGTGAGCAGTGAGTTAGGGTTAGGGTCTGGAGATAGAGGGAGCATAGCACTATGGTGATTATGAGGGAGAGAGAAAAAGACCATTTTCCAGACAGAGAGAAAGAGATCCTGAAACTGAACCAAGAGATTGAGGAAAATTACTGAAGTTGTTACTTTTCATTTTCATGGCTTTATTGAGGTGTAACTAACATGGAAGTAAGGTGCACTTGTTTAAAGTATAACATTCAGCATAAGACATATACCTGAGAAGTCATCACTAGCCTCAGCAGTATGTTTCTCATCCTCAGAAATGTTTAGACACAATTTTTTTGCATCCCAAGGCCCCTTTTCTAGGCATTCCCTGATCTATTTTATGTTATTATGATTTGCATTTTTCAGAATTTTATATAAATGGAGTTTTACATATTTTTATGTTTCATTTCTTCTTTCTTTCTTCCTTTTTCTAGGTGCTAAGGGCCTCAAACATGCATGAGAGCTCAATGCTCCTAGGTGAACACACATGTCACCAAGCACAAGGACCCAGGTTCAAGCCCCTAGTCCCCACCTGAAGCTTCACAAGAGGTGAAACAATACTATAGATGTCTCCCTTTCTCTCTAGCTCATCTCCCCTTCTCAACTCAATTTCTCTGTTCCATCAATCAATCAATCAATATCAAACAAAAGAATGACCATATGTGGGAAGGTAGATGGAAAAGGAAAGGATAATAACTAGACAAAATCAGTCACTCTCCAGAGAATCAGCACTGCCCTTCTCAAGAATGAAATGCTTTTTCTGAGTCTATGGCCTGGCGTTAAGCCCAAGTTCTAGGAAAGTTATTTCTATTGCACCAAAGTTAAAGACTCTGGAGAGGAAGGATAGATTTTTTTTTTTTAGGTCCACTATAGGGGGTGGGAGTAGGAACACAGATCTTTGGTGGTGGAAGTGGTATCAATCCATACTCCTATTAACTTATAGTCTTATAAGTCACATTTATTCACTATGTCAAGGGAAATAGATTAAATGTCTTGAGTTCTTTAAATACATAGACTACAGTTCTGAATATATATTCCTTTAGTCTAAGCACTTAATATTTTAAATTTATAAGCTGATTAAATTTGGTCACTGGGTTTAGATTGTTAAAGTATTTATAATAATAACTTTTTTGGAAATACTAAATCATCTATAATCTTAGACCAGGTACATCAGAAGTGACTGGTCCTGTCAGTATCTAAGTATATAGTTATTTTTAAATAGCATTAAATGACATAAATCATGGTAAGGTCATGTATAGTACAGTAAATCCTAACCATGGTATTTTCAAAGTAAACCAAGCTCCCAAATAACTTGATAATAATAATAATAATTATCTATTGCCTTCTTAAACTCTTAAGAATACAAGGAACCTTCCTCATTCTCTTTGAAATCCATATTTCTCTCAGTCCTAGGTCCTCTGGGACTTTGCCAATATTTTTTCATGCTTCTCCTTTTGATCCCCTACCACCTGATATTGCCTTTGCTGAGATCTACTATATCAACCAGTGCCACCACGCCACATTTTACATCTGACTGTATCCATGCATATCAAGCCTAAGATATCAACACTCCAACTCTAATAATCTGGTGAGACCTTTTATAATACATGGGATTCCCTAATTCCATTTCAAATGATGCATTCCCTAACAAAGTTATAGAACCTAGATAGAGACCAGGGCCTAAGGGATAGGGTACAGGTGCACATGTATCCATAAGTTAGGGGAAATATATTCCTTAAAGTAAGTGCTCAATAGTCAGGAGTGAGCAGACTTAGACTCAATAGGTGCATCAAGAAAGTAGAAAAGAAGACACCATAAAGTACCTAATCAAATATTTACTACTTAGGCCTAGACACCCTCCTCTCCCACCCCCTAATTCAATTCCCTCAATCACTTTAAGTCTAACCTCTTCAGATAAAGAAAGGACTATAAAATCTGGCTAAGGGCAAGAGACTGGCACACTTTAATGATGTACTTTGGTCAATACCAGACCACCCCATCATCTGGGGCCCTACTCAGGGACTCCTTGAATTCTCACAAAGATATAATGGGCCTAGACCTCTAATAGTTCCCTCTCTCCACCTCACTGGTCACTTCTATCAGGAACATCATTATAGACCCTTGCCCTCACTATAGAGCAGCAATGGCAGGTACTGCCCCACTCTTTAAAAGGAGGCTGGATAAACCTACTATGTCTCTCAAGGAAGACTGATCCTGAAATGAGTGCAGCCTAGAATGCTCCTAGCTGTGACCATGGATTGAGAGCTCAGACTGATAGGAACTCAGAGGTTACACAAGCTCCTGTGCTAAATATGAATATATATGGGCACTAGGACAGATCAATGGGGTTTACAGCTAATGGTATTTATACACTTACTTCATATTTGGGAGCTACTCCCTGCCTTAATCCAGCTTTCTAGTCCTATTCTCAACTCTGACACCACCTTCCCAGACAATACATATATGAAACATTGACTAAACCATAGGATAAGAGGGATACAACTACACACAATTCCCACCACCAGAACTCCCTATTCCATCCCCTCCCCTGATAGCTTGCCTGTTCTTTAACCCTCTGGGAGTATGGACCCAAGGTCAATGTGGGATGCAGAAGGTAGAAGGTCTGGCTTCTGTAACTTATTCCCTGCTGAACATGGATGTTGACAGGTTGATCCATACTTCTAGCCTGCCTCTGTCTTTCCTAGTAGGGTAGGGCTCTGGGGAATCAGAGCTCCAGGACACATTGCTGGGGTTGTCTGTTCAGGGAAGTCTGGTTAGCATCATGCTGGCATCTGGAACCTGGTGGCTGAAAAGAGAGTTAACATACAAAGCCAAACAAACTGTTAAACAATTATGGACCTAAAGGCTGGAATAGTGCAGATGAAGAGCTGGGGGGTACTCCATTTTGTAGATAGCTAGTAGGCATATTTTAGTTATATTCCAAAGGGCCTGTGACTATACTAGTTTGTTTTTGTTGTTGTTGTTGTTGTTGTTGTTTTCCTTTTTTCTTTTTTCCCTGAGCCTGAAATCTGATATGCAGGTGGATCCAAGTTATTGTCTGGGGAGATGATGTCATGGCTGGAAAAGGAACAGAAATCTGGATCAGGGGAGAGAGTAGCCCCCTAATATGAGAAAGGTATATAAATATTGTTAACTGTAAACCCCATCAATTTGATGTGATCTGGGGCCCATATTCAGTTTAGGAGCCTTTGTGACCTTTGCATTCCTTTAGATCCCCAGACAATAATTTCAGTCTACCTGCATGTAAGCTATCAGGCTCAGGGAAAAATTACTAAAGTTATGGGTTCCTCAGAACATACCTAAAATAGACTCCTTAGCTTCTTCCCACATGAAGACCCTTAGTTTCATCTGCTCTACTCCTGCCTTTGGGTTCCTGTTTATTAAACCATTTGTCCTGCTTTATATCTTACCATCTTTCAGCCATCAAGTTGCTCATGCTACTATAATGCCATCCTGATCTCCCTGGGCAGACAACTCAGCCAAGGTGTCCCAGAACATCACCTTTCCACTAGAGAAAGATAGAAACAAGCTGGAGGCATGGATCAACCTGCCAACATCAATGTCCAACAGGGAAGAAATTATAGAAGCCGGATCTTCCACCTTCTGCACCCCATAAAAATTTTAGGCCCATACTCCCACAGCAGAGCATTCTCTAATAGGGAAGCTTCCAGTGGACGATAAAGGCATAGAGCTCTGGTGGTGGGAACTATGTGGAATTGTACTACTGTTATCTTACAATCTTGTTAATCATTATTAAATTAAAAATAAAGCTGTTTCTTCTTTTAAAAATATTTTTATTTATTTTGGATTGATATAGAGTGAAATTGAGAGGGGGAGGGGATACAGAGAGGGAGGGGGAAAGCATTGTTTCAGCTCTTGTGAAGCTTCCCCCATGCAGATGCAGACAGGGGGCTTGAACTTGGGTCCTTGTATATAGTAACATGTGTGCCACCACCTGTACCCTACACAGTTATTTCTTAAGCAATATTTTCCCTTCCAGGACAGCTAACATGAGAAAAGGGTTTTTAGGGACCTTAGCTATGGAAAGATCTTCCTTGACTCCTACATGGAAAGTGAAAACGGTAGTATAGGGATATTTATTCATGTCCCATAGGATCCTGGTTTTGCTTACTTCCTGCTCTGTAAGAGACAGTAACACTTCTCTACCCCTTGGGAGATGTGCAGGTGGGGGCAGAATAAAGGGGAGTTTAAAGACTAAATCCACACTCTTTCTGGGATGGGAAAGACAACTTTTTCTGATAAGGAATCTATCCTGTTCAGCCCTAAGAGTAATATGTCCCCTTTATTAACGTGCAAAGAATTTTCAATATGTAAAGAAGGGTGTAAGGAGTATTAAATCATATTAGGGATCTTCACAAATTATGAACATACTGCGGGGAAAACACAGCACCTTTAATGCTGTTGACCTAAGCTAGCTCTGTTCTCAATGACTGAAAAACCCGTAATATGTTCATGATGTTCTGCAAACAGACATCCCTCTCTGAAGGCAAACCTCAGAGAGAATGAACTTTACTAGCCATCTGGAGGCAAGCCACAGATGCCTACCCATTCTGGGAAAGATCTTTGAGAGCAGAGACAATAAAGGTTGATCATAAGCACAAGTTACTTATAAGGCTTAATTAAAAAATCATATTGTTATGATCAAAGGTCACTTCATGCTTCTTTGTCATAATATTGCTCTATATAGGCAGTAGCAAAATCCAATAAAGTGCCTTTAGTCCTAGAGACTGTTGGTCCTCCACTGACGTTTCATGTTCATTCCTTGTGTCTCCTCCCTCATCAGGCCCAGAAACAGAGAACAACACAACAATATATGAATTCTCTATTTTTCTTTAAGTTTATTTTCCCCGAACCAGAGTGCTGCTCAGCTCTGACAGAAGGTGGTACAGGGGATAGAACTTGGGATTTTGGAACCTCATGCATGAAAGTCTTTTTGCAAAACCATTATGCTATCTCCTGCCAGTCCCTGTTCAGGGCACCATTTGCCGGTCTAGCTTCACGGGTGGGAGACAGAGGACCAGGGACTCATGGCTAAGCTGGGAAGCGGTATCTCGTTTATTAATCAGATACATAGCCTTTTATGCATCTCTTCACAGAAAGTGACAAGGGAAAGGAAATGACTAGGAGAGGGGATGGAGCAAAAAAAAAAAAAAAAAAAGAGCTTGAACAGAACATAGAAAGCTTCCATCTAACCAGTGGGGATTAAACTAATACCCTGCAGGCAGGGCGGGACCCAGGTAAAACAGTGATTATGTAAATAGACCACATCATAAGTAATACAAGTGAATCTAATGTGATGATCAAAACAGAAGGTCTTATAAGCAGAATTTAGAAGCATGCCAACAATCTCCCCTACCCAGAATGTAAATTCTCTATTACAAATTCAGGTTTTTAGTCAAAGAAAAGGTTATCTCTATAGTGTGATATATATATACTAGGAGCTCAGGCCAGTCAATTTGATATTGCTTTTGGGAAACCAAGCATTTGTAGCCCTAATGTGGAATGAAAAAGAATCAAAACTACTATACCTGTAGCTGCTGGAAAAAACACTCCAAAGACAGTGAAAAAAGACTCTCCAGGACTGTAATCTGGCAGAGTGTTGTTCTGTAGCAGTTCCGGTGAGTATCCAATAAAGCCATGTTCTAGAATAAATCAAAGGAGAGCTCAATGAGTCAAGTGATTTAGTATGAACTTCCACTATGTTCCTATTTTATGTAACTTTAATTATTAAAAAGTAAATGTGTATATGTGTGAGAGAGAACCAACTTCCTTTTCTCTTCTAGAACTTAATGTTTGTATATACATAGGTATAGGTTAGTGAAATGGCATGAAGAATAACACTAGTTACCTCTGGAAAAGAGCTTTTTTCTTTTTCACTTTATAGATTTCAATATAAGCTGAAATGTTTCGATGAGCATCTTTATGTGTTTTTGTTTAAAAAAATAATAAGTCATTCCCCTACTCTAAAACCTCCCCATGGGTCCCTTTTAGCTAAAATAATAATAATAAATTAAATTCTAATTTTCTTTTCTTTTAGAATTATTCATTAGCACAAGAGAAGGAAATCAAATCATCACTCTTGGCACATGTGATGCTAAAAACCAACCTCAAGTCCTTGTGCATCCAAGTCTCATGCTCCAGTCATTGTTCCACCTCCTGAGCCACAAAAGTACAGATTTCTCAATACCAGAGCTTTCCACACCCTGGCAACAGTCCACCATCCTTATTCATTCTGTCTTTTCCTCAATCCAACAGTCATACATAGGTGACGCTTCCTAAGAACACCACCCATAGCCATCTCTGTGTCCTCTGCTCGGTAGAAATTCTCCTACATCACTATCTTATTCACAATTCTAGCCCATCACAAAAGTTGCCTCTTTGGGGGCTTTACATATACTTCCAAACCAGGGAGTCGGGCTGTAGTACAGCGGGCTAAGCGCAGGTGGCGCAAAGCACAAAGACCGGCATAAGGATCCTGGTTCGAACCCCAGCTCCCCACCTGCAGGGGAGTCGCTTCACAGGCAGTGAAGCAGGTCTGCAGGTGTCTATCTTTCTCTCCTCCTCTCTGTCTTCCCCTCCCTCTCTCCATTTCTCTCTGTCCTATCCAACAACAACAACAACAATAACTACAACAATAAAACAACAAGGGCAACAAAAGGGAAAAAAATAAATATAAAAAATAAATACTTCCAAACCAGTCAGTTCCTCCTCCTAAGCGCTCTTGGTCCCAGGACTAAACACATCAGCTCTTCCCCTGATCAGACTCACTGAGGCAAGAAATTCATGCTTATTCATTCTGGAGGTGGCACAGTAGAAGAAATGTTGGGCTCTCAAGCATGAGATCCTAAGTTTGATTCCCCAGCACTGCATGTGCCAGAGTGATACTCTGGTGTTCTTTCTCTCTTTCTCTCACTAATAATTGAATACATTTTTGGATTTATTAACTTATTTATCTATTTATGATAGAGACAGAGAAAACAGAGAGGTGGAGAGAGAGTGAAAAAGACCACAGCACCAAAGCTTCCTTCAGTGTGGTAGGGATTGGACTCAAACCTGAATTGCACACATGGCAAAGTATCACACTATCCAAGAGAGATATTTTGCCAGCCCAAATTAGACTTTGTTGTTGTTATTGTTGTTACCCTTGTTATTTATTGCTATTGTTATTGTTAGTATTGTTGTCCTTGTTGCTGGATAGGACAGAGAGAAATAGTGAGAGGAAGGGAGACAGAGAGGGAGAGAGAAAGACACCTGCAGACCTACTTCACCGCCTGTGAAGTGACTCCTTTGCAGGTGGGGAGCCGGGGCTCGAACCGGGATCCTTACGCTGGTCCTTGCGATTTGCACCATGTGCGCTTAACCCGTTGTGCTACTACCCGACCCTCGACTTTTTTTTTTTTAACCAGTATTTCTGGTTTACGAAAATGCAGAGGACTGAGCCTGGGACTTGAAAGACTCAGGCATGAAAGTCTTTTTTACATAACCATTGTGTGATCTCCCCAGCCCATCCAAATTAGATTTAATTTAAAAAGAAATTCACAATTACATGTCTCTGTGCCCAGAGACAAGGACTGCCTAGAACACATAAGTAGGTCTTAAATATGGGTCACAATGAAAACTATGATTTCTCCAGCTCTCTTGCCTGCAAGTACGGCTCCCTTCCATGCTTTCAGTCTGATTTGTCCACAGACTACTTTACATCTAAAACATCTCAGACCTGATTTGTTTAAAGTATATTAAACATTTTGCAGTAGTCCAGGAGATCACATAGTGAATAAAGTGTTGGGCTCTTCAAGAATGAGGTCCTGAGTTCAAGCCCCAGCAGCACATGCACCAGAGTGATGCCTCTCTCTCTCTCTCTCTCTCACTCTCCCTCTCCCTCTCCTCCTCCCTCTCCCTCTCTCTCCCCCCATTCCTCCTATGCATCTCATTAATAAATAAAATGTTATAAAAAACAATTTTAAGATTGATTTCAACACAATTTTTCAAGTGGTTTCAATGCTATAGGCATTTGAATTCTTTGTCCAAGAGGTCATACTCAACAGCACCTGTGGGCATGTCAGTGGAATTTTAAGATAATTGTCAAGTGATCTTCGGTTCAGGAACATCCAGTCTATCCAAGTTTTTGAATCTCATCTTTGAGAATGAATTAACTTTTTCCTGCAAAGTCTGTCCCAAAAGAAGCTAGTCTTGCTCCTTTTCTCTTGATGCCCCCCCAACCCCTCAATCTTATAAAATGTTCACTCAGTTGTTGCTCCATAGCCAATGTCTGAGGTTGTGGGAACAGAATCTCCTGCCCATCTATCCTCTAGCTCTTGCTCAAGAATCCAGTGAGATCACCAGTGTTTCTCACAGTTTCTAAGATGCATAACTTCATAGGAAATATATTTTCAAGACAAATAAATACATAAATAAAATGAAAGCTCAGTGAAGTTCTAGGGGCCCTTGGGACTCCAGCTGCGATTCAAAAGTCACTGCTGACTACTTTTCTCTGCCTGAATACAGGCAAAGGGACATTAAACCTCAAGGATGGTGCAATATTTCTGAATGGCCTGGCATTGGCAACAGCTGGTCTTCCTCCAATTAATCAAAAAAGCAATAATAGCTAGGTTAACATTAGTTTCTCCATTGGCTGACCCCACTGACTGGACTTTCTAAGTAGAATACCACAGAACCTGCCTTGGAACAGAGCTCAGCCAAACTGGAATGGTGCATGGGTCTTTGAGTGCATCTGGGCACAGGGCTGTGCATGCTAGGACAGGCCAACTGTACAGGACACAAACAATTCATTAGGTTCCACTAATTTCAAGTCTCAAAAGTCATAGATTGGTATTTGATTACCAGCCTGAAGATCCTAAAGGATTAAGGGGATTTCAGACCCTGTCCATGAGTTACTCAGAAGTCTGTTTCATCAACAAGACACATAGGACCAGAGAATATGTCACTTGGCTCAGGAGGGTCTGGGGAGAAGACTTGCCTCAGCCTCTTTCTGGGCAGAACCAACAACACATGCAGCGTTCATACATTTACACACACACTCATCACATTCACTCAGGGATAAACCCCAGGACCCACCCCTCACACATGCCACTTTTTAATAGGTGATATGGAGCCCAGAGTCTGTCTCACTTGCTTTGCCCCAGTCTTCCTGATTCTTCTCACTTCCATCTAACAATAGCTTCACTACCTCAGGGGTTCCAGGCCTAAGCCAGCCCCTAAAGTAGTTTACCGGTCCTCACCCCTAAATCTTGAATCCTGGTCTCACACTCCCGGCCCAAATCTGGTCATCTAGTTGGGTCTGAGAACAAGTGTCCACATTAATCACTAATGACTCTAGTTAGCATGCAATCCCCAACTGGGTCACAGAAAAAGGTCAGCTAGTCATGACCAGGGCTGAACACCTGCTACCTGTTATGTCTTCTTACAGTGGATCGTGGTGCATGGTTTGCTGTTATTAGATATGAATCCATAGCTCCTGGCAGCCATTTTTTAAATTTTTCTTTCTTTTTCTTTTCTGGTTTATTTTTATGTGACAGGGCAGAGATAAACTGAGAGGGAAGGGGAGAAAGAGGGTGAGAAAGAAATAGAAAACCTGCAGACCTGCTTCACCACTTATGAAATGTCCTCCTAGCAGGTGGGGAGCAGGGGTTTGAGCCCAAATCGTCATGAATGGTGATATGTGTGTTTAACTGCCCCCAAGATTCTTATATTTTCAGTCATGGCCCCATCTGAGATTCTTTCTCTTTCCTTTCTCTTTCTCTTTCTCTTTCTCTTTCTCTTTCCCTTCCTCTCTCTCTCTTCTCTCCCCTTCTCATTAAAGTTAAATAAATAAAATATTTAAAAAATGTTCCAAGCAGGAGCCAGGGAAGTAGCACCATGAATAAAACATTGATCTCATAAGCATGAGTTTCTGAGTTCTTTTTCTGGCATCACATAACCTAGAATGATGCTCTGATTCTCTCTCCCTAACCCTCCCATCTCCCATGTGAGATTTTGATGTAAGTTGTAGTAGCCATATCCCCATAATAACAACCTGCATGCCACTATAGGTTTCACAGGTCTCCTCACCATTTAGGGGGTGGAGAGGTAGGGGAAGCAATGAGATAAACTACAAGAGCTTCCTCTGCCCCTGAGAATATTTTTGATGTCCAAGAGTGAACAGTGACACGATCAACAGCGTCTCATACTTCATCCCTACCAGACAACAAGGGATGTCTGTCTATGCAGGGAACTTGCTAGTCCTCCAAGGGCATCACAAAAAACTTTTCTTCTCCTTTATTTAATTTATTTTTTTCTTACATCTGATAGGACAGAGAAGAATTGAGAGGAGGATGTCCTCCTATGTTCTTGCATTGAGCACTAAGTTGCTTAACATATTCTCCTAGGTTCTCACAATAACCCTGCAAGAGTTGAGGAGACCAGGTTAAGAAAGATGCAGGTTCTTGTTCAAGGTCACAGTCAGACATACCTGGTTTTTCCTTGAGGAGACCAGCCTCCAGGCTCCCAGCTTTCCCTCCCCCATAGAAAGATACAATTAGTACAAATTTCCTTTGACTACATGAAGCACACCTTTGCTTCTCGCTACCTGTCGGGGGCAGGGAGGGGACCTACCTACTCCGTGTATCACATGTTAAGGGCTTGAAATCTACTCTGTGTGTTACATGCTGAGAGCTTGCACTGTAGGAAGCAGAGTTCATAGGGAGCTGGGGCAGTGGAGCACCCGGATAAGTGTACATAATACTATGGGCAAGGACTCACACAAGGACCCAAATTCAAGTCTCTACTCTCCATCTCCAGCGGAGATGCTTAACAAATGGTGAAGCAGGTCTGCAAGACTCTCTCTCTTGCTCACTCTCCCTCTCCCTCCCACTATCTCCCCCTCCTCTCCCAATTTCTCTCTATCAAATAAAATGGGGGAGGAGAGGGGAAAATGGCCACCAGGAGTGGTGTATTCATAGTACTGGCACTGAGCTCCAACAGACTGGAGGGGAAACAAAAAAGGTCAACTAGGAATATCAAAGGAGACCATCTGGGACCACAACAAGACAGGACTAGAATGACTTTGGAAACCCACCAAATCACCGTTGAGTGCAAATATGTGTGGCTCTTGGACAGAGAGGAGCATAGGGAGAGATCCCTGGGACTAAAGCTCATATCTACTCCCAAGTGGCTGGTAATGGTCCAGCAGTTTACCAGTTGAGGCACAACCTCCAGTCTGTTTTATAAACAAAAAGGCTGCTGAAGGGAGGAGAGGAGTCACTTAAGGCTCACCAAATGCAACTGAGTCTCCACTGCTACTGCCCCTCAGAGGCTGGAGCAGCAGCCAGGAGGCTATGTGCTGACATTGTGGAACAGAGAACTGGCCAGTAAACTCAGGAAAAGATCTATACCCTGGTGGTCTAGAGGTGGGGGTGTATAGTGAGAACCTTTACACATTGTTCTTCTGATGAATTGGGGAGACATAATAAATAACTGTCACAGAACCCACAGAGTATAAATGGGACTTCTTTGGAAACTCACAGGGCCAAGTACTTCCAGCATGGCTCTGGCTGCTGGAAGAGAACCTGAATTGAGCCCGGTGCTTTGGATCCTAAAGGCATGGAATTATCTCTGCATTACCACTGTGTTATCTCTCCCCCACGCTGATTTATTTCTTGCTCTGGAGTGAGTGATTAATCTAAGAAGCCTACTTATAGTATAAAATCCCTCAGGCTCCCATAGCCTACAGGGAAGAAAAATAATAAAAGATACTTTAATAGCCACAGTGATTTAACTAAGGGATTGAGATAACATTGAATCACCTCCTAATTTCCACAAGTGTGAACTCTTTAAGTACTTTACATAGACACAAGTCAATAAGTACTTTAAGTACTTTACATAGACACAAGTGGTCAATAATTTGAAAAGTACTGAAAAAAGGAACTCATAATATACTATATAGAATGGATAAATCAAGAAGAAATATTGGACAAATGAGCCAAGACAAAAGTCCAGCTAAAAGCCTCCCAAAGTTGGAAGCACAAAACAATGAGGTCAACATCCAAACACTAGCTAAGGAAATAATCACAGGTAAAGAGTAAAGAGTTTGAAAGAATTAGCATCAGAAATACAAGAACAACAAATGAGACTCTGAAAACACTAATTATCTCAAGATTATTAGAGAGTGAAATGCTGAAATAGCTGAGTTAAGAACACAGCTAGCTGAACAAGATAAAACAGTATCAAAACAGGGTAAGAAAATAGGTAAAATACAGAAAACAGCAGAGGGTAGAGAGAATAGAATAAATGAGGCTGAAAACAGAATTAGTAAGATCAAAGGTGAATTAGAGAAAACCAAGAAAGAAGTAAGATCTCTAAAAGAAATTAAGAGATAGTGAAAATAACAACAGAGATATATGGGATTATATGAAAAGAAAATAATATACACATTATTGGCTTACCAGAGGAAGAAATAGAGGGAGAGGAAGAAAGCAACCAGAGGAAGAAATAGAGGGAGAGGAAGAAAGCATTCTGTAGGACATAATATCTGATAACTTCTCTAATCTACGCAACATAAAAGACATAAAGGTTCAAGAAGCCGAGAGGGTTCCAAACAGAATTAACCCAGACTTAGAGCAAGACACATCATATATAGAATGAAAAAGAAATAAAGATAAAGAAAGGATCCTGAAGACTGCAAGAGAAAAATCAAGTGTCACTTACAGAGGAAAACCAATAAGATTAGCAGATTTCTAAACACAAACACTACAGGCCAGAAAAGAATGGCAAGATATTTATCAAGTGCTCAATGAGAAAGGCTTATAACCAAGACTACTGGATCCTTCTACACTGTAACTAAGACTAGATGGAGGCATAAAAACCTTCTCAGACAAGCAACAATTGAAAGAATCAACTATCACCAAGCCTGCCCTGAAAGAAGTTCTGAAAGGTCTCCTATAAGTAGTCAGACCACCATAAATATGCCATATATCAGAACACTCTAAAAATATACAATAATGACATTAAAATATCTTCAATCTATGATATCAATAAATGTCAATGGCCTGAATTCACCTATTAAAAGGCACAAATATGAAGATGGATCAGAAAACACAACCCAACAATAAGTTGTCTACAGCACGACCACGTAACTCAACAAGACAAACACATACTCAAAGTTGAAAGGTGCAAAACTATCATACAAGCCAATGGACCACAAAAAAGGGCTGGAACAGCTATGCTCATATCTGATAAGATAGACCTTAAAATAAATAAAATTAAAAAAGATAGGGATGGACATTACTTAATGCTTAGAGGATCAGTCAATCAAGAGGACTTAACAATTATTAACATCTATGCACCCAATGAGAAGCCACCTAAATACATCAAACATCTACTGAAAGAGCTACAGCAATATATTAATAACAACACAGTCATAGTAGGGGACTTCAATATCCCACTCTCTCAACTTGACAGATCATCCAGGCAGAAAATCAGCTTCAGCTTCATTACTCGGCCACCAGGTTCCAGATGCCATCAGGATGCCAGCCAGGCTTCCCTGGACTGAAGACCCCACCAATGTGCCCTGGAGCTCCGCTTCCCCAGAGACCCATCCTACTAGGGAAAGAGAGAGGCAGATTGGGAGTATGGACCGAAAAGTCAATGTCCATGTTCAGAGGGGAAGCAATTACAGAAGCCAGACCTTCCACCTTTGGTAACCACAACGACCCCGGGGTCATGCTTCCAGAGGGAGAGTGAATGGGAAAGCTATCAGGGGAGGGGATGGGATATGGAGATTGGGTGGTGGGAATTGTGTGGAGTTGTACCCCTCCTACCCTATGGTTTTGTTAATTTATCCTTTCTTAAATAAAAAATAAATTTAAAAAAGTTAAAAAAAAAAAAGAAATGAGGACGCTAAATGAGGAGATAGATAAAATAGATCAAACTGATAACACCCATGTTCAGAGGGGGAGCAATTACAGAAGATAGACCTTCCACATATTGCACCACATAATGACCCTGGGTCCATACTCCCAAAGAATAGGAAGGCTATCAAAAGAGGGGATGGGATACGGAGTCCTGGTGGTGGGAACTATGTGGAGTTGTACATATCCTATGGTTATGTCAGTATTTCCTTTTCATAAATAAAATTTAAAATAAAGTAAAGAATAAAAGTCCTGGAACAGGTGGTTTTACAAATGAATTCTACAAAATCTTCAATGAAGAACTAATACCTCTACTTTTAAGTCTTCCAGAAGATTGAAGACACAAGAATACTCCCTTTCAGCTTCTATTAAGCCAACATCACTATGATACCAAAAGCAGACAGGGAAACAACCAAAAAAGAAAACTACACACCAATATCTCTAATGAACAGAGATGCTAAAATATTGAACAAAATTCTAGCCAACCAGATACAGCAGTATATTAATAAGATTGTTCATCATGATCAAGTGGGGTTTATCCCAGAGATGGAAGGTTGGTTTAATAAATGTAAATCAATCGATGTGATCAACCACATCAATAAATGCAAGACCAAAAACTACATTAGTTACATCAATAGATGCAGATAAAACCTTTGACAAAATACAACATCCATTTATGATCAAAACGCTACCAAAAATGGGAATAGATGGAAAATTACTCAAGATAGTGGAGTCTATATATGGCAAACCTACAGCCAGCATCATACTCAATGATGAAAAACTCGAAGCATTTCCCCTCAGATCATGTACTATACAGGGATGCCCACTATCACCATTACTATTCAACATAGTATTGGAAGTTCTTGCCATAGCAATCAGGCAGGAGCAAGGAGTTAAAGGCATACAGATTGGAAGAGAAGTCAAACTCTCCCTATTTGCATGATATGATTGTACTCATAGAACAACCTAAAGAATCTAGCAGGACTGAAAACACCTAGAATTGCCAAAACCATCTTGAGAAAAAGAAACAGAAATGGAGGCATCACACTCCCAGACCTTAAACTATATTATAAAGCCATCATCATCAAAACAGCATGGTACTGGAACAAAAACAGACACACAGACCAGTGAAACAGAATTGAAAGCCCAGAAATAAATCCCAACACCTATGGGCATCTAATCTTTGATAAGGGGGCCCAAAGGATTAAATGGAAAAAGGAGGCTCTCTTCAATAAATGGTGCTGGGAAAACTGGGTTGTAACATGCAGAAGAATGAAATTGAACCACTTTATCTCACCAGAAACAAAAATCAACTCCAAATGGATCAAAGACCTACATGTCAGACCAGAAACAATCAAATACTTAGAGGAAAACACTGGTAAAACACTTTCCCACCTACACCTCAAGGACATCTTTGATGAATCAAACCCAATTGCAAGGAAGACTAAAGCAGAAACAAACCAATGGGACTACATCAAACTGAAAAGCTTCTGCACAGCCAAAGAAACTATTAAACAAACAGAGAGAGCCCTCACAGAATGGGAGAAGATCTTCAAATGCCTTACATCAGACAAGAAACTAATCACCAAAATATATAAAGAGCTCAGCAAACTTAGCACCAAAAAAGCAAATGACCCCATCCAAAAATGGGCAGAGGATATGAACAAAACATTCACCTCAGAGGAGATCCAAAAGGCTAACAAACATATGAAAAACTGCTCTAGGTCACTGATTGTCAGAGAAATGCAAATTAAGACAACACTAAGATACCACCTCACTCCTGTAAGAATGGTATACATCAAAAAGGACAGCAGCAACAAATGCTGGAGAGGTTGTGGGGACAGAGGAACCCTTTTACATTGCTGGTGGGAATGTAAATTGGAACAGCCTCTGTGGAGAGCAGTCTGGAAAACTCTCAGAAGGCTAGACATGAACCTTCCATATGATCCAGTAATTCCTCTCCTGGGGTTATACCCCAAGGACTCCATAACACACAACCAAAAAGAGGTGTGTACTCCTATATTCATAGCAGCACAATTCATAATAGCTAAAACCTGGAAGCAACCCAGGTGCCCAACACCAGATGAGTGGCTGAGAAAGCTGTGGTATATATACACAATGGAATACTATGCAGCTATCAAGAATAATGAACCCACCTTCTCTGACCCATCTTCTCTGACCCATCTTGGACAGAGCTAGAAGGAATTATGTTAAGTGAACTAAGTCAGAAAGATAAAGATGAGTATGGGATGATCCCACTCATCAACAGAAGTTGAGTAAGAAGATCTGAAAGGGAAACTAAAAGCAGGACTTGATCAAATTGTAAGTAGGGCACCAAAGTAAAAACCCTGTGGTGAGGGGTAGACATGCAGCTTCCTGGGCCAGTGGGGGGTGGGAGTGGGTGGGAGGGATGGATCACAGTCTTTTGTGGTGGGAATGGTGTTTATGTACACTCCTAGCAAAATGTAGACATATAAACCAGTAGTTGATTAATATGAGAGGGGGAAAATCAATTGTATGTCTCAAAGTTTTTCAAAACACAAACTGAATCTTTTTAATATATAGGCTGTGTATTTGATATGCGGGCTCTCTCAAAAGCCTAGACCAAGTAGATTAGAAGCAACCAATAGCACAGCTATATACAAGATACTGGATACTGTACAGCAAACCCTAACAAAAGGACTTTTCAAAATTAACTCAATTACCAAATAATGTGATGATAACATTAACTATCGATTGTCTTTTGGAACCCTAAGACAGCAGGAACCTCACATCTCCACTATAAAGCCCCTACTTCCCCCAGTCCTGGATCCCTTGGATAGGGCCCACTTTCCTGTATGCCTCTCCCAATCCATACCAAATAATATTGCATCTGCCGATCACAACTTAACCAACGCAACGATTGCCACCTCAACATGCTTCACCTCAGACTGTGTCCAGAGATTTCACGAGTGGAATGACAACCCTTCAGCTTCATTACTCGGGTGAGACCTTTCCTTTTATAGTACACTCTAATTTCATCTCAGGTGGTTCACTTTCTAACAAAGTCCCATAACCTAGATATACACCAGTTTCTGTGAGAGAGAGCTTATGTTCACACGTATCCATAAACTACTGCAAAATATATACCTGAAAGCAGAAGTACACTAGAGTTTGCAGTGAGTACCCCCCTAACACTTCCTCTCCACTATTCCAAGCTTTGGTTCCATGATTGCTCAATAATTTGTTTGGCTTCGTATGTTAACTCTCTTTTCAATCACCAGGTTCCTGATGCCACCAGGGTGCTGGCCAGGCTTCCCTGGATTGAAGACCCCACCAATGTGTCCTGGAGCTCAACTTCCCCAAAGACACACCCTACTAGGGAAAGAGAGAGGCAGACTGGGAGTATGGACCGACCAGTCAACGCCCATGTTCAGCGGGGAAGCAATTACAGAAGCCAGACCTTCTACCTTCTGCAACCCTCAATGTCCCTGGGTCCATGCTCCCAGAGGGATAGAGAATGGGAAAGCTATCAGGGGAGAGGGTGGGTTATGGAGATTGGGTGGTGGGAATTGTGTGGAGTTGTACCCCTCCTACCTTATGGTTTTGTTCAATAATCCTTTCTTAAATAAAAAATTTAAAAAATAAAATTAGCAGGAAGCTTTTGGAAATCATCAGGCAATACAGTAAGGTGTCAGGCTACAAGATTAACATTCAAAAGTCAGTGTGACATTCCTCTATACAAACACTAAGTTAGAAGAAGATGAAATCCAAAATTCAATTCCTTTTACTATAGCAATAAAAACAATAAAATATCTAGGAATAAACCTAACCAAATAAGTGAAAGACTTATATACTGAAAATTATGAGTCTCTACTCAAGGACATAGAAAAAGACACAAAGAAGTGGAAAGATATTCCCTGTTCATGGGTTGGAAGAATTAACATCATCAAAGTGAATATATGACCCAGATACATATACAGATTTAATGCAATCCCTATCAAGATCTCAATCACATTTTTTAGAAGAATAGAACAAATGCTACAAATGTTTACCTGGAACCAATAAAGACCTAGCATTGCCAAAGCAATCTTGAGAAGAAAGAACAGAACTGGAGGCATCATACTCCCAGATCAAAACTGCTTGGTACTGGAACATGAAGAAGTACACTGACCAGTGGAATGGAATTGAGATCCCAATAGTAAGCCCCCACACCTATGGACATCTAAATTTGGCAAAGGTGCCTAGACTATTAAATGGGGAAAGCAGAGTCTCTCTGTTGGGCATTAAACCAGCTCCCCCTGCTCCATGCTGCATTGCTGATACTATTGCCTATTTACATAATCATTGTTTTGCCTGATCTATCTTCTTTCTACCTCTAGACCAACCCTGCCTGCAGGGTACCTTAATCCTGCCAGTTAAAACCCTAGCAACCATTGCTATGGAAGCTTTCTACCTTCCTGCTCTTTCTTTTCTCCACCCCCTTTTCCCAGCCATCTCTGTTCCAACTTGCCACTTCTGGTTTTACCCTATAAAGCCCACTTCTGTTCCTGGTTTCACTCTGTTTTTCTCTACTGCGTCCCGACCTGGAGAAGGGCTGGCGAGCAGAACAGGAGGCGGCCATTGCAGTTTGGTGCCATGTGGCTTAACCTGCTGTGCTCACACCCGACTCTAGAGCTTCTGCATGAATAAAGATTTGTATTGCTACTGCCAAGAGCTTGGTTCCTGGATCCTCTCCTGCCTGCAACGCTAGCCCGGCACTCTTCAACAAATGATGTTGGAAAAAAATGGGTTGAAACATACAGAAGAATGGAACTGAACCACTATATTTTACCAAATACAAAAGTAAATTCCAAATGCATCAGGACTTGGATGTTAGTTAGACCAGAAACTATCAGATACTTAAGGGAAAATATTGGCAGAACTCTTTTCCACATAAATTTTAAAGACATCTTGAATTAAACGAATTCAATTACAAAGGAGACTAAGGCAAGCATAAACCTATGGGACTACATCAAATTAAAAACTTCTGCACAGCCAAAGAAACCAATACCCAAACCAAGAGACCCCTAAGAGGCTAATAACCAAAATATATAAATAGCTTGCCAAACTCAACAGGAAAACAAATGACCCCATCCAAAAATGGGGAGAGCTCATGGACAAAATATTCACCACAGAAGAGATCCAAAAGGCCAAGAAATACATGAAAAACTGCTCCAAGTCTTTGAATGTCAGAAAAATGCAAATAAAGACAACAATTAAATAACCACTTGTGAGAATATCATACATCAGAAAAAGTAGCAGCAAGAAATGCTGGAGAGCTTGTGGGGTCAAAGAAACACTCCTGCACTGCTGGTGGGAATGTAAATTCATCCAACCCCTATGGAGAGCAGTCTGGAGAACTCTCAAAAGGCTAGAAATGGACCCATCCTCTGACCCTGCAATCCTCTCCTGGGGATATATCCTAAGGAACCCAACACACCCATCCAAAAAGCTCTGTGTATATGTTCATAGCAGCACAATTTATAATAGTCAAAACCTGGAAGCAACCCAAGTGTCCAACAACAGATGAGTGGCTCAGCAACTTGTGGTACATATACACAATGGAATACTACTCAGCTATTAAAAAGATAACTTCCTTTTTATAAATAATTTTTTTAAAATAGTGATTTCACCATTTTCAGCCCATCTTGGATAGAGCTTGAAGAAATCATGTTAAGTGAAATATGCCAGAAACAGAAGGATGAATATGGTATAATCTCACTCTCAGGCAGAAGTTGAAAAACAAGATCAGAAGAGAAAACACAAGTAGAACCTGGACTGGAGTTGGTATATTGCATCAAAGTAAGAGACTCTGGGTTGGGTGGGGGGGTCAGTACAGGTCCTGGAAAAGGATAACAGAGGACCTAGTGGGGGTTGTATTGTTATACGGAAAACTGGGAAATGTTATGCATGTACAAACTATTGTATTTACTGTCAAATGTAAAACATTCCCCCAATAAAGGGGAAAAAAAGGAAGTAGAGCCCAACCCACACCTGAGGTCTGCCTAAATTCAAAGTTTTCCATCTATCATCTATTTAGGTCTGCTTAAATTCAAAGTTTTCCATACGAGTGCTCTCAAATTCATCCTGTAGTTGTTTCCCTAAAGATCTCTCTCTCTCTCTCTTTCTCTCTCTCTCTCTTTCTCTCTCTCTCTCTCTCTCAAACCATGATTATCTCTAGGGCTTGGTGCTATCACTACAAATTCACCACTCCTGTCAGCCTTTTATTCCCTTTTTTTCCCCCTGCCTTTTTTATTAAATAGGACAGATAGAAATTGGGGGGAGAGGATAGACAGTAAGAGAGGAAAGACCCCTGCATCACTATTTCCTTCTTTTTATGCACCACTCTTGCACTGCTTGTGAAGGATTCCCCTCTACCGGTAGAGAACATCATGGTATGTGTGTAGTTGAAGTCAAACCCAGGTCCTTGCGCATGGTAACATATGTGCTCAACTGGGTGCACCACATCCTGTCTCCCCTTCCCAAAGGTTTTATTATTATTTTTGCCTCTCTGGGCCTTTCAGCATTTCTGCTAGTAAAACAAAGGAGTCATACTAGGGTTCCTTCAGCTGACATCTTCTAAATAGGAGGAACCTGTGTTTCCCAGTGCCTGCAGCTGCTGCCTATGAATATATCTGAGTTTGACTAAATATCTGCTCCTGCTACTGCAAAATTGTCTACAACCTATTGAGCTATTTGCTTTTAGGTAGAAAAGAGAGAAGTTAGAACTTAGCTCTTTCATAAATAGTGTGGGGAATCAAATCCAGAGTCTCAGGCTTACAATTTAAATTTTTAAATGTTTATTTTATATTTTTATTTAATAAGATAAAGAAAAATTGAGAGGGAAGGGGGTTAGAAAAGGAGACAGAGAGACATCTGTAGTACTGCTCTCCCCCTCTTCATGAAAGCTCCCCCTGGCAGGGGTGGGGTGGGACAGGGGATTGAACCCAGGTCCTTGTGGATGGTAATATGTGTACTCAAAGAATGCACCACCATCTGGTCCCTTTCTGTACTCTGAATAATACTGCTTCTTGGGGGTAGTTTGTGAAGCATCTGGTAGAGTACAAATTTACTATTAATGGGTTCAAGCCCCTGGTCTCCATCTATAGGGTGGAAACTTCATGAATGGTGGAAAAATGCTGCATCTCTCTCTCTCTCTCTTTCTCTTTTAGTGGGGGGGTGGGGTGGATGGAGAGAAAGAGAGAAAGATGGGAGGAAGGGGGGAAATGGCTGCTTGATACAGCGAAATCATGCAGACACCAAGCCCCAGAGGTAACTCTGATAGCAAAAAGTAATAATAATAATACCATTTCTTGGGATGCCACCATTGGGTCCACTATCTATTCCCATGGGTGCTCTAGGGACTCCACCCACCTTATCTGGGACAAGCTTATGCAGGTTATGAGTTGTGACAAAGAACAGCTCCCTGTGGACTCTGAATCAGGCTTTTTGAAGATGTGTCTGCTGGGAAGCTCTGTGGTGCTTCTGTATCCCCCAAGCCCTCTACCCCACCTCTGGGGTCTGCTGAAATTCAAAAAAGAGTCAGTTCCTGTATGTGTAGGTGTCATATTACAACCATGACCACTAATTTAGGAAACAAAATTTCTAAAATGCAGGCACTACCATCCCCATAGCCCTACAGTGAACTGTGGACCCTGGGTGGGGAGGGGTGTGGTAGTGGAGGGGGGCTTCTGGCACTGGCTTTCTCCTTGGCTCAGATCCCCCACCCCTCAAGACAGCTCTTTCCTGGGAATGGACAATGGGAAAGGATGGCCCATCCAGAAACAGAAAGAGTGGAAGAAAAGAAAGGAAAGCAAGGAGGGGCCCTTGAGCAGCCAGACCCACAGTGAGGGCAGGGGCCTGGAGATCACAGGAAGAGCCACTCTACAAGGAAAAGGAAAGGAGAGGTCGAGATTCTGGGAAGAGACACTCTCAAAACAATGGAGATGGCAGGGAGGCAGCGTGGTAAAGGGGAGCCAGCAAAGCAAGAAAAGTCACAAAGAGTAAACTGAAGATCCCCAAAGGGGCAGGGAGCATAGTAGTGTGTGCACTAAGGAAAACATGAATTATTTCTCCTGCGTAGTGAAACTGGATTGGGATCCTGAAAGTCTGCCCTGTATCAATTACTGCCCTAGACCACTCTAAGACACTGCCTCCTGGGGACAGCAATCTGCTGCTTTGGAGGAACTGAAATAGTCTGGCAGAAGGATGCTTAAGAATGGGCTTTTCCTGCCCCCTGTGTTCTCTGCAGAGCTCCCATTTAGCCCCAGATGGCAAAGGGCAAAGCTGACTGTGTGCCCATGGCCTACTGGACTGACCCTAGGAGTTTTCATTTCTCCAAATTTCAGTGTTAGCTCCTGAGAGACACAGTCACAGATCATAGGAAAGAAGGATGGGCCCAACCAGCATGAGCTTAAAGGGCAGGGGAGATAACATAGTGATTATACAAAAAGACTTTCATTACGTAGTACAAAGTGCAAGACCTGAACCAGGTTTGAGCCACCCTGGCTCCCCACCTGTGTGTGTGTGTGGGGGGGGCGTTGCTTCACAGGTGGTGAAACAGGTCTGCAGGTATCTGTCTTTCTCCCTCTCAATCTTCCCTTTCCCTCTCAACTTCTCTCTGTCCTATCCAATAAAAAGAAAATATGGCCACCAGGAGTAGTAGATTCCTAGTGCTGTACTGAGACCCAACAATAACCCTGGAGGGGAAAAAAAAGACTTTCATTTTTGAGGCTACAAAATTGTAGCCTTTGAAGGAAGTCCAGGCTATTCTCTTCCTAGCTGGGGCAGAGCACCAACTCCTCTCCCCAGAAAGATCTCTAGGGATGAAAGGACACTCATAGCACCAACAGTCCAGAAACCAAAGTTTGGGACTTGGTTCTGTGGCACTCTGGGCGAGCTCTTTGCCTCTTAGTCTGTTAGTTGTTAGTTCCTCATTCAGCTTTTTTTTTTTTTTTTTTAAATAGGACAGAGAAAAACCAAGAGGGGAGAGAGCAGAGAGACACCTACAGCACTGCTCCACCATTTGTGAAATTTCTCACCAGCAGGTAGGGACCAGGACTTGAACCCGGGTCCTTAAGCATGGTAATATGTGTACTTAGCTGAGTATGCCACCACCCAGACCCTTATTCTACATTCCTAACACACATTCAGGAGTTACTTGGTTGTCAGAAAAGTTATGATATATTTTTACACAGAAAAAAAAAAAACAGGAAAATACATCATGACTTTTCTGACAACCCAATAAAAAAATCATATTTTCATGTTAGGGCCTGAGGTGACTTTGAAGAAACCTAATGCTAAAAAGTTTAGACACATTTTCCAAACATGCACCACAGATTTCTCATGAACATTGTAGAATCTTAAAACAGTATCCAGAATCTATCAGCATTGCCCAGATTTTTTTTCTGCCCCCTCCATTCTTCTATGGCTGTCAATGTAATGTGTGGTCCAGAAGAGACAAGCTCACTGACACCTTTTCAACGGTAAAGAAATAATAATGACAAATGACAAGTGCTGCCACTTTTTACTACAACAGGCATGCCCTTCATCATGCAAATAATACAAGGTAATAAGACGGCACAGATCCATTGCAACAAGTGAGGAAAGTAAGTTCAGAGAATGAATTCAGCTGTTAAGAACACACAAAATGCTGGAACACTCAGACTGAATTTGGCACTAGAGAGTACCAAGTCCCACTTTGCAAGAACCCCCCTTGAACTGGGTCATCACAACTCTAGTCCACCTTAGGTACTCCATAAATGCATCTTGAAGTTGAGTTGAATTGGGCTTTATAGATTTGAATAGTATAGACCAATATGACAGAAAATATGGCCAGCTTGGAAAAGCTCAGCTTTCCTTCCCCACAGCTCTGGGTAGTAAATTAGGAGTGTTTCCCCAGACCACAATCTGTCTCCTCTGGCTTCAACCTTACTGAGTCTGGTCTTCCAAAGAGAGGGTGGAGAGAGGATGTGAGCAGAGTTCCCAGCTTCCAGGCCCCCACCCAGAGAGAAAATACACAGAGAAAGGGCTGGACATTCTAGCAGTGGCCAGAAGGGAAGTCTGGAGTAGGGCTGGGCCTGCCCAGAGGGCACAGGGAGGAGCAGCCTAGAGGCTCAGGCCTCTGGGGAAGGCCTCCACCCTCCAGGAGGGCTGGTTAACATGGAAACAGAGGGCAGAAAATAGACCAGGAGATGCTGAAAACTTGAGCTGGGGAAGGTATCAGGGCATGGCACAGAGGTATGGAAGTTGTAGATGAAAGGTGCCAGTAACAATATGGGCTTTTGTCATCCCCTACAACTAAGAGAAGCAGTCCTGGTGTCCTCACTTGCAAAAAAAAAAAAAAAAAAAAAAAGATGAACCTTTTCCTAATGAAGAACAATTTATAAGTGGTCTGGGAGGTGGCACAGTGGCTAAGGAACTAGGCTTTCAAGCATGAGGTCCTGAGTTCAGTCGCCGGCAGCCCATGTACCAGAGTGATAATCTGGCTCTTTCTCCCTCTCCTCCTATCTTTCTCATTAATAAAATAAATAAAATGTTAAAAAAAAAAAAGGGGAGTCAGGCAGTGGTGTAGCGGATTAAGCACACGTGGCACAAAGCGCAAGGACCGGCTTAAGGATCCCGGTTCGAGCCCCCGGCTCCCTACCTGCAGGGGGTCGCTTCACCAGCTGTGAAGCAGGTCTGCAGGTGTCTTTCTCTCCCCCTCTGTCTTCCCTCTTCTCTCCACTTCTCTCTGTCCTATCCAACAATGACATCAATAACAACAATAATAACCACAACAATGTTAAACAACAAGGGCAACAACAGGGAAAATAAATAAATAATTTTTAAAAAAGAATGATTTATAATCAAGCAGGAGTGGTGGATGCATAGTGCTGGCACCAACCTCCAGCAATAATCCTGATGATAATAATAATAATGATGGTGGGGGTATAGGGACTACCAGTAGTATAGGCAAGGATACCAGTGATAACCCTATTGGCAGAAATAAATAATATATAAATACTAAATGAATAGTTTCTTATAATGACCTGGAATTAGCAAGATGAGATGAAAAGAGATTTTTACCTGGAGAGGGCTGAAGAGGAAAGAATTTTCTAATTCTCCAGAACTAACTTCAATAAAAACTGGGGGTTGGGGGGGCTCACTTGGGCCTCAGCAAACAGAAGTATCTTGACATAATTATAGTGATTGTCAGTCACATACATTGAGCAAAGGCTTGTACCAGGTATCATTTCAAATGATCTTTGTATAGTGTCTCACAACCACCCACTCAGGTGGGTGTATTTCATAAGTAATGACATTGGTGCAAGGAGAGGAGAATGGATGCAAACCTCATCAGAATCAGAGCTTGCTGGAGGATATGGGAAGCTGGGAGGGGAGGCAGGAGCCAAAGCTGGTCAGGCTAGGTTCTTCTGAGGGACTGAGTACAGTGTCCCCACACAGGGACTCAGAGCCTCACTGGCCTGCCCAAGGCAGCTCTCAGCTCAGAGGAACCCTGAGAAAGGAAAATCTGGTCTGCTTATCTCTTGGGGAAAAGGAATGCACTCTCCAGCCAGGATAAGTGCTGTTTTGACAGGAAGTCTCCACCCTGGCTGTGGGTTCCTCCCAGCTACCACTTATTTCTTCTGGCTGTTCTAGCTTCTGGAGTTCTAGTTCCCATCCTGCTTAAATCCTAACTCTCTCAGCCCCCAAACACTCTCAGAACAACCCAAACCCAATTGCTGGTCTCCAAATTGGCTGCCTTTGTAAAGTTCTGATCTCCTCAGTTGGTTAAGACTTCTGATCTGGTAGTCAGTCTTCGGGTTCACTCTTGTCTGGATAGTCTATACAGGGAGACAATTGAGAAGGGAGATGAAGAAGCCTCCTGAAGGGGGGAATCAGACACTCAAGCCTATAAAAGCAGTGACACCCTCTTCCCAAGCATAGGCTGAAACTATCCAAACTTCCAGACACCCCAGTTTTGCAACCCTGAGCAGTTCTCTCCAACCCCCAAGGCTAACGCTCCTTGGAGGGTAGGGAAGATGATCTGAGCAATTCTCCATCCTCTTTGCACCATCCAACTGTAATCAACCAGATTTCCCTTTGAGCAAAAGTTGGTATGACAAGAGTTTGGTTTTCTATGGCACTGGGAATCCTTGTTCAACTTACCTATTGCTTAAGCAGAAAATATAACATGTTATTAGATTAGTAATAAACAATGGAAATAACCCAAGTGTTCCTCAATAGTTTTTTTTTTGTTTGTTTGTTTGTTTTGTGTGGCATACTGGTAAGATAATTCACCTGAAAAGTCAACTGCTTTGTGATTCTCACAACCCTAGTTCAACTTGGTTGTATCTACTTAACAGATACAATCTCTGCTTGAGATAATAAAATAGACAGAAAGCACCATGTTCTCAGTTGAGACAGAAAGCACCATGGCTCCCTTTGCTGACATCTATAGCCTATGGAATTTTTCTTGAATTTTTATTTATAAAAAGGAAATACTGACAAAAACCATAGGATAAAACCAGAACAACCCCACACATTTCCTACCACCAGAACTCCATAGCCCATCCCCTCCCCGATAGCTTTCCTATTCTTTATCCCTCTGGGAGTATGGACCCAGGGTCATTATGGGGTGCAGAAGGTGGAAGGTCTGGCTTCTATAATTGCTTCCCTGATGAACATGGGCATTGAAAGGCTGATCCATACTCCCAGCCTGTCTCTCTCTTTCCTTAGTGGGGCAGGGTTCTGGGGAAGCAGGGTTCCAGGACACAATGGTGGGGTCATCTGCCCAGGGAAGTCTGGTTGGCATCATGTTGGCATCTGGAACCTGGTGGCTGAAAAAAGAGTTAACATTTAAAGCCAAATTGTTGACTAATCATGAACCTAAAGGCTGGAGTAGTGCAGCTGAAGAGTTGGGGGGGGGTGTTTCCATTTTGTAGATAGTTAGTAGGCCTATTTTAGTTATATTCCAAAGAGCCCTTGACTATACTAGTTTATTTTTATTTTATTTTATTTTATTTGCCTCCAGGGTTATTGCTGGAGCTCACTGATGCCTGCATCATGAATCCACCGTTCCTGGAGGCCATTTTTCCCACTTTTTGTTGCCCTTGTTGTTGTAGCCTCATTGTGGTTATTATTATTATTGTTATTGTTGATGCCATTTGTTGTTGGATAGGACAGAGAGAGATGGGGAGAAGAGGGGAAGACAGACAGGGGGAGACAAAAATAGACAACTGCAGACCTGCTTCACCGCCTGTGAAACAACTCTCCTGCAGGTGGGAAGCCAGGGGCTTGAACCGAGATCCTTATGCCGGCCCTCCCACTTTGCACCACGTGCGCTTAACCCACTGTGCTACTGCCTGACCCCCTACTAGTTTATTATTTATTTATTTATTTATTTATTTCATTTTTTTCCTGAGCCTGAAATCTGATATGCAAGTTATTGTCTGGGGAGATGATGTCATGGCTGGAAAAAGGACCAGAAAACAGGATCAGGGAAGAGAGTAACTCCCTAATATAGCCTATGGAATTTTGCAGGAGTCAAGGACAGATAGATATTCAACATCAGCCATGTCCTGCACCTATCAAAAGCTTCAGTAAAAACACTGTCATCCTAGATTTGCTTTTAGCACATTCTCCTTCTTTCAAAACTTTCAGCCACTAGGCCCCTGGGCCTGGGAACAGAGTTTCTTATGGATTCTTCTTAAGACAACTGGCCCTGCCTTACCCCACTAGGGAAAGATAGAAACAGGCTGGGGGGTATGGATCAACCTGTCAATTCCCATGTCCAGTGGAGAAGCAATTACAGAAGCCAGATAGATCTCCCACCTTCTGCATACTTCCAGAGGGATAAAAAAATAGGGAAGCTATGGAGGGGATGGGATGTGGTACTGTAGTGGTTGGAACTGTATGGAATTGTATCCCCTCTTATCCCACAACCTTTTCAATCATTATTAAAACACTAATAAAAAGAAAAAAGATTCGAACCCCGGCTCCCCACCTGCAGGGGAGTCGCTTCACAGGTGGTAAAGCAGGTCTGCAGGTGTCTATCTTTCTCTCCTCCTCTCTGTCTTCCCCTCCTCTCTCCATTTCTCTCTGTCCTATCCAACAACAACAACAACAATAATAACTACAACAATAAAACAACAAGGGCAACAAAAGGGAATAAATAAATAAAATAAATATTTTTAAAAAAGAAAAAAAAAAGAGAAATGGTACCCATGTGTCAAAAACTGTACTGTGAACTGTTAACAACCCCCCATAAGAGATTTAGGAAAAAAATAAATGTTTAAAAACAAAAAGACAGCTGGCTTTGGATAAATGACACTTTAAAATTAGTGTAGTACAAGGACTGGTGTAAGGACCCCAGTTCAAGCCCCTGGCTCCCCACCTGCAAGGGGGGGTCACTTCACAAGCGGTGAAGCAGGTCTGCAGGTGTCTGTCTTCCTCTTTCAATTTCTCTCTGTCCTATCCAACAACAGCATCAATGACAACAAGGGCAACAAAATAGGAAAAATGGCCTCAGGAGCAGTGGATTTGTAACACAGGCACTGAGACCCAGCAATAACCCTGGAGGAAAAAAGATAACCCTGGAGGGAAAAAAAAAAAAAAAACTAGTGCAAAGGTACACACCATCCTTATAGTTTATTGTTTTCCCCTCAAGGTTTTCTGGCTCGGGAAAAGGAAATTATAACATATTTTTGGACTAAATATGCAGAGAATATGCACATCATTCCAGTGTGCTTCGTTATGGTGGTCTCTGGGGCCTGAGAAGCCCTTTGTAAGCCTGTGATTGCCTTCTGCACAGCACTCATAGACAGCATTGCTGGGGGTGCTGGAATAAGTAGGAAAGACCATAGTCCTTCTTAGGGTAGTGTCAGGTCACACCAGTCATCCAGGAGAATGTGTCAAGAGAGCTTGGAAATGACTTGATGGCCAACCACTTGGAGAGTGTATAGAGGAGAGAAAAGAAAGAGGAAGCTCCTCCATGCTGAACTTATTACCTTACTATATATGTGATCAGCAGATTCATATCACCTGAGAACTTGTTAGAACTGTCGAGTCTTAGCTCTCTCCTCTCCCCATCTTCTGAAAATTCTCCAGGAAAAAATATGGGGTGGCCATCAGCTGGGGCCCTATTCGGGGAGTCTTGAGATTCCCAAACAGACATGATGGGCCTAGACCTCAAATAAATCCTCTCTCCATTGTCACTGGTCATATCTATTAGGAACAACAAAATAGACCCCTTTGTGGGCCCCCCCATAGGACTTTGTCCTCAGCTTGGATCAACAACAGTAGAGAACATTCCATCCTCCTAAGGGAGGCTGGACAGCATACTCTATGCTACACCTGAGGAAGATGGGTCAATACTGGGGCAGTTTGGAATGTTCCTACTCATGACCCCAGAATGCGAGCTCAGATCTACAAGGATGCAGAGGTCACACAGGCTCCTAAACTGAATATGGGCCCCAGACCAAATCAAATCGATGGGGTTTACAATCAATAATATTTATATACCTTTCCCATATTTGGGAGCTACTTTCTTCCCTGATCCAGCTTTCTGGTCCTTTTCCAGCCATGACATCATCTCCCCAGACAATAACTTAGATTCACTGGCATATCAGATTTCAGGCTCAGGTAAAAACAAAACAAAACAAAACAAAACAAAAAAAACTGGTATAGCCACAAGCCATTTAGAATATAACTAAAATATGCCTACTAGCTATCTACAAAGTGGAGGACCCCCCAACTCTTCATCTTCACTACTCCAGCCTTTAGGTTCATGATTATTCAACAATTTGTTTGGCTTTGTATGTTAACTCTCTTTTCAGCCACCAGATTCCAGATGCAAGCATGATGCCGACCAGACTTCCCTGGACAGACTACCCCACCGACGTGCCCTGGAGCTCCACTTCCCCAGAGCTCCACCATACTAGGGAAAGAGAGAGGCAGCCGGGTGTCAAATGTTGGTGCACGTGGCACAAGGTACAAGGACCGGCATAGGGATTCCAGTTCAAGCCCCCAGCTCCCCACCTGCAAGGGAGTTGCTTCACAGGTGGTGAAGCAGGTCTGCAAGTTTCTATCTTTCCCCTTTCTGTCTTCCCCTCCTCTCTCAATTTCTCTCTGTCCTATCCAACAATGAACGAGATCAACAACAACAATAACTACAACAAGGCTACAACAACAAGGGCAACAAAAGGGGAAGAAAATGGCCTCCAGGAGCAGTGGATTCATGGTGCAGGCACTGAGCCCCAGCAATAGCCCTGGAGGCAAAAAAAAAAAAAAAGAGAGAGAGAGAGAGAGAGAAAGAGGCAAGCTGGGAGTATGGATTGACCAGTCAATGCCCATATTCAGCAGGGAAGCAATTACAGAAGCCAGACTGTCAACCTTCTGCAACCCACAATGACCTTGGTTCCATACTCCCAGAGAGATAAAGAATAGGAAAGCTATCCGAGGAGGGGATGGAATACGGAGATCTGGTGGTGGGAATTGTGTGGAGTTCTACCCCTCCTATCCTATGGCTTTCTCAATGTTTCCTTTTTTATAAATTAAAAAAACACTAAAAAATACATATATATGGGGTGGGGTGTTGAAGAAGTTTTCTGATCCCAGACTATTTATCCCAGACTATTTATCCCAAATAAATATTCCTGATATTTATTTGTTTGTTGTTTGTCTGCCAGTAATTTCCTTTTAACTAAAAATATTATGAGAACTGTTTTTCAGGCTATGTCCCTCATTACAAGATCTGACTCGAGAGCAAAGTCTGGATATGTCAGAGATTTCACTAGCCCACAGGCAATATGGCAGCAATGCACACATTGCCATTACCCATAACTGTCATGTCTGACTCTGCCCTAAGATATGCTTAGAGAGTGTGCTCAATATCTTACAGTATCAAATGAATGTACCTGACATAATGACATTCAGACAATCGAAGTTTTAAATACCCACTACCTACATTTCTGATGTTTTCCACCACTGTAAAAATATGATCAAGGTACAGCAGAGCCAAGATGACGACTGGAAGGTAGCTGCACCAGTATGAGCTCTGACAACAATTGCTAAAAAGCCTTAGAAATCCTGGCCTTCAGCAGGACAAACTTGGCATCCTAAACGTGTCCAAGGAGGTGACTATAATTCAATTTGGGTTAAAAATCAGAGCAAAAAGAAAGGAAATTTCTTGAATATTTCTCTCAGACCCCCTCCCCCATAACTAGACCCTGGGTTTGGGAGCTGCACCCAGCAGACTCCCCGCTGAGCTCCTTTCTTTACCAAGATTCCTGACCCACCAGGGTGCCCTCCAACCATTCTTCCAAATTTCTAGGCTATTTTTGTTTTTCCTCTGAGTAAGGGACTTAGACCCATTTGAGTGACAATTAGCTAATCAAGCAAGCCTCACCCAACCTGGGAAAGACTGCTTGAAAGTTTTTTTTTTCTTTTGTTTGGTTTTGTGTTTTCTTTCTCAATCAGTTGTCTAGACTCAATGTGCATATACTAACTGGAGCCATCCAAGCTGCAGACTCACTGCTTGGGCTTTTTACTCTATTATATTTAACTAATACTATTATATATAAATGCATATCCCTTTGCCCCCCCCCCCAGGTTGACCAAAATTAACTCTTAGTATACCTTCCATTGCTAGGCAACAAGAACTATCACTCACTGTGAGAGAAACTTGTCTCACTTTTCAAATCTCCTCTATCCACTCTTGCCCTTCTCCCACCTCTAAGCCAATTAAAAAAAACAAAAAACACAACTCTCCTTTCACTGCTTTTTAAAATTGTTTTCTTCTTTCCTTTTTTTCTTTTCTCTCTTTTTTTCCATCTTCCTTTCACCCTTCCTCCTCCCTCTGCCTTCTGAATTCACTGATACTCATTTGTGAACTATTTCAGGGAAGAAATCTGACTCAGAGTGGACTCTATTTGTGTTTGTCTCTTCTCTACTTCCCCTTCTCCTCTTGCTACCACTAGAATTTACAGTGGACAGTAGATTTGCATATTTGTCTATTCTTGCTATCCCCTTTTTCCCTTTCTCTTTCTTTTACATTTGGATTTGGTTGCTATTTTTTCATGAACTGCAGACATTGTGGGACTAACTGGTATTGGTTAAATTGCTTCAGTCATTGCTTTAGTTACTATTGTAATTTACGAGGGTGGTGATTGCATTTGTCATAAAGGCATTTAGTATAGTGTGGCTTGTACACAAAAAACAATAACTGAGGAACAACAGAACACAAAAAAAAAAAACACATTAAAAAATGGGTAGATCAAGAGCAAGTAAAACTGCTACTACAATGAGTGAATACAAGAGCCCAGAGAAACTACAAATCATCCAGAAGTAACCATAGATAAGAAAAGCATGCAAGCAAAAATAAACTTATTAATCACATAAATGAAAACAACTTTGGAGGAAAGGAATAATAGTATTAGGGAAACAACAGATGAGACCCTCAAGGAAAATACTAACTACCTTGAGGCAATTAGAAAACTGAAAGCTGAAATAGCTGAAATGAAGAAAGAAGCTGAGGCAAGGGAAAGCAGACTAACAGAAGCAGAAACAGAATTAGCCAGACAGAGGATGAACTAGAGAAAACTAAGAAAGAGGTGAAAGAGCTCAAAAAGAGATTGAGAGACACTGAAAACAACAGCAGAGACATATGAGATGATCTCAAAAGAAGTAATATTCGTATAATTGGCCTGCCAGAGGAAGAAAGAGAGGAAGGGGAAGCAAACATTCTAGAGGAAATAATAGAAGAAAATTTCCCAGACCTGAACAACAGAAAGGACATTAAGATCCAAGAGGCCCAGAGAGTCCCAAACAGAATCAACCCAGACCTGAAGACACCAAGACACATCAGAGTCACAATGAAAAGAAGTAAGGATAAAGAAAGGATCCTAAAAGCTGCAAGAGAAAAACAAAAAATCACATACAGGGGAAAACCCATAAGACTATCAGCAGACTTCTCCACCCAAACTCTAAAGGCAAGAAGAGAATGGCAAAATATCTATCGAGCCCTGAATGAAAAAGGGTTTCAACCAAGGATAATATATCCTGCTAGACTTTCATTCAAACTAGATGGAGTCATCAAAACCTTCTCATACAAACAACAGTTAAAGGAAGCAACCATTACCAAACCCTCTCTGAAAGAGGTTCTAAAAGACCGCTTATAAACAAGAGCATCACCATAATACTTGCAATATATCAGAACTTGTTGGACAATGGCACTACAACACATTAAATCCATATTATCAATAAATGTCAATGCCTTAAACTCACCCATCAAAAGGTACAGAGTGGGAGGATGGATCAGAAAACATAACCCAGCCATATGCTGCTTGCAAGAATCCCACTTGACCCAACAAGATAAACACAGACTTAAAGGGAAAGGATGGAAAACTATACTACAGGCTAATGGACCACAAAAAAAGGCAGGAGCAGCCATTCTTAACTCTGTCACAATAGATTTTAAATTAAATAAAGTAATAAAATATAGGCAAGGTCATTATATAATGACTAAAGGATCAATCAGCCAAGAAGATTTAACAACTATTAACAGCTATGCACCCAATGAGGGACCATCTAAATACATCAAGAACTTACTCAAAGAACTTCAAAAATACATCAATAGTAATACAATAATAGTGGGAGACTTTAACACCCAACACTCACACTTAGATCAACAAAGCAGAGAATCAAAAGAAACAAGAGAATTAATGAAGAGATGGACATACTAGACCTCTTGGACATTTTCAGAGTTCTTCACCCCCCAAAATTAGAATACACATTCCTTTCAAATCCACACAACACATACTCAAGGATAGACCACATGTTAGGACACAAAGA
The DNA here is from genome assembly GCF_950295315.1 of Erinaceus europaeus. NCBI lineage: Eukaryota > Metazoa > Chordata > Mammalia > Eulipotyphla > Erinaceidae > Erinaceus > Erinaceus europaeus. The sequence goes on from NC_080170.1 coordinate 75,493,971, forward strand.
CAGCATCAAAAAATTCAAGAGCATTGAAATCATCCCAAGTATCTTCTCAGACCACAATGGAGTAAAGCTAACATTTAACAACAAACAGAAAACTATTAAAAGTCACAGAATTTGGAAACTAAACAACATACTGCTTAAGAACCACTGGGTCAGAGAGACACTCAAGCATGAAATTCAAATGTTTCTGGAAACAAATGAAAATGAAGACACAACCTATCAAAATATTTGGGACACAGCTAAAGCAGTACTGAGAGGGAAACTCATAGCCATACAATCACATATTAAACACCAAGAAGAAGCTCAAATGAACAACCTTACTGCACACCTCAGTGACTTACAGGAAGAGGAACAAAGAAACCTTAAAGCAACCAGAAGGACAGAAATCACTAAAATTACAGCAGAAATAAACAACATCAAAAATAAGAGAACCATACAAAAAATCAATGAAGCCAAATGTTGGTTCTTTGAAAAATTAAACAAGATTGACAAACCCCTAGCCAAACTCACTAAACAAAAAAGGGAGAAGACTCAAATTCACAGAATTGTAAATTATAGAGGAGATATCACAACTGACACCACAGAAATCCAGAAAATCATACAAAACTTCGATGAAGAACTATATGCCACCAAGCTAGAGAATCTGGAAGAAATGGAACAATTCCTAGAAGCATATGCCCTTTCAAAACTGAACCAAGAAGAACTACAAAACCTAAATGCACCAAAAACAGACAAAGAAATTGAAACTGTTATTAAGAATCTCCCCAAAAACAAAAGTCCTGGACCAGATGGTTTCACAAATGAATTCTACAAAACCTTCAGGAAACAGTATCCATACTTCTTTTTTTTTTCTAATTTTTTATTAAGAAAGGATTAATGAACAAAAACATAAGGTAGGAGGGGTACAACTCCACACAATTCCCACCACCCAATCCCCATAACCAACCCCCTCCCATGATAGCTTTCCCATTCTCTAGCCCTCTGGGAGCATGGACCCAGGGTCGTTGAGGGTTGCAGAAGGTAGAAGGTCTGGCTTCTGTAATTGCTTCCCCGCTGAACATGGGCGTTGACTGGTCGGTCCATACTCCCAGTCTGCCTCTATCTTTCCCTAGTAAGGTGTGCCTCTGGGGAAGCTGAGCTCCAGGACACATTGGTGGGGTCTTCAATCCAGGGAAGCCTGGCCAGCATCCTGGTGGCATCTGGAACCTAGTACCCATACTTCTTAAGCTTTTCCATAAGATTGAAGAAACAGGAATACTCCCTTCTACCTTCTATGAAGCCAGCATCACCCTGATACCAAAAGCTGATAGGGACACAACAAAAAAGGAAAACTACAGACCAGTATCTCTGATGAACATAGATGCCAAAATATTAAACAAGATCTTGGCCAACCAGATACAGCAGCACATCAAAAAGATTGTTCATCAAGACCAAGTGGGATTCATCCCAGGAATGCAAGGCTGGTTCAACACACATAAGTCTATCAATGTCATTCACCACATCACTAAAAGCAAAGCCAAAAACCACATGATTATCTCAATAGATGCAGAGAAAGCCTTTGACAAAATCCAACACCCATTCATGCTCAAAACTCTACAAAAAATGGGAATAGACGGGATTCCTCAAGATAGTAGAATCCATATATAGCAAACCTACAGCCAACATCATACTCAATGGACAGAAGCTGAAAGCGTTTCCCCTCAGATCAGGGACTAGACAGGGCTGTCCACTGTCACCATTACTCTTCAACATAGTATTGGAAGTTCTTGCCATAGCAATCAGGCAAGAGAAAGAAATCAAAGGTATAAAATTGGAAGGGAAGAAGTCAAGCTCTCACTATTTTCAGATGATATGATAGTATACATAGAAAAACCTAAAGAATCCAGCAGAAAACTACTGGAAGTTATCTACAAAATCAATGTACAAAAATCAGTGGCGTTTCTCTATGCAAACACTAAATCTGAAGAAGAAGACATCCAGAAATCACTCCCATTCACTGTTACAACAAAATCAATAAAATACATAGGAGTAAAACTGACCAAAGAAGTGAAAAACTTGTATACTGAAAACTATGAGTCACTCTTCAGGGAAATAGAAACTGATAACAAGAAATGGAAAGATATCCCATGCTCTTGGATTGGAAGAATAAATATCATCAAAATGAATATTCTCCCCAGAGCCATATACGAATTTAATGCAGTACCCATCAAAGTTCCACCAAGCTTCTTTAAGAAAATAGAACAAAAACTACAATCATTTATATGGAACCAGAAATCACCTAGAATTGCCAAACCATCTTGAGGAAAAGAAATAGAAACGGACGCATCATAATCCCAGATCTCAAACTATATTATAAAGCCATCATCATCAAAACAGCCTGGTACTAAAACAAAAATAGGCACACAGAGCAGTGGAACAGAATTGAAACCCCTGATCTAAACCCCCACACCTATGGACATCTAATCTTTGATAAGGGGGCCCAAAGTATTAAATGGAAGAAGGAGGCTCTCTTCAATTAATGGTGCTGGGAAAACTGGGTTGTTACATGCAGAAGAATGAAATTGAACCACCTTACCTCACCAGAAACAAAAATCAACTCCAATTGGATCAAAGACCTGGATATCAGACCGGAAACTATCAAATAATTAGAGGAAAACATTGGTGAAACACTTTCCCACCTACACCTCAAGGACATCTTTGATGAAACAAACCCAATTGCCAGGAAGAATAAAGCAGAAACAAACCAATGGGACTATATCAAATTGAAAAGCTTCTGCACAGACAAAGAACCTATCACACAAACAAAGAGACCCCTCACAGAGTGGGAGAAGATCTTCACATGCCAAACATCAGACAAGAGACTAATCACCAAAATATACAAAGAACTCAGCAAACTTACCATCAAAAAAGCAAATGACCCCATCCAAAAATGGGCAGAGGATATGAACAAGACTTTCACTTCAGGGGAGATCCAAAAGGCTAACAAACATATGAAAAATTGCTCCAGGTCGCTGATTGTCAGAGAAATGCAAATAAAGACAACATTGAGATACCACCTCACTCCTGTAAGAATGGCATACATCAAAAAGGACAGCAGCAACAAATGTTGGAGAGGCTGTGGGGACAGAGGAACCTTTTTGCACTGCTGGTGGGAATGTAAATTGGACCAGCCTCCTTGGATACCAGTCTGGAGAACTCTCACATTGCTAGACATAGACCTTCCATATGACCCAGTAGTTCCTCTCCTGGGGATATACTCCAAGCATTCCATAACGCCCAACCAAAAAGATATGTGTATATCTATGTTCATAGCAGCACAATTCATAATAGCTAAAACCTGGAAGCAACCCAGGTACCCAACACCAAATGAGTGGCTGAGAAAGCTGTGGTACATATACAAAATGGAATACTATGCAGCTATTAAGAATAATGAACCCACCTTCTCTGACCCATCTTGGACAGAGCTAGAAGGAATTATGTTAAGTGAGTTAAGTCAGAAAGGTAAAGATGAGTATGGGATGTCCCCATTCATCAACAGAAGTTGAGAAAGAAGAATAGAAATGGAAACTAAAAGCAGGATCTGATTAAATTGAGAGCAAACCCTGTGGTGAGCGCAAGGGTAGCCATTGGGCTTCCTGGTGCGACGGGGGAGGGCAGTGGGGGGCGCAGGTGGGGGGGCATAGGACACAGTCTTTTGGTCGTGGGAATGGTGTTTATGTACATTCCTATTAAAGTGTAAACATATAAACCACTATTTAATTAATATGAGAGGGGGAAAATTGATCATATGTCTAGAACTTCTTAAAACATAGACTGAGTCTTTTTAATAGATAGGCTGAGTCTTTGATATGTGGACTCTCTCAAAAGCCTAGACTAGGGAGAACAGAAGAAACCTGTAGCACAGCTATATACAAGTTGCTGGGTATTACATTCCAAACCCTAACAAAGAGACTTACCAAAGTTAACCCAATCACCAAATAATGTGAAGATAACAATAACTATCCATTGTCTTCTTGAACCCTAAGACAACAGGAACCTCACATTTCCACTATAGAGCCTATATTTCCCCCAGTCCTGGAACCTTAGGGTGGGGCCCACTTTTCTGCATGCTGCTCTCAATTCAAATCAAATAATATTGCATCCGCGGATCGCAACCTAATCAATGCAACGAATGCCACCACAACATGCTTCACTTCACACTGTGACCAGAGACTTCAGGTGTGGAATGACAACCCTTCAGCTTCATCACTCGGGTGAGACCTTTCCTTTCATAGTACTCTCTAATTGCATTCCAGGTGGTCCACTCCCCAATAAAGTCCCTAAACCTAGGTATAGTCCAGGTCCCCTGAGATAGAGCATAGGTTCACACATGCCCATAAACTAGGAGAAAAATATATACCTGAAAGCAAAAGTACATAAGAGCATGTAGGGAACATCCCCCAACACCTCATCTGCACTATTCCAGTCTTTAGGTCCATGATTGTTCAACAGTTTGTTTGGCTTTGTATGTTAACTCTGTTTTCAGCCAGCAGGTTCCGGATGCCAACAAGATGTTGACCAGACTTCCCTGGACAGACAACCCCATCAATATGTACTGGAGCTCCACTTCCCCAGAGACCCACCCTACTACGGAAAGAGAGAGGCAGACTGGGAGTATGGATCGACCAGTCAAAGCCCAGGTTCAGCGGGGAAGCAATTACAGAAGCCAGACCTTCCACCTTCTACAACCCACAACAACCCTAGATCCATACTCCCAGAGAGATAGAGAATGGGAAAGCTATCAGGGGAGGGGATGTGATATGGAGATCAGGTTATGGGAATTGTGGAACTGTACCCCTCTTATTATACGGTTTTGTTAATGTCTCCTTTCTTAAATAAAAAAAATAATAAATTTAAAAAAATAAAAATGCAAGTTAGAGGAAAAAAACAAAAAAAATATGTTCTGACCTTTTGATACTGATGTTTAATCACCCATTACTCATGCTTTGACATTTACCCCGATGTATGTTTTACTTAAAAAGCATCTTTGATTGTCTTCATTTCTTTGTGACGTAATCCATAAGTTTATCAACTAGTACTCTGAGAGAATCTTAGAATGGTAGTTCACACTTGGCTTGGGGTGCCTTGTGTGTGCTCCTCAAGATCTCTTCAGATCACGGGCATATGACTTAAATGAATTTTTCTCTCCCTTGAGACGCATCAATTTTCAGGGTCCTGGCAACTGGCAAAGGTTCTCCACCCATATTAGCCATAGTGGGGTGGTGTTGCACCTGGCTGAGCACACATATAACCAACCATGCATATGGACCATGCAAGCCTCCAGTCCCCATCTGCAAGGGGGCAGGGCTAAGCTTCAGGAATGGTGAGGCAGCGCTGCAGGTGTTTCTCTTTCTCTTCCCCTTCCCATTTTATCTCCACCTCCCTCATCAATTTTTCTGTCTCCAATATAAATAAAAAATAAACTTAACACTACCCATTCACCCCCTCTTAGATAATTGAATCTGTGTTTTAACAAGATCGCTAGATCTTGAAACTTGAAAAATACTGCCTCAGAGTATAACCAGTGGTTACAGTCCTTCAGAGGCCCATTTCCCCAGAATAAATAGTGACAGTGATATTAATTATTCATTGAGCACCTACAGTGTGCCAGGTCTGATCCTCTATTTTTAACATATATTACCCTATTTTATACTTTGACAGTCCAGCAAGGATTGTAAACAAAGGTTGTTAGTAATGAGCACTAGAAGTTGCCTTTTAGAAATGATGAGAGCAGTCAGAAAAGTCAGCTGACTTGACTAAATCCATGCAATAAATTATAGCTGAGTTTGATTTTGAATACAGAGGCCTGACTCCAAAGTTATGGTTCTGCCAATTGTAATAAATATGATGCAATCTTTCAATCCTGGCCAGCAGTTATAGTCACTCTATCAATTCTACAGGGCCAGAAATCCACTGGGAAATGCAATCCCCAGGTAGGTATTCTAGGAGCTTCCCTGTTGTGTCCTGCTGACTAGATTGTAGACACCTACGTTCTGAGGTGTGGGCTAAGGACTCACTCTTTATAACAGAGGACTCACTCTTTAGAACAAGCCCCAGCACTTGTAGGACCAAGAGCCAGAGCTAGAGAGACAAATAAACTGGATGGATAACAGGCCTGGGGGCTCCTTTTTGTTACAAGCTCAGAACCGTCTAGCACTGAACCTGCTCTGGAGAGAGTGGATGGGAGCAAAGCAAAGGGGAGCCCACACTGGCCTTTTCTGTACCACTCACTGCAGGCTTGGGATTGTCTATCTTGCTCTCTGTTCTATATGGCGGACATGCTTCCCACACAAATGTAAAACATTTGAGGGCATATCTTCCTGACTCTGTGTTCTTCTCAGCCTAAGTATGTGCCCCCCAAGTGCCTGAGCCAAAGAGTGCCTCTATTTGTCCTTTTACAGCCCCTGGGAGAACATGCTCCTCATAACCTGCAGCTAGAGGACACCAGAGGACAGGGGAGCTGGGGGCACTGGCAGAATATGTGAGTCTGTCCCTCAGGGTGTGACCAGCCACTTCCTTGGAACACCCAGCTGTGCTGGGCTGAGGCAGGCAAGGTCCAGGAGTGTGAAAAGGCCCTCCCAAGCTAATGATTTCATGCTGCAGGCATCCATCCTAGAATGCTGCCAGGGAGCCCACAGGCCAAGTCCCCCTCCTGCTCTCAGAGCTGGAGCAGGCACAAGGTTAGGAGCTGGGCAGTGCTCACTCTCACTTCCTTTTGCAGCCTTGAAAACTCCCCAAGGCCTCATCAGACTAAGGCTCCTTTCTCTGCTCTCCATAGCTAAACCCAGCAAAAGAAAGTGATCCAAAGGAAAATGCAGGAGGGCTTTGGAGCTGGGGAAGGTGAGTTCTGATTGGTTCCTCTAGAATCAAGGTCAGAAGACTTGAGTGGTTCTTCCTGCTGCTACTCCTCCTCCAGTCAGGCCCTCTGAGGACTACAACCAACAGAGAGCCTTCTCTCTAGGGCTACATCTAAAAAGTCAGAGAATTCAAGGTAGGTTGAAGTTCTGTGTTCTCCCTCTGTTAGAGCAATATCAAATGCTCAGCCCAAATAATTTGAAGGAGGAGGTAGTGGAGGAGACAGGGGTGTTGAACACAGAATCTTAAATATGTAAAATAAGTGCCCTACCACTGAGTTACATTCCTGGTCACAACTCACACAATTTTATTTATTTATTTATTTTAAAGTTTTTCTTTTAAATTTTTTTATATTTATTCATTTTCTCTTTTGTTATCTTTTATTGTTGTTAGGTATTATTTGATGTCGTTGTTGTTATATAGGACAGAGAGAAATGGAGAGAGGACTGGACGACAGAGAGGGGGAGAGAAAGATAGACACCTGCAGACCTGCTTCACCGCCTGTGAAGCGACTACCCTACAGGTGGGGAGCCGGGGGCTCGAAACAGGATCCTTCCGCTGGTCCTTGCGCTGCCACGTGCGCCGGACTCCCTTTATTTTTATTTTTTAATCTTTATTTTTATATTTATTTATTTATTTTCCCTTTTGTTGCCCGTCTTTTTTTTTAAGTTGTTGTAGTAGTTATTATTGTTGTAGTTATTATTGCTGTCAGTTTTGTCGGATAGAACAGAGAGAAATGGAGAGAGGCAGGGAAGACAGAGAGGAAAAGAGAAAGATAGACACCTGCAGACCTGCTTCACCACTTGTGAAGGGACTCCCCTGCAGTTGGGGAGCCAGGGGCTTGAACCGGGATGCATAGGTCGGTCCTTGCACTTCACTCCACATGCGCTTAAGGAGCTGTGCTACCACCCAATTCCCTCTTTATTTATTTATTTATTTTGAATAGAAACAGAGAGAAATTGTGAGGGGAGAGGGAAATAGTGAGGGAGAGAGACAGAGAGACACCTGCAGACCTGCTTCATCACTAGTGAAGCTTTCCCCCTGCAAGTGGGGACCAGGGGCTTGAACCCAGATCCTTGCACACTGTAATGTGTGTGCTTAGCCAGATGTGCCACTGCCTGGCCCCTTAGTTTTTTAAGATTCATTTTTGAGAAAGACAGATAGACACACACACACACACACACACACACACACAGAGAGAGAGAGAGAGAGAGGGAGAGGGAGAGGGAGAGGGAGAGAGAGAGAGAGAGAGAGAATCTAGAGCAACACTTTGGCACATGCATTGTTAGTGATCAAACTCAGCCTTTCATGCTTGACAGTCTGGTATTCTACTAAATGCATACCCTCCCAAGTCACACAATCCATACAATCCTTGCAAGAGAGAAGAGAAGAGAAAGGAGAGAGAGAGAGACAGAGACACACCAGAGCATCATTCTGGCACATGCAATTCTGGAGATCAAACTTGGAACCTCACGCTCATCTAATTTTATTTCTATTTATTTTATTTTGGGGGTTGTCATGGGCCTTCACCAACTTTTTCAAACAGAGAGAAATAGAAACACAGAGAAAGGCACCATCGCACCAAAGCTTCCCTTAATTCAGTGGGAGCTAGGATTGGTTAGTCTCATGACAAAGCAAGTGAGCTACCTTGCCTCATTTAACTTTAAAGACAAGAACCATACACATAAAATGTGATACCATAGGTAGAATATAAAAGAACATACTTTGTTTCCTATTTAGGTCAGTGAAGATGCAGATAAAAGAAGGATGGTAAGAAGAAAGCAGAGAGGAAAAAAGAACAAAAGTATAGGGGAGGGAAAAACAGGGAGATGAGCTTGAAAAAAGAAAGAATAAGGCAAGTGAGAAAGAGGAGAAAAATTTGGTAAGTTTTGAAGAATGTTGGAAATCACAATTTCTGCTGTCTCAGTTTGCGAAAGTTCATAAATTCTTTTTTTTTCCTCCAGGATTTTTGCCAGGGCTCAGTGCCTGCTCCAGGAATCCACTGCTCCTGGAGACCATTTTTTCCCCTTTTGTTGCCCTTGTTGTTTTATCATTGTTGTGGTTATTAATATCATTGTTGTTGCTGCTGTCGTTGGATAGGACAGAGAGAAATCGAGAGAGGAGAGGAGACAGATAGACACCTGTAGACCTGCTTCACTGCCTGTGAAGCAACTCCCATGCAAGTGGGGAGCCAGGGGCTCGAACCGGGGTCCTAAGGCCAGTCCTTGTGCTTCACGCCACATGTGCTTAACCTGCTGCACTACCGCCAGACTCCCAAGTTCATAAATCCTTACCTTAAAGTTATATGAGCTGAATTTAATTAACCTTTGTTTAAAATTCTTTAGCCTTCTAACCCTTAAAAGTCCCTCATTGAAATTCTTAATCTTTCCCCTTGTGGAGTCAAAGATACCTTTGAGAATCTAGCAGTAGTTCTGAACTCTATCCTAGAAAATATAAAATTTTACATGTAATTTCAGGAGTTTGTGGATCCTAAGTTAAAAACTACTTATTCTTGTAATTGGTTAAATGACTCAACTGGTTAAGCATCAGACTTTCATGCCTGAGGTGCTTGGTTTTATCCCTGGAACCACATATACCAGAGTGGTATTCTGGTACAAGCACGTGTGTGTGTGTGTGTGTGTGTGTGTGTGTGTGTGTGTGTGTGTGTGTGTGTAACTATTATATTAATAAATAAAACAAATCTTTATAAACAACAAATGACTTATTCTAGAAGTGATACTATGAATGGGAAATCCATGATAGTAAACCAAAAATACCCCTAACTGCCAGATTAAGCTAAGACAAAAGTGTGATGTATTGAATTGTATCTGTATTTGAGCCATCCTGTCAAGTTCTTAATTTATACCATTAGCTTCAGTGAAGGAATTTAGGGCCTACTCTCTACTCAAAAGTGGTACTAGAGCACAGTTGGCTACTTATACATTTAATAAGGATATTATTCAGTAAAAGGCCTATTTGTGACCTAGGTAACAATTCCTGTACCCTTAATTTTCTGGTTGATGTAGCTATCAAATCACACAAATGTAGTTCTGAAATCTGAATATGCATAAGAATTCTCCATATGCTTGTTTAAAATGCAGACCATAAGCCCAAAATTTGAGAGAGTGATTCATTCTGGCTTTTTAAGGAACTTCTTAGGTAATTCTGATGGAGAAAGGTTAGAAACTAAATGCAGAGACACACTCTTCTCAACTCTTCTCATGTAAAGTTGCAAATCTGAAAGGCTGAGGCTCTGGTCCAGTATATCTAATATTACCTACTGAGTGTGCTATCATCTTCATATACCAGGGGCAGGACTTGGCATATATGCAGGGCTACTATACCAGGTTTGGACCACACCTCAGAAAGGCTACCTTTTCAGAGTATAAAAGATAAGCAAATTATGTAGGGCATAAAAATTATGGTGCCAGGTTAAACTGTCCAAGGACTTTTTTAAATATTTATTTATTTATTTGTTCCCTTTTATTGCCCTTATTTTATTGTTGTTGTAGTTATTATCATTGTTGTTATTGATGTTGTTGTTGGGTAGGACAGAAAGAAATGGAGAGAGGAGGGGAAGAAAGAGAGGAATAGAGAAAGATAGACACCTGCAAACCTGCTTCATTGCTTGTGAAGCGACTCCCCAGCAGGTGGGGAGCCGGGGCTGGAACCGGGATCCTTACGCCTGTCCTTGCACTTTGCTCCACCTGAACTTAGCCTGCTGCACTACCTCCTGACTCCCCCTCTCCAAGGACTTTTAAGGCAGTGGTTCTTAGTTTCTGCCACATAAAAAAATCAGCTAGAGTACTCCTTAAAGTTCTGATGTTAAAATCACAGATTAGTAGGGAATATATATACATATATTAGTACAAATTTCACCAGCAGTTCTGAAATACAGACAGGTGTTAGAACTTGTCTATTTATAGTACCCACAGGCCCAAGAGTATTCTGCCCAAGGTACCTGACTATATATATATCTTTTTCTAAAACAAAGAAATCAAAACAAACAAAAAACCCTAATGTGCCTTAAAATTTTCCAGCTAAAATCAGTCAGTACAACCAAGGTACTCTTATTTTCTCTTCTTCCTCTGTAATAGTAGAAACTAATAGAATAAGGTATACTCCAAGGTAAAGGAGGGGCCCTTAGGGCCTAATGGGTTCCAGATGTGGAAGGTTCTGAACTCTCGACCCAAGTGCTCCTCCCTTTACCCTGGAGTACTGTGAAAATATTATCGTTTTCTGGCTGTGCAGTGAGATGAAAATGGTTGAGTGGCAGTAGGCCAAGTGGAAAAGAAAGTCATGGAAAGGGAAAGACGTCTCAGGACAGAAGAAACTGGTTAAGTATTTCTTGATTGTCTAAAAGGTAGAACTTCCATACAAAGTGGAAACCACACCCAAACAGATCTACTTTAGGTTTGGCATATGACGGAGAGTAGGGATCAAGAGAACTGCTGGGAGCCAGAAGACAGCTCATTCAGAACACATGCCTTTCTGTGGAGGAAGCCATGAGTTCAAGGTAGGGAACTACATGGGAATACTAGAGGAAGCTCCATGGATGGTAGAGAGGCATTGCAGTGTCTCTCCTTCTCTTCCCTCTCTCACTACCTGATTTTTCTTCTTTTTTTAATATTTAAAATATTTATTTACTTATTAAAGAGACAGAAGTGAGGAGGGGAGAGAAGGCAAGAGAAAAAGAGAGATATCTGCAGTACTACCTCACCATTTGTGAAGTTTCCTCCCTGTAGGTAAGGATTACGGGCTTGAACTTGGGCCCATGAGCATGGTATTGTATGTATTCAACCAGGTACACCACTACCTGGGCCCTACCTGAATTTTTCTTTCTTTCTTTCTTTCTTTCTTTCTTTCTTTCTTTCTTTCTTTCTTTCTTTCTTTCTTTTCTTCCTTCCTTCCTTCCTTCTTCCCTCCCTCCCTCCTTCTCTTTCACTTTTTATAGAAATAGAGGGACAGAGAAAGAGAGAGACCACACACTAAAGCTTCCTATCAAATGAAAATAGCACTCATTTTACATGCTAAGCATGATGCCTTACACATAGGAAAAAAAATCAGTAAACACTATATAACATTATTCTTCTGTTACTATACTGCCTTCAAATCTTAAATTCAAAAATGTGTAGCAGCATAATTTGACCCACAAATCTTTCCTGTTCTTAATAAATTATTTGCCTTTATTTCCTTCTATATTTGTAAGTAGAAATATACTTAATGACTCCAAAAGTATTAATTATATCTGGGTTATTTGATAAAGACTATCTGACAAAGTGGGAAATTTCTAATGTGCCAACTAATGCAAATATCAGACATACAAATCTAATAGTGTATTAGAAGTTGAAGGTAGTAATAGTTAAGCAGCAGTTTATATACTTCTTCTCTTAATTATTAGACTACTGAAACAAAACCTCTTTATAGCATACCATCTTCAATTTTTCACGAAGTGACATACATTCTTGAAGAAGTAGGGGAAATGTCTCCAAATTTTGTGTTCATGGTGAAGTGACTGCTATTTGGATCACAGACCTGTGAGGCCAGCATTATTCTCACATGAAAATGATGGTCACACAAAAGAATCATCTGAGTCTGGTGCAGTCAGAACTCCCAACCCAGACTAGTTAGTTTTATAGAGCATAAGGTGAGCAATGATTTTTGGTTTAGGGAGTATATCATACATACAGCATACAGAGATATCCTCTGTATGAAAAAACTAAAAACACAAAGCATGTTAGAAGCCTTGAAAATGAATCTAGTTCACAGTTTAGAAGGCTGTAGTCACTGAATCATGCCTGGGATTGGCCAAAAATTGTGGGAGGAAGTAGTGCCTGGGTTCTGCACAAGGCACTGCTCCAGGAGCTTTCTATAGAGTATTTCCATTGGTTGAGCCAGATGCATGTGATCCTGTGTGGGTTTATGTGTACTCATACACAACCAATGATAGAAGCAAGATAAGCATGTATGGCAGAATCTTGGGAGTGTTTTTATTTAGCATAAACTAATAAAAAAATAATCAAGGTGTCTTATTTGTTTAAAAAAATTTTTATTTGCTTGTGGTTAAGGAGTAAGTGTATGGAGTGGGGAAGATAACTATTATACAAAAAGACCTTCATGTCTGAGGCTCAAAATCCCAGGTTCAATCCTCAGCACCACATAAACTAGAGCTGAGCAAGTGCTCTGGTTTCTCTGCATCTCTTTCTTGATCATTAAAATAAAACAAATAAAATGAAGAACTGTTTAGGGCATGAAGGCCTAAATAGGGTGCCTGCATTGTCATGTGTGCAACGCAGGTCTGAGACCTGGAAACACTGGAAAGTACTATGCAACAGAGGAGGCAGAAGTACTATGGTATCTCTTTTCTCTGTCTGATTCTCTGTTTCTCTCTGTGAAAAGAAAAAAGTAACAAGGAATGGTGTAGTTGTCATACATGCAGGTGGTACCCAGTTTCACCATAAAAAAGAGATATTTAGCTTTTGCAGTCCTTACTTTGATAAGGTTAGCTTTGGAGTAAGTGAGAGAAATATAATAGAAAGTAGGTGAGGAGGGCATCTAAGTCCAAATAAACACTACTTCATTAGGAACTTTATGGTGTCTTTTTAGGTCTTTCTACTTGCTTGCTGCATATACTGACTCACTTCAGACTATTGTGCAGTTTTGCTTTCAGGTATATATTTTGCCCTAACTTATGGATACATGTGAACATATGCCCTATCTCATGGAACCTGGTCTATATCTAGGTTTTGGGACTTTGTTAGGAAGTGAACCATCTGAAATGGAATTAGAGAATCCTATGAAAGGAAAGGTCTCACCCGAGTTACAAGGCTGAAGGATTGACATTCCATGCCTGATGTCTCTGGACACAGTCTGAAGTGAAGCATGCTGAGGTGGTACTCATTGCGTTGATTAGGTTGGGATCAGCAGATGCAGTATCATTTAGTATAAACTGAGATAAGCATGCAGGAAAGTAATCCTAGTGAACCATGCTGGAGGTTCCAGGACTGGTGGAAATATAGGCTCTATAGAGGAACCGGGAGGTTCCTGCTGTCTTAGGGTTTAAGAAGGCAATAGATAGTTGTTGTTGTTGTAAGCAAATTATAAGGGCAAGGGACTGGTATACTTTAACAACGACTCTTTAGTCACTATCAGGCCACCCCATCAGCTGGGGCCCTAGTCAGAGAGTCCTGAGATTCCCAAACAGACATGATGGGCCTAGACCTTGAATAGACCCCTCTCTCCATTGTTACTGGTCGTATCTATCAAGAACAACACAATAGACCCCTTTGTGGGCCCCCCATAGGACCTTGCCCTCAACTTGGATCAACAACAGTAGAGAATGTTCCATCCTCTGAAGGGAGGCTGGACAACATACTCTATGCTCCACCTCAGGAATATGGGTCCTGATATTGGGGCAGCTTGGAACATTCCTACTCATGACCACAGAATGTGAGCTCAGATCTACAGGGATGCACAGGTCACATACACTCCTAAACTAAATATGGGCCCCAGCTTACATCAAATGAGGTTTACAGTCAACAATATTTATACAGCTTTCCCATATTTGGGAGCTACTCTCTTCCCTGATCCAGCTTTCTGTTACTTTTTCCAGCCATGACATCATCTCCCCAGACAATAACTAGGATCCACCTGCATATCACATTTCAGGCTCAGGAAAAAAAAAAACTTGTATACTATGGGCTCTTTAAAATATAACTAAAATAGGTCTACTAACTATCTATAAAATGGAAGACCCCGAACTTTCATCTGCACTACTCCAGCCTTTAGGTTCATGATTAGTCAACAATTTGTTTGGCTTTATATGTTAACTCTTTTTTCAGCCACCAGGTTCCAGATGCCAACATGATGCCAACCAGACTTCCCTGGACAGACAACCCCACCAATGTGTCCTGGAGCCCCCTTCCCCAGAGCCCTGCCCCACTAGGAAAAGAGAGAGAGAAACAGGCTGGGAGTATGGATTGACCTGTCAATGCCCATGTTCAGTGAGGAAGCAATTACAGAAGCCAGACCTTCCACCTTCTGCACCCCATAATGACCTTGGGTCCATACTCCCAGAGGGATAAAGAATAGGAAAGCTATCAGAGGAGGGGATGGGATATGGAGATCTGGTAGTAGGAATTATGTGGAGTTATATCCCTCTTATCCTATGGTTTTTGTCAGTGTTTCCTTTTTATAAATATAAACATAATATATCTTTTTAAAAGATATTTAGAAACAAAGAGATTGAGATCATAAAAATTGCTTTCCAGATTATGTCTTCACTAACCTCTAACAGTCTAGGCTGGGTTTTCTCTTGTTTGGATGATGAGACTGCCACTGCCTTTGCTCCTTGTTTGCACCCACATTAACTTCAGGCTGGGCTTCCAAAGACTGAATCTGTCTTTTCCCTCCTTAAACAGAAAATCTGAGGCCAGATGATGGGGCAAGGAGAATATATACATTACCAAGTACAAGGACCCAGGAAGTTCAGGTCCTGCAAGAACGAAGTTTCACAAGCAGTATCCAGTGCTGTAGGTGTCTCTCTTTTTCTCTCCCTCTCTATCTCCCCCTTCCACCTCAACTTCTCTGTGGCTATCAAAAAAGGAAAGAAAAGGGGAGTGGCTGCCAAGAGCAGTGGACCCCCCCCCCCCGTGATAATCCTATTGGCTAAAGGAAAGGAAAAGAAGGAAGGAATAAATAAATGTTAAAATCTATTGACTTCACTTAACTTTCATGATTCTTATTTTTTAAGTTTTTTTATATTTATTTATTTTCCCTTTTGTTGCCCTTGTTTTATCGTTGTATTTATTGTTATTGACGCTGTCATTGTTGGATAGGACAGAGATAAATAGAGAGAGGAGGGGAAGACAGAGAGGGGGAGAGAGAGATAGAGACCCACAGACCTGCTTCACCGCCTATGAAGCTACTCCCTTTGCAAGTGGGGAGCCTGGGGCTCAAGCCAGGATCCTTAGCCAGTCCTTGCACTTTGTGCCGCATGTGCTTCACCTGCTGTGCTACCGCCTACTCCCAACTTTCATGATTCTTGTGTCTTTAAAACTCACATGGAGTTTTAAAGTTATTCTTGAAAGAGAGGAAACTGAAGTGGGACAATAAGAGACAGAGATGACGAGACAAAAGGGACAACAAGTACAAATGATGGAGTCAAAGAATGTTAGCAAGATGAAATTTAAAGTGCACAGTATGGGTGGGGATAGATAGCACAAAGATTATGCAAAAAGACTCTCATGCCTGAGGCTCCAAAATCCCAGGTTCAATCCCCTGCATCACCATTAGCCAGAGCTGAACAGTGCTCTGGAGGGAAAAAAAGAAAAAAAGGAAGTGCACAGTAGAAAATATTTTCTAGAATACATGCATTTCCTATATGGATATATGTCTATACATTGACTTACTATGAGAGAAAGAGAAAGGAGAGAACTGGACAGAGGACCAGAGGACCATTCAGTTCTGATATAAGGTAGAGACAGGAATTAAACCTGAAGCCTTTGAGTTCTCATATATGCAATTTGGTACTCTAATAGTCTGAACTACCTCCCTAGCTCCATTACCCCCACTTCAGTCTGTGGCTTCATTTCTTCCTTTCAGTCCTATTGAGTCCTGATGCCCATTAAAGAATAGACAATTTAAACCTTTTCCTTAGATACAGCTCCCATATATTTCAAGGTTGGGGTCACTGTTTTCCTCCAAAGCAATACCTAAAACTTGTTTCTCATCAGCTTGAAAAATCTCAAAAATGGAACAGGAGAGCTCTCAGAGTCACTTGGGAAGGTTTTAAGGATGCTAATTCAGTTTCTGGCTACTATGATAAAATATCAACCCATAAGATTACACTACCCAGAGATAACAAGTAATCTCAAATATTTACTATGACACTAGGTTACAAATTATATAGCAGCAGCAATCCACCAAGAGAAAAATGCCATATTCACATCTTTTTCATAGCAGCATTATGAACAACTACTAAAAAAAAAAAAAAAAGGAAACAAAAAAGGGAAGAAACAAAGAAAGAAACCTATGGGTTTTCTCAAAGCCTCATTTGGGTTTTCACACACACTCCCAATTCAGATGTATAATCTACATAGTGATTAAAACCCTATAACCAGTTTTGAGAGGTTGCCAAAGTAAGAGAAGCAGTGGTCTCTCACAAAAAGAAATTAATACTTCTTTATAGAAAATTTGAAGAGAAAACAGTAAAGTTCTTTGATTTAATATATATAGTTTGTTTTGTCTTGTTCTGTTGATTTTGTTTAGAGTCATACCACCCTGAGCATGACCAATGTTGAAAGCTAAGTTAAGTAGGGTCAGGTCTGGTTAGTACATGGATGGGAAAACATTTTTAAATATGATCTGTGTGCCATTTTAAAATATTAACACCAGTGTCCAGGAGGCAGCACAGCACATTAGAGTGCCAGACTAATACACATAAGGTCCTGAGTTCAATCCCTGGTATTGACTATGCTAAAATGATGCTCTAGTTCTCTTCTCTTTTTCCACCACACCTATAATAAGTAAGTAAATATTTTTTTTAAAAAAAGTACATCTTAACATCAAGACCAGAGGAAAAAAGAGAGTTCACTGGGTAGAGCACATATCTTGCCATGAGCAAGGCCCAAGTTTGAACCTAGTATCATATGGGAGGTACAATGGCACCAAGGTGACTCTGCTGCTGTGATATATCTCCCCCCATGTCTCTCTCTGTCTCTTTTTTTAATTTATTTATAAAAAGGAAACATTGACAAAACCGTAAAATGGGGGGGGTACAACTCCACACAATTACCACCATCAGAACTCCATATCCCATCCTCTCCCTTGATAGCTTTCCTATTCTTTATCCCTCTGGGAGTATGGACCCAGGGTCATTATGGAGTGCAGAAGGTAGAAAGTCTGGCTTCTGTAATTGCTTCCCCGATGAACATGGGTCTTGACAGGTTGATCCATATTCCTAGCCTGTCTCTGTCTTTCCTTAGTGGGGTGGAACTCTGGGGAAGCAGAGCTCCAGGGCATATTGGTGGGGTTGTCTGTCCAGGGAAGTCAGGTTGGCATCATGTTGGCATCTGGATTCTGGTGGCTGAAAAGAGAGTTAACATATAAAGCCAAACAAATTATTGACTAATTATGAACCTAAAGGCTGGAATAGTTCAGATGAAGAGTTGGGGGGTCTCCATTTTGTAGATAGTTAGTAGGCCTATTTTAGTTATACCGATTCTCTATCTGAATGAAAAGTGGCCCAGGGTCAGGGAGATAGCACAGTGATATCTCTGACGTCCCAGAGGCGCCAGGTTCAATTCCTATTATCAGCATATACCATAGCTGAGTAGTATTCTGGCTTCTTTCTCTGTAACTCTGTCTCTCACTCTATAAATAAATAAATAAATAAATAAATAAATAAATATTTTAAAATAAAGTTTCTCTGAGTAATATGCTAGGCCACAGCTACACACACACACACACACACACACACATACACACACACACAATATTATAACTTGGATAAAGATGGAAGAGTAAATACAGTTATCTAATTTTATTTCTTTCCCAAATTCCACTAACACAAAACAAAGAGATCTTTTTTAAAAAAGACATGAAATTCCTAAGAGTGAAGGGGGTGGGAGGGATAGCAACAAAATTTTGGAAGCTAAAAGTAGATGAACCAGGGGCTGGGGAAATAGCATAATGATTAATGCAAAAGACTTTCAAGACTAAGACTCCAAGGACTCAAGTTGAATCCCCAGCAACACCATAAGCCAGAGCTAAGCAGTACCCTGGTCTTTTTTTTTTTTTACTCTGTGTTTTTAAAAATTATCTTTATTTATTTATTAGATAAAGACAGCCAGAGATTGAAAGGGGAAGTGGTGATAGAGAGGGAGAGAGACAGAGACACCTGCAATATTGCTTCACCACTTGCAAAGCTTTTCCCCTGTAGGTGGGGACAAAGTGCTTGAACCTGGTCCTTGCACATTGTAACACATGTTCTCAATCAGTTGCACCACCACTCGGTACCTGTTTCTATGTTTTTCTCTCTGTATATCTCTCATTGAAATAAAATAAAATAAAATATATTTTTAATTTCTTTATTGGGGGATTAATGGTTTACAATCGACAATAAAATACAATAGTTTGTACATGCACAACATTTCTCAGATTTCCACATAACAATTCAATCCCCATTATGTCCTCCTCTGCCATCATGTTCCAGGACCTGAACCTTCCTCTCTACACTAGAGTCTTTTACTTTGGTACAATACACGAAAAATATAATATTTTTAAGTATGTGGTCCAAACTGACATCAGACATTATAAAATGAACTCACAGGACAGTAGAGGGTGAAAGTTGAGAACAAAACTGCTTTAGTCCCACAATATTCTCCAAGATCTCAACACCAGGTAATAGCTACACTAGGGAGTGAAAAGTGGTAAGTTAATAAAAGGACTGTGTGGAAACTCTAAGAATTGCTGGTGTCACCACAGGTCACTTCCATCAGGAACATCATCGTAAGCCCTCTTCTGGGACTTCCCAGAATCTTGCCCTCACCATATAGCAGTAGTAGGGACTATCCCAGTCTCTGAAGGGAAGCTAGACACAGACCTTCCATATGACCCAGTAATTCCTCTCCTGGGAATATACCCCAAGGATTCTATAATGCCCAATCAAAAAGATATGTGTACACCTATGTTCATAGCAGCACAATTCATAATAGCCAAAACCTGGAAGCAACCCAGGTGCCCAACAACAGATGAGTGGCTGAGAAAGCTGTGGTATATATACACAATGGAATACTATGCAGCTATTAAGAACAATGAACCCACCTTCTCTGACCCATCTTGGACAGAGCTAGAAGGAATTATGTTAAGTGAGCTAAGTCAGAAAGACAAAGATGAGTATGGGATGATCCCACTCAACAACAGAAGTTGAGAAAGAATAACAGAAAGGGAAACTAAAACAGGATCTGATTAAATCGAGAGTAGGGCACCAAAGTAAAAACCCTGTGGTAAGGGGGAGGGTAGACATTCAGCTTCCCTGAGTAGCTGGAGGTGGGTTGCAGGGGTGGGTGTGTGGGATGGGACACAGTCTTTTGGTGGTGGGAATGGTGTTTATGTACTCTCCTATTAAAGTGTAAGTCATATAAACCACTATTCAATTAATATGAGAGGGGAAAAATTGATCATATGTCTAGAATATTTTAAAACACAGACTGAGTCTTTTGAATACATAGGTTGAGTCTTTGATACATTGACTCTCTCAAAAGCCTAGATGAGGGAGAACAGAAGCAAGAGGTAGCTCTGCTATATACAAGATGCTATTATACAGAAAACCCTAACAAAGGGACTTTTCAAAGTTAACCCAATCACCAAATAATGTGATGATAACAATAACTATCCATTGTCTTCTTGAACCCTAAGACAGCAGGATGCTCACATTTCCACTATAGAGCCATATTTCCCCTAGTTCTGGAACCTTAGGGTGGGGCCCACCTTCCTGCATGCTGCTCTCAATTGATATCAAATAATATTGCATCCACCGATGGCAACCTAATCAACGCAACGAGTGCCACCCCAGCATGCTTCACTTCAGACTGTGTCCAGAGACTTCAGGAGTGGAATGACAACCCTTCAGCTTCATCACTCGGGTGAGACCTTTCCTTTCATAGTATTCTCTGATTCCATTCCAGGTGGTCCACTCCCCAATAAAGTCCCCAAACCTAGATATAGATCATGTCCATAAACCAGGGAAAAATATATACCTGAAAGCAAAAGTACACAAGAGTCTACAGAGAGTAGCCCCCCCCCAACACTTCATCTGCACTATTCCAGCCTTTAGGTCCATGATTGTTCAACAATTTGTGTGGCTTTGTATGTTAACTCTCTTTTCAGCCACCAGGTTCCAGAGGCCAGCATGATGCCAACCAGACTTCCTGGGACTGACGACCCCACCAATGTGTCCTGGAGCTTCGCTTCCCCAGAGACCCACCCTACTAGGGAAAGAGAGAGGCAGACTGGGAGTATGGATCGACCAGTCAATGCCCATGTTCAGTGGGGAAGCAATTACAGAAGCCAGACCTTCCACCTTCTGCAACCCACAAGGACCCTGGGTCCATGCTCCCAGAGGGATAGAGAATGGGAAAGCTATCAGGGGAGGGGATGGGATATGGAGACTGAGTGACGGGAATTGTGTGGAGTTGTACCCCTCCTATCCTATGGTTTTGTTAATGTCTCCTTTCTTAAATAAATTTAAAAAAAAGAAAGCTTAAAAATGTATATCAGGGGCTGGTTGAGGGCACACATTACAGTACACAAAGACCCAGGATCAAGCTCCTGGTCTCCACCTACCGGGGGAAGCTTCAAGAGCAGTGAAGCAGTACTACAGGTGCCTTGTTCCCTCTCTATTGCCCCCTTTCCCCTTGATTTCTCTGCCTCTATCAAAACTATATATATTTGTGTACATATAAGTAAAGTCTTTGAGAATTAAGATACTTAAATAAAAAAAGAAAATGTCATTAAAATAATAAAAAGGGGTTGGGAGGTGGCGCAGCGGGTTAAGCGCAGGTGGCACCAAGCGCAAGGACCAGGTAAGGATCCCTTTTCAAGCCCCCAGCTCGCATCTGCAAGGGAGTGGCTTCACAGGTGGTGAAGCAGGTCTGCAGGTGTATATCTTTCTCTCCCCTTCTCTGTCTTCCTCTCCTCTCTCCATTTCTCTCTGTCCTATCCAACAACGAATGATATCAACAACAACAATAATAACCACAATAAGGCTAAAACAACAAGGGCAACAAAAGGGGGAAAAAAGATGGCCTCCAGGAGCAGTGGATTCATGGTGCAGGCACCGAGCCCCAGCAATAACCCTGGAGGCAAAATAAATAAATAAATAAATAAATAAATAAAAGAAATGTTCGGAAAACCAAGTAAAAGTTGGTTAGCAAAAAACATGATAGCCAACCAAGGGAAGATAATAGAAGGGAATGAAAGATCAAACTGAGATAATCTATCAAAAAGTAAAGGTGATAGATAAAATAGATAAAATATAGGTGATAGATAAAATATAACACATACATAATATAAGTATATGAAAGAGAGAATAAATTGTATGGTGGGGGGATGGGCATTATCATACAAATAATTCAAACCTCCCCAGAACTGAAAGATAAATTATCAGATCCAGAAAGAGCCCACCAAATGCCTAGTATAACACTGAAAGACTCATGGTGTGGTGCTTGCTGACACCTGTCTCAGAGAGATATGAAACTCTGTGACAACAGTCTTATAAATTAACATTTCCTACAATAAAGTGATCTTTAAAACAATATTTTTTTAAAAAACCTCTCATGACATCATTTTGAAAGTGCAGAAAACTGGAAAAAACAGTTCCTGGGCTAAGAGACAGCATAATGGCTATGCAAAAGACTTTCATTGCCTGAGGCTCCAAAGTCCCAGGTTCAGTCACCAGAACCACCATAAGCCAGAGCTGAGCAGTGCTCTAGCAAAAAAATAAAAATAAACAAAAGTTTAAAAGAATTTCCTATTCATTTATAGTCTTTTTTTTCATTTATAGTATTAAGGAATTATGAATTGGAATTATTTTGGCCTACTACAAAGCAATATTAGAAGCAAGAAGCCAATTAGTCAGAATTCCAGGAGAAAAAAAATTCCCAACCAACAATGCCCAAACATTGTAAATAAACTACTAATCAAATGTGCCATAGAAAAAAAAAAAAAAAAAAAAAGATAAACTGGAGCCCTAGTTAGGGAATCCTTGGATTCCCATACACATATGGTGGGCTTTGACCTCAAAAAGACTGGTCCTGACATGAGTACAGCCTGAAATGATCCTCAGATGTGATCATGAGCTCAGACCAATAGGAACTTAGAGGTTACATAGACTCTGTCACTAAGTATAAACATATATTTATATATGGGCCCTGGAGCAGATGGATCGAGGTAAATAGTTCATTTTAGCCACAATTTTTTTTTTATAAGAATGGGAGCTACTCACTTCCCTAATCCAACTTTCTAGCCCTTTTCTCTACACATACAATATTCTCATTCAACCTCAGGCTAGTTACCAAACTCAAGCAAAACTATTAAATGTATGTCCCTAAGGAGCACGCCTAAAATGGTTCTCCTAGCTTTCTTCTACCCTAAAATCCTAATCTCATCTGCTCTGATCCCACTTTTTGGTTCCTGTTCATTAACCATTTTATCTCAATTTAGGTCATACCACCTTCCAGTTACCAAGTTACAGATGCTACCATGATTCCACCCCAGCTTCTCTGGGCAGATGACCTCACCAATGTGTCCTGGATCCTCATAGCCCCAGAGCTCTGGTCCAATAGGGAAAGATCGAAACAGTCTGGGGATATGGATCCACCTGTCAATACCCATGCTCTGTGGAGAAGCAGCTACAGAAGCCAGAACTCCTACCTTCTGCTCCCCAAAAACAACCTTGATCCATACTCCCAGTGGGGGAGAAGTGATAGGATGAAGATAAGAGGGCTCTGCACTCCAGCTCCATCAGCACCCAGAGAGAGAGAAGGAAAAGGAGAGGGATATATGGAAGTAGCTCTGATGTTATGAGCGCCTTAGAGAAGAAGAGAAGATTGAATCAAAAAGAAGGGGCAACTATGTATAAATGTGGACAGATAGTTGTAGAGAAGATTGTTGGCTCATGCCTACAACTTTAGGGGAACTGTGCCACCACAGTGGATTGCAGTGCGGAGAATGAAGATTCAGAACTCTGGTGGTGGGAATGGTGTAGATTCAAACCCCTGTCAACATGTAATTCTGTAAATAAAAATAAAAAGATAAATAAATAATATATTTTTAATGAAGGAGAGGAAGAAGAGGGGGAGGGGGAATCTCAGGTTCAACCCTCAGCACAACCATAAGCCAGAGCTGAACAGTGCTCTGGTGTTTCTCTCTGTGTTCTCATTAAAATAAAATAAGTAAAATATTTTCTAACTAAAAAGAAGAAAAAGAAAAAGAAGAATGGGGCTAAGCAGTGGTATACCTAGTTGAGTGCACATGTTACAGTGAGCAAGGATTTAGGTTCAAGCTGCTGATCCCAGCTTGCAAGGGGAAAACTTCACAAGCAGTGAAGTAGGCTACAGGTCTCTCTCTCTCTCTCTCTCTCTCTCTCTCTCTCTATCTATCTATCTATCTATCTATCTCTATCTCCATTTTCCTCTCAATTTCTCTGTCTTTATTCAATAATAATAAATTCAGTTAAATTTTAAAAATTAGAAAAGAAGAAATTTCAGGTACAGAAAGTCTCAATGTATCTCCCATGTGTTCTTTCTCAAGAACTTACTACTGGAAGATGACCTCATCAAAATGACAGAGCAGATCAGAATGACATGGGGTAAAGAAACCAAGATCCCAGAGTGAAGAGAGATAAAGGAGGGAAAACAAAGATCCTGGGGAGACACTTGGGGACAGGAGTCTATTTCAGAGTCTCACATTGACATCAAGTTGCTGTCCTACCTTTTTACCCACTGCTTCACCCCACAGGATTCTGTTTTGATCATCTCCTGAAGAATAGAGAGAGACAGTGAAGAGTTTAGACATAGAAATACCCTGTAGTTCACTCCCCCAACACATTCCTCCAGACATCTAGAGGACCTGAATATTCAAAAGTCAGATAGTAGTTATTTGTGGTAAGGACAGAAGGAGAAGACTTGGAGAAGTGGAACAAGGAGAGCCCTTCAAGATTAGCTACATTTTTTTCTGCTTCTTAACCTGGGTATTACATAGCACTGTGCTATCCTTTAACCAATATATGTGTTTTATACATTGTTTTATAGGTAAGATAAGTTGTATAGTAAAATACTTTAAGAATTTAATGCCAAAGTATATATGTGGAAGCACTAATGCTTTTCCTTCAGCTTAGGAAGAGACACACACACACACTTTTCCCTCTATACACCCTGCACTTAGTCTTACAGAGAAAAACGTAATTGTTTAGCTTTATGAAATAATATGTTTGATTTGTGAGCTTTGTGTATAATTTCTATAGACTTTAAGTTTACATTATCTTCTTTAAGTTTTACTCTTTTGGCCAAAAAAATGTATTGCTTCTGAAAACCTGGCATGAAGACAAAATTAAATTAAATCTCCAGAATTCCCTGTCTCAGGTTTAAGACCTAAGTCTAGAAAAATTAAACTCTCAAGAGACATAAAATGTAGTTGTTACGAGTTTGGGTTCTTGGTGGAATAGAACTGAAAGCTCAGAAGTAAGCCCCTGCACCTACAGACAACTAATTTTTGACAAGGGAACACAAAAAATTAAATGGAGAAAGGAGAGTCTCTTCAATAAGTAGTATTGATAAAACTGAATTGGAACATGCAAATGAATAAAACTGGACTATCACTTACCACTGCACAAAAGTCAGCTCCAAATGGATCAAAAAGTGGATGAGAAACTATCAAATACATAGAAGAAAACATTAGCCGGACACTGAAGTCCAACACCAAAGGAAAAAAAAAACAAAACAAAACATAGGACTACATCAAACTGAAAACTTCTACACAGCAAAGGATACCATCACCCAAACAGAAGACACCCTACAAAGTTGGAGAAGAACTTTAAACATACTTCAGATAAGGGTCTAATAACAAAAATACATTAGGAACTCAGCAAATTTAGCATACACACAAAAAAAGCCATTAGCACATCCCATTAGAACAGGGACATGAACAGAAACTTCACAAGGAAGATTCAGAGGGCCAACAGACACATGAGAAAGTGCTCAAAGTCACTGATTATCAGATAGATGTAAATAAAGACAACAATGAGATACCACTTCCCATCTGTGAGAATTTACATTAAAAAGGACAGTTGGGGCCAGATGGTGGCATATCTGGTTAAGTGCACACATTATAGTTCACAAGGGCCTGGTTCAAGCCCATTGGTCCCCCTACCAGCAGGGGAAAACTTTCCTTCCTCTCTCAATTTATCTAACTCTATCCAATAACAAATTAACTTAATTTAAAGTATAAAAAAAGAAAGGACAGTAACATCAACGAAGAGGATGTGAGGGAAAAGGGATACTTTTGCACTGCTGGTGGATATATAAATTGATCCAACTCTTATAGAAAAATAGAAAACTGTCTGGACATGATGGGCCTAGACCTCAAATAAATCCCTCTTTCCATTGTTACCGGCCATCTCTATCAGGAACAACAAAATAGACCCCTTTGTGGGACCCCATAGGACCTTGCCCTTAACTTGGATCAACAACGGCAGAGAATGTTCCATACTCCGAAGGGAAGCTGGACAACTCTATGTTTCACCTGAGGAAGACGGGTCATTGGGTCAGCTTGGACATTGGGTCAGCTTGACATTGGGTCAGCTTGGAATGTTCCTACTCATGACCACAGAATGTGAGCTTGGATCTACAGGAATGCACTGGTCACATAGGCTCCTAAGCTGAATATGGACCCCAGACCACATCAAATCAATGGGGTTTACAGTCAACAATATTTATACACCTTTCCCATATTTAGAAGCTACACTCTTCCCTGATCCAGCTTTCTGTTCCTTTTCCAGCCATGATATCATCTCCCCAGACAATAAGTTGGATCCACTGGCATATCAGATTTCAGGCTTACGGGGAAAAAAAAAAAAAAACTACTACAGCCACAGGCCCTTTGGAAATAAAAGTAAAATAGGCCTACTATCTATCTATAAAACAGAGACACACACACCCCACCCAACTTTTCATCTGCACTACTCCAGCATTTAGGTTCACAATTTGTTTGGCTTTATATGTTAACTCTCTTTTCAACCACCAGGTTCCAGATGCTACCATGTTGCTAACCAGACTTCTCTAGACAGACAACCCCACTGATGTGTCCTGGAGATCCAATTCCCCAGATCCCCACACCACTAGGGAAAGAGAGAGACAGGCTGGGAGTATGGATCAACTTGTCACTGCCCATGTTCAGCAGGGAATCAATTACAGAAGCCAGACTTCCCACCTTCTGCATTCCACAAGGACCTTGGGTCCATACTCCCAGAGGGTTAAAGAATAGGAAAGCTATCAAGGGAGGGGATGGGATACGGAATTCTGGTGGTAGGAATTGTGTGGAGCTGTATCCCTCTTATCCTATGGTTTTGTCAGTGTTTCCTTTTTATAAATAAGAAAAAACATTAAAAAAAAAAACTGGAGACTTCTTAGAACAACAGAAATGGACCAGTCCTATGACCAGTAATTTATTTCCTGGGGATTTTATTTCCTGGGGATTTTTGGACCAGTCCTATGACCAGTAATTTATTTCCTGGGGATTTAACAAAAACATAATAACACAATTTGTAATAGCCAAAACTTGGGAGCAACCAACAGCAGATGGGTTGTTAAAAATATGATATATATATATATACAATGGAATACTACTCAGCTATTAGAAATAATGAAGCCTTCTCCATTACATTATCTTGGAAGGAACTTGAAGACATTATGTTAAGTGAAATAAACCAAAAAGAAAAGGACAAGTACCAAATGATCTCACTTATAAGTGGCACTTATAAAAAGGATGGCGGAAGCATACCCAGTTAAGCACATACATTACCATGTGCAAGGACCCAGATTCAAGTCCCTGCTCCTCACCTACAGGATAGATGCTTCACTAGCAGTGAAACAGATCTACAGGTATCTATCTTTCTTTCTCCCACTTTACCTCGCCACCCCACCCCTCAATTTCTGTCTATCCTATTAAATAAAATAAAAAAAAAAAAAAAGAAAGAGCCACTAGGACCAGTAAATTCATAGTGCTGGCATCAATCCCAAACTTAGTGGCAATCAATCTTAGTGGCAATCAAAAAATATTAATTAATTAATTAACTTAAAATAAATACTAGTAGGGAGAACACAAAGTGAAATGTGGACAGGACATAATGTATTCTATCAAAGCAAAGTGCTCTGGGAAAGAAAGGGCGGTAAAGACAAAAGAGAACCTTGAAGTCCTGGTACATGATGATGTAAACAGTCCTAGGTTGTGGGTGAGAGTGTTCTGCAGAGAACGTTCACATGGAAGTGAGAAATTGCACCCATATTAACTATCCTCAAAAAGAATGACAAAAAAGTTTGAGTTCTAATATATTACCATATGTAGGGACCCAGTTTCTAGCCCCTGGCCCCCAGCTACAGGAGTGGAAGGAAGTTTATAAGTGGTAAAGCAGTACCGCAGGTGTCTCATTCTCTCTTGCCCTTCCTTCTGTCCTATCAAATAAAAATAAAGGGGAAAAAATGACCATTAGAAGTGGTAGATTTGTTGTTCAGGCACCAAGCCCCATAGATAACCATGGGGGGGGTAGTTTGGATATGAAAAAAATGTTCCAAGTCACTGATTGTCAAAGTACAAAGATAACAATGAGATACCACTTCTCTCCTATGAGAATGTCATACATCAGAAAAAGTAGCAGCAACAAATGCTGGAGAGGTTATGGGGGAAAGGAACCCTCCTGCACTGCTGGTGGAAATGTCAATTGCCCAACCCCTGTGGAGAGCAGTCTGGAGAACTCTCAAAAAGCTAGAAGGACCTACCATATGGCCCTGAAATTCCTCTCCTGGGGAAATATCCTAAGGAACCAAACACAGCCATCCAAAAAGATTTGTGTATACCTATGTTCATAGCAGCATAATTTGTAATGGCCAAAACATGAAAGCAACCCAGGTTTTCACAGCAAATGAGTATCTGAGTAAGTTGTGGTCTATATACACAATGGAATACTGTTCAGCCATTCAAAATGGTGAATTCACCTTCTTCACCTCATCGTGGGTGGAACTTGAAGGAATCATGTTAAGGGAGATAAGTCAGAAACAGAAGGATGAATATGGGATGATCTCACTCATAGACAGAAGTAGAAAAACAAGAGAAAACACTAAGCAGAACTTAGACTGGAGTTGGTGTATTGCACCGAAGTAAAAGACTCTGGGGTGGGTGAGGGAGAGGGTTCAGGTCCTGGGACATGATGGCATGTGACCTAGTGGGGGTTGTATAAAAAAGAGAGAAAGAAAGAAAGAAAGAAAGAAAGAAAGAAAGAAAGAAAGAAAGAAAGAAAGAAAGGAGACATAAAATGTCATAATGCTGAGAAGAAGAAAAAAAAAGAACAGAAGGGGAGACAAAACAGATCTTGGACTGGAGTTGGTGAATTGTACCAAAGTAAAAGACTCTGACATGGGGAGGGGAGATGGGGAAAGGCTCAGGTTTTGGAACATGATAGCAGAGGAGGACCTAGGGGGATTAGATTGTTAAATGGAAAACTGAGAAATGTTAACATATGTACCAACTACTGTATTTTTCTGTCAACTATAAACCATTTATCTTCCCAATAAAGAAAAAAAAATTGAATTCTAGAGCTATATGGGTTTGATTCTCAAATCTACCAGTAATATAACTTTAGGCAAGATATTTAACCTCTCACTACCTGGCTTCCCCATTTTTTAAAGTGGGAATAATAGTAATAATAATATCAATCTCTTATATTATAAATTGACATATGTTAAAAACATAAAACAAGGTCTAACATATATTAAGTGCTCAATAAAGATTCATTGCTATTACATACATTAAATGTTCATTTAAAAGTTCATAATTACAAGTAAACAATCAATTATCTTTCCTGTCAATTATCAACTATCTGTCCTATCTTCCAACTGTCAATTATCTTTCCTCAAAAGATTCTATTTCCATCAAAATGCATTGTGTCTTAGGGCTTGGGAGAGAGCATAATGGCTATGCAAAAGACTTTCATGCTTGAGGCTCTGAGATCTCAGGTTCAATTCCCAGCACCAGCACAAGCCAAGAGTTGAGCAGTGCTCAGGTCTCTCTTTCTTTCTCTCTCTGTATCTTTCTCTCTCTTTGATGTCCTGGAGCCCCGATTCCCTAGAACCCCACCCCACTAAGGAAAGAGAAAGACAGGATAGGATTATGGACTGACCTGGCAATGCCCATGTTCAGTGAGGAAGCAATTACAGAAGCCAGACCTTCCACCTTCTGCACCCCATAATGACCCTGGGTCCATACTCCCAGAGGGTTAAAGAATAGGAAAACTATCAAGGAAGGGGATGGGCTACAGAGTTCTGGTGGTGGGAACTGCATGAAGTTGTACCCTTCTCATCCTATGGTTTAGTCAATGTTTCCTTTTTATAAATAAAAAAATTTTAAATACATAAATATTTTTTAAATGCTATGGTCAGTCCTTTTCCCTATGGGCTCCTGAGGCTTCATATCTGTCATCATCTTTCAGTTAGCCACTACTTGTAGTGCCAGTTTGAATGAAGCAGATAGTATTTACCACAACTTGTGTAGGTTTTCATATTCAAGGTTGGGACATAGTTCCCTAAAAGTGGCAAAATTTCACTTGTAGGTGGGCAGTCCAACAGCGTAGCTATTTCTTCTTAACCCTAACTTTAATTTCCCCAATAGCCAGCATCATAAGCAGCCTCTTCATAGTCAAGTTGCCACACAGGTATGAGCAATGACTTGCAGTAAACATAGTTTCACATGGGACTTGGAGTCAAGTTAGGGAGGAAGACAAAAAGTATGGGACTGGGAGTTGTAAAGACTGGGTTCCAACACTGGTCTTGTATTGACCCAACAAAGGTCCCTCAACTTTTCTATGCCAAAGTTCCATCACACAAAGAATCAAGCATGTTATCCTGACCCAACATTCCCAAGTTGTGAGATTCTACATCCATGTTGGCTTGCCCTTAAATATTATATAATTATTGTAGAGGGAAAGGAAGGTCAGACATGGGGCAGCAAGTCTTCTGAAAACACATCATCCAAAGTAGCTGTGCCCCGTCTAGGCAGGGTCTGTAACAATGTTATCACATTTTAAAATATATGCCTAAACTAGTTCCTATTGCAGACAACTGGCAGGTGCCCAGTCAATAGATTATTCCACCAGACAGTTGAATGCATTGGCCATTCGTCAAAAATGAGGTCACTACAATCCTATGTGCTATAACTGGAAAAACCTGATGAGAAAATCATGTGTGTTTTTAACAAATAGGAATCCACATTCCCTAAAGTACATCTAAAGTTGCCTCACTTGGCGTGCAATTTAGGAGCAAAGGAAGATTTTGTTCAAGATCAAGTTAGTTTTGCTATTGAACTCATCTGCTTGTGCATTTGACTGTCCATACGTGCTTCACATCAGCAAATCCCTGACCAGATTCCAGCTGACCTGCAACATCACCAGATCCTGGGTCATTCTCTAAAACTTCACAGTTGGAAAGAACAGGTCAGGAGACCCCTGTCCCAATCATCTGGATACACATGCTTAGTGGATATGCATAATATGAAGCACATGTGCTTTTAATTCTAAAAAGGATTCAAGGATACAGACAGAGCAGAGGTGGTGGCATCCTTCCAGCACATAGGCATTGACAGACAAAGCTGTCCTACTGAGCTGTTGCAGGTAAGACCTAGCAGCAGTTTTTGCCAGGAATACATCCAAAATCTTTCATCAAGTATTTAATGCCTCCCTAAGCATCATCACTCCTTGCAAAGAAAAAAAAAAAAAAAAAAAAACCCAGGAGGAAAACTTTCAAAGCCATAGTTTTCTTCTTGGCTGCAACCCTTCCTTCCTTCCTCTTTCCTAAGAAGGTCTGACTGAACTTAGCAACCTGACCCCACCCTGGGGTGGGCCCTCCACTCAAGCATTGTAGTTTCTCCTGCCAGCTGCAGTTTGTGCAGACAGAATACCTGAGAAACACTGCCAAAACAGGAAGGTCGGCGCCTCTCTGAAACCAGGCCTGGGGAGTATCCGTCTCCCAGACTACTGAGATAAGAGATGAAGGGGCCAGGATTTCCACACCTCTAGCTAAGATTCCAGAGCCTTTCCCTAGTAGTCTTTAGTCTATTTAAGCCAATTATTATCATTCACTATGTAAACACAATGAGCCTCTGGCTGGCATTAGCAGCCCAAAGGTGACTGAGGTATATTCTCAGCTCCAGGGACACTTACGTTGTTCTAACATGAAACACTGGGGCAACCTTGTCACCTTGGACTCCTCTGGAGCCCCAGTGACACCTCCTCTCTGTAGTCCTCATACTGACCCAACCAGCAGGCCCCCTAAGATTATGACACCACAGTCAAATGAGCATCCAGCCAAACCCATCTTCTGAGTTTCCTCTCTCTCTTAGCACAAGCAAGAGTGTCCAGATTCAGTCCCAGTTTCTGGTCCCAAGAACATGTTTTTTACAGTTAATTCACAGGCTGGCCTTGGTAGTCATCTAGTGAATAAATATACTATCCACACCTATATCACCAACACTGCCCAATCTGCATCCTTAAAATATCTGTTCATTACCACTGTACAATACAGCAAGCCTTAACTAGATAGGAACCAATAAATTCATAATGGAAAAATCTATGTTTTTCAAAGAGGAATTAGAATGACATTCAGAACTCCAGGCTAGGTCAGAATATAATCCTGATTACAGAGGAAGGGAGAGGAAGAGAGCACTCAGAGGAGAACATCAGAAAATGACAGAGTGGGGAGGGAAAGATAGGGGTGAGGAGATAGTGTAATGGTTATGCAAAAAGATTCCCATGACTGAGGCTCCTAGGTCACAGGTTCAATGCCCCACTACCAAAAGCCAGAGCTAAGCAGTGAATTCTCTGGTTATGAAAGAAAGAGAGAGAGAGGAGTCAGAGAAGGGGCCAGTAGATGACTCACCTGATAAAGTACATACTTTACCCCACAAGTGAGCAGTGAAGGACAGAGAGTGAAAGGAGTCAGATTAGGGGCCAGTAGATGGTTTACCTGGTAGAGTGCACACTTTACCATGAATGAGGACCCGGACTTAGGGAAACTTTTTTTTTTTTAAATAAGCACTGCTCAGCTCTGTCTTATGGTGGTACAGGGGAATGAACCTTGGATTTTGGTACCTCAGAGATGACGAAAGTCTCTTTGCATAACCATTGTTTTATCTACCACCACACACACACGCACACGCACACGCACATGCACATGCACACACACACCATGCCCAGGACCCAGATTTAACCACACAGCTACCACATAGGCAAAGGGGAAGATTCACAACTGGTGAAGCAGTGGTGTCTCTTCTCTCTGTTTCTTTCTCTCCCCCCTCTCTTTCCCTCTCTGCCTTTCACCTTTTTTTTTTTTTTTTTTTTTTTTCCCTTCTAGGTTATTGCTGGCGCTTGGTGCTGGCACTATGAATCCATGCTCCTGGCAGCCATTTTTTCCCTTTTTTTTCCATGTTATTCAATAGGACAAAGAAATTAAGAAAGGAGGGGGAGGTAGAAAGGGAGAAAGAATGAGAAAGATAGACACCTGCAGACCTATGTCGCTGCTTGTGAAGCATCCCCACTCCAGGTGGGGAGCCTGGGGCTCAAACCCCAGAGGTCATTGTGCTTAGTACCATGTGTGCTTAACTGGGTGTGACACCTCCCAACCCACCTCTGCCTTCCATTCTTTATCTGAACAAAGAGAGAGAGAGAATGACTCTGACTCCACTGGGAGCAGTGGAATAGTACAGGCATAAAGCCCCAGGAAAGTCCTGGCAGCAAGGAAAAATAAAAATTTATTTAAAAAAATAGTAAAGCCTAAAATCAGAGACATGAAATATTACCTTACATTTCTCCAATGTTTTACCTTGACTGCCAATTCCACTAGATGTTATCTTTACCAGGAGCCCTACGATAAGTGCACATTTCTAAATTGATACAAATTCCAAAGAATCACCAAAGAACATATAGAAATTCTCAGATCTGAGGTTGATAACATGGAGGTTCCAGCTGTCTGTGCCCTATGCTTTTTTTTTTTAAGCTTAAAAAAAAAATGCCAGGTTCAATCCCTGGCTCCACCATAAACCAAAGGCGAGCTGTGGTTATATATATATATATATATATATATATATATATATATATATATGATAGGACTGAGAGAGAAAGGAGTGAAAAGGAGACAGGAAGGAATAGAGGAAGACATTTGTAGCACTGCTTCATCGAATATATATATATATATATATATATATATATATATATATATGTAAAATAGAGTGACATATAAAATGCCTGACACAGAGTTGGCACTCACTTCACATAACCACATACACAAATATAAACAGTGTCTGTGACATCAAAGTGCACAAGGACCCAGGTTCAAGTCTCTGGTCCTCAGCTGCAAGGGAAAAGCTTCACAAGTGGTAAAGCAGGGCTACAGGTATCTTCTGTCTCTCTCCCTCTCTATTTCCCTCACCCCTCAAATTCTCTGTCTCTATCCAATAATAAATAAAGATTTTAAAAAACTGGGCTTGAGGCAGGTATGGCTTTTAGTTGAATGCTGGTCAGGTGAGACATGCAGAAAAGAAGCCAGCCTCTGACCTGAGCAACAACTTGAGCAATCAGTCCCTGAGCCTTGTCTCCAGGATTCTGCCAGACTAAACAAAGAGATGTTTGGCCTCGCTACATTTTGGTTCTCACTCCAATGATTCAGACAGAAGAGTAGAAGCCTACATGAACCAGGGGCCAAGCAAGACTCTTCAACCCTGGCTGTACACTGGAAACACCTGACGCTTTTGAAAAAACACATCAACAGATCCTGTTCCAGTAGTGCTGATTTACTTAGTCTGAGGTATGACTTGGGATTTTCCCCCCTTTTATTTATTTTTTAATCCCAAGACTCTTCTGCTACTTCCAGTGTACAGGAAGAGTTGGAACACAAGAAATTGAAATCCACCTTCTGCATCCCACAATGACATTGGGTCCATACTCCCAGAGGGATAAAGAATAGGAAAGCTATCAGGGGAGGGGATGGGATATGGAGATCTGGCAGTGGGAATTGTGTGGAGTTGTACCCCTCTTATCCTATGGTTTTGTTAATGTCTCCTTTTTAAAATAATTTTTTTAAAAAAAGAAGAAATTGAAGTTGGGGCTTTCACTTAAAGCTCTCATCAGCTATCCCAAAGAAGACATTGCCCCTCTCTGCTAGACCATGAAGGGGCCTGTGTACTGCTGTGTGGGTTCTTGGAAGCTTACAAATGATTTCCATTCTCTGGTAACTGTTCTTACATCTGTGAGCTGAAGAAAATAACCCAGCCTGCTATCTCTCACAGGTCATTAATGACAGCTCACTTAGGATGTTGTGTGTAGAAACCCTCCCTGTATACAACCATTTCTTTGACCATCCAGGAAGGTAAAATGCTAACACCAGAACACCACAGATCATTCTACACAACAGTATCTATTTTCTCCTAGCACTTCTGTGGACAGAGGAAAAGCTGCCAGCTGCCCTGGGACAGACTCCTAGGCCCTCAGAGGCCAGAGAGCAAACAGCCAGAATCACAACTCCACACAGAGGCCATCCCAGGCACTGCAAGACCCTTCTAGGCAGACCATATTCACGAAATCTAGAAAACCCTCCCAGCAAAGGCAGAGATGCCCTCCCACACAGCGAAAGGAGCAATCAAGAAAGTTTGGAAGGTGCCTGGTTTGGGAAATTATTCTAGAGTCATGGTGGGAGCTATGGGAGTTGGCTGCCTTCAAGTCAGAGAAGAGAGGCGCCCTGAGGAAAAGGGGACCCAGGTAGATGTTCCAGAGGCCAAGATCACTGTCTTTCCTTGAATGCATTCATCCTGGTACAGACAGTTACTAAATGCCTATTATCCAGCCAGGCCCAAGACACCAAATATGACAAAGCACTGCTCTTGTCAGTTTCTCTTGCTCATAAAGTAAATAAACTTTACAAAAATTCAAAAGAATGTTAATCTTGGGCCTGGAGGTGTGATTTAGTTATAGTGCCTGCTGACAGGCAGGAGAGCAACAGAGAATGAACAGCTCCATGGATGATGGAAAAGTGCTTTATACTCTCCCTTTTTGCTCTCTCTCACAAAAAAATTAAGCAAAAATTGGTCTAGGAGGTGACTCAGCTGTAGAGTAAATTCATGAGACCCTAGATTTGAGCTCCAGCACTACTCTTAAAAGCGGGGGGGGGGGGGTGGATAAAGGGCTGAGTGTTTACTCAGCAGAATGCACATTTTATCATACATGATGACCCAAGTCATCATGTCACTGGCCTCCACCGTTAGGAGGAAACTTTATAGTAGTGGGATAGTACTGCAGGTGTCTCTCCTTCCTCCTGCCCCATCCTCTCTGTCCTACATTCTCATCTTTTACTCTCTATCATAAAAAAAAAAAAAATCCAGAAAGAAAAATAGCCACAAGAAGCAGAGTTGTATAGGCACCAAACCCCAGAAATAACCCATGGCAAATAATAATAATAAGCTTATCCATTTTGTCTGCTTTAGATTTTGTGACAAAGAGGGTTTTTCTTATAAAACATAAGGTAGTAGAAAATGCCTTTTAGTAAGCTAAATGTAATCCTAGTGTGATTCTATTGGCCATAATATCCCTATACCCTCCCCAAATGACTTCACTCCACCCCATCAATTCACCTATTCCCACCTTGTTTAGGAATTTACTTCCAGCCCTGATGACACTTGGTTGTTTTGAAACCATCATATTTAGCTGTCTGTAGGCATATCTACTTGTGTCTCTACTTTCTGAACTTACGCTGCCTCACCCTCTTCTCCAGTCTTTTCCTGCTGCACATTCTCCCAGATCCTAGGGCATGATGCCACCAATCAGCTTCAAATTACTCAAATTACCTCACCCCCCATTCCACCTGCCATCTTTGCCTCTCATCTGTCCTCTCTTTACCATCCTCTGAGGTACTATAATCTAGGCACTGATTTCCTATATATTAATAACAGACTAATAAGTTATATTCAATTTTCATCACTAAGTCAAGTTACTGATTTTCCTTTTTTTTTTTTTTAGAAAGCCCCTCCATCATCTTATCCCATCCTACTGTTACTCTTTATTTTTAGTTAACTTCATTTTATATATTGGATAGAGACATGGAAAAATTGAGAGGGAGGGATGAAGGAAAGGAGGGGGAGAGGAGAGGGAGGGGAGAGGGAGGAGCAGAGGGAGGGAAAGAGAGAGAGCTGCAGCAGTGCTTCACCACTCATGAGGATGCCTCCCTGCAGGTGGGGACCTGGGTCCTTGTGCAATGTAATGTGCGTGCTCTACCAGGTGTGCCATCACCCACCCCACTAATTTTTCATATTGTGGTCAGAGTGACTTTACCAAAATATAAAACTGATGTCAATTTCCCACTGCCCCAAGATAAAACCCAAACTCCTTGGTGTGACCGACAAGACTCCCACAAGCTAGCTCAGTTTGCTTCTCATATCTAGGGCTCTCATTTCCCAAACACTGTCCTCTCTGCAAGAAATGCTTTCTTTTTTTTTTTTTGCCAATTCTCACATACCCTTACACTGAATTCAGAGTAATCTCCTCAGGAAAATCTTTCCTGGTCCTCAGGTTCATTTCAAAGTCCACCTTGATGTCTCCAAGTGCCATATATAAACCCCTACCACAGTACTTGTCACTACTAAGTAATTGTTTGCTTGTCTGGGTCTCCCATGAAACTGTGAACAGATATCATGAATGAAATGACAGACATGGATAAATCTCAAAATACACTGAATGAAAAAAAGCAAATTGCAAAATAACTCATTCATCCACCATTCAAATATTATCATACAAAATATTTATCATACAAAATGATAAATGTGAAACTTTCAAACTTTAAAGAATAGCAGATTGATTGTGGACATCTGGTGAAAAATAAAAACATATGGGACATTCATCAAACTTGGAATGGCAACTGCCTGGGGGGGTGGTGTGAGAAGAAGGATTGGATTTTTAAAAGTACAGCTAAACTATGTCCATAGTGCTTTATTCATTTTTTACTCTTAGTAAAGACCTGAATAAAACTGGTAAAATCTTATCAATTAAATAGGGGGAGTGAGTAATTCTATTCTTTTCTATATATTTGAAATATTTCATCAATACATTTTTAAACATTTAAAAAGTAGAAAAGCACGGAATAGATTGCTAAGCCACTTCCCCCCAAGGATCTCCAGGGTTGGAGAAAGAGATTATCAGATAGGGCCAGGTGGTGGCACACCTGGTTGAGTGCTCATGTTGCAATGCGCAAGGACCCAGGTTCAAGCCCCCGGTCCACACCTGCAGGGGGAAAGCTTTACAAGTGGTAAAGCAGGACTGCAGGTATGTCTTTCCATCTCTTTCCCTCTCTGTCTCTCCCTTCCGCTTGATTTCTGGCTGTCTCTATCCAATAAATAAATAAAGATAATAAAATTTTTTAAAGATACAAATAAGTTAATAAAAGAGAGAGAGAGAGAGAGGGAGGGAGAGATTATCAGATAGGCCATGTGCCTTGCCATGGATGCATGCCGCAGGTTCAATCAAGCTCAGGCACCACCTAGTGTCTCTCCCTCTCACTGTTTCTGTCTGCATGAAAATAAAAGTGACCCAGAACAATGAAATTATGCAAAAACAAGACCCTGTCTTAGAAAAAAAAGTGAGGGGAGGCAGAATCTCTCTAGGCCTTACTTCCATACAGAGACAGGCAGGAATAGAAGAATGTAAACTAGATATATAAATATTATTGGGGGAGGTTATTAGGGAGACAGTACAGTGGTGATGCAGAAAACTGTCAGTGCCTGAAACTCTCCAAAACTACAATAAGCCAGAGATGAAAAGTGTTCCAGTGATAACCAACCAAATAAATAAATATTATTCTCATATTGATTTTTATTGGGGATCTAGATACCACCTCAGTGGGACTCTGCCAGTCCCAGAAACTGGGCTGCAACCCACAACCCACACCCAAGTAGACAGCATCATGAGGTACTTTCTGTCACAACCAAATTATAAGGGGCTTGGATCACAGCTCTAAGCAAGCAGGGCATCTCAATAGCTAATCTTTCTAAATGAGTAGTAGGTGATCTCCTAACTTATATATCTAACCACTGGCATTTATTAACGCTGGTCCAGAGTTGGGGGTGGAGATGTCCATAAAACAACAATGATTGTAGAATTTGATCTATCCTACAAGAACATTAAGAAGTCTTTGGAGACCATGCCCTCACTATAAAGTAGCAATGGTAGGGACTGCCCCACTTTCTGAACTCGAGGAAGATGGTCCTGAAATGAGTGCAGCCTAGAATGTTCCTAGCTATGACCATGGTCTATGAGCTCAGACTGACAGGGACTTGGAGGTTACACAGGCTCCTGTGCTAAATATGAATATACATGGGCCTTAGGTCAGATTGATGGGTAAACAGTTAGTTGTATTTATATATTTTTTTCAAGTTTGGGAGTTACTCTCTGCCATAATGCAGCTTTCTAGTTCTATCCTCAACTCTGACATCATCTTGACCCAGACATTATTTTTAGTCACCCCGTTTTAGTTATAAAACTCAAACAAAAATTACTAATTGTCCTGCTTTATATCTTACTGCCTCTCAGCCACCAAGTTGCAGATGCTGTTATGATTTCATCCTGACTTCCCTGGGCAGACAATCTCACCAATGTGTCCCGTAACCTCACCTCTCCAGAGTCTTACACCAGAGAAAGATAGAAACAGGCTCGGGGTATAGACTGACCTGCCAATGTCCATGTCCAGTGAAGAAGCAATTACAGAAGCCAGAAATCCCATCTTCTGCACCCCATAAAGAATTCTGGCCCATACCCCCAGAGGAGGAGAAATGTTTGAGGAAGATGACTAGAGAACTCTAAACCCCAATTCCCATCAGGACCCTGATAGAGAAGAGGATAAAATGGTGGGATGTTCATAAGTAGTAATAGGTGTAGGTGTGACTTAGAAAGGAAGAGAAGGCAGAACCATAGAAAAAATTGGCAAAAATATATATAGACAGACAAATATAAAAATAATAGTCAGCCCATATCTGTGATGTTGGGAGAACCACTGTAGTTCCCAATGAAGAGAATGGAGATGCAGAACTCTGGTGATAGGAGAAGTATGGAATTATACCCCTGTTGTTTTATGATATTGTAAATAAATATTAAATTGCTGAAAATAAATAAATAAATAATAGGAGGGAAGGAGGGAGGAGCGAGTCCTTGGAAACTCAGATCTTCACCTTCAAAGAAGAATTTTATAGAGAAATTCTGAAGGTGGACATAATTGACTACCTCAAACTAGGAAAAAATTCTGATTCTTTAGAGTTACTGATTGCAGCAATTCAAAGTGATATTAAGAAGAATAAACAATGGTTGGATTTACTACACCATTTGAAATGCAAATAAGATAATTTTTTCAAGTTCCTAAAAGCAAAATAACTGTCACTGATGAAAAATCACTTATTAACTCAGTATTCACTAGTATTATACTGCTAATACTATGTAATTTCATCTTTCTTTCTTAGTTAATTTTACCAGAGCACTGCTCAGTTGTGGCTTATAGTGTCTGGGGGATTGAACCTGCTACCTTAGAATCTCAGGCATGAGATTCTCTTTGCAAAACCATCATTCTATTTCCACCACCATGTTAAATATGTTTTTTAATTTCTTTATTGGAGAATTAATGTTTTACATTAAAGAGTAAATACAATAGTTTGTACAAGCATAACATTTCTCAGTTTTCCACATAACAGTACAACCCTCACTAGATCCTCTGTCATCCTTCTTGGATCTGTATTCTCCCCATCCACCAATACTTTGGTGCAATACACCAATTCCAGTTCAGGTTCTACTTGTCTTTTCTTTTCTGATCTTGTTTTTCAACTTCTGCCTGAGAGTGAGATCATCCCATATTCATCCTTCTGTTTCTGACTTATTTCACTTAACATGAATTTTTCAAGGTCCATGCAAGATGGACTGAAAACAGTGAAGTCACCATTGTTTATAGCTGAGTAGTATTCCTTTGTGTATATAGACCACAACTTGCTCAGCCACTTATCTATTGTTGGACACCTGGGTTGATTACAGGTTCTGGCTATTATATATTGTGCTGCCAAGAACCTATGTGTACACAGATCTTTTTGGATGGGTGTGTTGGGTTCCTTCAGCTATATCCACAGGAGAGGAGTTACAGGATCATAGGGCAGGCCTTTTGAGAATTCTCCAGACTGTTCTCCACAGAGGTTGGACCAATTTGTATTCCCACCAGCAGTGCAGGAGGGTTCCTTTGACCCCACAACCTCTCCAGCATTTGCTGATGTTACCTTTTCTGATGTACAACATTCTCACAGAAGTGAAGTGGTATCTCATTGTTGTCTTTATTTCCATTTCTCTGACAATCAGAGACTTGGAGCATTTTTTCATGTGTTTTTCAGCCTTTTGGATCTCTTCTGTGATGAATATTCTGTCCATTTCCTCCCACCATTTTTTGTGGAGATTTGCAAGTTCTTCATATGTTCTGGTTATTAGCCTCTTGTCTGATGTATGGCATGTAAAGATCTTCTCCCATTCTGTGAGGGGTCTCTTGGTTTGGGTAGTAGTTTCTACAGCTGTGCAGAAGCTTTTTAATTTGATGTAGTCCCATAGGTTTATGCTTGCCTTAGTCTTCTTTGTAATTGGATTTGTTTCATTGAAGATGTCTTTAAAATTTATGCGGAAAAGATTTCTGCCAATATTTTCCACTAAGTATCTGATAGTTCTTGGTCTAACATCCAAGTCCTTGATCCACTTGGAATTTATTTTTGTATTTGGTGGAATATAGTAGTTCAGTTTCATTCTTCTACATGTTTCAACCCATTATTTCCAACACCATTTATTGAAGAGACTCTGCTTTCCCCATTTAATAGTCTGGGCACCTTTGTCAAAGATTAGATATCCATAGGTGTGAGGGCTTACTTCTGGGCTCTCAATTCTATTCCACTGGTCAGTGTATCTGTTTATGTTCCAGTACCAAGTAGTTTTGATGACAATGGCCCTATAATACAATTTGAGATCTGGGAGTGTGATGCCTCTGGTTCTGTTCTTTCTTCTCAAGATTGAGTTGGTAATTCTAGGTCTTTATTGGTTCCAGATAAACATTTGTAGCATTTGTTCTATTCTCCTAAACAATGTACTTGGGTTCTTGATGGGGATAGCATTAAATTTGTAGATGGCTCTGGGTAGTATATTCTTTGTGATTATGTTAACTCTTCCAACCCATGAACATGGAATATCTTTCCACTTCTTTGTGTCTTTTTCAATTTCCTTGAGTAGTGACTCATAATTTTCAGTATATAAGTCTTTCACTTCTTTGGTTAGGTTTATTCCTAGATATTTTATTGTTTTTGTTGCTTTTATAAAAGCCATTAACTTCTTCTAACTTAGGGTTTACATAGAGGAATGCCACTGACTTTTGAATGTTAATTTGTAGCCTGGCATCTTACTGTATTGCCTGATGATTTCCAAAAGCTTCTTGCTGGATTCCTTAGGTTTTTCTATGTATACTATCATGTCATCCGCAAATAGGGAGAGTTGGACTTCTTCTCTTCCCATCTGTATCCCTTTAATTCCTTGCTCCTGCCTGATTGCTATGGCAA
This sequence comes from Erinaceus europaeus, assembly GCF_950295315.1. NCBI lineage: Eukaryota > Metazoa > Chordata > Mammalia > Eulipotyphla > Erinaceidae > Erinaceus > Erinaceus europaeus. Next base: position 75,536,280 of record NC_080170.1, read on the forward strand.
GAACTTACAACACTATGTTGAATAGTAATGGTGATAATGGGCATCCCTGTCTAGTACATGATCTGAGGGGAAATGCTTCCAGTTTTATCATTGAGTATGATGCTGGCTGTAGGTTTGCTATATATAGACTCCACTATCTTCAGGAATTTTCCATCTATTCCCATTTTTTGTAGTTCTTTTGATCATAAAGGGATGTTGTATTTTGTCAAAGGTTTTGTCTGCATCTATTGATATGACCATGTGGTTTTTGGTCTTGCTCTTGTTGATGTGGTGGATCATGCTGATTGATTTATGTACATTAAACCAACCTTGCATGCCTGGGATAAACCCCGCTTGGTCATGATGAACAACCTTTTTAATATACTGCTGTATCCGGTTGGCTAGAATTTTGTTCAATATTTTAGCATCTATGTATATCAGAGATATTGGTCTGTAGTTTTCTTTTTTGGTCGTTTCCCTGTCTGCTTTTGGTATCAGAGTGATGTTGGCTTAATAGAAGCTGGAAGGGAGTATTCCTGTGTCTTCAATCTTCTAGAAGACTTTTAAAAGTAGAGGTATTAGTTCTTCTTTGAAGGTTTTGTAGAATTCATTTGTAAAACCATCTGGTCCAGAACTTTTATTTTGGGGAAGATTTTTGATAACTGTTTCAATTTCATTAGCTGTGATGGGCCTGTTCATGTTATATATTTCCTCTTTACTTAGTTTTGGAAGTTGGTAGGTATCTAGGAAATCGTCCATTTCTTCCAGGTTCTCTAGCTTGGTGGCATATAGTTGTTCATAGAAGCCTCGCATGGAATGTTGAATTTCTGTGGTGCCTGTTGTGATATCTCCTCTTTCCTTTATGATCTGATTTATTTGGGTCTTCTCCCTTTTTTGTTTTGTGTGTCTTGCTAAAGATTTGTCTATTTTGTTCACTCTTTTGAAGAACCAACATTTACTTTTGTTGATCTTTTGTATGGTTTTCTTATTTTCAATGTTAATTCTGCCCTAAATTTAGTTATTTCTGGTTGCTTTAGGGTTTCTTTGTTCTTCTTCTTCTAGGTCTTTAAGATGTGCAATCAGGTTGTTTATTTGTGCTTTTTCTAGTGTGTGCTTATATGGCTATGAACTTCCCTCAAAGTACTGCCTTAGCTGTGTCCCAAATATTTTGATAGCTTATGTCTTCATTTTCATTGAACTCTCGAAACATTTTGATTTCTTCCTTTATTTCCTCTTTGACCGAGTAGTTGTTAAGGAGTGTACTGTTGAGCTTCCACATTTTGAGACTATTATTAATCTTTTGATGATTGTTAAGTGTTAGTTTCATTCCACTGTGGTCTGAGAAGATGCTTGGGATGATTTCAATGCTCTTGGATTTGTTGATGCTGTCTTTCTGACCTTATATATGGTCTATCCTTGAGAATGATCCATTTGGACTTGAGTAAAATGTGTATTCCAGTTTCTTGGGATGAATGACTCTGAAAATGTCCAATAGTTCTAGATTATCTATCTCCTCATTTAGTTCCCTTATGTCTTTATTGATTTTCTGCCTGGATAATCTGTCAAGTTGAAGAGTGGGATGTTGAAGTCCCCTACTTTGACTGTGTTGCTGTTAATATATTGCTGTAGCTCTTTCAGTAGACGTTTGACATGTTTAGATGGCTTCTCATTGAGTGCATAGATGTTAACAATTGTTAAGTCCTCTTGATTGACTGATCCTCTGAGCATTTCAGCTTTCAGCTCTCTAATGGTCTTGAGAGAATTAGTGCTTTCTTCCAGAGTCTCATTTGTTGTTTCTGTATTTCTGACGATAATTCCTTCAAACGCTTTACTCACTCCTGTGATTCTTTCCTTAGCTAGTGTTTGGATGTTGACCTCATTACTTTGTGCTCACCTTTTGGGGTGCTTTCTAGCTGGACTCTTGTCTTGGTTCATTTCTCCAATATTTCTTCTTGTTGGTTTAACCATTTTATATATTATGTTATGAGTTCCCTCTCTCAGTACTTTTCAAATTACTGATCACTCTTTCCTGCATTGACTTGTGTCTAAGTAAGGTACTTAAAGGATTCACAGTTGTGTAAGTTAACAGTTGTTTCAATAATATTTTAATCTCTGATTTGGAGCTCAATGTTTTAAAAGCCTCTTTTGTGCTTTTTCTTTCCTTTAGGCTATGGGAGCCTGAGGGCTTTTAAACTATAAGTAGGGTTCTTAGCTTAATCACTCACTCCTAAGCAAGAGATAAAGCAGGGTGTGGCAGAGATAGTCCAGTGTTCATGCAAAGAGACTTTCACAGCCCCACTGCTATGCCACTGAGATATAGGTCTTCTCCTGAGTTTCCTGGTTAGAGCTCTGTTCCCTGGTGTCAGCCCATGGCCTCCCTGCCACTGCTCCAGATTCTGAGGGCAGTAGCAATGGAGACTCACAGTTGCACTTGGTGAGTCTCCGGGGAGTCCTCTCCTCCCTTCAGCCGTCTCCTTGTTGGTGGAACAGACTGGAGGTGGTGTCTCAACTGATTAACTTCTGGACTATTACCAGCCACTTAATCTCCCCCTAGGCTCCTCTCTGTCCACCAGCCACACACATGTGTTTGCACTCACAGGTGATTTGGTGGGTTCTAGAAGTCCTGTCTTGTTTCAGTCCCAGGTGGTCTCCTTTGGTATTCCTAGTTGATCCAGGAGAGGAAAGGAGAGGAGAGGAGAGGAGAGGAGAGGAGAGGAGAGGAGAGGAGAGGAGAAGAGAGGAGAGGAGAGGAGAGAAACAGATCTGCTGCTGCTCATAACCCTACATCTGGAAGTCACCCATGTTAAATATTTTAAAACCAAACACTTTGCAGCCCAAAAGTTTGCACAGTGGCTGGAACATTATACTTTAAAGCCTGAGATCCAGAGTTCAGTCCCTAACATCGCATATGCCAAAATAATGCTCTGGTTCTCTTTCTCTCCTTGTGTTTCCTCTCTCTCTCTCTCTCTCTCTCTCTCTCTCTCTCTCTCTCTCTCTCCCTCTCTCTCTCACTAATAAATATGTCTTTTATTTATTTTTAAAGACTGATATTATTTGTCTATTTATTTATTAGATAGAAACAGAGAGAAATTAAGAAAGAAGGGGAGATACAGAAGGAGAGAGATAACTGCAACATTGCTTCATCTCTCATGAAGCTTTCCTTCTACAAGTGGGGACTGGGGGATTGAACCCTGATTCTTGTACATGGTAATAAGTGCACTCAGTCAGATACACCACCAATCAGCCCCTAAATAAATCTTTTTACAAGCCTAACTCTTAACCCACTCATAAACAGAATTTGAGAAAGAAGAACAGAAAGAGAAACACAAAGCAGAATTTGGCTGAATTTGGAGTACAGCACCAAAGCAAAAAACAAACAAACAAACAACACTGAGGGGAGGGGAAGGGTATATTTTCAGCTTCACTATACGGGGTGGGGGTAGGGACAAAGAAAGACTTTTGGTGGCAAGAAATAAAAAAAAAATAAAATTTTTAAAAATAAATAAAAGGAAGAGTTAGGAAGATGGCGGCCTGAGAAGTCGCTAACAGCGAGTGCTCTGATCGCATCGTCAGCAACAGTAGGATTTTCTGCCTTTAGCAGGCCAGTCAATAAGGGGGGACACCAAAGAAGTGATTACAATTTAATTTGGGTTAAGAATTAGAGTAAAGGTGACATGGACTAGCGGGGCGCCAGAATTCCCAGGCGGCGCCGGCAAGGCGAGTGCGCCGGGCATTGTCCTCCGCCAGCCCAGGAAGGCGGCTCCTCCGCCGGTTGCAGAGCGCAGCGGGCAAGGACCCGGAGAGAGCACTTTAGCTCGGGGGCTTCCTCTTGGGAGTCTCCAGGGTCCACCGCGACCCTGAGGGCGGATCCAAAGACTTCTTGAGTATAGCTCTCATTGGATCAAAGGACTTGGAGCTAGTTTTCATTTTTGAGAAATCCTTTAAAAAAGTCTGGAGGGGGGGGTTTCCCGGAAGATGGCGGACTGAGAAGCGGCTAGCCTTGGAGCTCCGGACACATCTCGTGTAAACAATAGGATTTTCTGCCTTTAGCAGGCCAGCCAATAAGGGGCCATAGCGGTGACAACAAGGAGGTGTCTATAACTTAATTTGGGTTAAGAATTAGAGTAGGGGAAAAAAATTCTTTTTTCTTCCTTTTAATTTTCAAGCATACATCCTTCCCGCCGCCCCCCCCCCCATAAGCAGTGCCTGGGACCAGCTACTAGCAGGATACCCCATACCACCAAACAGGGTGTTTTTTGTTTTTTTTTTTTAATTCACTGATACACATTTGGGAAGTTCCTCGCACTGCTCTTTAATTACAACTCTTCTTCTTATCGTCTCCCTTTTCTCTCTCTTATCTCTCTCTATCTCTCTCTTTTTTTTTTTAATCTTGTCATACACTTCTTTCTTCTTTGCCTTTCTGAAATTGTGAATTACTTTGGGGAAGAAATCTGACCCAGAGTGGACTCTCTATGTGTGTATCTCTGCTATAGTTCCCTTTACACTCTTGTTACCCCTAGAATATACACTGGATAGTAGATTTCCATAACTGTCTATTCTTGCTATCCTCTCTTTCTTTTCTCTTTCTTCACTGGGATTTGGTTACTATTTTTTCACGGACTGGAGAAATTGTTTGGCTAACTGGTAACGATTAAACTCCTTCAATACTTACTTCAGTTGCTACTGTTATTCCGGAGGTTGGTGAGTGCAATTGTCATAAAGGTATTTAGTACAGTGTTACTTGTGCTCAAAACACAACAACTGAGGAACAACAGAGCATAAAAAAAAAAAAGAGAGAAACACATAAAAAAAATGGGTAGATTAAAAACAAACAAAACTGCTACCCCAATGAATGAAGACAAGAGCCCAGAAGAAACCACAAATCAGTCAGAAGTAACCATAGATAAGAAAAGTATGCAAGCAATAATAAACTTATTAATCACAGAAATGAAAACAACACTGGAGGATAGGAATGGCAGTATTAGGGAAACAACAGTTGAGACCCCCAAGGAAAATACTGATTATCTTGAGACAATTAGAGAACTGAAAGCTGAAATAGCTGTAATGAAGAAAGAAGCTGAGGCAAGGGAAAGCAGACTAACAGAAGCAGAAAACAGAATTAGTCAGACAGAGGATAAGTTAGAGAAAACTAAGAAAGAGGTGAAAGAGCTTAAAAAGTGACTGAGAGACACTGTAAACAACAACAGAGACATATGGATGATCTCAAAAGAAGTAACATTCGTATAATTGGCCTGGCAGAGGAAGAAAGAGAGGAAGGGGAAGAAAACATTCTAGAGGAAATAATACAAGAAAACTTCCCAGACCTGAATAATAGAAAGGATATCAAGGTTCAAGAGGCCCAGAGAGTACCAAACAGAATCAACCCAGACCTGAAGACACCAAGAAACATCATAGTCACAATGAGAAGAAGTAAGGATAAAGAAAGGATCCTAAAGGCTGCAAGAGAGAAACAAAAAGTCACATACAGGGGAAAACCCATAAGACTATCTGCAGATTTCTCAACTCAAACTCTAAAAGCCAGAAGGGAGTGGCAAGATATCTATCGAGCCCTGAATGAAAAAGGGTTTCAACCAAGGATAATATATCCTGCTAGACTTTCATTCAAGCTAGATGGAGGGATCAAAACCTTCTTAGACAAACAACAGTTAAAGGAGGCAACTATCACCAAGCTGGCCCTGAAAGAGGTACTAAAAGACCTCTTATAAACAAGAACATCACTATAATACTTGCAATATAACAGAGTAAACAAATTGTTTTTTAGAACAATGGCACTACAATACATTAAATCCATAATATCAATAAATGTCAATGGCTTAAACTCACCCATCAAAAGGCACAGAGTGGGGGGATGGATCAGAAAACATAACCCAACCATATGCTGCTTGCAAGAATCCCATCTGTCACAACAAGATAAACACAGACTTAAAGTGAAAGGATGGAATACTATCATACAGGCTAACGGTCCACAAAAAAAGGCAGGAACAGCCATTCTCATCTCAGACACGATAGATTTTAAATTAAATAAAGTAATAAAAGATAGGCAAGGACATTACATAATGATTAGAGGATCAATCAGCCAAGAAGACTTAACAATTATTAACATCTATGCACCAAACGAGGGACCATCTAAATACATTAAGCATCTACTGAAAGAATTTCAAAAATACATCAATAGTAATACAATAATAGTGGGAGACTTCAATACCCCACTCTCACACTTAGACAGATCAACAAAGCAGAGAACCAATAAAGATACAAGAGAATTGAATGAAGAGATTGACAGACTAGACCTCTTGGACATTTTCAGACTCCTCCACCCCAAAAAACTGGAATACACCTTCTTTTCAAATCCACATAACACATACTCAAGGACAGACCACATGTTAGGCCACAAAGACAGCATCAATAAATTCAAGAGCATTGAAATCATCCCAAGTATCTTCTCAGACCACAGTGGAGTAAAACTAACTTTTAACAACAAACGGAAAATTATTAAAAGACATAGAATTTGGAAACTAAACAACATGCTCCTTAAGAACCACTGGGTCAGAGACTCACTCAAACAGGAAATTCAAATGCTCCTGGAAACTAATGAAAATGAAGACACAACCTATCAAAATATTTGGGACACAGCTAAAGCAGTACTGAGAGGGAAACTTATAGCCATACAATCACATATTAAACACCAAGAAGAAGCCCAAATGAACGACCTTACTACACACCTCAAGGACTTAGAGAAAGAGGAACAAAGGAACCCTAAAGCAACCAGAAGGACAGAAATCACTAAAGTTAGAGCAGAAATAAACAACATCGAAAATAAAAGAACCATACAAAAGATCAATGAAGCAAAATGTTGGTTCTTTGAAAGATTAAACAAAATTGACAAACCCCTAGCCAGACTCACCAAACAAAAAAGAGAGAAGACTCAAATTAATAGAATTGTAAACGATACAGGAGATATCACAACTGACACCACAGAAATCCAGAAAATTCTGCGAAACTTCTATAAAGAACTATATGCCACCAAGCTAGAGAATCTGGAAGAAATGGAACAATTCCTAGAAACCTATGCACATCCAAAACTGAACCAAGAAGAACTACAAAATCTAAATGCACCAATCACAGTCAAAGAAATTGAAACCGTTATTAAGAATCTCCCCAACAACAAAAGTCCTGGACCAGATGGCTTCACAAACGAATTCTACAAAACTTTCAGGAAACAGTTAATACCCATACTTCTTAAGCTATTCCATAAGATTGAAGAAACAGGAATACTCCCTTCCACCTTTTATGAAGCCAACATCACCCTGATACCAAAAGCTGATAGGGACAGAACAAAAACGGAAAACTACAGACCAATATCTCTGATGAACATAGATGCCAAAATATTAAACAAGATCTTGGCCAACCGGATACAGCAACACATCAAAAAGATTGTTCATCATGACCAAGTGGGATTCATCCCAGGAATGCAAGGCTGGTTCAACATCCGTAAATCAATCAATGTCACTCACCACATCAATAAAAGCAAAGCCAAAAACCACATGATTATCTCAATAGATGCAGAGAAAGCCTTTGACAAAATCCAACACCCATGCATGCTCAAAACTCTACAAAAAATGGGAATAGATGGGAAATTCCTCAAGATAGTGGAGTCTAGATATAGCAAACCTACAGCCAATATCATACTCAATGGACAGAAGCTGAAAACATTCCCCCTCAGATCGGGGACTAGACAGGGCTGTCCACTGTCACCGTTACTCTTCAACATAGTATTGGAAGTTCTTGCCATAGCAATCAGGCAAGAGAAAGAAATCAAAGGGATACAGATTGGAAGGGAAGAAGTCAAGCTCTCACTATTTGCAGATGATATGATAGTATACATAGAAAGACCTAAAGAATCCAGTAGAAAATTACTGGAAGTTGTTAGGCAATATAGCAAGGTATCAGGCTACAAAATCAATGTACAAAAATCAGTGGCATTTCTTTATGCAAACACTAAATCTGAAGAAGAAGACATCTAGAAATCACTCCCATTTACTGTTTCAGCAAAATCAATCAAATACCTAGCAATAAAGTTGACCAAAGAAGTGAAAGACTTGTATGCTGAAAACTATGAGTCGCTACTCAAGGAGATAGAAACTGATACCAAGAAATGGAAAGATATCCCATGCTCATGGATTGGAAGAATATCATCAAAATGAATATTCTCCACAGAGCCATATACAAATTTAATGCAATACCCATCAAAGTTCCACCAGGCTTCTTTAAGAGAATAGAACAAACACTACAATCATTTATCTGGAACCTGAAAACACCTAGAATTGCCAAAACCATCTTAAGGAAAAGAAACAGAAATGGAGGCATCACACTCCCAGACCTTAAACTATATTATAAAGCCATCATCATCAAAACAGCATGGTACTGGAACAAAAATAGGCACACAGACCAGTGGAACAGAATTGAAAGCCCAGAAGTAAATCCCAACACCTATGGGCATCTAATCTTTGATAAGGGGGCCCAAAGGATTAAATGGAAAAAGGAGGCTCTCTTCAATAAATGGTGCTGGGAAAACTGGGTTGAAACATGCAGAAGAATGAAATTGAGCCACTTTATCTCACCAGAAACAAAAATCAACTCCAAATGGATCAAAGACCTAGATGTCAGACCAGAAACAATCAAATACTTAGAGGAAAACATTGGTAAAACACTTTCCCACATACACCTCAAGGACATCTTTGATGAATCAAACCCAATTGCAAGGAAGGCCAAAGCAGAAACAAACCAATGGGACTACATCAAATTGAAAAGCTTCTGCACATCCAAAGAAACTATTAAACAAACAGAGAGACCCCTCACAGAATGGGAGAAGATCTTCACATGCCAGACATCAGACAAGAAAATAATCACCAAAATATATAAAGAGCTCAGCAAACTTAGCACCAAAAAAGCAAATGACCCCATCCAAAAATGGGCAGAGGAAATGAACAAAACATTCACCACAGAGGAGATCCAAAAGGCTAACAAACATATGAAAAACTGCTCTAGGTCACTGACTGTCAGAGAAATGCAAATTAAGACAACACTAAGATACCACCTCACTCCTGTAAGAATGGCATACATCAAAAAGGACAGCAGCAACAAATGCTGGAGAGGATGTGGGGACAGAGGAACCCTTTTACATTGCTGGTGGGAATGTAAATTGGTACAGCCTCTGTGGAGAACAGTCTGGAAAACTCTCAGAAGGCTAGACATGGACCTTCCATATGACCCAATAATTCCTCTCCTGTGGTTATACCCCAAGGACTCCATAACACCCAACCAAAAAGAGGTGTGTACTCCTATGTTCATAGCAGCACAATTCATATTAGCTAAAACCTGGAAGCAACCCAGGTGCCCAACACCAGATGAGTGGCTGAGAAAGCTGTGGTATATATACACAATGGAATACTATGCAGCTATCAAGAACAATGAACCCACCTTCTCTGACCCATCTTGGACAGAGCTAGAAGGAATTATGTTAAGTGAACTAAGTCAGAAAGATAAAGATGAGTATGGGATGATCCCACTCATCAACAGAAGTTGACTAAGAAGATCTGAAAGGGAAACTAAAAGCAGGACCTGATCAAATTGTAAGTAGGGCACCAAAGTAAAAACCCAGTGGTGAGGGGTAGACATGTAGCTTCCTGGGCCAGTGGGGGGTGGGAGTGGGCGGGAGGGATGGGTCACAGTCCTTTGGTGGTGGGAATGGTGTTTATGTACACTCCTAGCAAAATGTAGACATATAAATCAGTAGTTAATTAATATGAGAGGGGGAAATCAATTGTATGTCTCAAAGTTTCTCAAAAGACAAACTGAATCTTTTTAATATATAGGCTATGTATTTGATATGCGGATTCTCTCAAAAGCCTAGACCAAGTATATCAGAAGCAACCAATAGCACAGCTATATACAAGATACTGGGTACTGTACAGCAAACCATAACAAAGGGACTTTTCAAAGTTAACCCAATTAACAAAAAATGTGATAATAATATTAACTATTGATTGTCTTTTTGAACCCTAAGACAGCAGGAACCTCACATCTTCACTATAGAGCCCCTACTTCCCCCAGTCCTGGCACCCTTGGATAGGGCCCACTTTCCCGTATGCATCTCCCAATCCAAACCAAATAATATTGCATCCGCCGATCACAACCTAACCAAAGCAACGATTGCCATCTCAACATGCTTCACCTCAGACTGTATCCAGAGACTTCACGTGTGGAATGACAACCCTTCAGCTTCATTACTCGGGTGAGACCTTTCCTTTAATAGTACACTCTAATTTCATCTCAGGTAGTTCACTTTCTAACAAAGTCCCATAACCTAGATATACACCAGTTTCTGTGAGAGAGAGCTTATGTGCACACGTATCCATAAACTACTGCAAAATATATACCTGAAAGCAGGATTACACTAGAGTTTGCAGTGAGTACCTCCCTAACACTTCCTCTCCACTATTCCACGCTTGGGATCCATGATTGCTCAACAAATTGTTTGGCTTCATATGTTAACTCTCTTTTCAATCACCAGGTTCCAGATGCCACCAGGATGCTGGCTAGGCCTCCCTGGATTGAAAACCCCACCAATGTGTCCTGGAGCTCAGCTTCCCCAGAGACACACCCTACTAGGGAAAGAGAGAGGCAGACTGGGGGTATGGACCGACCAGTCAACGCCCGTGTTCAGCGGGGAAGCAATTACAGAAGCCAGACCTTCTATCTTCTGCAACCCTCAACGACCCTGGGTCCATGCTCCCAGAGGGATAGAGAATGGGAAAGCTACCATGGGAGGGGGTGGGTTATGGGGATTGGGTGGTGGGAATTGTGTGGAGTTGTACCCCTCCTACCTTATGCTTTTGTTCACTATTCCTTTCTTAAATAAAAAATTTAAAAAAAATAAAATAAAATAAAAATAAAAATAAATAAAAGCCTAACCCTTTCCAAAGATGTAAAATAAACAGTACAGTGTGGTTACTGTATTATGTTTCAGTGTAACAACTCATTTTGTTACAGTACCAAAAAAAACCATCTTTAAATCAAGATTCATTTTTATATAATATGTTGATTAAGATGTACCACTGGAAAGATATTAAGTGTCTTATAATAGAAACAAAAAGTATGGGAGTCGGGCAGTAGCACAGTGGGTTAAACACACTTGGCACAAAGCACAGGGACTGGTTATAATCCTGGTTAGAGGCACCAGCTCCCCACCTGCAGGGGGAGTCACTTCACAGGCGGTGAAGCAGGTCTGCAGGCGTCTCTCTATCTCTCTTCCTCTCTACCTCCCCCTTCTCTCTCAATTTCTCTCTGTCTCTATCCAATAACAAATAAAAAAAAATTACAAGAAACAAAATGTATGTACCCTTCTTATCCTATGGCTTTGTCAGTGTTTCCTTTTTATAAATTAAAAAAATAAGAAAATAAATCTTAGACCAGGGAGAACAGAGGCAACCAGTGGCATTACTCTATTAAGACACAGCTATATACAAATAATGTCAAAGGACATAAAATATGGTGATGTTGAAGCCCTAGGGGGGCAAAGCCAAGATGGAGACTCGGAAGCAGCTGCTGGCTTGAGCTCTAACAACAATCGCTGAAAAGCATCAAATCCTGGCCTTTAGCAGTTTGGTGAACAAGACGTTCTAAGCATGACATCAAGGAGGTGATAACTATACCTCAATTTGGGTTAGAATATAGAGCAAAAAGAAAGGAAATTTTTTTATTATTTCTCTCCCCACCTCCCCCATAACCAGACAACAGGGGTAAGGAGCTGCTGCTAGCAGGCTCTCCGCTGACCTTTTTTGTTTACCAAGATTCCTGGCTCATCAGGGGTGCCATTCCAATCCTGTGCCTTTCTGAATACCTTGGCTATTTTTTTTTTCTGAGTAAGGGACTTAGGCCCAATTGGAGCAACAAAGCCTCAACCGACCTGGGAAAGACTGTCTGGAAGTTTTTTTTTTTTTTTTTCAATCAGTTGTCTAGACTCAATGTGCCTGAGCTAACAGGGAGCTGTGCAAGTTGCAGACCCACTGCTAGGGCTTTTTACTCTGTTCTATTTTATTATTACTATTATATATACGTGTATTCCTTTGCCCCCCCTCCCTCAGAGTGACCAAATTTAATTCTTGGTAGACTTTCCATTGCTAGGTGACTGGGTGTCTTATCAATTGTGAAAGGAACTTGTCTTACTCGTCATACCTCCTCTATCCACTCTCCACCTTCTCCCTCCTCCTAGCTAATTAAAAAAAAAAAAAAAACCCTCTTTTCACTGCTTTATTTTTACCGTTTTTTCTTTTCTTTTTTCTTTTCTCTCTTTTTCCGCCATCTTCCTTTCTTCCTCTTTCCTCTTTCCTTCTTCCTTCCTCTTTCCTTCCTGAATTCACTGATACTCGTTTGTGAATTATTTCAGGGAAGAAATCTGACTCATACTGGACTCTCTTTGTGTATGTCTCTGCTCTACTTCCCTTTCTCCTCTTGCTACCCCTAGAATTTACAGTGGACAGTAGATTTACATAATTGTGTATTCCTGATATCCTTTTTTTCCTTTATCTTTCTTTTTCATTTGGATTTGGTTGCTATTTTTTCTTGGACAGGAGACATTGTTGGGCTAACTGGTATTGGCTAAACTGCTTCAATCCTTGCTTCAGTTACTATTGTATTTCTGAGGGTGGCGAATGCATTTGTCATAAACATATTTAGTATAGTGTGGCTTGTACTCAAAACACAACAACTGAGGAACAACAGAACATAAAAATAAGAAACACATTATTAAAAAATGGGTAGATCCACAGTTGTTGTGTCTTGAGTACAAGCAACACTGTACTAAATACCTTTATGACACTTACACTCACCAACCTCAGGAATTACAGTAGCAACTGAAGCAAGTATTGAAGCAGTTTAATCACTACCAGTTAGCCAAACAATTTCTCCAGTCTGTGAAAGAATAGTAACCAAATCCCAGTGAAGAAGAAAGAGAAAGAAAAAAAAAAAAGAAGGGATAGAAAGAATAGACAGTTATGCAAGTCTACTATCCACTGTATATTCTAGGGGTAACAAGAGGGGAAAGGGAACTAGAGCAGAGATACACACATAGAGAGTCCACTCTGAGTCAGAATTCTTCCCCAAATAATTCCCAAATGTGTATCAGTTAATTCAAAAAAGCACACTGTTTGGTGGTGTGGGGGCTGGGGCCTGTGGCTTTGGAAGCTGTAGGATTAAGGAAGAAAGGATGACAAGAATGAGAAAAAGAATAAAAAAAGAAAGAGAGAGAGAAAAAAGAAAAAGATAAGAAAAAGAACAGTCATTTAAAAAAAAAGCTCAGGGAGTCGGGCTGTAGTGCAGAGGGTTAAGCGCAGGTGGCGCAAAGCACAAGGACTGGCATAAGGATCCCAGTTTGAACCCCGGCTCCCCACCTGCAGGGGAGTCGCTTCACAGGTGGTGAAGCAGGTCTGCAGGTGTCTGTCTTTCTCTCCTCCTCTCTGTCTTCCCCTCCTCTCTCCATTTCTCTCTGTCCTATCCAACAATGACAACAACAATAATAACTACAACAATAAAACAACAAGGGCAACAAAAGGGAATAAATAAAATAAATTTTAAAAAAGACTCACCTTTAAAAAAAAAAGCTCAACAACTTGTTTGGCTTCATATGTTAACTCTCTTTTCAGTCACCAGGTTCCAGATGTCATCAGGATGCCGGCCAGGCTTCCCTGGACTGAAGAACCCACCAATGTGTCCTGGAGCTCCGTTTCCCCAGAGACCCACCCTACTAGAGAAAGAGAGAGGCAGACTGGGAGTATGGACCGACCAGTCAACGCCCATGTTCAGCAGGCAAGCATTTACAGAAGCCAGACCTTATACCTTCTGCAAACCACAATGACCCTGGATCCATGCTCCCAGAGGGATAGAGAATGGGAAAGCTATCAGGGGAGGGGATGGGATATGGAGAATGGGTGGTGGGAATTGTGTGGAATTGTACCACTCCTACCCTATGATTTTGTTAGTTAATACTTTCTTAAATAAAAAAATGGGTAGATCAAGAGCAAATAAAACTGCTACTGCAAAGAATGAAGACAGGAGCCCAGAAGAAACTACAAATCATCCAGAAGTAACCATAGATAAGAAAAGCATGCAAGCAAAAATAAACTTATTAATCACAGAAATGAAAACAACTTTGGAGGAAAGGAATAGCAGTATTAGGGAAACAACAGATGAGACCCTCAAGGAAAATACTAACTACCTTGAGGCAATTAGAAAACTGAAAGCTGAAATAGCTGAACTGAAGAAAGAAGCTGAGGGAAGGGAAAGCAGATTAACAGAAGCAGAAAATAAAATTAGCCAGACAGAGGATGAGCTATAGAAAACTAAGAAAGAGGTAAAAGAGCTCAAAAAGATGCTGAGAGACACTGAAAACAACAGCAGAGACATATGGGATGATCTCAGAAGGAGTAACATTCGTATAATTGACCAGTCAGAGGAAGTAAGAGAGGAAGGGAAAGGAAACATTCTAGAGGAAATTATAGAAGAAAACTTCCCAGACCTGAACAACAGAAAGGACATTAAGATTCAAGAGGCCTAGAGAGTTCCAAACAGAATCAACCCAGACCTGAAGACACCAAGACACATCATAGTCACAATGAGAAGAAGTAAGGATAAAGAAAGGATCGTAAAGGCTGCAAGAGAGAAACAAAAAGTCACATACAGGGGAAAACCGATAAGATTATCAGCAGACTTCTCCATTCAAACTCTAAAATCAAGAAGAGAATGGCAAGATATCTATCGAGCCCTGAATGAAAACATGTTTCAACCAAGAATAATATATCCTGCTAGACTTTCACTCAAACTATATGGAGGGATCAAAAGCTTCTTAGACAGCAACCATCACCAAGCGTGCCCTGAAAGAGGTTCTAAAAGACCTCTTATAAACAAGAACATCACTATAATACTTGCAATATATCAGAGCAAATAAAAAATTGTTGAATAATGGTACTACAATACATTAAATCCGTAATATCAGTAACGTCAGTGGCTTAAACTGACCGATTTAAAGGCACAGAGTGGAAGGATGGATCAGGAAACATAACCCAACCATATGCTGCTTGCAAGAATCACCAAACAAAAAAGAGAAAAGACTCAAATTCATAGAATTGTAAACGATGGAGGAGATATCACAACCGATACCACAGAAATCCAGAAAATCATGTGAAACTTCGATGAAGAACTATACGCCACCAAGCTAGAGAATCTGGAAGAAATGGAACAATTCCTAGAAGCATATGCCCTTTCAAAACAGAACCAAGAAGAACTACAAAACCTAAATGCACCAATGACAGACAAAGAAATCAAAACTGTTATTAATAATCTCCCCAACAACAAAAGTCCTGGACCAGATGGTTTCACAAACGAATTCTACAAAACCTTCAGGGAACAGTACCCATACTTCTTAAGCTTTTCCATAAGATCGAAGAAACAAGAACAATCCCTTCCACCTTCTATGAAGCTAACATCACCCTGACACTAAAAGCAGATAGAGACACAACAAAAAAGGAAAACTACAGACCAATATCTCTGATGAACATAGATGCCAAAATATTAAACAAGATCTTGGCCAACCAGATACAGCAGTATATCAAAAAGATTGTTCATCACGACCAAGTGGGATTCATCCCAGGAATGCAAGGCTGGTTCAACATACGTAAGTCAATCAATGTCATTCACTACATTGATAAAAGCAAAGCCAAAAACCACATGATTATCTCAATAGATGCAGAGAAAACCATTCACAAAATCCAACAGCCATTCATGTTCAAAACTCTACAAAAAATGGGAATAGACGGGAAATTCCTCAAGATAGTGGAATCCATATATAGCAAACCTACAGCCAATATCATACTCAATGTACAGAAGCTGAAAGTATTTCCCCTCAGATCAGAGACTAGACAGGGCTGTCCACTGTCACCATTACTCTTCAACATAGTATTGGAATTCCTTGCCATAGCAATCATGTAAGAGAAAGAAATCAAAGGAATACATATTGGAAGGGAAGAAGTCAAGCTCTCACTATTTGCAGATGATATGATAGCATACATAGAATAACCTAAAGAATCCAGCAGAAAACTACTGGAAGTTACTAAGCAATACAGCAAGGTGTCAGGCTATAAAATCAATGTACAAAAATCAGTGTCATTTCTCTATGCAAACAATAAATCTGAAGAAGACATCCAGAAATCACTCCCATTCACTGTTGCAACAAAATCAAATAAAATACCTAGGAGTAAAGCTGATGAAAGAAATGAAAAGACTTGTATACTGAAAACTATGAGTCACTCTTCAGGGAAATAGAAACTGATACCAAGAAATGGAAAGACATCCCATGCTCATGGATCAGAATAATAAATATCATCAAAATGAATATTCTCCCCAGAGGCATATAAAATTTAATGCGATACCCATCAAAATTCCACCAAGCTTCTTTAAGAGAATAGAGCAAAAACTATAGTCATTTATCTGGAACCAGAAAACACCTAAAATTACCAAAACCATCTTGAGGAAAAGAAATGGAGGCATCACATTCCCAGATCTCAAACTATATTATAAGGCCATCATCATCAAAACAGCCTGGTACTAAAACAAAAATAGGCACACAGACCAGTGGAACAGAATTAAAACCACAGATCTAAACCCCTACACCTATGGACATCGAATCTTTTATAAGGGGTCCCAAAGCATTAAATGGGAGAAGGAGGCTCTCTTTAATAAATGGTGCTGGGAAAACTGGGTTGTAACATGCAGAAGAATGAAATTGAACCACCTTATCTCACCAGAAACAAAAATTATCTCCAAATGGATAAAGGACCTGGATGTTAGACCGAGAACTATCAAATACCTATAGGAAAACATTGGTGGAACACTCTCCAACCTAAACCTCAAGGGCATCTTTGATTAAACAAACCCAACTGCAAGGAAGACTAAAGCAGAAACAAACCAATAGGACTACATCAAATTGAAAAGCTTCTGCACAGCCAAAGAAACTATCACACAAAAAATAGACCCCTCACAGAATGGGAGAAGATCTTCACATGCCATACATCAGACAAGAGACTAATAACCAAAATACATAAAGAACTCAGCAAACGTAGCACCCAAAAAGCAAATGACCCCATCCAAAAATGGGCAGAGGATATGAACAAGACATTCACTTCAGAGGAGATCCAAAAGGCTAACAAACATATGAAAAACTGCTCCAGGTTGCTGATTGTCAGAGAAATGCAAATAAAGACAACATTGAGATACCACCTCACTCCTGTGAGAATGGAATACATCAAAAAGGACAACAGCAACAAATGCTGGAGAGGTTGTGGAGACAGAGGAACCCTTTTGCACTGCTGATGGGAATGTAAATTGGTTCAACCTCTGTGGAGAGCAGTCTGGAGAACTCTCACAAGGCTAGACATAGACCTTCCATATGACCCAGTAATTCCTCTCCTGGGGATATACCCCAAGGATTCCATAATGCCCAATCAAAAAGATATGTGTACACCTATGATCATAGCAGCATAATTCATAATAGCTAAAACCTGGAAGCAAGCCAGGTGGCCAACAACAGATGAGTGGCTGAGAAAGATGTGGTACATATACACAATGGAATACTATGCAGCTATTAAGAATAATGAACGCACCTTATCTGACCCATTTTGGACTGAGCTAGATGGAATTATGTTAAGTGAGCTAAGTCAGAAAGACAAAGATGAGTATGGGATGATCCCACTCATCAACAGAAGTTGAGAAAGAAGAAAAGAAAGGGAAACTAAAACAGGATCTGATTAAATCGAGAGTAGGGCACCAAAGTAAAAACCCTGTGGTGAGGGGGAGGGTAGACATTCAACTTCCTGGTGGGGGAGGGGTTGTAAGGGTGGGTGTGTGGGATGGGACACAGTCTTTTGGTGGTGGGAATGGTGTTTATGTACACCCCTATTAAAGTATAGTCATATAAACTACTATTCAATTAATATGAGAGGGGAAAAATTGATCATATGTCTAGAATATTTTAAAACACAGACTGAGTCTTTTGAATACATAGGTTGAGTCTTTGATACATTGACTCTCTCAAAAGCCTAGACAAGGGAGAACAGAAGCAAGCGGTGGCTCTGCTATATACAAGATGCTGGGTATTATACAGCAAACCCTAACAAAGGGACTTTTCAAAGTTAACCCAATCACCAAATAATGTGATGATAACAATAACTATCCATTGTCTTCTTGAACCCTAAGACAGCAGGATGCTCACATTTCCACTATAGAGCCATATTTCCCCTAGTTCTGGAACCTTAGGGTAGGGTCCACCTTCCTGCATGCTTCTCTCAATTGATATCAAATAATACTGCATCCACCGATCACAACCTAATCAATGCAACGAGTGCCACCCCAGCATGCTTCACTTCAGACTGTGTCCAGAGACTTCAGGAGTGGAATGACAACTCTTCAGCTTCATCACTCAGGTGAGACCTTTCCTTTCATAGTGTTCTCTAATTCCATGCCAGGTGGTCCACTCCCCAATAAAGTCCCCAAACCTAGATATAGACCAGGTCACTTAGAGCATATGTTCACACGTGTCCATAAACCAGGGAAAAATATATACCTGAAAGCAGAAGTACACAAGAGTCTGCAGAGAGTACCCCCCCAACACTTCATCTGTACTATTCCAGCCTTTAGGTCCATGATTGTTCAACAATTTGTTTGGCTTTTGTATGTTAACCCTCTTTTCAGCCACCATGTTCCGGATGCCAGCATGATGCTGACCAGACATCGCTGGACTGATGACCCCACCAATGTGTCCTGGAGCTCAGCTTCCCCAGAGACCCACCCTACTAGGGAAAGAGAGAGGCAGACTGGGAGTATGGATCAACCAGTCAACACCCATGTTCAGTGGGGAAGCAATTACAGAAGCCAGACCTTCCACCTTCTGCAACCTACAAGGACCCTGGGTCCATACTCCCAGAGGGATAGAGAATGGGAAAGCTATCAGGGGAGGGGATGGGATATAGAGATATAGAGATCGGGTGGTGGGAATTGTGTGGAGTTGTACCACTCCTATCTTATGGTTTTTTTAATGTTTCCTTTCTTAAATTATATATATATATGGTGATGTTGTGTATGATACAGCAAATCCTAACAAAGGGATTTTTCAGAGTTAACCCAACTGCCAAATAAATTGATTACAGCAATAACTATTGCCTTCTTAAACCCTAAGACAACAGGAACCTCCTGCTTTCTCTATAGAGCCTATATTTCCCCCAGTCCTGGAACCTGTAGGGTGGGGCTTACTTTCCCACATGCATCTCTCAATTCATACCAAATGATATTGCATCTTCTGATCCCAACCTAATCATCACATGGAGTACCACCTCAGCATGCTTCACCTCAGACTGTGTCCAGAGACATCAGGCATGGAATGTCAACCCTTCAGCCTCATTACTCAGGTGAGACCTTTCCTTTCATAGGATTCTCTAATTCCATTTCAGGTGGTTCACTTCCTAACAAAGTCCCAAAACCTAGATATAGACCAGGTTCCATGAGATAGGGCATATGTTCACATGTATTCATAAATTAGGGCAAAATATATACCTGAAAGCTAAACTGTACAATAGTCTGAAGTGAGTCAGTATATGCAGCAAGCAAGTAGAAAGACCTAAAAAGACACCATAAAGTTCCTAATGAAATAGTGTTTACTTAGACTTAGATATCCTCCTCACCTACTTCCTATTATACTTCCCTCAGTCACTCCAAAGCTAACCTTATCAAAGTTAAGAACTGCAAAAGCTGAGTAAGGGCAAGAGACTGGCATACTTTAACCATGATTCTTTAGTCACTATCAGGCCACCCCATCAGCTGGGACCCTATTCAGGAGTCCTGAGATTCCCAAACAGACAAGATGGGCCTAGACCTCAAATAAATCCCTCTCTCCATTGTATTGGTCATGTCTATCAGGAATAACATAATAGACCCCATTGTGGGACCCCATAAAACTTTGCCCTCAACATGGATCAACAATGGTAGAGAATGTTCTATCCTCTGAAGGGAGGCTGGACAATATACTCTATCTGCCACCTGTGGAAGTTGGGTTCTGAAATTGGGGCAGCTTGGAACGTTCCTACTGATGACAGAATGTGACCTCAGATCTACAGGGATGCACAGGTCACACAGGCTCCTAAGCTGAATATATGCCCCAGACCAGATCAAAGCAATGGGGTTTACAGTCAATAATATTTATACATCTTTCCCATATTTGGGAGCAACTCTCTTCCCTGATCCAGCTTTTTGGTCCTTTTTCCACCCATGGCATCATGTCCCTAGACAATAACTTGGGTCCACCTGCATATCAGATGTCAGGTTCAATGAAAAAAAAAAAAACACTAGTATAGTCATGGGCCCTTTGGAATATAACTAAAATAGGCCTACTAACTATCTACAAAATCGAGGACCCGCCCCCCAACTCTTCATCTGCACTACTCCAGCCTTTAGGTTCATGATTAGTCAACAATTTGTTCTGCTTCATATGTTAACTCTTCTTTCAGCCACCAGGTTCCAGATGCTATCATGATGCCAACCAGACTTCCCTGGGCAGACAACCTCACCAATGTGTCCCGGAGCCCTGCTTTCCCAAAGCCCTGCCTCACCTGGGAGAGAGACAGGCTGGGATGATTATGTACTGGCCTGTCAATGCCCATGTTCAGCAGGAAAGCAATTACAGAAGCCAGACCTTCCACCTTCTGCATCCCATAATGTCCCTTGGTCCATGCTCCCAGAGGGATAAAGAATAGGAAAACCATCAGGGGAAGGGATGGCATATGGAGTTCTGGTGGTGGTAATTGTGTGGAGTTATATACTTTTATCCTGTGGTTTCCTTTTTTATAAATAAAAATTATTAAAAACATCATTGTCCTATGTTCTATTTTTATTATAGATGTTTCAATTCTAATTGGTGTAGATTCCCTCTGCCTAACTTTTTTATTAGGAATATTTTAAATGAATGCTTTTTCCAATATCTAGGTTGTGTGCTATATAACATTTTTTTTGAGTGAGTGGGGTGTCAGTGAGCTAAATCCAGACACAATACATAAGAGGCATGTGTTCTATCACTGAGTTACATGCCTTGCATAACACTTCTTTTCTCCTTTTTTTTTTTGCCACTAGGGTTATTGCTGTAGCTTGGTTGGTACCTATCTGGTAACACCACCACTCCTATTGGCTGTTTTTTTTTAAGAGGGTGAGAGACAGATAACAATAGAGGGTAGAAGAAAGGAAAAGGAGACAGAGAGGAGAGGCACCTGTAGCACTGATCCACTTCTCATGAAATTTCTCCCTTTCAGTTGAGGACCAGGGACTTGAACCCACTTCTACTTTTTAAAAGCAGATATTTTTGTTCTTCAACTTTCCTTTTTTGGCTCCTTTTTTGTTTTGTTTGTTTGTTTGTTTAAATGGACACAGAATTCATTTATATATACAAGTTTCTTAAAAAACACAAAATACTAATTCTTCCCTAAGGGAAACTATTTAAGAACCAATCAAACTATGGAGTAGAAAGTTATTTATTTTGGGGAGTTGGGTGGTAGTGTAGTGGGTTAAGTGCAGGTGGCACAAAGCACAAGGAACAACCTAAGGATCCCGGTTCAAGCATCTGGCTCCACACCTGCAAGGGAGTCACTTCACAAGTGGTAAAGCAGGTCTGCAGGTGTCCATCTTTCTCTTCCCCTTTCTGTTTTCCCCTCCTCTCTCCATTTCTCTCTGTTCTATCCAACAACAACAATATCAATAACAACAACAATAATAACTACTACAACAACAACAAGGGCAACAAAAGGGAATAAATAAATATTTTTAAAAGAGTTATTATTTTTAATGTGTTCATATGTTCTTTAGCAAATATAAGCTGTTGTAGTTTTATATGCATAGTGAATTTAATGCTTAAGAGTGTTTACAGATGAGGAAAAGGCATAAGTAACTAAGTTTTAAATATTCTTCACACTTTGTTTTTTCTTCTACTATCTGATTTTTAGGGGAGGGGTTTTCTTTTTTTGTTTTGTTTTGTTTTTGTTTTTTGCCTCCAGGTTTATCTCTTAGGCTCAGTGCCTGCACTATGAATCCATTTCTTCTGGAGGCCATTTTTCCCATTTTGTTGCCCTTGTTTTGCTGTTGTTGTTATTGTTCTTGTTGTCATGCTGTGATTGTTGTTGTTGGACAGGACATAAGGAAATCGAGAGAGGAAGGGAAGACAGAGGGGGAGAGAATTATAGATACCTGCAGACCTGCTTCACCGCTTGTGAAGCGACTTTCCTGCAGGTGGGGAGCCAGAGGCTCAAACCTGGATCTTTATGCAGGTCCTTGTGCTTTGCACCATTTGCGCTTAACCCACTGCGCTACCACCCAGCCCCCTGACTTTTGGGTCTTATGCTTATATTGGCAGAAAGTTTAAATCTGAGAGTCAGGCTGTAGCGCAGCGGGTTAAGCACAGGTGGCGCAAAGCACAAGGACCTGCATAAGGATCCCGGTTCGAACCCCAGCTCCCCACCTGCAGGGGAGTCGCTTCACAGGTGGTGAAGCAGGTCTGCAGGTGTCTATCTTTCTCTCCTCCTCTCTGTCTTCCCCTCCTCTCTCCATTTCTCTCTGTCCTATCCAACAACGACAACAACAATAATAACTACAACAATAAAACAACAAGGGCAACAAAAGGGAATAAATAAATAAAATATTTTTTAAAAAGTGTAAGAAAGTAGCTTTATAAAAAAAAAAGAAAGTTGAAATCTTTGGATATTTACAAAATGCAGATACAGATTGTTTGAACCTGGGGGCTAGGTGGTGACGCACCGCATTAAGCACACATAGCATGAACGTGCAAAGATCCCCTGCCTCCCTACCTATAAGAAGGTCTCCTCATGGGCAGTGTAGCAGGTATGCAGATGTCTTTCTCTCCCCCTCTATCTTCCCCTCCTCTCTCGATTTCTCTCTGTCTTATCCAAAAAAAAAAAAAAAAATCTGCCAGGAGCAGTGGATTAGTAGTGCCAGCACCAAGCCCCAGTGATAACCTTAGAAGCAAAAAAAAAAAAAAAAAAAAGAAGAAGGAGAAAGTCCTAAAAGTTGGATCATTCTGGGGGAGGACTGTGGTGCATCCAATTGAGCACACTCATTACCATGTGCAAGAATCCAGGTTCAAGCCCCCAATCCCCACTTGCAGGGAAAAGTTCCATGAGTAGGTCTCTCTCTCTCTCTCTCTCTCTCTCCCTCTATTTCCTTCTCATTTTCTCTCAGTCCTATCAATCAATCTTGGGTCATTCCCCTGTTTAGAGATTGGGGAAGTGAGAAGAGGCAAAAAAAAATTTTTTTAAAGAATAATCAAAAGGCCAATCAGTGCACTTGAGTGCACATGTCACCATGCAAAAAGACCCAGTTTCAAGTCCTCAACCATACAAAATCATGAACAAGAGTAACAATAATCACTTAGTGTGGCCCTCAGACCACACTGGGTTATATATGTTTCATGTAAAGACCCTGGATTCAAATTACAGTTTCTGCAACCTAACAACAGTATTCTCAATGGAGACCTCTAGTGTGTTTCCCAGTCCAAACATCTACATGGTTGCTTCTTTACTCTTTTCTTCTTATTATTATTCTCTTTTGTTGCTCTTATTGTTTTATTGTTGTAGTTATTATTGTTGTTGTCATTGTTGGATAGGACAGAGAGAAATGGAAAAAGGAGGAGAATACAGAGAGAGGGAGAGAAAAATAGACACCTGCAGACCTGCTTCACCACCTGTGAAGCGACTCCCCTGCAGGTGGGGAGCTGGGGGCTCAAACCAAAATCCTTACCCAGTCCTTGCACTTTGCGCCACCTGTGCTTAACCCGCTGCACTACCACACGACTCCCTACTCTTTTTTAAAACATTTTATTATCTTTATTTATTGGATAGAGACAGTCAGAAATTGAGAGGCCACAAGGAGATAGAGTGGGACAGAGACAGAGAGACACCTGCAGACCTGCTTCATGGCTCACGAAGCTTTCCCTCTACAGGTGGGGACCAGGGGCTCGAACCTGGGTCCTTGCACATTGTAACATGTGTGCTCAACCGAGTGAGCCACCACCCAGACCTTTGCTTTTTTACTCTTCACTATGATCTTACTGTTCTTCACTATTCTATTTTTGAGCTACTTCCTCTATATGATCATTTATAGACAATATATATATATAACCCATTCACAGGAGTGAAAGAAAACAAAGTCAGTAGGAGAAATAAATGTTTATTTATTGTGAATCTATACCCTTATATTGAGATAGGGTTTGGCCCAGAAATAGTTAGCTTAAGCCCATAGTGTCATCAAATTCAAGATATGAAAATTGTTCTTGAATTAATTGCAAATAGATAAATGTCCATATATGCTGTATGTTATGAAGTTAATACTTTGTGTTTTTACACTTATATAGTACTATATATTCTGTATAGTACTGTAAATTTTTTCTTAAAATAATTTTAATTTGACTGTTAAAAAAGAAAAAATTTACTTTTAATTTTTATTAAATTTTTTGATGAGAGTACTGATCAGTTCTCACTATCAGTGGTGCTAGAGACTGAACCTTAGACTCCTTAGATACAAGTCCTGAGTGTTACTGCTAGCCGTACTATCTTTCAGACTTAGAAGATAATTTTAAAGATAATCTATTATCAATCGTTTCTCCTAGTCTGCATAGAGAACTTAATTTAACAGAAGTATTATAAAGCATTTAGAATGAGGTAAGGGATATAGCTCGGTGGTAGAGCACATGTCTTCTGTTGTTGTTGTTAACAGTATGTTACAAGATAGTTAGGTTACAGTGTATAGTTACCATATAGTTCTACATCACACCCACTACCAAAGTTTTGTATCCCCACTCTCCCGCCTCCCAAAGATAATTACCATAGTCTTAGAAACAGTTAGAGCACATGTCTGCTATGTGTGAGGTCAGAGATTCAATCTCCAGCACCAAAAGAGAAAAATATCTAGTTATGTTGAAGAAAATAAAAAACATGGATAATTTCAAATAGACTATGTTTTAGGTTTTGGTATACACATTTATGGCAGACAATGTAGGTTGTATCAAATTAGCATGGGTGGTTTTTATAGACTAAATATATTCACTCCCCAAAATTAATATGTTGAAACTTAACCTTGAATGTGACAGTATTTGGAAGCAGGGCTACTAGAAGGTAGTTAGCTCAACATGGTGGGAGCTTCCTAGTATCCATTTTGTAATGGAATTTATGCTTTCATAAAGGAGACCACACAGCAGCTGGTGAGATGGGTTCACTGGTAAAGCACTGAACTTACATGCCTCAGGTTTCCTGTTCAATCCTCCACACTCCATATCAAATGTAACATAAAATAAAGATGAAAATCAAGAGACCTCACAAAGCCCTCTTGCCTTTCCCTTTTGTGAAGATATAAGAGCAAGAGAAAAACAAGCGCCCAACTAACTTTTCTATAATAATAATTAGCTTTTGCTATTTTAAACTCTAAGACTACAAGGAACCTTTCTCAGTCTCAAAAATCCATATTTCTCCTAGTCCTAGAACCTCTGGGACATTGCGTGTTATTTCTTGATGTTTCTTCTCTCTGATTCTTTCCCTGTTTTACTGCCTTTGTTGACCTCAACTAAATTAACACTACCAGTGCCACCTTGCCACATTATGCTACTACTAATTTGTTACTGCAGATTGTCTCCAGAGATGACAAACCTGAGACGTCAACCTTCCAACTCCTTTAATCTGATAAGATCTTTCCTAAAAAATGGGACTTCCTAGCTCCATTCTAGATGGTACATTTTCTAACAAAGTAACAGATACTACATACATGTTAGGGCCTAGGGTTCTGGGTACATGTGTACATGTATCCATAAGTAAGGGGCAATTATATACTGCAAAGTAAAAGCACTTAACAGCCTTCCATGATTAGACTTAGACTGAAGAAGGCTGGCAGTCTAGTAGAATGGCCTAAAAAAGGCATCATAAATTCTCTAACCATATATTTATTACTTAGACCTACACACCTTCCTATCCTACAAACTCAATCAGTATCTAATCAATTAACTTTACAAAAGGAAGTTAGATATATTCTTCCATCTTTTAATCCCTTCTTATAGAGCATCAGCATTATTTTTGCCACTTGATAAGCTTTAGAGGAAATACTATAAAATTGACCATTATTCTGGCATAAACTATATATACTGGCAGAAACTATATATAAAGGACAATTATCATCCCTATGACAATCTTTATTAGAATCATCAAACAAGTAAATGCAGAAAAACTTCAGGCTAACTAAGACCCCACTAAAAATCTTAGGTCTATTTCCTTCCTAATTTGAGGCCAGATCCCATAAAACTAATACCGTTTTAAATATAACAACTTTAATACAATGCTTTAACAACTGGGAGAAGCTCCTTAGACAAAGCTCATCAGATAAAGAAAGAACTACATATCCATAAACTACTGCAAAATATATACCTGAAAGCAGAAGTACACTAGAGTTTGCAGTGAGTACCTCCCTAACACTTCCTCTCCACCATTCCAAGCTTTGGGTCCATGAGTGCTCAACAATTTGTTTGGCTTTGTATGTTAACTCTCTTTTCAGTCACCAGGTTCCAGATGCCATCAGAATGCTGGCCAGGCTTCCCTGGATTGAAGACCCCACCAATGTGTCCTGGAGCTCAGCTTCCCCAGAGACTCACCCTACTAGGGAAAGAGAGAGGCAGACTGGGAGTATGGACCGACCAGTCAACGCCCATGTTCAGCGGGGAAGCAATTACAGAAGCCAGACCTTCTACCTTCTGCAACCCACAATGATCCTGAGTGTATGCTCCCAGAGGGATAGAGAATGGGAAAGCTATCAGGAGAGGGTGTGGAATATGGAGATTGGGTGGTGGGAATTGTGTGGAGTTGTACCCCTCCTACCCTATGGTTTTGTTAATTAATCCTTTCTTAAATAAAAAATATAAAAAAATAAATTTAAAAAAAGTAAAAAAAAAAAAAGAACTATAAAAGCTCAAAAAGGGCAAGAGACTGGCTCATTTAACGATGGCCTTTTTGGCCACTATCAGGCCACCCCATCACCCACAGAATCCTTGAATTCCTCCATAAATATTATGGGCCTAGATCTCTAATGGATCCCTCTCTCTACCATCACTGGTCACATCCAAGGGGAACATCATCAAAAGCCCTTTTGCGAGCTTCTTCAGGACGGTACCCTCACTATGAACTAGCAATGGAAGGAACTGCCTCATTCTTTGAAGGGAGGATGGGTCACACCACCCTGATACTCAAGGAAGACTAGTTCTGAAGTAAGTGCAGTCTAGAATGTTCCCAGCTACTCAGTCTGACAGTGAGTTGGAGGTTGTACAGGCTCTGGCACTAAATATTAATAGATATGGTTCCTGGGTTAGATCAATGTGATAAACAGTTAATAGCATTTATATATTTTCTTCATGTTTGTGAGCAACTCCCTGCCCTAATCCAGATTTTTAGCTCTTTTTTTTTCACCTTTTTTTTTATTTTTATTTTTTTTTATTAAAGAAAGGATTAATTAACAAAACCATAGGGTAGGAGGGGTACAACTCCACACAATTCCCACCGCCCAATCTCCATATCCCACCCCCTCCCTTTTTTTCACCTTTTAAAAAACTTTTATTAGTGTTTTAATATTGATTTACAAAATTATCAAATAATAGGAGTATAATTCCATACCTTTCTAACCACCAGATCAATATAAAATCCTCATGTGGTTGAGTCGTGGCTGAATATTTCACTTTAGTAGAGGCAAAACAATGTGTCTTTTAAAAACAGGTGATCAGGGAGTTGGGTGGTAGCGCAGTGGGTTAAGTGCAGGTGGCATGAAGCATAAGGACCAGCAGCATTAAGGATCCCAGTTCGAGCCCTCAGCTCCCCACCTGCAGGGGAGTTGCTTCACAGGAGGTGAAGCAGGTCTGTGGGTATCTGTCTTTCTCTCCCCCTCTCTGTCTTCCCCTCCTCTCTCCATTTCTTTTTTTTTCTTTGATAATTATTTTTTAAATTTTTTATTTATAAAAAGGAAACATTGACTAAACTATAGGATAAGAGGGGTACAACTTCACACAATTCCCACCACCAGAACTCTGTGTCCCATCCCCTCCCCTGGTAGCTTTCCTATTCTTTAATCCTCTGGGGGTATGGAACCAGGGTCATTATGGGTTTTTTCTTGCTTTTCATCTTATTGCCTTTTAGCCACCAAGTTGCAGGTGCTACTATGATTCCATTCTGACTTCCCTGGGCAAATGAACTCACCAATGTGTCCCAGACTATCAACTTTCCAGATCCCCCCACCCTACTATAGAAAGATAGAAACAGGCTGGGGGGGGGTCTCTGAAAGGAGGCTGGGGTATCCTGCCCTGCCACTTGAGAAAGAATGGTCCTGAAATGAGTGCAGCCTACAATGTTCCCATCTGTGACCATAAGCTGAGAACTCAAACTCAGAGGTTACACAGGCTCTGATGCTAAATATAAATATATATATATATATATATATATATATATATATATATATATATATATATATATATGGGCCTTGGGTCAGGTAGGTGGAGATAAATAGTTCATTTTATCTACAGAATTTTTTCAAGAATGGGAACTACTCTCTGCTCTCATCCAACTTTCTACCCTTTTTCTCTACTCTGATACCATTTTCTTGGACAATATTTTGATCCACCTTCATGTTAGCTATCAAACTCAAGCAAAAACTACCACATTATGGGCTCTAGAAACATGCCTAAAATGGACTTCCTAGCTTTCTTCCACCCTAAAGTCCCTAATCTCATCTGCTTGTTACTACTTTTTGGTTCCTGTTCATTAACCATTTTCTGTCACTTTTATGTCCTGCCACCTTCTAGATACCAGGTTGTAGATGCTACCATGATTCCATCCTGACTTCTCTGAGTAGACGACCTCACCAATGTATCCTGGAAACTCATCTCTCTAGAACTCTACTCCACTAGGGAAAGATAGAAACAGGCTGGGGGTATGAATCAACCTGCCAACACCCATGTTCAGTGAAGAAGCAGTTACAAAAACCAGAACTCCTACCCTGTGCACCTCCCAAAATAATTTTAATCCTTATTCCCAGTGAGGGAGAAATAAATGATAAGAGGAAGAGGATAAGAGGGCTCTGAACTCCAATTCCATCAGGACCCAGAGAAGAGGAGGAAAAAGGGGGGCATTTGAATGTAGAAATAGATGGATGTATGACTTGAAAAGGAAGAGGAGATGTGACACCCCTCCCCCCCCCAAAAAAAGGTCAAATATAGACAGGTGGTTATAGAAATAATTGTTGACCCATATCTCTTGCTGTAGCTTACAGTGGAGGGATTGGGGATCCAGAACTCTGGTGGTGGGAAGCATATAAAATTATACCCCTTTTATATTGTAATTTTATAAATCAATATTAAATCATTAATAAAAATAATTCTTTAAAAAAAGATATAGGAACAAGATGATCATAAATTTAGAGTCCTTACCTGACACTGTATCAATCAGTGCCTTGACCTTAGATTTCCCAGACTCAACAACAGTGAGAAATGAATGTTTTTATAAACCATCCAGTATATGACATTCTGTTATAGCAGCCCAGGCAAAGTGACACAGTGACCAATAATGTAAAGGGAGTCAAAACATAAGAAATGAACAAAGGTTTTGGATGTGGAGATCAAAAAGTCATTGAGATCCCAGGTAGAGCAATTTCAGCCAAGGGCAGGCAGTCAGGCAAGCCTGGCCACTACTTTTTATCTCCTAAGCAATGACCTGCATCTTGGAACCAAACAGAGGCCTCCTCCCTGACCAAGTCAAACAAACTCCCACCTGGTGAACACAGCATGAAATGAACCTGTGTTCCCATGTATGCACTGTCCAATAAGTCAGATTCTTGCCAAATCAAAGCAGAATGTGCAGTGTGGGGCTTGGGAATAGAGGGTGTGACAGAGCTATGCTAGGCAACAGTCTTCCTAGATAACCAAAAGTTAAGCTTGGAGATGTGCATGATTTCTTTTTAAAATGCAGAATAAAGAAGTAAAATGTGCCACATGCCACTTTATTTTTGAAAACGCATCTTCTCTATATTTGCTTGACTACGAAGGCAATAAAATAGTCTTGGCATGACATTCTTCTTACATAAATGAAAATATATCCTAAAAAAATGGCATTTTAGGAGCTTGAAGACAGAAAAATGCTTGAGAATGTCTTGTTTAAATTGCCATGCCTGTTTTGGAAGAGCTAGGATAGGAAAAGAAGAAAGGAAAAGAAATCCCAGGCTATACATAGTATAATGATTATGTAAAGATTCTCATGCCTGAGGCTTCAAAGTCCCAGGTTCAATCCCCTGCACTGCCATAAACCAGAGCTGAGCAGTGCTGGGGGGGGGGGGGGATGGGGGCGGATACTGCTATCTACAGGATAAGGGATCTGAGGTGAGAAAATAGAGGTGATTAGTAAAACCCGCTCTTATGGCTAGTTTAGAAACAAAATGAGTGTTATGACTTAGTAGCTTGAGAAGGAAGGACACAGTAGAGAGAATGTTTCAGTTTAAACAAACCAAAAAGCCATCAAAATAAATAAGTTTGCATGAGTGAGGCCACCAGTCCCTTCTACCTCCACCATGTTCCCACAACTGTGGCAGCCAGGCTCACCTCTGGCAGAAGATTGGGGAATTCTTTTTTTTGCCTCCAGGGTTATCACTGGGGCTCAGTGCCAGCACTATGCATCCACTGCTCCTGGCAGCCTTTTTTTTTCTCCCCATTTTTATTTGGGTAGGACAGAGAGAAAATGGGAGAAGAGGGAGAGAGAAGAATACCTGCAGGCCTGCTTCACAGTTTGCGAAGCAGCCTCTCTACAGGTGGGGAGCCAGAGGCTGGAACCAGGATCCTTGTGCTTGTCCTTGCACTTCATACTATGTGCATTAACCCGGTGCACTAACACCTGGCCCCCTTAAGTTTTTTTTTTTCTTCAAATCATTTATTGATGAAACTATTATTTATAGGACAGTTATTGGCACATGAGTAGTTACTTATCTCCCCAAAACAGGTGTTCCTAATTTAAAAATAAAGAAAAAAGGAAGGAGGGAGGTGAGAACCCCTCTTTAAAGAATGCTACAAGTGCACAAGAGGAAAGAACTACAGAAACCAACATTTTGGGAGACTTCCAGGGAACCAGCCCCATTTGTGGCAGGATCATCCTAAAGGGTGCCACCCAATCTGACAGTGCTCAGAATTTCTAATGAGCCAACTAAAAAAGAATGAACAGCCATGGAGTACCAGACATTAAAGAAAGTTTTAAGCAATTATCACAGAGAACAAAACAAGAGTACAGTAACAAAGAAAACTAGGAGGGGAAAAAAGACTACAGACCACTGAAGAAAATCTCAAAAGAAATTTTAAAATACTATCATTTACAGTCTGAACAAGTCAAAGGAAAAATATCCATGAAACAAGAACAGTGTGTGAATATGTGTGTATGCACATAACAGAGAACAAAGAACTCTTGAAAGTTATGGATACTCAAAGTTTTGGGAAAAGAAGCAGAGATTTCTTTTTTTAAGATTCATTTATTATATGGAGGTAGTAATGTCATGAGTGGCTTGGAGGGGAAGAGAGGATTGGATCAGAAAGAAAAAGGGGGCAATTATGTATAAATAGACAACAGATAGTTGGCCATGTCTACAACCTTAGGGGAATTGTGGTGGCTTGCAGTAGAAATACTGAAGATTCAGAACTCTGGTGGTAGGAATGGAGTAGATTTAAACCCCTGTTGGCATGTAATTTTGTAAAATAAAATAAATTAAGAAAAAAATATTTATTTATGAAAGAAAGATAGAACTGGAAGACAATATAGTGACTATGTAAAAAGACTTTAATGCTTGAGGCACCAAAGATTTAATCCCCAGCACCACCATAAACCATAAGCTAAGCAAGTGCTCTCTTAAAAAAAAAAAAAAAAAAAGGGGGGTCGGGCGGTGGCGCAGTGGGTTAAGCGCATGTGGCGCAAAGCGCAGGGACCGGCATAGGATCCCGGTTCGAGCCCCCGGCTCCCCACCTGCAGGGGAGTCGCTTCACAGGCGGTGAAGCAGGTCTGCAGGTGTCTATCTTTCTCTCCCCTTCTCTGTCTTCCCCTCCTCTCTCCATTTCTCTCTGTCCTATCCAACAACGAATTGCGTCAACAAGGGCAATAATAATAACCACAACGAAGCTACAACAAAAAAGAGCAACAAAAGGGGGAAAACAAAATGGCCTCCAGGAGCGGTGGATTCATGGTGCAGGCACCGAGCCCAGCAATAACCCTGGAGGAGGAAAAAAAAAAAAAAAAAGAATGGGGGTTGTATTGTTATATGGAAAACTGGGATATGTTATGCCTGTACAAACTATTGTATTTACCGTTGAATGTAAAACATTAACTCCCCAATAAAGAAATTTTTTAAAAAGGAGGGAGCAGTGGGGGTGGAGAGAAAGAGAACCAGAGCATCACTCTGGCACAAGGTGGGCAACAAACTTGGGACCTCATGACTGAGAATCCAGTGCTTTATCCATTACACCACCTCCTGGATCCCATATAGTAAGAAGGTTAAAAAAAAAAAAAAAGTTAAACTATAGAAAAGAGAATATCAATAACAGTAACAAAAATGGAAGGTTCAAACCAGGAGCTCCAATATCCAACCAACTAGTCAGAATTCAAGACAAAGAGCAGGATTGTCAAAATAAATAAATAAATGTAATACCAGGCTGAAGTACCTAAACCAATGAATAAAAATTTTCACTCTGAGATTTTAAAACCTCAAAGGTAAGGCAAAGATTCACTTTGAGGAAAATAAAGAGGCTATCCATCAAGAGTGGTAATCAGAATAGCACAAAACTCCTAGATATCACTGAATAACAGAAAAAAGAGCAATAACTTCTAATTTCTAAGAAAAAATAATTTCCAGCCTAGAGACTTTCATGTTTCCTATAAATTACATGTAAAGGTGGAAAGTGACATTTTCCATTATAGTCAGAAGCAGATAACCTGAAACCCAGACAATAGGGACTAATAATATCTGTAAGCAGTGAAGGAAGGTACCAGCACAGGAGTGCTCAAGATTGCCCACCCAGGGGAACGACTGAGAAAGGAGAGTCTCCAAAAGAAAATGAAAAACACTGAGGGAAATAACTTTAAGTATTTGGAAGTTCAATAAAGCATTTTAAAATAGAGATAAAAACCTGAAGGGTGGGGGAGATAGTATAGTGGTTATGCAAGAAGACTTTCATGTCTGAGGCTCTAAAGTCTCAGGTTCAATAATCCCACACCACCATAAACTAGAGTTGGGCAATGCTCAGAAAAAAAAAAAATTACGGGAGAACAGAAGCAACTGATGGTGTTCCTTTATAAGGTACAGGTATAAGTAAATAGCATAAAATGACATAAATTATGGTGAGGTCTTGTATACTACAGCAAAACAATGGGATTCTCCAAGTTAACCCAATTGCCAAATGATTTGGTTATAGCTATAATTATCTATTGCCTTCTTAAACCCTAAGACAGCAGGAACATTCCCAAAGTCTATAAATTTCTCCCAGTCCTGAAACCTCTAGGATGAAGCTGTTTCCTACATGCTTCTCCCAATTCATACCAAATGATACTACATCTGCTGATCCCAGCCTATTCAATGTAACAAGTACCACCTCAGCATGTTTCACTTCAGACTGCATCCAGAGACGTCAGGCATGGAATGTCAATCCTTCAGCGACATTACTCTGGTGAGTGAGACCTTCCCTAGCTCATAGGACTCCTTAATTCTATTTCGAGTGGCACACTTCTTAACAAAACCTCAAAATATAGATATAGACCAGGGTCCATGAGATAGGGCATATGTACATGTATCCAGAAGTTGGGGGGAAATATATACCTTAAAGCAAAAGTGGACAGTAGTTTGCAGTGATTCCATAAATGAAGCAAGCATTAAAAGACACCATAAAGTACCTAATCAAATAGTTTCTACTTAGACCTAGATACCCTCCTCACCTACCTTCTATTGCAAATCCCTCAATCACTCCAAAACTAACCTTGTCAGACAAAGTAAGGACTACAAACGCTGAATAAGGGCAAGAAACTGGCATACTATAATGATGACCCTTTAGTCACTATCAGCCACCTCATTCCAAAATAGAGACCCAAAATCTTCATCCTCAATATTCCAGCCTTTAGGTTCATGATTAGTCAACAATTTGTTTGGCTTTATATACTTTTTTTCAGCTTCCAGGTTCCAGATGCTAGCATGATGCCAACCAGACTTCCCTGGGCAGACGACCCCACCAATGTGTCCTGGAGCTCCGCTTCCCCAGAGCTCTGCCCCACTAGGAAAAGAGAGAGACAGGCTAGGAGTATGGATTGACCTGTCAACACCCATGTTCAGTGGGGAAGCAATTACAGAAGCCAGACCTTCCACCTTCTGCACTCCATAACAACCTTGGGTCCATACTCCCAGAGGGTTAAAAAATAGGAAATCTGTCAGGGGAGAAAATGGGATACGGAATTCTGGTAGTGGGAATTGTGTGGAATTGTACCCCTCTTATCCTATGGTCTTGTCAGTGTTTCCATTTTATAAATAAAATTTTTAAAAATCCAGGGAGTCAGGCAGTAGTGCAGCAGGTTAAGCACACGTGGCACAAAGCACAAGGTGTTGTTAAAATTCGGCGGCTCTAGCTGGTGGGGCTAGCTTCACGGGATAACAGAGACGCGGAGACAACGGCTGGGCAGGGCAGCTGTATTTCTTTATTCAGGAACAATGATTCATAAACTAAGACAAACTAATCACCAAACAGAACTCTGCTGTCTCTTTGTGGCGGCACAAGCACTCTCTCTCACTCTCGAACTCAGGAACCCAGGAACTCAGGAACTCTGGCCCTCTGGAACTCTGGCAGGTTTCT
Source organism: Erinaceus europaeus (assembly GCF_950295315.1). NCBI lineage: Eukaryota > Metazoa > Chordata > Mammalia > Eulipotyphla > Erinaceidae > Erinaceus > Erinaceus europaeus. Next base: position 75,571,315 of record NC_080170.1, read on the forward strand.
CTTGGGGCGGGGCCAAGCGGGCCCGCGAAATTAGTAGGCTTGATCTAATTCTCTTGGCGGGGGAGAACTAGAACCCAATGTAAAGCATACAACAATTCCCCCTTTTCTTTTAACTAAATGGCTACAGTATCAAGGATGTGGGGTGAACAGAAACATATATCATACAGGCATTTTTAAAAAAGAAACTGGCACAAACATGGAGAAACATGCAAGCAAATAACAAGAACCAGCGTGTTGCCAAAGGAAGGCCTGAGGGGGCCATATCTGCCTCTGTGGGCTAAACTTTATCAGCTTAAAAAAAACATTTCTTGCCTCTGGGGGGCGTACTTTCTTGGACGGGCATTTGCATGGGGGTGGGGAACGGCCTAGAGTCCCAAAGGCAGCTGGCTGCAATTTACTTACTCTGAAACAAAACTTGCTATTAGCATATCTACTGCACAATCCAACGTTTCTAATAGAGAAGGAATTTGAGACTTTTACATATCAACAACGTCTTTTAACCTTTTGTTACACCCATTCAAGATGGAGACACACCCTAGGTGTGGGCTGGAGAGGAAACCTCAGGCATGAGAATTATTAGCATAGCCATTGTGCGATCTACCATTTCTAGTAGAGAAGGTAATGGAGAGTTTTACATATCAACAAGTCTATTTAACCTTTTGTTTAGACCAACTTAGTTAAAATATATTGATTGTTAACTAATTTTTACCTTAGACTTTAAATGTAAGTTAATTTTATCTTTATGAGAATTACGTTGAAAACCTTTTTTATTTAACTTTGACTAGTAAGAATTTAGCCTTAAAGTTACTGTTTATCAAACTTTAAAATACACATAAACATGGTCATTAATACACAAGGAGAGAAACCTTTGTTACGAAGACATGTCATTTCAAACACGAATTTAGATCTGTACTGTCTTAGTTGTTGGGGGGGGTTCACCATCTGGAGGTGGCTTCCCGCGCAGCTTTACTTCTAGGAATTGCAGGTTGCGATCTCTGCACAAATCTCTGCGTACTCCAGCTTGTCTGCCTTCAGACCGGACCGGCAGCTGGAGATCTCGTGTGCCCAGTTTCGGCAGGGAGTCTGGGGGTCCGGGAGGCCCGGGATCGTTCCAGAATTTATAGAAAGAGGGCAGGCAGGCCAGTTTTATAGAAGGTGTGGGCCTAGGTGCCCAGGGGTGGCGGCCATGATAGGCCACCGCGGCCCTGCCCCATAGCCCTGCCATGTCTGCTGCCCTGCTCGCAGTGGCCGAGCAGCGTGGAGGGATCACGCATCCAGTGCCCTGCACCACGCAGTGGAGAGCTGGCTCCTGTGGGCTGGCCTCGGGCTCTTGCGTGTTGGCATCGGGCTCCAGCGTGTTGGCATCGGGCTCCAGCATGTTGGCGTCAGGCTCCAGCGTGTTGGCATCGGGCTCCTGGGGCTCTTGTGTGCTGGCGTCAGCCTCCTGCGGGCTGCGGGGCTGCGGGGCTGCGGGCGCGGTGCGCGGGGTTGTCTGGGCACAGCGGGCTGGCTGGCTGTTTAACCAGGTGGAAACAGCAGCTCCGCGCCTCGCCTCCTGCCCGCTGGCTCTTCCTGCTGGCTGTTCTGAGTTCGCCCGAGCGAGTGGAAACCACAGAGTGGTCCAGAGATAAATGTTCCAGAAACAGCAAAACAGTCTCATGAAGAAAGAGCAGAGGCCTTTGGAGATCTCTTCACAAGCAGAAGAGAAGGCCATAGTACATAGGTAGCCAAATTGTCTTTACTTATCTGAGAGATGCGCAGGTCAGGTCCACGTGGGCGCCATTTGTTGTTAAAATTCAGCGGCTCTAGCTGGCGGGGCTAGCTTCACAGGCGGGTAACAGAGACACGGAGACAACGGCTGGGCAGGGCAGCTGTATTTCTTTATTCAGGAACAATGATTCATAAACTAAGACAAACTAATCACCAAACAGAACTCTGCTGTCTCTTTGCGGCAGCACAAGCACTCTCTCTCACTCTCGAACTCAGGAACCCAGGAACTCAGGAACTCTGGCCCTCTGGAACTCTGGCAGGTTTCTCTTGGGGCGGGGCCAAGTGGGCCCGCGAAATTAGTAGGCCTGATCTAATTCTCTTGGCGGGGGAGAACTAGAACCCAATGTAAAGCATACAACAACAAGGACTAGCATAAGGATCCTGGTTCGAGTCCCTGGCTCCCCACCTGCAGGGGGGGTCTCTTCAAAAGTGGTGATGCAGGTCTGCAGGTGTCTTTCTCTCCCCATCTCTGTCTTCCCCTCCTCTCTCCGTTTCTCTCTGTCCTATCCAACTACAACAACATCAATAACAACAATAATAACTATAACAATAAAACAACAAGAGCAACAAAAAGGAAAATAAATAAATATTTTTTAAAAAATTTTAAAATCCAAACAAACAAATAAAATTCTAGAAAATAAACCACCACCCCAAAAAAATGTAGTGCTGGAGTTGAATGGTAGCACTTAACAAGATATATCTACAACCTTCCAAACATTTCACTGGAACCAAAGGTCCCAATACTAGGAATCCTTCAGTGTTATCTTATTTGCACAAATGCCTTTGTAAATGTAATTAAGTTAAAGATACCAAAATGGGAGATTCCAGAAGATGGCGGAATGAGAAGCTCCTAGTGGCTTGAGCTCCAACAACATCTACTGGAAATGGTAGGATTTTTGCCTTTAGCAGGACAGTCAATAAGGGGTCCTAGCAGTGACACCAAGGAGGTGACTGTAACTCAGTTTGGGTTAGAAAATAGAGTAAAAAGAAAGGAAAAAAATTTTTTTATTAATTATTCCTGAAGCGCACCCCTGACCTCCTCCCCCCCATAACCAGTCCCTGGGGGCCAGAGACCTGCTCCTAGCGGGCTCCCCTGATGAGCTTCTTTCCTTACCAAGATTCCTGTCCCACCAGGGGGTGTCATGAATTCAAATTCTATTCCTTTCTGAAACCCCTGGCGTTTTTTCTTTCTAAGTGGCCAATTCCTGCTACAAATATTCCACCAAGCAGAGCCTTATTCAGATAGGGAAAGACCACCAGAGGTTTCATTTCTTTTTTTCTTTTGATTTTTTTTTTTTTTTTGCTTTATTTTCTCAACAATCAGCTGCCTCTGCTCAGGGGGCCTGAAGCAATCTAGAGCCATCCAAGCTGAAGACAGGACAGGTTTTTTACTCTGTTCTATTTTATTATCAATACTAGATAAATGCTTATCCCTTTCCCCCTCTCCTTCAGGTTGACAAGAATTAACTCAGTGTATTTTCCATTGCTAGAGGACTGGGTGTCTTATCCACTACTAAAGTAACTTGTTTCACTCTTCCTACCTTCCCTACCCACTCTCCCCCAACTCCCGCCTAGCTAATTAAATAATATATAAATAACTCTTTCCTTTCACTGCTCTCTTATTATTGTTTTTTTTTATCTTTTTCTTTTCGCTCTCTCTCTCTCTTTTTTTTCTCTTCATTTTCTCATTCTTGTCATCCTTTCTTCCTTCCTCCTTTGGTTTTCTGAATTCACTGATACACGTTTGGGAATTATTATGGGGAAGAAATCTGACTCAGAGTGGACTCTCTCTGCGTGTATCTCTGCTCTACTTCCCTTTATCCTCTAGTTACCCCTAGAATATACAGTGGATAGTAGATTTGCATAACTGTCAATTCTTGCTATTCTTGTCTATTTTTGCTATTCTTGGCTATTACAGAGGTGTTATTTTTCTTTTTTTTGTTTTTGTTTTGTTTCTTTTACTTTCTTAACAATCAGCTGCCTCTACTCAGGAGGCTTGAGGCAATCTTGGACAGGTTTGTTACCCTGCTCTATTTTATTATTAATATAATATAAAGGTGTATCTCTTTCCCCCTTCTAATTATTAAAGGATCAATCAGCCAAGAAGACTTAACAATTATTAACATCTATGAACCCAAAGAGGGACCATCTAAATACATCAAGCACCTACTGAAAGAACTTCAAAAATACATCAATAGTAATACAGTAATAGTGGGAGACTTTAATAACCCACACTCACACTTAAACAAATCAACAAAGCAGAGAATCAACAAAGATACAAGAGAATTAAATGAAGAGATTTAAAGACTAGACCTCATGAACATTTTCAGAGTCCTTCACCCCAAAAAACTGGAATACACATTCTTTTCAAATCCACATAACACATACTCAAGGATAGACCACATGTAAGGCCACAAAGACAGCATCAATAAATTCAAGAGCATCAAAATCATCCCAAGTATCTTCTCAGACTACAGTGGAGTAAAGCTAACATTTAACAACAAACAGAAAATTATTAAAAGTCACAGAATTTGGAAACTAAACAACATACTGCTTAAGAAACACTGGGTCAGAGAGTCACTCAAGCAGGAAATTCAAATGTTCCCGGAAACAGATGAAAATGAAGACACAACGTATCAAAATATTTGGGACATAGCTAAAGCAGTATTGAGAGGGAAACTTATAGCCATGCAATCACATATTAAACAACAAGAAAAGCCTCAAATAAACGACCTTACTGCACACCTCAAATACTTAGAAGAAGAGGAACAAAGGAACCCTAAAGCAACCAGAAAGACAGAAATCACTAAAATTAGAGCAGAAATAAACAACATCAAAAATAAGAGAACCATACAAAAGATCAATGAAGCCAAATGTTGGTTCTTTTAAAGATTAAACAAAATTAACAAACCCCTAGCCAGACTTACCAAACAAAAAAGAGAGAAGACTCAAATTAATAGAATTGTAAATGATGGAGGAGATATCACAACCGACACCACAGAAATCCATAAAAATCATGCAAAACTTATATGAAGAACTATATGCCACCAAGCTAGAGAATCTGGAAGAAATGGAAGCATTCCTAGAAACATATGAACTTCCAAAATTGAACCAAGAAGAACCACAAAACTTAAATGCAGCAGTCACACAAAGAAATTAAAACCATTATTAAGAATCTCCCCAACAACAAAAGTCCTGGACCAGACGGCTTCACAAACGAATGCTACAAAACTTTCAGGAAACAGTACCCATACTTCTTAAGCTTTTCCATAAGATTGAAGAAACAGGAATACTCCCTTCCACCTTCTATGAAGCCAACATCACCCTGATACCAAAAGCTGATAGGGACACAACAAAAAAGGAAAACTACAGACCAATATCTCTGATGAACATAGATGCCAAAATATTAAACAAGATCTTGGCCAACTGGATACAGCAGCATATCAAAAAATTGCTCATCACGACCAAGTGGGATTCATCTCAGGAATGCAAGGCTGGTTCAACATACGTAAGTCAATCAATGTCATTCACCACATCAATAAAAGCAAATCCAAAAACCACATGATTATCTCAATAGATGCAGAGAAAGCCTTTGACAAAACCCAACACCCATTCCTGCTCAAAACACTAAAAAAAAATGGGAATAGACAGGAAATTCCTCAAGATAGTGGAGTCTATATATAGCAAACCTACAGTCAACATCATACTCAATGGACAGAAGCTGAAAGCATTCCGCCTCAGATCGGGGACTAGACAGGGCTGCCCACTATCACCATTACTCTTCAACATAGTATTGGAAGTTTTTGTCATAGCAATCAGACAAGAAAAAGAAATCAAAAGAATACAGATTGGAAGGGAAGAAGTCAAGCTCTCACTATTTGCAGATGATATGATAGCATACATAGAATAACCTAAAGAATCCAGCAGAAAACTACTGGAAGTTATTAGGCAATATAGCAAGGTGTCAGGCTACAAAATCAATGTACAGAAATCAGTGTCATTTCTTTATGCAAACACTAAATCTGAAGAAGAATACATCCAGAAATCACTCCCATTTACTGTTTCAGCAAAATCAATCAAATACCTAGGAATACAGTTGACCAAAAAAAGTAAAAGACTTATATACTGAAAACTATGAGTCACTACTCAAGAAAATAGAAAATGATACCAAGAAATGGAAAGATATCCCATGCTCATGGATTGGAAGAATAAATATCATCAAAATGAATATTCTCCCCAGAGCCATATACAAATTTAATGCAATACCCATCAAAGTTCCACCAATCTTCTTTAAGAGAATAGAACAAACACTACAATCATTTATCTGGAACCTGGAAACACCTAGAATTGCCAAAACCATCTTGAGGAAAAGAAACAGAAATGGAGGCATCACACAGCCAGATCTCAAACTATATTATAAAGCCATCATCATCAAAACAACATGGTACTGGAACAAAAATAGGCACAGAGACCAGTGGAACAGAATTGAAAGCCCAGAAATAAATGCCCACACCTATGGACATCTAATCTTTGATAAGGGGCACAAAGCATTAAATGGAAGAAGGAGGCTCTCTTCAATAAATGGTGCTGGGAAAACTGGATTGTAACGTGCAGAAGAATGAACTTGAACCACTTTATCTCACCAGAAACAAAAATCAACTCCAAATGGATCAAAGACCTGGATGTTAGACCAGAGACAATCAAATACATAGAGGAAAACATTGGTAAGACACTTTCCCACCTACACCTCAAGGACATCTTTGATGACATAAACCCAATTGCAAGGAAGACTAAAGCAAAAGCAAACCAATGGGACTATGTCAAATTGAAAATCTTCTTCAAATCCAAAGAAACTATTAAATAATCAAAGAGACCCCTCACAGAATGGGAGAAGATCTTCACATGCCATACATCAGACAAGAAACTAATCACCAAAATATATAAAGAGCTCAGCAAACTTAGCACCAAAAAAGCAAATGACCCCATCCAAAAATAGGCAGAGGATATGAACAAAACATTCACCTTAGAGGAGATCCAAAAGGCTAACAAACATATGAAAAACTGCTCCAGGTCACTGATTGTCAGAGAAATGCAAATAAAGACAACACTGAGATACCGCCTTACTCCTGTGAGAATGGCATACATCAAAAATGACAGCAGCAACAAATGCTGGAGAGGCTGTGGGGACAGAGGAACCCTTTTGCATTGCTGGTGGGAATGTAAATTGGTCCAGCCTCTGTGGAATGCAGCCTGGAGTACTCTCACAAGGCTAGACATGGACCTTCCATATGATCCAGTAATTCCTCTCCTGGGGTTATACCCCAAGGACTCCATAACACCCAATCAAAAAGAGGTGTGTACTCCTATGTTCATAGCAGCACAATTCATAATAGCTAAAACCTGGAAGCAACCCAGGTGCCCAACAACAGACGAGTGGCTGAGAAAGCTGTGGTACATATACACAATGGAATACTATGCAGATATTAAGAACAATGAACCCACCTTCTCTGACCCATCTTGGACAGAGCTAGAAGGAATTATGGTAAGTGAGCTAATTCAGAAAGATAAAGATGAGTATGGGAAGTTGAGAAAGAAGATCTGAAAGATCTGAAAGGGAAACTAAAAGCAGAATCTGACTAAATTGAAAGTAGGGCACCAAAGTAAAAACCCTGTGGTGAGGGGGAGGGTGGAGATGTGGCTTTCTGGGCATTTGGGGGGGAGATTTGGGGGTGGGTGTGTGGGATGGGACACTGTCTTTTGGTGGTGGGAATGGTATTTATGTACACTCCTAGTAAAGTGTAGTCATATAAATCACTAGTTAATTAATATGAGAGGGGGAAAATTAATTGTATGTCTCGAAGCTTTTAAAACACAGAGTCTTTTTAATATATAGGCTGTTTATTTGATATGCGGACTCTCTCAAAAGCCTAGACCAAGTAGATCAGAAGCATCCAATAGCACAGCTATATACAAGATACTGGGTACTGTACAGCAAACCATAATAAAAGGACTTTTCAAAGTTAACCCAATTACCAAATAATGTGATGATAACATTAACTATCGATTGTCTTTTTGAACCCTAAGACAGCAGGAACCTCACATCTCCACTATAGAGCCTATATTTCCCCCCAGTCCTGGAACCTTACGATAGGGCCCACTTTCCTGCATGCCTCTCCCAATCCATATCAAATAATATTGCATCAGCCGATCTCAACCTAATCAACGCAACGATTGCCACCTCAACATGCTTCACTTCAGACTGTGTCCAGAGACTTCACGTGTGGAATGACAACCCTTCAGCTTCATTACTCAGGTGAGACCTTTCCTTTCATAGTATTCTCTAATTCCATCCCAGGGGTATCACTTTCTTTTTTTTTATTTTATTTAAGAAAGGATTAATTAACAAAACCATAGGGTAGGAGGGGTACAACTCCACACAATTCCCACCACCCAATCTCCATATCCCACCCCCACCCCTGATAGCTTTCCCATTTTCCATCCCTCTGGGAGCATGGACCCAGGGTCATTGTGGGTTGCAGAAGGTAGAAGGTCTGGCTTCTGTAATTGCTTCCCCGCTGAACATGGGCATTGACTGGTCGGTCCATACTCCCAGTCTGCCTCTCTCTTTCCCTAGTAGGGTGTGTCTCTGGGGAAGCTGAGCTCCAGGACACATTGGTGGGGTCTTCAATCCAGGGAAGAGAGTTAACATACAAAGCCAAACAAATTGTTGAGCAATCATGGACCCAAAGCTTGGAATAGTGGAGAGGAAGTGTTAGGGGGGGTACTCACTGCAAACTCTAGTGTACTTCTGCTTTCAGGTATATATTTTGCTGTAGTTTACAGATACGTGTGAACATATGCTCTCTCTCACAGAAACTCATGTATATCTAGGTTTTGGGACTTTGTTAGAAAGTGAACCACCTGGGATGTAATTAGAGAATACTATAAAAGGAAAGGTCTCACCCGAGTAATGAAGCTGAAGGGTTGTCATTCCACACGTGAAGTCTCTGGACACAGTCTGAAGTGAAGCATGTTGAGGTGGCAATTGTTGCATTGGTTAGGTTGTGATCAGCGGATGCAATATTATTTGATATGGATTGGAAGAGGCATACGGGAAAGTGGGCCCTATCCAAGGGTTCCAGGACTGGGGGAAGTAGAGGCTCTATAGTGGAGATGTGAGGTTCCTGCTGTCTTAGGGTTCCAAAAGACAATCGATAGTTAATGTTATCATCACATTATTTGGTAATTGGGTTAACTTTGAAAAGTCCTTTTGTTATGGTTTGCTGTACAGTACCCAGTATCTTGTATATAGCTGTGCTATTGGATGCTTCTGATCTACTTGGTCTAGGCTTTTGAGAGAATCCGCCTATCAAATATTTTTAATATATAGGGGTATCACTTTCTAACAAAGTCCCAAAACCTAGATATAGACCAGGTTCTGTGAGAGAGAGCATATGTTTACACGTATCTGTAAACTACTGCAAAATATATACCTGAAAGTAGAAGTACATTAGAGTTTGCAGTGAGTACCCCTCCAACACTTCCTCTCCACTATTCCAACCTTTGGGTCCATGATTGCTCAACAACTTGTTTGGCTTTGTATGTTAACTCTCTTTTCAGCCACCAGGTTCCAGATGCCATCAGGATGCCGGCCAGGCTTCCCTAGACTGAAGACCCCACCAATATGTCCTGGAGCTCCGCTTCCCCAGAGACCCACCCTACTAAGGAAAGAGAGAGGCAGACTGGGAGTATGGACCGACCAGTCAATGTTCAGCAGGGAAGCAATTACAGAAGCCAGACCTTCTACCTTCTGCAACCCACAATGACCCTGGGTCCATGCTCCCAGAGGGATAGTGAATTGGAAAGCTATCAGGGGAGGGGATAGGATATGGAGATTGGGTGGTGAGAATTGTGTGGAGTTGTACCCCACTATGCTATAGTTTTGTTAATTTATCCTATCTTAAATAAAAGATAAATTTTAAAAAAGATACCAAAATGAAATCAGCAGGACTAACCACGGTAGATCTTTTCCCAACAAGTTGTCATTATAAAATAGACACTGAGGAGACAAAAGGAGGAGATGGCCAATTTGAGGGCAGAGGTTAGAGTGATGCAGCACAATCCCAATGTCTTTTTAAACCACTAGAATTCTTAATGAAGGACTCTTCTTCTTAGTTTTTGTACAGAGTACAGTTATGCCAAACTTGTATTTTAGACATCTGTTCTCCAGAGTGTTAAGGGAATAAATTTCTTTGGTTTTAAGCCACCAAGGTGTGTGTGTGTGTGTGTGTGTGTGTGTGTGTGTGTGTGTGTGTGTGCGTGTAGATATAAAATTAATTTTAAGCCACCAAGGTGTGTGTGTGTTTACATATAAAATTAATTTTAAGCCACCAAGGTGTATGTGTATGTGTGTTTACATAAAAAATTAATTTTAAACCACAACACTTCTGAGGGGAAAATGGGGGTATAAAGCTCCCCAACCTCAGTTTATACTACATAGCATAATATTAAAACAGCATGGTACTGGGAGAGGGAGACCGCATAATGGTTATGCAGAGACTCTTGCTTGAAGTTCCAAGGCTCCTGGTTCAATCCTCTGCACCCAGAGAGATGGGAAAAGAGAGGGACATATGGAGGTAGCCAAGATGTTATAGGTGGCTTAGAGGGGAAGAGAGGATTCAATCAGGAAAAGAAGGGAGCAACTATGTATAAATGTGGACAGATAGTTATAGAGAAGATAATTGGCCCATGTCTACAACTTTAGGGGAACTGTGGTGGGTTGCAGTGGGGAGAGTGAAGATTCAGAACTCTGGTGGTGGGAATGGTGCAGATTCTAACCTTTGTCAACATGTAATTCTGTAATATAAAAATAAATTTAAAAATTAAAAAAAAACAAATTTAATACAATACCCATAAAAGTCCCACCAAGTTTCTTTAAGAGAATAGAACAAAAATTACAGTCATTTATAAGGAACCAGAAGACACCTAAAATCACCAAAACAAAATTCAGAAAAAGAAACAGAAATGAAGGCATCACACTCTAAGATCTCAAACTATATTTTAAGGCATCATAATCAAAACTGCCTGGTATTGGAACAAAAACAGATACACATACCAGCTGAATAGAATTGAAAGTCCATAAATAAACCTCCACACTTAAAGATATCTAAGTTTTGATCGGGGGCCCAAAGGATTAAATGGAGAAAGGAGGGTCTCTTCAATAAATGATGCTGGGAAAACTGTGTTGAAGCATGCAGAAGAATGAAACTGAACTACTTTATCTCACCAGAAACAAAAATCAACTCCAAATGAGTTAAGGATGTTAGACCTGAAACTATCAAAAACTTAGAGGAAAATATTGGTAGAACTCTTTTCCATCTAAATCTCAAGGGCATCTTTGATGATACAGACCCAATTGCAAGGAAGACTAAAACAAAAATAAACCAATGGGACTTCATCAACTTGAAAATCTTCTACACAGCAAAAGAGACCATCACACAAAGAGACCCTTCACAAAATGGGAGAAAATCTTTACATGCCATACATTAGACAAGAGGTTAATAACCAAAATATATTACCAAACTTAGTAACAAAAAAGCAAATGACCCCATCCAAAAATGGGCAGAGGATATGAACAAAACATTCACCTCAGAGGAGATCCAAAAGGCTAACAAACATATGAAAAACTGCTCCAGGTCACTGATTGTCAGAGAAATGCAAATAAAGACAGCACTGAGATACCACCTCACTCCTGTGAGAATGGCATACATCAAAAATGACAGCAGCAACAAATGCTGGAGAGGTTGTGAGGACAGAGGATCCCTCCTGCACAGCTGGTGGGAATTTAAATTAGTCCATCTTCTGTGAAGAGCAGTCTTGAGAACCCTCACAAAGCTAGAAATGGACCTTCCATAAGACCTAGTAATCCTCTCCTAGGAATATAGCCTAAGGAGTCAAGCACATCCATCCAAAATGATATATATACACCTATGTTCATAGCAGCACAATTCATAATAGCCTAAACATGGAAATAACCCAGGTGTCCAACAGATGAACAGCTAAGAAAGTTGTGGTATGTTTACACAATGGAATAATACTCAGCTATTAAGAATAATAAACCCATATTCTTCAACCCATCTTCTTCAACCCATCTTAGATGGAGCTAGAAGGAATTATGTTAAGAGAGATGATAAGCCAGAAAGAGAACGAGAAGTATGGGATGAACCCACTCATAAACAGAAGTTGAGACAGAAGAACAGAAAGGGAAACACAAAGCAGAATTTGACTGAGTTTGTAGTATTGCACCAAAGTAACAAACTCTGGGGGTGAGGTGGGGTAGGATTCCCACATGGATATGATGGACCTAGACCTCTAGCAGATCCCTCTCTTCACCATCACTGATCACCTCCATCAGGAACAACATCATAAACCCTCTCGTGGGCCTCTATAGGACCTTGCCCTCGATATAGAACAATAGTAGGGACTGTCCACTCTCCGAAGGCAGACTGGGAAGACAGTTCCTAAAATGGGTGTAGCCTAGAATGTTCCTAGCTATGGCCATGAACTGCAAGCTCAGACCTCAGGGATGAAGGAGTTGCACTGGCTCCTGGGCTGAATATGAATAGACATGGGCCCCAGATCTGACTGATGCCCTGATACAGCTTTCTAGTCCTATTTCCAACTCTGACACGATCTCCCCAGACAATCAATCTCCCCTTTAATCATGTTAACTATCGAGTTCAGTCAAAAATTAGTAAAGTCATGAGACCCTTAGAATATACCTATAGAAGTCTTCCTAGCTTTTTCCAAAATGAAAACCCCAAATCTCATCTCCTGTATTCTTACCTTTAAGTTCCTGACTATTAAACATTTTTTTCTGCTTTATATCTTAATGCTTTTCAGCCACCAAGCTGCAGTTGATACCATGACAACCTGACTTCCCTGGGCAGATGACCACCAATTTGTCCTGGAATCCCACCTCTCCAGAGCCCTGCCCTACTAGGGAAAGACAGAAAAAGTCTAGTTGTATGGATCGACCTGCCAATGCCCATGTCCAGTGGAGAAGCCAGATCTCCCTCCATCTGTACCCCATAATGACCCTGGATTCATATTCCCAAAGGGATAAAGAATATGGAACCTTTTAATGGAGGGGAGGAATGTGAAACTCAAGTGGTGAAAGTGTATGGAATTGGGAGTCAGATGGTAGCACAGTGGGTTAAGCATACATGGCGCAAAGTGCAAGGACCGGCATACGGATTCCAGTTTGAGCCCCCAGCTCCCCACCTGCAGGCGAGTAGCTTCACAGGCGGTGAAGCAGGTCTGCAGGTGTCTATCTTTCTCTCCCCCTCTCTGTCTTCCCCTACTCTCTCCATTTCTCTCTGTCTTACCCAACAACAACAACTGTAATAATAACTACAACAATAAAACAAGGACAACAAAAGGGAATAAATAAATATAAAAAATTTAAATAAAAAAGAAAGTATATGGAATTGTACCCCTTTTATCCTACAATATTGTCAATCATTATTAAATCAATTTTAAAAAGAAATGGTAAGGACTGAGCCTCAGCAATAACCCTGCAGGCAAAGAAAAAAAAACATGGATTTTAGTTACTAAGAATGTATCAGTATTAGTTCCTCAATTATAACAAAGGCACTATTAAAGTTAGGTGTTAATGGCCTGGGCAGTGGTGTACCTGGTTAAGCATACACATTACAGTGCACCAAGACCCTGATACTCACCTGTAGGGGGAAAGCTTCTGGAGTAGTGAAGCAGGGCAAGAGCTATCTCTCTGTCTCTCCCCTCTCTATTTCTATCCCTCACCTCTAAATGTCTATCTCTATCCAATAATAAACTAAAAATATTTTTTTTAAAAGCTAGGTGTTATAGAAGGGGAAATTGTATTGAGGGAAGGAGAAATCTTTGAACCTCTGCTTTCTATTGAATTTTCTGTAAACTGAAAAATTGTTCTAAAAACTAAAGTGTTTTATTTTTTAAGTAACACTCATAAATTAAAACTAAAATGGAAATAAAAATATGGGTTGGGGCAATAGCTTTACCTGTTAGAGCATAATCTTGCATGTCTGAGGCCCCCAAAGGTTGCAGGTTCAACCCCCAGTATCACCTTATACAAGAGCTGAGCAGTGTACTCTGGCCCTTTCATCCTTCCTTCATTTCTTTTTTTAATGAGTTAGATATTTATTTATTTATTTATTTTACCAGAGCACTACTCAGCTCTGGCTTATCATGGTCTGGGGGATTGAACCTGGGATTTCAGAGCCTCAGGCATAAAAAGTCTCTTTGCATAGCCATTATGCTATCTATCCCTGCCCCTCTGGCCCTTTCTCCACTCTGTCTCATTTCCTCTCTCTCAATAATAAATAAATATTACAAAGATAAAAAAATAATATTTTATTATAATAGACATTCCCAATACCAACAGAATAATAATCATTCTTAACATTTAGGCATAGGTCCTTTCAGTCTTTCCTCTTTCTTTTTTCCAAATTTCTCAGATTTGAAGAGCTGAAATCAGTCTGCACAATCCATTAGGAAGGCTTAAAACCTAGCTTTAGTTTAGATTTTGATATGCAAAGAAAGCTGCATATATATAACATTAGTTATACCAAAAACAGATTTGAGAGAAGCTAGTTGCTTGGGGAATAATTGAAAAGAAATTTCATTTCATACTATGCTCAACTAATGTACTGACCAGAAGGAAAAAAAGAAATATTTGAAGTAACTTAGAAAGCAGCCAGGAAAACTTCTAATCAAGAAAAAGGAAAATAGATCAGCCTAGTGAGGTTTCAAAACAGCCAGCAGCAGCATCCTGCAACTTAACACTGCTTCAGTAACCATACAGATGAAGGACTTGCAGACTGAAGTGAACAGTCTCTCTTCTCTGCCAACAATCTGATGGTCAAACAACCAGCAGTTCCCCTTCAGTGTGTGGGCAGTTTCTGCAGGGTGGTAGGAAGCCAGGGGGAAAAAATTTCCCTCCAAAGGAAATGTGCCAAATACTTAGCAAACTGCAAGATTCAGGTTTCAAGTATTCAGATTGTACCTACTGGCCCTCTGCATTAAAGTGGATTCTTAGAATCCCTCCTACAGAGGCTAACCCTTTAGATTCTGGATAGGGGTCATCTGGTCATAATAGGGGGAAAACCAGGATGCCAGAAGGAACACGGCACTCAATTCAAGAGAGTGACTACATTCTAGAAAAAGAATAATGTTCACTAGGCCTCCATGCCTATGTGATTCTACCACTCTTGGCAGACTTTTTTTATTTCTTCTTTTAGTTCATTTAGAAACAGAAGGAGAGTGACACACATAGGGTGGGGGGAGCAGTGGGAGAAGGAGAAACACCACACCACTACTCTCCCATCATGAAACCTCCCCTGTGGCAAGTACCTGTGTGGAGCTGAGTATGCTTTACCAGTTGAGTTATCTCCTGATCCCAAAGAATTGTAATAGATGAAGATGTGATTTAGGCCAGACCAGTGCGTACCAACTAAACACAAACCGTCCCATAACCAACAATTTTATGAAAGACAAACCTGTTTAGAAAATACAGCCAGGTATTCCACTCCCCAATAAAGTCCCCAAACCTAGATATAGTCCAGGTCCCCTGAGATAGAGCATATGTTCACACTTGCCCATAAGCTAGGGAAAAATATATACCTGAAAGCTGAAGTACACAAGAGCCTGCAGGGAATACCTCCCAACACTTCATCTGCACTATTCCATTCTTTAGGTCCATGGTCGTTCAACAATTTGGCTTTGTATATTAACTCTCTTTTCAGCCACCAGGTTCTGGATGCCAGCACGATGCCGACCAGACTTCCCTGGACAGACGACCCCACCAATGTGTACTGGAGTTCCACTTCCCCAGAGACCCACCCTACTAAGGAAAGAGAGAGGCAGACTGGGAGTATGGATCGACTAGTCAACGCCCATGTTCAGCGGGGAAGCAATTACAGAAGCCAGACCTTCCACCTTCTGCAACCCACAATGACCCTGGGTCCATACTCCCAGAGGGATAGAGAATGGGAAAGCTATCAGGGGAGGGGATGGGATGTGGAGATCAGGTGGTGGGAATTGTGTGGAACTGTACCCCTCTTATCCTACGGTTTTGTTAATGTCTCCTTTCTTAAATAAAAAAAAAAAATACATCAAGAGCAAACTTGAAAGCAAAGTCAGAGCTACTATCACAAAAAGATGCCTCCAGTTTCCCACGTTAAGGGACAAAGTCACTTTATTTATTTATAGTGAGATAAGATGGAGTTTTATTTATTTTATTTTATTTTTGCCAGAACACTGTTCAGCTTTGGCTTATGTTAGTGCACAGGAGTGAGCCTAGGACATCAGAGCCTCAAGTATGAAAGTCTTTTGCATAACCATTATGTAATCTCTTCATCCCAGAGCTATTTTAGAGTCAAATAGATTCAGTTTAACATAGAACTCTGCATGTATCTCATGTATCTACATGTTTCCACACCTATGAAATAATTACACTTCCTTCTTGTTATATATAACAATTACACTTCCTTCTTGTTAAGGATTACAAGATAAGCTATGGTGAAGTGTTATGATATTGTGATTTATAATAAGAAATACAGGGTGGGGAAGATAGTATAATGATTATTTCATAGGAAATAGTTAAATTATAAGACATCCATCCAGATGGTGAAGGGAATTGTTAGTACACAGCAACACAACACCACACCACATCAGAGTTGGTCCCAGAAACCTGGTTAGCACTAATCAAAATGCCTGTCACATAACATGTGTTCTGTCTAATGTTGCTAACATTACCACCACCTGCAGAGGTGATTCTACTGCAGATTTTTTTTCATTACTTATCTATCTACCTATCAATCACCTTTCTTTCTTTTAACACAGGCATTTGTTCCATTTCCTTTTACTTACCCATACTCCAATGGAAATACCTGTTCAGCCTAAGACCCCCACTCTCATCTGCTCTACTCCTACTTTTTGTTTCCTGCTCATAAATCATTTTGTCTCATTTTGTACCTTGCTGCCTTTCAGCCACTAAGTTGCAAACACTATCATGATTCCATCCTGATTTCTTGGGCAGACAACCTCACCAATGTGTCTTGGAACCTTACTGCTTCAAAGCCTTACCCCACTAGGGAAAGATAGAAACAGGCTGGAGATTGACCTCCAACAGCCATGTCTAGCAGAAAAGCAATTAAAGAAGCCAGAACTCCCATCTTCTGCACCCCAAAAACAAATTTGATCCATACTCCCAGTGGGGGAGAAAAAATAAAGAGAAGATGACTAGAGGGCTCTGAACTCCAACTTCATCAGGAAACGTAGAGAGTACAAAAAAAGGAAGGGACATTTGGATGTAGTAGTAGGTGTATATATGACTTGTAAATGAAGAGAAGATGGATCAAAAAAAAGGCCAAATATATACAAATATAGACAGATGACTGTAGAAATAATAGTTGGCCCATGTCTCTTGGGAGAACTGCTATAGCTTACAATGGAGGAGTTGGGGTAAAATCACTAAAAAAAAAAAAAAAAAAAAAAAGAATATAAATACCTGGTCAGTCTACCATATAAAAACAAAGTCCTTGAAATGAGAACTATAAAGCAGTTATCCTTTTTCTTCCCACAGATTCATTTTTTTAAAATATTTTTTATTTATTTGATTGAGACAGATAAATTGAGATGGGAGGAGGAGATAGAGAAGGAGAAAGAGAGGAACCTGCAGCACTACTTCACCACTCATGAATTTTTCACTCTCCAGGGAGATGGGAGGAGAGGGGCAGGGGCAGGGACTCAAACCCAGTTCCTTAAGCATTGTAATACATACATTGTCCCAGGTGCACCACTGCCCAGCCCCTTTACAGAGATTTAGAAACAGTTCTGTACTCTATCAAGAAGCAAAGACTTCTTACACCAAATCAAAAACTTATGAACAAATAACCTCAAGTTTATGGACGTCCCTGGTACTATCACTTCTCACTCAAAGGGATTTAGAATCCAAATAACTAAGCATCCTCAAGGCAAAAGAAAACACAGGGTGAGTTAGATGAAATAGTAGCTAACTGAATACCACTATGTATTATTTCCAAATCGTGAAAAATTGCACCTCATGTTTATTTTCTTTAAGTTTAACTAATGGATTCATATTTTTATTTTGAAAAATTAATACATAAATCTATAGAATTTTGTACCACTACTTCCCAGAAATGATATTGCTAATATTTGTTATTTTTGCAGTAAGTCCTTTATAAAATACATCATGACAGATAAAAAGAAAATACAGGGCCAGCAAAGTAGCTCATCTGGATGGTGTGAGTACTTTGAAATGCACACAGCCCAGGTTCAAGTCCAGTCCTTACCACACTGGAGGCAGCTTCACTACTGTGATGTCTTTCTCTCTCCCTCTATCTCTTTTTCTCTATCTATAAACAACAGCCCAGAGTTGTGAATTCCCAGAAATGACAAAAAATAAAAAATATTTTCTCCCCTCAAAATCATTTATTGCCAAATTTATAACTCCCTCAGTCAACTGTCAATTATCAATTTGACCTTTATCCAATCAATACTACTGTGGGTTTTTTTTTCTTTTGTCAATAGAAGGAACAAAAATAAGCATGTGTTAAGGGGAGGGTAGCTATGTGAAGAGAGGTTTTCAGATTTCTAAAGTTACACCAAGATAGCACCTATTCTCCTGCTCCAGGAACAGTCCTCAGGGATTGTAAATAAAGGGCAGGGAGTGTGTGTATTTGTGACGGAGGCCTTGCAAAATCACACCTATAAGCATCTAAAAAGCAGTGTATATTTCTACACTATGTGTGCTTAACCTGCTGCGCTACCACCCGGCCCCCTCCAAAAGGCTCACCTGGGTCGAGGTGTGTGAAAGAGCCCACTACGAAGTCCAGTGTGGATACAGCCAGCAGGAACAGCAGTAGCAGCTGAAGACGAATTATCCATTTGACACCTGCTAGGTTAATCCCCAGCAAGGCCAGAAGCACTGCAACTGAAATTCCTCGCACAGCCCAGATATTCCTAAGGCTCAGCAAGTCTGAGATGGATTCTGCAAAACCAGTGATGTACATGGCACCTGCAACACACTGCAAGAGAGAAAGGCATCAGTAACACACTGGCTAGAGCTGCCCATTCTGAGGACCCAACTCACCCTGGTCAAGTCTCAACACCTGGGAGCCAACATGAAGAGTAAGTGGGTTCTTCCAGCCTAGAACCCTGCCCCAAACCCTGCTACTCTTTTAGTTTCCTATCATCATCTGGAGCAGGGAATATAGCTAGGCTCAAATGTAGAGCTACTTGATAATCAGTGGGAATTCAGCTAAAAAGATTATTGAGAGAAAGAAGGTAGAACTCTGAACCAGAGGCCTTAGGACTTCTCTGCAAGTTATACAAGAACAAAATCATGAACAAAAAACACAGGAGTCTGTAAACCATTATTAAATCACTAACAATACAATTAACTAAAGCATTATTCTTAGAAAAAAAAAAACTCACTGTGATCTTTTCTAACAAACATCCAAACCCTGAGAAGCCTCAGCTCTTTACATTGGAAATGTCTACTGGCCAGAAAAACAGCAGAAACATATTCCCCCACTCCTTTTAAAATGGTGTAAATGTTGAGAAAATGGAGCATTTCTAGACTCTGAGCTCTTCCAGATGGTTTTTAGAAATGAATCTAATATTCATATAAAAGTTCTGCTGAACTTTTATATGAATTAGCCTGAAACCACACCATCATTCTTGGTTTCCTGTGTGAGTCAAAAGGCAGAACTTGTCTCCCGGGTCAACTAGAAGTACCAAAGGAGATCACCTGGGACAGCAACAAGATGGGACTAGAACACTTCATGAACCCGCCAAATTACCAGTGAGTGCAAACTCCTGTGGCTCGTGGATACAGAGGAGCCTAAGGAGTGACTGAGCCACTGCTGACAGTCCTGCAGTTTACCAGTTGAGGCACCACCTTAAGTCTGTTTTACCAACAAAAAGACTGCTGAAAGGAGGAGAGGACTCCCCTAAGACTCACCAAATGCAACAATGAGTCTCCATTGCTATTGCCTTCAGAAGCTGGAACAGCAGAGGGGAGGCCCTGTGCTGACATCGGGGCACAGAGAACTGACCTCAGTTATGAGGTCAGGAGAAGATCTATACCTTGGTGGCCTAGCAGTGGATATGTACAGTGGGATCCTTTCCACATTGTTCTCCCGGTGAGAACATCGTGAATAATTGCCTCAGAACCTACAGACTATAAATAAGACTTGTTTAGAAACTCACAGAGCCCAGCAGTGCTACCCAGCTTGGCAGAGAAGCTGAATTGAGCCCGGAGCTTTGGATCCTTGGTGTGTGAGAGTCTCTTTGCATAACCACTGTATTATCTCTCCCTCATCCTACTTTATCTCTTGGTGAGGAGTCAGTGATTAAGCAAAGAAGCCTACTTATCATTTAAAACCCCTCAGGCTCCCATAGCCTATAAGGAAGGAAAAGAACAAAAGAGGCTTTAACAGCCACTGTGCTCCAACTCAGGGATTGAAACAACTGTTAATTTCCACAACTGTGAACTCTTAAAGTACCTTACTTAGACACAAGTCAATCTAGGCAAGAGTGATCAGTAATTTGAAAAGTACTGAGAGAGGGAACTCATAACATACTATAGAAAATGGTTAAACCAACAAGAAGAAATATTGGAGAAATGAACCAAGACAAGAGTCCAGCCAAAAGCCCCCCAAAGGTTGAAGCACTGAATAATGAGGTCAACATCCAAATGTTAGTTAAGGAAATAGTCATAGGAGTGAGTAAAGAGTTTGAAAGAATTGTCATCAGAAATACAGAAACAACAAATGAGGCTCTGGAAGAAAACACTAATTATCTCAAAATCATTAGAGAGCTGAAAGCTGAAATAACTGACCTAAGAACACAACTAGCTAAACAAGCTAAAACAGTATCAGAACAGGGTAACAAAATAGATGAACTAAACAAAACAGTAGAGGGGAGAGAGAGTAGAACCAATGAGGCTGAAGACAGAATTAGCAAGATCAAGGATGAATTAGAGACAACTAAAAAAAAAAAAAAAAAAAAAGATTGTTCATCGGGGCCAGGTGGTGACATACCTGGTTGAGAGCACATATTATAGTGCACAAGGACCCAGGTTCAAGCCCCTGGTCCCCACCTGCAGGGGAAAGCTTTGTGAGTGGTGAAGCAATGCTGCAGGTGTCTCTCTCCCTGTCTATCTCCCCTCCTCCTCTCAATTTATATCTGTCTCTATCCAATTGATAAATAAAGATAATAATTAAAAAAAGATTCTTCATAATGACCAAGTGGGGTTTATCCCAGGGATGCAAGGTTGGTTTAATATATGTAAATCAATCAACGTGATCTACCACATCAATAAAAGCAAGTACAAAAACCATATCAATAGATGTAGAGAAAGCCTTTGACAAAATCCAACATCCCTTCATGATCAAAATGCTACAAAAAATGGGAATAGATGGAAAAGACTTTGGGGTGGGTGAGGGTGGAGAGTAGAAGTCCTGGAAAAGGATGACAAGAGGACCTAGTGGGGATGGTATTGTTATATCGAAAACTGAGAAATGTTATCCATGTATAAACTATTGTATTTACTGTTGACTGTAAAACATGAATCCCCCAATAAAAAAATTATAAGAAAAAAAACCATCAGAACTCAGCAGGCCCGTCTCTGTAACCCAAAGAGGCTGCACCCCAAACTTTCACACTCTGTGAAGAAGCAGGAGCACAGTGACCTGGGACATGGTATTTTCTAACCACAAAGAATAGCCCTGTTGAAGCCTGACCCCCATTTCCTAGAAGAATAGGTTAACTGAGTAGATAGAAGGAAACCAATGTAATGACCTTAGTGTGTTGCCTATATATTTGGTTTATAGATTGGTGCTGGGTGTCCTCGGCCAGCAGAGAAGCAGTGGCAACATGGAGAACTGGGAACTGACATTGAAGGTGAGGTGCAGAGGAAAGGACCAACCTCTGGAAAAGCTTCAGAGAGACAGCTCGTTTATTGTTCATACACAGGGTTAGATATACTGATCACCATCCAATTGTAACATAGGGGAAGTATGTAGGACCCAATGAGGAAAGCGAGTGACACTCACACCATGTTAATTACCCCCAGGTGCACCTTATTCATGCTCTTAGGTTACACCTGCTTCTCATATCCAGCTCGGGCTCAAAGGCAAGTTACCAGCCTATAAGAAGCCAAGTTATGGCCTTATAAAAGAAGGTCACATATCAGTCACACACGAGAAATGGGAACCTTTAGGGCATGTTGTGTAAGGAGACAGCTCTCTTACCCCTGAGTTCAGTGCCATCTCTGCCTATAGAGTCGAGGAGGGACACGCATTTAGGCCAGATCAGCCTTGGGGTCTAGCTCCTCAATACTCATTGTAGAACTGATAGGCCTCTACCCAGGTTGGGGGATCTGCACCTCCCACAATAGATAACATCAGGAGACATGTTGTCTGATTCTATTTCGTTGAGCTCCTAAAAATATTTACTGTAACCTTCTCCCACATATAAAATCTCCATATCAGGGCCAAATCTC
Organism: Erinaceus europaeus; assembly: GCF_950295315.1. Classification (NCBI taxonomy): domain Eukaryota; kingdom Metazoa; phylum Chordata; class Mammalia; order Eulipotyphla; family Erinaceidae; genus Erinaceus; species Erinaceus europaeus. Next base: position 75,593,675 of record NC_080170.1, read on the forward strand.
TGGATCAGTTCTCAGAGGAATGTGTGGACTGCACCTAGGCTAGAGCCTAGGAGTATACTGTTTTACAGTTTACAAAGGCTATTCAAAAACTACATGGAGATGCATGTATTACTCACTATTTACTAGTAATTAAAAGTATTAAGTGTCTGAGGTTAGTGAAATTACATGTTAACTTAAAACTATTTTCCAGAAGTGATGCAAATAACTTCTACTCCATGAAATAGATAACCCAATCCTGTAAAACGTTAATTGGAAGGTCCAGGTGGTACACCTGGTTGAGTGCACATGTTATCATGTACAAGGGCCTGAGTTCAAGCCCCCAACCTCCATCTGTGGGGGTGGGAGGAAGTGAAGGAGTGAAACAGGTGTCTATCTCTCTATCTCCCCCAATCATCTCAGTTTCTCTCTGTCTCTACCCAATAAATTAAAAAAAATCTTAATTGAACATGCATGTAACCCAGCAATCTTATCCTTAACATTTACTTATTAAATTAGCTAAGAATTTTCAGACTTGATGTGTATGCATCCAGGATCTACACCTAGCTTCTTAATTGCCTATATTTCTTTGGTACCTCTATTAATTACTGAATTAAATAGAAACCTTTGTCACATGTCCATTTTATATTTGCCTGAAAGTCATGATCTTAATTATTTTTTAAATATTTAGAATGCAATTTCATCTGGATGACTTTGTCAGGTAGATACTGAGCCCCATCAGAAACCCCAGTGTCAATAAAATGATGATGATGATGATAACGATGATAAAAACCAGGGGACATGGCTATAGAGTAGCAATAACTAAAATGTCACATCCTTGAACAGCTAGAACTAAAAAATTAAAAATAAATAAATAAATAAAAACTAAAAAGAGCTAAAAACTAAAAATAAATAAATAAATAACAATCTCACATTGCTTGAAGAAATTCACTGAGCTCAAAGTTAGGTGCAGGTGCATGTGGTAAGGGACACAGGACAATCATTCAAGACAAAAGCAGCTTGGGAGTCAAATAGCAGTTAGCAGCTACTGACATTTTGGTAGATAGACAGTAGAATACAGGCTTAGCTTGAGAAGATGGGGACAAACCTGGGCAGGATCTAAAACTGCCAAGATTGTGACGGAGGACAGCCAGAGACCAAATACAGTCTGAAGCAAAGGAGCAAGAACTATTCTATCTAAACCTACCAAAGGTTATATAGAAAACTCGCCCCTCCCCACTCCAGACATATAAACAACCTAGCCATAGTGTCACCTGCTCCTGAATAGCAGAAAACAAGCTTAGCCAAAATATATAGAAAATTCAACTATTCAATCTCACAAAGATTTGGAGAAAATGTCTGAATTTGAATTCAGAAAGCGTATTATGAAGACAATTCAAAGTTCTATTCATAACATACAGACACAAATTCAAGATCATAAAGAGATCTTAGCTCTTTCACTAAAGACCTATAAGACACACAAAGAAAATTATGAACAGAGCTACAACATACGAAGAACACTTTGGATGGAGTTGAGGCTTAAATTAAAAGAAATTATGGTCAATACTGACAGATTAGACCTGGAGAGAGAAGGAAAAAAGGAAGAACATTCAGGAGAAGTAATATGTGTAAGTGTGACTTGGAAAGGAAGATAAAACCATGAGAAAAAATGGACAAATATATAAATATAAACAGATAGTTATAGAAATAATAGTCAACCCATATCTGTGACCTTGGGAGAGCTACTACTGTATGTTGCTTCCAATGGAGGGTATGGGGATACAACACTCTGATGATTGAGACACTATGGAATTATAACCCTGTTATCATTTTGTAAGTCAATATTAAGTCACTAACAAAAAAAAGCCTAGGAAGTAGAATGGATCAGATTGAGGAGGGAATATCAAAGCTAGAAAATAAAACCACCATATTCTGTGAGTGCAAAGTTGTTGGAGAGAAGATGTTCATGAAAAATGAAGCAATTCTCTGTGAATAGCAGACTGCATTAGACAAATAAATGTGAAAGTTGTTGTGATAGAAGAAGAGGATGATGAGATAGGAGCAGAGAACATATTCAAAGAAATCGTGGCAGAAAAGTTCCCACACCTGGGCAGTGATCAAAATATAATCAGATAGCTGAAAGAAAATACAATTCCTGGATCCAAAACAGCCCACATCACAGTAAAACTATCCAAAAACAAAGACAAGGAAAAAATATTGCAAGCTTCTAGGGAAAGGAAGAAACTGGCACGCAGAAGTAAAATCCAGGCTTTCATCATATTTCTCATCACATACCCTAGAAACAAGAAGGGAACAGAATGACCTATTCACAGTATTAAAAGATAAAATTTTCTAGGGACAATTTAAGTATTAAGAAGAAACTAAAATTTTCCCAAACACACAGAGACTAAAATAATTCACTACCAACAATCCTGCCTTGCAAGAATTACTGAAAGGAGCCCTACATGAAAAGCAGCAAAAGAACTCCAACTCTAAAGGAAGTGATCAATAAAACAGAACCAGCAACACAAACAAGTGCAAAAGAAGAAAGCAAATACAAATGGAAAAATGAGGACAAAATAGACAGTGATATGACCAATATTGGTGAACCAAGGCCAACTAGCAAAGATCTAGATTTTAGACCAGAAATGCTAAAATCCGCCTTATCTTGGATAGAGCCTGAAGGAAAGGTGTTGGATAGGATGAGTCAGGAATAGAGAGATGAATACTGGATGACCTCACATGCAAATGGAACTCAGGAAACAGGGTCAGAAAGGGAAAATACCAATAGTCAAAACCTGGAGGCAACCCAAAGGTCCAACAACAGACAAAGGGTTGAGAAAATTGTGGTATATATACACAATGGAATACTACTCAGCTACTAAGAATAACGAATCCACCTTCTTCAACCCACCTTGGATGGAGCTTGTAGAAATTGTTAACTGAGATAAGCCAGAAAGAGAAAGATGAGTATGGGATGAACACAAAGCAGAACTTGGACTGAATTTAGAGTATTGCATGAAAGTAAAAGACTCTGGGTTGGGGGGGTAATGATAGATTTTTAAGCTCATTTGTAGAGGGTAAGCATAGGGACATAGATCTATGGTGGTGGGAACCTATTAAATAAATAAATTTTTTAAATTGTCAAGCTTACAAACATATGCCTTCAGGATTAACTAAGTGAAGTGAAAAAAGATTTGGGAATTGTAGTGGTCTGAAGTGAAAAAAAATTGCCTAAAGCATTAAAATTTATATGTGTTAAATCTCCAGGTAAGGTTGGTTTATTATTAACAATTTGTGATCTGTACTAGTAAAATTAAACTACTTAAAGTTTTCTGTAAAAACATAAAGAAAGAAGAAAAGAAAGAGGGAAAGGAAAGAGAAGAAAGAAAGAAAAAAAGAAAAGAAAAGAAAAGAAAAGAAAAGAAAAGAAAAAAGGAGAAGGGGGAGGGGAGGGAAAGGGAAGGGAGGGGAGGGGAGGGGAGGGGAGGGAAGGGAAGGGAGGGGAGGGGAGGGGAGGGGAGGGGAGGGGAGGGGAGGGGAAGGGAAGGGAAGGGAAGGGAAGGGAAGGGAAGGGAAGGGAAGGGAAGGGAAGGGAAGGGAAGGGAAGGGAAGGGAAGGGAAGGGAAGGGAAGGGAAGGAAAGGAAGAACGGAAAGGAGAACAGAGAGTGTGGTGTACTGTACCAAATCAAGGAACTCTGGAGATGCATAGGAAGAGGGGAGCTTGAGGATGTTAAGGGGGTGAGAGTATTTTTTAGACACTCATCACACAGAGATGGGAAATTGCGCCCATGTGTATACAACTGTGCCATAAACCATTAACCTGCAAAAAAAGGGGGGGGATATCCTGTGATAATGCCTCTTCTGACCTCAACTAAATCAATACAATCAGCACCACCATGCCACATTATGCTGCCACTGCCTATTTGCTTCTGATTGTATCCAGAAACCACAAGCCTGAGTGTCAAGCTTCCAACTCCAATAATTTGTTGAGACCTTTCCTTTTTTTATTTAATTTATTTAATTTTTTATTTATAAAAAGGAAACATTGACAAAACCACAGAATAAAATGGTACAACTTCACACAGTTCCCACCACAACTCTGTATCCCATCCCTTCCCCTGATAGCTTTCCTATTCTTTAACTTTCTGGGAGTATGGACACAAGGTCACTGTGGGATGCAGAAGGTGGAAGGTCTGGCTTCTGTAATTGCTTCTTCGCTGAACATGGGCGTTGACAGGTCTCTCTCTTTTCCTAGTGGGAAAGGGCTCTGGGGAAGTGGAGCTCCAGGACACATTGGTGGGGTTGTCTGTCCAGGGAAGTCTAGTCAGCATCATGCTAGCATCTGGAACCTGGTGGCTGAAAAGAGAGTTAACATACAAAGCCAAAACAAATTATTGATCAATCATGGACCTAAGGGCTGGAATAGTGCAGATGAAGAGTTGGGGGGTCCTCCATTTTGTAGATAGCTAGTAGGCATATTTTAGTTAAATTCCAAAGGGCCTGTGGCTATACTAGTTTTTTTATTTTTGTTTTTGTTTTTGTTTTCCTTTTTCTTTTTTCCCTGAGCCTGAAATCTGATATGCCAGTGAATCCAAGTTATTGTCTGGGGAGATGATGTCATGGCTGGAAAAAGGACCAGAAAGCTGGATCAGGGAGAGAGTAGCTCCCTAATATGGGAAAGGTGTATAAATATTGTTGACTGTAAACCTCATCGATTTGATGTGATCTGGGAATTCCAGGGAGAATAGAAGCAACCCGTGGCATAGCTATATACAAATAATGTCAAAGGACATAAATTATGGTGATGGTGTGCATAATACAGAAAATCCTAACAAAGGGATATTTCAGAGTTAACCCAATTGCCAAACAATGTGACTATAGCAATAACTATCTATTGTCTTCTTAAACCCTAAAACAGCAGGGACCACTCGCTTCCTCTATAGAGCCTATATTTCCCCCAGTCCTGGAACCTCTGGGGTGGGGCTCACTTTCCTGCATGCTTCTCTCAAGTCAGGCCAAATGATATTGCATTTGCTGATCCCAACCTAATCAATGCAACAAGTACCATCTCGGTATGCTTCACTTCAGACTATGTCCAGAGACATCAGGCATGGAAGGTCAACCCTTCAGCCTCATTACTCGGGTAATGATTACTTGGGTAATCCTTTCATAGGATTCTCTGGCAAACGCTAGAAGAAGAAGAATAGGATTCTCTAATTCCATTCCAGGAGGTTCACTTCCTAACAAAGTCCCAAAACCTAAGATATAGACCAGGTCCCATGAGATAGAGCATATGTTCACATGTATCCATAAATTAGGGCAAAATATTTACCTGAAAGCAAAAATACACAATAGTTATAGTGACTCAGTATAAAGTTCCTAATGAAATAGTGGCTACTTAGACTTAGATACCCTCCTCACCTACTTCCTATTACAGTTCTCTCACTCACTCCAAAGCTAACCTTAGCAAAGCAAGGACTGCAAAAGCTGAATAAGGGCAAAAGATTGGCATACTTTAACGATAACTCTTTAGTCACTGTCAGGCCATTCCATTAGCTGAGGCCCTAATTGGGGAGTCCTGAGATTCCCAAACAGACATGTTGGGCCTAGACCTCAAATAAATCCCTCTCTCCATTGTTACTGGTCATTTCTATCAGGAACAAAACAATAGACCCCTTTGTGGGCCCCCATAGGACCTTGCCCTCAACTTGGATCAACAATGGTAGAGAATGTTTTATCCTCCAAAGGGAGGATGGACAACATACTCTATGCTACACCTCAGGAAGATGGGTCGATATTGGGGCAGCATGAAATGTTCCTACTCATGACCACAGAATGTGAGCTCAGATCTAGAGGAATACAGAGGTCACATAGGCTCCTAAGCTAATTATGGGTCCCAGATCACATCAAACCGATGGGGTTTACAGTCAACAATATTTATACACCTTTCCTATACTAGGGAGCTACTCTCTTCCTTGATCCAGCTTTCTGGTCCTTTTTCCAGCCATGACATCATCTCCCCAGACAATAACTTGGATTCACTGGCATATCAGATTTCAGGCTCAAGGGCAAAAAGAAAAAGGAAAACAAAAACAAAAACAAAAATAAAAATAAAAAAACTAGTATAGCCACAGGCCCTTTGGAATTTAACTAAAATATGCCTACTAGCTATCTATAAAATGGAGGACCCCCCCCCCAACTCTTCATCTGCACTATTCCAACCCCTAGGTCCATGATTGATCAACAATTTGTTTGGCTTTGTATGTTAACTCTCTTTTCAGCCACCAGGTTCCAGATGCTAGCATGATGCTGACTAGACTTCCCTGGACAGACAACCCCACCAATATGTCCTGGAGCTCCACTTCCCCAGAGCCCTTTCCCACTAGGAAAAGATAGAGACAGGCTGGGAGTATGGATCGACCTGTCAACGCCCATGTTCAGTGAAGAAGCAATTACAGAAGCCAGACCTTCCACCTTCTGCATCCCACAGTGACCTTGTGTCCATACTCCCAGAGAGTTAAAGAATAGGAAAGCTATCAGGGGAGGGGATGGGTGGTAGGAATTGTGTGAAGCTGTACCCCTCTTATACTGTGTTTTTGTCAATGTTTCCTTTTTTATAAATAAATTTTTTTTAAAGTTATAAAGAAAAAAAAAAGAAAGCAGGGAGCTGAGAGAGCCATATGCTAATCAAGCCCCAAAGTCCTATTCATGGGCTGTCTCACAACAAAGATCACCAAAAATTAGTTCTTTGAAGATAAACTTTTACCTAAACTGACCAAGTAAAAGAAAGAATATTCTAGTTATATTTTGCTCTAGTACTTGAGGGTTTACTTATTATGTAATTTAATTTCATTTTTATGTAATGCTAGGACTTGATACATTCATTATTCTACCGCTTAGCTGCCTTCACCAGTTCTCCCATCCTAGTACTAACCAGGCCCAACCCAGACTAGCTTCCAAGATCAGACGAGATCGAGCATGTTCAGGATGGGTCGATATTGGTAGACACCAGCCAATATTCTCATTCTTCTATTTTAGAGAAAAAGGAGAGGAGGCACTAGCAAATAAAATAATGCCAATAATATTAATAATTTTTAAAAGTCTCCAGTAAGAAAAATCCAGGACCAGGTACTTTCACTGCTAAACTATATCAAATGTTAAAAGTTTTTACACCAATCCTTCACAATTCTTAAAAAAAAAAAAAGTGGAGGAACTTCCTGCCAACTCATTTTACTATCCTAACACCAAAACTAAACAAAGATATCACAAGAAAACTATATGGGGGCTGGGTGGTGGCACAGCAGGTTAAGCAGAAATGCCGTGAAGTGCAAGGACCAGAGTAAGGATACTGGTTCAAGCACCCAACTTCCCACCTGCAAGGGGGATGACTCACAAGCAGTGAAGCAAGTCTGCAGGTGTCTATCTTTCTCTCCTCCTCTGTCCCTCTGTCTTCCCCTTCTCTCTCAATTTCTCTCTGTCCTACCCAACAACGACAGCAATAATAATAACAACAACAACAACAATAAACAACAAAGGCAATAAAAAGGAAAAAATAGCCTCCAGGAGCAGTGCATTAGTAGTGCAGGTCCTGAGCCCCAGCAATAAACCTGGAGGCAAAAAAAAAAGAAAAGAAAACTACATGTCCATATTCTTTAAGAATATATATATATGTATGTGTGTATGTATGTATGTATGCAGGGGCTGGGTGGTGACATCCAGTTAAGCACACACATTACCATGCTCAAGCACCTAGGTTCTTGAACTCCTACCTTCACCTGCAGGGGGGAAGCTTCACAAGTAGTGAAGCAGGTCTGCAGGTATCTATCTTTCTGTCTCCCTCTATTTCCACCTCCACCTCTCAGTTTTTCTCTGTCCTATTCAATAAAATAGAAAGCAGGTGGGGGAATGGCCACCAGGAACCAGGGATTTATCATACAGTCACAGAGTAGCATTGATAACCCTGGTGGCATTAAAAAGAAAATGGAAGGGAGGGGAAAGGGATAAAGAAATAATATATATGCAAAAAAGTCCTCAACAAAGTACTAACAAATTGAATCATTGAATCTGGTGGGATATATATATATCAGCTATGCTCTGGTCAAAAACCCCAGCCCAGGTCATCCTCAGATCAAGCAGAGAATACCAATATTTCTGACCCAGACCCAAGGAAAGAGGAAGCAAACAGCATAGAGATATCAATATGATGGCTTCTCCTACAGAAGCAACTAAGGTCATAGAAAAGCCCACATAGAGGAAGCATTCAACATCCTAGCTCCCTTCTTTCTTTCTGAAGGATCCTTACTTACCATTCAGTGTTGGTCTGGTATCTGATTGCAGAAGTAAATGTGTTTTTTACCCATAGAGTGGGGGGAAATGAGAACTGCTGTTTGCCCACCTATCGTCTGTTTGGCTATAAATCAGCAGAGGAGGACTGGCAAAACAGCTCACCTAGACAGTGCACCAGCTTTGTCACACATGTAACTCAAGTTCAAGCTTAGTCCTTACCATACTGGAAAAAGCTCAAAGCTGTAGTGTTTTTTTCCCCTTCTCTCTCTGTTCCTCTGCCTCTCTCATGCTATCTGAAAAAATCAGCCTGGAGCAGTAACATACTAATGAAGCCAAAAAAAAAAGGGGGGGTGTGGGTGTGCAGTGGTAAAGGGTTAAGCACACATAGTACAAAGCACAAGGTCCCACTCAAAGATCCTGGTTCGAGCCCCTGCTACCGACCTACAGGGGGGTGAGAGGGCTGTCACTTCACAAGTGGTGAAGCAGGTCTGGTCTGTAGGTTTCTATCCTTCTCTCTCCTTCTCTATCTCCCCTTTCACTCTCAATTTCTCTCTGTCCTATCCACAAAAAAAAGGAAAAAAATGGACTCTAGAGCAGTGGATTCATAGCACAGGCATCCAACCCCAGCAATAACCCTGAAAGCAGAAAAGTAAACAATTGATACATAAATCCTCAAGGTAGTAAACTAAATCAAAAAGTTAATACTCATCTCCAAAACTAACTTGCTTAAAATCTTTCTCCACTAAAATTCACTAGTTTTTTAAGAGTACAGTGACAATCTGTGTGCCTTTCATGCATCTGTCCTACACACAAATGTACATACACATGCACATGTGTGTACATATTTACACACATACAGGCATGTGCACAGGTACAGACACATAACTTTATGCTACTAGAGAATCAGATGTATTTGTGCCAAACTACCTGCCTCTTCTACTTAAAATAAAAGAAACAAAATTAATGCTTTCTTTGAGGAGACTTGTTTATTTAGACAAAGATTTTTCTTTAAGTAGTTTTTCCAAACACCCAGCACACTTTACAGGACCATAAAAACTTTTTTCACAGACTAGTGGTATGGATCAGCCTGCCAATGACCACAATCAGTGGAGAAGCAGTTACAGAAACCAGACCTTCCACCTTCTGCACCCCATAAAGAATTTCAATTCATAGTCCAAGAGGGATAAAGAACAGGGAACCTTCCAATTGAGGGGGTGGGATACAGAATTCTGGTGGCGCTTCCAGAAAAGTACAGGCAAAAAAAAAAAAAAAAGTCTTCTCTTCAATGCAAAAGTGTCCCCAGGGACCAGATCACCATGCTGCTACTGTATCTCCATACTCTCCTCCATAAAATTGTTAGAAAGAATGGCTCCAGTACAGGCCTTGCCTCCCTTTTGGTCACTCTCATTAGCATGAATGATGGAAGAAAGAAGGGAAGAAGTACTAAACTAAAAGCAAGGTCCTGAACTGTAGTTTGACTCTGTCTCTGAGTTTCATCTCGGACTCCAACTTCCCTTCTACAATGGAAACAACAGCACTTCTCTTGCCTCTCTCACCAGGTCAAATGAGAAAGTGCATCAGAAGATGCTAACCAGGGATGAATACCCCACATACCAGTGGCCTCCCATCTCCCCCAAACCCCCCCACTCTGGCAGCCCAGACTCACCTGTCCAAATACATACAGCAACCCAATTGTCCCTCCAGTCTGGCCACCGAGGACAGAAGAGATCATGGAGTAGACGCCACCACTGCCAACACTGCAATGCCCGCTGATACCAATGCCAGACAGCACAGTGACCAGGGCTACCAGAATGACGAACGATACCAGAAACATGCCCATGAGCACTCCTGTGTTTCCCTGCATGGAAAAGCAAGGAATAAGCTTAGGGGTTAGGGCTCCCAGGAGCACTGACCACCTTGCCACCACAATCCCAGCTTCAATAGGGGGAATAAGCTAGGACAGAGATGGCAACACCACAGACTAAGGCCTGGAAAGATCTCATAAATAAATCTCCAAATAAAACATACAGAGGTTCACAGATATATTGGGATAATGTCTTTTGATTACTTAAATGCAAATTGAAGCCACAATTTAGATTTTACCTCACACCAGTAAAAAGCGGTTGACATAAAAAAAGATAGGAAACAGTAAGGGAATGCAGCCATTATGGAAAGTGGAATAAGAGTTCTTAAATAAGAATGGAAACAGATTATGATACAGCAATATCATTCCTAGGAATATATCAAGAAGACATGAAATATTAATTCAAAGAGACATAGGTGCTTCCTATACTCATAGCTATATTATTCACAATAGCCAAGAAGTGGAAGCAGCCATTTGCTCATCAACAGATGACTGGATAAAGAAGTTACAGAACATATACTCAAAAGAATACTACTCTGAAATTTAAAATTTAAACCCTCATGCCCTATTAGGGTTGGGCATGATGTTCCCAGCTAAGTGCACAGTTACAGTATACAAGGTCCCAGGTTCGAGCTCCTACTCCTCACCTGCAGAAGAGAAGCTTCATAATCTGTGAAACAATGCTCTAGGTATCTCTCTCTCCCTTTCTTTTTTTTTTTTTTTTTTGGTATAAACATTCATTTATTGGGAGAAGAGTACAGGTCTTTATACTGAGTTAAACAAAGAATATTTTTCACATATGTCGGAAATTATAGGTCAGCTTGCCCCTATGGTAGGGGGCTGTTATGACAAGAATTGATGAGATACATAAGGTCAAAATAATTAGTTTCTATGATGCAGGTGAGTTAATTATCCAAAGGTATTTGAGAGAAGCATAGGGGTTAAACCAGTAAGGTGAGGTAGAGAAGAAGAAAAACAAAGATTGATGTAAATCACAGATATCAAAGAACACAAGGAAATAGAATTTTGGGGTCTCACTGCCTGGTGTTGGGCTGTATGATAGAGTGTGTTCTCCTTTATGATCGAAAGGTGAAATGGATGTGTGAACTTTGAGTGAACCCTAAAGCAGGCAACCATTTGGCCTGCTGCTAGCAGAGGAAACTAAGTGTGAGAGGCTTGTAGGCTTTCTGTGAGCTTGAGAGACTAACAAGGAGAAACTGAGTCTGGGAGACTTTCCTTCTTGGCTCATCTCTATAAGGAGAGAGGCTAACAAGTGAGGTCTCTCTCCCTTTCTATCTCCCCCCATCCCTCTCAACTTCTCTCTGTCCTATCTAATAAAAAATATTTTTTTTCCTCCAGGGTTATTGCTGGGCCTGCACCATGAATCCACCGCTCCTGGAGGCCATTTTTTCCCCTTTTTGTTGCCCTAGTTGTTGCAGCCTCATTGCGGTTATTATTGCCATTGTTGACGTTGCTTTGTTGTTGGATAGGACAGAGAGAAATGGAGAGAGGAGGGGAAGACAGAGAGAGAGGGGAGAGAAAGATAGACACCTGCAGACCTGCTTCACCGCCCGTGAAGCGACTCCCCTGCAGGTGGGGAGTCGGGCTCGAACCGGGATCCTTACCCCGGTCCCTGCGCTTTGAGCCACGTGCGCTTAACCCACTGCGCTACCGCCCGACTCCCAAAAAATAATTTTTAAAAAGGAAAAATGAGCCCCAGCAATAATTCTGGTGACAATAAAAAAAATTTAAAAATATTAAATTAAGGGGGTCGGCGGTAGCGCAATGAGTTAAGCACACATGGCGCAAAGCTCAAGGACCAGCGTAAGGATCCCGGTACCAGCCCCAGGCTCCCCACTTGGAGGGGAGTCGCTTCACAGGCAGTGAAGCAGGTCTACAGGTAGACATCTTTCTCTACCCCTCTCTGTCTTCCTCTCCTCTCTCGATTTCTCTCTGTCCTGTCCAACAACAAACAACATCAACAACAATACTAATAACCACAACAAGGCAACAAAAGGGGGGGAAAAAAGGCCTCCAGGAACAGTGGATTCATGGTGCAGGCACTGAGCCCCAGCAATAATCCTAGAGGCAAAAAAAAAAATTAAATTAAAAGATGACAATACATCATTCAAAACAAAATAGATGGAACTGGAAATGATTATGTTAAGTGAAATAAATAAAAGACATGAAAGACTCACATATGGATACAGTAAATAAGGAACTGAGGCCCAAGATATAGTATAGTGGATATGCAAGACAACTTTCATGCCTTAGACTCCAAGGTCCCAGGTTCAATCCCAGTGGCACCACCATAAACTAGAACTGAGCAGTGCTCTGGTTAAAAAATAAACAAATTGATTCCTAGACTGTAAAAATGACAGTGATCAGAGAAAATGGAGCTAGTGCAAGCTCCGGCTAAGAGGGACTCAGAGATTATACAGGCTCTGGTGCTAAATATAAATACATATATGGGCCCTAGATAGGGTGGATGGAGTTAAATAGTTAATTCTATCCATAGAATATTTTCAAGAATGAGAGCTAGTCTCTGCCCTAATCCAACTTTCTAGCCCTTTCTGTACTCTGACAACATTTTTGCAGACAATGTTTTTATCTAACTTCATGCTAGCTATCAAACTCTGGTGGGGAATACCATAGACATGGGCCCATGGAAACATGCCTAAAATGGACTTACTTTCTTCCACCCTAAAATCCCTAATCTCATCTGCTCTGTTCCTACTTTTTGGTTCCTGTCATTAACCATTTTGTCTCACTTTATATCATGCCGCCTTCCAGACACCAAGTTGCAGATACTGCCATGATTTCATCCTGATTCTCTGGGCAGATGTGTCCAGTGTGTTCTGGAACCTCACCTCTCCAGAGCTCTACCCCACTAGAGAAAGATAGAAACAGGCTGGGGGTATGGATTAACCTGCCAATGCCCAAGTCCAGTGGAGAAACAATTCCAGAAGCCAGAACTCCTACCTTCTGCACCTCAAAAACAACTCTGATCCATACTCCCAGTGGGGGAGAAGTGATAGGAGGAAGATAAAAGGGCTCTGAACTCGAACTCCATCAGGTCTCAGAGAGGGAGGATGAAAAGGGGAGATATTTGAATGAAGTAATAGGGTCTTATATGGCTTGGAAAGCATGAGAGGACTGGACCTAGAAGAAAAAGGGGAGGGCAATTATGTACAAATGCAGACAGATAGCTGTAGAGATGATGGTTTACTTTGTCTGCAACTTTGTCTGTGGAGATGATGTCTCCGTGCTTAGGAGAACAGAGATGGACTGCAATGGAGGGATCAGGGATTCTCTGGTGGTGGGAATGGTGTGGAATTGTACCCCTGCTGAAATGAAACTGTGTAAATTAATATTGAATCATTAATTTAAAAAAAGCAAAGAAAATGGAGCTGGGGGACACAGACAGATGGAGGAGTCTATTTGGTGAGTGGCACAGGAATTTTGTGGTGGTTACAATTAATTAAATACATATTTATATGTAGATGTAAAGTTACACTCCTAAACTTTTACAATATTACAAACCAATGTTAAATCAGTCATTTTTCTGTCTGGAGTCAGGGTCTTTCACATGCACAGTTTTCACTGCTCTGGGGACACTTTTTCATTAAGACAGAGAAAAATAGAGAGAGAGAGAGAGTCATCACAGCACTGAAGCTTCTTCCAGTGCCACAATACCTCCCTTGAGCTGTACACAAAGCAAGATATACTCCCTACCTATTATACATCTCTCTTGCTCACCAATTTTTTTTCAAAGAGAAAATTTATGTATTTTATTTATGTAAAATAGTCATTTTCTCATCTACCTTTCTCCACCTCCACAGTTATTTTCACCCTTCTGCCAACAACCACCCTGATGGACATACTGTGCCATAGCATCTAGTCACATGTGCTATTCCCACCACCTTTTCCTATGCCGAACCCCCTACCAGGAATGCCTTTCCTGCTTATTCTGCTTCCTTTGCTGAGTTCACTTGAATTCATATCTGAAGGCTTACTGTTTAGGAGTTTCCTCTTTTAGGGAACTGTTCCAGTAACCTTTCCTCTAAGATCCTACTATGGCCAAGGTTCAGTGTTTATCACACTAGGTCTGATCCTAAGTTGGTCTTTACCTTTCAACTATGTGTTCCAAGGGAGCCAGTTTATATTTTACGCTGAATCTTCATATCCTTGGAGCTTAGTAGAGTCTCTACCTAGTAGGTACTCATAAATGTTAATTTATTGAATAAACAAACATGCATACAGACTTAACATCTGAAAATGCACTCTCATGGATACTTTCCATGTGAAAAACAAAGGTCCTACCACTTAATACCATGCACCAAAATCAAATAAAAATGGATAAAAGACCTGCATATTAGACCAGAAACTCTAAAATCTATAAAACAAGACATCAGTGAAGGATCACTGAAGGATCTTTACATTAAAGATGTATTTGCAGACTCAGTCCCATGAACACAAAAAATGAGAGCAAGAGTAAATAAATAGAACTACATCAAACTAAAAAGCTTCTACACATCAAAAGCAAACTACACAAGGATAAGCAGGCAACTCAGTAAGAAGATATTTGCACATTACATAGCAAACAAGTCACTGATATCAAAAATCTACAAAGAACTGATACAGCTCACCAGAAGAAAAAAACTGGAGACTTCTGGAGGCGAGGCTACTGAGCAGCAGCAGCTGTGTTTCTCTCCTCTCCTCTCCCGGGTTAACTAGGAATACCAAAGGAGACCACCTAGAACTGCAACAAGGCAGGACTAGAATGACTTCAGAAACCCACCAAATCACCTGTGAGTGCAAATACGTGTGTCTCCTGGACAGAGAGGAGCCTAAGGAGAGACTAAGTGGCTGGTAACAGTCCAGCAGTTTACCATTTGAGACAACACAACAAGAAGACAGCTGAAGGGGGGAAGAGGACTCCCCTAAGACTCATCAAATGCAACTGTGAGTCTCCATTGCTACTGCCCTCAGAATCTGTAGCAGTGGTGGGAAGGCCCTGTGCTGACACCAGGGGACAGAGATCTAACCAGGAAACTCAGGAGAAGATCTATAACTTGGTGGCAGAGCAGTACGGCTGTGGAAGTCTCTTTGCATAACCACTGGGTTATCCCTACCCTACCCTGCTTTATCTCTTGGTCAGGAGTCAGTGATTAAGGTAAGAAGCCTACTTATACTTTAAAAGCCCTCAGGCTCCCATAGCCTACAGGGAAGAAAAAGAACAGAAGAGGCTTTTAAGCCACTAAGCTCAAACTCAGTGATTAAAATACTATTTAAACAACTGTCAATTTCCAAAACTGTGAATATTGTAATTACCGTATTTAGACACAAGTCAATCCAGGCAAGAGTGATCAGTAATTTGAAAAGTAATGAGAGAGGGAATTCATAACATACAATATAAAATGGTTAAACCAACAAGAAGAAATATTGGAGAAATGAACCAGGACAAGAGTCCAGCTAAAAGCCCCTAAAGGTTGAAGCACAAAATAATGAGGTCAACATCCAGACACTAGATAAGGAAATAATCACAGGAATGAGTAAAGAGTTTGAAAGAATTGTCATCAGAAATGCAGAAACAACAAATAAGACCCTGGAAGAAAACACTAATTATCTCAAGATCATTAGAGAGCTGAAAGGTGAAATAGCTGACTTAAGAACACAACTAGTTGAACAAGCTAAAACAGTATCAGAATAGGATAACAAAACAGATGAATTACACAAAACAGTAGAGAAGAGACAGAATAGAATAAATGAGGCTGAAGACAGAATTAGTAAGATAGAGGATGTATTAGAGACAACTGAAAAAGAAGTAAGGGATCTCAAAAAGAGATTAAGAGACACTGAAAACAACAACAGAGACCTATGGGAAGACTTCAGAAGAAATAATATATGCATTATTAGCCTAGAGAGTAAGAAAGAGAGGGAGGGGAATAAAGCATTCTTCAGGATATAGTAGCTGAGAACCTCTCTAGTATAGACAACATAAAAGACATAAAGGTTCAAGAAGCCCAGAGGGTCCCAAACAGAATTAACCTAGACTTAAAGACACCACAAGACACATCATATCTAGAATGAAAAGGAATAAGGATAAAGAAAAGTTCCTGAAGGCTGCAAGAGAAAAACAAAGAATCACCTAGAGAGGAAAACCCAAAGGTTAGCAGCAAACTTCTCTACACAGCTACTACAGGCAAGAAGAGAATGGCAGCATATGTATCGAGTGCTCAATGAGAAAAGATTTCAACCAAGAAGATTGCATCCTGCTAGACTGTCATTCAGACTAG
Organism: Erinaceus europaeus; assembly: GCF_950295315.1. Lineage (NCBI taxonomy): Eukaryota > Metazoa > Chordata > Mammalia > Eulipotyphla > Erinaceidae > Erinaceus > Erinaceus europaeus. The sequence goes on from NC_080170.1 coordinate 75,610,104, forward strand.
ATAGAGGCATAAAAACCTTCTCAGACAAGCAACAGTTGAAAGAATCAACTATCACCAAGCCTGCCCTGAAAGAAGTTTTGAAAGGTCTCTGTAAGCAGTCAGACAACCATAAATATGCCATATATAAGAACATTCTAAAAATCTACAAGAATGGCATTAAAATATCTTCAATATTTGATATCAATAAATGTCAGCGGCTTGAATTCACCTATTAAAAGGCATAAAGTAGGAAGATGGATCAGAAAACTCAACCCAGCAATATGGTGTCTACAGGAAAGCCACCTAACTCAACAAAACAAACACAGACTCAAAGTGAAAAGATGGAAAATTATCATACAGGCCAATGGCCCATAAAATATGGCAGGAACAACTACTCTCATATCTGAAATGATAGACTTTAAAATAAATAAAATTTTAAAAGATAGGGATGGACATTACTTAATGCTCAGAGGATCAACCAACCAAGAGGACTTAACAATTATTAATATCTATGCACCCAATGAGAAGCCATCTAAATACATCAAACATCTACTGGCAGAGCTACACCAATATATTAACAGAAACACAGTCATAGTAGGGGACTTCAACACCCCACTCTCTCAACTTGACATATCATCTAGGCAGAAAACCAATAAAGAAATGGGGGAGCTAAATGAGGAGATAGAGAAACTAGAACTGTTGGACATTTTCAGAGTCATTCATGCCAAGAAATTGGAATTCAGATTCTACTAAAGTCCACATGGGTCATTCTCACAGGTAGACCTTATGTTAGGCCACAAAGACAGCATCAGCAAATTCAAGAGCATTGAAATCATCCCAAGAATCTTCTCAGACCACAGTGGAACTAAACTAACACTTAACAATCAACTCAAGATTAGTAATAGTCCCAAAATGTGGAAGCTCAACAATACACTACTTAACAACTACTGGATCAAACAGGAAAAAAAGGAAGAAATCAAAATGTTTCAAGAGTTCAATGTAAATGAAGACACAAGCTATCAAAATATTTGGGAAGCAGCTAAGGCAGTACTGAAAGGGACATTGATAGCCATACAAACACACATTACATTAGGAAACAAGAAGATGCACAAATAAACAATCTGACTGCACACCTTAAAGACCCAGAAGAAGAAGAACAAAGGAACCCTAAAGCAACCAAAAGGACAGAAATCACTAAAGTTAGGGCAGAAATAAATAACATTGAAAATAAGAAAACCATACAAAAGATCAACGAAAGTAAATGTTGGTTCTTTGAAATAGTGAACAAAATCGACAAACCTTTAGACAGACGCACAAAACAAAAAAGGGAGAAGACCCAAATAAATCAGATCATAAATGAAAGAGATCACAACAGACACTGCAGAAATTCAGCATATCATGCGAGACTTCTATAAACAATTATATATCACCAAGCTAGAGAACCCAGAAGAAATAAGACAATTTCCTAGGTATCTACAGACTTCCAAAATTAAATAAAAAGGAAGTAGATAACATGAACAGGGCCATCACAGCTAATGAAATTGAAACAGTTATCAAAAATATTCCCAAGAATAAAAGTCCTGAAACAGATGGTTTTACAAATGAATTCCACAAAACCTTCAAAGAAGAACTAATACCTCTACTTTTAAAAATCTTCCAGAAGATTGAAGACAGGAATACTCCCTTCCAGCTTCTATGAAGCCAGCATCACTCTGATACCAAAATCAGACAAGGACACAACCAAAAAAAGAAAACTACAGACCAATATCTCTAATGAATACAGATGCTTAAATATTGAAAAAAAAATTCTAGGCAACTGGATACAGCAGTATATTAAAAAGACTGTTCATCATGACCAAATAGGGTTTATCCCAGACATGCAAGGTCGGTTTAATATATATAAATCAATCAATGTGATCCACCACATCAATAAAAGCAAGACTAAAAACCACAAGGTCATATCAATAGAAGCAGAGAAAGCCTTTGACAAAATACAACATCCCTTTATGATCAAAACACTACAAAAATGGGAATATATGGAAAATTCCTGAAGATAATGAACTTGTTATATAGGAAACCTACAGCCAACATCATACTCAATGGTGAAAAACTGGAAGCATTTCCCCTCAGATCATGTACTAGACAGGGATGCCCACCATCACCATTACTATTCAACATAGTGTTGGAAGTTCTTGCCATAGCAATCAGGCAGGAGCAAAGAACTAAAGGGATACAGATGGGAAGAGAAGAAGTCAAACTCTCCCTATTTGCAGATGACATGATAGTATACATAGAAAAACCTAAGGAATCCAGCAAGAAGCTTTTGGAAATCATCAGGAAATACAGTAAGATGTCAGGCTACAAAATTAACATTCAAAAGTCAGTGGCATTCCTCTATGTAAACCCTAAGTTAGAAGAAGCTGAAATCCAGAAATCAGTGGCTTTTATAAAAACAACAAAACAATAAAATATCTAGGAATAAACCTAACCAAAGAATTGAAAGACTGGTATACTGAAAATTATGAGTCACTACTCGAAGAAATTGAAAAAGACACAAAGAAGTGGAAAGATATTACATGTTCATGGGCTGGAAGAATTAGCATCATTACAAAGAATATACTACCCAGAGCCATCTACAAATTTAATGCTATCCCCATCAAGAACCCAAGTACATTGTTTAGGAGAATAGAACAAATGCTACAAATGTTTATCTGGAACCAGAAAAGACCTAGAATTGCCAAAACAATCTTGAGAAGAAAGAACAGAACTGGAGGCATCACACTCCCAGATCTCAAATTGTATTATAGGGCCATTGTCATCAAAACTGCTTGGTACTGGAACATGAATAAACACACTGACCAGTGGAATAAAACTGAGTTCCCAGAAGTAAGCCCCCACACCTATGGATATCTAATCTTTGACAAAGGGGCCCAGACTATTAAATGGGGAAAGCAGAGTCTCTTCAAGAAATGGTTTTGGAAAAAATGGGTTGAAACATGCAGAAGAATGAAACTCAACCACTATATTTCACCAAATACAAAAGTAAATTCCAAGTGGATCAAGGACTTGGATGTTAGACCACAAACTATCAGATACTTAGAGGAAAATATTGGTAGAACTCTTTTCTGCATAAATTTTAAAGACATCTTCAATGAAATGAAGCCAATTACAAAGAAGACTAAGGCAAGCATAAACCTATGGGACTACATCAAATTCAAAAGCTTTTGCACAGCAAAAGAAACCAATAGCCAAATAAGGAGACCCTTCATGGACCCTTTACATGCCATACATCAAACAAGAGTTTAATAAACAAATTATATGAAGAGCTTGCCAAACTCAACAACAAGAAAACAAATGACCCCATCCAAAAATGGGGAGAGAACATGGACAGAATATTCACCACTGAAGAGATTCAAAAGGCTGAGAAACACACCAAAAAATGTTCCAAGTCTTTGATTGTCAGAGAAATGCAAATAAAGACTACAATGAGATACCACTTCACTTCTGTGAGAATGTTGTACATCAGAAAAGGTAACATCAGCAAATGCTGGAGAGGTTGTGGGGTCAAAGGAACCCTCCTGCACTGCTGGTGGGAATGTAAATTGGTCCAACCTCTGTGGAGAACAGTCTTGAGAACTCTCAGAAGGCTAGAAAGGGACGTCCCGAGTTAACATACAAAGCCAAACAAATTGTTGAGCAATCATGGACCCAAAGCTTGGAAAAGTGGAGAGGAAGTATTAGGGAGGTACTCACTGCAAACTCTAGTATACTTCTGCTTTCTTACTTTGGTGCCATACTCCAAACTCAGTCAATTTCTGCTTTGCGTTTCTACTTCTTTTTTTTTTTTACATGCATAACATTCCCCAGATTCCCATTTAGCAATACAACCCCCACTATTTCATTCATCATTTTTCATGGACCTGTATTCTCCCCACCCACCCACCCACCCCAGAGTCTTTTACTTTGGTGTAATACTCAATTCCATTTCAGGTTCGACTTGTGTTTTCTTTTCTAATCTTGTTTTTCAACTTCGGCCTGAGAGTGAGATCATCCCATATTCATCCTTCTGTTTCTGACTTATTTCACTCAACATGATTTTTTCAAGGTCCATCCAAGATCGGCTGAAAACGGTGAAGTCACCATTTTTTACAGCTGAGTAGTATTCCATTGTGTATATATACCACAACTTGCTCAGCCACTCATCTGCTGTTGGACACCTGGGTTGCTTCCAGGTTTTGGCTATTACAAATTGTGCTGCCAAGAACATATGTGTACACAGATCTTTTTGGATGGATGTGTTGGGTTCCTTAGGATATATCCCCAGGAGGGGAATTGCAGGGTCATAGGGTAGGTCCATTTCTAGCCTTCTGAGAGTTCTCCAGACTGTTCTCCACAGAGGTTGGACCAATTGACATTCCCACCAGCAGTGCAGGAGGGTTCCTTTGACCCCACATCCTCTCCAGCATTTGCTGCTGTTACCTTTTCTGATGTGTGACATTCTCACAGGAGTGAAATGATATCTCATTGTTGTCTTGATTTGCATTTCTCTGACAATCAGAGACTTGGAGCATTTTTTCATGTGTTTCTCGGCCTTTTGGATCTCTTCTGTGGTGAATATTCTGTCCAATTCCTCCCCCCATTTTTGGATGGGGTTATTTGTTGTCTTGTTGTTGAGTCTGGTAAGCTCTTTATATATGTTGGTTATTAAACTCTTATCTGATGTATGGCATGTAAAGATCTTCTCCCATTCTGTGAGGGTTCTCTTGATTTGGGTAGTGGTTTCTTTTGCTGTGAAGAAGCTTTTTAATTTGATGTAGTCCCATAGGTTTATACTTGCCTTAGTCTTCCTTGTAATTGGATTCGTTTCACTGAAAATGTCTTTAAAATTTATGCAGAAAAAAGTTCTTCCAATATTTTCCTCTAAGTATCTGATAGTTTCTGGTCTAACATCCAAGTCCTTGATCCACTTGGAATTTACTTTTGTATTTGGTGAAATACAGTGATTCAGCTTCATTCTTCTGCATGTTTCAACCCATTGTTTCCAACACCATTTGTTGAAGAGACTCTGCTTTCCCCATGTAATAGTCTGAGCCCCTTTGTCAAAGATTAGATGTCCATAGGTGTGGGGCCTCATTTCTGGGCTCTCAATTCTATTCCACTGGTCAGTGTGTCTGTTCATGTTCCAGTACCAAGCAGTTTTGATGACAATGGCCCTATAATATAGTTTGAGATCTGGCAGTGTGATGCCTCCGGTTCTGTTCTTTTTTCTCAAGATTGTAACTCTCTTTTCAGTCACCAGGTTCCAGGTGTCATCAGGATGCCGGCCAGACTTCCCTGGATTGAAGACACCACCAATGTGTCCTGGAGCTCAGCTTCCCCAGAGACCCATCCTACTAGGGAAAGAGAGAGGCAGACTGGGAGTATGGACCGACCAGTCAACGCCCATGTTCAGCGAGGAAGCAATTACAGAAGCCAGACCTTCTACCTTCTGCAACCCTCAATGACCCTGGGTCCATGCTCCCAGAGGGATAGAGAATGGGAAAGCTATCGGGGGAGGGGGTGGGATATGGAGATTGGGTGGTGGGAATTGTGTGGAGTTGTACCCCTCCTACCCTATGGTTTTGTTAATTAATCCTTTCTTAAATAAAAAAAAAAATTTAAAAAAAAAAAAGAAAAAAGAAAGGGACCTCCCCTGTGATCCTGCAATTCCTCTCCTGCGGATATAGCCTAAGGAACCCAAGACACCCATCCAAAAAGATCTGTATGTACCTATGTTCACAGCAGCACAATTTGTAATAGCCAAAACCTGCAATCCAGGTGTCCAACAACAGATGAGTGACTGAGCAAATTGTGGTATATATACACAATGGAATACTATTCATGTATTAAAAATGGTGACTTTGCCGTTTTCAGCCGATCTTGGATGGGCCTTGAAAAATTCATGTTGAGTGAAAGAAGTCAGAGACAGAAGGATCAATATGGGATTATCTCACTCTCCGGCAGTTGAAAAACAAGATCAGAAGAGAAAACACAAGTAGAATCTGAACTGGAATTGGTGTATTGCACCAAAGTAAAAGACTTTGAAGTGGGGTGGGAGGGAGAGTACAGGTCCAAAAAGGATGACAGAGGACCTAGTGGGGGTTGTATTGTTATTTGGAAATGTTATGCATGTGCAAACTATTGTATTTACTGTCAAATGTAAAACACTAATTCCCCAATAAAGAATTTTTTTAAAAATAATAAATAAATAACAGTAAAGAGAGAGAGCAGGAGTAGATAGCATATTGGTTATACAAAGAGACTCTCATGACTGAGGCTCCAAAGTCCCAGGAACCAGAGCTGATAAGTGATACATATCTCAAGACAGTTTTCTTTTTTTTTTTTTTTTCCTCCTCCAGGGTTATTGCTGGGCTCGGTGCCTGCACCATGAATCCACCGCTCCTGGAGGCCGTTTTTTTTTTTTCCCCTTTTGTTGCCCTTGTTGTATCAAGACAGTTTTCTAAAGAAGAGATACACATGGCCCACAGAAATGCTCCACTTCACTTATCATTACAGAAATGCAAATTAAAACTGCAATGCACATAGTTTGCAAAAGCAGGGACAATTAAGACTAGACTCCTAGTGGGAAAGATCTTGTGGATGTTGGAGAATTAGGAGTAGGCAGAACAAGTTCAAGGGCTGTGTGGACTTAAAATAAGCTAGGGAAGATAAGGCAACTGGCTCACCTAATAGAGTACTCATATTACTATACACAAGAACCCAGGCTCAAACCTTGGGTCACCATATAGGAGCACCTACAGGAGGGAGAAACATCATGAGTAGTAAAAGAGTACTGCAGTATCTCTCCTCTTTCAGTCTCTCTGTTGCTCTTTCTCTGTGTCTCTCTCCACAATTATACACACAGAGATAGATAGATAGAGAGATGATAGGTAGGTAGGTAGGTAGATAGATAGATAGATAGATAGATAGATAGATAGATAGATAGATAGATCCTGTTTACAAGGTGATTCTCAGGGGTTCCACAGCTGTCCTGAGATGTAAAGCAAGGATTTCAAATGTCAGAGAAGCACAACTTCTTCCTTAAAAATCATATTGTCATGACCAGAACTTATTCTAATTTTATGCCACCCGTTAGAAGCTCTATCCTGTCTTTGGCATTCCATTTCTGTGTACTTTTCTTTCTTTCTTTCTCTCACTCTTCCTTTCTTTCTTGCTACTAGGATTATCACTGGAGTTTGGTAACAGCACTACAAATCCATCTTGCTGCCATCAGCCATTTTTTCCTTTTTTTTCTATTTTTTTAGATAAGACAGAAAGAAAATGAGAGGATTGAGAGGGGGGAGATAGAGAGGGATAGAGAAAGAAAAACACCTGAATACCTGCTTCACCACCCTGAAGCATTACCCCCTGCAGCTGGGGGAAATGGGCTCAAATTTGGGTTCTTACACATGGTGCACCACTCCCCTGTGTGCTTTTTCTATGATCAAATATAATTTTTAAAAGTTTAATCTTTATTATGATAGAAACAAAGAGAAATGGAGCTGGGAGAGGTGTTGGGGAATTATACAGATGCAGGTTTTGCCACTCCCTGCAATATCTTCGCAGTGCCCCTTTTCAACCAATCCTGTCCCTACACATCACTCCTGGTGATTGCCCAATAAAGCCCTCCCACTCCTCTCTCTCTCTCTCTCTCTCTCTCTCTCTCTCTCTCTGGTGGTGAGGTAGCGGGGGACAGCCATATCTTTCGGCTGACTCCACGTGGCCTGAGCCACCCCCTCCTGATCCAATAATAAAGATCTGTGTACCCCATTTGCTCCGGATCTCCAATCTCTCTTCTCTGCGGCACAGCCCGACACCTGGCACCCAATGTGTCCTGCACTCACGCCCCGCTGGGTGGCCCGGCCTGAGGTCCAGAAAAGTCACCAGACACAGGTAGGTGGTAGCCGCCTGACTCCGCGGCCCCGCATTTCCCCCCACCATGGGATTTTTTCCGCTTTACGAGGAGGTGTCCCAGACATTATATCCTTCTTTCATGGGACAGGCTCTCGATCTCAGAGACGTTTCACTTGGGGCTGCACTGTGGATTCTCTTGATGGTGATCGCAGTGCTTGGGAGATGTGCGGGGTCCCCTCCCATGTCTCCTTTAAGAAGCACTGACTCTGGCCTGAGAAGCAGCCCTAGTCTAGCTGACCATAAGGCTGTCACCCAGAGACTCCTATTTTGGCAGACATGTCTTAGGCTGCTGCCACAGCTTCTGCGGCCCCTCCCTCTGCCACTTTTGCCAGAGGCAGGATGCCCTCCTGGGACTCATGATACAAAATAGCAAAATCTGAAAAATTAGTTCACAGAGCCCCAAAACAAAACTTCCCTACCATTTCTTTCTCCCCCCCTCACTCTCTCTAAATATCTTAAGCCTGCTTCTGTCTAACCTCTCTGCTTTCAGTAGTCTTAAACCGTGTGAGTAAAAATGGTTCAACTAAGATGGTACAGATCTAAATTCGTGTTTGAAATGACATGTCTTCATAACAAAAGTTTTTTTCCTTGTATATTGAAGACCATGTGTATGTGTGTGTTTAAAGTTTGGTAAACATTAACTTTAAGGTTAAAAATGTAACTTTAAGGCTACATTCTTACCAGGCAAAGTTAAATGAAAAAGGTTTTCAACATTAGTTCTCATAAAGGTAAAATTAAATTACATTTAAAGTCTGAGGTAAAATTAGTTAAAAATCAATATATTTTAACTAAGTTGGTCTAAAAAAAAAACCTGTGCACACCTAGGGTGTGTCTCCATCTTAAATGGGTGTAACAAAAGATGGTATTAGTATGTAAACCTCTCAAATACCTTCTCAACCAGGAACCATAGATTGCACAATGGTTATGCTAATGCTTCTCATGCCTGATGCTCTAACAATGGCTCTTTGCCTTACCACATTTTATTGAGCTTAAATTGGTTAAGCAGCCTTAAAATGAAATGAGAAAGACCTTCCAAGTTTATAAGATACTTAAACCAATTATAATCATTGAGGTATCAACTATAGTAAACCTCTAACTTGTTATAAGTTTATTTTTTTCACAAGTAAGGGATTACAACTATCAAGCCTTCATATGAAGAATCATCTGTTCATATGGTAAGCTATTAAACTATAAAAAATTCTTCCATATACAACTTATGTGAATTAACAACATTCATATATTCTTCTACACTTAACTGATGTATCTTGTCCCCCAATACTCAGTTGGCTAAGGCACCAAACCTCTTTTTCTATAAAAAAAAAAAATTCAAATCAGATGCCCTGCTAACCACAAGAAGCAGAGTGTTTGTGTTTCTTTCACAGGAATCCTGGGAAAAACCATCTGAACCCCTGCACACCCTGACATCACCCACTAGACAGCACGACTACAGTGGCACACACCCCCGAAACCCTAGATGTCACCTGACACAATCTGAAGAACCTGATTCACAGACTGCAAGGACAGAACTTTCTTAATGCCTGCTTGCCTTTCCTGCTTCTGCTTTGCCTGTCACATTTTGGCGGTTCCAGCTTGCTCTCTACAGAAAAGCAGAATTCCAGCGGCTGACCTTCCTCATGCAGCGTTTCATCCCCTGCCATTTCTTCCCCTAGCCATCTACTTTGGACTGAGACTTCTATCGGACTTGCTGGTATACCCTTTGGACACTTTACACAATTTTAAAGCAGCTTCCTTCCCTTCACACTGCTGGTTTTTCAAAGACTGACCCACAGTAGTTCATGGACCTTACAGCCAGTTGCCTTGGGGACTATTCAGTGCTGAACAGCCCCTTCACTTGGCAGGCATGCCCTCCCACCTGCAAGCCCTGCCCCCAGAGTCAGAAAACCCCCCCTTTACTAGATTACGCCCCCAGAGGCAGGAATCACCCCCAAATACAGAAAATACCCCTTTGCGCACCAAGTCTCCCCTTGGCATCACACTGGCTTTTACTACTCCCCTACTTGTCCCTTCCTGTTTTGTTATATCATTTAGGTCTATGCCCAAAAGGTTTCTGCTCACCCCTACACTACTATTCCTCTGTCATAGATAGAGTCTTTTACAGACATTGAACCATCTTATGCGATGACTAGATAGAAAGATAGAAAAAGATGTAGAGATATTGTGAGGAGATGGTTTAGCAGGCAGAGCTTAACCTATGAGATGAGTCCCTCCAGGTAAGTCTCTCTCTCTACAGAGGGGTTGAGCACAGGGGGGACACATAAATCTCACAAGGTTGGCAGCCATTTAAGCCTTCCCTCCCCACAGAAACGTCCTACATCTTCCCACCTGAGCACGGCATTCCTTAAAAACATTTAAGCCTGCTCCATTCAATATTTCCTTACTGTGTCCATTTAGATATAAAGGAAAAGGAGGAGATGTTGAGGAATTATACAGATGCTGTCTTTGCCCTCAGGTTTTGCCACTTCCTGCGATATTCTCGCAGTGCCCTTTTCAACCAATCCTGTCCCAACACGTCACTCCTGGTTGTTGCCCAATAAAGCCCTCCCACTTCCACGCTCTAGCGCTCTCTCTCTTGCCCGGTGGTGAGGTAGCGAGGACGGCCATTTTCGGCTGACTCCACGTGGCCTGAGCCACCCTGTTTGATCCGTAATAAAGATTTGTGTACCCCATTTGCTCTGGATCTCCTCTCTCTCTTCTCCGTGGAGCAGCCTGACAGAGGGGGAGGGAAAGAGAGAAGAAAGATACCTGTATCATTGCTTCACTGCTCATGAAGCTTCCCTGCTTAAGGTGGTAACTGAGGACTCCAAACTGGATCCTGGGGAATGGTAGCTTGTGCACTTTGCCAGGGACACTCTCACCTGCCCCCTCAAATATGACGTTTTTTAGACAAAACCAAATGCCAGAAATGAAAAAGACATCATTTTAGGACACAAAAATACATGACCCTAGTGATATCCTCTCCACCCATTCAGGTTTTTGCATAATCTCCTCTCTTTGAATAGTGAGTAACTGGAACAAATGACTAATTTTTAACAAGTGGAATGCTATAAAAGTAAGAGGATGCCACTTCTGAGACAGGGATAAAAAGATTGTAACTTTCATCTTGGGCACTTGCACTCTCTCACTTCCTCCTAGACAGAAACAGGGCCTTCCCTAGTAGACTCTTAATATTCTTACAGAAAAATATCTGTGGAACAGCTCCAAGTGTTACAGCTCTGAGTGTTGCAAAAACCATGTGGAGGGCAGGGAGACACTTTATTACATGGTGGAATCCAACTGGACTCATGCCAGGCTAGATTACTCACCTAATTTAGAAAGCCAGACACACCTTGCCTTGATTGGTTACAGGGTGGCTTTGGAAAGATACATTTTGACTGATTGCAAGGTGGTTACAAGGGGCACCATATCCACAGCAGTGAAGTCCTAGCCATGAAAAAAATGCTTAACAATCAAAACAGAAAAGAAAAAAGAAAAGAATTAACCCCCACACCCATGGGCGTCTAATTTTTTATAAAGGGTCCCAACTTATTAAATGGAGGAAGGAGGTTCTGGTCAATTAAATGGTGCTGGGAAAATTGGGTTGAAACATGCAGAAGAATGAAACTGAACCACTTTATCTCACCAGAAACAAAAGTCAACTCCAAATGGATCAAGGACCTGGATGTTAGACCAGAAACTATCAAATACTTAGAGGAAAACATTGGTGGAACACTTTCCCAACCTAAACCTCAAGGACATCTTCGTTGATACAAACCCAGTTTTGAGGAAGACTAAAACAAAACCAAATCAATGGGACTACATCAAATTGAAGAGCTTCTGCACAGCAAAAGAACCCATCACCCAAACAAATAAACTTCTCACAGAATGGGACAAGACCTTCACATGCCATACATCAGACAAGAGACTAGTAACCTGTTGTGTCCCCAACAGGAATTTGGGACAATTAGTGTACAAATGACATGAGCCTGAGACACTTATAAGGGAATGTGGATGCAGGGACTATATAAGCAAGGACTTGCAGCAGCTCACTCTCTTGGTTGGATTACCTTCATCATGGCAGTCTCCTGTTGGTGTAGCTCCAGACTGATCTCTTCACAGGGTGGTCTTGGGTAGCTTAGTTGTGGACTTTGGACTTTTGCCTGTTTTCTTAGCTAGACTTCTCCCCTCATGTTTACAGTAATTTTTATGACTAAACCTCTCTTTTGTTTAACTTTAAGTGGAGCCACGTGCTGCTTATAACACTTGGCACCCCAACGTGCTGCATATTTTAAGCCCACCCAATGCAGTTTGACTTTAATTCACCTCCAGCATGTGCTGAATTTACTCACATTTTGCTCTATGCGGTTTGACTTTATCTCTCACATGTCGAGTTATGTATGGTCCACTCTGATTTTGCCCACTGTGGATCCCAAACATGTTTCAAATTTCTAACCCCACCCCCATGCAGCTTGACTTTAATTTGCCCCAACATGTAGTATTCCATTGTGTAAATATACCACAGCTTTCTCAGCCATTCATCTGTTGTTGGGCACCTGGTTTGCTTCCAGATTGTAGCTATTATGAATTGTGCCACTAATGAACATAGGTGTACACATTGAAACACATTTAGGTATAGAATGGGGAAGTGCTGGGCCATGCCCATGAGGTGACTCTCAGAATGGAAAACAACATCATCAGAGCTCAGCTCCAGAAACCAAAGCCTGCACGAAAAATCTGAGATGGAGGTTTTGTGTTTTTTGTAAATTTGGGAGGGGTATGAGAGACATGGCTTCTTAGCATCCACACTAGAGAGACTGTCAACTTTGCTCTAAGCTTTCCATACATTAAGTAAGATTTCAAATCCACTTTGGGTGTAACTAAAGCTGAACCGTGAGCTAGTTTGTTTGTTCTCTAAAAGGTATACTGCTTATTTTTAATTTTCACAAGTATTGGATAGTGCAGGTCACAGTTAAAAATTCTTTGGTGGCACTCATTGTGCCCAGAGACTTCAGGTGTGGAATGACAACCCTTCAGCTTCAATACTCAGGTGAGACCTATCCATTCATAGTATTCTCTAATCCCATTCCAGGTGATTCGCTTCCTAACAAAGTCCCAAAACCTAAATATAGACCAGGTACCCTGAGATGAACATATGTTCACACGTATCCATAAACTAGGGCAAAATATATACCTGAAAGCAGAAGTACACAATGTAAAAGGCAGTAGCCTTGAAATTCCCTTTTTATGCAGTTGTTTGTTAAGTGCTTTTAGTATGAGTTGCTTGTAGTATGAGGTGTAAAATTCCTTGCCCCTTCCCCCTTGAATAAGCAGGACCTAATCAGTTAAGGCCACCCATTGTTCAAAGGACCCTACATGGGGACAAGCCTTATCAGGACCTTTGAACTGACTTTGTGGTATGCAGCCCACCGGATGGGTGGTCATAGCAGATGGTAGGGGGATGTGGCGACCCTGCCTGGTTGAATTCTATTGGTTGTGTGATCTTACTATATTTGAAACTAGCCCGCGCTTTGCTTTGAATGGATCATGCTTTTGCTAAGTTTGAAATGATTGGATCTTGTGTTTGCTATAGCCTGTTATTGGATGTAGGTTGATAAGGTGATGTGCTCCCCCTCCCTGAGTGTAGTCTGAATTCCTATAAATTGTATGGTTTGAGCCCTGTTCGGGGCCGAGCTTGGTAGACTAACACCAGTCACCATCTCGGCCCGGATTGCAATTCGTTAATAAACATCTTTGCTTCCTTACAGTGGATGGTGGTTTGATTTATGCTCGCTAACATTTGGAGGCTCCAGCGAGATCCCTCAGATGGGAATTCCTGAGGACACCCCATCCCGGGTCCGGACCCTCAGAGGCCTTGGAAGCCCTGCCCGGCGCCGGTAAGTTAGGCCTAAATTTTGTGCGGTACCGTTTTGTTTTCAGTTTTGTGCCTCCGGAGGACTGGTAGATCAGGCCTGATTTTTGGTGCACGTCCCCGCGGGGCCTGAGGGTCTGTGGATTGCGGGACGCCGCGGTGTAATCCCAGACCGCGGTGCTGAGAAGTGACGACTTCCAGGCCGTTGGGGCAGGTCAGACTGGTGACGAATCTGAAAGAGGATCGACACCCTAGGGATCTGGAAGAAGATCCGACAGCCCCGGTTAGGCAGGGTGGTAATAGGACTTGAGAGATAGTTCACTCCCTGACCGCGATTTGTCTTGTGTGGCCACTCTCTGTCTGTCCTTTTTCTTTCTCTCACCCTTTGGCAATTCGCGAAAAGGCTGAGCTTGATAGTGCAGCTGAGGGGGTCTGGCCAGAGCTACTCTCTGGTGATTCCCGAAGGCCTAACTGGCAATATTCCTTAGTAGCGGTGGCTGGAATGGTAATTGCCCAATCTTGACTGAATGGATGGTCTGCTGCGTGTGTGTGAATGTTATGTGCCTCACGGCCTGAAAAGCTACGGGGCTTGAGTGGGCTCTAACCTGCGTGTCCGTGGGGTCGTTTCAGCTAAGTGGGGGTTCTCAATGTAGTTGAGACCTAGACCGGGGATCATACGGTCACCCCTAAGCTAAGACCCCTTAAGGTCCCGCGAGGGGCCCGGCCAGGCGAGCATCGTTGTGTGCCTGACATCCGTCAGATGTCAGTTCCTTTTCCCCACTTACAATCTGCCTTGTTGGTCTCGCAGCATTTGCGGTTTGTCTTTTTGTTTGTCTCCTTCCCTTATTTTGTGTTACGGTACCACAGGAGGTTAAAGGTTAAAAAATTTTAGAAAAACTGGAGTCTCCATTAATAAAAACTACTTGCAACCTAAAAAGGGAAGAAGGTCCCAAGTGGACACCCTTTGGGTTGATAGGGAAAAAGTGTGTGAGAATGAGAAAATGGTGTGCCAGCTGGCTGTAAGAAAAAGTATAAAAAGAACCCGTGAAATCTGGGGTGTTAGATATTGTCTGGACATTTGTTAAGCGCGCTTGTCTGTCTGTGTGTGTCTTGTCTGTTTGTCAGTCTGTGTTTCGTGTTCACTTACTTTCACTTTGCAGGAATGGGCCAGGCGGCATCTACCCCACTGGACCTGGTTACTCATAGTTTGGGGGTAGGAGTGCATAAATATAAACTCATGACTTTTTGTTCCTCAGAGAGGCTCACCTTCAATGTAAGATGTGTTTCTGTGCTTTTTTGTGTCCCTGTGTCTTTTTGGTCAACATTAAGAAATCATCTCAGAGCGACGGGACCAGATTTGGTTCCGGCCTGAAGTTGCCAGCTGAATTTTGCCTTGTCTTTGTCTCTCTTTTAAGCCTGAGTAGCAGAATCATGTCCTCAGGCTAGTCCAGGCAGGACCCTGAGGGTGCCACCCCGCCCTGCCCTCACAGGAGTCAGGCTGGCTGGTCACAGCAGGGGCCTGGAGCCAGGCCAGGCAGCAGCTCTAGTGCAGGGGCGACACCCCGCCCTGCCTCGGTGTGGCTGTGACCTGGGACTGGCCCATGGGTGCAGATGGGTGATAGTGCTAGCATGTGTGTGGCTTTACCCATGCCCCCGGAGCTGACTGGAGCTGTCTGAAAACTGCCCTTGGTCCTCTTGGGCTCCTCGTGGAGAGAAGCTGAAAGAATTTGTTTCTTCCTCCTTGTTTTTTTTAGGGCTAGTTAAGGTTGTCCTAGGAGCTATTGGATAAAAAGAAAAATCTTAGTATATAAATGTGAGATGTTTCATCTTGAAAAATTGTGTGAGTGCAGATCTAAATTTGTGTTTGACCAGGTATGTTGCTAAGATGTGTCTGTACTGGTTAAAAGCTGCTCTTTTCCCTTAAACAATCAGCCCAGATATATAAATGATAAAAAGGTGGCTATGAGATGTCTTACATGTTTATATGTGTGTTTTAGGTTTGTTTTTGTGGCCTAAAAATGTTAATCTTAAGGCTAAAAGTGTAAGTAACTTTAAAGCTGCATTCTTATCAAAGTTCTTTAGAGTTTTCAATACAGTTCTTATGTGGTAATATAAGGGTAAAAATTCATTTGCTAAGACAGCTAAAGATTTAAAGTCTTGAGTATTTAATGTGACAATTCATCTTCTCCAAATTGATATGCAAATGATCTATTTTATAGATATTGGTCCACAGCAAATTTGGCATTTGTCTGACATTGAAAATGCTTTGAGAAGTCACTAGTATGTGTTAACTCTCTTAAGTAATTAGAGTTTGTTTAAAGTTTAAAGTTTAAAGAAAAATTTAGTTAAACTGAATTTGGTTTAGAGATCCTGGTTATGGAAATTGCTACAGGAGGTTAAAAAAATAACTTTTAAATGTATGCTCTTTAAAATTCAAACAGTCTCTCAAGTTAGGTATCACACGCTGAAGATGTGTCTCTATCTCTTGTGTGAAAAATGGCAGGAAGGTTATTGACATGTAAACGTTTTAAAATACCTTCTCAACTAGAGAAGTAGAACTGGCTTAGGTGAGTGAAAAATAACACAGTGGTTATATTAATGATTTTCTAGCCTGAAGCTTTTGCTCTGGTTTTCCTCTTTATATCTTTCTGCTTTTAGAAATTATCTGGTTTGTTTTAAGACACTGTCAGAGATTTATTCTTAACAAATGGTATTTTTGGTCTGATAGAAGATTTGTTTTGGCAAATCCTGATTTAACAAAATTATTATTTTGAATATTTAAGTTATGAGGTTTATTTTAGCCTTTTAAGTTGCCATATTAGAGTTCTAAGAGGTAAAATCTATTAAGAGTTTTATATCTACACTTATTCATGATAGCTTTGTGATGAGTAAAGATCTTAACAAAAACTGTTTTGATATTGTGCTTAAATTGTCCAAGCAGTTTAAAATAATGCTAAAAAATGGTGATCATTTTATTATGTCAACACATTAGATATTGACTTTATATACTATACTGGTATATCTGTTTGTTAAAAAGACCTTCTAAAATTACATAGAGATGTATAGGCAAATTCTGGTCATTAGATTGTCAGTTTTGGTAAGCTCTTAATCTGGTTTTGTGTATGTCTCACTGGTTACAAATGTAAGAGTACGGCAGTGATACCCCTTCAATCATACTGCCAGGTTCTTTTAGGGGGTCTCCAAGAGGTAGTAAAATGGCCCACAAATTTCTCTAAGGTAAATAGAATGACACTAAATTTGGCCTTTTGTTGCTCAAATCTGCCCCAGGTGTTAGAAAAAAGTTACAGAAGACAGAAAGATTTTAAAGAAAAGCTGAGAGATTGCTCAGAGGGTTTTTAAGAAGTTGGTAAATGTTTTGACATTAGACTTTAGAAAGGAAGGAAGGAAGGAAGGAATGAAGGAAGGAAGGAAGAAAGAGAAAGTTGGGGCAGTGCCCAGAGGGAAAAGGAAAGTCAGAAAATTGGGGCTAAGGGAAGAGAAAGATCAGTGATGTTGCTGCAAAGAAAAAGGACACTGGAAGAAAGGCTGTTTTATCAACAAGCCATTTAGACTGCTGGTGGATGAACTTAAAGGCATAAGCCGGGAAGTGCTGACCCAAAACCTTGGGCCATGGCACAGACCCGTTGCCTATTTGTCAAATATTGGACCCTGTAGCTGCTGGATGGACAAAATGCCTGAGGACAGTAGCACCTGTGGCACAGCTGGTAAGGAAAGCAGACAAGCCATCACTGGGGCAAGTCCAATGCCCACCTAACCTGCTACCAAGTTCTGTTCCTAGACCAGCCATGAGTGAAATTCAGTGCTGCCACTGGCCTGAACCCTGCCACCCTGATGTTGGAGACGGATCCTGAGGCTCCCTACAAATGCATGACTGCCAAGAGGTATGCCTTTGCTACATGGCGTGTGCATGGAGCATGTGGGGAGAGAAGATTCCTGACTCCCACCGGGAAGATGATCCAGCAAAAGAACCTACTGGAGGCCGCATGGACCCTGCAAGAAGCAGCCGTGACCCATTGTTCCGGACATCAGAAAAGAAACTAGAGGGCAGATGAAGCCACTTGTGCAGCTACACAACAAGCAGAGCCAGCCTTGACATTGATTCTACTAGGCTCCCTGCTTCCAAAGGACCCTGGATACAGTAAGGAGAAATAAGATGGGCAAGAGATTAGGACTAGAGACTAAATAGATTTTACAGAAGTAAAATCAGAGACTTTTGGGTATAAGTACTTGCTGATATGTCTCGGTTAGTGGCCAGAGAAATGGGAATAAATTGGAAATTTCATTATGCTAACGAGTCCCATATCCCTGGGCAGGTAGAGAGATAAATTAGACCTTAAAGGAGACTTTAACTAAATTAACCCTTGAAACTGGCAGGGGATTGGTATCGCTCCTGGCTCAGGCCCTTCTGAGAGTACACTGTCTCCCATTGTAAACAAACTGTCTCCCTTTGAAATGGTTTTTGGCAGACTGCTGCTGTCATGATCTGTGATGCTCTTGTCTCTGATCTATCCCACAACTGTTACCAAGTTCTTACAGATCTCCAGCCTATATTGCAGGACAATTAGAATGCTGTGCTACAAGCCTTTGGGAAGGACCCTGTCATCTGCTGCCTGCTCCACAAGGCACACCCAGTGAGAAAGACCTTATATTGTGATCCTGAGTACACCAACTGCTGCAAAGGTTGCCGGAAAGTGCCACTAGATTCATCACACTCCTTTGAAGAGGACAGTTGCTGATCCCACTGACCCAAAAGAAAAAAAAGATGAAGATGAATCAAAGATTTGATTCTCGGCTAAGACAAGTGGGGAATGTAAAAGGCAGTAGCCTTGAAATTCCCTTTTTATGCAGTTGTTTGTTAAGTGCTTTTAGTATGAGTTGCTTGTAGTATGAGGTGTAAAATTCCTTGCCCCTTCCCCCTTGAATAAGCAGGACCTAATCAGTTAAGGCCACCCATTGTTCAAAGGACCCTACATGGGGACAAGCCTTATCAGGACCTTTGAACTGACTTTGTGGTATGCAGCCCACCGGATGGGTGGTCATAGCAGATGGTAGGGGGATGTGGCGACCCTGCCTGGTTGAATTCTATTGGTTGTGTGATCTTACTATATTTGAAACTAGCCCGCGCTTTGCTTTGAATGGATCATGCTTTTGCTAAGTTTGAAATGATTGGATCTTGTGTTTGCTATAGCCTGTTATTGGATGTAGGTTGATAAGGTGATGTGCTCCCCCTCCCTGAGTGTAGTCTGAATTCCTATAAATTGTATGGTTTGAGCCCTGTTCGGGGCCGAGCTTGGTAGACTAACACCAGTCACCATCTCGGCCCGGATTGCAATTCGTTAATAAACATCTTTGCTTCCTTACAGTGGATGGTGGTTTGATTTATGCTCGCTAACACACAAGAGTCTGTAGTGAGTACCCCCCCCCAACACTTCATCTGCATTATTCCAGCCTTTAGGTCCATTATTGTTCAACAATTTGTTTGGCTTTGTATGTTAACTCTCTTTTCAGCCACCAGGTTCCAGAGGCCAACAGGATGCCGACCAGATTTCCCTGGACTGACAACCCCACCAATATGTCCTGGAGCTCCGCTTCCCCAGAGACACACCCTACTAGGGAAAGAAAAAGGCAGACTGGGAGTATGGATTGACCAGTCAATGCCCATGTTCAGCAGGGGAAGCAATTACAGAAACCAGACCTTCCACCTTCTGCAACCCACAACGACCCAGGGTCCATACTCCCAGAGGGATAGAGAATGGGAAAGCTATCAGGAGAGGGGATGGGATATGGAGATTTGGTGGTGGGAATTGTGTGGAGCTGTACCCCTCCTATCCTACGGTTTTGTTAATGTCTCCTTTCTTAAATAAATAAATTTTTAAAAAATAAGGGAGTCAGGCTGTAGCGCAGTGGGTTAAGCGCACGTGGCGCAAAGCGCAAGGACTGGCGTAGGGATCCCGGTTCGAGCCCTGGCTCCCCATCTGCAGGGGACTCTCTTCACAAGCGGTGAAGCAGGTCTGCAGGTGTCTATCTTTCTCTCCCCCTCTCTGTCTTCCCCTCCTCTCTCCATTTCTCTCTGTTCTATCCAACAACAATGACAACAACAATTATAATAACTACAACAATAAAAAACAAGGGCAACAAAAGGGAATAAATAAAAGTTTTAAAATAAATAAAATAAATTCTTTGGTGTGAAATATCAATTTTTATACATAAGAGTTAAAGTAAAAAAAATCTTAATTTTTGCCTCTGATAATTAAAATTTACATGAAGTTTATTAAACAACTTGTCCTGCTTTGTATCTTGCTACCTTTCAACCACCAAGTTGCAGGTGCTACTAGGATTCCATCCTGACTTGCCTGGGCAGACAACCTTATCATTGTGTCCTAGAACTTCATCTCTGCAGAGCTCTACTCACCTATGGAAATACAGAAATAGGCTGGGGGTATGGATCAACCTGCCAATGCTCATGTCCAGCAGAGAAACAATTACAGAAGCCAGTCCTGCCACCTTCTGTCCCACAAAAAGACTTTTGGTCCATACTCTCAGAGGGATAAAGAATAGGGAAGTTTCCAATGGAAGGGATGGACACAGAACTCTGGTGGTTGGAACTGTATGAAATAATACCTCTATTATCATACAATCTTGATAATCATTAAATCACTAATAACTTGTTTTAATTTACATGAAGTTTGAAACTAAAAAACAATAAAAAGTTGTTCATAAATAAAGAATGCAATTATTTTTAGTGCAAGTCAGATATTCTCAAGCAAATTACCATCTATGATTCATAAGTCTTTAAAAAAGATAACTCAAAGTCAAGTAGGGTGAACAGGGAAGTGGATAGAGTACAGGATTTGCTGCTGGTGCCCAGGTTCAATCCCAACAACACATAAGCTGGAATGGTGCTCTCTCTCCCTCCTCCCTTAATAATATAATGATTATTGAACTAGATAAATAATATAGTATTTGAACACCAGACTTTCATAAGTCAGTTCTAGATGTTACAGTTTCAATCCTTGGCACCTCCAAAGCTGAGCAATGCTCTGGGATGCCTCTCTCTTTTAAAAAAATAAATCTTTAAAAATAATTATTTTAAAAATTACTTCCAAAGGACTAGGAGATGGCTCAACCTACAGAGTGCACACTTTATGATGCATGAGGATCTAGGTTCAAGCATGGGTCCACATGGAAATAACATGAGAGAGAGAAAAAGAGAGAGAGAGGAGGAAACCATCTTAATGAGCAGTGGAGCAACACTATGGTGTCTCTTCTTTCTCTCCCTCTCTGTCTCTCACACTCTTAATTTTAAAAAAAAGTCCACCAGGAGAAGTATAACCATACAGGCATAGAGCCCTGATGATAATCCTAATGACAAAAAAGGTAACAGTAAATAAATAACTTTCAAAAACTAAGAGGAAGGTTCAGTAAAATTTAACTTTCCAAATGTTCTCAGAATTACCAGAAGCATACTTTAGTTATAAAATATAGATGAATATGAATGCCTTATCTACATTGTAAGGTAACAATATAAATTACAATATTCCATGAAGTCTTAGCTTGGGGAATAGAACATAAGCTTAGGAAAGTCTGGTCCTACTTGGTTCTCCTGAGGCAGTTAAAAAAACAACAACAAAACTCAGGGCCAGGTGGTGGCACACCTCATTAAGCACCCACACTACAGTGCACAAGGACCCTGGTTCAAGCCCCTGGTCTCCATCTGCAGGGGGAAAGCTTTTCTAGTGGTAAAGCAGGGCTGCTGGTGTCTCTCTGTCTCTCTGTCTCTCTCCCTCTCTACTCCCTGTCCCCCTCAATTTCTCTCTGTCTGTATCCATTAATAAATAAATAAATAAATAAATATAAAATTAAAAACAAAACCTCTAAATCTCAGGAAGAGACGAATGAATATGGGATGACTCCATATGTAGGCAGAATTTAGGAAACAGAGTTAGAAAGGGAGAGCATGGGATGAAACTTGAACTGAGGGCGATGTACTGCACCAAAGCAAGGGACACTGGGGAAGGAATGAAAGAGGGAGTATGGGGAGAGTGGAGGTCTAAGGTCCTTAACGAGGGGGTTAAAGGGTATGTAGTAGACACCTAAACTGGGAAACCATACACATAATAAACATAAATAAACATGCTGTAACTCATTAACACTTCCCCCCAATAAAATTTTTAAAAGCTAGTAAGGTCATGGGCCCCTTGGAATATATCTAAAATAGACCTACTAGCTTTTTCCAAAACGGAGACCCCAAATCTTCATCTGCAATATCCTTGTCTTTGGGTTCATGATTAGTCAACAACTTGTTCTGCCTTATATCTTAACTCTTCTTCAGCCACCAGGTTCCAGACGATACCATGATGCCAACCTGACTTCCCTGGGCAGACAACCCCACCAATGTGTCCTGTAGCCCCACATCCCTAGATCCCAGCCCCACTAGGGGAAGAGAGAGACAAACTGGGAGTATGGATTGACCTGCCAAGCCCATGTTCAGCGGGGAAGCAGTTACACAAGCCAGACCTCCAGTCTTCTGCATCCCACAATGATCCTGGGTCCATACTCCCAGAGGGACAAAGGATAAGAAAGCTTCCAAGGGGAAGTCGGGTGGTAGCGCAGCAGGTTAAGTGCACATGGCACAAAGTGCAAAGACCAGTGTAAGCATCCCGGTTCCAGCCCTGACTCCCCACCTACAGGGGAGTCGCTTCATAAGTAGTGAAGCAGGTCTGTAGGTGTCTTTCTCTCCCCCTCTCTGTCTTCCCCTTCTCTCTCCATTTCTCTCTGTCCTATCCAACAACGACATCAATAATAACTACAATAAAACAAGGACAACAAAAGGGAATAAATAAATAATTTTAAAAAAAGAAATTGTATTCCTCTTATCCTATAGTCTTGTCAATACTTCCATTTTATAAATAAATAAATAAATAAATAGCCCTTGGGGGAATTTTTGGTATAAAAAAGAAATATACATATGCTCATAGATCCCAAGACCTCCTTCTATGAGACAGCATTTTTCCTCATTCTAGTGATCTCTGCTCTATTTTTTTTTATCACATTTATTTTACTTGATTGGATGTGTTAAAACATTTTGTAATATTTCTCATCTAAATATATGCTTATAACTGGCCTGGTAGATGGTACCTAAAATTAAGCTTTGAATCCTCAAGCATTAGATCCTGAGTTTGATCCCTGGCTCTGGTTCTCTATCCCTCCCCTCTTTATGTCATAAACAATTTTTTTAACTTAAGCAGCTGGGGAAACTGCTCAATAAGCACAACACTGAACTTTCATGCTTGAGCTTCCTGGTTCT
This sequence comes from Erinaceus europaeus, assembly GCF_950295315.1. Taxonomy (NCBI): domain Eukaryota; kingdom Metazoa; phylum Chordata; class Mammalia; order Eulipotyphla; family Erinaceidae; genus Erinaceus; species Erinaceus europaeus. The sequence continues at coordinate 75,633,230 of NC_080170.1, forward strand.
ATCCCCAGCACCACATGTATCAGAATAGTGCTCTGACTTATCTCTATCCTTCTTGCTGCCTCATGTAAACATAAAACCAAAATATATATATATGTTTCCCTTTATCCTCCTCATTTTCTTCCTCTTTCCTCCCATCTTTCTCTCTTAATAAATTTTTAAAAATCTCTAAAACAGGGGGTCAGGCAGTGGCGCAGTGGGTTAAGCGCATGTGGCGCAAAGCACAAGGAACGGTGTAAGGATCCTGGTTCGAGACCCCGGCTCCCCACCTGCAGGGGAATCACTTCACAGGCGGTGAAGCAGGTCTGCAGGTGTCTATCTTTCTCTCCCCTTCTCTGTCTTCCCCTCCTCCCTCCATTTCTCTCTGTCCTATCCAACAACGAATAGCGTCAACAATGGCAATAATAATAACCACAATGAGGCTACAACAACAAGGGCAACAAAAGGGGGAAAAATGGCCTCCAGGAGCGGTCGATTCATGGTGCAGGCACCAAGCCCAGCAATAACCCTGGAGGGGAAAAAAAAAATTCTAAAACAACAGAAAAAAAACAAACAAAAACCTAAACCTCACTATGGTGAAGCTTTAACCCCCTGAGCTTTGTCTATGTGGTAGTTACATTTACGTTTCTACTTGGCTACACTATGATGGCCAGCTATTCAGTCAAACACTAGACTAAATAGTGCAATATGTGCAGTTTTAAAAATGTAGATGACTTTTTTTTTTGTTATTTCCAGAGAGACAAAGAAACAGAGGTGGGAGTGGGTAGACACCACAGTACTGAATCTTCCTCCAATGTGCTGAGTGTAGGGATCAAACCTAGTTTGGATTCATGGCAAAGAAGGCATACTATCCAGTGTGCCATTTTGCTAACCCATTTACTATCAACTACTTTATCATTTACTATCAACTAGCTTTTTTAATATTTTGATTATTCATTTATTAGATAGAGACAGAAAGAAACTGATAAGGGAGGGGAGATAGAGTGGGAAAGAGACAGAGAGACATTTGCAGCCCTGCTTCACCACTTGTGAAGCTTTCTGCCTACAGTGGGGACAAGGGGCTTGAACTTGGGTCCTTGCACACTATAATGTGTGTGCTTAACCAGGTAGACCACTGCCTAGTGCCTTTTTTCTTTTCTTTTTCTTTCTTTTTTTTTTTTTTTTAACCAAAGCACTGCTCAGCTCTGACTTCTAGTGGTATGGGGGCATTGAACCTAAGATTTTGGAGCCTCAGATATGATAGTCTCTTTGCATAACCATTAGTAAAGATTACACTCTATAATGTGAGTGGGCCTCATCTAACCAAGTAGAAACCTAAAAAGACTGAGGTTTCCAAAGAAGAAATCTGTTTCTAATCTACAGTATAAAAATTCTGCTTGAGTTTCCAGTCTTTGGGCTCAAAGGTAAAGTATCAGCTCTTATCAAGCAAGCATCTGAATGGCACCAGGAGAGCACCAACTGAGGAAAGCTAGAAAGGGTCACAAACAGGAAGCAAATGTATTATTAGTCTGTTCTCTCTCCAAACCTCCTCTAGTTCTACCCATGATGTCCTCATGGTGTAGTGAAATCCCTGGCAACATTTCCATTGGAACTTCTATCTGAAGCCCATATCTTCAGAATTCTAAGCTAAAAAGCAATCAGTATACTTAACCTTGCTTTGTGTTTCTGGAGTACCTTGGGCTTCAAGTATCAGCTGTCTGCTCTGTGGACAGACTGAGAGTGAAAGAGATTTTCCAAGTCCCAGTTTCCCCCAAGAAACTCCAGGGTCACCAGTTTATCACTTACCACCAGCCAGCCAGTTCTCAAGAAGAGAACAACCCCAAAAATGTTGATCATGCAGGATGTGAATACACCATCCCATGTCCCAAACAGAACTGGCTCCCATACAAACAGCTGGATCTTCCACCAGGGCTGAGGCTGGGCAAGGGCCTCCTGAAAACAAAGCAAACAAAAGTCAGCTTAGCAGCATTCAAGAGGGTTGAGATGGAGAGTAAAGTCAGCTTTAAAATACTTCCACCTGAAGGGCAGGGAACTAGTGCCATTGTAACACACAGGACTTTCATGTAAGGTCTTAGATTGGATCCCCATCACTACAATAGTCAGAGAAGCAGGGTGCTCAAATAAATAAATAAATAAGTGAAATACCTAAAATACTTTCCCCTATTGTGCCAGGAGAACCATGGGCTTACATGATTACAGAGTCTTGAAGACTGAGGCTACAAAGGGTTCTCTCTTAACAGAAGTGATTCCTGCACCAACTGTAGTGAAAACTGTTCAACAAGCATGATTCCTTTTACGTCCAGTCAGTCAGAAGACTACATTCCCAGTTTTCTTTTTCTTTCTTTTTTTTTTTTTTGTATTTTATTTATTTTATTTTTGAGAGAGCTGCAGAGAGAGAAAGACAGACAGACACAGAGAGAAACACCAGAGCACTGCTCAGTTCTGGCTTGTGGTGGTGCAGGGAATTAAACCTGGGACTTAGGAGTCTCAGGCATGAGAGTCTGTTTGCATAACCATTATGCTATCTCCCCCAGCCCCTTCCCAGTTTTCTTGCAGGCAGATGCACCTATGTGATTGAGTTAAGTCACTGGAACAGAGGTGGAAGTGCTATGTATCATTCATTTGTTTCTCTTTTTCCTTTTTTTTAAAGATATTTATTTATTCCCTTTTGTCGCCCTTTTGTTTTTTATTGTTGTAGTTATTGCTGTTGTTGTTATTGATGTCATTGTTGTTGGATAGGACAGAAAGAAATGGAGAAAGGAGGGTAAAAGAGAGAGGGGGCGAGAAAGATAGACACCTGCAGACCTGCTTCACCGCCTGTGAAGCAACTCCCCTGCAGGTGGGGAGCCAGGGGCTCAAAAGGGTATCCTTACACCGATCCTTGCGCTTTGTGCCACGTGTGTTTAACCCACTGCCCTACCGACTACCTTCCCTTTTTTTTTTAACTTTTTATTATCTTTATTTATTTATTAGATAGAGACCATCAGAAATCAACTGTAGTGGAGGCGGGGCTACAGAGTAGCAGCAGCTGTGTTTCTCTCCTCTCCTCCCCCTGGACAACTAGGAATATCAAAGTCACCTGAGACCACAACAAAACAAGACTAGGACTACTTTGGGAACCCACCAAGTCAGCGGTGAGTGAAAACACGTGTGGCTCATGGACAGAGAGGAGCCTAAGGAGCGACCCCTGGGCTAAAGCCCATATCTATTCCCAAGCAGCTGGTAATAGTACAGCAGTTTGTCAGTTGAGGAACCACCTCCCATTTGTTTTACTAACAAAAAGACTGCTGAAGGGAGGAGAAGACTCCCCTAAGGCTCACCAAATGCAACTGTGAGTCTCTATTGCTACTGCCCATTGGAGGCTGGAGCAGCAGGGGGGTGGCCCTGTGCTAATATCAGGGAGCAGAGACCTGACCAGGAAACTCAGGAGACTATCTTATACCCCAGTGGTCTAGAGGTGAGACTATGTAGTGGAAGTCTTTCCACATTGTTCTCTTGATGAGAACATGGTAAATAATTGCCTCAGAATCCACAGACCTGAACTCTCCCCCCACATCCACCCCAAACTCTTTTATTGTGGTGCAATACAGCAACTCCAGTCCAATTTATATTTAGTGTTTTCTCTTCTGACCTTGTTCTTCAACTTCTCGTGAGTAAGACCATCCCATATTCATCATTCTATTTCTGACTTATTTCACTTAACATGATTTCTTCAAGCTCCATCCAAGTTGGGCTGACAATGGTGAAATCACCAGATACTTAGAGGAATATATTGGCAGAACTCTTTTCCGCATACATTTTAAAGACATCTTCAATGAAATGAATCTAAAGAAGACTAAGGCAATAATAAACCAATGGGACTATATCAAATTAAAAAGATTCTGCACAGCAAAAGAAATCAATACCCAAACAAAGAGACCCCTCACAGAATGGGAAAAGATCTTTATATACAGTACTTCAGACAATAGTTTAATAACCAAAATATATAAAGAGCTTGCCAAACTCAACCAAAGAAAACAAATCACCCCCATCCAAAAATGGGGACAGTACATTGACAGAATATTCACCACAGAAGAGATCCAAAAGGCTGAGAAACACATGAAAAAATGCTCCAAGTCTTTGATTGTCAGAGAAATGCAAATAAAGACTACAATGAGATACCACTTCACTCCTGTGAGAATGTCATACATCAGAAAAGGTAACAGCAGCAAATGCTGGAGAGGTTGTGGGGTCAAAGGAACCCTCCTGCACTGCTGGTGGGAATATCAGTTGGTCCAACTTCTGTGGAGAGCAGTCTGGAGAACTCTCAGAAGGCTAGAAATGGACCTACCCTATGACCCTACTATTACTCTCCTGGGGAATATATCCTAAGGAGCCCAACACACCCATACAAAAAGATTTGTGTATACATATTCATAGCAGCACAATTTTTAATAGCCAAAACCTGGAAGCAACCCAGGTGTCCAACAACAGATGAGTGGTTGAGCAAGTTGTAGTATATTACATAGTGGAATACTACTCATGTATTAAAAATGGTGATTTCACTGTTTTCAGCCCATCTTGGATGGAGCTTGAAGAAACCACATTAAATGAGATAAGCCAGAAAGACAAGAATGAATATGGGATGATCTCACTCACAGGCAGAAGCTGAAAAACAAGATCAGAAGAGAAAACACTAAGCAGAACTTGGAATGAAGTTGGTGTATTGCACCAAAGTAAGAAACTGGGGTGGGTGAGGGGGAGAGTTCAGGTCCTGGAACAGGATGACAGAGGGCCTAGTGGGGGTTGTATTGTTATGTGGGAAACTAGGAAATGTTAATGCATGTACAAACTACTGTATTTACTGTTGACTGTAAAACATTAATTCCCTAATTAAGAAAAAAGAAAGAAATCAAGAAGGAAGGGGGAGATAAAGAGAAAGAGAGATGCCTACAGCACTGCTTCCCCCACTGCAGGTGGGGACTGGGGGCTCAAACCTGGGACCTTGTGCACTCAACATGTGCACTCAACCAGGTGTTCCACCACCTGGGCCTGCTATATGTCATTTCTAGGTGAGTGTGGGAATCAGGGTTCCAGCTCAAGCAGTAGACACATGTTCTGGTACTGCCATCTCCCATCTGGTTCCCCAGTCCTAGAGAGAAGACAGCAAAGTTATTAATCTTTGGGTATCCATCTTTTTACTTTAGTTTTCAATCCATTCTTTGTACTTTTAGTTTTGTTTTGTTTTTTTAGTTTTTTTTTATTTGTTTAATATTTGTTGCATAGAGAAAGAGAGAAACTGAGAGGGAACAGAGAATTAAAAAGGGAGAGAGAGAGACCTGCAGCACTGCTTCACCGCTTGGGAAGCTTTCCCCCTGTGGGTGGGGATCTGGGACTTGAACTCAAGTTCTTGTGCATTGTAACATGTGTTCTCAACCAGGGAGCCACCACTCACCCAGCCTGTTTTCCATCTTTTCAAATATTTCTGTAAGAAATATTTATTTGTACTAAATCCCCATTTAAATACACTTAAAGGTTGAACTTAAGAAAGAAGGATAGAAGGCCAGGCATTGGCACACCTGGTTGAGCACACGTTACCATGCACAAGTATTTGCGTTTAAGTCTCTGCTCCCCAATCACAGAGGGAAAGCTTCACGAGTGGTAAGGCAATGCTATAGGTCTCTGGAGAACTCTCTCTCTCTCTCTCTCTCTGTCTCCTCTATCTTCCCCTTCCCTCTTTATTTCTCTCTGTCTCTACCCAATAAATAATAAGTAAAATATTTTTTAAGAAGAAGAAACAAGGACAGAAAGGGAAAACATAAAGTGAAACTTGGACTGGTTTTGGTATATTTCACCAAAACAAAAGACTCTGGGGAAGAAGGGGAAGGATAGAGTGGGAGGACTTTGGGGTCCTGGTTTATAATGGTGGAAAAAGACCGAGGTTGGGGGTGGGACTGTTCTTCAGACACCTATCATGAGGAAATGAGAAATTGCACCATGTGCCAACAACTGTACTGTAAACCATTAATCTCTCAATAAGAGGAAAAGATAATAATAATATATAGGAAGACTACCTATATGCTAATATAATGATACATGTGTCATAAATAAAAATAATAGTGAAGAAAAGAAGTTTCTGCTTTCCTTACTGAACACTAAATGATACAGTGCTCTCTAAGCTCCCTTCCAACCCTTCCCTAAGATTCTTAAGCATCATTTGACAATTTTCTAGTATCAGAAGCTAATACCTGATACTAACCTGATACCTTCTTTCTTTCCAATTCAAAAGTAACAAAGGCACTCACAAATACTCAGATGAAAATTCTTTACTAGAAAAGTAAATTTGTGGAAATGACCTTAGAGAAAACAATGCATGCTGTGAGCTGCTTGTGCATAGGATTTCTAATCAATCAAGTTCAGACCCTGTTAAGATTCTTCTAATACCCTCAAATGACACAAAAGTGATGAATAATATTTCGCTGGAGACAGGAAGACGGCCATAAAAATCATGGTGTACAGTGAATCTAACTGTAATCTATAAACACAATGAAAAGACAGAAAAGTCAAGACAACAAGAAGGAAAAAAATTTCTAAGGAAAGGGGTAAGTTATATAGCATAACTACTAACAGGCTGAAAACTATGGGTGTCCTGTAATTTAGGGCCAAAGGTAGAGCTCAACTAAACCTGGTCAAAACAAAGGAAAAAAACTCTCAGTTCCTTATCCTTCTCTGGTATCACATACTCAGATCAAGAAAGGCCTCAACAAGAAGTGGGAACAACATAAATTCCCATCAGCAGATTACTATATTATTACTAAGCTATTCTGTAATTCTAAAAGATGATATTGTGTCATTTGTGACAAAATGGATGGAACGGGGCTGGGTGGTGGTATACCTGGTTGAGCACTCATGTTACAGTGTGCAAGGACCCAGGTTCAAGCCCCTGGTCCTCACCTGCAAGGGGAAAGTTTTGCAAGTGGGAAAGCAGTGCTGCAGGTGTCTCTCTCTCCCTATCACCCTCTCCCCTCTTGATTTCTAGCTGTCTCTATCAAATAAAATAAAGATAATAAAAAAATTTTTAAATGGATGGAACTTGAGGTGATTATGCTATGTGAAACAAGTAAGGGGATAAAAACAACTACTGGGTTTTTTTAACCCATTTTTGGAATATAAATAATTCACATATACACACATCAAACTGTCTCTAGGACTTCATGAAAACAGTGGAGGTTATGATGAAAGGAGACCCAGAATTTTATGATTGGAGTGGTGTACAACTATACCTTTGCACTCTTATAATCTTGTAAATTGTTACAAAATCATTAGTGATTTTTTTTTTGTGCACTTGGAGGTGTTACAGTAGATAAAGCATTGGCCTCTCAAGCACAGAGTCCTGAGTTTGATCTCCAGTATCACATGTGCCAGAATGATTCTCTCTCTTTCTCTCTCTCTCTCTCTCTCTTTCTCTCTTTCTTTCTTTCTCTCACCTTTTGCCTCTTTCCTCTCTCTCATAAATAACTTTTTTTTCAAAATTAAAAAGAGAGGCGTTCAAGAAATCAATAGGAATGCCAACTAAGCCACACAGGTCAGGAGATTGTTTCCCATCAGTGTGTTATTCCAGCTGTAATTTCTTTTACCCATACTTGTTTGTTATTGTTCATTTGTCTTTCACACACTACTAGTGAGGGGTCTCCTGAAAGTCTATAAATGTTAAAAGAGCTATCTCGACTCAGAGTGAAGACACTGACAACATATGCTTATCGCTGAACTAATGGTACCAAGGGACCTACTTGGTGAATACAGGATTGGTTTCCAGAATCCTAATCTCAAAGTGCAGAGCATGGACCAGCTTCCTGCTTCTGTTTGTGTTAGGTATCCTATCATGGCCTATTACAGATGTATTATTTATTAGAAACATCAATAATAATAGCAACTATCCGTAACAAAAGAGTCATGATTCAGATAATGCTTTCAACTTCTGATTAATTCTCTCCTTTGATCCTCACTAAACCACAGGGAGGCAAGCCCCTATTTACAGAAGGGGACAAAAAGGCTAGGAAAAGAAAACCTATAGCTGGATTTGAATCCTCTACTTTGTACAGTAAAATCTGTTCTTTGGGGAGTTGGGCGGTAGCGCAGCAGGTTAAGCGCAGGTGGTGCTGGGGAGCCGCTTCACAAGCAGTGAAGCAGATCTGCAGGTGTCTATCTTTCTTTTTTTTCATTTATTTTTTATTTAAGAAAGGATAAATTAACAAAACCATAGGGTAAGAGGGGTACAATTCCACATAATTCCATAGCATTCTCTAATTCCATCCCAGGTGGATCACTTTCTAACAAAGTCCCAAAACCTAGATATACAACAGGTTCTGTGAGAGAGAGCATATGTTCACACGTATCCATAAACTACTGCAAAATATATACCTGAAAGCAAAAGTACACTAGAGTTTGCAGTGAGCACCCCCCCCCAACACTTTCTCTCCACTATTCCAACCTTTGGGTCCATGGTTGCTCAACAATTTGTTTGGCTTTGTATGTTAACTCTCTTTTCAGCCACCAGGTTCCAGATGCCATCAGGATGCCGGCGAGGTGTGTATCTTTCTCTCCCCCTCTGTCTTCCCCTCCTCTCCCCAGTTCTCTCTGTTTTATCCAACAATGATGACAACAATAATAACTACAACAATAAACAAGGGCAACAAAAGGGAATAAATAAATAAATAAATTTTTTTTAAATCTGTCCTTTGTCCTGAGCCACAATTACCTAATAGTCACTTGTCCTTTTTGACCCTAAAGTTTAGTATTTCAGATGGCAATTGCTAAGACATTGGATTTCACTTGACTGTAAATATATGTGCCTGGGGATGGGTTGTGGCACACTTAGTTGAGCACACATCTTTCAGTGTTCAAGGACCCATGTTCAAGCCCCTGGTTCTCATCTGCAATAGAGAAGCTTCACAAGCAGTGAAGCAGTGCTTCTGATGTCTATCTACCTCCACTTCCCTCTCAGTTTCTCTCTGTTTTGATCTAATAAATGAATAAATAAATTTAATTTAAAAATAGGACTTTTAAAGTAAATACATGTGCCTTATCCATGAAACTCATATCATGACTTTGAAGGTTTACTCCTCTTGCAAGGCAGTAACACTTCCTGGGCCTTATTAGGCTAAATTAGCCTTAAAATTGCTTTACAGCAATTTTAAGTCTTCAAAAGACTATTTACCCTGAGAATGAAAGTATAAATGGGAGGCCAGGCAATACAAAGTGCAAGGACCCACCCAAGGATCCCGATTCAAGCCACCAGCTCCCCTCCTGCAGGGGGATTGCCTTACAAGTAGTGAAGAAGGTCTGCAAGTGCCTATCTTTCTCTCCCCCTCTCTATTTTCCCCTCCTCTCTCAAGTTCTCTCTTTTCCTATTCTATACATATAAAAAAAAAATGGCCTCTTGGAGCAGTGGATTCATAGATTTGTAGTGCCAGCACTGAGACCCAGCAATAACCCTGGAGGCAAAAAAAAGAAAACAAAATATAAATGGTTGGCATGGATTTCATGACTGGGCCATGACATCCTATTTGGGGATGCTTTGAGAAGTGTATCATTTTGTTTGCTTTTACCAAGCACCTAAATAATATAACTGAGTCTTCTCAGAGCCTGTTTAGAAACTGGTAGGAAGAGCCTGAATTTGACCCAATGATGGCAATCCTGATGAGGAGAGGGAGAGAGGGAGAAAGAGAGGAAGGGAGACCCATACATAAGCCCAGTAAGACAGAGGAATGAAGAAGAAACAAATACTCAGGAAAAGGGGAAATGGACCCTAGTATAAAATGTCAAACAAGTAATAGAGAGATGCCAGGGGGCATTTCTGTGGCCTCCCTGTATGGCAGGCTGCCTCCAGATGTGAGCATGGCAACACCAGCTCAGATACTCTGGTCTCATTTTTGATTCTCCATCACATGCTCCAGCCTCACATTAGAAGGCATCTCTTGGCTTTTTTCACCACTACCTGAGAATTAACCATTAGCAAGAGTACTGATTAGACAACTCATACTAGTCACAGTGACTTGCACAGTGACTAATTGACCCATGGCTAGTGTAATTTTGAGATAAATTATGCATGGCATTGAATGAGGTTTTTTTTCCCCAGAGTAAGCAATTCTCCCATTTTGATGCCAGAAATAGCATCAGATCCCACAGCTAAGAGCTCAATTCCACTAGATTGTTCCCCCCCAACATAAACA